>NW_023601322.1:73227567-74427567 GCF_014898055.3 Talpa occidentalis | reverse complement strand
TTCTGTGACCTTGTGGCTGGGGCAGTAATGTACATCTTTCTTGCCTCACTTCTTTTTATTCCTCAACCTCACCAACCTAGGTTTATAACTCCCAGATAAAGTGTAGCACATTAATCCTTTCTTCAGGGACACCTTTCTGAGGAGACATGGGCTATGACAGTTGGATTTAGAGGTGACAAGTCCTTGGAATGAAATTTTGAAGTTGCGTTTTTACCTTCCTAAAGTAATAGGAATCTGTAGCTGAGAATAAGTAGGTTGGTGATACCTTCTGGCATGCAGTGGCATTGCAATTTCATAAGCTTTTAACTCTGTTAATCTGGATAAAGGGCAGATAGACAGCGAGAACTGGTGAAGATACCCTGGGACATATGGCTACAAGAGTAGCAAAGAGGTCATTAGAACAAAAATTAAGATGGTAATTGCCTGTGGTGGGGAGGAAGGGAGATGCTATGGAAGAGATACTTTTACAGGGTATATGGGAACCATGTTAGTAACATGGATTGCAGGGTATAATGGCTTTTTTTTTAAGATTTATTTATTTACGCATACAAGGACAGGGGCACAGGTCAGAGGTGCGAGGGGTGAGAGGATTCACCAGAGTCAGAGTGGGGAACAGAACAGGCAGGTTGACTGAAATACACTACTGAGGGGAGCAGCAGGTGAGACAGGAGAGGTCTGCTGCGCCATGTGAGTTGCTTCCTAGCCGGGGATCGAACTTATGCTGCAGTGGCTGCAGTCAGTTTCATAGGTTGTGTCTTAACCCCTTGTGCCACCAGGGAGGCCCATAATGGCTTTTCTGACAGCACTGAGAACACCCCTCATTGCTTCCAGGCCAGGAATCAGAGTCAGATCTTAGAACAACAGGTATCAATTAGCACACAATCAGTAGACAGAAACTATGTTATTTTAATAGAGAGAACAGTGTATAAATCTGTTTTAAGCTGGTATTGGAAAACTGGAAAGGCAGAAAGGGAACAATGGAGTATGGTGAAGGTGGCAACATGTGAAGAAACTACCAGCCTTATGGTGAAGCTCAAAGGGAAGAGCTTAGAGTTAGTAAAATTTAGAAACTTGGAGGAAAGAACTTGTAAACCCTCTATAGAGGGGACATTGTTTGGCTGTGGGTGGCATTCAGGAGAGGATGCTATGCAGATGAGATCCAGACCTCTGAGTGGGTGCTGGGGTCTCAGAGAATGAGTTGTGTTAAGATTGAAAAAAAAAAAAAAAACACCATTGAGTCTATGAATGTTGGGAAAGCTGCAAGCTATAATCAGCTGCTTTTCTGAAACAAACTGCTGCTGTGGCTAGGGTTAACGTTAGGATTAGGATTAGGAACAGAAAAGACAGGCATAGGAAACAAAAACAAGGCACAGGAAGTAAATAGGAAGGAGAAAGTCCGTTCTTGCTCAGCTTCCTAGTCTAGCACCCCCTACTAACAGATTCTAATAAAGTCTCAGCAACAAAGGAGGAATTGGTTTGCAGGATCCAGGTCCAGCACATTAATGAAAGTGAGTTTGAAACTGAGAGACAATAGCTTCACAACTGATATACAGTCTTGGCAGGGAAGTAGAAGGCCAGCAGCAGTAGATCCCGCCACTGTGAATAGAGAAGAATAGAGAGTGGTATAGGCTTAAACTCTCTCTGACTCAGGAGTTTGTTTTGGCAAGAACATCTGGAGCTGTTCTTAACAGTTTGCTGGTGTGCCTCTTTGAACCCTAATTTTGACATGATATCCCCTAACCCTGATATGACCTACAAAATAGGAAACAGATTTGCCACAACTTCATTTCCATAGTGTTGGACAGCTGGTAGCTCAGGGAAGCAAGAATACTAAATGGATTTATTGTGTATAGCCTGAGAATCCAGCATCTGTCTATGTTCCTTGGAAGGCACATACAATGCTCTTTTCACTAACACAGGGGAGGATGTACTAGGGAGAAGAAGCAATTGTCATTGCATAGCTTGGTAACCAGTGTTCTCTATAAGCTGGTTCAAAGGTGGGGATGTCACCACTAACATGGGCTCCCTGATATCAGTGGGTAAGATGGGATCCCTGAAAGCTCAGAGGCCAGGTTGGGAACACTTCACCATCAGAGGCACAGTGGACATAATTACTACAGTGAGCAGCAAAATTATACTGGCAATCAGGGTTTTTTAATCCTTGTCCCTTAGGATCTACAATGAAGACTAATACATGAATAATCAATCAACATGCTAGCCAATGTATACGTAGTCAGAATCAAGAGGCTGTGGGTTGAGGCCTGATGTGAGCCACCATTATGGAAAATCAAGTCCTTCATCCATTTTCCAAATCTTTGTTCATAAATCCAGTGTCCATTCAATAAGCAGGAGAACCCTACAATCCCACTGCCTGTGCATGCAAAAAACATTTGTCATTTCTTTAGTCACTTACCAAAGAGGCATTCATCACAATAACCATGCACTAGTGAAGGAAACACTCAGAGTTTTCAAAAATTGATACATATGAAGTCTGAACTGATACTGATACCAAGAAAACCTAAATCCTCCATAATTTTCTGGTTATAATGACACTTTTATAGGACAAGTGTCCTTATACATGATAAGTGATACATGGAGGTTTGGCATGAGTCTTTTTTACATCTGTGATTATTCTTCTAGCTCTTTACTATATAACTAGGGTAAATATTCGTGCCTCCCCGGTGGTGCAGCGGGTTGAGCACGGCGCTGTGTAGCTGTCCATAGCCTCTGCAGTGCAGGTTCGATTCCCGGCCGGTCAAGGAAATTCCCACATGGCGCCGCCGACCTGTGCTGTTGCACCTGCTGCTCCCCTCAGCAGTGCTTTTGGTCCGTCTGCCCGTTCTGCTTCCCACTCTGTCTCTGGTGAATCCTCTCATCCTCCAGCTCCTCTGGCCTGTACCCCAGCTATTGTATAAATAAAAAATAAATCTAAAAAAAAAATAATAGGGTAAATATTCTTAGTTCCCAGGAGAACTTGTGTATCAGTTCTCTGATCCATGGAGTAAAGGTCAAGTGAGGACCTTTAACCTGTACCTACACTGATCAAGATAGTAAACCAAAGGCAACACTGCATCCCTGTATGATCAACACCTGGAAAGCTGGAAACATGCAGGGCTGGTGGTCCCCATCACATTCCCATTCAATTTACCTTTCTGGACTCTGCAACAACCAGAAGGATAGTTTCAATTTAGACAGTGGTGGCCGACTTACTTGCACAGACTAGCCCTCTAGTTAAGAACAATTAGGGAAGCTGGTCATATGGCTCTGAAACTACTTAAACAATAGGAGAACGAACTTAGCAATGAAGATTTAAAAGATTCCGGTCCTGGAGATAAGGGAAGCTTAGAAGTGAGGGTGACCTACCAGAAAGGGAGGGGGTGGGAGCAGAGCAGGGACCAAAGACACAATGGACTGTGGTGCAAATTATTAGTGTTTGGTGGTGGGCACAGTATGAGAACATCCATTTGTTGAGGTATGAACCTATAGCCCCAAAACATACACCATAATGTAAATCAACATTACTTCAATAAACATAATTTTAAAAAAACAAAATTAAAAAGAAGCGAGCCTGACATTTGGCATACCTTTGAGCCTTGAGGCATTTACTGATTAGTTATCAGTGGTCTAGAGATTGAGAAGCTAGCAACAGAGAAGCTGAGAGGAAAGCAGGGCTGAGGGACTGCAGATAAAGCAGTTTTAGGCTTTCTCGTATTTATGAAAGAGCAAAAGTTGGAGTTTAAGGCCTAACAAGTAGGAGGGATTCTTGTAAATACATCCAGTCTTCCAGTTGGGACCAGAAGGATAGACTCTGTTAGAGTGACACTAAGATACTCTAAGAGTGATACTAAAAATAAGAACTGAGCATAGTCTTGCCTTTTAAAACTAAAGCCCAAGTTTCAACCAGCTCTATCTCAGATTCTATTACGATGATCTGTTCTTACCCGAATTATTTGCTAGAAGTAATGTAAACCATTTCTGGAGGATGATAACATCACCTTATATAAAACATTAACTCTTTGATTCTTCCTTGCATTTCACTACCACCTTTCAAGAGGATTTTATTTTCTTCCTCCAAAAGTAAGGTATATCAGTGCTTTTTTAGTGAGAGTTTATTGATATAAGCTTTTTTGGTTTTCGTCTGTCTAAAAAATGTTTTAAACTAATTTTAAAATGGGCAAAAGATAGGCATATACACCTCACCAGAGAGAAGATAGTTTGGCAGTTTCTTATAAAAACTAAACAGTTTCATCCCATATGCTCTAATAATCACCCTTCTTGGTATTTACACAGATTATCCCTCTAGCTAAGAATGTTAGGGGGAAGTGATGTCCTGAGTTAATCCCATACAGGATTAACTTTGTGGACTCCACCCCCACTCCAGACTAAAGCCATCAAGACAATACCTGGAGGGATTCGTTTTCTTTCAGACTGGAACCCTGGAAAACTTTCATCTGAGACTGTATCCCAGCATCCATATGTTTGATCTTCATCACCATGGAAATGGTGGCAAAAAGTGAAAGGGGGGAATTGTTAGGGGGAAGTGATGTCCTGAGTTAATCCCATACAGGATTAACTTTGTGGACTCCACCCCCACTCCAGACTAAAGCCATCAAGACTCTGGGAAAGACAAATCCCATCACCACCAAGGGAGGGTGGCTGGGACCTGAGGGTGGAGTTGGGCAGCCAGGTTGGATATAAAAAACCAAACACGTGGGCCTTGGGCTCTCTCTGGCTCGCGATCGCTCGCCTCCTGGCTTCACCGCTCCTGGCTGGCGGCCAGCTCTCAGAGCGCCATTTTGGGATTCCTGATCGGCGGATTGGGTAGGACTCATTTAAAACTTTGTCTCCCACTTTTCTCCCAGAGCTGTACATTTCCTCATTTCCCCTTCCCTTGTAAATAAACCTTTTATTAACCTTTCACGTGTGCCTGCAGTAGAGCATTGATAAGTCCTTTTAAGCGCGCGGGTGAGGACCCACAGTCAGGAACCCCGTTTTGTATCGGGGTTGCTCTACAACAAGAACAGTTAGAAAAGCTGGTCCTATGGTTCTAAAAATCTATTTAAACAATTAGAGGACTAACTTGGCAATGAAGATTTAAAATATAAGTTGCTAACTTATAGACACACAAAAATCTGCCTATGAGTGCTTATGACAGCTTTATTTATACTTGCCCAAAGTTGGGAAAAAAACAAATGTCCTTCAGTAGATGATTGGATAAATAGCTTCTGATGCATTCAGATAATGGCTCTCCCTATTCAGGGCTAAAAAAACTGGGTCCCAGTGATCAATAAAAGTTCTGTTCAGTGACTGTAGATGACAACAACTCAAGAACCAGACTTCTAAATAAAATATTTCACCATAAAGCTGCTTAAAATGAAGGCCCCCCAGAAGCCATCGACACAGTTTTCCACTTAACCAGGAAATACTTCCCTCTAAATGCACAAAATCATGTTGGGGTGTTGTGTTGGGAATTACACTGACTAATAAATATCTAAAACTTGAAAAAAAGAGAAATGAGTTATCAAACCATGAAAAGACATGGAGGAAACTTAAAAATACATGTTTCCAGGAAGCTGCTCTGCAACAGCTCTGTACTATATGTTCCAAAGATGTGACATTTAGAAAAAGTAAAACTATGAAGACAGGAAAAATGTTAGTGGTTTCCAGGGGATTTTAGGAGGTAGGGATGCAAAGGCAGAGCACAGAGGATTTTTTAGAGCTATGAAACTACTCTGTATGTGTATATGTATATATATGTAGTGTGTCCACTATAATGGTGCACATTATATATTTTGACATTACACATTTGTCAAAAACTATAGAATGTACAACACCAAGAGGGAACCCTCAGGTAAACTATGATTTTTGAGTGATGATGAGGTGCCATGTAAAGTCGTAGATTATGACTGCCGTGGTGCAGAATTTGACAGTGGGGGAGACTTGTGTGTCGAGTCAGAGGGCATATGGGAGCTCTTTATACTTTAGGTTCAATTTTGCTGTAAACCTAAAACTGCTCTAACAAATAGTCTCTTCTTGGAAAAGTGCTATCAGTGCATTTTCTTTTATTAAGGAAATTTTTACCAATCTTAGAATTCTGAGATAGTGGTTTTCCTCCTCAACGTTTTGAAGGTAATTCTGCCATCACCAGACTTCTATTTTTTGACACTGAGTCTAATTTGTATGTCCTTTGTAGGTGATCTACCTTTTTTTCTCTTGGCTGCTGTTAAGATCTGATTTTCCTTTGGTGTTTTAGGTCTGCGTTGTGATGTATCTCGTTTACTTCTCCCTATCTCCTATAACTTTTTCCTTTGGGTTTTCAGTGTCCAGCAAAGGTTTTTAAGCAGTGGCATGGCATCCTTAGCCCTGTTTTAGTAAGCTGGCACTGGCAGTGGATTGGAGAGCAGAAGAATCGGAAGACTCATCAGAAAGCCGTCTGGCCCATTCCTTGGCACTAGCTTGGGATCACCCAAACAGGGTGCTTTCTCAGTGAAAACTATTCATCTAGCACTGGGGCTTGCCCTGCAGGACCCTCAAGGGAGTGAAACTGCCGGCTGGAGGACTGGGCATACACCAGGGCACCAGAAACTTCACTGGACCTGCCTGAAAGATCTTGGCAGAGGCTGATTTGTGCAGCATTCATGTTGGACAGTGTCAGAAAAATACTGGGGCCTCTGAGCTGGTTTCAGAGTTTTGTTTTTCAGATGTACAGCCTGCTGTTTCTGTCATCTGTGTATTCCCAAAATAGATGGGAGATGTGATCTGTCTGCTGCTCATGGAGGTAGGCCCCTGCGTCATCACAGATACCAGAAGCAAATGTTTCTTTTTAGTATGTATTATATTTAAACCCTTAATCCCCAGCACCTCAAACTGTGACTGTATTTGGAAAGAGGGATTTTAAAGAGGTGAGTTACAATGAGGCCTCCAATATGGCCCCTGATCCAATCTTAGTATCCTTTTAAGAAGAGAGGAGACCAAGGATGTGCACACAGAAGGAAGGCCATGTGAGGACGCAAGGAGAAGACAGCCACCTGCAAGCGAAGTCTCAGAGGAAGTCAACCCTGCCAAAACCTGGATCTTGGGCTTCCAGCTCTGGAATTGGGGAAAGATAACTTTCTGCTATTTAAGCTACCCAACCTGTGTGTCTTATCATGGAAGTTCTAGCAAATTAATAGTTTGCCAGCAGAGAGGGACTGGACTGGGCTTGGGGGAAATGTGCTCTTTGAAAGCCCTGCAATGTTTTGTGGTTAAACAACACTGGTGAGGGATGGGGCCTGTCCCATGTGAAAGTGACCAACTAACACAGCTCCATCTCTGTTCATTCCAATTTCAGGAGCACCTGAGCCATGTCCTCCTGGTGCATGGTTGCCAGGGCCTGGGCTGGTCTTGCCTGTGAGCAAATTCTGCATTGTACTAAGATACAGGAAGGAAGTAGGGCTATTTCAAAGTACTGAGCATTGATTTCTCTGCTCAGTGGTGTCTAGTCACATGGAAATTTTTGGCTCGTGTCCTTGAATTTGTGCAAAAGTGTTTGGAGGAAGATTGCTTAACAAGCACCTGCCCAGGTTGCCTAAATATCTGTGGTACATCACTTTGTTGCTGGTTTGGGATGACTGGGATTTAGAGGATGACATAAGAGTAGGCCAGTTTATGGGAGACAGTCCTCAGTGTTTTGCTTCGAAGGAGTTGATTATGTGGGCTCTTTCTGGCTTATTTCAGAAAGGGGCATGGTCTGTTCTCAAGGAGAACAAGCTCTGTTGGTTCTTGGTAATAACCACAGCACTGGCTACAGAGTTAAGTAAAATGTGAATGCAGTGGTTATGGGTGAATTGCCTCTGCAGGTCTAGTCTTATTGACCTGGATTAGCTGCTTCTTTTTACTTACTGGGTCAGATGAACTGATGCAAGAAAACAGGCCTCACAATCCAGTAAACTGATAGACAAGATTAAAACCAAAGAAACACATCTGTGTCTCCTCTAACCTGCAAAATAATGCAAAAATAGGCAGCAATGACAGAATTTTATACAGAAGGACAATGTATCTGCCCCCTCCCCTGCTTTCCACCTTTTCTTCCTCTGCAGACTCTTAAGGGTGCCTCTAACTGTGGTAAGGGCCATAAACAACCAGTTTGAATGTGCTGTTTAGCCATCTTACTTCACTTATTTCTTAAGATCAAGAGATTGGACTTTCTCAGAAATTTTGGGAGGTTTAGATAGAGATATATCAAGATTTGAATACCACCTGTAATCACATATCAGCTCTATGATCTTGGTCAATAATTTAAACTCTCTGAGCCCCTGACTCCATGTTATGTAAAAAGAATAAAACTCTCTTGCACTGGCTTGTGATGAGAATGAATTGAGAACGATCTGTACAGGCCATAGTAGGTGGTCTATAAACAGTATCTGGCCCCCTCCCTCAGCAGAATGCTGGAATACTGTAGCACTTTGTTGAGGGTCTATTGTGTTAGGTGTCAGTGCTACTCTCCAGTATTTTTTTTTTTAAAGATTTTATTTATAAAAGAACTGGGGTACAGGTCAGAGGCACAAGACAGTAAGAGAATTCACCAGAGACAGAGCTGAGAGCAAAACAGGCAGACAGACTGAAGACACTGCTGAGGGGAGCAGTGGGCAAGGCAGGAAAGGTCTGCGCGCCATGTGGGTTTCTCCCTGGCTGGGCCAGAAATCGAATCAGTGCTGCAGAGGCTGCGGACAGCTTCACAGCGCTGCGCTCAACCCGCTGCGCCACTGGGGAGTCCCCTTTCCAGTATTTCTGATTCTCCTCTCTTTCTGGGCTTATAGGGGAATTGTATTTCCCCTGCTTCTTTAAGTTAGTCATGACTTGAGTAATGTGATGTGAGTGGCAGTATGTAAAAATGGATTATATCATTCTCCATGATTCCTGTTGTCTGCTGAGACATTTGCACAAGCAGTTGTTCATATGGAGTCATAAATTGGAAGCATCCTGGAGCCTTGAGCCAACACAGAGAAGGTAGCTGCTCTGAGCATTGGCCAGAATCACCCCACAGTTCACTCTAGTGTGATTAAGAAACAAACATGTGCTGTGTCCCCCTGAAGTGTAAATGGGGCATCACCTAGACTATCTTGACTGATAGACATACAAGGATGTGTAAGATGGATCTAAAAATGCCAGGCGAAAACAAGAGCTCTGAGAGAGGAATGTTCCATGTACACCAGCCACTGAGAAGGAGGCAGCTAAAACTGCTGGGCTAGGCAGGGAATCAGGAACCAAGCATTTGAGCTGGACTGTGAGAGCTAAGAGATGGATGAATGATAACATCTAAAGGACAATCACGTGGGAAAAGACATGTACTGAGACATTGTGAGCAAAGGCACAGAGGCGTGAAAATTCTTGGGGTGTTCTGGGAATAAGAGCTGGCATTCCCAATAGGACCCCTTCCTACTTAATGTGTCCCATGCAGAACTTCTTCATAGAATGTGTGTACCTTTCAAAGCTATGCTTTTCTATCTATATCTGTTTGGGAAAAATATTATATGCATGTCTCCCAAACACAAAGCATTTTAAACAAAGTGATGGAGGGAGCTCAATGGAGAAAGTCTATAGATTCACTCCAAATATAGTTGGTAGCATGTCAAAGATCACAGAGGACAATTGGACAGTTTCTGAGTGTGAACTAAAGGGGTGTGCCGCATGCTATATGACAAAGCAACTATATCCATGGTTAAGTAGACAGGGAAGTATTGTTTTAAATGTTTTACACTGCAAACAACTTTATGAGAGAGGTTTGTATTTGTGGTTGACAAGACAGCAGCAGTATAACCTGTGAAGGAGTCTGGACCAGACATAGTTGGGAGCCAGAGATTTTTGTGCCCAGTAATGATAAGTGGGCACAAGTGTATTTTATCAACAGCCCCTACTCCACTGGCATGGGGAGAGCCTTACACAGGCAGCTGGTGATGACTGAGGTTGAGTGAGAGGTAAGAGCCTCACCTGAGGCAGTTGGGTAGGGGTGGGGGATCAGAAAGAAGTTTCAGAGACTAGGTTAAAAGGGCACAGAAAGTAAAAGGCAGAGAGTCAGCCAGAAAAATGATGGGGAAGTTGTCATGATTATATTAGCCAAAATAGGGAACCTCAAAGGAAGAAGAGAAAGAACGATCATGAGCAATAATGGCCATAGGTTTTAGGGGTGAGAATGATTGACAGAGAGTGACTTTGGTTTTAGATGCAATTAAGTTGAAGTGTTCTCTGGGAGGTCGCTCTTTGTTCCTCCAAACTCTACTCTAATAGTTCACATTGGCTCTTCCCACTGGACAACAGCAGTGACCATCACTAAGATGGAGTGAGAATATATAAATATATACTATCTTGTTGATATATGCTTTTAAGAGGAAAAGCAATACTCATGGAAATACTCCTTCTGTGGAGCCTGCCAGATCCCTCTCCACAAATGCTCTGGGTTCTGGACCCCCACAGTGGTCAGGTGTGGATGAGGAGACAGTTGACATGATTTGTGGGACTCCCACTGCCTCTGGCCGGGGATCATCAGGATGCCTTTGTTACTAAGGGAAAGTGGAATCAGGTCAAGGATCATCATTAGTGCTTTAAAAAGCCTTGGTATATCAACAATGTTCCTTCTTAGTTCATTGCATCCAGCTTGTCTGGACCTGGCAGATTGCCATGACTTCATTAATGGGACTTCAGATAGAACATTCCAGTCTTAAATCCAGATTTACTCTATTGGACCATGATAAAGAATGGGAGAGTGATATTTTCTGAATGAGAATATAAGCCAACAAGAGCAGGGGATTTTGTCTAATTCACTGATGGATCCTATTCTCTAAAACAGCCCCGGAAGATACCAAAGCCCAGTGAATTCTGGCTGAGTTGAATGAAAATAATACTCAGTCTGCAAATTGAGTTTCCTGTTTCCTGTCAGTTTCTAGGACAGTGAGCATGGTGCTGCTGACCCATCTTCCTCCTTTACCAGTTGAGCTCCAGCTCTTGCCGCTTGGTGGGGTCACATGTTAGAGGCCTTGATCACAGCAGAGTCTGATCATCCTCCCTGGATTGGTGCCAGAAGGAAAATGTATCTTCTTACATAGAATTTGCCTTCTCCCACCTGCAAGTGTAACTGTTCTGTTCCTTCTCCTATGCTCAGTAGGGGTGGTTGCTTCACACTAGCAGTTGATCCCGACACACACATTCCTTGCAGACACCCAGGTGATGGCTCCCATTTGTAAGGCCCTTCGCGCATGTCTACAGCCGTTTCCTAGTGCACAGCATCAAGCCTATGATCAGTAAACATTTATTGAAGGAAGCCTGAGTCAGCACAGCTGAATGTTGCTACTGTGTCTCCTCCAGATCTATCTCAGATTTAAAAAACATTTTGAAGAATATTTCCTGGATTGTTGAGAAATTTTCTGAAGCAGAGGAACTTCCAATTATGGTTCTGATAGTCATAAGGAGACAGATTGAAGTGTGTTATACTCTGCTAATGCTGCTCTGTCTCTGGGAATACGGGATGATGGACCTTTCTAGAACCCAGCCTTCTAAAGATAATTGCCTACCAGCACTTCTCTGCCCCTTTTGTTATTGCCACAATGTTGATACAGTGAGGCTACAGTGCTCTGGACTCCACAACGAGGGTTCTTGACTCCCTCTTCTAGCAGGTATTGAGTAGGACTGGTTGCCAGATTCTTCTCATAGGCCGAGAAGAGACCTACTTAAGCATTACTAGCCTGCTGTCCTCCCAGAAAGCCTAGAAACTCATTTTGATTCTATGATGTGTCCTGGAAGGCCTCTGCATTCATTCATTCATTGGTCACCCAACACTTAGCCTACAACACCCTAGGTCCTGGGTACACCAAGGAATGGGAATCAGGCTTGGACCCTGCCTTTAAAGGTCCCTCTTACCCACAACACCGCTAAGACCTCTTGGATGACTTCTGCTCATGTGTGCCTTTCAACCCTGTGACTTCTGCCACCAGGAAAATGGGAATGCTCAGTCATCACACCAGCAGACCCTCCCTCCAAGCTCAGGAGTAAGACAGAGACCATCAACAACTTGGTGCAGAATTGTCTAGTTTTTTTTATTGGAGGATAGCTTAATATGAAATAAATATTAAATTACCAAATTCTGTATTATTCCATAAATAATATTAAGTTAACAGACACTTTATAGAATGTTACATTAAATAAGAGAAAAATAAGTATCTATTTTGCCTGGAGTCAACTGGAGGAAAAATATTTCAATGATTCTGATATCTAAAATTTATCTCAAATTTTTAATATTATTATTATTATTATTATTGCTTTCTGCCTGTGTGACATGGTAATGTAGCAGTATGCCCCAAATTCTTTACTTTGCCTCCAAAGTTTAATTACATTGAACATGAAGGTGCCACCCTTTGTTGACCCTCATTGTCATAACAATAAAATATCTTCCTCCTCCAAAATCTTTTGATAACAATAGCCAGTTTAGTCTCAACTTTCCATTGTCCACTCAGTGTTTATTACACCAAGAAATTCTTGCAGGTAGTCGAGGAATTGCTGTGTTCTCCATCTTTCTCCTGCACACTTTTTCTGTGAAGAAAAAGACAATTAATATTGTAGGAAACTATTGATTCTTATAAAAATAGGCACAGCCAGACAAATATACATGAGTTTCCACTAAATGTTTTAACTTACTTTTTGGATGTCTATGTGTTTTTTTATTGAAGACAAGTTTTTGAATAGTTTTTCCACGGCATCTCCTTGCACAGTTTGATTCTTCAATGTGTCTATCCCCTGAAAAACTTCTTCAATGCATAGTTGGTGCTAAATAAGGAAGATTTTTAAAATATCAATAACTAAAGGAAGGTATAAATTTTGATCCCAAATGTTAGGCTTTGTTTTGTGGTATTTATGAGTTTCTTTCTTCAAAGAGTTTTTAAATTTGCTCCTTTTCCAAGTAGCAAACCACCTCATACTGAGAAGAAAATCCAAAAAGTGGGTGAAGTTTATTTGATTAATGAGGCATTTTATAAATTATATATATTAATTACTTAACCAAAAATAAAATGTTTAGGAAGTGGAATCAACTACATTATTCCTTGAGTAAACCATTCATCAGTGTTTTCTAGTTCTAATTGGTAATTTTATTCTATTTAGACTAATGAAGTCATGTATTTAATATCTTAATGTGACCATGACATATTCTAAACATATGCAAGTCCATTTTCTCATCATAATTATTTAAATATCAAGAACATGTGGTACATATACACCATGGAATATTACTCAGCAATCAAAAAAGATAAGCTCATACAGTTTGCAGCAACATGGATGGAGCTAGAAGGAATCATGCTCAGCAAAATAAGGCAGAAAGAAAAAGAAAAATACTAGAGGGTGTCACTCATAGCAGGAATTTAGAAAACCTAAATAAGGGACCAGGAAAAATACTAATTATAATAAAGTAAAAATCAAAATCAATAAGCAACTATGAACCAGAGACACACTACTTGGGGGGGGGGGCCAGGGAGAGGAAGGATTAGAGTCAAAATAAGGGGGGGTTGTGATTGTATGGGGAATATAACCAAAATGAAAATGCATACATTGTGCAAAAATGAAAAATTATGTAAGAATTATATCAAATAAAATATTAAAAAATTATAAAACAAAAAAGTAAATATGTGGAAATTATTGTAAATATAGGGTATTCATTGTATATGTTAATACCTGCTGACCATGATTCTAAAAATATAACCCTAAGTTACCAAGAGTTTCAAAAAGACATTAAAGTAATGTAGACAGTAGTTAGAGTTGAACAGAGTCTAGGAGGCACCTCTCACCCTTTGGAATTCTGGGAAGAATGCCTTGCTTAAGGCTCTTGGAGATTGAGAACTGACAATTTTACAAAGAGCCTAATTTATTTTTTAATGTATTCTATTTTTTATAAAGTTATCCCTAATATTTATATGTGCATACAATTATATTAGCACCCTTAAAAACAAAATAGAGAAAATTAACTAGTTCTAATGACAAGTAATGTATTGCTTACAATAAACTTATTTATGCAATCATTTTACTGAATCATGTGGTCACTTACATTTTTGTGTTCAGGAATAGGAATCATCAGGGTCTGAAAAGAAAAGGAAATGTATTCATTTTCAAAACACTCTAGAATTCATAAGTTAATTACATAATAATTGCTAGTGATAGGGCTATCAATTATATATTATTATTGCTGTCATAATTTCACCACTAATTACAGATCTTTAAAAATTAACCACCACAAATGATTACCTAGGCATTTAGAAAACTGTAGAAATCAAAAGGAAAATTACCCCATTGCCTATCAGCAGCGTTTGATGAGTAGAGAGCAGTGTCAAGGTCTCTGCCACCAGTCTATTCATGTTACTTTCTACAGGACTGGCACAGAGCATGGCAGCTTCGATAGCTAGCAAGCTCAAGTACAGAAGCACTCTCATGGCTCTGAAATGCTCGGCGTTTGCTTTAGGCAAAGAAAGTGCATAGTACAAGATTGTATCCCCAATTTATTCTGTCTCTGAGGAAATGAATAATTTCTAACAATCAGATAGAGATTGCTTAATAATGGCAGATCATGAAACTAAATGTTTCCAACGCATTGTATCTTAAAATATAATTTCACTTTTTATCTTATAATAATAATAAAAATCCCTGCTTTTCCCCATTTAAAAACACTTTCTTTTCACGAAAGAAAATCTTTGGGCCGATACATCATTGCCTCATGTTTGCGTTTCTTAAAATCAGATGTAATTTCCTCTTGAAAAATGTGTGTAAAAAGGAGAAGTGTAATATAAACCACTAAGTAGAATTTTACACTATAGTACATAAATATTGGGAATGTATTTTCAGGTTGACTGAGCTCTATCAGAGTTGTAGCTAGATTGATGTGTCTTAAAAGGAATTGAAAATACTGGTGGGTAGATGGTGATTAGAGTAGAGACCATCACACTTGCCTGGGTCAAGCTGTGTTCACAAGAATCTTGATTAGGATCCTTTCTGTCTCCAGTGACCAAAAACATAACCAAAATGGTTGAAGCCAGGCAATGAATAATAGCTCATTACTAAATGGCATTGCCTATGAACCTATGGGTCTCTATCCTAGTTATATATATATTAAAAAAAAAAACCCTCTTATTCAAAATTCTATTTTTTTTTAAAAATTCACATGTAGTGAAATACAGAAAACACAAAATTTAACATCTTAAACATTTTTAAGTGCACTGTGAATAACATCAACACCCTCACAAATTATGTGATCCATCTCCAGGACTCTTTTCATCTTGCAAAACTGAAATTCTTCTGGTTGAACAACTCCTCATTGCCCATTCATCCAGCCCCTGACAACTCACTTCTACCCTTCCTATGGAATTGGCCATTCTAGGAAACTAATAAAAGTGAAATCACATGGTAATTATCCTTTTATGACTGGCTTATTTCACTTAGCATAATGTTCGGCCAAGTTGTAACATATGTCAGAATTTCCACCCTTTTCAGGTTTGAAAAACATTCTTTTTGTTTATATACATATATTCCATTTGTGTATAAATATATATATTCCATTTGTGTGTTTATAGGTACATATACTTACAAACACCATATTTTGTTTAATCACTCATTTGTTGATGGACACTTAGGTTGTTACCAGATTTTGACTACTGTGACTAATGCTGCTCTGAATATGGGTGGACAAAATTATATTTCCTATAATGTTATAAGTCATTCACTTTTCCTCTGATTCCCCCAAACTGAATGCAAACTCAGGGCAGGAACCATAAAATAATATATTTGAAAGAGCTTTATTAATGTAAAGATTGTAATATCCTGTGCCCAATAATTCCAAGTAATTATATAAATAGTCTAGCCTCAAGGAAGTGGCGCATAATCCCCCTTAAGTGTGGGTTACAAGATGACTTCATTTTAAACATTTCAGTAGGGAAAGGGAGTTTTAAGAGAAGTAACTTTACATTGGAGAAACCTGGCAAACCTCAGCCTGGTGATCAAGGTCGACATCAAATTATAGTTAATAGCATGTACCCTTAATACGATGTGATGAGAATGCTATTTTATGTGTGATCTTCCTCTAAATCCATAACCTCTCTCTAACCATGAGAGAAACATCCTACAAACCCACATTGAAGAGAAAAATACCTAACCAGTGCTCATTAAAAACTCTCAAGTTCTCCAAAACAAAGCAAGTCTGAGAAACTGTCACAACCCAGCGGAGTCTGAGGAGACATGATGAATAAATGTGATGTGGTATCCTGAATGAGATCCAGGACCAGAAAAAGGACAGTTATCAAAACTAAGGACCCCCCCCCCAATCTCCCCCAAACTGAGAACCAAGTTGGTTCCTCATGGTGACAAAGTATCATAGTAAAGTGAACTAAAGAGGAAATTGGGTTCAGGGTACATAGGAGCTTTATAATATTCTTGCAACTTTTCTGTCAATCTAAAATTATTAAAATAAAAAGATTAAAATAACATTGCAAGTTGAAAAGAGTTCATATTTACTGTTATTATTAATAAGATGATGCATCCTATAAATGTCATGTACTTGGGACCATTTTAGTTCACCACTAGACTGTGAGCTCCTTGAAAATAAAGATTTTATGTAATTGCTCTCTTTATCCTCCAGAACCAGAGTATTGTGGGCACTCAGTTAATGTTTGTCGAATAAACTAAATGAATAAACAGGCAGGCACTTGGTTGCACTGGTTGAACACATTAATTTGAGTACTTTGCAAATTCAAGGAGTCTATTCCCTGGGATGGGAGTCTGAAATTAATAGAAAAAACTTTGGCAGGACTCCTAGAAAAAAAATAGAGCAAAAGCTTAAGGCTCAGTCATCGAGATTAAAACGATGTGAACAACCATGGCATTTTTTAAAAACTCACATTATTTTAGAAAAGAAAGAAATTAGCAACCAATACTCCATCTTTTAAAGAAATATTAATTATATAATTTAGAAAAAGGACTTTGAATAAGGTTGAAAAGTTGTATTAGTGGTTATCATTCATCATTTTGCCCTAAAATCTTTGTCTCAATTAGTGCCTTCTTATTTGGCAGCAGGTTTCTAAAAACTCCTAATTGTGGTTTTCACTAACCCTATAATCATTTAAGGTCAAATAACTTTTCTATGAAGTGATTCTAATCAATCAACTGGGCATGATGCCACAAAATTTTTGTGATGACTAAATGAGAAATGATAATATCTCTTTTTTTCACCCTATTCTAACCTCCATCCTTTTAATCCCCAATCATATCTCTAAAATAGTTTTTATCAAGTAAATAACGTTATAGGAAAATAAACGCAGAACTTTTTCCTCTTAGTGTAACAACTATTAGTATTTTGATGACCTTTCAGTCCTTGCTGACAAAGCAGTTTTACGGAGTTGTAATCAATGAAAACTTGCAAATTATGTTTATCTTTATTTATTGCTCATTAATACTTCTTTCACTTATCTACTATTTCAAAGGTTACCTACTAGTAGATGAAATTGACATACCATAGTTTACTTCATCATTTGTGTTTCTATTTTACTATTCCATAATGTTACTACAAATTTCTTTGTATAAATACACATTTCCTTGACCATTTTTATAGCTTTTGTCGTGGTTGCTCCAGCAATGCACAGGACAGCTTCTCTATTGATTCAGGAGACCCATAAAGGGGAGTCCAGAGCCCTCCATGGCCTTTTCAGGTTTTAATGATTTTTTTTAAAGATTTATTTCTTTATGCATACTAGAGCTGGGGTACAGGCCAGAGGTGTGGGGGGGTGAGAGGATTCACCAGAGATAGAGTGGGTAACAGAACAGGTAGATTGACTGAAATGCGCTGCTAAGGGGAGCAGCGGGTAAAACAGGAGAGGTCTGCTGCACCATGTGGGTAGCTCCCTGCCGGGGATCGAACTCATGCTGCAGTGGCTGCCAATAGCTTCATAGGTTGCATTTTTTTTTTTTAAGATTTATTTTTTATTTATACAAGAGTCAGGATACAGGCCAGATGCGTGGGAGGGTGAGAGGATTCACAGAGACAGAGCGAGGAATAGAACAGGCAGACTGACGAAATACATAGCTGAGGGAAGCAGCGGTGGAGACAGGAGAGGTCTGCTCGCCATGTGGGTTGCTCTGAGGCCGGCGGGGATTGAGCGGGCACTATAGAGGCTGTGGACAGATTCACAGCGCTGCACTCAACTGCCTGCGCCAACAAGGAGGCCCCCATAGGTTGCATCTTAACCCGTTGCGCCACCAGGAAGGCCAGGTTTTAATGATCTTTGTACACCAACTGTAAGGTAATTGGGCGAAGGGTGGAAGGGGCTTTCGCGAATCTTTAGTCTTCTTGGGTTCACTCTGACATTCTCTTGCAGTACTGTAAGGACAGGAATGACACTGAGCAGGTTTTCTGTGATCCAGCAGACCGGGTAAAGGAGGAGTCAGAGTCCTCAGTGGTTTTGCAGGTTTTTATTGGGATTACCAGGTATATGGCAGGCAGGGGTGCTGGGGGGCCAGGAAGCTGGCAGGCCTCCCAGCCCCCAGCTGGTCTTCACTCTGGGCTTTCCGGCCTTCTCTTGGCTTCTGCTTCTGCTGCTGGCGTCCCCGTGATGCCGCCCTTAAAAGCCCAGTCTTAGCCCAGGTGAATCTCATCTACCTATGCCCACACTCTACACCAGGTGCCCGCCATTAGGACCATCCATGCATTCAGGACCGCAGGGTTCCGTCATCTATCCTTGTGGGAAGGCAGAAAAGCCTGACATTTTCCCCTACCCTACAAATACCTTCCACCATCTTCTGGCACACACTGTCCTCTGTGTGAAGCTGCCCTTACAGCCTCAGCTTTCAGGCTTAGGTGTCCACACTTACATAGGCCCACACCATAGTCCAAGTGTCCACCATCAGGCATGCGTTCCCTGCGCCCATGCTCCAAAGTTCCCTCTGCATTCAAGGCCCCAGGTGTAGCCACAGAGGCAGGTGGTGTAAAAGCCTGACCATAACGTACCCTACAATTGTATTCTTTGAAAATATTCAATGCACAAACAATAAAACTCATATTTTTTACTTATAAACCACCTTCACAAGGGTAATTTTGTTTATTCCTGACAAAGGCTCATAAGACAGGTTTCTTTTGCGCAAGGTCCTTTAGCACTAGGGTTTAATAGTTTTGCTAATGAGTGAAATGAGCAAGAGGCATTCATAATCAAAGAGACTGAGAAATATATTGTAAAACTGAGTAATACTGTTAAAATTACATTTAGGGAATTTTAAGACAATGGGGAACAAAAATGCTAAACAATAATAATGTGGGAGGTGGAAGAAGTGATTCTAGTTGGTGCATTTTATAGTTCTTGTACCACTTGAAAGAATGCTAAAGATATAAACTTTTAATTTCAAAATAGGCTGCTGAAAATTTTAAGAGTAACCAGTAAAAGAAAAGGAATAGAATGTATAACTTTCAAATGAGTAGACTAAAGCAAGAGTATAAAGAAGTTCAATTAATCCAGACATCAAGCAAGGAGAAAAGGAAGCAAAGAAAAAGCTCAGAAAAAGATATGAGAAATATGTCCAAATTTATCATGAATCACAATAATTAAAAACAGGTTAATTTCATCTATTAAACAACAGAAAAAAACTTGTCTCCAAAATCATCTATCAGCTATTTTCAAGAGACACGTCAAGCAAAATGATATTAAAAGATTGAAAATCAAGGGATAGAAAAATATTACCATTCAAATACTAATCAAAAGAAAGTGATGTACCAATACCAACGTAAGAAAAAGACAGAATTTATGTCAGACAATATTGTAAGGATAAAGAGATTCATTAATGGGGTTAAGATCATATCTTAGTTTTTTTTTTTTTAAGATTTATTTTTATTTATACAAGAGCTGGGGTACAGGCCAGAGTCGTGGGAGGGTGAGAGGATTCACCAGAGACAGAGTGGGGAGTAGAACAGGCAGACAGACCAAAAGCACTGCTGAGGGGAGCAGTGGGAGAGGCAGGAGAGGTCTGCTTCACCATGTGGGATTCTCCCTGGCCGACCGGGAATCAAATGGTGTAAAGGCAGGAATGGACATGGTGCAGGTTTTCTAGGATCCAGCAGACCGGGTAAAGGAGGAGTCAGAGTCCTCAGTGGTTTTGCAAGTTTTTATTGGGATTACCAGGTACACAGCAGGCAGGAGTACTGGGGGGCTGAGGGGCTGGGAGGCCTCCCAGCCCCCAGTAGGTCTTCATTCTTTTGGGCTCTCTGGCCTTCTCTTGGCTTCTGCTTCAGCTTCTATTGGCGTCCCCGTGACGCCACCCTTAAAAGCACAGTCTTAACCCAGGTGAATCCCATCTACCTAGGCCCACACCCCATTCCAGATGCCCGCCATCAGGCATGCATTCAGGACGGCAAGGATCCATCATCTATCCTGATGGCGGGAGGGCAGAAAAGCCTGACATTTTTCCTTACCCTACAAATGGGTACTGCGGAGTCTGTGGATAGCTTCACAGCGCTGCACTCAACCTGCTGTGCCACCGGGGAGGCCCATATCTTAAAGTAGTTTTATTTTCCATTTCATTAATTATCATACTGTAAGGGCAGGACTGGACACAGTGCAGGTTTTCTGATCCCATGGAGACCGGGTAAAGGAGGAGTCAGAGTCCTCAGTGGTTTTGCAGGTCTTTTATTTGGGGTTCACCAGGCATATGGCAGGCAGGGGTGCTGGCTGGGGGGCTGGGAGGCTGGCAGGCCTCCCAGCCCCCAGCAAGTCTTCACTATATCTGAGCTCTCTGGAGTTCGTTCTGCTGCTTCTCGGCTTCTCTTTCGGCTTCGGCTTCTACTACTGCTGCTGCTGCTGCTGCTGCTGCTGCTGCTGCTGGCGTCCCCGCGACGCCGCCCTTAAAAAAGCAGTCTTAACTCAACTGAATCCCATCTACCTATGCCCACACCCTACTCCAGGTGCCCACCATCAGGCATGCATTCAGGACAAGGATCCATCATCTATCCTGATGGAGGAAGGGCAGAAAAGCCTGACATCTTCCTTACCCTACACATACAAAAGAAAACAAACACTTTTCAGTAGTGATTTACTGAGAACTGGGTACCTGACTGAATTTGCCTTTTAGTTTTTATTTTAGGAATTAATGGTATTTGTTGCTAATCTTTTCACCCACCAGCTAGAGTTGTTATTTTAGCTTTATAGTTTCTTTTGTTACAAAGTTGATAAATTTTGTAATGAAATCTGGTTACTTTATCATGTCCATTTTTTTGCCCTGTAAGTTGCTATTTTTTCCTAAAGTATTTTAAATTACAGAAACCATATGTAATGGCAAGAATGGGCACAGTGCAGGTTTTCTGACCCAGCAGATGGGGTAAAGGAGGAGTCCTGGGGCCCTCAGTGGCTTTTCAGGCTTTTATTGGTATTTACCAGGCACACAGTAGGCAGGGGTGCTGGGGCAGGCCTCCCAGCCCCCAGCAAGTCTTCACTCTGTCTGGGCGTCCTCTCTGCTTCTCTCGTGGTTCTCCGGTGGTTCTGCTCCTTCTGGTAGTTCTGTTCTCTCAGCCCAGGTTAATCCCATCTACGCATGCCCACACCCTACTCCAGGTATCCTCCATCAGGTATGTATTCAGGACCGCAAGGATCCATCATCAATCCTAATGGCGGGAGGGCAGAAAAGCATGATGCTTTTTCACTTACCCTCCACCATAATACTGTATCATTAGCACTTTCATATGCTTTTCAAAAAAGGATCATTTTCTTACATAGTAAAATATCACATCTAATATAATGAAATTAATAATTCTTATTTAACATTTGATTTTCAGTCTTCATTCAAATTTTCCCACATTTCCCCTATAGTCCTTTAATATTTTTATGTCCAAACCAGAATGCAGGGTTGCATCTGGGTGGCATATAACTCAAATCTCTTTAATTTTGTAATAGTCCTTTCTAAAAATAAAAATGTTTAAAAATCTACAACAGCCCTTGTTTTAACGACACATCTCCCGGGAGTGTGGCCAGGTGTCATGGAGCACAGCCCACCTTCTGGATTTGCCTTTTCCACACTGGCATTTTTTTTTTTTTATAAAAAAATTTTCCATTATTATTATTTTTTAATTTTATATATTTTTACATCATTTTTCATTTTTGCACAATGTATGCATTTTCATCTTGGTTATAGTCCCCATACAACTCCCCCCCCCCTTGTTTTGATCCTACTCCCTCCTCTTCCCTGTAGTGTGTCTCTGGTTTATAGTGTGTTTCTGGCTTATTTCGCTGAGCATGATCCCTTCCAGCTCCATCCATGGTGCTGCAAATTGCATGAGTTTATCTTTTTTGAATGCTGAGTAATATTCCATTGTGTATATGTACCACATCTTCTTGACCCAGTCATCTATTTTTGGGCATTTGGGTTGTTTCCATAGCTTAGCTATTGTACATAGTGCTGCTATAAACATAGAGGTGCTGGTGCCCCTTTGAATGAATGTTTCTGTGTCCATTGGGTAAATACCTGGGAGTGGAATTGCTGAATCATATGGAAGCTCCATCTTTAGCAGGTTGAGGAATCGCCACACAGCTCTCCATAGTCCACACTGGCATTGTTATTAGTTTAACCATTAACTCCTGTGACCTAAAGTTAAATTTAAAGTTGTGATTAGATGTAAGGTAAGCTTTAAAGAAACAGCATAAAAGGTTGGGTTATTTCATCTTAAAATTACAGCAGGACACACGTAATGTCTGATTGTCACCGTCATTACTAATTTCTGTTACCATGAGTCATGAAATTCTCCTTTCTGGGGGAGCAATTACATTTCTAGTCTTTCCTTATATTACTTTCAGAAATATCTAGGTCTTTATCTTCCTGGAATTTCGAGTTGAAAGTAAAAGATAGATGGCCTTTTTCCCTCTTAAGATATCCAAGTATCCAAGCATTTATTTAAAAGATGATTGTGGGGCCTCCCCAGTGGCGCAGCGGTTGAGTGCTGGATTGCAAAGCTGCCCGCAGCCTCCGCAGCGCCCGTTTGATCCCGCCCCCCCCCCCCCCCCCCCCCCCCCGCTGCTCCCCGGCAACTGGAGGAGGGTCCCGCGTGGTGCGCAGACCAGACCTCTCCTGCCGCCCGCTGCTTCCCTCAGCAGTGTACCTCGGTCCTTCTGCCAGCTCTGCTCCCCGCTCTGGCTCTGGCCAGAGCGCTTCTGACTGTACCCAGTGCTTGTATAAATAAATAAAAATAAATCTTTAACAAAAAAAAAAGATGATTGTGGAACAAAAATGGTATTGATGGTTTACATTTGTCAAAACTCATGGACCTGTACCCTGAAAAAAGGTGAATTGTATATCAATTATGCTTCAATAAACCTGATTTTTTTTAAAATGGGCTGTTTTGCAACCAGCCCAGGCCGGGTAAGTTCATTGTTGTTTCTAGCAATTTGAAGGAGAATTTTGAAACTCTTGGCATCATTTTCACAGGTTTCACTTAAGCAGAGGAAACAAGACATCAGGAAACAAGACATCAACTTGAGCCACGAAAATCTCTATAACCTTTTTTTGCTGGGCTTCCTCTGGCGTTCTCTCATTGTCGCTTCTCATCGCTGTTACACCTGAGCCATCTCTGAGCAATTATATCCCTGATGTAATTATATCTCACCCATATAGCCCTGACCTCTAGGCACAGGTGTGCACACTTGCACATGCATGCACTCCCATGTTCAGGTGCCCCATAACTACTCACCCTCTACATTAATAAGATCAAGGCGCAGGTGATAGCCAGAGAGGCCAATGGTGTAAAAGCCTGACCAACTTCATTTACCCTACATGGGCTTTAATATTTCCCTATTGTTTCATTGCATTTTTCTTGTCACATAGGCATTACTTTATAATGACAATCTGTTTTGTTGCAGTGGCAATTTAAAATGTGTATGGTAACAACTGATGCTTTCTTGTTTTCTTAGTGGAATACCACTTGATGCGACGTGGTATAGGAGATGGGCCTTTCCCATTTGCATCCTTTCACATATGAATTTTTTTAGTTTGTGTAAATTATTGTCTCGAGATGTATTGGATAGTATTTCCTATTTTTTATTTTAATGTTTCATTATTGTTTTTGTAATTTTTCATATGGGTCCTTGCATGTGAAATTCTTCCATTCAGTTGGTTCCAAAAAGCAATACTCTGTCATTTTTGAGAAAGGTAATTTTTCCCCTTACTTTAATTTGTTCTGATATTCAAGCAGCTATACATACTGAATGTGTACAACTTGACTATATAAGCACGTTCTTCATTCTGCAGATAAGTACACACCTGTGAAACTATAACCACAATCCGAATCATTAGCATATCTGTAGGGTAAAGAAAATGTCAGGCTTTTCTGCCCTTCCTCCATCAGGATAGATGATGGATCCTTGTCCTGAATGCATGCCTGATGGCGGGCACCTGGAATAGGGTGTGGGCATAGGTAGATGGGATTCAGCTGAGCTAAGACTGTGCTTTTTAAGGGCGGCGTCACGGGGACGCCAGCAGCAGCAGTAGAAGCCGAAGCCGAAAGACAAGCCGAAAGACAAGCCGAAAGACAAACCGAAAGACAAGCCGAAAGACAAGCCGAGAAGCAGCAGAACGAACTCCAGAGAGCTCAGATAGAGTGAAGACTTGCTGGGGGCTGGGAGGCCTGCCAGCCTCCCAGTCCCCCAGCCAGCACCCCTGCCTGCCAAATGCCTGGTGAACCCCAATAAAAAACCTGCAAAACCACTGAGGACTCTAACTCCTCCTTTACCCGGTCTGCATGGGATCAGAAGACCTGCTCAGTGCCCGGTCCTGCCTTTACAATATCCTTCACCTCCAAAGTTTCCCCCATCCTACTTATTTACTTAATATTTTTCATTTTCTATCTTTTGGTTTAAAGTATCACATAAACTTTCCTGTTGCTACTTTTTAATTTTTTAAATTAGTTTGTTTTTTTAAATTGAAGTAATGTTGCAGTGTAACAATTGTTTTAGGTTTGCATCATTAAAAATTGGCAGGTATATATACTGTATTAAGTTCAGCACTTTAACTCCAATTTTGTCCTTCACTATACAATTGATCCCTTATACCAAATTTACCCACACCCAGTTCCCCTTCCCTTCTGGTAATTACTAATTGGTCTTTTAGTCTTAATGTTTGTTTTATTTAATTTATTCATTTTTTCTTCATATTTCATATAAGTAACATCATACAGTGTCTTTCTTCATCTGGCTTCCCTTAGCAGGATAACCTCTACGTCCATCCATGTTGTTGAACATGGCAGGGTTGTTTTTAATACTACTTGTATTTTTGACATATCTGCTGTCTTGTTCTGGCTAATGCCTCCAGATGTTTTCTTTCGGCTGGGACTGATGAACTGTTTTTCCAGGAATGGAGGACTTTTGCTTTCCACAATGGACACTACCTGGAGGGATTCGTTTTCTTTCAGACTGGAACCCTGGAAAATTTTCATCTGAAACTGTATCCCAACATACATATGTTTGATCTTCATCACCATGGAAATGGTGGCAAAAAGTGAAAGGGGGGAATTGTTAGGGGGAATGCTGCACCCCCCCCTGCAGTGACCCTCAGGGCTAATGGCTGTTGCCATGGTCCCTGAGGTCCGGCGTGGGCAAGGAACCATGCGCGCAGGGGGAGAACAGCAAACTCCCTAAGATGCAGAGAAACTGAATGCCTGCCAAGAAATAATGACCATCAAAAGCGGCCACAAAGATGATTAAAAGAAATGCTGACCACCTGGAACCTTATCTCGCTTTCTCAAGGCCCACAAACTTTATTCTGCTACAACTGTCTTTCTAAAATCTTTCCTTTTTCTGGTCATTGATTGCTAATTAAAAAACATATGTAATTTAATAATTAGGCTAATGCAAATGAAACATTACTAAACACTGTGCTATAATAGAATTGTTAGTTTAATAATCTTTCTATTATGTGCTTAACTTTAGTACCTTTGATATTAACTGCATTATAAAATAAATTCACCCATGACAATTAATTATGAGTAAAAATGATAGTTAGTGCAACTAGAAAATAATTATATAGAACAGTAGAAAGAATTTATAGCCTGTCCAATTAGGAATGAGGCTAGGTCCAGATGTAACTTCGGACATAAATCACTGCCCTGTCAATTAAGCTAAGTCTATGAGCAAACTGATCTCTTTGATGTTCACTGTTCCTATGCCTTTAGAAAAACATATATATACTGACCACTAGCTTAATAAAGACGCACTCAGATTTTCACTCTCTTGAAGTGTGTCTGTGTGTCATTTATTCATCGAATCCCTGACCACCCTGCGCAATCTCTCAACCCTGAGACGGCCTCATCGTCCATCGCTGTGCTCGTCTGCGGCAGGGGAAAGGATGTCCTGAGATAATCTCATACAGGCTTTGTGGACTCCACCCCCACTCCAGACTAAAGCCATCAGGACATTGGGAAAGACAAATCCCATCACCACCAAGGGGAGGGTGGCTGGGACCTGAGGGTGGAGTTGGGCAGCCAGGTTGGCTATAAAAACCAAACACGTGGGCCTTGCTCTCTCTGTGGCTCGCTATTGCTCGCCTCCTGGCTTCACTGCTCCTGGCTGGCGGCCAACTCTGAGAGCGCCATTTTGGGATTCCTGATCGGCGGATCGGGTAGGACTCATTTAAAACTTTGTCTCCCACTTTTCTCCCAGAGCTGTACATTTCCTGATTTCCCCTTCCCTTGTAAATAAACCTTTTATTAACCTTTCACGTGTGCCTGCAGTAGAGCATTGATAAGTCCTTTTAAGCGCGCGGGTGAGGACCCACAGTCAGGCACCCCGTTTTGTATCGGGGTTGCTCTACAACAGTTGTAGTATTCCATTACATATTTTCAATTTTATCTTTTGTTACAAGATTTACTATCAACAAATTTTAAAATAAACAATATAGTATTATTACAGGAATTATGATGTACACATCTCTAGGACTTATTCATTTTGTGTCGCTTATCTTTCTTTTACTTTAAAGATGTCTAGTCTATTTCTACCTGTGGCAGTACTTGACTGGACTTCCCTCACTTATTTGCATAACTTTATGGTTTCTAGCAGCAATGGTATAAGGTCAGGAACAGGACACAGTGCAGGTTCTCTGATCCCATGCAGACGGGGTGAAGGAGGAGTCAAGAGTCCTCAGTGGTTTTGCAGGTTTTTATTGGGGTTCAGCGGGTACGTGGCAGTCAGGGGTGCTGGGGGGGGGCCAAGAGGTTGGCAGTCCTCCAAGCCCCCAGCAAATCTGTACTCTCTCTGGGCTCTCTGTCATTCTCTGCTTCTGCTGGCGTCCCAGTGACACCGCCCTTAAAAGCACAGTCTTAGACCAGGTGAATCCCATCTACCTAGGCCCACACCCTATTCCAGGTGCCCACCATCAGGCATGCATTCAGGACCGCAAGGATCCATCATCTATCCTGATGGCAGGAGGGCAGAAAAGCCTGACATTTTTCCTTACCCTACAAATGGCTTTGGGTCTACAACAGTAGTTCACAAACTTTTGGCTTTAAACACCTCTGTATAGTGTTAAAAATGACTGATGACTCAAAAGAGCTTTCATGTGAGTTACATCAACATTTACTCAATCAGCAGTTCCTATTTAGGGTTTTTTTTTTTTAAGGCACAAGACTATATAAGCATGCTCTTCACCATTGCCATAGCATCCCCACACGTCATGTGACTACTGGAAAATACTGTACATCAGGGAACGCACTGAGAATGAAACAAGCAAATAACATGTTACTATTGCTAGGAAAATAGTTTTGACATTGGCGGACACCCCCCACCCCCAGCCCGCCTCTCCGCGTAGCAGGAGCCCAGGGTTCGCAGGTGTGGCACCGCGGCTCCTCAAGCCTTCCTCCTCCCTCCCAGCTAATTGCTCCCCGAGCTGCCCCGCCCCCAGCAAGGAGCCGGAAGTCCGCAGCCTGCAGCCAATAGCCCCAGACCCGCAGCCCCCGTGGGCGGTACTACGGTCGGACACTGCGCGCACCGCGCGGGCCTCCGACTTCCCGGCGTACCCCGGGCCTGCGGCGTGGGCGCGCACATGACGTAAAACTCACGTGACTCCGCGGCGACGGCGGTGGCGGAGGCGGGAATCGGCGCCAGCGGTCAGTCGCGGCGTCTGGCGGGCTGTGCGCTGCCTTCCGCGGGCAACCCCGAGCTGGCCCTCCCACCCCCGCTCTCGCCAGTGAGCCGGGAAGGAAGCCCGTGTGGGAGAAAGGGGACCGTCCCGAACTTTCGCCCTCACCTGGACCCTCCAGACCCCGAGACGCGCGAGTTCGGGCGGCCCGCGCTTTGCCCCGCTCGGGTCTCACGGCCCAACTTTGGTGCGCCCCGAGCTCCAGACCCCTGATGTTGAGATAAGAAACGTTTGCAAACATGTCCCGGATCGAAAAGATGAGCATTCTGGGCGTGCGGAGTTTTGGAATAGAGGACAAAGATAAGCAAATTATCACTTTCTTCAGCCCCCTCACAATTTTGGTTGGACCCAATGGGGCTGGGAAGACGGTAAGTCCTGAGCAGCTGCCTCTAGTTAACAGTGCTCACGTGTTTCGAATCTGGAGAATAAAATATCTGGAGTTTAGGGCTCATTGGATGAGAAGAGTTCTCATGGCTTCACTTTTGGGGCTCTGGGAAGTGCCTGAGCCTCGGTGATACTCCGGCCCGACAGGGGGGGAGTGACCTGGCGTGGCCTTAAGGCCACAGCATCGTTGGGAGTGGGTGAGACCCAGCTCCTCAGCGTGGGGGTTCTGTGCTGGCGACCGACGCCGACTTCACCGCGGGTGCCCTGCTAGTCATTTAATAGGAAGTCTTTGGTCTGCATAGACCCTCCCTCCTCCCCAGCCCCCACTCCTCATTCTCCAAGCATAAACTCCTCATAGTTGCCCCCTACTGGAATTTATTAAAAAGCTATAAAAGATGGCACGTTTATCTAAAAAGTTTCTAAGTATGCCGACTGTCTAAACATAATAGGAAATAAATGCCTTAACTTAAAAATGACAAGTGGTGGGACTTAATTTGCTGTAGGATGCTCTTACCCAATCAAAATAGAAAATTGGGTTACAGCCTATTTACTGTGGCTTTTTAAAGCCCTGGTTGCTTACCATTCTACCTTGGGCCCTGGAATGGCAAGAGTTACTGGAATGTGCGAACCCAAGAGACTACCTGGTGTGGAGAGCCACTTGAGAAAAAGCAAAGGTGTTACGTTTTAACAGGGAGGAGTCTTAATGAGGGATTTGTGAAAAGCTTGTAAATGAGCATGGGCATAGGCATAGGTTTAGTGTAAAGAGTTAAATTCCAGGGCCTCCCCGGTGGCGCAGCGGTTGAGCGCAGGGTTGCGAGGCTGCCCGCGGCTGAGGGTCCCACATGGTGCGCAGACCTCTCCTGCCGCCCGCTGTTCCCCTCAGCAGTGTACTTCGGTCCTTCTGCCTGCTCTGCTCCCCGCTCTGGCTCTGGTGAATTCTCTCACCCTACCGCGCTTCTGACTGTGCTTGTATAAATAAACAAACAAATAAATAAATAAATCTTAAAAAAAATTTAAATTCCAGGCTTTTGTCTACTTCTATATATGTAAAAATGGTATTTACTAAATGCTTGTATCTCATATCGTACTAAGCGCTCTATTAGAAGAGTCTAGTTATAGCATTTGAACGTTGGCTGCCGAAGCCAAAAAAATTACAGGTGTGATGCTTCACCACTATCCGTGTGTGGCAAGGGTCACTTAAAACTCAGTACATTCTTATAAAGTGGAGATAAAAAATAGCTATTACCTCCTAGGATTAATGTTTGAAATAGATCCTCAATGTATGTAAACGTAGTAAAATACCTGGCACGTAGTAAGGTCTGTGTAATTGTTAACTTTATTTTTAAAACTTTTTTTTTAATTTCAACTTTATTGAACTATAAATGACACAAAATTGAAAGGTATTTTAACTGTACTGTGGCGGTTTGATACAGTATGCCTTGTGAAAGAAATTTCTCTTAGTTAATTGACATGTATATCCACATTTATATTTTCTTTGGTGAGAACACTTAAGTTGTACTCTCAGCAAATTTCAGTGACACAATATGCTGTTAACTATGGTAACTATGTTTTACATTAATAACGAATTAATTTAAAGGATTTGATTGGAAAGTTTTCCCCAAATAATGATTTTATTTTAGTATACCTTCATCATTAACTTTTAAAATTATAGCAATTATTCTTTTACATCTAATATCTATAGTACAGGTCATATCTTTTATAGTCTATAATAAATAATATTTTTATAGTGATTAACTTTTGTGATCACCTTAGGAGGTTCTCTTATAACTAAATAATACAGTTTTTTATTTCTTTAGACCATCATTGAATGTCTGAAATACATTTGTACTGGAGATTTCCCTCCTGGAACCAAAGGAAATACATTTGTTCATGATCCCAAGGTAATGAATGGTCTGGTAATAGTTTTTTTTTTTTTTTTTTAAATAAAAATTTAATAAAGAAGTGATAATTTTTAAAAATTTGTTATTGGGGTCTCTCTGGTGGCACGAGGGGTTAAACACAGCACTGTGAAGCCATCTGCAGTGAGTTTGATCCTTGCTGGCTAGGGAGCTACCCACATGGCGCAGCAGACCTCTGCTGCTTCCCTCAGCAGTATATTTCAGTCTGCCTATTCTGTTACCCACTCTGTCTCTGATGAATCCTCTCTCTCCTCCCTCCCTCCCCCCACCCCTGCACCTATGGTCTGTACCCCAGTTCTTGTATGCATAAATAAAATCTTTAAAAAAAAATTGTTATTGAGGTAACATTGGTTTACATCATTGTTTATATTTTGGAAGTACAGGATTCCCTGCCTCCCTTCAGTTGTTACCATAGCACACCAGAGACCAAAGCCCCATAATCCACCACCATAGTCCATTGTACTCTCTTCTCCCACTTTGTTTGATCTCCTCCTCCCTTCCCCTAATGGCTCAGTACTATAGTCAGTTTTCATGGGTTAGTTTTTGAGTTTGGCTTTATCAGACCCTTTGTTTTGTTTTTCAGTATTCCACATATAAGTGATAACCATCTGGCATTTATCTTTCTCCTTCTGACTTACTCTGATTAGCACAGTCCCTTCCATGTTGCTGCAAATGGCTTGGGTTTATCTTTTTCATTGCTAAGGAGTATTCTATTTCATATATATACCATATCTTCTTAATCCACTCATCAGATTTTGGGCATTTAGGTTGTTTCCATAGCTTGGCTATTGTAAATAGTGCTGCAGTGAACATGGGAGGCAAGTTTCCCATTGAATTAGTATTTTTGTATTTAGAAGTGGTTGCTTATTATAGAATACCTGATAAGAAGTATAAAGAGACAAGAAAGTCACCTACACAGAATCTGGTGACAACCTTTGTTGACATTTTTATGTATTCTCCTTTACATACTTTTTTTTTTTAAAGATTTATTTATTTTTGCATATAAGTGCTGGGGTACAGGCCAGAGGTGTGGGGGATGAGAGGATTCACCAGAGATAGAGTGGGGAACAGAACAGGCAGATTGACCGAAGTACACTGCTGAGGGGAGCAGCAGGTGAGTCAGGAGCGGTCTGCTGTGCTATGTGGGTAGCTCCCTGGCCGAGGACCGAACTCTTGTTTCAGAGGCTGCGGACAGCTTCATAGGTTGTGTCTTAACCCCTTGCACCACCAGGGAGGCCCTACATACTTTTTTATATAGTTGAAATTACCCTCTAATTTTGTGTTCTGAGTTTTTTCTCCCACAATATAAAGTTCTGTGTCATTAAAAAATTAAAAGCTAAATTAAATTCTTAATATGGGTGTTTGGTACATGGGTGTTTCTTTTAATATTTTTATTCTTATAATTATATTTTTTGTTTACCTAAAATATTTCCTATTTATAACATACAACCTTTTATGAATACTTTAGATAGTTGCATAATGTTCTTTCTTTAGATTGTGTTTAGTTTTTTTATTAAAATGTACCATGATGAAAATCTATGTATAAATCTTGGTTCAAATTTTGATGTTTATTATGTTAGTGTATGTGTATGACATGGAATTTCCTATACATATATATTTTTTTAATTTAAGGTTTTTCTTATTTATACAATAGCTGGGGTACAAGCCACAGGAGTGGGAAGGTGAGAGGATTCACCAGAGTGGGGAGCAGAACAGGCAGACAGACTGAAAGCATTGCTGAGGGGAGCAGCCGGCTAGATAGGAGAGGTCTGCTTTGCCATGTGGGAATCTCCCTGGCCAGCCGGGAATCGAACCTATGCTGCAGAGGCTGCTGACAGCTTCACAGAGCTTCACTCAACCCGTTGTGCCACCTGGGAAGCCCCCTATATATATTTTTTTTGAACTACAGGTTTTTCTTGTTTCATTTATATATTAGTGGATCACATGGCTTTCTCACTACCTGCCACCTTCCTATGTTAAGAGTTCATTATATAGTTATTTCTTCCAGGCTTTTCCCTTTGTTTATAAGGACTTACTGGTATGCATGTGTAAAATACATTCACACACTTCCTTATATCCGTGTAAATCAAATATTTACTTAGTGACATAGTGCAGATGTGTTAGCATGATGGAATATTTATACATTCTATATAGAAATGTATGCACTTTTGCTGTTTTTAATCACTAAGTAGTTTTCATTCTGTTTGTATATATTTTTAATTAAGTTTTTTAACTAGTATCACTAAAATTTTTTTTTCCCACCACCGTATCTTGTGTTCCCTTGTCCTGTTCCTTCTCCCTTCCCTTTTAATTTCAGAGCCCTCAGGGTGTTTATTGGTGTTCACTGTTTATTTAAAGTTTTACATTATTGAATTGTCTGCTATGTAAATGCCAGTTTCTGTTTTTACTACTACGACTTCTTTTTCTTTTCCTTTTTTGTTTTATGATTTGATATTTGGAGCCCTTTTTTTTAACATTTATCATTTTATTTTATTTTTTAAATTTTTTATTTTTTTTAAGATTTATTTATTTATTTATACAAGCACTGGGTACAGTCAGAAGAGCGGGAGGGTGAGAGAACTCGCCAGAGCGGGGAGCAGAGCAGGCAGAAGGACCGAAGTACACTGCTGAGGGGAGCAGTGGGCGGCCGGAGAGGTCTGCGAGCCATGTGGGACCCTCCTCCAGGTTGCCGGGGAGCAGCCGGGAATCTAACCAGGGCTTCAGAGGCTGCGGGCAGCCTCGCAACCCAGCACTCAACTGCTGCGCCACCGTGGAGGCCCAACATTTATCATTTTAAAATTTTTTTTAGACAATATTTGCTTCCCCCCACCCCCTCACATTGAGTTCCCATAGAATCTCCTTCCCCAAGGCACCCGTGCACCATCACCACAGTCTCCTGTGCTCCTCCCTCCCTCCGACCCCTGTCTCTCCTCCTCCCCTGCAGTATGTCTCTGGTTTATAATTGTCTGTTTTTGCTTTGTTGTGTTTTGTACTATTATTATTTTTTTTTTAACACTGATGTCTTACTTGATTCCCCTATATTCCTGTTATAAGTGAAGCCATCCGATATTTTTCTTTTTCCTTCTGGCTTATTTCACTGAGCATAATTCCTTCTAGCTCCATCCACTAATGCAAATGGCATGAGTTTATCTTTTTTGATTGCTGAATAATAATCCATTGTCTATATATACCACATCTTCTTGGTCCAGTCATCTATTTTTGGGCATTTGAGTTGTTTCCAGGTATTACCTATTGTAAATAGTGCTGCAAGAAACATAGGTGTACAGGTGCTCTTTTGAATCACTGTGTGTCCTTTGGGTAGATCCCTAGGAGTGGAATTGCTGGATCGTATGGTAGCTCCATTTTTAGTAGATTGAGAAACCTGCAGATAGTTTTCCACAATGGTTGGACCAATTTGCACTCCCACCAGCAATGTAGGAGAGTTCCTTTTTCACCACATCCTCGCCAGCATTTGTTGTTGCTTGTTTTTTTGATATGTGCCATTCTTACTGGTGTAAGGTAGTATCTCAGTGTGGTTTTGATTTGCATTTCCCTGATTATAAGGGATGTTGAACATTTTTTCATATGCCTGTTGGCCATTTGCATTTCATCTTTGGAGAAATGTCTTTTGAGTTCTTCTGCCCATTTCTTGACTGAATTGTTTATTTTGTGTTTGTTGAGGTGTGAGTTCTTTGTAATCTTTGTGATCAGTCCCTTATCAGTTGAATGGAGTGCAAAGATTTTTTCCCAACCAGTGGGATGTGTCTCTGTTTTGGTTAATGTCTCTTTGGCTGTACAGAAGCTTTTCAGTTTGATGTAATCCCAGGTATTTATCTTTGCCTTCACTATCACTGCTTTGGGTGATGACTCTTTAAAGATGTTTCTGAGATGTATGTCTTGTAGTGTTTTACCTATATTTTCTTCTATATAGTTTATGGCTTCAGGTCTTATGTCCAGTTCTTTTATTCATTTTGAGTTGATTTTTGTGCACAGTGAGAGGTAGTGGTCTAGTTTCATTTTTTTTGCATGTGAAGGTCCAGTTTTCCCAGCACCATTTATTAAACAGACTATCCGTGTTCCATTGTGTATTCTTTGCTCCTTTGTCAAAGATTAGCTGTTCATATAAGTGTGGCTTTATTTCTGGGCTCTCTGTTTGGTTACTACTCCAACTTATTTGCTGCACATAATTTTCTCAAATTCTTCCATTTTGTTGAAAATGTGTTTCATTCTTTTCTATGCCTATGTAATACTTGATAGTGAAGATGTTACACATCTTCTTGATCCATTTATCTGTAGATGACCATTTAGGCTGCTAAATAATGCTGCTGTGAACATCGTAGATCATACAGGTTCCTTGTTGATGGCCCATCATTATTATTTTTAAAGATTTATTTATGCATACAAGAATTGGGGTATAGTCAGGGATCGGGGCACTTGAGAGGATTCACCAGAGACACAGTGGAGAGCAGAACAGGCAGATCCACTGAAATACACTGCTGAGGGGAGCAGCTGGCGAGACAGGAGAGGTCTGCTGTGCCATGTGGGTAGCTCTCTGGCCAGGGATGGAACTCATGCCACAGTGGCTGGCGATAGCTTGGTAGTGCTGATGCTTAACCCCTGCGCCACCAGGGAGGCCTCCATCATTATTGTTGATGGCTTGAGATTCTGTGAATATAAGCCCAAAAGTGGGATTGCTGGGTCATATGGTATTTCCATTTTTAGTTTTGTTAAGATAAATTCAGGTTGTGTCCATCATGATTACTCTGGTTTATGTGCCTACCAACTGTGTGATAGGATTCCTTCCCCCCCCCCCCCCAACATTTGTACTTGAGGGTCTTTTTAAATATGCTCATCTCAGAGTGTGAGATGTAGTTTCAGTTTGTATCTCCCTTTTTTTTTTTTTAATTTTTTTTTTAAAGATTTATTTAGAGGCGCAGGAGGGTGAGAGAATTCACCAGAGACAGAGCAGGGAGCAGAACAGGCAGAAGGACCGAAAGCATTGCTGAGGGGAGCAGTGGGCGAGGCAGGAGAAGTCTGCTGCGCCAAGTGGGAATCTCCCTGGCTGGCCATTGATGCAATGCTGCAGAGGCTGCGAACAGCTACAGAGCGCTGCGCTCAACAGGCTTCTCCACCGGGGAGGCCCTCAGTTTGTATATTTATTGGGAGTGATAATAGGCATTTTTCATCTCTTTTTCCTGAATATCCTCTTTGGTGAATTCTGGTCATACTGGCTTCCTGTTTATTGTTTTTTTTTTTTTTTTAATTGTTGAATTGAGTTTTTTACATGTGTCTTGGTTATTAATCCCTTATCAATTACATATTGTGTAGATATTTTCTCTTATTCAATATGGCATCTACTCAATTTTCTTGTATTTCTTTCACTGTGTAGAAGATGTTTAACTTGAATAATCCCAATTGTTTATTTTCATTTTTAATTCCCTTGCCATAGGGATTGAGTCACGAAAATAACTTATTGTTGAACAGGTCACCAACATTTTCTTACATGTATTTTATTATTGGTCATATATCTAAATCCTTAATCCATTTGGAGTTTATTTTTGTGTATGTTGTTAGTGAGTACACCAGCTTCATTCTTTTATGTGTAACACTCCAATTTTCCAGCACCATTTATTAAGGAGACTGTCTTTTCCCAATTTTATGGTCATAGCTGCTTTATTATAGATACTGGTTTGTATGTGGATTCATTTATGGACTTTCAATTCTGCTCCATGGATACATGTATCTATTGTATACAATATCATGTTGTGTTTATATATATTTTTTAAACTCAAAAGGTCTCTTACTCATCTATTTTGTTAAGTTTTAGAAATATATGCAAATTAAAGAAATGTGTATCTATGTATGGAAAACTAGCTGTACCCTAAGTAACATCAGCAATCCTAGCAACTCTTAAATTGCATAGCAGTAATGTCAAGCAATTTCAGTATCTCTTTCCCTCTCAATGAAAAGCTGCAGTTTTCCCAAAGACATTATTTGGCAGCATTCTCATGTTATTGCTGAGCTTGTCCCAAAAGGCTAGCTTTTAGGGTCAGAATATACTTGGGAAAAGACTCAGAGGAATAAGGAAGCCTCCAGAGATAAAGGTAATAAATTCCAAAGGGAATTAATAAAATGCCCACTGCCGCCTCCCCTCTACCACCCTCTCAGGGCTACAGGACATTCCCGGACAAGGGCAATAAAAAAGGCTGTGAAGCAAGATGTAATTCTGGGGCACATAGACATTTAAGACAGTAAATGAGACCACCAAGAACTAACCATTCAAAGAGTCTGACCGGGCTCTAGAATAACTGGGGAAAGAAGGTATATACTCCCTGAGGCAGACCTCCACAGTGGCTTCCTTGCCCTTCCTTGGCCTGGTTCCACAGGCCTCGGAGTCCCACTTTGTTTCTGTTCCCTTTCTCCTTAATAAACTTTTCTTTATATCTATTTCTCTAAAACAAGTTTGCCTCTTTTCGCTTGCTTGCCTGCAAATTAGTGAAGTTCCTGCCACGGCTTTGTAGACACCAACCTGTGGTGGTCTAGTGGCCAGGACTCAGTGCAGATCAATTCCTGACTGGGGGGACTAGACCTAAAACCCTGAAATTATAGTAATTTCATGGCCTCCCACTCTGGCCTCTGCTCTTTTGTGTTGAACATTGACATTATTGGTTTGGAAACATTCAGCCATATTGTTTTTAATCTTGTTGCTTTATAGTAAAGTTTGAAGTTAGGTAATGCAGTACCTCCATTTTTCTCCCTTATTCTCAGAGTTGCTTTTGCAAGTTGAGGCCTTTTGTGGTTCCATATAAGTCTCAGTATTTTTTGCTCAGTTTCTTTGAAAACTATTGCTGGTGTTTTGGTGGGGATTGCATTGCATTTGTTTTATCACTTTAGGCAGTATAATTATTTTAATTAAATTAATTCTCCCCATCCTTGATCATCGAATATCCTCCCAGCTCCTTATATTGCTATATATGTTTTTAAGTAATATCTCATAGTTCTCATATAGGTCTTCTATCTCCTTTGTTAGGTGCATTCTGGGTTACGTAATTCTTTTTGAAGCAATTACAAATAGTCTTTTCTTAATTTCTTTGCTTTTTGCTTGTTTGTATATAAAAAGGCTATGCATTTTTGTATGTTGATATTGTAACCTGCCACTTCACTGTATTCATTTCTTATTTCTAATAACTTTTTGATGGAGTCTTCAGGATTTTCCAGTTATTTGTAGTTTAGTTGTAAAACCTGATGAGATTGCACAGGGAGTGAATACAGAAGAGATCCAAGATCTGAACTTAGGGCATTTAGAAATAGAAACTTGGAGGAACCAGCAAAAGAGAGTAAGAGAACAACTAGTAAGGTAAGGAAAATTGGGAGAGTGATGTCTTGAAGACGAGAAGATTAAGTGTTAGAAGGAGGGAGGAATCATCAATTGTCAAATAATGTTTGACATATTCCTCAAGTAAGAGGAAAACTTGGAATTGTTGAGGGAAAAAGATGCTCTGAACAAACTTCACAAATAGTTTTATGGACCCCACTCCCAACAGTTTTGCTATGTGAAGGCCATTGGTGATCTTAACAAAACCATTTTCAGTAACCTGAAAAAAACAGGAGATAAGGAAGTGAAACACAAAGACTTAACATGAATTTTGCCATAAGTGGAAGTAAATAGGGTAGTAGCTGAAAAGATTTGCAGAATTGAGGAGAAGTTTGTTGGTTGTTTTTGTTTTGTTGTGTTTTAAAAAGTGGAAGATACTAGAACATTTATAGGCTGATAAAAAAGGTCTTGAACGGGGGAAAACATTTATGCAGCAGAGAGAAAAATTGCAAAGCAAAATCCTTGACTAAGCAAGAGGAGATAAAATCCATTGCTCAGCTGATGGAGTTAATAAAAACACGGGCTATTCATTCTAATAGGGTGGCAAGCAGAGTATTTGATAAATTTAGTGGTGAGGTAAGTTCTCTTTTGATTGTTTTTGTATTTCCACTGGAAAAAAATAAGTGAAATCATTGGATGAGGGTGGGGAAAAGGGTTGATTGAGGCTAGAAAAAGTGTAGTTTTTATCTCAGTAAGTTGACTAGGAAAGTGTTACAGGGTTATATGGCCATGGAAGGAGGGGAGAAGGGAGTCACTTGAGGTTTGTTGGTGAAAATTTCTAGGGATATCAGTCATTACTGTGGTTTCTTCAGTCTTATATGACTATTCACTAGCTAGCACTGAGTAAGTTGGAAAGTTGGGAGTTAATCAGAGTCGGAAGTTTGCCTTTTAAATACAGTGAAGTTAGTGATAAGAAATTAACTATATACTTCAGATATATAGTTATTTGACCTATTTTGTATGGAATGGCTCTCTCATTACTGCCTGAGGGCCCTGATAACCCATGGGGTTCTGACTCCATCCTCGAATACAAACCCTCCTCCCCCTGCTTGGATTTCTCATTTAATTAAACCATCTCCTATTCTCTACTTTTCTACCTGACACCTTACATACCCTTCTCAGTTTCTGATACACTTTACAAGGGTCGTCTCTTGTGAGAATGCCTTTTATAATCTGGGACCTGAATCCTCACATTATACCTTCCTCCAGTGTCAACATCCGCTTTCTGAACTGGGTCTACTCTGTTCATACATGGCCCTTTCATCCTGCTTGGACTCTTGAAACCCTATGCGGAGCTGTCTTGCCATGTGGCTACCCTTTTCAGCCTACTCAAGTTCAGTGACCCTGTTCTAGACAGCTGTGCACCTCCTCCAACCAGCGTGAACATGTAGCTCCTTCTGCCCCATCTAATGGTTTTATGACTAGATTATTTGGAAAGGGAAGGGCTTATTTTATTTTTAATTATTTTACTGTTTTGGTTAGAAATTTTTCTAGATTTCTCTGCAATCTAAATTACTCTTTTTAAATTGACTCTTTCCTCCACAAGAGCATCAACATTATGTTGTGATTGAAGTGATCCAAGATACCCTGTGCTTGAATTTTATTTGCTAATTTGATATGCGCCAGGTAACTGAGTCCCAGAAAGGGAGTTGTCATGGTGAGTGCATATGTGTATTTGGCCTCCTGGTCAGGTACATAGTAAACAAATTCACTCAATTCTGGTACATGGAGACATAATTCCTTTGTGAAATTATTACCAATTAAGATCAGCAGTTGATTTTCTTGGGATGAAGTGATTAAATCAAGCCCCTGGGCTTTGAAAGCTGAATATTAACACCTGGCTAACTCTTCACCAACCTATCTGTATCCTGATAGGCCACTTTTGAGCTGCCAGTCTAGTGATTTTGCCCGTTTTATCCCATCTTCATTGCTTAAGTTCTTTTCCGGGCTTTTTTATGTCTCCTGGATTACTCCCTGCTTTGTGTCTTGACTCAGTCCAATGTGTTTATCCAGAAGGCAAAATGATTCTTCCAAAATTCACATCCACTGCATGCATATCACCTGGATCAAACCCAACTTTTAAATGGCTTTCCATACCCTTAAGTCCAGAACCTTTAACATGTTTCAGAAGGCTCTCAATTACTGGAACTGTTACAGGGCAGAGAGAGGGGCACCCCAGACCCCGCAAACCTGCCTGCTCTAAATAGGTTCTGCCATCTGCCACATCAGCACAAAAACATATGAGACTTTAATGAAAGGGAACTTTAATACAATTAGTAAACACTACAGGAAAGGCAAAGAATATAGTTTGTAAATCAAATACCCGCAGTTACCCATACCCTCATGGGTAAAAGTCCACCCAAATGGGATTGGCCCAGAACAAGGCCTGAAAGACTACTGCAAGCCAAAAGCACGTTTCAGTGGGGACCCACAGAAAAGGGTCAGAAACAACCAGACAAGTCTGGGAGGAAAAGAATAAAATCAAAATCAAGACAAAACCCGCCATTGCTATCCTTTCCATGGGTCTTTCACCCACATCTGTGTTAACCAGTCCACAACCAAAAGGCAAGCACAGTTTCTTCACGTGTCTCCCTGCTCCATGTGTCTCCTCCAGGTCTCCTAGCTCTCCATCCTGCTTCCTTCCTTTTTCCGTCCCTTTTGCAGCTTTTTTTCCTCCCTGCTCAGCTCCACCCTCCCTTGGGTGGGGCAGGAAACCTGGAACCTCCCCCTTTCCTGGGGACCACACTGTTACAGAACCATTTTCTATTCATTCCCTTTTCTCCTCCTTTCTGCCCCAGACATCCTGAAATTTCTTTAACCACTCAGTGACTCAGATCTTCATCTGGCTAACTCCTACTCTCTTATCAGGTCTCAATGTAAACATTTACTTCCTTTAGAAAACCTTTGGACCTCTTTTAAACAGGTTAGATGCCCTGTTTGTGCTTGCAAAGCACCCTGTATTTTCTTATGAGGATTTTTTAATACACCTTTACCTTGTTTAACTGGTCTTCTGTGTTCCAAATGAAAAAAAGAAAAAAATGTGTGGATCGGGACAACATATGAAGCCCTTAATATAAGGACTTAATAAATTGTCCTTAAGTTGCTTAATAAATTATTGAATGCTTTGATGAAGTAATAGCAACATTAAGTTGTTGCCAAAAGCTCTCTAAAAGGCCAACAAAGGATACTCTGATTTCTTTTTAATTTTTAGCATTATATTTTTGTTCTTTCATATGTGCACGTGTTCCACTCACACTCCACCAAACCACCCTTGCCCAGAGCCTGTCTGCCTCTCTCTCCCATCCTCTCCTTCCTCCCTCCTGTTTCCTCTGGTAACCGATATATTCTTTCCCTGAGTTCAAGATTTATTCATACTATACTTTGCCTATTTATGCTTTTTTGGTTATGTATAGTCTACAGGTAAGTGAAACTATCTAATGCTTGATTTTCACTTTTGACTTATTTCACTTAATAAAATCACCTCGAGGTCCATCCATTTTGTCCCAAAGGCCACTGTTCCTGTTTTTGTCACAACTGTGTGGTATTCCATTGAGTATATATTCCACAATTTCTTTATCCATTTGTTGAAGGGCATTTGGGTTGATTTCATGACTTGGCAATTATGAACAGTGCTGTTACGTGCATAGGTGTAGACAAATCTTTTTGTGTTAAAGTTTTCATATTATTTGGATAAGTGCCAGATCAGACACATTTTCCATTTTTATTTTCTTAAGAAATCTCCATACCATTTCACAGAGGCTCCACCAACTGGTATTCCCACCAACAGTGGATGAGGGTTCCTTTTCCAGTGTAACCTCAGCAACATTTGTTGATTGCATTCAGTTTTGTTTTTTTTTTTTTAAGATTTATCTATTTATTTATACAGGCACTGGGTACAGTCAGAAGTGCGGGAGGGTAAGAGAATTCACCAGAGTGGGGAGCAGAGCAGGCAGAAGGACCGAAGTACACTGCTGAGGGGAGCAGCGGGCGGCAGGAGAGGTCTGCGCGCCATGTGGGACCCTCCTCTGGGGGCCGGGGAGCAGCTGGGGATCGAACCCGTGCTGCAGAGGCTGTGGGCAGCTTCGCAACCCAGCGCTCAACCGCTGCACCACAGGGGAGGCCCTGCATTCAGTTTTTAAAGATTTATTTATGTATACAACATCTGGGGTGCAGGCCAGAGGTGCGGGGGCATGTGAGAGGATTCACCAGACAAGAGTGGGGAGCAGAACAGGTAGATCTACTGAAATACACTGCTGAGGGGAGCAGCAGGCAAGACTGAAGGAGAGATCTGCTCTACCACGTAGGTTAGCTCCAGCTAACCACAGTGGCTGGCTATAGCTTGATAGCACTGAGACTTTAACTCCTCTGCCACCAGGGAGGCCCTGCTTTTATGAGTCATTCTTACCTGGGTGAAGTGTTATCTCAGTGTGGTTGTGATTTGCATTTCCTTTTACAATAAGTGATGTTGATCAATTTTTCCTATGTCCATAGGCTATCTGATTGTCTTCTTTGGAAAAGTGTTTAAATCCTTTGCACATTTTTGAAGGGGCTGTTTCTTTGTTGTTAGATTGTGTAAGAACTTTGTAAATTCTGTAAGTTGCCTTTTTGTTTTTGTAATGGTTTCTTTACAACACAGATTTTTAGTTTGATATAGTTGCACTTATTTTTGCTTTTGTTTCCGTAGTTGTGGTTGAGTCCCCTAATACATCTTTATAGTAAATGTCCTATAATGTATCCTTATGTTTTCTTTTCCTTTTTTAAAGATTTATTCATGCATACAAGAGCTGGGGTACAGGCCAGAGGTGCGGGGGTGAGAGGATCCAACAGAGACAGCGGGGAACAGAACATACAGACCGACTAAAATACATTGCTGAGGGGAGCAGCGGGCAAGACAGGGAAGGTGTGCCACCAGGGAGACCCTCCTTATGTTTTCTTTCAAGTACTTTATGGTTTCAGTTCATATGTTCCAATCTTTAATCCATTTTAAATTAATTTTTGTGTATGGAGTTTATGGAGTTAACTTTGGGCCTTGTCTCTTCTTTTTTTTTGCATGTGGCCATCCATGTTTCCCTGCATGGTTTATTTAAAAAGGTTATCTTTTCTCCATTGTATGGCCATCTCCTTTGCCAAAGATGAATTGTCCATATTTTTTGGCCTTTCTATTCTATTCCATTGTCTGAGTTTCTGTTTTTGCTCTAGTACCATACTGTGGTGATTACTGTTGGCTGTCTAATTTGAAGTCAGGAAGAGATGCTGACATTTTTCTTCTCTCAGGAATGCTTTAGCTATTTGGGACCTTTTGTGGTTCTATGTAAATTTGACAGTTGTTTTGTTTCCTTGAAAAAATTAATTGGTATTTTGGTAGCTATTGCATTGAGTTTGTAAATTGTTTTGGGTAATATGGCTATTTTAAGGATGTCAGTTCTTCCAACCCATGAACATAGGATATCTTTCCATTTCTTTGAGTCTTTTTTTATTTCCTTTAACAGAGTTTTATGGTTTTCAATATACAAATCCTTCACATCCTTTATTACGTTTACTCCGAGATATTTCATTCTTTATGGCTTGGTTGTAAATGGCATTGTATTACTTATTTCCTTTTCTTATGATGTATTATATACATAGAGAAATGCAGTTAATTTTTGTATCCTGCCACTTTACTGTATTCATTTATTATTTCTACAAGTTTTTTTGGTAGAGTCTTGCTTTCTCTAAGTATATTTAACAAATAGTGACAAGTTCACTTCTTTACCAATTTGCATTTTATTTCTGCCTTTTTCTTGCCTAATTGCTTCAGCAAGGACTTCCAGTTCTATCTTGAATAATAATGGTAATAGGGGACATCATTCTCTTGTTAATTGATCTTAGTGGGAATAAATTCAGCTTTTTACTGGGACTACATCAAATTAAAGAGCTTCTGCACAGCAAAAGAGACAATATCCAGGCCTCCCCGGTGGCGCAGCGGTTGAGTGCTGGGTTGCGAAGCTGCCCGCAGCCTCTGCAGCGCCGGTTTGATTCCCGGCTGCTCCCCGGCCACCGGAGGAGGGTCCCACATGGTGCGCAGACCTCTCCTGCTGCCCGCTGCTCCCCTCAGCAGTGTACTTCGGTCCTTCTGCCTGCTCTGCTCCCTGCTCTGGCTCTGGTGAATTCTCTCACCCTCCCGCGCTTCTGACTGTACCCAGTGCATGTATAAACAAAACAAACGAACAAACAAACAAATAAATAAATAAAACATGCCTCTATAAAAGAAAAAAAAAAAAGAGGGAGAGAGAGACAATATCCAAAACAGAGAGAAACCCCACTGACTGGGAGAAAATTTTTGCATACAACACTAATGATAAAGGACTGACCACAAAGAGCTGATGAGACTCAACAAAAACAACAAAGAAAATAATCCAGTCAAAAAATGGGCAGAAGAGCTAAAAAGAAACTTCTCCAAAGAGGAAATGCAAATGGCCAACAGGCATATGAAAAAATATTCAACATCACTTGTAATCAGGGAAATGCAAATCAAAACTACAATGAGATACCATCTTACACCAGTGAGAATGGCACATATTAAAAAAACTAGCAACAACAAATGCTGGCGAGGGTGTGGAGAAAAAGGAACTCTCCTGCACTGTTGGTGGGAGTGCAAACTAGTCCAACCACTATGGAGAGCTGTGTGGAGATTTCTTGACCTACTAAACATAGAGCTTCCATATGATCCAGCAATTCCACTCCTAGGTATTTCCCCAAATGACACAGAAACATTAATTCCAAAGGGCATCTGCACCCCTAAGTTTATAGCAGCACTATATACAATAGCTAAGCTTTGGAAACAACCCAAATGCCCCAAAATAGGGACTGGATCAAGAAGATGTGGTACATATACACAGTGGAATATTACTCAGCAATCAAAAAAGATAAACACATGCAGTTTGCAGCAACATGGATGGAGCTAGAAGGGATCATGCTCAGCGAAATAAGTCAGAAAAAGAAAAATACCGGATGGTCTCACTCATAGCAGGAATCTAGAAAACTTAAATAAGGGACCAGGAAAATGAATAACTATAAGAAAGTGAAAATCAACAAGCAACTATGGACCAGAGACACACTGCAGGAGGAGAGGGGGTGGGCAGGGAGAGGAAGGATTAGGGTCAAAATAAGGGGGTGTGCAATTGTATGGGGAATATAACCAAAATAAAAATGCATACATTGTGCAAAAATGAAAAATGATGTAAGAATTATATAAAATAAAATATTAAAAAAAAAGAATTGCTACAACTACTAAAAAAAAAATTCAGCTTTTTAACCACTGAGTATTATATTGGCTGTGGGTTTGTCATATATGGCTCCTATGATGTTTTTATAAGCTCCATTTATTCTTCCTTTTTTTCCTTAGTATTTTTCATCATAAATGGATGTCAGGTTTTGTCTAATGCTTTTTCTGCATCTATTAAAATGTGGTTTTTGTACTTTGTTCATCTGGTGAATGACATTGATTGATTTGCACATGTTAGACCATACTTTCATCCCTCGGGTGAAGCCTACTTGATTGGGATGGGTGATTCTCTCGATAGATTGCTGTATTTGGTTTGCAAGGATTTTGTTGAGGATTTTTGCATCCATGTCTCCCAGTAATACTGGTTTGTAATTCTTTTTTTTTTTTTTTGGTATTTGTTTGGTTTTGGGATCAGGGTAATGGTGGCCTCATAAAATGTGTTGGGGAGTTTTCTTTCCTGTTCAGTGTTTTTGAAGAGTTTGAGTGGGCTAGATACTTGGGTAGCATTCATTGGAGAAGCCATCTGGTACTGGACTTTTGTTCTAAGGGAGACTTTTTATTACTCTCAATTTCAGCACTAGTGATTGCACTGTTTAAGCTGTCTCATCCATCCTGTTTCAATCTTCAAAGGTTGTCTGAGTCTAAAAATATGTCCATTTCTTTTAGGTTGTCCAGTTTGTTTCCACAAAGACTTTTGTAATGGGTCCTTATGAGCCTATGTATTTCTCCAGTTATGTTGTCATTTTGCCTCTTTCATTCCTGAGTCTGTTGATTTGGGGTTTCTCTCTTTTTGTAAGCATAGCTAATGGCTTGTCCATTTTGTTTATTTTTTCAGAGAACCCACTCTTGGTTTCACTAATCTTTTGGACTGTCCTTTTTTCTATTTCATTTATTTCTGCTCAAATTTCCATTTCTTTCTAGGGTAACATAAAAATTTGTTGACTGCTGCTTAATATTACTTACAGAGAAATTAATATTAGCTGTTTATATTAGAAAAGAAAAAAGACCTGACAATAATGACCAGAGTTTCCATCTTAAGAAACTTGAAAAGGGGACCTCCCCAGTGGCGCAGCGGGTTGAGTGCAGTGCTGTGAAGCTGTCCACAGCCTCTGCAGTGCAGGTTTGATTCCCGGTGAGCCAGGGAGATACCCACATGGCACAGCAGACCTCTCCTGTCTAGCCCGCTGCTCCCCTCAGCGGTGCTTTTGGTCTGTCTCTCTGTTCTGCTCCCACTCTGTCTTTGCTGAATTCTCTCACCCTCCCATGCCTCTGGCCTATACCCCAGCTCTTGTATAAATCAATAAATCTTTTTTTAAAAAAATTTTTAAAAAAAGAAACTTAAAAAAGAAAAAGTTAGTTAAACTCAGGCAAAAGACTAGAGCAACAACTAGTGCATAAAATAGAGACTCTCAGATAACTAGTGAAATCAGATGATTCTTTACAATATTTTATAAAATTAATAAACCTCAGCAAAATGATCAAGAAGAAGAAGACAATGATAACCAATGTTAGAAATGAAAGAAGTCACTGCAGATATAGGTCATAAAGGAATGTTGTTAGTGACTATGACAATAAATCAGAAACTTAGATCTGAATTGACTAATTCTTTTAAAGACACAAAGTACCAAAACTCACTCAGGAAGAAATACACCAATTGGAGAAATTGATCTGTAGTTAAAAAAACCTGACAATGAAAGCTTCAGGCCCAGTGATTGTCGCTAGTGAATTCTACCAAACATTTTAGGAAGAAATTATATCAATTCTGTAAAAACTCTCAGAAAAGAGGCAAAGGAAGTACATTGTAATTCATTTTATGAGGCTAGTATTAACATGATACCAAAACCAGATATTACAAGAATACTACAGATGAATACCTCTCATAAACATAGATTTAAAAAATTCTTAGCAAAATACTAGCAAATCAAAATCAGGAATACACAGAGAGTGACAAACCAAAACTAATAGGGCTTATCTCAGGAATGCAAGATTTGTTTTGAAAACTAACCAGTATGCTTTGCCACAATAACAATAAAGAAGATGTATGCATCAATAGGTACAGGGGCGGGGATTCCCCGGTGGCACAGTGGTTGAGCACTGGGCTGCGAAGCTGCCCGCAGCCTCTACAGCGCAGGTTCGATCCCCTGCCGCCGGCGAGGGTCCCACATGGCGTGACGGACCTCTCCTGCCTCCCCCGCTGCTCCCCTCAGCAGTGTATTTATTCATCAGTCTGCCTGTTCTGTTCCCTGTTCTGGTGAATTCTCTCACCCTCCCGCGCTCTGACTGTACCCAGTGCTTGTATAAATAAATAAATAAACCTTAAAAAAAAAATGCAATAAAGGAACACCATGACTTATATATTACTTATATATTATCCTTGCCAGAAAGGCATACTTCAGTTATGAGGACAAACCTAAATTGGGGGTGAAATGCTATAAAATAATTATTTTCCAAGTAACTGTCGATTTATCTGTCATGAAAATTAAGGAAAATTTGAGCAACTGTTCCCAGTTTGAAAGAAACTAAAGAGACACGATAACATTGTGTAACTCTGAACAGTGTAATGCAGTGTGTAATTCTGAATTGGACCCTTTTGTTTAAAGGACAAATGGAACAACAGACAACTTGAATGGGATTTGAGGACCATATGAAATTAGTATGTAGCTGTCAATTTCTTGACTTACGGTTGACAATGTTTGTGTTTTGTAGAAATAGTAGGGATGGGATACCAGATCAGCAATTTACCCTCAGGTGGTTCAAGGGGTAATGTTTTGCATATTGTATTCCTACTTTTCCATAATCTTGTGATTGTTTATAAAAATATATTTTAAAAAACACTTCGTTTACGTAAAAGATAAAATTCATTTATTTGAAAAATCCACATACTTGATCTAATAACACTTAAATAAGGGGAGTAGACAATATAGAACAATTTTGGTGAATTAGTTAAACTTCATGCCATATTTTTTTTATATATATATATATTTTTAAGATTTTATTTATGTTTTTCTACAAGTGCTGGGTACAGTCAGAAGCGCGGGAGGGTGAGAGAATTCACCAGAGCCAGAGTGGGTAGCAGAACAGACAGACTGACGAGGTACACTGCTGGGGGGAGCAGCGGGTTGCAGGAGAGGTCTGCGCACCATGTGGGACCCTCACCCGGTGGCTGGGTATCGAACCAGCGCTGCAGAGGCTGCAGGCAGCTTCGCAACCCAGCGCTCAACTGCTGCGCCACCAGGGAGGCCCCTTCATGCCATATTTTAAAGAGCATGTAAAAGTGTCACTCATTTTGGAGATTTAAGGTGGGGTTGTTCTTTTTGTTTTTTGGGTTTTTTTGGTGAGATTGCTTTATACCTTTACTTTCGCAACTAATGTTCTGATATTAAGGTAGCAAAATTTTTCTCTAATTTCCTTTCAAGGTTGCTCAAGAAACAGATGTTAGAGCCCAGATTCGTCTACAGTTTCGTGATGTCAATGGAGAACTTATAGCTGTACAGAGATCTATGGTGTGTACTCAGAAAAGCAAAAAGTTAGAATTCCATACCCTGGAAGGAGTCATTACTAGAACAAGGTACGTGTCCGTTTTATATTTGAATGTCTGTTTATTTTCTGGTTTTTAGGTCTGTAAGACTGTCTTTTTCCTACTTGTTTGTTTTATGGAAGCATATTAATTTCTTTTAACAGACTTTATTTTTTAGAGCAGTTTCATGTTCTCACCAAAACTGAGGAGGAAGTAGCGTTCCTATGTACTCTCTGTTCCTATATACATAAACACCACCTGCCACCCCACTACCAACATTTAACTCAAAAACAAAAACACCTTAATAGTACTTTACAATGCTGTGTAAGTTTCAGGTATATGGTTTCACAGCTCAGCAACTGTGTATACCACACCATGCCCTCCAGCAGCTGTCTTTCCCTCCACCTCCAACCAGTCGACCTCCTCTCTGTGATCCCCCACATATACACATAACCTCCCCTCTGGTAACCACCATTCTGTTACCAGAGTCTAAGGATTTGTTTTGTTTTTGTTTTAATTTTGTTTGTTCCTTTGCTTTGTTTCTTTATATTGCATATATGAGTAAAATCCAATGGTATTTATCTTTTCTCCTTCTGACTTTGCTTAGCATAATCTCCTCAAGATACATTCATGTTGTCACAACTAGCAAAATTTTAGCCCTTTTTTAATAACTGAATAGTATTCCATTGTGTATCTATACCACATTTTTATCCATTCATCTTTTAGTAAACATGTAATTTGTTTTCATATCTTGGCTGTGTGAATGCAGTAAACATAAGCTTGCATATAACTTTTTGGATTACTAGTTTTATATTTGGATAAATACCAACAAGTAGAACTGCTATATTTTTTGTGGCTGGGTCATATTGTAGTTGTGTTTTTAATTTTTTGAGCAACCTCCATACTGTTTTGGCTGTACCTTCATAAATAGCTGTACCAATTTATATTCCTACCAGCCTTGCATGAAATTTCCTTTTTCTCCACCTCCTAGCAACACTTGTTCTTTCTTATCTTTTTGATAACAGCCATTCTAATAGGTGTGAGGTGAAATCTCATTTTGATTTTGATGTGCATTTCCCTAATGATAAGCAATGAAGAACATCTTTTCATGTGTCTGTTGGCCATCTTTATATTTTATTTGGTGAATGCTTTTTTGGATCCTGTGCTTTTTAATTGGGTTTTGTTTTTGTTGACTTGTATGAGTTGTTATATATATTGGATATTAATCTCTTGTCTGATACAAGGCTTGCAAATACTTTCAGTGAGAAGGGGGTGCCTTTCATTGTGATGATGGTTTCTTTCACTGTGCAGCAGCCTTTTAGTTCATAGTGATCCCCCCTTTTTTAAATTTTCTTTTTTTCCTTTGCTGTTGGAGATAAATACCAAGACATCTGTAAGACCGATGTCAAAGAGCTTTATCACTCGATTTTGACCATATATTCAATTCTTTTGCATTTGTGTTTGTATATGTTATAAAATAGTTGTGTAGTTTTTTTCTTTTGCATGTGGCTACCCAGTTTTCCCATTTATTGAAAAGACTGCTTTCTCCAGTGTATGCTCCTGACTCCTTTGTCATGAGCTAGTTGCCTGTAGTTTTCTTTTTTGTGTGTGATGTCCTTGCCTGGTTTTGGTATCAAGGTAATGCAGATCTTATAAAAGGAGGTATGAAGTGTTCCCTTGTCTTTGATTTTTTTAGAAGAGTTTGAGAAAGATGGGTATTAGATCTTCCTTAATCATTTGGTAGAATTCCCCAGTGATGTTTGGTTTTTTTTTTTTTTTAAATGGAAATTAATTCTGTTTTTAATTTTCAGAAGTGAAAAAACTAATATTTTTAAATAAACTGTTAATAAGACTTTGTTGATATATGGCAAGCCTTACAACATTCTTTTTTCCTTGAAAATGCTCAGACATACTTGCATTGCATTCTTTAGAAAATATATAAAAGGTACAGTGAAGTACAACTTTGTACCACATCCATGTTTTTTCATTGAAATAATTGTACTTTCATTTTTAGTTTCCACGAATAAAACCTATCACTTCTCACAATGAAAAAGTGGGGGGTGGGGGGCGAAACACTAAAAGCTAACCTAAAATCATGTACCTCCTTTGTCAAAAAGTAACAGATTAGGTGTGGTACATCAATACAACAGTCACTTTTAAAAAAAAAAAATTAACTATTTTTTTTAAAGATTTGTTTATTTATTTATACAAGCACTGGGTACAGTCAGAAGCGTGGGAGGGTGAGAGAATTCACCAGAGCGGGGAACAGAACAGGCAGAGTGATGAAATACACAGCTGAGGGGAGCAGTGGGTGCAGCAGGAGAGGTCTGTCGCGCCTCTTTATTTATTTATTTTTTTTAATATAAGAGCTGGGGTACAGGCCAGAGGCGTGGGAGGGTGAGAGGACGCACCAGAGACAGAGCAGAGAGCAGAACAGGCAGACAACTGAAACACACTACTGAGGGGAGCCGTGGGTGCAACAGGAGAGGTCTGCCACGCCATGTGGGAATCTCCTTGGCTGGCAGGGAATGAACCCGCGCTGCAGAGGCTGTGGGCAGCCTCACAGCACTGTGCTCAACCCACTGTGCCACGAGGGAGGCCCATTTAACTCTACTTCAAAGATAATAAAATAAATGCCCAATCCATCAGTATACATTTTTCCTATTTTGCAAGGAAAGAAAATAGGCTCAGTGTTTAAGAGGAAGTCTAGTGACAAGTTATTATAGAAAAACAATTTTGTGGGTCTCCCTGGTGGCGCACGGGGTTAAAACACAAACTATGGGGCTATCTGCAGCCTCTGCAGCACGAGTTTGATTCCCGGGCAGGGAGCTACCCACATGGCGCAGCAGACCTCTCCTGACTCACCTGCTCCTCCTCTCAGCAGTGTATTTCAGTCTGCTTATTCTCCCCACTCTGTCTCTGGTGAATGGTCTCACCCTTCACACCTCTGGCCTGTATTCCAGTTCTTGTCTGCACAAATAAATAAATCTTTTTTTAAAAAAAAAAAAACAGTTTTGCTATCATCACTGCTCAAGAAGACCCTTTTAGAAAACAGGTTGCTCACTATTCTCTAAAAAAAGGGATTAAGTGATAAGTAAATGTGAAGAAAAAAATTAAAACATCCCCAGTAAAAGGTGTTGCAAAGAATGTTTACATGGCTTCCTCTAAACAGAAAAGGTACCTGAATAAAAGCTCCCCCCAGAAAAAAAAAAAACATACAAAAGAAAAAAAAAAACTCACTAGAAAAGATAAATTTACAGTAATGATGAACATTAAGGGCCTCCCTGGTGGCGCAGGAGGCTGAGCGCAGTGCTGTGAAGCTATCTGCAGCCTCTGCAGTGTGGGTGGGATCCCAGCCGGCCGGAGTGATACCCACATGGTGCAGCAGACCTCTCCTGTCTCGCCCGCTGCTCCCCTCAGCAGTGTATTTCAGTCAGTCTGTCTGTTCTGTTCCCTGCTCTTTTTCTGGTGAATCCTCTCACCCTTCCTCGCATCTGGCCTGTACCCCGGTCCTTGTATAAATACATCAATCTTTAAAAAAAAAAAAAGAGTGAACAATGAAAGAAAAGAGCAGTAAAATTAACTAAAGCTACAACATTTAATCAAGGGAAATAAATAACAAAGATGTAAAATAATACATCAAAATGTAAAAAAATGAAACAAGAGTAAAAATGTAAAGATTTGAAATGTGTTCAAATATAAGTAAGCAATCAATGCAAATGGAACAATATATACATAAGATGATATGATGTTATAAGGTGTTATAACATCTTATGTTATAAGATGTAAGATGTTATATACCTAAACTTCACATTAACAACAAAGCAAAAACTTAAGAGTACAAACACAAAAGGAAACACTTCACTACTTCTTTTTTTTTTTTAAAAAAAAAGATTTATTTATTTATTTATACACGCACTGGGTACAGTCAGATGCACAGGAGGGTGAGAGAATTCACCAGAGCCAGAGAGGAGAATCACCTACTTCTTATCCCCCACACCTAGCAACCACCAGTCTGTTCTCTGTATCTGTGAGCTTGGGGTTTTTTGTTTTAAGACTGCATATATACTATTTGTCTCTTTCTGCCTTACTTTTCTTAGCATAGTGCCCTCAAAATCCATTCGTGTCACAAATGGCAAGATTTTCTTTTTTTTGTGGTTGAATAATATCCTCCCAAATGTCTATGTGAGTATGTGCAGCCCATGCGTGCCCACACCTTTTCCTATCCATTTATCTATTCGTGGATACTTGGGTTGCTGACCCATGGCCACTAATGCTTCTCTCATTTCCTAGCAGTTCTTTAAAAGAAATCTCAGATTCAGCATGTTTAAAACCAAGCTTGCAATCTTTTCCTTTTGACTCCCCTTTAAAAACATCCCACAACCTGCAGTGCTTCTCATTTCAGTGAGTGACACCATATCTATCCAGTGACACAAGCCAAGAGCTTGAATCTTTCTTTATACTTCCCTGCCATATGTACCCAGTCCTGTAGAGTTAACCTAAATGTCTCAAGTCTGTTTCTCTCCATCTTATGATAACCATCTTCTTTCTCTGGTCTAATGTAATAAACTCCTGATTGATCTGTGTCCATTTTTCCTCCCTGTGAAACATACTCAGTACATTCAGTGTAATACATATAGACATTGTCTCTACCTGCTTAGTCAAGTTGCTGATAGATACTAGATAGAAGATAAGAAAGAAAATGTTGAATTTATCCATCTGATGAACGATGTAAGAGATCTCTCAGAATCCAAGGACGGGGATGCGCCTGATCCTAGATATAGTGATGTAAGGAACTCATTTCAAAGAACCTGAGGCAATTCTTTCTATTGGATTGTTTTGTCACTGTGACCCTAGAACTTGCGGTCTGCTGCTTAAGAATCGTCCCTGGATTTGCTTGGATGGGCACCACTAAAGTTTGCATTTACTCTTCATGTTACCTTATATCTGTTACTGAACAATCCCTTTTTTAAATTACACAGTCTTTAGCTACCTGCCTATCATGGTAGATCATTATGTTTTGTTAAGTTGCTTGGAGATGCAAGATTGTTTATTTTCCTCTACATATTATCTGTAAGTATTTTAAATCACTATATTTAAAAGTCCAGGTATATTTTGAGTAAATTCTGTCATCTTTTTCCTGTACCATTCTGCTTTACATACTTTCTCATTAGTGAACTGCTAAATAATTTAGGAATTACACCTTTTCACATAAGAAAGATATAACAGGGGATGGACGACAGGACTTTTCTTACTTTTAAAAAGTGCAACATGAAGGATTGGCTGAGCAATAGAAAAGGAATACATACATTTGGAGATTATCTTACATAAATTCTTGATTTTCATTTTCTGTAGGCATGGTGAAAAAGTCAGTCTCAGCTCTAAATGTGCAGAAATTGACCGGGAAATGATAAGTTCTCTAGGGGTTTCCAAGTCTGTGCTAAATAATGTCATTTTCTGTCACCAAGAAGATTCTAACTGGCCTTTAAGTGAAGGAAAAGCTTTGAAGCAAAAATTTGATGAGATTTTTTCAGCAACAAGGTTTGTAATCTTTAATTAAACTTTGTAGCCCATTAAATTATTGCACCATAGATGCAATTTGGATGCTTCTTTTTTAAAACAAAAAAGTTTAAAAGCAAAAATTTTACTTGTCATCATTACCTCTCACCAGAGCATCTACTTAGTGGTTTCCCTTTCTGTGCATGTTTACTTATCTGGTTGACAGTAGAAATGTAAATGTAAATTTCTGCTGTCCATGGTTAATGTCTTAAGGATTTTCTAAGGGATTAAAAACTATGACAGTATAATATTCCATTGTATCACTGCAGCATGTGTTACTTAGCCAGAAACTTGATTGTTATTTAATATCTTCAAAGGTACATTAAAGCCTTGGAAACACTTCGGCAGGTACGTCACACACAAGGTCAAAAAGTAAAAGAATGCCAAACAGAACTAAAATACCTGAAGCAAAATAAGGAAAAGGCTTGTGAGATTCGTACTCAGATTACTAATAAGGAAGCCCAGTTGACATCTTCAAAGGATATTGTTAAATCCTATGAGAACGAACTTGATCCTTTAAAGGTAATTTGATTTCTTGTATGTTAAGGGTAAAGTCATCTTTCACCATAGTAGCACTCATACAGAAAGAACTTTATTTTTACATGAATTTTAATGGTATGTATATTTTTAAAAAAATTACAGACTATATACTGTTATACTGTTATGATTAATGTCTTAGGTCTAAATCAGATATTTAGTCTTAAATTTGCCCAAAAAACTTAGATTTCAGAGTCAACAAATTTGTGGCCTAATATTAAATGAGTAAAATAGATGACTGGTTGTTAACTATCAGTGTAATGACCCAATCTTAACATTTCTGTATTTTTTAGGAGACGTTTTTATTGACAGACTTCTACGAAATTTTTATAATTTGCAGGATGTTCTTGGCATTGCAAATTTGTAATTGTTGGATAATATATTTGCAAGTGAATATTGCTTTTAAAACTCTGGCTTATAGCAAAGACCTTGAGGAAATCCCACTCTTACTCATTTTACAAGCATTTATGGAGTATTTCTTGAATGCCAGGGTATACTTCACTTAGGGCTATAGGTGTAAGGAGATTGCAACAATGTGCTTACTTGTAATGTAATCCTAGTCTAAATTCGTGAGAGCATTCTTGAAAATGACTGTTTCCTAGGTTTCCAATAATAGATTAAAAAATTTTAAATTAATGATTTTTTCTTTTAATTCACCTATAGATACTGATGTAGGTCTTTGGATTGTATACTAGCAAAGTTTTGGTTTTTGTTTCTGTCCCAGTGTATATTGACATTAATGTGTCCTTTAGTGACATTATTATTTTGTGCATAGTACTGTGGCAGCTGCTCTTGGAGATCAGAAAGCCAAAGACTTCGACTTTGCTTTTAAGGAACTTCCAAACTAGTTGGGGAAAAAAAGAGAATCCTTTCAAAGATAGTTAGGAGTATACAGTTTAGGAAATAGGTTTTTCTGTGAGTTAAAGATGGTAACTAACATAAATGAGGAGAAAGGAATAAAGTAGGCTTTATCAAAATAAAAATCTTTTTCTATTTTTTTAAAGATTTATTAATGCGTACAAAACTGGGGTACAGGCCATAGTTGTGAGGGGTAAGAGGATTCACCAGAGACGGAGTGGGAAACCGAACAGGCGGATCTACTGAAATACACTGCTGAGGGGAGCAGCAGGCGAGACAGGAGAGGTCTGCTGTGCCATGTGGGTCACCTCCCTGGCCAGGGATCGAACTCATGTTGCAGTGGCTGTGGATCGCTTCATAGTGTTGATATGCTTAACCCCTTGCACCACCAGGGAGGCCCCCAAAATAAAAATCTTCTGTTCTACAAACTATACTATGAAGAAAGCACATGACAATCCTTAGGATGGGAGAAAATATTTGCAAGTCATTTTATGATAAGGGACTTGTATATGAAACTTGCAAAGAACTCTTTTAACTCAGTAATTAAAAAAATAACACAATTTGAAAATGGGCAAAGAATCTGAACGGGTAATTCCCCACGGAAGCTCTATTTGTGTCCACTAAGCACTTGAAACAACGTTCAAAGTTCAGCAATATCAGGCAAATCAAGATCTCAATGAGCTGTCACTTCACACTAGCTAGAGCGGTTATAAAAACATACAATAGCAAGTGTTGTTGAGAATGTGAAAAAACAGAACCATCATGTATGCTGGTAGGAATGTAAGTAGTGCAGTCACTTTGGAAAACAATTTAGCTTCCTTAAAATGCTGAACATATGGAGCTATCATATGACCTGACTCAGCACTTCCTCAGTATTTTATAACCAAGAAAAATTAAAACATACGTCTACACAAAAATTTGTATAAGAATGTTCATAGCAGCCTTAACTGTTAGAGCCAAAAAGTGTGTACAACTCAAATGTGGCATAGCCATACATTGAAATATTAACAGCCATTAAAAATGAAAACAGCTCTGATATGTCCTACAACATACAAGAGCCCCCAGAATATTATGCTAAGTGACAGAAGCTAATTACAAAAGACCATGTATTTTGTGATTCTACTTAAAATATCAAAATGTTCAGACTAGGTAAATGTATAGAGATATAAAATGGATTAGTGATTGTCTCTATTAGAGGATAGAGAAGAATGAATAGCAACTGCTAATGGCTACAGTTCATTTTTGGAATTTGAAAATGTCTGAAAATTAGATTGTGGTGATGGTTGTACAACTCTGAATATACTAAAAACCATTAAATTGTACACTTTAAATGTATCTCAGTAAAGCTGTTTTTAAAAATGATAACTTTGAATAGAAGTAAATCATGAGCATTTCCAGGAGGAAGCAAGGCTGAAATGGACCATAAAGAATGGGAAAAAAATCAGATTGACAGACTAAAAGGCATTTTAAGTAGGCTTGTATTTATTTTTTTATTTTTTAAAGAAATACATATTTACAGTATAAAAAATTACAGATTAGTTGAAAATGATGCACTTCATTTCTGACCTCCCAGGTATATCCTACCAATAACTTATATAGACACATATATACAAACACAAATACACACACATAGATCAAACATACGTTTGTGTATGTGTACATATTTATACATAAAGCTAGTCAAAACAAGATTGTGCGAAGAAGCACACAATAAATAAATGGATTAAATAAATCAGGTTAAACAGAGTGGGAGATAAGAATTGGTATTAGATTATGGAGAGCGGAGTTTAAAATTTAGTTCAGTAGACAAAAAGGTGACAAAGTGTGTTATATTTTAGGATAAATTGTCCTGATAATTCTCTGTAGATACTGTGATAATTACCAAGATATTGGAACACATTTTATTTTCTTCGGGAATAGCCTACTTGAAAAGATGACAAGCCACACACAAAGACAGAAAAGAACTTTCTCTAAGAGCTCTGAGAAGGAAGAAAAGGAATTTCTGATTAAGGTGACCAAAAAGAATTTCATAGAACTGAATTTGGGATATGATTTTAATGATCATAATTGGGTAGATAATTAAGAGACACAGGGAGAGTATATTGTAAACTGTCTCTGAATACTAGCAAGGAAATCTCATGTCACACTAAACACTTAAGTTTTAAACACTAAACTTTTTTATTGTCTGCAAAGAGGTGGTGTGCTCTGGGGTTTAAGCTGAAATACAGATATCAAAGAAGGCATCCACAGGACCTGGTGACTGGTGGTATTTAAGGAATGAAGCAACTAAAGATATCACAAAAGATTCAACCCATTAATGTTAATGCTGCCAAGAGGCAGTGAAAACACAGAGAGAAGCCAATCAATTTCTGAGAAGTAGAGTACCATAGCTGAAGTGTTAAAATTCAGTGCTCTTAAGAAATCCATTCCGGGGCCTCCCTGGTGGTGCAAAGGGTTAAGACGCAACCTATGAAGCTGTCTGCAACCACTGCAGCATGATTTCGATCCCCAGCCACGAAGATACCCACATGACACATAAGACCTCTCTTGACTCACCTGCTGCTCCCCTCAGCAGTGTATTTCAGTCAGTCTGCCTGTTCTGTTCCCCACTCTGTCTCTGGTGAATCCTCCACCCCCACACCTCTGGCCTATACCCCTGTTCTTGTATGCGTAAATAAATCTTTAAAAAAAAATCAATTCAGTTCTCTGTGTTTAACTGCTCGAAAGATATTTTTTGAGCACAGAATTTTTTTCACAGGTGATATAAATGACCTGAAGGTGTATTTATGCTGATTGAAGCTCTTTAAAATGCATTTGTAAGCTCTTTAAAATGCATTTGTAAGCTCCATAGTAACCATGTGACATTTTAGAAACAACAAAATGAGGAACAGGTGTTCACATTGGAATAAGGAATAATGCTGGGATTTACATATAGGAAAAAAGCCACCCTTTTAAAGTGTATAGTTGAATGTGTTTTGGACAAACACATACAGTTGCCTAACTACCAATACAGTCAAGATATGGAACATATCCATCACCCCAGAAAATTCTCTCAAGGTTCTTTGTCAGTTTCCTTGGTACTCCCAGCCCTTGGTAATCACTGATTGGTTTTCTGTCAGAGTTTTGTCTTTTCCAGAGTGTCACATAAATGGAATTATATATCATGCTGCCTTTTGTGTCTGGCTTGTTAGCATAATGGTTTTCCTTTTATGTTCTTGCACATAATGAGTGGTTCATTACCTTTTATTGCTGAGGATATTCCCTTATATGATGTATTGCAGTTTGTTCTCTGTTCCTTGGTTGATGGATATTAGGTTGTTTTCCAGCTTTTAGCTCTTAACACGTAAGACTGCTCCGAACTTTTGTATACAGGTCTTTGTTTTGAGATATGTTTTTATCTCTCTTGAGTATCTCCCTGGGAAATTTGCTTCAGTTCTTAACGCATTTTCATCTAAGTGTATTCCCCATTTCAGGCTAATTTTTGAATATGGTATGAGGTTAACGTTGAGCTTTATTCCTTTGCTTACAAAAATACAATTATTCCAGCACTTGGAACCTGTGGTCTTAGCCAATATACCACGCTGCTGTCCAGTTTTATCTCTCGTTGTTAATTATGTGGTTTTTGTACAAGTTAAGTCGTACAAATTAAGTCTTATGTTTAGTGAGTAGTTTCATAAAGATAAAACAATGTATAGCAGCACCTGCTACAATGTCTGCAACGTAGTAGGCATCCAGTCATTGATAGGTATGACCATTATTGGTAAAATAATTTTTTCACATCTTTCATTCAGCTAATATATTGAACATCTATTACATGGAAGATTATACATTAATGAACAAAGTAAACAAAATTGCTATTTTTATGTTGATTATATACTACTCAATATATAAACCACAAGGTATTAATAGTAAATGAGATTAAAGTTGGGGATGCTTTTTGATGGAGCTATGAAAGCATACAGTTGGTGTCTGAGTACTCTGTTAATGTGTTAAATTAAAAATGTCTAAATGTCTTAGAAAAGATGGCGGTGAGCCTTAAAATCATAGATGCCATTCCTGGAAAAGTATCCTCAGTATCATCTAAAGAGAGAATAGTCTGAGCTAGTTTACACATATTCCTAGGAAATGAGGCAACCAGCCGTCCCTACAAGCAGGCCAGTAAAATCATTATCACATTTCACTTGTTCAGAGTCATTTTTGGATTAAAGTATAGTCTTCAATGGCTCAGAGAGCACTAGTGGCTCACCAGAAGTTTACAGCCGTCTTACTAGTTCTTACAAGGATTAAATTCTTAAAATGTGGTACTTTACATAAAATGACTCTGAATGGCCTATTGAGAGGTGTTGAGGACAGGTCATGGCTTTGGAGTTAGAAGTGGAATTTAATTCCTGCTTTTCTTAATTTGTTCCTAGACTTTGGGCAAGTCAATGTCTCTGTTCTTCAGAGTCTCTATTCCCCTTTTACAGCGTTGTTACTATTAAATGAGAGCATTTTTACTGAAAGCCATACCCTGGTAATCTTACTTCTCTTCATTTAAGGGTAAACTTAGTGGATTTTATTTATTTAGAGTGTTTTATTTTCAGAATCGTCTAAAGGAAATCGAACAAAATCTCTCTAAAATAATGAGACTTGACAATGAAATTCAAGCCTTAGATATCCGAAAGAAACAAATGGAGAAAGATAATTGTGAACTGGAACAGAAAATGGAAAAGGTTTGTGGTAGTAGAATTTTGTTCTACTTCAAATTTTTGAGAATATTGTGATGCCATTAACATTTAAAAAGCAATAAATACTGATATTTATGTTACTTTTGTGTTAAAATGAACCAAAGAAATTTTGATTATTATTTTGTATCTTAATAATATCTTCTTGTACTTATTCATTAAAGTTTCTTTCTTTTTGGGAAAAAAAAATACAGGTTTTTCAAGGAACTGATGACCAACTTAGTGATTTATATCACAATCATCAGAGAACAGTACGGGAGAAAGAAAGGAGACTGGTCGACTGTCAGCGTGAACTGGAAAAATTAAATAAAGAATCTAGACTTCTAAATCAAGAAAAATCAGAACTTCTTATTGAACAGGGTAGGACAAAATATTTACTTGGTCTTTTTTCCTACTATAATATACATTTTCTTTTTTATGAGTCATGAATCTATAGGGAATTGAGCTTAGTGAATAAAGCTGATGTTAAAAGATTAATATGCAGTATATTTCCATTTATTTAACATTTTTGAAATGCTAAAATTTTAGAATTTGGAGGACAAGTTTGGTAGTTGCCAGAGTTATTGCATAGGAGGAGTGGCGAAGACAGTGTGGTTGTGGTTATAAAAACAATACGAAGGATTTTTATTATATTGGCAGTATTCAGTGTCTTTACTGTTGTGGGTGTATGAACCGTCTCAGGTGATAAAAGTGCATGAAATTTAATATATACACACATACATTGAAATGGATATGAGTAAAACTTGGGGAAATCTGAGTAACATTTGATGGACTGTATCAATCTCAGCATCCTAGTTGTGATATCATGCAGTAGTTTTACTAATAGTTTTTACTTTAAAAAAGTAAAAATAGTTTTTACTTAAAGAAAACTAGTTTTTTCTACTCACAATAATTCCGATACTAGATGCATGCGTTTTTCACACCACACAATTACAAAATTCTTGGCACACACTAATTGGGTATCTTACAGTTTAATTCAGTATTTACACTAACTGCCCAGACTCCATAGATTTAGGGTTCAGTCCTACAAGACTAACCCCATTTCAGATGCTGTTTGCAGTGCCCATATTATCTTCACCTTCTGACGAATCTGCTATAAAATCAGGGGTTTTACAGTTCAGGTTCTACAGTTCAATTTGTTATAATGACTTTCAGGACTCAAGGAGACACTCCTATAACTAGTTTGTTACAAAGGATACAGCTCAGCTCAGGGCAGGTATGGGAAGAGGCATGGAGCTTCCATGCTTCCTCTGGGTGGTACTCTCTCTCAGAACCACAATGTGTTCCCCATCCTAGAATCCCTCTGAACCCCTATTTTTAGGATTTTTATGGAAGTTCTGTTATGTAGGAATGATTAATTAAATCACTAGCCATTGGTGATTGAACTCAATCTCTAGTCACTTCCCAGAGTTGGGGGGAGGGGCTTGGTACTGAAAGATCCTAATCTATACTCACATGGGTCATTCCTCTGACAACCAGCTGTTAACCTCCAAGAGTCACTTCAATAGAATAAACTCAGCAGTGACTGAAAGGGACTTAACTGTGAATAACAAAAGATGTTTCTCTTACCTCATCACTCAGAAATTCTAAGCATTTAGCAGCTTGTACCAGGAACCAGAGATGAAAAACCACATTTGTATTTCTCATACCATATCAGAGTTACTATTGGGGGAAACTGGGCAAAGGATATAAGAGATCTTACTGTATTGCTTTATATAACCATTATATGTATCTGCATTATCTCAATTTTTTAAAAATCTGCTGGAAAAAAGTTACCATGGTTGTGCTTTTTATAGGTCGTCTACAGCTACAAGCAGATCGCCATCAAGAACATATCCAAGCTAGAGATTCATTAATTCAATCTTTGGCAATACAGCTAGAATTGGATGGCTTTGAGCATGGGCCATTTAGTGAAAGACAGATTAAAAATTTTCACAAACTTGTGAAAGAGAGGCAAGAAAAGGAAGCAGAAACTGCCAGCCATCTGATGGTAAATATTGTTATTTACCATTGTAAATAACAGTGGTAATTGTTATAATTTAGGGGTAGACCCCATTTTATTCTTTTGGATTAGTGTTAGAATTGCCATGGTGAAGTAGAAAAAACCTTTATGGAAGCAATATGTAAAATTTATAAGGATAAAACTATGAAGGAAATGCAGACCTACCTTTAAAATTTGATATTTCTTTTTAAAGCTGATTGTAAAGAAAAATCTGTTCAAAGTTAATGCTTATCTCTGGGTGATAGTCATTATATATTTTTTATATTTCTCTGTATTGTCCTCAGTATACATGTGTTACTTTGCAGTGCAGAAACTTTTTCTTAATGAATTACTAAATTAAAAAATTATTACATGTTTGTTCTTTACATATGCATTTAGGATGACTTTGCAGAAAAAGAGACTCTGAAACAAAAACAGATAGATGAAATAAGAGATAAGAAAACTGGACTGGGAAGAATAATTGAGCTAAAATCAGAGATCCTAAGTAAAAAGCAGAATGAACTGAAAAATGTGAAGTCTGAATTACAACAGTTGGAAGGATCTTCAGACAGGATTCTTGAACTGGACCAGGAGCTCACAAAAGCAGTATGATATTATTTTGAATAATAATTTTAAGATATAAGACATTTAGAATCTTGCAATTAAAGTTTTTATCTGTTGTTAATAGTAATACTATGGAATTTCAATTGAAATCTCAACCTTGTCTGTTAATCTTGCATGAAATAAATTCATATAAGCTGCATATCTTGTCATTCAACTATTTGATTCTGGAACCTGATGATTGGAAATTAGAATCATCTATGACAGTTTCTCGTAAGAGTGAGGCATAGAGATGTGTGGTCAAAACAAGGTGATTCCTATGAGTTTGTTGCTTAACAACCACTTAATGAAGTTTAAAAAGAAACAAGTATTTTCCATTCAGGTTCCATACATTATGTATTTTACATGATAACCATTATGTATTTTACATTATGTATTTTACATGATAACCATTTCTACTTCACCACTTTTTCCATGGTAGAAACTTTCTTTAACCCATCTTTTCATGAATTTACAATTTTTCTACCTTGTTTCTAATCTGTCTCCTTCACAATCTCCAACACCAAAGTAAGCACTGTAAAGTTTTGGAAATCTCCCTCTCGATCCCATCTGGATAATTTATCATTTACTTTTCTCTCACCATCTAGCATACACTTTCCTCACTTTAGCACTTTATCACAATGTTGCTTTGTTGAGATGGAGGCACCAGTGAGAGATCACATCACTCTGTTGTAGTTTATGTATACCAGGCAATATAATGAGTTACATGGGTACTTGACACATAATTGTTGAAGTCATTAGCTATATGTTTGGATATATTGCAAACTCCGGATTTATCAAATCTCTACCATTATCCCATTAATTATAATTATATAATTCTTTGCCAATAAAGTATAACTTTATTATATTTTCTTTAAAAATCTTAGGGTTTTTATGTTTTTTCCCCGCATTAGAAAAATGTAAACAATATTTTTGCCATTTTGAGGATTTGGTTTCTAGTATACTGTTGCTTTTTTTAACGCAAAATATATAAACCCATGGATTTGTCTGAATTATTGATAAGGCACGTGAACTAAGCAAGGCTGAGGAAAACAGCAACATCGAAACATTAAAAACAGAAGTAACAAGCCTTCAAAATGAGAAAGCAGATCTAGACAGGGCCCTGCGTAAATTGGACCAGGAGATGGAGCAATTAAACCATCATACGACAACACGTACCCAGATGGAGATGCTGACCAAAGACAAAGTATGGCTTTTCTATTTTTGTTCTAATTATACTTTCTGATATTTAAAATACCGTATCTTAACTTCATAACTGATACACTGTGAAGTGTTTAGTTAGTATTGGCTTTATATTTCAGAGGCTAAATGAAGTTAATACTCTAAAATACTTTGAAGCTTAAAAACTATTTTCCAAGGACAAAGATTTAATAAAACAGGAATATATAGGGCCTCCCTGGTGGCGCAGGCAGTTGAGCGCCTCACTATGAAGCTGTTTGCGGCCTCTGCAGTATGGGTTCGATCCCTAGCTGGCCGGCGAGAATCCCACATGGTGCAGCAGACCTCTCCTGTCTCGCCCGCTGCTCCCCTCAGCAGTGTATTTCGTCAATCTGCCTGTTCTGTTCCCCACTCTGTCTCTGGTGAATCCTCTCACCCTCCCACACATCTGGCCTGTACCCCAGCTCTCGTATAAATAAAATAAATCTTTAAAATTAAAAAAATCAAAACTTACTTAAAAAAAAAAACAGGAATATAAACACAAGCACCTATATGTGCAGTGCTGTTATATGTAATAAAGAAGTTTTCTTGTATGATCAGACTCATTATATATTAAAAAGGTCATCTTTACTCTGTGAGCTTAAGAAATTTTATGTTTTCTTATATTTTTATAGTACTGTTTTTAAGCTTAGAGCTTTAATCTGGAGTTTTTTGATATAATGTGGAAATAGTGAGCTTTATTCTTTAAGCATTTTTTTTCTATAGGTTGACAAAGATGAACAAATCAGAAAAATAAAGTCTAGACACAGCGATGAATTAACTTCTTTGTTAGGGTATTTTCCCAACAAAAAACAGCTGGAAGACTGGCTTCATAGTAAATCAAAAGAAATTAATCAGACCAGAGACAGACTTGCCAAGTTGAAGTAAGTAATTATAATATTAGGTGGTGATACACTAGAAATCTGTTTCTTGCTTTCACTTTAAATGGTTAAAATGATGTGTTTTCATGAGATGATATATCTTGTTTACTGTATTTGTGAGACCTGAAACTATAAAACTCTTAGAAGAAAACATAGGGAGAAAGTGTTATTATAGTGAATTGGCAATGATTACTTGAATATGACACGAAAGAACAGGACTACAGCAAAAGAGACAAATGAAACTACATCACACTTCAAAACTTCTACACATTAAAGAAAACTATTCAGGAAAAAGGCAACTCTACAGAATGGGAAAAAATATTTGCAAATGCTATCACTTAATTACTAATCAAAACATTTAAAAAACTGTAACTCAACAACAAAACAAAAACTGATATAAAAAAATGGCCAAGGGGTTGAATGGATATTTCTCCAAAGCATATATTCAAATAGACAATGAGTATATGAAAAAATGCTAAATATCACTAATCATCATGGAACTGCAAATCAAAACCACAGTGACATACCACATTACAGTGGTTAGAATGACCACTATCAAAAAATAGAAAAAACAAGTGCTGGTGAGAATGCTGAGAAATTGGAGGAATATACACTGTACACTGCTGGTATGATGTAAAATAATGTAACTGCTGTAGAAAATTAAATAGTATTACTTTTAATAATTCAGATGATCCAGTAATTCCACTTCTGAGTATCTATTGAAAAGATTGGAAACATGATCTTGAAGAGAGATTTTTCAAATCCATGTTTGTTTTAGGATTTTTCATAATAAGAGGTGTCAGCAACCTAAATATCCATCAGCAGATGAATGGATAAAGAAAATTTGGTGTATAGTGTTATCTATGGAATATTATTCAGCTTTTAAAAAGGGAGAGAATCCTATCATATGCTACAACTTGGATGAACCTTGAGGAAGTTATGCTAAGTGAAATAAACTAGTAACAAAAAGGCAAAGACTGCATGATTCCACTTAAGATATTTAAGTAGCCAAATTCTAGAAACAAAGGAAAATACTAGTTGCCAGTGGGCGGAAGCAGAAAGAGACAGCGAAAGGAGAATTGCTGTTAACTGGATATAGGATTTCAATTTTGCAAAACAAAATGGTTTTGTTAGTGATACTTTGCATGACTGTGTACATAGTTAACACTATTATACACTTAAAAATGGCTAAGATGGTAAAGTTTGTGTTTTTACAACAATTAAAAAAAAGTGACCAGTTTATCAAATGTCATCTTGCAAGGTGTTTGGATAAGAGGATTAAAATTCCACAAAGATTTTTACAGAAGATAGTGAATTTGGCTTTGGTTAACTAAGATTGGTGGAGGGGTGTGTGTGTGTGTGTGTGTGTAAATGTCCGTTAGGGAATAGAATATTGGAGTTTGATGTTTGAAATACTGGCAGTTGTTGCTTTGTAAGTGATAATTGGCAATACGGGCCATGTCACCTGAAAGGAGTACGTGAAGAGAAATGAAAGGGTGATAGAGTCCTGGGAAACACCAACTTTAAAGTGTTGGTGGACAACTTAAAGAAACTGGGACTTGCCCGAGGGGGCCAAAGTTGTTCATGATAATCAGTGTTCGGTGGAGGCTAGGATGGTGAAAGCACTGTCTGCATTATGTTTTTTACATATTTTTACTGTGACTTCATGGTACGTATCAAAATGAAATAGGTGTATACTCACACACTTATCTAAAACAAATTTCTAAAAATAGTAGCTGTCCAAACTGCACAGTCTGCTTCAATATATTGTTTTGCTGCATTTTAAAAAATATACTAAATATAGTACATTGAATTGATTTTATATATATATACACACACATACACACATATGACTTGCCTAGTAATAACCTGCAAATTGAAAAACCTTGATCTCTGTGGACATGGAGGTTTGCAGGAAAATTTTGAAGGTTGGGGTGGACATAAATTGTGCTAATGATCAAAATCTTTGAAGAATGAGATGTAGTGAATGGTCAGGACATAAGTAGATGATAACAAAAAGTACAAAGGAAGTGTTTTTAGAGGAGGGAAGGGAAGTAATACTGTAAAGAATCCAAAGGGAGTTAGGAGAATAGTCTTCTCTATTCTTTCCCTTCAGTAGATTACACAAGGATATTCATATCTTGCTGAGGTGCTTAACCCAGAATCTAGGCCATGAGTCCCAGAAACCATACATAATTTTTCCCTGTGCACATTTTTGTCTAGGGGCAGAGCAATGACCAGCATTGGTAGGTGAATCAGTGTCCTGGGAGGTGAGTTAAGGGGAAAATGAATTATTGCCATGATTTCTTAAAAATATGCCCTTGTTGGGGCCTCCCTGGTAGTGCAGGGGGTTAAGCGTCAGCACTATGAAGCTATCCGCAACTATTGCAACATGAGCTCTATTCCCGGCCAGGGAAGAACACGTGGTGCAGCAGACCTCTCATGTCTTACCTGCTGCTCCCCTCAGCAGTGTATTTCAGTCAGTCCACCTGTTCTGCTCCCCGCCTATGTCTCTGGTGAATCCTCTCACCCCCATACCTCTGGCCTGTACCCCAGCTCTTGTATGCATAAATCTTTTTTAAAAAAGCACTTCTTGGGCCACCCCGGTGGCGTAGCGGTTGAGCGCTGGGTTGCGAAGCTGCCCGCGGCCTCTGCGGCGCCGGTTCGATCCCCGGCTGCTCCCCGGCCACCGGAGGAGGGTCCCACATGGCACGCAGACCTCTCCTGCCGCCCGCTGCTCCCCTCAGCAGTGTGCTTCGGTCCTTCTGCCTGTTCTGCTCCCTGCTCTGGCTCTGGTGAATTCTCTCACCCTCCCGCACTTCTGACTGTACCCAGTGCATGTATAAACAAAAACAAACAAACAAACAAATAAATAAAACATGCCTCTATAAAATAAATAAATAAATAAAAATTAAAAAGCACTTCTTCACAACATGCCTTTGTTGTATTTATTGGGAAGATTTGTCTTCTAGCTACTAAAACTTTCCAGATTAATTTCTTAGGTTTTAAAATTATAATTCATATTTGTTCTTATTTTAGCAAGGAACTAGCTTCAGCTGAACAAAATAAAAATCATATAAATAATGAGTTGAAAAGAAAAGAAGAGCAATTGTCCAGTTATGAAGACAAGCTATTTGATGTTTGTGGTAGTCAAGATTTTGAAAGTGATTTAGATAGGCTTAAAGAAGAAATTGAAAAATCATCAAAACAACGAGGTAAATACTACTTTTTATTATCAAGGCACTTAGACACTTTTCAAATTTTTAATCACAGTTAACTATTAAGGATGGAAGATTTTTAAACTTGATTCTGGGTTTTTAACTTAAACATATGCTGTATGATCATTTTGCAGTATATACAAATATTGAATAATTCTGTGTACCTAAAACTAGTGTTATATGTCAATTATACCTCTATAAAAATTAATTTAAAATTCAATCATAGTTCTACAACTTATTTGCTGCGGGACTTTATTGAAATCATTTTATATATGTCAAATACATATCTGAAGAAATGATAACTCTCAAGGTGTTATGGACATATAAATAAGTTTATAGGTATAAAACTCTTTGACTGGCATATAGTGAGGTCTAAAATTTTGTTACACTTTTTGTGTGTTACCAAAAAATAATTTGTGCATATCTGCAAGTATTGTGGTCTTTAGAAAATTTAAGTATCAGAGAATTTTTATTTTTTTCATAATGTTATAAAGCATGAAGAATCACCAAATATTTAAAGGATGAAATCATATCAACAAAACTATATCTTTGTTTTCTCACTGGGAATATATTTTTTTTAAATAGCCATGCTGGCTGGAGCCACTGCAGTTTACTCCCAGTTTATTACTCAGCTCACGGATGAAGACCAATCATGTTGCCCTGTCTGTCAGAGAGTTTTTCAAACAGAAACAGAGTTACAAGAAGTCATCAATGATTTGCAGTCTAAGCTACGACTTGCTCCAGATAAACTCAAGTCAACAGAATCAGACCTAAAGAAAAAAGAAAAACGACGTGATGAAATGCTGGGACTTGTGCCCATGAGGTAAAAGTAGGGATTGGTCATTACTGTGCTTGGAACAGTGCACTGTAAAAGGTGCCCATCCAGTGTCTGGCATATGGGAGGTACTCAGTAAGCATGTGTTGAATGAAAAAAAGGGTCAAGTCAGGCTGAGTTATTATGCCTTAATTTGTTATTTTTGTGATAAGATGAAACAGTGGTTTTGTTTAAAGGTAAGTTTGTGTCTTACTAGTCATAGGGCAGATATAATCTACAGTTTTTTGTTAGTGTTTTTTAATTCCTGAGACTACTTGAGGGCATAAATTTTAAGTTTTAGAACTCTTTGCTATTATATATCACTTTCAAAATCCAGCAAATAATTAAGTACTAAAAACTTAATTGTATACTAAGAGGCAGTTTTTCAAACCATTCTTTTATCTTTCCCTCTTTCAAAAAAGAATGAATCACGTGTGATTTCTATTGTTTATTTTTCCCTCACTTGTACCAGAAAATCTGATGATGTTTAAAAAAAAAAATCAGAAAGTATGCATGACCCTCAAGGAACTCGTCTAAGGAGATAAGCTCTCAGAATTACCTTTCACAAAGCTGGGTTTAATGAAATGCTTAATTGGCTCAAACAAATACCTTGGTTAAAAAGAGAGAAACGAGTGGACTACAGAATGAGAATAGAATTTTGAGGACAATGTGGGAGGAGGAATGAAAAGCATTAGGGAAGTTGGTTTGACTCAGTTAAGAGAAGGAAAGGGGACAGGGAAATCAGAAAAGCATTGTAATGGGAAGGACAGTGTGACCTAAGCTGCAATGGAAATGCTTTCTGGAGTTTGAGGGATTATTTGTAGGGATTTAGTCCCACAAATTGGGAACATTGTGTTCAAACCTAGTTACAACTCTCTGACAGACAATGAGGTGCCATCCTAGGGGATTTAACAAAACGTGTTTTAGGAAAATTAATGTTAAAATACTGAATAAATGTGAGGAAAATTTTGGAGCAGAAAAACCGGGTCTGCATATTGTCCTGGAAAAACAAGGAGGAGATGGTCCTCCCCGGTGGCGCAGCGGTTGAGCACTGGGTTGGGAAGCTGCCCGAAGCCTCTGCAGCGCCGGTTCGATCCCCGGCTGCTCCCCGGCCACCTGAGGAGGGGTCCCACATGGCACGCAGACCTCTCCTGCCGCCCGCTGCTCCCTCAGCAGGTCCTTCTGCCTGCTCTGCTCCCTGCTCTGGCTCTGGTGAATTCTCTCACCCTCCCGCGCTTCTGACTGTACCCAGTGCTTGTATAAATCAATCAATCAATCTTGAATAAATAAATCTTTAAAAAAAAAAAAAAAAACAAGGAGGAGTTTCAGGAAAAGAAGGAAGGTCTAAGATGTGCTTTGGGAATCCAGATTCCTAGGTAGTCCCAATGATCCCTATTTCCTGGTATTCATACGCTTGTATAGTTTTCTCTCATATTGCTCCTGGATTAGTTTGTATAACCAATAAAACATGACAGGAAAAAATGAAAGAGGAGAAATTAACATAGATGGCATGGAAATACAAAAGATGATCTAAGAGCAATTAGATGATCTATGAACAATTAGATGCCAATAAATTTGATGACCTTTAAGAAATGGAAAAATCTCTACAACAATATAGTTTACCAAGACTTATATAGGAAGAAACAGAAGAGCTGAATAAACCTGTCACAACCATGAAAATTGAAACAGTAATGGAAAGTCTCCCCCAAAACAATTGAAACCAGATTATAACAGCACAAGAAAACTACAGACCAAAATCCCTGGTGAGTATTGATGTGAAAATCTTCAACAGAATACTGGCAAATTGAATTCAACAGTATATTAGAAGGTTCAAGTGGGATTTACCCCAGGGGTAAGTAACTGCTTGCACCCAGGGGTGCAAGGGTGGTTTGATATATGTAAACCAGTCTGTGTAATGCATTATATATATCAACAAAAGAAAAGACTAAAAGGTCATATGATAATAGATGCAGACAAAGCATTTGATAAGATTTAGCATCCATTTATTTATGATAAGAATCCTGTAATCAAGATGGGAATAGAACGAACCTACCTCAACATAATATATATGATATGTATCATATATTATAAGCATACAGCCCATATAATACTTAATGCTGAAAAACTGAAAGTATTCCCTTTATGATCAGGATCAAGGCAAGAATGCCCATTGTTAATCACGTCTGCTTAATTCAATATTAGAGCTTTTAGCCAGAGCAATTCAGACAACAGGAAGAAAAATCTAGGTTGGAAAGAAAAGGTAAAATTAGCATTGTATGTAGACTATATGATACTATATATAGAAAATCCTAAAGATGCCATCAAAAAATTGATAGAAACAATGATGAATTCAGCAAATTGACAGGTCACAAAATCAACATAGAAAAATTGATTGCATTTTTATATACATACTATGAATGAGAAGAAAAAGAAAATAATTCCATTCAGAGTCTAGTCGAACAGAAGTAACTGCTTAGAAATTAACAGGGGAATGAAGGACTTACCTAGTAAAAAGTACAGGACATCATTAAAGGATATAAATGTTGACATAAGTAGATGGAAAGGGGAGAATCAATATAGTCAAAATGACTATCCTACCAAAAGTGATAAATCTTACACAATCCCTATTAAAACACCAACAATATACTTAAAAGAAATTGAACCCCCCCCAAAAAATCAAAATTTTATTGACCCCTAAAAAGCCTTGAGTGGCAAAGTCTATCTTGAGGGAAAAAAGAGAAATGGCATCAAATTTCTTCACTTTATACTATAAAGCAATCATACCTATATATGGTATTGGGTTAAAAGACATCTGGATCAGTAGAACAGAATCAAAAGCCCAGAAATAAGTCCATATATACCTCAAGTCTTAATTCATGGAGAAGGAGCTGCAATCATACAAGGGGAGAAAGGAGTCTCTTAAATAAATGGTCATGGGGTAAAAGAATGATTATTCTTGTGGGCCTCCATGGCGGCGCAGGCGGTTGAGCGCAGCCATGTGAAGCTGTCCTCAGCCTCTGCAGTGCCGGTTCAATCCCTGCTGGCCATGGAGCAACCCACATGGCGTAGCAGACCTCTCCTTTCTCACCCACTGCTCCCCTCAGCAGTGTATTTCAGTCAGTCTGCCTGTTCTGTTCCCCGCTTTGTCTCTGGTGAATCCTCTCACCCTCCCGCACATTTGGCCTGTACCCCAGTTCTTGTATAAATAAATCTTTAAAAAAAAAAAGATTATTCTTGAATAATCACTAAAATTAAGTCAGAGTGAATTAAGGAGTTATAAGATCTTCAACAATAAAACCTATAGGAAAAACAATGGTAGTATATTTTATAACATCAAATGATAAAGATGTTTTTGGAGTTTCATCCCCTAGAGCAAGGGAAATAAAAGCAAAAAAATAAAAGTTGGAATTACCTCAAACTAAAAAGCCTTTACAAAGCAAAAGGAAATGTAAGTAGACTAGATATCCTACTGAGAAAATATCTATGCATTGTACAACCAACAACAGGGTAATATCCAAGATGCACAAAGAAACTACCCAATTTAACAACAACAAAAAACCCAGTTAATATTGGACAGCAGATATGAACCAAAACTGGATCACCAAAATGGATTACTAGAAGGCCTATATATATGGGGAAATGTTCCTCACCCTCTTAATAAGAGAGATATAGGTCGAAATTAACACCTCATACCCGTGTGAATGGCACGTGTTAAACAGACCCCCAACCTGACTGGAGAGGGTGCCAGGAAAGAAGGATCCTATTACACTGTTGGTGAGAGTATAAGGTGGTATAGTCATCTGGGGACGTAGTCTGGATTTACTTTTAAAATAACATAGCAATCCCAATTTTTGGCATCTGTCTGAAGAACTTGATACCATCAACTCAAAAAATTATTTGCTCTACAGTGTTTATTTTTGTTACAGCATTATTTACAATATGTAAGACATGAAAACCAGCTAAGTGCCAAGTGATAGAGGACTGGATCAAGAAGATGTGGTATATCCATACAATGAAAAATTATTCAGTCTTAAGAAAAATGAAATGTTGCCATATGCGGCAAAATTGAAGGAGTTAATGATAAAGATATTGGACATTTACTTAGAACAGGTGATTAACAAAGCAAAATACTTATAAAAACTAGTAGACATTATTAAATGAAGGGAAGGAGGGAGTGGAGAGGGAGAAAGGGATGCAAGGGAGGATGATAGGAAAAATAACTAAAATACAAAAAAAAAACCAGAAAAGATAGAAGTGATAGCATGTCCCTTCAGGATTAGATTATATAAAGCTCTACGGCTTCCTGCTCTTTTTTTTTTTTTTTTTTTTTAAGATTTATTTGTTTGTTTGTTTATACAAGCACTGGGTACAGTCAGAATCGCGGGAGGGTGAGAGAATTCACTAGAGCCAGAGCAGGGAGCAGAACAGACAGACGGACAAAATACACTGCTGAGGGGAGCAGCAGGCACGGCAGGTGAGGTCTGCGTGCCATGTGAGACCCTCGCCTGTGGCCAGGGATTGAGCCAGCGCTGCAGAGGCTGCGGGCAGCTTCGCAGCCCAGCGCTCAACCGCTGCGTCACCAGGGGAGGCCCAGCTTCCTGCTTTTTCTACCTCTCTCTTGGATCTGGTGAGAAGCCAGCTGCCATGTTGTAAATGACCCTGTGAGGACTCAACTTGGTAAGGACCCTTCCTTTGAATAACCATGTAAATGAGAAGACCATTTGAAAGCAGATTCTCCCACTAATCAAACCTTGAGATGACCAGGCCCTGGTTGATAGCTTGACTACAACTTCAGTGAAACATGCTGAGACTGAAGTACCCATATAGCTACTCTTGATCCTTGAAATACTTGCTGTGGAGCTGCTACATTACGGAATATTTTGTTAAGTAGTAGATAACTAACATAGAAAGGATGAAGAGATTATTGGGGGCTACAGAGAGATTGTGATAAGGAGATAGAAGTAATTGTTTGAGAATGAAAAGGATTAAAGTAGTATCTTGAGAAGAAAAAGATCAAATAAAAGAATTTAAGTTAATACAAAGTGCAAGTAAAGGAAGCGTGAGTTTTCTTGGCCATACTGAGATATTGTAAAGAACAAATCACAGCTTCCCTGCTTGGGATAATAATTCTCTCAGAGTATTCATTATTTTATCTCCTTAGTTCCTTGCTTATTATTAACTTCAATAACTGTTGGCTGAATGAATAAGAATTGTATTATCTGACCCAGTTATTTGTTGGTGCTTTATAATGACTGATTGTTCATGGTTCTGTGGGATAATTGGCTACAGTCATTTAAGAGCTCTCTACTTTAGACTGGATGTTCAGTGTGACTGACCCACAGGGCTGATTGTGATGCTGACTTTTGGCTGAGAGTTCAACTGCAACTGTCAAACAGAATGCCCCCACATGACCTCCATTTGAGCCTTGGACTCTTTTTTTTTTTTTTTTTAAGTAGGTCATGCTAGTTTTTAATTTTATACTTGCATAAATGACAATATAGCGAGGCACAGTACTAAAGTTCCAACTTCATAGAGTCCCAAGTTCATAAGTACTATGCTTCATGGTGTCTCTTAAGATTGTCATTGTATATTTTTTTAACATTTTTATTTTTTATTTGTATCTTTTACATCATTGTTCATTTTTGTATAATGTATGCTTGTATGCTTTCTCCTTTTAGGTGTATTCCCCATAAAATTCCCACCATCATTTCACCCATGAACCATCACCATAGTCTCTTGTGCTCTTCTTTCCCCTGTTTTGATCCCTTTTCTTTCCCCTCTCTCGCAGAATGTCTTGGGTTTATAGTTGCCTGCTAATTTTTTTCCCCCGGTCCCTTATTTGGTTTGCCTGTATTCCTCCTATAAGTGAGACAATCTGATATTTTTCTTTTTCTTTCTGGTTTATTTCACTGAGCGTAATCCCTTCGAGCTCCAACCATGTTACTGCAAATGGCATGAGTTTATTTTTTTGATTGCTGAATAGTATTCCATTGTGTATATATACCACGTCTTGATCCAGTCATCTGTTTTTGAGCATTTGGATGGTTTCCATATCTTACCTATTGTCAATAGAGTTGCAGTAAATATAGGGGTGCGTATCTTTTGAATTAATGTTTTTGTGTCCTTTGGGTATATCCCTAGGAGTGGAATTGCTGGGTCATATGGTAGCTCCATTTTTAGTAGTCTGAGGAACCTCCACACAGCTTTCCATAGTGGTTGGACCAGTTTGCATTCCCACCAGCAGTGTAGGAGATCCTTTTTCTCCATATCCTTGCCAACATTTGCTGTTGCCTGTTTTTTTAATGTGTCTCATTCTCACTGGTATAAGGTGGTCTCTCATTGTGGTTTTGATTTGCATTTCCCTGATTATAAGTAATATTGAACATTTTTTAATATACCATTTGCATTTCCTCTTTGGAGAAGTGTCTGGTAGTTCTTCTGCCCCTTTGACTGGATTGTTTACTTTGTTTTTGTTGAGTTGTATGAGCCCTTTGTAGATTTTTGTGATCAGTCCTTATAAGTTGTGTGCAAAAATTTTTTCCCAATCAGTAGGGTGTCTCTTTGTTTTGCTTAGTGTTGAGCCTTGGACTTTTGGCAGCATGGTTGCCAGGTTACCAAAAGAAGTAACCCAAGAGCAAGTGTTCCAGTAGACTTGAAGTAGGAGCTACAAGTCATTTTATTTTATTTTTTAAGATTTATCTTTTTTATTTATGCACACAAGAGCAGGGATATAGGCCAGAGGTACGGGGATGAGGGGGTCGGTGAGAGGATTCACCAGAGAGAGTGGGGAGCAGAACAGGCAGATCCACTGAAATACACTGCTGAGGGGAGCAGTGGGCGAGACAGGAGAGGTCTGCTGTGCCATATGGGTAGCTCCCTGGCTGGGGATTGAACTCGTGCTGCAGTGGCTGCCAATAGCTTGATAGTACTGAGACTTAACCCCTTATTCCACCAGAGGCCCCAGGAGCTACAAGTCTCTTAAGGCCTGACTCCAGAAACTGACACAGTGGTACTTCTACTGTTTTCTACTGGTCATGCTTGTATCCGAGCCTGCAAAGATTCAAGGAGAGGGTATAGACTGCACTCTTGATAGGAGCAGCATCAGTATTTGGAAGGACTGCCAAGTGACAAGAAACGTTGCGATAAAACCATTTCTTGAAAGCACCAACTCATGAAAGCCGGAGGAGTATGCTGAACTCTAGTTTGTTTACTAGAATCCAGCAGTTCCTGCAGAAGAAAAGGTTTATAACAAACGAAAAGTCCTCTTTTTCATAGTGGGAAATAACATTATAAAACATTACATATTTTTTTAAGTGCAAATCTGAGGAGTTTTTTAAAGTGGAAAAGCAATGGCATAGGCGTGTAGTAATGCTAATTTTTAATTGTAGGTCTGTTGGGTGTTACTTATATGGGCCTGGTAAAGCAAGGGGGTTGATTTAGATGATCATTAAGCTTCCTTCCAGCTCTGATTGTAATAAAAGTCTCTGTTGTCATACGTCCCCTGGTGTCACAGTAGAGACATAGAGGACTGTGCATGACAGTTGCTCAGGTGGAGGCTTATTACTGGTGAAAATGGTTAAGGCAACAAGAAAGATTATAGTTATCAGTGTACCATTTATGTTTCTACCTTTAAAATGTAGTGCTAACACGATGCTATCCCTGTTATGAGAGCTGTCTGTTCACTTAGCAGACGTTTAAGTCTGTGAAATATGCATTCTGGTGGGACACTGGCAATGTAGCACTCAACAAAATAGACAAAATCTATGCACTTAAGAACATGGGGAGAAAGATCAATAAACAAATACTGTGTCAGGTGATGATCAGTGCCATAGAGAAAAATAGAGTAGGCTACAGGAATGGAGAGTAGTTGAAGGGAGGGGTTATTAATGAAGATGGCTTTTGAGGGGTGTCCTGAGGGAAATTAGGGAGCCAGTCAGTACAAAATCCCTGAGTCATGTGTGCCAAAGGAAAAGTAGTTGTGTTGCTTGTGCTCTTTGCGGAAAATTGCATTTTCATTTAAAGACCCAAACTCACCAGCATATGATATATAAGACCAACATTATGAATGAATTTCAACTGAAAATACATGTTTCTCATTTTGCTTAGTACTACCTCAGATTTCTTTATTATAACACCTCGTTGAAATAAAAGGTTAATATTTCTGCCCATTTCTCAAAGATTTTTTTTACCACCTTTTTATATACAACACCCTTGTAAAGGAAAAAGAATACTGTCATAAAAACAGGTGACATGAGTTTCTGAAAATTTAAAAAACAAAGCTAAGAACCCTGATAGATCTCAGTAGTCCAGTCTCCTGTGAAATTACTTTTTTTGTAACAGTCTAGCACTTTAGGGAATAATCAAAAAAGAAGAACCATATCATTAAAGGTTTTTTGTATGAGTGTGAAATGTGAAAACCAGGTTAAAATGGAATGGAAGCTGATCGTTCTCCACAAAGATATGTCCGAGTCAAGTGGATGTTATTAGGCTATTGAAGTTTTGTCATTTTTTTCCCTAAGAACGCTTACCTATTATATATTTTTGTGTAGAACTGGGGTGTAAGACAGAGGTGTAGGGGGAGAGAACATTCACCACAGAGTAGGGAGCAGACCTGATGGATTTACTGAAATTAACTACTGAGGGGAGTAGAGGGTGAGGCAGGAGAGGTCTGCTGTACAATGTGGGCCACTTCCCTGGCCAGGGATTGAACTCATGCTGCGGTAGTTGTGGATAGCTTCATAGTGCTGACGCTTAATCCCTTGCGCTACCCGGGAGGCCCCAAGAAAATTTTTAAGTAATGTCACTATACAAAAACTAACCCTCAAGCTTCTAGATTTTCCTTTAAGACACCCATTAGAAAAACCTGTTAATTAAGAGTTTGGAATTTTTTCAAAATAAACTTTATAAAGATTAAATTTTTATTGTTAAGTTTTATTGTTACAGAGGCATCAACAAAATAGTGTGGGGTCAGTATCTGCCACAGAGACAATAATTCATTAGCATGGAGTAGCAGTGTTAAACTGGGTTAATAATTTAACACTATTAACTCACATAGCATTAACTCACATAGCATTTAGTTGAGTGGTTTCCTTCCTTTCATAATTTTTTAGGCTTTTTTAAAATTAGACTTTCAGAAAAATTATAAAAACAGTGCAAATAATTCACCCAGCTTCTTCAGAATTCACAATTTATATAACTTTAATATATAATTATCAAAGCCAGGAAGTTAACATTAGTATAATGCTATTATGTTACAATGCTAGTCACTATAAACTATCAGCCACATTTAAATTTCAGCAGTCTTACCATTACTATCCTTTGTTCCAGGATCCTACATTGCATCTAGTCAGTATTTCTCTTTACGCTCCTGCAGTCCATCATAGTACTTCAGTCTTTCTGTTTCATGATGTAAACTTTTTTATGTGTATGGTCTGTTACTGTGTAGAATTTCAATCACTTTGGCAAGAAATACAGCAACAATTGATGCAAGTAAGATACACTAATGGATATTAAATCAGTGGGCAAAAATTTGAGAAGAAACAGGATATATACTCTGAGAACAACTCTCCTAAGATATTAACCACTAACAAAAAAAAAAAAAAGCTAGTTTTACAATGGATAAATCTGTCTGATAACCTTACTAACCAAGTGAATAAGATTAACATCTTTAATAATACATACTGACATGTATTCACTGATATATGCCCTGTGAAGAATATATTACTTCAGTGGTACTCTTGCCAAAAATCTATACCCCTAGTCTCATCAGAAAATGGGATCTTTTTTTTAATTGTCTGTTTTAAGGCAAAGCATAATAGAATTGAAGGAGAAGGAAATACCAGAATTAAGAAACAAACTGCAGAATGTCAATAGAGACATACAGCGCCTGAAGAATGACATAGAAGAACAGGAAACACTGTTGGGTGCAGTAATACCTGAGGAAGAAAGTGCTAAAGTGTGTCTAACCGATATTACAATTATGGAGAGGTTCCAGGTAAGTTATTGTAGTTCAGTGTAGAATCAGGCTTGTTTCATGGTGGTTTAAATGTGAAGTGTGAGAATGTTTGAAATAGTAGCTAATATCCAGATTTCAGGTATACCCTAAGGAAACAATTTCTTAGTTTACATTTCTGGTTTTGTAATTTTTTTATTCATAAATTATGAGAATTAAGAAGTGCTCTTTTTCGTTTTTAGTTTGCTTCCTTTGTTTACATCATTTAAGTTATGAAAATTAATTTTGTTTTTATCCTTTTAAAATTGTATCTGAAAGTAATAAATTTGAATTGTAAAAAATAATTGATAATATCCATTTTTAAAGATTTTGAATAATGACAATTCAGTAGTGTTTCTTAGAGGGAATAACTTTGTTTTATTTTTAAGATGGAGCTTAAAGATGTTGAGAGAAAAATTGCACAACAGGCAGCTAAGCTACAAGGACTAGACTTGGATAGAACTGTTCAACAAGTTAACCAGGAAAAACAAGAAAAACAACACAAATTAGATACAGGTAATTTAGTCTATTTGCTTGTGTGCCCATAAAAATATTCCCAGGAAATGCATTTTACTGTGAATTTTGTTCCTATTATATGGACAAGGCACTATCTTCCTTCCAATTCATATATACTCTTCTTTTTCTCAAAAGCATCACTTTTATGTTTCCTTGCTTTGCACAACAGATTTTGAATGATAGATTTTGAATGATGAGTGTCAGATGAACTGAACTCTTTCTTAATCAGACCTGTCTTGTAAGACTGCATTGAGTGGGCAGAATGGGACAGTAAACAGGCTGGGGGGACTGCAGAGGTTTTTGTAGCACTGTTACGGAAGGTGGGACCCATATAAACTCAACCTTTATGAAATCCATAGACCTATGAAACTTGAAGTCTGCTTCCTCATAATATTTTCTGTACACTTTTATTAATCATTGTGTCAACATGCTTTTGTGCAGTTTCCAGTAAGATTGAATTGAATCGTAAGCTTATACAGGACCAGCAAGAACAGATTCAACACCTAAAAAGTATAACAAATGAACTTAAATCAGAGAAACTCCAGATATCCACTAACTTACAACGTCGTCAGCAATTGGAGGAACAGACTGTGGAACTATCCACTGAAGTTCAATCTTTATACAGAGAGATAAAGGTAAGAACATTTATATATATTTGTGTATTTAGTTGAAATCACAAAACACTATTGGCATATTGGCTAAAACTGGCTATTGTGAGAATCAAATAATGGTGTAATTCTGAACTTACACTACTTACTAAATCCTTATACTACTGAGGATTTCTGGGAGAAGCCTTTTGGCTATAATAAGGAAGAACTGACTGCCTTGTTAGGTAGTGAACTTCCTGTTTTTGGAGGTAGTCATGTGGTTGCTGGCTAACTTCTTTATAGGACTTCTGCTGGAATGAGAGGTTTGTTTTACCTGTAAATCCTATATCCATGGCAGACAATGCCTCTCAGTAAATAGCACTTTATCTATTTGATTCTAAATACAGTCTTAGAATCCTTCCCACTCGGTAAGCAGGCATTAAGTTGCCACAGGGATTGGAAATCATTTGGTATCTCTCATCTGGATTAGTCATACCAAAGACTGAACCAATTAAATTTATGTAAAGCTTTAGAAACAACAATTTATGTGTTTTCATAATTTATACATACTCAGCACTAAATATATAACTGAATGTCATTACTGTCAATGTCTGAAGTGTTTTTGGATTACAAATTATGGGAGCCTTAGAATATATAAAATTGTACTGTCTTATATTTGTATATTTTTTTTACTCTTTATGCAGTGCTTTGACATTAAATCATTCAGTGTCTGGTAGCCCTGTTGATATATGTAATAACTAAACCTCTTTTTATAGAAAAAGAAATTGAGACTTAGAGATGTAAGTCTTGGGCTATGAGTCATACAGTTAGCTAATAGGAATGGGGTTCATTTTCAGGTAGGTCTCTTAATGTCTAAGACATTTTATTTCCCTTATTCCCTACCACTTTGCAGAATGATAAAATACACCACTACTGAAGTAGTACTAAGTAATTCTGTGGATTTGTTAGATATTTGTTTAAGAATTACTGTTTTAAATATTAATTATATAACTGCTATAGAGATGAAAGGCCAAATAATGGGTGCTTAGCAATTAGTAAAGTCTTTTGTTAATTGAAAGTTCTTTTCCTTCTAAGTAGGTGTAGACCCATCAACATCATAATAGTAATAATATTATTATGCTTTTATTACCATGAAATATTTAGCCTTAACAGACTAAGGTTAAGGACAAAATGGTCTTCTACAATCTTACTCCCGTCTATAAAAGAGAGGCCTGGAACTTTCCTAGTCTTGGTCACATAAAATTGACACAAGCTCTTATAAACTCCTAAGAACTTATACCTGTATACACATGCTCTTAGAATTGGGAGCACATTGCATAGATTAAGAATCAAATCAGGGCCTCCCTGGTGGCGCAGCGGTTGAGCGCTTGGCTGCGAAGCTGCCCGCAGCCTCTGCAGCGCGGTTTGATCCCCGGCCGCTGGCGAGGGTCCCACATGGCGCAACAGACCTCTCCTGCCACACCCGCTGCTCCCCTCAGCAGTGTATTTTGTCAATCTGCCTGTTCTGTTCCCCGCTCTGGCTCTGATGAATTCTGTCACCCTCCCGCGCTTCTCACTGTACCCAGTGCTTGTATAAATAAATAAATAAATCTTTTTTTAAAACAAAAAAAAAGAATCAAATCAGTCATTGGCTAAGGCAGTATAGCATAGTGGTTGAGATAGAAACTGAATCTGGATGGGATTTTAATCTTGGCTTCTGTCACTATTGTGACCTTGAACAAATTATTTCTATGTGCCTTATCTGAAATGTGGAGTAAAAATAATGGTACCTTCTTCATTTGGTTGTTGGAAGGAGCAAATTAGATGATGTTTGAAACCTGGCGTGTAGGAAGTGCTTTTATTATAACTGAAACTGGATACCTGAAATAAGATAATAGACTTTTATATAGGACTTTGTTTTTAATATGTTTAGGATGCAAAAGAGCAAGTACACCCCTTGGAAACAACACTGGAAAAGTTCCAGCAGGAAAGAGAAGAATTAATCAACAAAAAAAATGCCAGCAATAAAATAGCACAAGATAATGTAAGATTTCATTTATATATTTATTTATGAAATAAATGTATTATTCCAGGACACCATGTTAGGCATTATTTCACATGAAATTGAATAGTATTTTCAGATTTGTGACATAATCTTGATATTAAAAATTCTTATTAGAATAAAGATTAAACTTAAATTATTTTGCTGCTTTATCTAAAATAGAAATTTAAAATTGAGACTGTTTAATCCAATTTCTTGGATTGACTAAGATTTGCTAGTGATAGAAACCAGAACATAAGTTTCACTGTGCTCTCCCATTAAGTTTCTGTTACATTAATATGATATTCCCTTGGAAATCTTAAATGCCATGTTTCTAACCAGTATATATTAATGTTTTCTACAGATAAATGATATCAAAGAGAAGGTTAAAAACATTCATGGTTATGTGAAACACATTGAGAATTATATTCAAGATGGAAAAGATGACTATAAGAAGGTAATTTGAAACTTTGAATTATTTCTTTGCTCTTATTTTTACTTCTTGTACTTACAGAATTTTCTTTTTTGTAGCAAAAAGAAACTGAACTTAATAAAGTAATAGCTCAACTAAGTGAATGTGAGAAACATAAAGAAAAGATAAATAATGAAATGGGAATCATGAAACAAGATATTGATACACAAAAGGTAGGCCATTTTTGCTAATGATTTATGGTAGCTTATCATTTATTACAATAACATTATTTTCTTTTTTTATTTTTATTTTCAATAGAAACTCCAGTAAACGCAAACAATAGAGAAAGGCAATTCCAATAGCATTCTTTGCCTCTTTTTCATTTGTTTTCAATACAAGACCCTTAAGTTTTTTCTTGAAGTTTGTTACTCATATATTAGCAAGTAGATATTGTATATACAGATGGAATCAAACCATTCATATTCTGCACTTTTTTGTGAATGTGGCTTGTAGTTTGATCTTACCATATCAACTCATATCTCACAGACCCACCACATATTTTTTTTTTTTTTTTACATCCAGACAAGACTTTATTAGACTTGTGCATAAAAGGAGACACTGTCAAAAAGAAAAGCTTCAGGTTGGCTCCCCCAAGAGAATCAGAAAAGGATTTTTTTTAAAGGGGATTCTTTTGCTGGGATATTGGCAGAATTCTCCAATCATGGATATCCATGTTGTACAAATCCTCCAATCCTGGACAGTTATGGGTGGGCAGCAAGGACTGTGTCAATTTTTGTTTTCCTGCACCTGTGCATTTCAAGCACCACTACCACATTATTTTTCATGTTAGAAAATACTCCATTTTGTGTACATACCATGACTTAAGTTCATTACTTTTCTCCTTATTACAATCTCTGACAGTGAGTATCTTTACATACCCTCTGTATTTTTTCCCATTTATTTTTTTTTAAAGATTTTTTTTTTAAGATTTATTTATTTATGCAAGCACTGGGTACAGTCAGAAGCGTGGGAGGGTGAGAGGATTCACCAGAGCCAGAGCAGGGAGCAGAGCAGGCAGAAGGACCGAGGTACACTGCTGAGGGGAGCAGTGGGCGGCAGGAGAGGCCTGCGCGCCATGCGGGACCCTCCTCCGGTGGCCGGGAGCAGCCTGGGATCGAACCGGCGCTGCAGAGGCTGCAGGCAGCTTCGCAACCCAGTGCTCAACCGCTGCGCCACCGGGGAGGCCCTATTTTTTATTTATACAATAGTTGGGGTACAGACCAGAGGCGCGGGAAGGTGAGAGGACCCACCAGAGACAGAGTGGGAAGCAGAACAGGCAGACGGACTGAAAGCACTGCTGAGGGCGCAGCGGGCGCAACAGGAGAGGTCTGCCATGCCATGTGGGAATCTCCCTGGCCGGCCAGGAATCGAACCCGCGCTGCAGAGACTGCGGACAGCCTCACAGTGCTGTGCTCAACCCGCTGCACCACTGCGGAGGTCCATTTTTTCCCATTTATTTTAACACAACTTTCTGTGGGATAAATTCACACAAAACAGGAACTGGGATCTAATAATAGACTTAAAAATTGTAAGTAAAAAACCTGGATATTGTCATTTTTCAGTTTTTAGTAAATCTGTTCTTTAATATTATCATTTTTTTCCTATTAAGAAAATTAATTTCTACAATGTAAGAATCATACTGAGAAGCTGCTTTAAGCGTGATTGTTATGTCTTAAAAGCTACACCATTTCTCCTTGTTTTAAACAAAATTTGCTCTTGAATGCTTTAATCACTTGGTTATAAGTGGTCATTAAAAATCTCTTTGGAGGGCCTCCCCAGTGGCGCAGCGGTTGAGCGCTGGGTTGCGAAGCTGTCCGCGGCCTCTGTGGCGCCGGTTCGATCCCCGACTGCTCCCCGGCCACCTGAGGAGGTTCCCACATGGCGCACAGACCTCTCCTGCCGCCCGCTGCTCCCCTCAGCAGTGTACTTCGGTCCTTCTGCCTGCTGTGCTCCCTGCTCTGGCTCTGGTGAATTCTCTCACCCTCCAGCGCTTCTGACTGTACCCAGTGCATGTATAAACAAAAAAACAAACAAACAAATAAATAAAACATGCCTCTATAAAAAAAAAAAATTCAACATTAAAAAAAAAAAAATCTCTTTGGAGCTAGTGCTGGGGCGCCCCGAGAAACCTCCGCACCCTCATCCACAGGGTCTGTTCCGACTGTCAGGGCCACCAGCCGCAGGCTGCCGGCCCTGAGATGAGAAATGTTCCCTCAGAAGGGACGGTGTCATTTGAAGACGTGGCTGTGAACTTCACCTGGGAGGAGTGGCAGTGCCTGAGTGAAGCTCAGAGGACCCTGTACCGGGATGTGATGCTGGAGACCTGCAGTCACCTGGTGTCCCTAGGGCATTGTGTTCCCGATCCTGAGGAGAGCATCAGGTCGGAGCAGGGAGTACAGCCGTGGTCTGTGGACGATCCCCCAAGCCGGGACCTCTCAGGTCACAACCTCAGGAGATTGTTTAAGCGTGATATGAAACCACTGCCATCCATGGAGGGCCTGGAAAGATCTTAGAATATTGTCATATGTCCTTGGGCAGCTTCTAGGAGCAAGGAAGGCAAACAGAGTGTATACTGATGGGAGAAGAGACGGTGGTACTAGAAGACACTTACGAGCTAAGAAATATCTGGAGGATATGGAGAGATAAATCACTGCACCTTCCAAGATGATTCTGAACAACCACACAAAGTATTCTTTAATGCCCAGAAATGTATGGCTTCTTCTACTTAATCCATTTCTTCTATACAACGTGAAGAAAACAAGTGCAAAGGATAGACTAAGGTCATGGACTACAGGTGCTTTGCTGGTTTCTAGATTCCTGCTATGAGTGAGACCATCCAGTGTTTTTCGTCTTCTTTCTGGCTTGTTTCGCTGGGCATGGTCCCTTCCGGCTCCATCCATGTTGCTACAAATGGCATGAGTTTGTCTTTTTTGAGTGCTGAGTGATATTCCATGGTGTATATGGACCACATCTTCTTGATCCAGTCATCTATTTTTGGGCGTTTGGGTTGTTTCCAAAGCTTGGCTATTGTAGACAGTGCTGCTGTAAACATAGGGGTGCAGGTGCCCTTTGGAATTGATGTGTCTGTGTTCTTTGGGTGAATGCCTGGGAGTGGAGTTGCTGGATCCTATGGAGGCTCTATGTTTGGTGGGTCCGGAGGTCTCCGCGCAGCTCTCCATGGTGGCTGGACCAGTTTGCACTCCCACCGGCAGTGCTGGAGAGTTCCTTTTTCTCCACACCCTCGCCAGCATTTGTTGTTGCTGGTTTTTTTAATGTGTGCCATTCTCACTGGTGTAGGGTGGTATCTCATGGTGGTTTTGATTTGCATTTCCCTGATTGCAGGTGATGCTGAACATTTTTTCATGTGCCTGTTGGCCGTTTGCATTTCCTCTTTGGAGAAGTTCCTTTTTATCTCTTCTGCCCATTTTGTGACTGGATTATTTACTTTGTTTTTTTGAGTCTCTTCAGCTCGCTAAGAGCATTCATTATTCTATGAGGACATCAGAAGTCTGCATACTTAAATCTCTAGAAACTTCTAAATAATGATTTTACACACGATCATCACCAAAGAAATCTTTCAGGATCAGTACAATCCTGATTACTTTCTGAACTGTGTAGGTTTTTCTTCTGATTCATCAATGAAAAATACTTTCGACTTGAAAAATCCCCATACTTTGCCCCCTCTTGTCACCGATGAAGACATGGAGGTGCTGCTGTAAGCCATCTTCCCTCAGCGCCCAGGGGCCCTAGGAGGAGACAGTGATAATCGCTGAGGGAAGGGCAGGGCAGCCGTAGCCTCTTCTGACTTGCTGGAGAAGCAGCTGTCAGTAGTTCTCCTGAAGCCTCCTAATAAAGGTTAAAGGCTCCATTTAACTAAGCCCCTGGCGGGGCCTCCAGGGTGGCCTAGGGGTTAGTCTCAGCGCTCTCACCGCTGCGGCCTGAGTTCAAGCCCCAGCCAGGGAGTTACCCGCTAGGAGCGTGGGAGTTAGACCCCATAAGGGGGCATGGAGCTAGAGCGCATGTGGTGCAGCAGGTCTCTTCTCGCTGTGCCTGCTGTTCAGCTATGCTCTGTGCTTCAGATCTCCCTGCCCCTCCTCCCCTGCCCCTCCCCCCCCACAAGTCCTCCCAATAAAAAAATCTGACACCTTAAAAAAAAACTCTTTGGAGATTAAGCCGTAGATTAGCTTTTTGTCTCTTGTTACAGCACCATGAATTTCAAATATATGAATCCCAATCAAAACAAATTATGCCATCTATAAATGCTGAATTTATGATACACATATCACAAAATGCTTAGTTATCACTAGTTGACACGTGGGTTATCTATCTAAAATCACAATCCATGGGGCCTCCCCTGGTGGTGCAGCGGTTGAGTGCTGGGCTATGAAGCTGCCCACAGCCTCTGCAGCACCAGTTCAATCCCTGGCTGCCGGCGAGGGTCCCACATGACAGACCTTGACAGATTTCTCCTGTCTGGCCCGCTGCTCCCCTCAGCAGTGTCTTTCATCAGTCTGCCTGTTCTGTTCCCTGATCTGGCTCTGGTGAATTCTCTCACCCTCCCGCGCTTCTGACTGTACCCAGTGCTTGTATAAATAAATAAATAAATCTTTCAAAAATAAAAAAAAAAAATCACTAACCACAGATCAGTAAGGTGTACACACACACAAACGATTTACCAATCTGTGACCTTTCCAAGTTGCTGGTCTAAGCTTAATAGATAGGACTATATTAATTTTTTTAACTATATTGTTCCAGAAATTGTCTACTAAAATATATTCAGTTGGAAATAAGGGCAGAAGGTAATGGAACCAGGATAATGAGAAGTATATAAAAGTAAGCTGCTGCGAGCCAGCCACACAGCCTGGGTGTCAGGGGTTCCTGAAGGATGGGACGGTGTCGACGCAATTGTAGATAATGATGGGGAGGAGAAAGGGAGTGAGGAGACGCAGACACCTCCTGATCAGGGTGCAGACATCATCCTACTTCGCAGTTCTTTATTTATACTAAGCAAATTGTGAGTGCATAAGCATATGCATTAAGGTAGGAAGATAACAATCATCACGTTTTTCAAGAGCAGCCAAAGGTCTGTTTGCCATCCTGCAGAAGTTATGACATTTATTTTTCTTTGTCTTAAAGAAGGCACAGTTGCTAAACAAATGTTCTTAAAATAGTTATTTACTTTAAACAACCCAACAGCAAAAAGCCTATGTGACTGCAACTAACATTTCTAAGTTTGCCATGGTGAACAATTAACTAAGGGCTAGGGGAAACAAAGGATAGAAAGTTACTTGGGAGAAGGGAGACAAAGGGATATTTTCTAACCTAAAAAGTTTAGAATAACATATAACCAAATGATTAAATCAAAAAACAAGGCTTTTATATAGAAATCATTATAGTATATTGTTTTAATATTGATTCGATATTAAGGAACCAAGGGCCTGGAGGGCATTAATGCCAGGCAAGCCGCCCTGACTCTTCCCTAGCCCCCAGCTCTCAATTAAGGGAGGAATTTTCCTAATCTAACAAAAGAGTTTTCTGCCTATTACTCCTCTACTTACCTAGTCAGCCTAGTTTCTGTATCTAACTTTAAGATCAAGGGGCAATTTCTTTTTCCGTAAAATTGCTGGTGTTCTTTTAAGGAACTACAAATATTTGATCAGGGGCAGGGTCGGAGATGGTTATAGCTTTTGGTTTTCAAAATGTTTAATATGTGACATATTAGTAGTTGTAACATTGACTATTTCCAAATGCATTATTTTTGCGGCCATGTTTATTAGCTTAACTAGTAACAAAATTGTTGTTGACTTATTCTTGAATGCATACTCTAACAGCTACCATCTCAATTGTTACATCCAGGGGAATTAGCCCTAAACAAACAGGAAAAATTTAGCAGGAGCTGGCTATGGGTCTCCTGGCTCAACAGGAATTTTCTTAAAGACTTTGGCCGAGAGATGTTTACAACCTTTTGTTCCCAGAAGTTTTTTCACTTTGTTAATGTAAGGCCAAATGTTAAATTACTGTCTTTTCGTAGAGAACTAGTAATTTTATAAAAAATGTAATACTTGTATCACTCAGTGCCAACTGCCATCAAATTGGCTATTCAGTAATTGATTAAACAGTATTTGCAGTTATACTTTTAAACACGTATTTTAACAATGGTAAAAACTAGCCATAAACAAATGAGGAGAATCTAGGAGTCAGCTAACGAGATTCCTGACTTTTCAGAAGTCTGCCCCATGCCCGGACCTTTGTCAGACGACATGAGTAACGTGGCTCCCAGTGGGAAGCCATGAAGTCTGATATGCTCCTTAAAGATTTCAGTAGTCACATGAAGAGGGGACGTTCCCATTAGTTAAACCTACTAAGTGAAAGAAACCAAGCACAAGAGACCAAATACTATATGATTCCTTTCGTATGAAATGTACAGAATAGGCAGATTCTTAAAGACAGTAGATTACTTATTGTTGCCAGGGACAGGGAACAGAAAGAAGGGACGAGACTGTGACTGCTATGGATATGTGGTTTCTTTTGGGGATGATAAAATATACTGGAATTAGTGATGATGGCTACAAAATTTTGAATATATGAAAATCACTGAATTTTAGTACCCTTTAAAATGGTGAATTTAATGGTATGGGATTTACATCTCAATCTTGCTTAATTGAGGTAACATCGGCTTGTAACGATTTAAGTTTCAGTTGTACAGCTGATTTCCTGCATGTGCTACATTGTGGTCATCACTAAAAGTCTAGTTTCAGAAAAAACATGGAAACCTTCACATATTTGCAGGTCATCTTGCAAGGGGCCATGCCAAACTTCTCTGTATTGTTCGAATTTGTACTTCATCTTTTTTCAAATTACCTGGGTTATTAAACACATAGATCTATCTCCATTTTAAATCAATAATTCAGTCTGACACATGGCAGTGGCATGTATGTTTTGTGATTAACTATCAAGTTAATTGATATTAGCTATAAATTACTGAGCCAGAGCACTGCTTAGGTTTCAGGCAATTTTCTATACATGGCATTTTTCTCAGCTAGATTTTGGTGGATAGTGGGCAAGGCAGCATACTGTACCACCTCAGGTACGTACCTATTAATTAAATGTAGCCAATATTTATTTTTCCTTCAGGTGGCCAGCTACATGTATTAACTGTCATCTGAGCTTGGCAATTTTAGAATCTAAGTGCTGGGTACCCTAATATTAGCTTGTTTACAGGCTAACTTACGCCCTACTAACTTTAGTCCAAAAATACAGAAAATTGAAGTTTAATTACTTTATTTCCCTCATTTTTCATATGAAGGGAATAGGAGGTAACCTGACTTGCCCCAAGGTCACAAAAATAGTAATAGCGGTAGAACCAACCTTAGATTGTCAAATGGGTGGTATACTAGAAAACAATTCTGAAATAACATAACTATATTCAGTTTTCTTTTTCTGATATTTTACATTTTGTAGATTATAATTGGAATTCTTACTGCTTAAAGTACAAGAAAATTATGAACTGAAAAAAGTCTTTTCACTAGCAATTATTGAGCTAGGTGCATTGCTAATTACATAAATTATTTTTTATAATTTTCTCTGACAGGTGGTACCACCTTTTAATACTAACATATTAAAAGTAAACTGAAGTTCAGGGAATTTAATTTTCCCAAAGTCATCCAATGTGAAAGTTGTAGCACTGAGATTTGAGCTTCTGTCTCTCTTTTTTTTTTTAAAAAAAAAAAAAAGGTAGATTTATTTATTTATGCATACAAGAACTGGGGTAAAAGCTAAAGGTGGGGGGGGGTGAGAGGATTTACCAGAGAATAGGGAGTAGAACAGGCAGATATACTGAAATTCACTGCTGAGGGGAGCAGGAGAGGTCTGCTGTGCCATGTGGGTTGCTCCCTAGCCGGCTGGGGATCAAATTTGTGCTGTAATGGCTGGCAGTAGATTGATAGAGCTGTCATTAACCCCTGCGCCACCAGGGAGGCTCCCTATGTCTTTTTTTTTTAAAGAGTTATTTATTTTTATGCAAGAGCTGGGGTACAGACCAGAGGCGTGGGAGGGTGAGAGGATTCACCAGAAATAGAGCAGGGAGCAGAACAGGCAGAATGACCAAAATACACTGCTGAGGGGAGCAGCGGGCGCGACAGGAGAGGTCTGCTGTGCCATGTGGGTTTCTTGCCGGCTGACCAGTATCAAACCCGCACTGCAGAGGCTGTGGACAGCTTCACAGCGCTGTGCTCAACCCACTGCGCCACCGGGAGGCCCCTCTATGTCTCTTTTTAAGGCCAAAATTACTCAATAAAAACAGCCACCTTTTACATATTTCAGTCAACAGATTCATAGATACAGGCTGTATTTTTATGGTACCGATGTGTAATTTGTCAGCTTGAAGATCTAACATGTAATAGTATCTACAGTCTTGGCACATGTTAGGAGACATTACAACTAGGCAAAAGGGGAGGGGGTCTTCTACAATAGTGTCATTGTCTTGTGATCTTTTAAATCAGTGGGGTTCTTATGCAAGATGATCCAATTATTTCATCTTTTAAAATTGCATTTTGTGTGTCTGTTGACCTTCTAGCTTAGTCTTGACTTGAAGATTCCTTCATGGTGGCTTAATCTCCCCCTCTTGAGTTAACATCCTAGTAAGGCAGAATAGCACTACCTGTCAGCAGTTGCCCATTATGAATCATATGTTGGCAATTTATTTTTTTAACTGATTTATTTTTTACATTTAGATACAAGAAAGATGGCTACAGGATAACCTTACTTTAAGAAAAAGAAATGAGGAACTAAAAGAAGTTGAAGAAGAAAGAAAACGACGTCTGAAAGAAATGGGTCAAATGCAGGTTTTGCAAATGAAAAGGTATGTTTTCAAAATAGTCTGGTTTACATAAAAGTCTTTATTAGAGAAATGTGAAGAATAGTCAATACATGTTTTTTAACAAGAATTTAAGCCTTTAGCGTTAAGTATCCCTTGAGACTCAGAGGAAGGTTGATAGTTTTTATACAAATATATCTAATGGCCTTAAGAAATTGAATTACTTGAAGAAGTGATATAGAATTGTAGTACTGTGTTAATGGCAGAACGAAAAGTGCCAACTCCCCAGATTTCTGCTAGCTTGCTTCACATAATAATGGTACCAATCATAATGTATAGCCTGTGAACCCTGCCTGAGTCCAAGCTGGTGCAGTGTAATATTGCCAGTGGAGTTTTTGCTAAAGCAGTTTATCATTGGAACCCATTCTGGATGACCCTAATTATACTTCATGCACCCTCACCAGAGTTAGTTTTTATTTTTTCAAAGATTTATTTATGCATACAAGAACTGGGGTACAGCCCAGAGGTGTGGTGGGTGAGAGGATTCACCAGAGACAGAGTGGGAAGTAGAACAGGCACATCTACTGAAATACACTGCTGAGGGGAGCAGCGCATGAGATGGAAAGGTCTGCTGCACCATGTGAGTAGCACCCTAACCAGCTGGGGATCGAACTTGTGTTCAGAGGCTGCAAATAGCTTCACAGTGCTGTTTAACCCCTTGCGCCACCAGGGAGGCCCCAGAGTAAGTTTTTAAAGATTAGCATTATTCAGCTTTCATTTGGTTTTATTGATACTTGCTGTAGTTGCCACCTTTTTGATATAACAGAAGAGATTTTATTATTCCCTTGTCTGCCTTAGAGTTGTTTGGCAATTCTGTAAGAACCTGGTTGATGCTAAGGCACCAGACTAGAATTAAAAGGTTGTACTAGTGAATTACTTGGGTTTTTTTTTTTTTTTAAGATTGATTTATATATGCATATAAGATCCGGGGTACAGACCAGATATGTGGGAGGATGAGAGGATTCACCAGAGACAGAGCAGGGAACAGAACAGGCAGACTGACGAAATACACTGCTGAGGGGAGCAGCGGGCAAGATGGGAGAGGTCTGCTGTGCCATGTGGGACCCTCGCTGGCACTGCAGAGGCTGTGGACAGCTTCACAGTGCTGCGCTCAAGCGCCTACACCACCAGGGGAGGCCTGCAAATTACTTGGGTTTTTGAACCACTTAAACTGATTAAATAAGAATCCCTTTCATTCATTCCTTACAGTTTTTCATTTGTCTTGACTTTTCATAGAAGTCTGTATTAGAAGATGCTTAGGTTTTTCTAAAGGATCTAGTAAATTGATATTTTAACTTACAAAATCTAATATGTTTAATCCTGTGTTGTAAGTACTCTTGGTTTAGCTGTTTAAAATCTCGTATATCAAGGAAATCAGACTTCATAACTAGGAGAGCTCTTCATCTTCATCCTCTTCATTTTTGTGATTAGGACACCAAGACCCAGAAAAATAACAGAAAATTATGATGAGAGCCAGGTATGTGACCACTGATATCCTAGCTCCCAAGCTTCAGCTCTTTAACATTGTAGTGTTAGTGTTCTTGGTGTCAGATTATAGGACTTATTTTTCAATAGAAGGAACTGTAATTCCTTCTGTGATTGTTTTTTTACAGACTAAGTGCTATTGGTCTTTCCCAAGCCATTCTTCAACCAGCATATAACAGAAATGTCAACAAAACAGATAATCATGTCAATCCTGTAAGAATGTCCATAAAGTCAAGAGTACTACCAGGCACATTTAAGAAGGCATTTAATAAGTAATTGTTAAATGTGTGAAGGTTTTTTTTTTTTTTAAGGCAGACATCCAAATTGGGATTCTGTTACTACTGGAAAAATTGGTGTTTTAGGGCCTCCCCAGTGGCGCAGCGGTTGAGCGCTGGGCTGCGAAGCTGCCTACAACCTCTGCAGTACCGGTTCAATCCCTGGCGCCGGCGGGGGGTCCCACATGGCACGCAGACCTCTCCTGCTGCACCCGCTGCTCCCTTCAGCATGTATTTTGTCAGCCTGCCTATTCTGTTCCCCGCTCTGGCTCTGGTGAATTCTCTCACCCTCCTGCGCTTCTGACTGTACCCAGTGCTTGTATATAAATAAATAAATAAATCTTTTTAAAAAAAAAATTTAAAAATTGGTGTTTTGCTTCTTTTTAGTCAGTATAACACTAATACTTTCACAAGAGGAATTTGTTAGAGAGGAGTACAAACTTTTGATAAGTATTACAGCAGAAATTAAGTTTCATTGAGACTAAATTAAATTTTGTCTTTGACATATTGTAAACAAAGTGATGCATACTCAATAACTTATCAGTGTTGGTAATTGTGCATTCTTAGTTTGCAGTCAGAAGTTTGTGAATTTATAATATTAATCACTAAAATTGCTTTCCTTACATTAGTTGGTGTCTAAAAGGAGCTTTCTCCATGCTCAGATGTTATGAGGATTCTTTATTTGACACACAAAAATTAGCTGCTTAGAAACCTGGGATGCTTCAGAGATTTGGAATGAAGACAATTTTTTTAGTACCGAAATTAAGAGAGACTTATATGCTGATAGCTAAGGAGAATGGTAAAAGAAGTTATCTAAAGAGATCTGGCTTTTCCATTTCAGGCTGTTGAAAGCTTAAAAAAAAAAATGTTTTTCACTTGTCATTTTCTCTTTTATAGTGAACATGAGAAGTTGGAAGAGAAAATAGATACTATAAAAAGAAATCACCATGTGGCAATAGGACGACAAAAAGGTTATGAGGAAGAAATCATTCGTTTTAAGAAAGAACTTCGAGAACCTCAGTTTCGGGATGCTGAGGAAAAGTATAGAGAAATGATGATTGTTATGAGAACAACAGAACTTGTGAACAAAGATCTGGACATTTATTATAAGACGCTTGACCAGTAAGTATTGGACTAGGGATTTGGTTCCCATTGCAATATCAACCTATTTTAGTCTTATTTTTTTTTCTCCCTTTTTTACTGTTTTACATATATTTCATTCATAAAAAGGAATGGAAAAAATATATGTGTATACACACATACTTAGTTGTGACGTTAAATTAAAAAGCATATTACTATTAAAGAGTACTCAGAATATCATACCTTTTATATCCAACCGAGAATTCTACCATGATCACTAAACTCCATTTAGCTCTTCCTATCTCAGCCTGCTGTCAGCCCCAGTCCTTGTAACTACTGGTAGGCTTTTACTTTCTCTCCTTTTTATGAAAGTGCTTTTATCATGTGTGTTGTTGGGGTTTTTTTTGTTTGTTTTTTTTTTTTTTTTTGGAGCTTGAAAAAATGTTACTCTGTAATTTTCAAGATTTTCTCTTTTTATTCATGTGCTTATAGCTGTTTTTCATTTGTTTTTAATGAACATACAGGATATTTCCAGGTCTCTACTAATGCAACCTTTGTTGCCAGGAACATTTGTACCTGTTTCCTGAAGCAGAGGTGTAAGATTCTCTAAGGCATACATGGGAGTAGAATTTCTGGGTTGCAGGGTATCTTCAATTTTATAAAATAATGTTAAATTGTTTTCCAAAGTAGTTTTTCTAATTTACACCACTTACCAAGTACAATTTTCTTTGATACATCCTTTGATACTGATTTTGTCAGTTTCTTATGTTGGCCAGTCTGGTGGGTATTCGAAGTTTAAATCATTGAGGTCTTCAATTGCAGATTCCTGATTGCTTTTTATTATTATTATTATTTTAAAGCTCTAATTGATTTTCTTAATTCATGAATCAAACAACATCCTATCTCGCAAGTAGAAGGGTGCTGCAACAGTCCCCTGGTTTTAAATGATGTTGAAATCTTATCATATTCGATCATGTTGTTTCCTCATTGTAGTGGTTGTATCTTATCCATTTTAAGTGTATTTATTGTTGGTCCTCTTATGGTTTGTAGGTATTCTATATCTCCTGAATTTTAATTACTCTTCAATTATATATTATATGAACATCTTAAGATTTTTGTTTATTTTTCACTTCTTACTGTGTCTTTAAACGAACAGATTTTATTTTAAAGTAGTTCAATTTACCCATTTTTTTCTTTTTTTTGTATCTTGTTTAAGAAGTTCTTCCCTACTTTTCTGTGTTTTAATTTTTGGTTTTCACATTTAAGTAATTTAAATAATCAATCCTAAATTGAATCTAATGTACAGTGCTGTTTTTTCTCTGAGACTCCCTTTGATCTTTATGGATATTTCTACCCTGTTCTCTCTTACCACCCCCCAAAGAGCAATTGGTTTCATATGTGATTGGAACCTCCAGTGATAACATGTCTTCGGTCTAGTTTTTTACCTTAATTTTTCAGTTAGGGTGTTCCTGAATTGCACTGGCATTATAACCTTGAATCTCAAGCCCATGTAAAGCATTTGTATAGGACTTTGAACTCAATTTACTAATTTTCCATTATTTGAGAATTGACAATAGAGGCTTTAAGTGTCTCTTTTGTTTGTTTGTTTGTTGGTTTGTTTGTTTAAGATTTACTTATTCAAGCACTGAGTACAGTCAGAAGCCTCAGAAGCACTGGAGGGTGAGAGAATTCACCAGAGGCAGAGCGGGGAACAGAACAGGCAGACTGATGAAATACACTGCTGAGGGGAGCAGCGGGCATGGCAGGAGAGGTCTGTCGCACCATGTGGGACCCTTGCCGGCCCCCGGGGATTGAACGGTCACTGCAGAGGCTGCAGGGAGCTTCGCAGCCCAGCGCTCAACCACTGCGCCACCAGGGGAGGCCCAGTGTGTCGGTTTTTATGTGTTTCAGTATGGAAGGTACTTCTCACCTCTACCTTCTGTGGGCCCTGTGCCTCATCTTCTGCCCCTGGTGATAAGACCTAAACCTTAGGTTATGGAAATAGCCAAGTTTAGCTGCATTGTCAGATTACATACTGACTAATCTAATTTTTCACTTCAACATTTGTTTTGCCACTTAGGGATTTTCCTTTCTCTCTTGTGAATTCAACTATGAACTTAAAATAATTTTTGTTATAAACCTATCTAGCAATTTAGGTGTTTGTGGCAGGAGAATTATAAGTTATCAAAGGTTTTATTGTTTTCTGAAAAGGAAAATTTGTTCCTAAATGCTGAGGGTATCTTCTCTTTTAAGGCTTCCCCTGGTCAGATAAAACATAGTCAACAGATCAGCCTCAGAGTGGCATTCAAATCACAGTGCTTTCAGGAGAACAGCAGGGACCCTGCATTTGGTATGAGGATTCTTTTAGTTACTGATGATAATAAAGATGGCCCCAGAATCACCTAAATCTTTCACTTGTACAACTTTGGAAAGTACATAATCTTTTAAGATAAGTCCATTTACTATGAAAATTGAGAGTAAGCAAATTATGGTCATCTTTTAAAAAAAAAAATACTACCAAGGTTTTTGTGGGTTTAAATTTGAAGGGTTATTCCATGAACATACCCTTTATTATCTTTCCCTGTCAGTGAATAACAAGACAGAGCTTTCTGGGTCCAGAAAGGCTTTTGGGATTGTATACTTAACTCTCAGTGGGAACTTTTGTTATTTAATCTCTTTGATCTTAAAATCCCCCACCTCTAGATTTTACATCCAACAGTTTAAAGTTTAAGGTTAGAAACAAGGGCATAAACTAGACTTACTGAAAGAATTATTAAAAGAATCCTTGCCTAATAGAGTATATGTACATATATTTGTGTTTTGGGGCTTTTTTCTTTCCTTCCATAATTATACCTTTAGCTGACTCATCTATGCCTTTAGGAGACTTTTTTTTTTAATTCTTTAAAATAAAGAATTAAAATTACCAATTAGGAATAACAGACCCAGTCCTTACTGGCAAGTTTATTTGAAGAGATAAGAATCAAAACCAATTTTTAACAATAAGAACCTACTATATAGGATAGGATAACTTAAATGGGTTGTGATTAAAAAAAAAAAAAATAAAACTGAATCTTACAAAGCAGGAAATGTTTGTGTAAAAGTTGATAAATGTTACATTTTTTGAGGCCTCAGAAATCAAATATATGGTGAAAAGTACCGTCTCTGGAGCCTAGCTGAATTTTAGTCCTGACTGTTGACATTTAACAACTTATTTAAATACTTTAAGCTTCAGTTCCCTCATCTGTAAAGTAGAAAACTTTTTTTAAAAAATCCATTAGCACATTCAATATAGGGTCAAAGTTATAACAAGGGAAACTCACAGGCCATGTAATCTACTTTTATCTTGGTCCATTCTTTACCATACATGCTTAAAACTGTTCATTAATAGCACTCGGGAACTTAATAGATAGTAGGAAAGTGAGGGTAGAAGCAAGGAGACCAGTGAGGAAACTCTTATTATATCCTAGGAAATGATAATGGACTGGAGTAGGATAGAAGCTCTGGAAATAGAAGTGGATGGACTCGAGATTTGTTTTGGAGCTAGAACTGACAGGCCTTGCTTCTGGATTGGATGTAAGGGAGGTAAAAGAAAGAACAAAACATTGCTGCTACTTATTTTTGTTTGAGCAACAGTTTGTTGGGAGAGCAATTGCCATTTCTGAAAATGGGCAGAATTGGGGGGAGGGAAATGTAGCATTTTGTTTTAAACACTAAGTGTAAGGTGGCTGTAGACTTCTAAGTAGAGACGTTGAACAGGCAGTTGGATACATGATTTAGAGACAGGAGTTTAGGGGAAAGAGGTAAATTTGAGAGTCATCCATATATATATATATATATATATATATATATATATAGAACTTAAAGTCATAGCATGAGATTACTTTTGGAATAATTATAGGCAAGGGAATGGTCCGCGGACTCACGATGTTTATCCAGTGAAGAAGTAGCTGATAAAGTGGGAGAAAAATTCAAAAGGTATGGTGTCTTGAAAACCAGGTAAAGTACTTTGAGACTCTTTATGTTACTGAGAGGCCAAATATGTTAAGAACTAAGACGTGACCCTTAAATTTGACAAAATGGATGTTGGTAATGGCTTTGAGGCGCATTCTCAGTGACATGGTTGGCACTAAACATTGGAGTTGAATGAGAAGAGAGTGGGTGCTGAGAAATGGAGACAGAATGTAGATTATTCTTAATGAAAAATTCTGCCTGCAGGCAAGCAGAAAAGCAGGTTGACAGCTCGAGGGTAGTGAGGGGCCAAGTGTGGTGGGTAGGTTGGTTTTGTTTTCAATTTTACTTGCACGAAGGTCTCCTAGGGGCAGTTTTCTACTCAATTAACACGTATGAAACCCCAGGTCTGCAAGTGCACTGAGGAAGAGCTCTGTTCTGTCCTCTCCTGTCAGGCTAACAGCCATCTGATGAGGAAGGCCAAGGTAGGTGCTCCATAGTCTATTGGGCCTTGGTCTTTGGGTAATGAAGGAAGGGCACTTCAGTAGAGAAAACTGCCTATTTCATGGAGACATCACACTGAGCAGAGTGAGGGCGTGTGAGGGGTTTGATGGAGCCAGTCAAGGACTTGCGGGGGTGGGGAGGTGCAGGGGTGCTTTCCAGCAATTTAGGCTTGCTTAAGGAACAAAGCCAGCCTGTTTACTGAGTTCTGCTATCTGGTAATCAGACGGATTCTTCTAAATGAGAAGAAAAAGAGTGGTTTAGATTTCCCCAAAATTGAGTCTCTGTGGGCTTGTGCTTGTAAACAGTGGCCTTTGTAAGGTTTTTTACTATGAGATTTAAATTTACTTTATCACCTAGAAGAAAGTAAAGTCCAAAATTTCCCTCATTGTTTTCACCTCTTAAAATGAAGCTTTTGTCAGTATAATTGTTACCTTCAACTGTCTATTTAAGGTAACACAGGAAATTAACAGTTCGTTTTCAAGAAAAGACGATTACCATCTGTTATTAGTAATCATCTGGCAACATCACTGATTACAAGCATTGCCACTGGTCAAAGACACACTGAGCTGAGAAAGGGGGGAAACAGGCATCATTTAGAGTGTATTACCCCACTATATCAGTTAAATTACTACATCAGTTATTTTGGAATATACCAAAGTATCGTGGACTGCCTTATGCCCAGAATTTTCCATCGTCATTTTCCCCAAACATGGAACATGGCATATGACGTCACTCTTTTGAGACTCAGTGGAAACATGTAATTTTAACAATTCGGCATCGAGAGAACCAGCTGAGAGTTTGGGAGTGAGAACTTTTCCAGGGCTCACCCCTGGCCACTGTTCTCATCCTTAGAGTATAATTTGACACTGGCCGCCCCGGTAGCATCAGTCAGGTAGATCAAACCTAAAGCTGGGCACTAGCATTTCCCTCTCAGTGTAAGCCGTCGTCGTCTTTAAACCAAGTGTTTCTCTTGTTATAGTAGTCGAAATACTGCCTGAATTTTCAAAGTTGATATTTTGGAATCTGGTTAAAGGAAGTTTGTTTTAATGGTCTTAGGGAATTAATAGTTTTAAGGGTTTTATCTAAAAATGGTTAATTTTTCTTCTAAGCATACAACCTAAGTTTGGCTCATTGGGAGTTTTGAGTTTGCTGAATAATAAAAATCACTGTTTATTTGTATCATGAATGTAGAGAATATGATGTTCTCACAGTGGTGGTACCAGGGCAGCAGGGAAGAATATCCAGTGGGTCATAGCCAATTTTTCAGCAACCTGTGTAGCTCAAGTGTGGTGCAGTTTCAAATAGAAGAATAATGTTGGAAAATATCTTTTGGAAGTATCGTCTTTTCTGCTTTTTTCCAACTAGGCTAATTTTTGTTTTTACTGTGCTAGTGAGATTTTTTTTTTTTATTAATAAGGCATGTATGTATAAAGTACTCCTAATTAGTACTTTATTCAGTGAAAAAAGTTGAGAATATGGGGAAATAGAACCCAGATGTACTAAGGAAAAAGATAACCCAGATAGTTACAGAAACTTCATTTGAGCTCCAAGTGTGGTGGGCTTTCGGACAGCTAAGACCACAAAAGGAAAATTCTGTAATGGCTAGAGCAGGCATACTGCAAAGAGGTGCTGAAAGATAGTGCACTTAGTCTGGTATTTATTTTTTTAAAGATTTATTTACTCAAGAACCAGGGTACAGGCCAGATGTGCGGGAGGGTGAGAGGATTCACCAGAGACAGAGCGGGGAACAGAACAGGCAGACTGACCGAAATACGCTGCTGAGGGGAGCAGAGGGCGAGACAGGAGAGGTCTGCTGCACCAGGTGAGTTGCCTTCTGGCTAGCCAGGGATCGAACTCGTGCTGCAGTGGCTGCGGATTGCTTCATAGTGCAGTGCTTAACCCCTTGCGCCACCAGGGAGGCCCAGTAACAGAACTTTTAAAGAAATCTTTCCAAGTCTTGAGTCTTTAAATAAGTGATTAAATCACTTATAAACTATTTTCTCAGGTCTGTTTACTATGTTTTGGGAATCGTTCATATGAGTGTGTATATGCATTTAACTAGAGGACAGGCATACTCCAGGCAGATGGTAGGTCTGATGCAACTAGCCAGTTTCCAATCCATGAAATTAAAACCACAGCTTTTAAGTATTAGCTGCTGTAGATAATGGTACAGACACAGCTGCACACTTGTGCATGTATGCCAAAAAGATAGCATCTTAGAAATGGAATAATCTGTTCAGATGGCATGTGTATTTTAAACTTGTTAGTGCCAAATTTACCAAAAACGTGTGAAATTTGTTTCCACTAAGTTTATAGAAGTACCCATTTCTTGGTGATTGCATTTTATATTATCAACGGTTTTAATTTTTGCCTATGTGTCATGCAAAAATGTTTTAATGTTAATTTGCGTTCACTGAGTTTAAACGCTTTTCTTATGGTGACTATTTCATAGCCAATTTTTGGACTAGGTTGTCTTTCTTAGGGACTTACAGTGTTTTCTTTTTACATGATGAAATCACATGCACTGCAAGTAGTTACTCTAGTTTGTCATTGTCCCTTAACTTTATGGTGTTATTTGTGACCTTCAATTTTTAGGTACTAATCAAATATCTCACCTTTTTATTTATAATTTCTGTATTACATAGGCCTTCCCAATCCTAAGATTATAAAAATGTTTTCTTCAGGTAATTTTATGACTTCTAATTCTTGCATTCATTTGGACTTGATTAAAGGGAGTGACTTTTTTCTTTTCCTATTAAAACTTTTCCCACTGATTTTCATTCTTTTCCTGTCCTAGTTATATGGTTTTATCTTTCCGTTATCTCTGAAGTATGAACTTTAAATATACCTAAAATCTTATAGGGAGTTTTGTTGGAACTGTATTAACGAACCTGAGGAGAGTGCATCTCTTTGCAATATAGAATCTCTCACTTTGGACCCTATAGTATCTCTCTCCTATAGGGACCTACTGTAAAAGTTTACAACTTTTTCTTCTAGACCCTGTACCCTTTTGTTAAATTTCTTGCTATGTATTTTGCTTTTATTGCCACTATGAATAGGATCCTTTTTTAAAAATTGTGTTTCCTATTAGACTTAGCTACTGATAATTTCTAATAACTTTTAATTTTCATATATTCTTTCTTACCACCTTATTCGTTTTAATTAAAAATCTAAGAAATCAACTGAAAAATTAAATGCACACTATAGCACCTACGGAAACAGTGACAGATCATCTTTTTTGTCTCACTGAATCTGTAGGGTGATAACTGCATCTTTTAGCACACTTCAGGCTATTTTAATATTAAATTTAATGTATGCTGTGGATGACTTCTTTGAAGTTTTTTGTGAAAACAGTATTACATCAAATACTTTTGAGGTTTTTTTTTTTTTTCCTTTTAATCAGTTAATTCAATGAAGCGTCAGTGTTGTACTTATCTTGCTTTCTTGGGATAAACAATATTTGGTTATGGCATTGTTTTTAATACCCTTACTTTATTTAGAATACTTGCGTATTCACATGGTCTATACTTTTTCTTTTCCTTCAAGGCGAAAGTTTCTCCTTGCTGTGTAATACTTACATACTTGGGTGCTAGGAAGACCTATCTACGTGATTTGGTAACATCTGCTCATAAAACTAAATGAGCTGGGTGGCTTTAAAGAGTGAATTTTGATGTCCTTTCAATTTTAATTCTATTCAGAAGTTCTTAATATAACCTAGCCACTTTTCTCTGATCTTGAGCAAATTACTGATGTCATCAGATTTCAGTTTTCATGATGAGAAAATGGGGATAACCAAAAATAACTCCCAATAATGTAAGGATTAAATATGTAATATGTAATTGCTTAGCTTAGTTGTGTCTTTAGGTAAATGCTTGTCAGTAGTAACCACAGTTATCATTGTTATTCTCACAAGTGGATTAATGCAGTTCCCTTAATCACCCCTTACTGTTGGACAGGGAGAGAAGATGCAAAGATAAAGTAAATGGTCTGGCAAACAGCAGTAGGTGTCACCTCCAACTGACACACCCCTTGGCGGGTCTAGCCCTCTCAGGACTACAACTTTTTCCTGCATTGCTGTCTGTTAGTACTAACCGCAGTCCAGGATGCACCACTTCTGTTGCACAAGGAGCCACAGCAGAGGCTGTGTGTGCACCTTGGACACCCATCCCCCACCCCTGAGCTTGTTCTTCACATGGAAAATGCTCTTTCATGTTAGTTATGGGGGATTTTTAACTTGGATAGAAAGTGACTTTTTCAAGTCACTGGGGATTACATAATTGGCCACAAGATGATTTTCTGAGGTTTTTGAGAAAAATATTAAAAGCTTGTCTATGTCGTTTTGAAAGGCGCATACAATGTTAGGCTGAGGTATGTAAAGTATAAAATGGAGCCTCATCAACAGGCAGAATATGGTTTTTTCCAGTCTATTACTTTTAGAATCCTTCATCTGATATTTTAAATGTATTTATGTTGAGTCATTTCTTTGTCTCTTGCTGGTGAACCAGAAGATCATGAAGTAATTGTGCAGAGGCAGTAGCATTACGCGCGGTTTCTTTTTTTGTATCTATCAGATAAGAGGCCTGCAAGTGGAAGTAGTATGGCCTCACATCCTTTGTATGGCCGTGGCATTGCCTTTTTTCACTGGTGAAACATTTTTCAGTTCATAAACATGCTTCTAAAGAACCTAAGGGCTTTTTGACCATGGGTAACTTAGTGAGAAAGGGTTAGATTTTTGACAGGGTACTTTGTACTTTATAGCATTTGTTTTTTAAGAGTATTACAAGGGACTGACTGCTCTGACCAAGGGAAAAAATAATGCACATAGATGGAGTTAGAATCTTTGGCTAGAAAGGCAAAATAAAAGTTTTGAGATTCAGCTCACTAAGTTGCCCTCTCTGAACCAAAGCTTCTGAATGATAAAAAGCTCACAAATTTAAGGACTAAAAGCAACTTTAAGAGACTGACTTTTAGTAGCCCTTAATAGTAACAGAGGAGAAGAAAGAAACCAGTTCCAGAGATTCACCTATTTCCAACAGACTAAGGGACATAGTAGACTTCACCTCACACCCCCCCCCCTTAAATCACTGCCAGCCTTTCACCACGACTTCCTGCAAATGGTGGACATCAGTGGAGTTAGTCCTTCCAATAAAGTTAAAGACCTAGAGCAATGAAACCATGCTTTGCAGTGGTCAGTAGTAGCCAAGAAGCAAGGTTTTGGATGGTCATTCTTAATATATCCTACTTATCATTGAGGATATTGGGGAAATTTTTTCATGAAATTGTTGCATTTTACGCATTGCCATAGATTCAAATATTCTTAACATAGATACTGTTACATATATTTTTTCTTTAAAATACCAATAACTTTTTCCAGAGCAATCATGAAATTTCACAGTATGAAAATGGAAGAAATCAATAAAATTATTCGTGACCTTTGGAGAAATACTTACCGTGGACAAGGTAATTAACACGGTGTGTCACAAATGTTTTTCCCAAAGCCCTGTCCCCAACGCTTGCCCAGACCTCTAACCGTGCCCGTATCCTTGACCTCTTCTGAACATTTCCTTGAGATTTTTCTAAGAATTCTTATCGTGACAAAATCTTGTAACAAGAAAAGAAGTGCACAGTTTTCTATTCCAAAGCCAGATAGGACTTACATATTTGGCTATGATGCACAATACATTTAGCTGATGACCTAATAGGTTCGGTTAAAGTGCAGATAGGGATAAGCTGAAATGCGATAAGAAAACCAGCAGGAGGAAACTTTTAATAGGGGAGCGGGGAAAAACCAGTGTGAAACGGAAGGTGAGGGCAGCTGGGTTCCCTCCAGCCAGGAATCCTCTCAGCCCAAGAAAGAGATACCAAGCCAGCCCATGCTTTCCTACGGTCATGTCAGCCTCAGATACTGCTTCTAAATGTGTTAACCATGTTGATAAAGGACAAAAGGTTACAGATTGTAAGTTCCTTTGCAATTTTCTTCTTCCTGTGTCAGATATTGAATACATAGAAATTCGGTCTGACGCTGATGAAAATGTATCAGCTTCTGATAAAAGGCGGAATTACAACTACCGAGTGGTGATGCTAAAGGGAGACACGGCCTTGGACATGCGAGGACGGTGCAGTGCCGGGCAAAAGGTAGGCACCTCAAGAGCCCAGGAAGCCACTTTGCACGCCGCCCGGTAAACAGAATCTGAATCACTGTGTCAGTGCTAAGCAGCATTTCCTGCCACTACAACAGGCTTGAAGGAAAAGGGCCTGAAAGTCTCACAAAATAGCTAAATGTAAAACGAACCAAGACCACACATTTCACAGCACTCCTGATGAGATCAAGTCACTGTGTCATGAGTGAGAGGGCGATTTTTTTCCCTGCCCCCAACTTTTTTAAAAGGTAGTTGTAAGATGCATCCTGATTTCAGAGAAGTGATTGAGCCTCCTCAATCACTTAGAATGTGAGTCTCCTTGAGAGGGCAGCCTTGTAAGACCTACTTTGAGTCCTCAGCACCACCCAGAGCCTCGCCTTGGGGCCTGCAGACCCTCTGAAAAAGGCTCTAGACCCCCAGGCTGTGATACCCCCTCCGCCGACACAGAGATGTGGCTCACAGTGTAAGCCTCCTTTGTTCAGAGTGACGCAGGTGATCATACTTATTTCTAACAGCCCTGGGCCCCTGATTTTAGCGAAACATTTTAAATCTGGAAGTAGATGTTCACTTTTATCTGAGTTATTTTTATAAATGGTTTTCAAATTTTGCAGTCATTCCATGCGTATGTATTTCGCTGTCAGCCCAGACAGCTGATACCAATTTTAGGCTTCTGCAGATTATTATCTTAATCATAGTCTGCAAAAATGACAAATTTGTGAGCTGTAATCAATAGCCCATGCTTATTTTGATGATTTTTAGTGACAATTATGAATGAGAAAAATAACTGGTTTTGAAACACAGAATTAAAAACTGGTTTTTAATTCTTTGGATTAAAAAGGGTCAAAATACTTTCTAAAGATTTACCTTAGCTACTCCAAATGATAAAAATGAACAGTAATTACTTCCCTGGTGTTGAGGGAGAAGATAGACAAATGGTGTGGTGGAGGGGGACTTGGAGCGCCACTCTGAGCAGCCATGGGGGTGGCAGCAGGAGTCGTCAAATACAGGAAGGAAGTGCTTGTCCCCAAAGGGCCAAGGTATGTACGGATGGCCCTGGCTCCTGCAGTTGCCAACCTGGGCTGAGCCTCAGAGCAGCTGTGAACTGTTCACGACCCTCACGCACCTGTTGCCGCACCTTCACGCACACAGTCAGGGACGGACAATCTCCAGCTTACACAGAAGTTTATACTCCCTAGAATAATCCTACACACTTCTGTGTCCCCTATACCCTCAGATGACTTCGGCGAGGTTGAGAGTTTTAGTATGGGGTTTCTAGTAACTGTGAAAGTACCTCCTAGTTTCAGTTGCTTGCATGTCTTACAGGTCCGCAGAAGTACAGCAGCCTGCGGGGCCCCATTCCCCCTCTTGGGTTTCTGCCTCACCTTTCCCTTTCCAGGAGATCGTGCCAGGTCCGTGCGCTTCCCTAGAGGAAGGAGCGGAGGGCTGTGTGCTCGCTCGGGTTTGCTGCTGTTTTCCAGGTATTGGCCTCACTCATCATTCGCCTGGCCCTGGCTGAAACGTTCTGCTTGAACTGCGGCATCCTTGCCTTGGACGAACCGACAACGAATCTTGACCGAGAAAACATTGAATCTCTTGCACATGCTCTAGTTGAGTAAGTATCTTAGATTTTCTAAAGTAAGATGAAGAGAGTGAAAACCTTATCTAAGTGGAGAAACTTTAGGTTGTCAGAAAAGTCATAATGTATTTTTGCAACAAAAACAGAAAAAAATACGTCATGACTTCCAACAACCCAATAGTCGATGCCAAACCCTAGGCTTTACCTTTTGATGGTAATTCAGAGTCTTCACAGAAGTAGCTCATGCACAACAGCCCCAGACACAGCCTGCATCTCCCCAAGTGTGTTCACAGGGAAATTCATGGGGAGGGATTCCTGGCATAGTTTGGTTTTTCTGTGAACCCATCAGGTGGGGACCCACATGTCATACAGGCCTCAGCATGTGCCACAAACATTTTGAGGGGCCGACAGCACAGTGGACTACCCCTCCAGCGCTTATGTCAGACAACATCTACGGAGAATGACACCTTTTATGGGAAAAGTTCAGCAGTAGCTCTCTGGAGTCTACCGAATTGCACCCACCTTTTACCAGCCCTTGTTTAAGGACTATGCTGATAGAAGAAAAGCATTTTTCCCTGAGGCACAGAGACTTTGAGATTCTCCTGGTCCCAGATACACAATCTGGCGGAGATGATGTTTCCTGTCTGCTAGCAGGGATTGGGCCAGACTTGAAGCACCACGGAGCCACTTTTTTCAATGTGAACAGCAAATAAGAGCTGGAGCTTTTGGAACCTGAGTATATATATTACAGCTCCAAGCAAGGGAAAGTCTTTCAGGTTTCTCATTTACCTCAGTCTCGGCCTGGTTACCTCGGCATACACAGGATGAGCAAAATATTCTCTACACACCCACTCAGGCTCCCTGCGTGTCATACGAGTGATGCATCTAGTGACTGCTTGTGGCAGAATTCTAGGTAGACCCAGCTCTGAAGAAGGCAGCAGGCTTGCATGTTATTCCCCCGACCTGTAGTTTTTTTTCCCTGCCAGAGAAGATTAGTAACAGATCCACACAAAAAAAAAAAATCCAGGCAAAGGAGTAAGTCAGACTCCTAAAGTTATGCAGCATAAATAGTAAGGAAAAGTTAGTAAAACCTTTCTGCCTACTTGAAATTCCTGAGCCAGACCTAGGCAAAGAGACAAGCCAGGCCATACCCACTGCCTGGAGGAGGTGGACCCCTTCCTGGTTGGGCCGGAGGCTTAGGTCCACCACCCCTCCCCCATTTCCTGCGGGGCTGTCAGAACCCAGCGCTCAGACTTTACAGGAAAAGCCTGGTTGTCAGCACACATTCACGTGTCTGATGAGGTGCTCACTGGCTTTTTCTAATAAAAGGTTATTGGTGCTTTTTAGTAATAAAATGTTCTAAATATATTGTTTCAGGATAATTAAAAGTCGCTCACAACAACGTAACTTCCAGCTTTTGATAATCACTCACGATGAAGATTTTGTGGAACTCCTAGGGCGTTCTGAATACGTGGAGAAATTCTACAGGATTAAGAAGAACATTGATCAGTGCTCCGAGATTGTGACATGCAGTGTTAGCTCCCTAGGATCTTATGTTCATTAAAAAATGTTCAAGATTTAATTATGTTTGTACCTGGCCCTCAGACGCCTGCTCATTTCTGGTATCAGCTGGTCACATGGAAAAATACAATCTTTGAAAGGAGCTTTGTGTTTTAAGATTTTAAATCTCTGGGGCCTCCCTGGTGGCGCAGCGGTTGAGCGCTGGGTTGCCATGCTGCCCGCAGCCTCTGCAGCGCCGGTTCCATCCCCGGCTGCATCCCGGCCACCGGAGGAGGGTCCCACATGGCGCACAGACCTCTCCTGCCGCACCCGCCCTTCCTCAGCAGTGTACTTCGGTCCTTCTGCCTGTTCTGCTCCCCGCTCTGGCTCTGGTGAATTCTCTCACCCTCTTGCGCTTCTGACTGTACCCAGTGCTTGTATAAATAAATAAATAAATCTTTTTTTAAAAAAATTTAAATCTCTGAAAGACTTATCATTTAAACTGCGCTTACCCCCAGCCTCTACCTGTGACAGGCCCACAGTAGCACTCGGCTGCTCGCCTTTCCTCACCACACACGCAGGTGATTTCAAGACATGAAGCTACTCACTCACCTTTGACTTCTCAAAACACTGTTCAGAAGTAGGTTCTCACTGCTTTGACAACTTAAGGTTTGGCTATTAGGGAAAAAAAAGTGCTAAGTGTGTGTGACTTTTGAATTTTTTTCCTTGACTGATTTTTGAAAATGGAGTTAATCAGTGAGTATATCTAACCATGACCAGAAATGAATAGTAATAGTTACCTCTGTTCTTAACTTTATAAATCTGGCTATGTGACCTCATTCTCTCGGCCTCAGTTTCCCCAACTAAAATTTGAAGTGTTTGAATGGGGCTTCAGAATTTGGAAGGGACCTTAAGTCATTACCTACAGTAGTCCCCCTGCTCTCTGGGGGGAATGGATACATTCCTGTACCCTCAATTAGTGCCTGAAGTCATGCTGGTGTAAGTAGGGTCTGGTACTCTATTTACTGTTATACATACATTCCTATGATAAAGTTTAATATATAATTGACATTAAGATATTAAAATAAGAGGCCATTTATAACTGTATACCATAATAAAAGGTGTATATATACTCCCCACCCCCAAATCCTTATTATATGTAATATTTTTGGACCATGGTTGACTGCAGGCACCTGATACCATGGAAAGTGAAACCACTGCGGGGGGAGGGTCGGCGGAAAGTACTGTAATTCCATACCCACCGTCATCCTTCCACAGATCCCTGCCCCAGGTAGTCAGTCATGCAAGCTTGAGAGGAAGTTCCCCACCTCCCCATAACGCACACCCACCTTTGGAAACTTCAACAGCAAGGCGTCCCTTCACTTGGTCTGATCTGACAAAGTATGTACGCGCCTCACTGTATCCTCGGCTTGCTACACCTACATTCCGGAGTGGGAGGCAAGCAAGGTTCACGTTCAAAGCCATGACTGGCTCCGTGGGATCCAGTCATGTTTGGAAGATCAGGCCCAGCATTTTCTCGCCAGAGTCATTCTAATAAAAACCCAATCACATTTTTTTCCTGGAATTGCCAACTAAATGTCTCAAAGCCTTTCGCAGACATCACACACTTTTGAATTAGACTTTGTGGCGTGCCCTCCTTCAGGGTCTGCAGTCATGTGGCAGTTTTCTGTCATCTGCAGATCTGGTGAGCGTAGATTCCAGACATCCCTTCTCCGTCGGGATCTAATAGAATTAAGGCCTAAAGGATGTGGTCAGCTGAATAAGGACCTACAAAGATACCTAGGTCTTAATCCGTGAAGCTTGCGAGTATTTCCTGATACAGCAAATGGGACTTTGCAGACGTGGTTAAAGCTAAGGGCCTTGAGATGGGGATTGTTTTGGTGAGCCTAAATGTAATGACAAGCATCCTAACGAGGCAGAGACAAGAAGTGGAGAAGAGTGAGCAGCAACCTTAAATTTCTGGTACAGGGTTTGGGATGATGAGCGTTGATGACAGAGCTACAAGGCAGGGATACAGGTGACCGCTGGAAGCTGGGAAAGGCGAGCCAATAGAGCCCCTGCAGCATCTGAAAAGAACCAGCCTTGCTGACACCTTGACTTTAAGCCCACTTAATCTGATTTTGGATTTCTAATCGCTGTAAGACACTAAATTGTGTGGTTTTAATATGCTGAGTTTGTGGTAATTTTTATACCCACAATAGGAAACAAATACAATATCCATTGTATGTAATAGGTTAATTTTTGCGCATCTGAAATACCAGCTAAGTAATAAACCCTTAATAGAACTCAACAGTGAGTTACTCCACTCATTTCCTGTATTCTCTGCGTCACAGGAAGAAAGCTGGTGGAGAAAAGCTAGTCCAGACCCTCATGACAGTGTCCAGTGACCCTAATTTAGCTTTGAAAAATTGAAAAAAATCCTCTACCAAACTAGCATGACCTTAATAAAAGAACCATGAAAACATCAGACCAATTGCAGTACAGAAATCAGTTCAAGTTCCATAGTTAAAAAAAAAAATACAATAACCAAGAGGCTTATAGCCCAAGAACACAAGACTGTTTAAGAAAAATTATGACACTGAAATGATGACTATTAGTTGGCAAAATTAGGCATCTAGCTTTAGCAAGCTTAGTTTTTCAGATTTTCCTGTAAGTCGTGTTAACAGCAACGGATATAATTTTCCCATTAAATTATAAAACCAGGTATCTTCTAGCAACATGTTCTCATCCAGCCATTACAACAAGGAACACATCTAGCCTGCCCTGAGGATGTGGCTTCCCCTGCAACCCTGGCAGGGTGGGCATGGGCATGGGCATGGCCATGGGGTAGGTGCCTTTCTGCCTTTTCATTGCGTCTCCCCCTTTCTCCATTTAACACACCCGTACATACTTGGCTGCGTGGGCAGCGTATGGCGGTTACGATGACATGCCAGACTATTTGGACACAAATCCTAGTCCTGCTCACTAGCTGTGAGACCTTGGGGAAGCCCATGTCTCCTCTCCTGCTTTGCTTTGCTTTGTTAGCTGGACTGAAAGACTGCACGAACTGTGTATAACTGCCTCACGCACAGTGATTAGTACGTACTTGTTAAAGAAAAATCTTGCTTGTTGCAATTATCTTTCTCCCCCATTCTGCTCACTTGCCCTTACTTGACAATTATAGCCCCTAGGTCGTCGTCGTTCCAGAGCACTAAATTTCTTGATGATTGGTGACTTCAGTCTCAAGATGATTTGCTACAACCCTCTGGCCTCAGTTCCCTGTCCCCTCCTCTAGCGAGGAGACAGATGCGCGATAGTCTTACTCTGCAGCGCAGTCCTTTTAATAATGACCATGACCCGTTTTTACAACAGTTCCCCACCCCATCTTCACAATTTATAGCACTGACTAACAATTTGAAAAGCAGAAAAGTCTTCCATGAAGGAAACATTTGTTACAGTATCTACTGGGGGGCACGGGGCACCAGATGAAAGCAGCGCCATGTGTTCCCGCCATGGCCATGTGTTCCCGCCATGGCCATGTGTTCCCTCGCACCACTGACTAGAGCCACAGCTGGCAGGCACCGTCGTCACACCCTCTCTTGAGATGACAGCCGGTTCACTCACCCTGCCCTCATGCTGGCCTGGTGGAATGTGGCCAGGCTTGCCATGCCTCCGGCTCAAAACACCCCACTGTGACACCCCCAAAGCCAAGGAACTCAGGGAATGTAGGCCAAGGGACGCAGTTTTAGTGCCTGCCCTGGGCCTCACTGCAATTCCCAAGTACTGTCCAATGCAGAGACTGGATACTCCTCTAGAACCCTGCTGCTGACAACTGTCCCTAAGGTGACATCTTATCACTGGTCTGGAACCAGATTTACAGCTGTGGTCTCGCAGGACCACTTACGGGCACACTTGACAGGCGATTCCTGAAGGTCTGGCCTCCAACCTCTTGGAACAGTGACACCCTCAACAGGAACCGATCAGCCACAGGAGCAACCACAGGAGCCTGAGAAATTGAATAAACTTCAACGCCTACACAAGACCACTCTTTCAAGATTAGTAGAGGTAACTGTTTCACCAAATACTTAGAAACAGGGTTAAGCTAAGTAGAGAAAAAGGTGTGTATTCTAAATACAAGAACAATTTTAGTGAATGGAGATAAGAAATCTACCAGGTAAAGAATTCAAAGTAATGGTCATAAAACATCACCTCAAACTTAGGCTGTACATACCCTGGGTCATTCATACATACATGCATAGCTTCCTACATAGACACAGAGCACAAGAGTTGAAAACCGTAAGTTAACTGAAAGGTTCAATAGCAGAATTTATGGAAGAACTGGTAAGTGAGCTCAAAGATAGGGCAGTGAAGCTTAACCAAATGTAGCAATGTCAAAAAATTATTTTTAGTGGGCCTCCCCTGGTGGCGCAGCGGTTGAGCGCTGGGCTGAAAAGCTGCCCGCAGCCTCTGCACCGCCAGTTCGATCCCCGGCCACCAGGCGAGGGTCCCACATGGCGCGCAGACCTCTCCTGCCGCCCACTGCTCCCCTCAGCAGTGTACTTCGGTCCTTCTGCCTGCTCTGCTCCCTGCTCTGGCTCTGGTGAATTCTCTCACCCTCCCGTGCTTCTGACTGTACCCAGTGCTTGTATGAATAAATAAATCTTTTTAAAAAATTATTTTTAGAAATTAAGATAGCTTATGGGGCCTAAGAGACAATATCAAATGGAATAACATCTACATTATAGAGATACCAGAATACAGAGCAAGATAGGAGTAGAAAATTCATTTGAAGAACTAATGGCTGAAACCCTCCCCAATCTGGGGTACAGGGGGTACAGAATGTACACAGTTCTAAACAAGATGGATTCAGAGATTCACACCAAGACACATTAGAATTAAAGTGTCAAAACTTTGATATGCAATGTTAAAAAGCATGAGAACATGTTACATTAAACACATTACATAAAAGGTTACATGCTACACACACACACAATCACACACATAAGGCCATCAACAACTTTTTCAACAAATGCTGCAGACCACAAAGGAGTGGGACAATGTATTTGAGCACTGACAGAAAAGAACTTTCAGCTAAAAAGAGTCTATCCAGCAAGGTTATCATTCAGAACTGAAGGGCAACTGAGAAGTTTACAGACAAGCAAAAGCTAAATGAGTTCATCAACACTAAACTGGGTTTATAAGAAATAGGAAGGTATCTGGCAACCTGGGTGGTGATAAAAAAAGAAAGAAAGAAAGAAACATGAAAAGGTCTTAAGTAAGCTGAAAAGAAATGGCACTGAATTGAAACAAGAAAACATGAAAGAAAAAAATCTCCTTTGTAAAGAGAAATACATAGTAAAGGTACTGAGTCAATCACAAAGCTACAGTGAAGGTTAAAGGACAAAAGTACAGCCTCCTTGGTGGCGCAGGGGTTAAAGTCTCAGCGCTAGCAAGCTATTGCCAGGCACTGCAGCATGAGTTCGATCCCCAGCCAGGGAGATACCCACATGGCGCGGCAGACCTCTCCTGACTCGCCCACTGCTCCCCTCAGCAGTGTATTTCAGTCAGTCTGCCTGTTCTGCTCCCCACTCTGTCTCTGGTGAGTCCTCTCACCCCCCACACCTCTGGCCTGTACCCCAGTTCTTGTATACATAAATAAATAAATCTTTAAAAACGGGGGGGGGGGGGAGCAAAAGTAGGAATCGTAACTGAAACTGCACTCTGAAAGGATATAAAATGTGATGTCAAAAGCACTGAACATAGGGCAGAATCACAATGTAGACAAAGTCATTAAACCATGAAGGCAGAAAGCAAGAGAAGAAAGGAACAGAGGAAACACACAAAAAAGGCAGAAAACATAACAAAACGGCAATACATGCATACATAATTTAAAGCCACACCTGACACGAAGACACACTGAAAGCGAATGAGTGGAACAAGAAAGCTGGTATAGTCATACTTAGTCAAGGAAAACAATTTAAAAGACCACAATAAAAGTAACAAAGAGGGGCATTACAGAGTGATAAAAGGATAAATTCAGCAAGAAGATATAATATTTATAAATTTTTATGAAGATAGGATTGCTTGATATGTGAAGCAAATATTAACAAACTTAAGAGAAATTAACAGCAATACAGTCACAGTAAGGGACTTTAATTCCTGTATCTATGGGCAGATCACCAGATAGAAAAATCAAGAAGAAAACATTGGTCTTAAATGATGCATTAGACCAGATGGACTTAACAGGAATAGACAGTCTATCCAAAAGCAACAGAACACACATTCTTCTCAAGAGCACACAGGACATTCTGTAAAACGTCAGGCCACGAAAGTCTCAAGTTTAAGAAGACTGAAATCGTGCTCAGCGTTTTTTCTCACCACAGTGGTATGAAGCTGGAAATCAATCACAAGAAGAAAACTGGGAGAAAAAAATTTTGTGGAGATTAAAAAAATACTGAGTCAATGACGAAAATGAATGGGATGCAGCAAAGCAGTTCTCAGAAGCGTGTCATGCCCTACGCCTACAGCAAGAAACAGGAAACATCTCAAACACCTCGCAGAAATAAGGGAACAAGAAAAAGAACAAATGAGGCCCAATTGTTAGTAGAATGAAGAAAATCATAAAGATCAGAGCAGAACTAAACAAAACTAAAAGCTCAATCTCTGAAAAGATAAAACTTTAACTAGACCCACCAAGAGAAGAAGAGTATAAATCAAAATCACAAATAGAGGAACAGTTACAATAGAGAACACAAATAGGGCCTCGCTGGTGGCACAAGGGGTTGAGACTCAGCCTATGAGGTTATCCGCAGCCACTGCAGCAGGAGTTTAATCCCTGACTGGCCAGGGAGCTACCCACATGGTGCAGCAGCCCTCTCCTGTCTGGCCCACTGCTCCCCTCAGCAGTGTATTTCAGACAGTCTGCCTGTTCTGTTCCCCGTTCTGTCTCTGGCGAGTCCTCTCTGCACCTCTACAACTCTGGCCTGTGCCCCTTTTCTTGTATGCATGCATAAATAAATCTTGTAAAAAAAAAAGAGAGAACACAAATATAAAGGATCATAAGACATGACCATGACTCACCCCAACAAGTTGGGCAGCCAAGATGAAATAAATTCCTATAATCATACACGCTTCCAAGACTGAATCAGGAAGACAGAAAATCTGAATGGACCAGAAAAGGGAATTGAATCTGTATCAAAACCTCCCCCAAAAGAAAAATTTAGGACCAGATGGGTTCACTGGGGATTTCCACCATACTTTCAAAGAAAATGTAATATCTATTCTCAAACTCTTCCAAAAAATTGAAGAGGGAACACTTCCAAATGGTTTTTTTTTTTTTTTCCAGTTTAACAGACATTTATCCCTTGAGTCAAACAACCTCTACACACAATGGAAATATATGGTTTAAGATTTTGAGTGGAGGGCCTCCTCGGTGGCGCAGCAGTTGAGCGCTGGGCTGCGAGGCTGCCCACGACCTCTCTGGCGCCAGTTCGAGCCTCAGCTGCTCCCCGGCCACAGGAGGAGGGTCCCACATGGCGCGCAGACCTCTCCTGCAGCCCACTGCTCCCCTCTGCAGTGTACCTCGGTCCTTCTGCCTGCTCTGCTCCCCGCTCTGGCTCTGGTGAATTCTCTCACCCTCCAGCACTTCTGACTGTACCCAGTGCATGTATAAACAAACAAACAAATAAATAATACATGCCTCTCTTAAAAAAAAAAAAAAGATTTTGAGTGGAATTTAGGTCTCAGTAAGTTTTGAGCCTGCATGTTTTCTTGAAAATTGGGACTTTTAAGACACCTAAAGAGAAGTTGCAATTAGATTTTGAAAGCATTCTTAAAACAGCAAAATCGGAATTGGAAGGGATTAGGGTAATTCCTCTCTGTATTTCTACACAAATTCACACTGGAGACAGCCGTCTTCTGAAGACGGGAAGCCATAAATTCTAGACTACGGTGTTGTGTCATGTTAAGGTGGGCAGTTGATGGCCTAGCCAAGTTAGTGGAATGGTACTTCTGCTGTTGGCCAGGGATGAGAAAAATAACTGTAAACACTGTTAGGTAAGAGACAATAGATGACAGCTACATCTATTATGACTTAGTTCTTAGTAGCCTTATGAGAGTAGATGTAGGTTGATCCAAGATGATTTTTAAGACTAACTCAACAGTAATCTACTTTTAAACAAAGCCAACCATCTTTCTCCAGGTTCCTAAAGGTGTGACAAACAGATCAAGCTTTTAAAACTTTGATCAAAGTGGACACAATTTTTTATCCTCACACTTGAAAGGTATGTGACTGTCCCTGGTCTCCCAACCCATAACATTACTAGTTTATAATCACAAATAATGTCAGTTCCCATTACTGACCACTGTGCACATAATTCAGGATCCTACATGCCCCATGAAGTAATGGGATTCAATCAGGAGCCTTGACTTGAATGGTATCGTGGAGACACTTGTTTATGTTAACCAGGATATTTCATTTATAAGAACAGGTCTTGTAACAGGTTTATTCAATTCTCCTAGAAATAGTAGCTTTTATACTGATTTTCAGAAGCAAGTTATAAAAATGGAATATTGGACTAAAAATGTGGGCCCTAGTTAACTTTCATTTTTTTTCTGCATACAATCACAACAAAGGATTAGGATAACATTCACGTTTCAAGTAAAATCCAACTTAAATTTGTTCTCACCAACTCCTAAAACAACCACTTGAGAAAACCAGATCATCACATTACCCCAATGAAGTTATAGGTTTTATCACATGCACCAAGAAAGCTATAGTGCTAGTTTCTGCACTCTTTTTTTACAGGATTTTACACCTATTATACCAAATGGCATTTTAAACACTGACATGTAACTCCCTAATAAGATAAAGCAAAGACAAAGCATTTATCTTATTAGAAACAAGATATATCACTTACAGCCTTCAAACATTATTGCACTTTAACTTTCATAATTTGACAATGCATTCATGAAACAACCTGCAGACACTTGTTTTAACAAATTAAAGAACACTTTTAAGCAGACATAACTGTCCTAAATTGTTTATTAGGTAAGAATTTTGCAAACATTACTTAATTAGCGGTAACGGTGGAGCTGGAACATATTGCGCCTTCTCCAAGCTGCTCGGCGAGAACCACCAATAGCGTGGTGAAACTTGTGGCCCTTTCCAAGGCCACGGCTCTTGTGGCCTGCAGATGTTAGCCCCTGCATCTCCCTGTGCTTGTGGACTGGTTTAGTGATCCATTGGGTGTCAGGGTTTCTTCTGATAGCTTGGAATGGATCTTGGAATGATAGCTTATGGAATGGATCGCTGAGGATAACCTCAAAAAATTTGTACGTGGAATCTTCACCAACACAGTAAGAATTGAGGACTCTCAGAGCTCCACAGTGGCGTCCAGCTCGCTCTTCAGCAACAGATTGAAGGCTTCTAGCAAACTTCAGCTGATTTACACCATGGTGGACAGGCATGCCATAGGTTGCACCCTTTGGAACTGGACGTTTGAGGCCACCACGGTGCACACGTATCCGATATATGACATAACCTTGCTTGGCTTTGTATCCCAGTCTTCTAGCTTTATCCGGCCGGGTGGAGTGGGGTGCCCCGTGGAGGGCCGACAGCTGGCAATACTGCCAGCAGCGCGCCCTGAGAAGAAAGCGCATCACATCGGACTGCTTCTTCCCCCATAGTACCTGGATGTATTTATAAGCGCCCATTTTGGCTTACCTGTTGGCTGCCTCCAGACGGAAAGGGCCACTTCCAAATGTTTTTGACAAAGCCAGCCATCACCATGATACTAAAACCAGCGAAGTATACCACAAAAAAAAAAAAAAAAAAAAAAAACTGAAGTTCAGGGAAATATCCCTGACGAAGATAGATGCAAAAATTTTCAACAAAGTATTAGTTAACCAAACTCAATGAAAAGATCATGCAGCATGATGGAGCAGGATTCATTTTAGGTATGCAAGGAAGGATGATTCAACAGTCGCAAAACAATATGATACACCCCATCAAGAAAATGAAAAACTAAAGTCATGATCATTTTAATGGGTTCAGAGAAAGCCTTTGACTAAATTCAACATCCTTTCAATGAAGTGAATATAGAGAGAACATAATTGAACATAATAAAGGCCATACATGACACACCTTAGCTAACATCATATTCAACAATGAAAGACAGAATGGCTTTATTCTAAGATCAGGAGCAAGATAAGAATGCCCACTCTTGCTACTTTTATTCCACATAGTACTGAAATTCCTGGAGTCATAACTGCTGGAACAATTAGGTGGACAAAGGGGCGGGGGGAGGATAGGGGAGAGGAGGGAAGGGAGGGGGAAAAAAGCATCCAAAGTGAATAGGAAGAAGTGAAACTGTTACTCTCTGCAGACAACAGCATTTTACATATAGAAAAATGTAAAGACTCCACCCAAAAACTGTTAGAACTAGTAAGTCAATTCAGTAAAGTTGTTGGGTACAAAAATCAATATACAAAATTCTGTTGAATTTCTATAAACCAACAATAAACTATCAGAAACAAAAACTAACAATCCCACTTACAATCGCCTCAAAAAGAATAAAATACTACAAATAAATTTAACTAAGGAAATGAAAGACCTATAAAGAAAACTAAGACACTGATGAAAGAAACTGAAGATGACACAAAGATATGGAAAGAATTAGTACTGTTAAAATGTCCACGACACCTAAGGCAATCTACATTCACTGCAATTGAAATTCCAATGGCATTTTTTCACAGAATACAAGAATCCTAAAATTAGGTCCCAAATAACCAAAGCAATCGAGAAAGAACGGCAAAGCTGGAAGTATCATTCTCCTATATCAAACTGTATTACCAAGTTGTAGTCCTCAAATCAGTATGGAATTAACATAAAAACATGAAAGGCCTCAAAGTACGAACGAAACCCTGAGGAAAAAAGGAGAGAAATGGGGGGGGGCACATAACCTGACTTCAAACTTTACTACTAAACAACCCTATTAAAAACAACATGGCATTGCCACAAAAAGATATATGGATCAATGGAACAAGACTGAAAACCAGAACTAAGTTGAAAGTGCGCATTCATACAAATAGTCATCTATGACAAAGACACACGACCATAAAATGAAAAGAGCTAAATGGTGCTGGACAATTGGAAAGCCACACATACAAAAACGAAGTTGGATTAGTAACACCATACACAAAAATAAATTCCAATGGACTAAAGATTTAGATATAAAACCTGCCACACAGGATATAAAATCAACATGCAAAAGTCAGTAGCCTTCCTATACACAAACAATAAATCTGAAGAAGAAGAAATCAAAAAAACCATCCCTTTTATTATCAAAACAAAAAAAAAATCAAATACTTGGGAATAAATCTAACAAAAGAGGTAAAGGACCTATACAAAGAAAACTATAAAACACTGTTAAAAGAAATAGAAGAAGATACAAAGAAATGGAAAGACATCCCCTGCTCATGGATTGGAAGAATAAACATTATTAAAATGGCCATCCTACCAAAAGCAATATACAGATTCAATGCTATTCCAATAAAAATTTCAAAGTCATTCTTCAAAGAAATAGAACAATTATCGATGAAATTCATATGGAATCACCAAAAACCCCGAATAGCCAAAGCTCTCCTGAAAAAAAAAAAGAAGGGAATGGAGGCATCACACTCCCAGACTTCAAACTGTACTACAAAGCCATAATCATCAAAACTGCATGGTACTGGAACAAGAACAGACACACAGACCAATGGAATTTAATAGAAAATCCAGAAATAAACCCACAGATTTATGGTCAACTCATCTTTGACAAAGGAGCAAAGAATATGCATTGGAGCAAAGGAAGTTTGTTCAATAAATGGTGCTGGGAAAACTGGGTCGCTACATGCAAAAGAATGAAGCTTGACTACTACCTCACACCATGCACAAAAACCAACTCAAAATGGATTAAAGAACTAGACATAAGACCTGAAACCATAAAATACATAGAAGGAAATACAGGCGAAACACTACATGATATGCACATCAAAGACATCTTTACAGACACATCACCCAAAGCAGTGATAGTGAAGGCAAAGATCAACAGCTGGGACTACATCAAATTAAAGAGCTTCTGCACAGCAAAAGAGACAATAACAAAAACAAAGAGAAACCCCACTGACTGGGAGAACATTTTTGCACACAACACTAATGATAAAGGACTGATCACAAAGAGCTACAAAGAGCTGATGAGACTCAACAAAAACAACAAAGAAAATAATCCAGTCAAAAAATGGGCAGAAGAGCGAAAAAGAAACTTCTCCAAAGAGGAAATGCAAATGGCCAACAGGCATATGAAAAAATGTTCAACATCACTTGTAATCAGGGAAATGCAAATCAAAACTACAATGAGATACCATCTTACACCCGTGAGAATGGCACATATTAAAAAAACTAGCAACAAACAAATATTGGCAAGGGTGTGGAGAAAAAGGAACTCTCCTGCACTGTTGGCGGGAGTGCAAACTGTTCTAACCACTATGGAGAGCTGTGTGGAGATTTCTGGACCTACTGAACATAGAGCTTCCATATGATCCAGCAATTCCACTCCTAGGTATTTACCCAAAGGACACAGAAACATCAATTCCAAAGAGCACCTGCACCCCTATGTTTATAGCAGCACTATATACAATAGCTAAGCTATGGAAACAACCCAAATGCCCCAAAATAGATGACTGGATCAAGAAGATGTGGTACATATACACCATGGAATATTACTCAGCATTCAAAAAAGACAAACACATGCCATTTGCAGCAACATGGTGCTGGATGGGATCATGCTCAGCGAAATAAGCCAGAAAGAAAAAGAAAAATACCAGATGGTCTCACTCATAGCAAGAATCTAGAAAACTTAAATAAGGGACCAGGAAAATAAATAACTATAAGAAAGTGAAAATCAAAAATCAAACAACTATGAACCAGAGACATTCTATGGAGGGTGGGGGTCGGGGAGGGGATGGATTGGGGTCAAAATAAGGGGGTTGCAATTGTATGGGGAATATAAAAATAAAATTTATAAAAAAAAAAAAGAATTGTTTCTCTATCCAAATTTCAGATTCTCATGGTAATCAACGGTTCCCAGACAGTGTTACTTTACTTCCCCACAAGAACCTCAAAATTAAACATGTCAACACCTGAAGAAAAAAAAACAAAACAAAAACCTGGCACACAAAAAAAATACATGGAAAAAAACATTGGCAATCCATTCCATTATATCAACAATAAAGGTAGTTTTGGTGACTCAACCCCTGTGGCAAGGGAATTAAAACCAAAAATACACAACTGGGATTACTTCAACTTAAAGAGCTTCTCCACAGCAAGAGAATATACAAGACAATTAAATGGATATCTCTTGAACGGGAGAACATATTTACATAATATATAATTGTCAAGGGGTTAATATACAAGACATATTAAAAAAACTCCTATAATTTAACAATAAAAAACCAAATAACCCAATTAATAAATGGGCAGCAGATATGAACAGATAATTTATCAAAGAGGATATTCAGAAAGCCAAAAGACATGAAAAGATGTTCATTGTCATTCTAATAAGATGAGAATTACAGCTACAACAAGAAACAGTCTCACACTCATGAGTATGGCAAATTAAAAAATTTGACCCCCAACAACAAGTGTTGGAGAGAATGTGGAGAAAAAGGAAACCTATTAAACAGTCAGCAAGAATGTCAAGTGTTGCAACCATTATAGAAAGCAATGTGTATTTACCTTAAAAAATTAAAAATGGACGGGGTATGTGTGTGTGTGTTGTGGTGTTTTGGGTTTGGGTATTAGAGTAATACTGGCCTCATAAAATGTGTTTGGAAGTATACTTTCTTTTTCTTTTCTTTTCTTTTTTTTTTTTTTTGGAAGAGTTGCAGAAGGATAGGTATTAGTTCATCTTTGAAGGTTTGGCAGAACTCACTTGTGAAGACACCTGGACTTGCGTTCTGGGGCGGGGAGGGGAGTTTTGATTACTGTTTCAATTTCCTTGCTTGTGATTGGTCTCCTCGAGATTTCAATTTCTTCCCTATTCAGTTTCAGATGATAGTGTGATTCTAAGAACGTGTCCATCTCATTTGAGTTATTGAATTTGTTAGCATATAAATACTCATAGTAGCCTCTATCCTCTGAATTTGGAATTTCCCTAATTAAAACATATGCAAAAATCTTCACTATTATCTTCACAAACCGAATCCAACTACGCATTAAGAGGACTATACAACATGACCAAGTGGGATTCATACCAGGGACACAAGGATAGTCCAACATCTGAACATAAATCAATGTAATCTACCACATCAACCAAAAAAAAGATAAATATCATATGATTATATCTATAGATGCTAAGAAAGCATTTGATACAATTCAACATCCATTTATGATGAAAGCCCCAGAAAATCTGGGTATAAATGGAACATACCTTCACATAATAGAAGTCACCAAAAAAAGCCACAGCTAACATCACTCTCCATGGTGAAAACTAAAGCTTTTCCACTAAGATCTGATACAAGACAAGGATGTTGTAGGGTAAGTAAAGCATCAGGCTTTTCCACCCTCCTGCCTTTAGATTAAATGCATGCCTGATGGTGGACACCAGGAATGGGGTGTGTGCGTGCATTGGTGGGCGCACCTGGGCTGAGAGACTGGGCTCATAAGGGCGGCGTCACAGGGACGCCAGCAGAGCAAAAGGAAGAGAACAACCAGAAGATGCAGAACCAGCAGAGAAGCAGAGGCCACACAAGATCTCCAGAGAGCCGAGGAAGAGTAAAGATTTGCTGGGGGCTGGGAGGCCTGCCAGCCTCCAGGCCCCCCACCCCACCCCACCCCAGAACCCCACCCCCACCCCACCTCGTAAAAGATCAATAAGAGCCTGAATGTCCTCTCTCACCTCTACTGTTCAACATAGTATGGAAAGTCCTAGCTAGAGCAATTACACAAGAGAAACTATAAAAGGAATCCAAATTGGGAAAGAAGTGAAACTACCATTGTTTGTAGATGGCCTGATAATGTATAGAGAGACGGTCAAGGTGCCACAGAAAACTAACCGAAATAATCAGTGATCAAAGTGGCGCAACACACAAAAAATCGCTGACCCTGCTATATACAGACAACGGGCCAAAAGAGAGAGAAATTAAGAAAGCGATCCCATTCACAATTATAACAAAACATTCAATACTTGGGGTTAACCTAACAAACGAGGTTAAAGATCTATACAAAGAAAACTATAAGATATTGCGTCGTCTTCTATTTCTTTTAACAATGAAATGGAAAAATATTCCCTGCTCATGTGCTCATTCCCTGGAAGAATCAACATTGTCAAAATGGCCTTCCTATTCAGAGATTCAATGCAATTCCAATAAAAATATCAGATTCAATGCAATTCCAATAAAAATATCAAAGGCATTCTTCAAATAACTGAAACAAATTTTAAAATTCATATGGAATCATAAAAGACCCCCCAGAGCCACAGCAATCCCGACAAAAAAGAAAAAAAAAAAGACTGCAGGAATCACATTTCCAGACTTCAGACTGTATTATAGAGTCACAATAACTGAAACATCCTGGTACTGGAATACAATTCAGAGTCTAGAAATAAAGCCACACATACACAGTTAACCTATGACAAAGGGGCGTAGAACATACACTGGAACAAAGAAACCCTCTTCAATAAATGGTGTTGAGACCATTTATGCTCATATGCAAAAGAATGAAAATAGACCACTATCTCACGCCACACACAAAAATCAATTCAAAATGGATAAAAGACTCAAATGGAAGACCTGAAAGCATAAAAACACAAAATAAAACATAGACGTTTTACAACCACCCAAGACTGGGTAGGTTCACTGTCAGTTCTTGCAATTTGAAAGAGAATTGTGGACCCCCTAGCATCATTTTCATACGTTTTAATGGTCAGCAGGGGAAACAAGCCAGCAGAGAGACAGCAATTTGAACCCCCTACCCCAGGGTGATGCACCCTTTTACCCCTCCCTCCTAGGCACAGGTGTGCACACTTGCACATGCATGCATACCCATGCTCAGGTGTCCATAATCAAGCACAAGTGTCCCATACCCACATGCCTTCTACGTTAACAAGATCAAGGCTGCAGAGACGGCCACAGGGAAAAAAAGAACATAAAAACTAGGACTACACTAAACTAAAAAGCTTCTGCATAGCGAAAGAAACCCTAACTAAAATGAAAAGACACCCTAGTAAATGGGAGAAAATCTTCACATGCCATACATCTAACAAGAGACTGATATCCAAGATCTACAAAGAACTCATACAACCCAACAAAAAGAAAATCAATAACCCAATGAAAAACTGGTCAGAAGAATTAGAGAGGCAATTCCCCACAGCAGACTTAGCTGTGACAAACAGGCATATGAAAAATGTTCACCAGCACTTATCAGGGAAATGCGAACCAAGACCACAGTGACACCACTTCACATGGATTTGGATGGCTCAAATCAAAAAGACCTGAAACGGTAAGTGTTGGCAAGGTTGTGGAGAAAAGGGAATCTTCTTACTGGTCCAGCCCTCACAGAAAGCAGTACGGAGGGGTCTCAAAGATTAGAAGGTGTAGGGTAAGGTAGAAAGTATCAGGCTCTTCTGCCCTCCCACCATCAGCCATCAGGATGGATGAGGGAACCCTGCGGTCCTGAACGCATGCCTGGGGGCGGGCACCTGGAGTGGGGCGTGGGCCTATGCAGATGGGATTCACCTGTGCTAAGACTGGCCTTTTTTTTAAGATTTATTTATTTATATACAAGAACAGGGGTACAGGCCAGAGTTTTTGGGGTGGGGGGTGAGAGGATTCACCAGAGACAAAGACTGGCCTTTTAAGGGCGGTGTCACGGGGATGCCACAAGAAGCAGAACCACAAGAGAGCAGAGCAGCAGAGACCACCAGAGAAGGCCGGAGAGCCCAGAGAGCGAAGACTTGCTGGGGGCTGGGAGGCCTGCCAGCCTCCCGGCCCCCCCAGTCCCCTGCCTGCCGTGTACCTGGTAAATCCCAATAAAAGCCTGCAAAAGCCACTGGGAGGGCTCCAGGACTCCTTCACCCTGTCTGCACAGAATCATAGAAAACCTGCACTGTGGGCCTCCCCGGTGGCGCAGCGGTTGAGCGCTGGGTTGCGAAGCTGCCCGCAGCCTCTGCAGCGCCGGTTCGATCCCCGGCCACTTGGTGAGGGTCCCGCATGGCGCGCAGACCTCTCCTGCCGCCCGCTGCTCCCCTCAGCAGTGTACTTCGGTCCTTCTGCCTGCTCTGCTCCCTGCTCTGGCTCTGGTGGATTCTCTCACCCTCCCGCGCTTCTGACTGTACCCAGTGCTTGTATAAACAAATAAATAAATCTTAAAAAAAAAAAATTTAAAAAAAAAAAAAAAAAAGAAAACCTGCACTGTGCCCATTCCTGCCCCTACAGAAGTGCAGCTGCCCTCTTACCCAGTAATTCCACTCCCAGGCATTCAAAAATAGTAATTCAAAAGAAAACTTGCCTCCCAGTGTTCATTCACACCGCTGTGTATAACAGCCCAGCCACGGAGGCAACCTCAGCGCCCCAAACCAGATGACTGGGTCAAGAAGACGTGAGAGAGAGAGAGATGAAAGCTAGCTACAGAATGCGCTAGATTGTATGGTGTTTCCATTTTTAGGGTTTTTTACGTTAATTTTTTAATTACGTTCTTGCCGGTATTCTAGAAGAGCAGGACTCCTCCCTTGGGTAGCGCCGCCAGAGCCCCCGCAACCCACTGTGCTCCTCTCCCCTTTGCTCCCTCCTCTCCCCCTTTGCTCCCGCCTCTCCCCGCCAAACGCCTCATCCCAGTCACGGGCAGATCTCCACAGACTACGCAGCCACCAATAAAAATAAAAACAAAACACAAAAGACCTTATGTTCCACATCTTTCCAACAGCATTACTTACACTAGCTGGGACATGCAAATAGTTTAAATGTTCATTGATAGGTCAAGAAGATATGGTATAGCCACACCACAGACTGTTTATAGCCATAAAAGGATGAAATACAGCCATTTTCAACCTTATAAGAGGTAGTTTGAGAATTATGTGTAGCAAAGTCAGAATAATAAGAATACTGGACATTTACAAAGCTGACATTTGAATAATATAAAACACTGAAAAAAACCAGTCGGCACCAATCAACATCCTGAGGGGTTATTACGATGGAGTGGGGTGGGGAAGAGCCAGGGGATGCAAGGATGATGGTGAGGGGGAAAAATAAACAACCAGCCAAAAATTAAATAATTTGTAAAAAGTAAATAAACAGAAGCAGACAAGAAACAGATTAGAAATTCTGAAGTTATTTTATATACTAAAATCAAACACACATGCATTTGTAGATAATAAAAACCAAGTTTCTCACCCTGGAGGAAAGGCTTCTACATATTAGGAAAGGAAAAAGGCTAGAAAAACTACCCTGCAGTACTGGATTGAATCTAAAGTATTAGCATCAGTGTCAAATTAGTTTTAGAATATAAAGGATCTCTAACTCATAAGTGAGTAAATAATAAGCAGTGCCAAAAATCTGCCTCTCCATAAACATGAGAATCCTGTCCCAGCCAACCCACTGCCCCCAGGTCCCGACCGAAGAAAAGGTGATTATCAAAGAGAAAAGTTTGGGGCATTTTAACTTACTCTAACTCCACATCTCTGAGGTGACTTTGAAAACCAACAGCCCCGCAACGAAAGCACCTGTGGAAAGCAGTAGCCACTGAAGGGAGCTGCATGGATTTGGAGCGCCCTCAGAATCTTCTGCTCCAGAGAACCACCATCATTTGATCTCTCTGGAACCTCGCTGAAAATCTCCATCTTCAGGGCCTGTCTTTGGAGTCTGGAGCTCTTTATGCAAGTAGCCCAACTGCTGTAGGCAATCAGTAGTAATTGGTTAACACTGTAGCTGCTGATGACCGCATTATTAGTTGGGACCAGCCAGAGACTTAAAAGGGAATATTTGAGGAGATATTTAGGAGGGTTTTGACAAGTTTGACCATATTCCTGGGAATCTACAAGTTCATGTATGTGTCACAGTTTTGAGCATACACAGGACAGCCCTAAGAAGTTCCTAAACTCTCATTTCTGCCAGATCTTGAAACTCCACACAGGCAAGTAGTAAAGGCCTAAGGCACAGTTGTAATTCCCACCCCCCACCCTCCACCCCACCCCCACACACTCTGCTTTGACAAAGATTTGGAAACTTATTAGCTCAAGGAATTAAAAGAAACCTCTGTCCAATCATTAATTTACCATTAAGCTAAATGAGTAGAGACTTCAATGATCACACATGACCAAGAATACTGTTTTACAGAATTATTTCACGAAACTCACAATATAAATAGCAATAATTATAAACACTTGGGAAGAGATAATCTGATTTTCAGAGCTGACACATTATATAACTTTAAATGTCTAGTTTTCAATAAATTACAAAACATGTAAAGAAGCAGGAATATATATCCCATACATGGGGTGGGGGACAGAGGCAGTAATAGAAACTATTCTGAAGAAGGCTAAACAAAAAGTTTAAATTGATTATTATACACATGTTCAAGTAACTAAAGTATGTCTTAAGTATTAAAGAAAAATGAATGATGTCTCAGTAAACAGAGACTGTCATTAAGACGACAAAAATTATTTTTGAGGGCTTCCCCGGTCGTGCAGCTGGTTGAGCGCAGCACTGTGAAGCTGTCCGCAGCCTCTGCAGTGCAGGTTCGATCCCAGCCGGCCAGCGAGATCCCACATGGCACAGCAGACCTCTCCTGTCTCGCCTGCTGCTCCCATCAGCAGTGTATTTCGTCAGTCTGCCTGTTCTGTTTCCTGCTCTGTCTCTGGTGAATCCTCTCACCCTCCTGTGCATCTGGCCTGTACCCCGGTTCTTGTATAAATAAATAAATAAATCTTTTTTAAAAAAAATCAGGGACAAAGGTGAACACTATATAATGATCAAGGGAACAATTCACCAAGAAGATTTAACTGCTATTACTATTTATGCATCTACTGCAGGAGCACCAAGTTACATAAAGCAGCTACTAACAAATCTAAATACAAAAATTTTCAGAGATCTTACCACACCACTGACATGAAGGGACAGATCATCCAGGCAGAAAATTAACAAAGAAACAAAGGCCTTTAAATAAAGTGTTAGGGTAGACAGATTCACCAGACACTGATAGAGCTTTCTACCCCAAAAGTAATGAATATACTTTCTTCTCTTGTACCCATGGAACATTCTCAAGAATAAATTACATTCTTACTAGGACATAAAACATGTCACAGAAAATAGTAAATACATCAAGCATTCACACAGACCACAATGCTATAAAGCTAGAAATTAACCACAAAATGAATCCTGGAATAAACCAGAACATGTGGAGACTACACAGAATGCTTCTAAACAGCTCCTGGGTCAATGAAGAGATCATAGAGTAAGTAAAGACTGCTGAAAATGGAGAGACAAGCTACCAGACTCTATGGGATGTTCTAAAAGCAGTGGTACATGGAAGTCTATAGCAATATAGGCCAACATAAAACAACAACAAAAAAAAAAAAAAAAAAAAAAAAAAAAAAAACAAGAAATCTCAAATAAGCAATCTAACTTTGCAACTTAAGGAACTATAAAAAGAACAAAAGCATCAAAAAACCAGTGGAAAGAAATAAAAATTCAAGCAAAACTAAAAGAAGTAGAAAACAGAAAGTAAGTCCAAAAGATCAGTGAAACCAAGAGTTGGTTCTTTGAAACAATAAACAAATTTGACAAGCAATTAGCAAGGTTTAAGAAGAGGAAAAAGCCCAAGTTAAGAAAATCAAAAATGATGGCGCAGCGGTTGACGAAGTTCGATCCCCATGACACCGGAGGACGCATGGCGCGCAACTCAGCAAGGCTCTGGTGAAGCTTCTGACTGTACCCAGAGCATGTATAAACAAAACAAACAAAAAACAAACCAGCAAACAAATAAATAAAAAGCATGCCTCTATTAAAAAAAAAAAAAAAAAAAAAAAGAAATCAAAAATGAAAGAAGTGATACTGCAGATACTGCAGAAATTCATAGGATCATAAGAAACTATTACAAAAGTCTCTGTACAAGCCAAGTGGGCAAACTAAATAGGAATGGACAAATTTTTAGACTCATACAACTTCTCAAGATTGAATCAGGATGAAACAGACAGCTTAAACAGTCCAATACAAGTAATAAATTGAGAGTAATAAATAATCTCCCTACTAACAAAACCCCAGGACCACATGGCTTCTCCAGTAAAATCTACCAAACCTTCAAAAAAAAAAAGAGAAAAAACTAGTACCTATCCTACTCAAACTACTCCTACTCCCTCTTCAAAGCATTGAAGAGAGAGGAAAATTCCCCAACGCTTTCTATAAGGCCAACATTTCCCTGATCCCAAAACCAAACAGACACAGTACAAAAGAGAAAATTATAGACAAATATCTCTAATGAACGCAGATATAAAAATCCTCAACAAAATGCTCGCAAACCGAATACAGCAACAGATCAAGAGAATCATCCACCCCAATCAGTAGACTTTCTCCCAAGGATGCAAGGCTGGTTCAACAGACACAAATTAAGGTCATTCACCAGACATACAAAAGGATAAGAACTACCTGATCCTCTCAATTGGTGTTGACAGATTCAACACCAATTTATGATAATAAACACTCAAGAAAATGGGAATAAGTGGATCTTATAAATCTTTTTTTTTTAAAGAAGCATGTATTATTTATTTATTTGTTTGTTTGTTTATTTGTTTGTTTGTTTATACAAGCACTGGGTACAGTCAGAAGTGAGGGAGGGTGAGAGAATTCACCAGAGCCAGAGCGGGGAGCAGAGCAGGCAGAAGGACCCAAGTACACTGCTGAGGGGTGCAGCGGGTGGCAGGAGAGGTCTGCGCGCCATGTGGGACCCTCCTCCTGTGGCCAGGGAGCAGCCGGGGATCGAACCGGCGCCACAGAGGCAGCAGGGAGCTTCGCAACCCAGAGCTCAACCGCTGTGCCACCGGGGAGGCCCGGATCTTATAAATCTTATATAAGCCATATATGACAGACACACAGACAATATAATATTCAAAAACTGAAAGCATTTCCAGTAAAATTAGTAACAGGGATGCCCACCATCACAACTATTCAGCATAGTATTGGAAGTCCTAGCTGAAACAACTAGGCAAGAAAAAGACATAAAAGAACCCAAATTGGTAAAGAAGAAGTGAAATACTCACTAGTCAGAGATCACAGAGTATCCAAAACACTCTACCAAAAATCTACTAGAAAACAATAAAGTCAGTAAAGTACACAAGTATCAGTTGCAATTCTATACGCAAACAATGTATCAGGAAAAAGAAAAATAAGGAATACAATCCCATTTACAATCATGCCAAAAAGAATAAACTACCTAGGAGTAAAGTTAATGAGGAAGGTAAAGGACCTATATATTGAAAACTATAAAACTATGTTAAAGGGAATAAGACACAGAGAAATGGAAAGATACACCATGTTCATGGACTGGAAAAACAAACATCATTAAAATGACCATATCACTAAAAGCAATTTACAGATTCAGTGCAATGCCTATCCAAATGCCAATGATTTTTTTCAAGGAAACAGAACAATTGCCCAATTTATGGAACCACATAAGTCCATGAATAGCTAAAGTAATCCTGAGAGGAAAAAAAGAACAATGGAGGTATCACACTACCTGCCTTCAAACTATGTTACACAGCAACAGTATGGTACTGGAACAAAAACAGAAACTCAGACCAATGGAATGGAACAGAAAGCCCTGAGATAAAACCCACACAAATACAGACAATCTCTGACAAAGGAGCTATAGCCACACAATGGAGAAAATATAGTCTCTTTAATAAATGGCATTGGGGGCCTTCCTGGTGGCGCAAGGGTTTGGGTCACAGCACTGTGAAGCAATCCAAGGCCACTGCAACACGAATTCAATCCCTGGCCAGGGAGGTGACCTCTCCTGTCTCGCCCGCTGCTCCCCTCAGCAGTGTATTTCAGTAGATCTGCCTGTTCTGTTCCCCACTCTGTCTCGGGTGAATTCTCTCACCACCACCCCCACACCTCTGGCCTGTACCCCAGTTCTTGTATGCATAAATAAATAAATCTTTAAAAAAATTAATTCAAAATGGGTGAAAGATCTGGATGTAAGAACTGAAACCATAAAGTACTTGAAAGAAAACATAGGGGACACACTACAGGACATCTACCACAAAGATGTATTTGGGGCAAGTGTTACTACATCAAACTAAAAATCTTTTGTGCCTCAGAAGAAACCACCACCAAACCAAAATGGCAGCCTATACAATGGGAAAAAATAGTCACACACCACACATCTGACAAGGGCTAATGTCCAAACTTCACAAATTTTACAAATCAAAAAATGGGCAAAGTTTCTAACTAGACACATTTCTTTTGTGTGTGTGTATATATATATATATATATATATATATATATATATATATATATATATATATATTTAAAGAGCAGGTTCATTAGGGAAGGGATAGGATAGTAAAAGACACTTGCATAGACACAAGCAGGCAGGAAGCGAGAGGGACAGGTTTGCTGAGAGAAGCCTGCATGGTTGCAGCTGGGCGGCCTTGAAAAGAGCGGCCTCTGCTGAGGGAGGTCAGTGAAGAGAAGTCCCAGCATGATACAAGTCACAGGCAGGCAGGAAGCTGCCCTACAGAGGAGAGCTGGTGAAAGGAAGCCCCTGCATAGTCACAAGTAGGCAGACAGAGGGCTGCCTAAATAGACACTTTTCTAAAGAACACATTCAGATGGCCTACAGATAGTCTGAAAAACTGTTCAACATTACTTATTTTAAGGGAAATGCAAATAAAAACCACATTGAGATAGCATCTAGCCTTTATGAGAATGGCCAAAATAAAAAGGAATGGAATCAACAAATGTTGGCAAGGTTGCACTGCCCACTTGTGTCTATGCAAAGTGTCTTTTACTATCCTATCCCTTCCCTAATAAACCTGCTCTTTAAATATATATATATATATATCTGCAGCTCTTTAAATATATATATCTGCAGCACCAGTTCGATCCCCGGCCACCAGGTGAGGGTCCCACATGGCGTGCAGACCTCTCCTGCCGCCCACTGCTCCCCCTCAGCAGTGTACTTCCTCAGTCTGCATGCTCTGCTCTCTGCTCTGACTCTGGTGAATTCTCTCGCCCTCCCGCGCTTCTTATTGTACCCAGTGCTTGTATAAATAAATAAATCTTTAGAAAAAGAAAAGAAACAAAACCCAACCTTTAAAATATATATATATATATAAATAAAATTTATTATTTAAAAAATAAATAAATGAAATATATATATATATATAAGAAAAGTGTCTATTTAGAAACTTTGCCCATTTTTTGATTTGTAAAGTTTATAAAGTTTGAACATTAGCCCTTGTCAGATGTGTGATGTATGACTATTTTTAACTCATCCACCTTTGGTAGCAATACAAGTGCAGCCTCTACGGAAAATGGTATTGGAGATTAAGAAATTAAAAATGGAAATTCCATGTGATCTGGCAATATCTCTATTAGGTATTTATCCAAATAATATGGAACTCTATTATGCAAAGATTTATCTATGCTTATGGACCTAGCAGCACAGTCTGCAAGTGCCCTTTAACAGATAAATAGAAAACAAAACTGTAGGAGAGATACTCACTGGAATATTACACAACTATGAAAAAGATGAAACAGTAGCATTTGGGAGAAAATAGACCCTGAGATGATTATGTTATATGAAAAAATGAAAGACAGATAAGGTTGGTTTCACTTCTCTATGGAATACAAATAACTAAAAATCATTCACATACAAAATGCAGTAGGAATAAATTAAACTCAGTGAAAGAATATAATGGTTATCAGAGAGAGGTGAGAATGGAGGAGGGAGGTCAACAGGGTAGTTTGGTGGAGGGTACTATTTCTGCAACTTTTCTGTAAATGAAATTTTTTATAAATAGAGAACTATAAATATAACATATTGTTATTTTTTTTCTTAAAAAGAGGTTAATCAAGTCATCTAACTCCCTTACTTAAAACCTCCCTTGGTACCAAGGTTCACTCATCATGAAAAAGGCTTTCAAGGCTCTTTGTGCTCTAGTCCTATTGACCTCTCTGATAGTATCTTCCGGTGCTTCCCTCTGATTCCTTCCAGCTATGCCAGAGTCCTCACTAATCGTCAACAAAATGGGCGTTCTCCAACTACAGTGTGTTTGCACTTGCCGTTCTTTGAGCATGGAAACGTTTTACTCCAGGTAACTGCATAGTTATCTCCTCACATCCCTCAGGTCCCTGCTCAAAATACAACTTCTTTGTGAGAACTTTCCTTATCATCCCACATACAATAGTATATAATGACATCCATTCTGCCTATCTGCCTGAAATTTTTCCTTGTAAATTGCACCTGTCACTATCTGACATGCTATGTATCTACAAATCTGTATCTATATGGCATTACATATAGTTATATAGTTACATAGTTATCTGTCTCCACTAGAGTATACCACCAAGAAGGCAAGAACTGTGCTGTTTTGTTTAGTGCTAGCACATCGCAAGCACTCAACATTTACTTGAGAAACGTTTACTTAATGAACAAATTAGCTTATAATTGTTATGAAAGTTATTTGTGATTGTTTACAATGTCTACCACACTAGACTGATTATTTACAATGACAAAGAGTTCACTTTTAGGTATAAAATACTTATGTATGCATTTGCCTATTAGAATGATTTTATTCAGGACTATGAAGCTTTCTGCAGCCACTGCAGCATGAGTTCGACCCCCAGCCAGGGAGCTACCCACATGGTGCAGCAGACATCTCCTGTCTCACCAGCTACTCCCCTTAGCAGTGTATTTCAGTCAATCTGCTGTTCTGCTCCCCACTCCGTCTCACCCCCTGTACCTCTGGCCTACACCCCAGTTCTTGTATGCATAAATAAAAATAAATCTTAAAAAAAAACTAAAGGAAAACTAAAGATTTTATCAGACAAACAAAAATTAAAGGAATATGCAAGAGGGAAACTTTCAAGAAATATTAAAGGAAATTCTTCAGCGAGAAGGAAAATGATAAAACTAAAATCTACATAAAGAAAAGAACAGCATCAGAGAAGAAAGAAGTGAAGCTGTCTGCAGCTTCTGCAATGCCGGTTCAATTCCCGGCCAACCAGGGAGAAACCCACATGGCATGGCAGACCCCTCCTATCTCTCCTGCTGCTCCCCTCAGCAGTGTCTTCCATCCATCTGCCTGTTCTGCTCCCCACTCTGTCTCTGGTGAATCCTCTCACCCTCCCATGCCTCTGACTGTACCCCAGTTCCTGTATAAATAAATCTTTAAAAAAAATCACAATGTATTTGATTATATATGCTTATATGTGTGTATATATACACATACATAAGCAGATTTGTATATATTATACACAAATAAATATACATATAAATGAAATGACTGACAACTGTAACACAAGGGATGAAAGGGAAAAATTAGAATCATTTTATTGTTACAAGATACTAACACAACACATGAAACAGTGTAGTATTATCTGAACACTAGCTGGGGCTCCCTGTGAATGTATACTGCCCACTCTAGGGCAATCACTAAAAAGGTAAAGTGTAACAAATATACTAAAAAGAGAGAAAACAGAATCATATGACATGCTCAGTTAAAACCACAAAATCCAGAAAAGGAGTGGAACAGAAATAAAACCAAAGAATAAGGGCAACAGATGTACAGATGGTCAGTGAAATGGTAACACTGATGGTAGATAGTAATTTAACTGTTATCAGCAATTCTTTTGAACAGCCTAAGTGTACCAGTTATCACAGATTGTCAGAGTCGGTCAAGAAACAAGACCTAACTATAACTGACTCTTGAACTACAGGGAGGTAGGAGCGCTGATCCCTTGGCATAGCTGGAAATCCTTATAAGTCCCCCAAAACTTAACTACTAACAGCCTGCTGTGGAGTGGAAGCTTTGCCAATAACATTAACAGCTCAATTAATACATGTTTTGTATATGCATTACATATTGTATTCTGTGCGTTATATACTGTTCTTACCGTATGTAACAGAAAAAGAAAAGATTAGGAAAATCACAAGGAAAACATTTATAGGACTGTATTGTACTTACCAATATTTATTAAAATGGAGAAAAGAAAATGTTATTAGGAAAATCATACAGAAAATAGTTACAGAACTGTACTGTACTTATTGATACTATAAATTTCTGTTGTCTGTTTACCCAAAAAATCCACATATAAGTAGATCTGCACAGTTGAAACCCTTGTTCACGGTCATCTGTATAAACTTACTTCAAATATCAAGACATATTACATGTAGGATAAAGTAGAATATACAGAATATAAAGCAAATGAATGGAAAAATAAAATAAAGGTAAATGAAGGAAGAAAGATGTATTATAATACTAACAAAAAAAAAGCAGGAGTAGCAATGCCTTAATAACAAGACAGATAAAGAAAATTAAGACCTTTCCACTGTCAAAATTTTAGTATATATCCTTCTAGTCTCTTTTCCATGTATTTGCATGTATGTACACACAGACATATAAGTGATGTTTTTACATAAACAGGATCACATACATGTGGGTTTTTTTGGTCTTGAAAGCATCTCAAGGTCTTTAAATTGCTTTAATGGTAAACTAGAATTCAATAGCACAGAAACTATTATTCTCTTATCTGTTGTCACACTACATCACTGAAGTAGACATCTTTTGCATATATCTTTCTGCATTTATGTGAATATTTGTTTAGGATGGTGCATTGTTGAGTTAAAGAGTTTTCTCTCCAGCAGACCAACTTTAGCTGTCCCAAGATGTTCATATTTTTAACAACTGTACAGAAAGTACTCAAACCCTCATATAGCCTTACCTACAATTGATTTCTTTTTTTTTTTTTTTTGCACAGAAGAATTGGGTGTAGGCTAGAGATGGGGGTGGGGGAGTGAGAGGATTCACCAGAGACAGAGTGGGGAGCAGACCAGGCAGATCTACTGAAATGTACTGCTAAGGGGAGCAGAGAGCAAGACAGGAGAGATTTGCTGTGCCATATGTGGGTTAGCTCCCTGGCCAGGGATTGAACTCAGGCCTTAGTGGTAATAGCACTGAGATTTAACCCATAGGCCACTAGGAGAGCCCTACAGTTGATAATTTTTATCTTGTGGACAAAAAAGAAAAAAAGATGTTTTCTTCATTTTCCTGATTGGTGGTGAGGTTGAGGTTATTTTCATTTTTGTTGGACATTTACAGTTTTACTGTGGTTTATATCCTTTACCAGCTTTTCCAATGGATAATGTATGGGCGTGTTGTTTTTATTCAGCATCTCTTTCCCTATCTTCTGGTAACAGAACGCTTATTTAGTGTAGGGAAACTGCTGGCTGTGGCTTAGGTGCGTACATGACTTGGGCCTGCAGCATCCTAGCCACAGCCATTAAAGAATGGACATGGGGGGCCTCCCCTGGTGGCGCAGCGGTTGAGCGCTAGGCTGCGAAGCTGCCCACAGCCTCTGCAGCACCGGTTCGATCCCCAGCCGCCAGTGAGGGTCCCACATGGCGCGCAGACCTCTCCTGCCGCCCGCTGCTCCCCTCAGCAGTGTACTTCATCACTCTGCCTGTTCTGTTCCCCGCTCTGGCTCTGGTGAATTCTCTCACCCTCCTGCGCTTCTGACTGTACCCAATGCTTGCATAAATAAATAAGTAAATCTTTAAAAAAAAAAAAATAGTTTAAAAAAAAAAAAAAAGAATGGACATGGGGCCTCCCTGGTGGTGCAAGAGGTTAAGACGCAACCTATGAAGCTATCTGCAGCCATTGCAGCCCAAGTTCAATCCCTGGCCAGGGAGCTACCCACATGGCACAGCAGACCTCTCCTGTCTCGCCTGCTGCTCCTCTCAGCAGTGTATTTCAGTCAATCTGCTTGTTTTGTTCCCCACTCTGTCTCTGGTGAATCCTCTCACACACACACACCCCAACACACACCTCTGGCCTGTACCCCAGTTCTTGTATGCATAAATAAATCTTTTTAAAAAATAGAATGGACATTTAACTCAAGTCAGGCTAAAGAGGGCCCTCAACATAACTTCTGCTGAACCTACTAGAAAGAAGCTTCCCCCTATGGAGATCCTACCAACTAAAGACTACGTCAGCCTGGATTTGTACCTTGTGGAGAGATTCTATCTGAGAAACTCAGAGGCTAGCAGAAAAGAAAGAGAACAAAGTTCAGATGTCATTTTTCTGGAGGCCCTAGATACAGTTGTACCTAAAACATGCCCTACTTTGGGACTTTAAAGGTTTTGTGAGCCAATAGAGTCCTTTTTTTTTTTTTTGTTTTAGAAAAAAAAAAAATTCCCTGAACTCCAATTCCTACAGATGGGTACCAATAGAACCAGATGGCAATTGTACATACAATGGGTTGCATCGCAGGAGAGGACACCTGTGTTTTAAGAACCGACAATAAGTCAGGTTAACTTTTTGCTCCTGAGGGTAAAAATGAATATATAGAAACCCCATTTAAATGAGGTAGGGAGGCTAGAAGAGAGTTCCTAAGCATGTGCAATCAGCAAACTACAATGCCCAACATTGCACATCCCACAGGAAGTGATGTTCTTCCCCCCAAGCAGGAGCCCTCAACAGGCTATATGAGGAGGTTACTGGGTGTGGGTCTAGGGAAGCGCCCATTTGTCTCTCTAGTGTGACTGCACTTTACAAATTTCCTTTTTGTTGTTTCCAAATAAGCTCATTTTGTTGGTTAAACAACGGACTGCACAGCACAACTGACTGCATGGCAAGACCTTGGAAGAGAGGTCTTGTTGACCTGAAACAGAAGAAGCAATCATCCTTTAAAAGACAGTGGGGAATAAAATAGAACAGTCAGTGCCTCACTCACAAGATGTGCAGAAAAGATTTTCTGATTTTCAAAACACCCGTTATTCAATCTCCTTAAATTACTTGATTTTTCAAGATCACATGCATGTCACTTTTATAAAAATAAAAATCTTACAGGTTAGATACTTTAAATTACTAAACCAACTCGCCTAACCTTTACTCCTACTGTGCATCTTTTCTTTCCAATGGTGACCGAAAGTTGCAGAAAATTGGAAACATTTTTAGAAACTTTTGCCAGGACTACGCTGTCCCCAGGAAGGTCAGTCCCAACCTTTGTGCTCCTGGGGAGCACCAGGCAGTGAGGCCACCTGCCCCGCCCTGGGTCCCTGGCGAGGCTCCTCCTCCGTCCTGAGCCCGCACTTTTGTACCTGTAAAACCCAGCTTGGGAGCCCAGGCCACCAGCTGTAAAACAGTTGTAGGCCACGTGTGTTAAGTGCCCAGAATAGCCCTTTAGTAGTTTGTGTTGATTACAGTTATCCGAGTGTGAATGGAGCGCTGCTGAAATCAACCTCCATCGGTTCACAGACAGCTGGGGCTCCTCTGGGGACTGAGGACCCTGCCCGGCGTCCCTTGGTGGCAGTAGAGGAGGGGCTGACAGCTCGGTCCAGGGACCCTGGATCTTAGAGTCAGAGACCAGATGCAGGTCACAAGGCGTGCGCGCCACCCACGCGCCGCCGGTGTCAGCGCTCTGGGAGCTGCACCGCCAGCTTATCCAGCGCCTGCCCTTTTTGCCGCGATCACTTCCACCTCTGCGGTCCACTCCCCGGCCTCAGAGCTGCGCAGGGGAAGGGGCGGGAACTTCACAACTTGGCAGAGAGGCGGGTCTGCACCCTCATCCCTCCCGCCAGCACCCGCCACCACCAAGCAGATGCCGCTATCAGCCCATCTCCCATTACATAAGGCTCCTATCTCCACAGGGCATCGCTGCCACCGCCAGGCCTATGCAGCTTCTCCCACGCGCAGGGGCAGGGACGTGCCTGCCTACTGCTCACCACAGGTTTGCTGGCCTTGGGAGCACAGGGGGCATTGACTCATCTTAGAACAGGATTTGTGCAGCTCGCGGTGGTTTCCCACTCCTTTCCCCATCAGAGACCCCAAGGAAAGTGCCTTTAGCCCTATTTTACAGATGAAGAAACTGAGGTCCATGGAGGGGTCACACCACCAAGAGGCCAGCAAGCCAGGCACTAGGGTGCCACGAGGGACCGGGGCTGGCCGCAAAGCTTGCAATCAGGCTGGGAAGTTTGGGGGTTGTGAACATCAGACAGAGATGGTGGGAACCATGTTACCAGTGGAAGAGAGGATGAGCAAGGCTGGAAGGCTTCTGCAGGGGAACCACAGCACCAGCATCCCTTGGAAGACCCTTCTGGAGAGGTTGAGCCCCACTGGAGGGAGAACAGAGGAGGCCAGGGCAGGCAGAGAGGGGGACCTGGAGGGGAAGGCACTGCCTTAGGAGAGCAAGGGGAGAAAGCTTGATAGAGCACCCTGTAGGCAAATGCTGTGGCCTCTATTTGCAGGTTTGCAGAAGACTTCAGAGAAGGGGAAAGCAGGAAAATGGCTACATGCCCTGCTGGGTATGCTGAGCACTGGGGAGCCAGGAGCTAACCTCCAGTCTTCATTCTGCAAAAAGTTATCTGTGATTCCAGGGAAAGGTGGGCATTAGTCTCAGTAGCAACAGAATAGTCAGACAGAGTTGGCTGAGATCACAATGAAGGCCTGGATAGGTCACCCAATGTTCAGGCTGCCTGTGCTGAGTTATCATCAAAACAACTTTGCAAAGGAAAGGTCCCAGAAGAACCCCTGAATCTGACTGCATCTTTAAGCCCGGGAAGCTGAACCTCTATGCTACTTCCCAAATTGGGTAGGCCAAATTAAGTAAACTTCACTCTCCTTCTTTTACCCTGTATGAATTTTGCATCCAAAGCAAGTGTCACTCAGCAATATAAGAGACCAGCTCACTGAGAAAATAAAACCTCCAAATCCCCACGTCCGGTAGTCTGCCCAGCACTTCTGGTGACCCAAAGGGGTCAAAGGACAGGAGATCATGAAACTACTGGAGCTCTAGCTGACAAGGTTGATGCCAGGCTGCCCTGAAGGTTCTCTTGCCTACCTCTGGAATAAGCCCATCCAAATCTTAGAAAGTATTCAGACCCTTCAAATAAGTCCAGAAGAAATCAAACTCTCCTTTATGTAATGCTGGATTTTCCAAAAAAAGTAAAAATCAAGATTAGTAAGATGTGGTTTAGATCTTGCCTGACAAAGAGAGTGCAACGTCACTATTGGGGCTTATAAAAGTGCCACAAGCTGCCAAGGCCACAAGCCACTCAGCAGAGGTCAATCTACTTGTCTGCTCCTGACTCCTCCTGTGGGCTCCATGGCACTCTGGTTGACTGTGGTCCTTGCTCTTACCTGCCTTGGTGGCCTCACCTCCCCAAGCTCTGTGCCTTCCTCCAAGACGCTCAAGGAGGACCAACTGAGGGAACTCATTATGGAGCTCAGCAACATCACCCAGAACCCTAAGGTGAGTGCCCGCTGGCCAGCATTCTGGCTCAGAGGCTGCTGGGGTAGGTGACTCTAAGCATGAGTACTGGTCATGGCCTGAGCCACAAAGGCTGGGCCTGCTCCTGAGATGCCTGGGATGAAGACACCCCACACCAGGGGACGGACCAGGCCATGAGGAAGACGGGAGCCAGGCAGGGAGGTGCAACACTATGGATGGACCACTAGGAGATCTGGCAGAGTCCCCTAGGGGCCACCTGCTCCCTGCCTGGCCCTGCCTGCCAAAGCCAGCTCCTACTCTGCCATTCCTAAACAGAGGGAAGCAAAAAGGGCAAGCATAGTCCTAGAACCATTTGGCATTTTCCAAATGGATTTGAATGCAATAACGGGCTCATTATTTACAGCATCGTTGTTATTAATCCCATTCTCGTGGACGGGTTCATTAGTAAAGCCGCCTCCTCTCCCCACTGGTGCTGACTCACTTTCTGAGCACAGATTATGTGCCAGGCCTGAGGCAAGATGCCTTACATCTCATTTCATTGCTGCCAAGCACCTCAAGAGGCAGGTATGATGACCCCATTTTACAGGCTAAGCTTCAGTGAGGTTAACTGACAAAAGCCAGATTCAAACCAGTCCTGACCATGATCAGAGTGCTTACACCCTGAACTACGGTGTCCCCCGATTCAGAAGGCAGGCTATTCACCAGACTCCCAGTGCCCCCTGTCTGATTGGCTTGATCGCCCCCTCTCTCACCTGACCTTGCCCTGGCCCCTCCCAACCCCTATAAGGCCCCCTATTAACCAGCCTGGTATTTTCAGTCTTCCTGCCTGACTGTGGAAAACTTCATGCAAGACTTGCCCCTTACCACTTTTTCTCTCAGCTCTGATTTCATGTACAACCAGACACCAGCAAGGCTGATCCCCATGGAGTCTGGCTGGGGGCAGACATGGATCCTTATGAGTACTTGGCTCACTGTCTTTTTGCCCCCTCAGGTGCCCCTCTGCAATGGCAGCATGGTATGGAGCGTCAACCTGACGGCCGATGTGGTAAGGACCACTTGGGACGCTGGGAGGGAGGTGGGTGAGGCTGCGGGCCAGGGACATGATGCTCACATGGCTGGGGGCTCCAAACAAACTTTAGGAGCTTCCGTTTCTCCCCTTATAATCTGAGCCCACCCACCTCTCAGTGACTCCCACCAGACCCCTCAGCTGCCCTCCTCCAGTAAATTCACTGAAGGTGCTACCCAAGCCATTTGGCTGGGGGACCCCAGCAGGGCCTGATGTCCTGTGGTGGTCTCCCCCTCCCCAGCAATTCTGTGCAGTCGTGGAATCCCTGAAAAATGTCTCCAACTGCACTGCCATCCGAAGGACCCGGAGGATGCTGGACAAGTTCTGCCCTCCGCCTAAAGACAGGGTAAGGATCCCTGCCCCCAGCACCCACCCTGTGCCACTCCTGCTGGCCCTGAGCTCACCCTGGGCACTCCTAGTGGAGCATGGCTGAGCATCTGAGGTGTACATCCTCCCAGGGGTGGGTCCACTGTGGCAGCAGGGACATGGTCTGTGGGATTTCCAGGACCTGCGCATGAGGGCTATGAGCTCCTACCTGAGCTTCAGTTCCTCCACCTGTACAATGTGGGTAATTACAGTACCCACCTCCTGGGGGCTTTTGTATTAGATGAGACAGTCCCTGGAAATCCCCTGGCGGGCACTAGTTAATCTTGCGCTGGTGTCCCACTAACATCTGGTCTCTTTGTTCTGCAGCAGGGTTCCAGCACTCTTGTCCGAGACACCAAGATTGAAGTGATTCAGTTTGCAAAGAACCTGCTAACCCATTTAAAGAAATTATTCCGACACAGTCGAAAATAAGCATGACAAACCTTGCATTATTTGCAAAGGGAGACCATGACTATTTCAACTGTAGATTCATTTTCTTTCAGATGTCAGAAATTTCTTGGGGAGGTAGGAAGGGGGGATGGGGAGGGGGGTAAGATTTCCTTAGCTTAGACCCTAGCCTGTGCTGCATGCCTTCACCCTAGCTGACCCCAGCTGCCCTTTGCCCTGGTGCCCGGGCCTCAGCCTGCTGGGCCTCCTCTATCTGGGGCTCCAAGTTTGGTGAGAAGGATGCAAACATTGCTCCCCACAGCCTCCCCCTACCCATAACAAGCGAGCATCACAGTGGGCGCCACACTAGCCAGAGAAGTGGTAGGAGAGGGGCCTGGTTTACACAAGAGCAAGTAAGGCAAAGAGCAGTTTGGTCACATTTCTTCCTAGCCTTATTTATTACTGTGTGTTATTTAAACAAGTGTGTTTGTCTGTAGTAGGACTAGGGAGGGACTGTTGCTGGCAAGACTTGGAGTTACAGGCCCAGAGACTTGGGGCTCCAGCACTAAAATAGTGGGCGGTAGAAGTCCCTGGGATTAAGTACTGTATGCAAATTTCTGCTACCTCACTGGACTGCTGGGCCTCATCCAAGGCTGGGGACAGCAAAACGACCAGAATAGTCACTCCTGTCTGTCAGTCAGCAATCACCCCTTAACCAAGGAGTAATTTATTGTTTTTCCTTGTATTTAAAGTTAAATATTAAAATATGTTATCAAAGAGTTAATAATATATAAAAGAGTAGCCTAGAACACTGCCTATGGTGTGTAGGGGGGAGGGGAGGGGGTCACTGACTGTGTCAATTGGAAGCCTGAAATAAAGATAGTGACAAAAGAGACCTGATATGTTTGTCTTTCACTTTGGTCTTTGGGGACACTGGCCTGTGTTCTTAGGACTCTAAGGAGTTCTTCAGAAGGCAGACCAGTTGGTGGAGGGGTCCTGGGATGGTGTGGAGGGGCAATGAGGGACAATAACTGAGCTGAAAGAAAGTAAGCAAACTCCTAGGGTGGGGACCTGATCTGGAGGAAGTTCCTCCAACAACTGCCCACAAGGAGGGGGAGGAAGCTTGGGCACGGATGTCAGGGTTCCAGGAGGACATCTGGAGCAGGCAGATATCTCAAAGTCACCTCACAATCACAGCTCTCGAAGTGGCCAGCCTGTCTGGTACCACCCACACATCCTCTGGTACTCCCTCAAAACTGCTGAGGCAGAGAGGATAGGTGTCTTGTTCAGGTCACACAGCTGGTAAGGAGCATTGCCAGGATTTGAACCCAAAACTCACTGTGACTCCAAGGTCCAAACACTTATCATCTGGCTGATGCATGACTTTTATAGTATTGTCACCAACCTGTTTGGCACCTCTCTAAACTGGGAGTTCCCTACATTTTATCGACAGCCCATTCAATTTCTGGAGGGCTCTCATCATTGGAGACTCCAGAGTCACTACCTCTGTGAACAAAGGCTCACCAATTGACTGGTGGCTCCTAGACTGTGAAGGGACTAGAGTGAGGGAGCAAGGTCTCAGGTCCCTCGCCAGACTGCCCCTGAGCCCAGGCCAGCACCCAGAGTGCTGGAAGCAGCAAGTCGTGGTCAGTGGTCAAGTCTGTCAGCAGTGGTTTCCACTGTGAATGTCTGAGAGGTATCTGGAGCAGAGGGCTGCCCAGAAGTACAGAACGCCTTGCAAAGTGGTAGGACTCAGAAATCAGTCTCAAACAGAAATCAGGAACAAACAGGAGGGTTTGCTCCCTGGGGAGCCTAGAACCTGGTGGGAACACCTATAGCGATGCTACAAGTCAGAGGAGCTAGTAACCCTGGAGCAGTGAGAACTCACATTGTACATCGTTTGGGCTAACAGAGGCCATGACAGGAGCTGTCCAAGGAGCAACAGCCATGACAACTTCTCCAGGAACTGCTCTCAAAATTGAGTGGTGGGCCTTCCTGGTGGCCTAGGGGTTAAGTCTCAGCACTATCACTGCTATGGCCTGAGTTCCATCCCCAGCCAAGGAGCTAACCCACATATGGTGTAGCAAACCTCTCCTGGCTTGCCCACTGCTCCCCTCAGCAGTGTGTTTCACTGCTAAATAGATCCGCATGTTCTGCTCCCCACTCCGTGTCTGGTGAATCCTCTCAACCCCTGCATCTATGGCCTATACCCCAGCTCTATGCAAACATAAAAAAATAAAATAAAAATTGAGTGGGTCTCTCACTTGTACCCAAGTAGAGGTGAGGGAAGAAGCCATGACAGACAGCACAGGGAGCTGGGGAGGCTCAGCCTGGAGCAGGAAAATTCAGGAGCAGGTACCAGAGCTGCGTATCCCTTGGGTTATCCAGAGTAGGAACCGAACTGTCCCTGTGACCCATAGGGGCCTGAGAACATATTGTGTCCCACCTGCAATTCCCCTGCCTTCTAAGCCTGTGTTACCGGGACACCAATTCACCCACGGTCGAGCACCACAAAGAAGTCTTACATAAAGGAGGGTTAAGAGGAGGATAGTACACTTTGGAAGGGCAGCGGAGTCCAGGGTGAATATGTGAGGTAGCTCTCCCACATCCCTTCCCACCCAGAAATTCGAGGAACAATTCATCCCCAGGTAGCATCACCTTTGACTCACTGTCCTCTCCAGTAAACAAGATTATGACATGTTTGAGTGGAATTCCATGTGGCAGAACTAAATGGAAGGAAAAAAAAACCAAGAACAAAAACTAGAACTAAAGCATTGGAGAGACAAGGTCACTTAGGACCTCCAAGGAAGTATTCCAAACCAAACTTTTGGAAGGGCCCTGTGACTGGGCACACAGTGCCTACAGGGCTGCCCAAGCACCACCACTAGAGGTCCCCAGGGAGCCACATCCTCAGCCACCGCAGCTCTGGCCTGTGCCTCTGGGACTGTTCCAGGCAGCGGAACTATTGTCATGGTAGTGTGCATTGAGCCAGAGGGGACTAGGGACCTTCCAAGGATGAGGGACACCTCACAGAATCACAGAACAAGTCACTGCTGGTAACATCAGGCAGGTAGGCCCAGCCAGGAAAGACAAAGAAAAAGAAGAGGAAATAATGTATGTGCCAGTTACTGTTGGCTAGGGTCAGCACTACCTGGGGACTGACCCAGGAGGTAAGTGTTAGCTGGAATTTTCTCTAACTGTGTGGTCTCATTTCTTTCATGCATAAGGTAAACCCTGAGCAATGCACAAGAGGAGATTTAGGAAGAGATAGCGCTCACTGAGTGGGAGGGAGATGCTGGTCATGGGGCCCAGGATGGGGAGCCCCCTGGCACTCTGGGAACCCCAGGCCTGGGACGTTTCACTGGAAGAGGGACTGGGGCTCAAGTGAGAAGTGAGACACACATGAGAGTTTCCGGTGAGCTCGGCACCAAACACTTCTGTCTGCTGCTCAGATGAGAAGTCAGAAAACAACCCAGGTTACATCAGGGGTTTCTCCTAGGCCGACCTTCTGAACTGCTCTGGACAAGCAGCAGCTGGGCCCAGGAGGACAAGAGCCTGCATCTTATTTCCTCATGGCCAAGCAGCTTGGAAGTTGGGCTTTATTGGGTCTAAGAGCTTATCACTTTTGGTTATGATCACCTGGAAAGTGGCATCGGCATATTATCTTGGTTGGTCAGTCTGAGCAAACTCAAAAACCTTTCCTCCCTTGGGCTGACTCCCTTCTAGGAAGCCCTGGAGGGAGAGAGTCAGGCCTACCATGTTACAGAGAGGGCGGCCTGGCATAAAACAGCTGGCCAGCTGTTACCCAGTCTTTCCAGACTTCCACGCTGGTGTCAGAGCTGCTGAGTATATCCACAATCACCCCTCCCACACACACTGCCCACTTCCACTCTGAAAAATAAAAGTCATAAAGTCTCATTATCTCCATTTGGCTCCACCCAAAAGCAACAGAATAAATGATCTGCAACAAACTTTCCCAGATCAACTGATTTCTCAGCAGCAACGGAGGGCCCCATGACGAAGCCATTTGAAATCCCAGAAACAATTTTCTACTTACAACCTCACTTTCTGCTGTGCTCTCTCCTTTCCCCTCCACATTGCCTCCTCTTGTGGAAAGTGAGTCTCTCAAAGCGTCGTTCAGAAACGCCCCCAGCCAGGGCACTGCCTGGGCAGATGCTACTATGTGGTCACCAGTGACGCAGATGCCAAAATTAAATTTAGCAACATCGTCAATTGGACAAGATTACAGCCCAACACTCTTCCTGAAACCTGAGGTGGTGGGAAGCCCCAGCCAGCTGTCATCACTACAGACCCCAGTCTAATGGCCTGTTGCTCTCACTAGCTGGAGGAGGGTGCACCGGGCAGCCAAACCCAGCGTCCTAGGTGAGAAGTAGTCTCAGCACTCACTCAGCATTAGAAAAGCTATCTCTCTTCTTTCTTTTAATCTATGTTTTCCCACATTTCCTATAAAGACCATACATTCATTTCCCTCTGGGAGTCAAAGACTGATTTAAAAAAAAAAAAAAAGCTGATGTCTGATCCATGAGGAAAGGAACCTGATTAAAACAAGGGCAGGAAGGGGCCAGGAGCACTCCCTGGATAACTAGGGGCAGGAGCTCTTAGCTCAGTTCAGCTCCTCCCTAGGAGAGGTGGTCTCAGGAAACCCAGCATCTCTCCTCCATGGGCTGGACCCTCTTGGGCCAATCAGAGCCTACGTTGCCAAAGAGAGGAAGGCTTTACACTGTTGCATTTTTGGGAGTCTTCACCCAGCCCTGGCCTGCCAGGCTGGGCTGGCAGAGGGGGTAAGATGGGAAAAGATGAGTCACTAGTCCAACTCTGAGCCAGAAGTGACATTTACGCACTGGGGACAGAGAGTTCCTGCACACTATCAGCTGGTTCCCTCTCTCTCAGAAGAAGGGCCTTCCACCTACTTCTCAAAGAAAAGAGAAACATCCAGCCTAGGGGGCTGCTGCATTGTCAGCTCAGCAAAGCCGGGACTACGGACCTGCCTACCTCAGCTCCCTCTGTCCCTGTGCTCCCTCAGAGGAATCCTCCCTTATCTGTGCTGAGCATCCCATGTATCTTGTGCTGGGCGCAAGGATTTCAGGGTCCAAACAGTGCTGCCTTCCAGTCCCAGCTATGACCCTTGTTACTTAGGCCAAGTTACTTGTTACTTAGGCCAAGTCTCACCTGTCCCTCTCTGTGAAATGGAGCTCCATTCATTCAACAAGTGTCTTCTGAGACCTTGACTAGGTGCTGGACACTGTTTTAGGTGCTGGGGATCCGTAAAAAGGTGCTTGTTGCAAGTGGTGAGTACAAAGGTGGGCACAGCAGCAGCAAGGCCTGCAAGGTCAAAGTGTGATGGAAGGTCTGGATGAAGTGAGGAAGGGAGAGAACCTTTGCTATAACAGAGGAAAGCATCCAGGAGTGGGGACAGCAAATTACAACCTCTTGAGCAGGAGTGAGCTGGAAAGCACCCCCAGGAGCAGAGGCCAGGGCAGGAGCTGCAGAGGCTAAGACACAGGGCGCTCCAAAGAATGCAGCTCTACCATCTGGCCAGCAGGTAACAGAAGCACTCTGCCGCCAAACAGACCGTGGGGACAAGGGTGGGAGTGGAGTGACTTGTCAGGAGGTTCCTGAGGAAACCCAGGTGGGAAATGATGATGGTGCATCCGACAGTAGAGGGGTGGGATGTGGTCAGATTCCGGAGATATGTGTATGTGTGATCTATATAAAATGTACTTATATTTATGTATCATTTTCATTAATACTATTTGTGACATAGAGATCATAAATAAGCATGTATGTATAGTATACGATATACAACTGCTAAGAGTATATATCCATGTGAGCTCTAAAAATCTTTGATTATGATAAATTTCAAGCACATGGACAAAAGTAAGTCCCGGGTACCCATCATGCAACTTCAACAATTCGCAACTCATGGACAGTTTTCTTTGTCTCTGCCCCACCTGCTCCAGTTTAAGACCGCTGAATTCTGGGTACATTGGAAGGCAAAGGTTTTGGTGCTGGACTGGGTGTGGGGCAGGGGAGGTTTTTACAGAGGTATGTGAATATCTTGAAGAGCAGAGCTGCCATTAATGAGCTAGGGAAGCTGGAGCTCAAGAGCACCCCATATAAAAAATAACTACAGGCCTTACATAAGCACCCCAACAGTGCCTGCCTTTTTAAACACATCTACACCACTGTTTCCATTTTATAAGTTCCACTCCCATTGGCACCTGCCCCTACTGCCAGCCCCCGGAAGTCTTAGTGAGGCCACGATTATGTCCTATAACTACATCCAGCACTGGGCTTCTAGCCTTCTCTGCCTGACCTGAGCAACATCTGACACTGCTGATCACACGCTTCTCTCCAAGCCCCAGCTCCTCCTTCCTCTCCTCCAGTGTCACTGGGGTACCACAGTCATGTCTTGTTCCCCTCTTACCTCACCCCCAGGGCAATACTATTCTTCCCTTTGTCTTCATCACCACCTCTGTCTACAAACCAAACCCTCCTTTTTGCTGAGAGCAGAGCACCAGCAGCCATACCTCCATTTATGGCCCAACCCACCTCCTCCCCTTCTGAACTGCCACTTCTGTGAAAGGCACTTGCCCAAGCCAGAGTCCCAGAACAGCCTCCCTTGTCCCCATGTTCTGCCAATTCCAAGTGCTATTAATAGTAGCAATGATGATAATGATAGTTGGCATCTGTTCAGAGCTTCCAATGTATAAGGTACCCCACCAAACACTTTATATTTATTACCTCGTATAATCTTCCCACAACTCTATCATTGGCCAAGTTTGACAAACAAGCCTGGACAGGGTGCCTTTTCCAGAGAGGAGGCAGCAGAGCTGGCCAGGTCCTATTGGCTGCAGGACACATGCCCTACATTTCCACCTGGCTGCTGCTGAGTGACTCGGGCCCACAGTTCTCCCTCCACTGTCCTGTCCTACCCACGCAGGCTTCTCCCTGTCATGGCAATGGCAGGGTTCTAGCGCTTCTCCAGGGCTCCACAGAGTGCCTGTTTTATACATTTTGACCCTCCCAGCCCCCTGCTCCTGACTAAGTGCTACTTATTCCAATCTCTGTTTAAACATTACTCCCCACAAGTTTTCTTTTCAAGAATAATGTGGGAAAGGAGATTCGCAGGGTTTGGGCTGGGGCAGGACTGCCATCAACTAGGGGCTTCAGGAAACTTCTCAGACTTTTCCCTTTGAGTGCTCAGAACTCAAGTTCTTAGACCCCCCTGAGGTTGGAGTCTAGATGTGATTTCTTGTCTGCTAGAAAACTGAGAAGGCCTCCACCATCTTCCTCTATCCTTGGTGGGGCGGAAGGGAGATGGAAATGAGGTTTTCCTCCTGTAATGTAGGGAAGAAGTTAAGGCAGTATCTCTGGGATCCCTGGATTGCACCCCAGAGATGTGTGCTCTTGAACTTCAGCCCTGCCGTGCAGCCCAAGAGTAGTGGTCCTCCCTGTGGGTCATTTCTTTAGAGTTCTGGGTCTAGCCTGGGCTTGCTCCTCCACCCTCCCAACATTTCTATAAGCACCTACTTCCCTGCATTAAATGTTCTTCTGTATAAGGTGCCCACAGCAGTATGTTTCCTGCTGTGAATCCAGATACATAAATACGAGGGCTGCAGTGTAGCAATTAAAAATGACTCCACATACTCAAGGATAGAGACTTAAAAACAAAACGGAAGACACAAACAGCAGGGACATGTATGGGAATTGTCCACTGGCAAAACCTCTGGCCATGTTCAGACTCAGGTAGGCCTAATAAATTAAGTAACAAAGCCTTTTGACCAAGCAAAGATGATTAACAAACAACAACAGCACTCCCTGCACTCACTGTGTGCCAGGCACTATTCTGATACTTTCAACACATTAACTTATTACTCCTAGAAGCACCTCAAAAGGCAGGTACAACTATCACCCCCATTTTATGGGAGAGGCTGAATGACATGCCCCAAGTCACACACTGAGAAACTGGAGCAGCCAGAACCAGCAGACTGCTGGGGCCACCTTGGTTGACAGCAGCCTCGAGTAACAGCCACATGCCATGGAGGGTTGTGTGCCAAGCACTCTCCATGGAATCTCTCACTCGTGCCTCATGGGAATCTCATGGTCACACAGTGGACAAGGGCCTAGTTTGCTAGACTCCAAAACCCAGAACACATGATAGCTTTACTCGGGGGTCAGAAAGAAAAGCAGGGGCCAATGCTAACTGTCAGCTCTTCCACAGGGTCAAGGGCAAATGGGTCTATGACTGATGCAGTCAGAACCCAGCTGCATGCCTACCCCATCTGCCTCATACAATCACTCCTACCGCCTGGGAGAAGCTCCTTCTTGGTGGTGGTGGTGAGTCTCTGAAGGTACAGGCCCCCACCTTCCTGGCCTTGGTCAGGTTTGCCACATGACACCTGCCACGATGCCACACCACAGGAAGGATGACCATTTTCTCCTTCTACGCTTTGAAGGAGGCTTCTGGTCACTCCCTGATGTTCTGGGAGATTGACCCTTTTTTTTTTTTTTTAAAGAGAACTGGGGTACAGTCAGAGGTGCGGAGGGGGGTGAGAGAATTCACCAGAGTGGGGAGCAGAACAGGCAAACTGACGATATACACTGCTGAGGGGAGCAGCGGGCAAGACAGGAGAGGTCTGCTGCACCATGTGGGAATCTCCCTGGCCAGCTGGGAATCGAACCCGTGCTGCAGAGGCTGTGGACAGCTTCACAGTGTGGCGCTCAACCTACTGCGCCATAGGGGAAGCCCCGACATTGAACCTTTTTATCCCTGGTATCATGCAACCACTGAGACAAAATAATGTGTTCTGCTTCTGAGATATGGGTTCCTATATTATATTCCTTTTCTGACTCTTACCTTTGCTCCCAGATCCCCCAGCACAGGGTCTGGCCCTTAACAAAACAAGTACTGAAAGGCGGGTGACTTCTATTGTCTCTCACATGTTCCAGGATCCTGTGGACTTCCCCTCCACTCTAGTTCTCCCTCAAACCCCAAGGCTCTGAGAAGTGTGCTCTGTGCCCCAGACTTTCCTCCAGTGTCTGTATTCTCAAGCTCATTCCTATATTAATAGGAACTTCTCTCAAGAAATGAATATGTACCATTTTACTCTACATAATAGTTAATCTGGATGTGAAGTGTCCACATATCCCAGAAGGAACTGCCTGAGCCCTCCCATTTGTGTAATGAAGAATTAAAATTTCCCATAACCAAAAAAAAACAAACAAAACAAAAAACTAGGAAAGCTAATTTTCAAAAAATGGGTAAAAGCCTTGAAGAATTTCCCAAAGAAGATATGAACAGCCAACAGATATATAAGATGCTCAACATCCCTAATGATTAGGGAAATGCAAACCAAACCACAATGAGATAGCACCTATCAGAATGGCTTGCATCAAAAAAGAGATAACAAAGTGGTAGTAAGGATTTAAAGAAAAGGGAAGCCTTCTACACTATTGGTGGGTTTGTGAATTGGTACAGCCACTGTGGGAAAGTTTTTAAAAAGAACTATTGTAGATAGCAATTCCCTCCTGGTGTTTATTCAAAGAAAATGAAAACAGTATGTCAGTATATATCTGTACCCTATGTTCACAGCAGCTTTATTTACAATAGCTAAATATGGAAATAACCCAAGTGTCTATCAACAAATGAATAGAAAAGAGTAATATATATTTACAAAGGGATATTACTCAGCTATAAAAAATTAGGAAATCCTGCCATTTGCAATAACACAGTCTGTCTTTGGAGGCATTACATTGAATGAAATAAGTCAGAGAAAGACAAATACATGGTATGGTCTCGCTATAAGTAGAATAAAATAACACAAAACACAACAAACTCATAGAAAAATAAATCAGAATTGTGGTTACCAGAGGCAGGGGCTAAGAGTAGGGGGAACTGGTTAAAGGTGGTCAAAAAGTATAAACTTCTAAGTACTAGGGATGTAAGGTACAACACGACTGTAGTTAACACTGTTGTATGATATCTGAAACATGTTAAGAAAGTAAATCCTAAAAGTTCTGATCACAATGAAAAAAAGACATTTTTTCTTTTCATTTTTGTTGTACCTATATGAGAGAGTAGCTATTAATTAAACTTACTGTGGTTAACATTTCACAACACATGCAAGTTAAATCATGATGCTGTACACCTTAAATACAGACATACTATACATCAGTTATATCCCAAAACTAGGATTAAAAATGAGAAACATTTTTTAAAAAAGAGGGAACTTATGCAAGAAGCGGGTTTGCTGCTCCTGTTCTTGGCCTCTGCTTAAGAGTGAACCTCTAAATCCCTGAAATAAAGAACTGGCTGCTCTTTATCACCTATTCTGGGGAGGTAGCCCCTAACTCCTTGGGAATTATTCCCAAGTAATTGCTATCAATGGTGGGCCAGATAGTTTATGCTAATGAGGTGATGGGAAGGGGGGTTGGCCACAACATTAAACAAGTGTGATATCGTCCCAAACTCCAGGGAGAGAGCTGGATGAGTTCGGTGAATGATTCAATGGTGAATGAGATAATAATGGTGAATGAGATAAGAATGGCGAATGATTCAATTAGCCATGCCTAGGGAATGACACGCCAGTAAAACTAGACACTGAAGTACAGGTGAGCTGCCGTGGTTGACCAGACTCGTGCGTTGTCATACATCAGGTGCCGGGAGGTGACTCTACAAGAAGGCAGCAGAAGTTTCATATTTGGGATGCTCCTTGGCCTTACCTGTCATGTCTCTTCTTTGGCTGGGTCTACCTGGTTGGTATCCTTCTGCTGAGGGGACTGTCTAGGGCTTCCTTACAGACCTGCTGGGATCCAAACTAAATTTCAGCTGGTGTTAAACCTGATACTTTGCCAAAGTGCTGAAAGTCCTAAAATTGAAAGAATGGCATGCCTGAGTGTTAGAACAAGAGAGTCCATGCCTATTACTTTCCTTCTACCTAGAGAAAGAATCCCAGATCAGCTTTTCCACAAAAGGAGAGTTTCCAAGGTGCCACCTGTACCTGGAAGAAGCCAGGTTGAAACACCACTCAAGTCAAACTTTCTTGATATTACTCTATCTTTCCCCAGGAGGATTGCACTAAAACAAATTCGGACACCTGTGGCCTCTTCTATGCAAAGCAAAAAGCCAGCAGTAACCCCAAACTGATAAGATTAATCTAAAGAGCAAATTATGGTACAATTTCCTATGCTGATACTTTGTTCTTAATTTTAAAAAAAGGTTTCATTTTCCTCTTGGTCTCACTTCACAAGAACATTATACCTGTTTCTTTGCAGCATTTTTTTTTTCTCCTATAAAGACGGGCAAACTTCATCGAAAATTTCCAATGTAAACTTATTTTCCTCCTATTCAGCAATTTTAAATCTATATATAGAGATATCTTTGTCAGAATTGCATTGTTGGCTCCTCTTGGTAAACTAATTGTCTCACATTGTCACTGCGATCAGAGATCTATTAATGGGTCTCACTGCCCAACTGATTCCAACTCTGATCTGTTTATTAGTATGTACCAGCAATTTCGTCCTCGGACACAAATTTGATCTTACCCTAAAAGAGATCATCAAAGCGCTGAACATCCTCACAGAGAGAAAGGTGAGTACGCTATCTGGCACTATCTCCAGATGATGACGCCGGAGGTATGTTTTAGATTATGAGAAGAACCTAACAGCTTCTAGAACTGGTAGCTGGTGACTGGCTGATAGGAGGTGGAGCAGAGCGAAGTCATTCCCCTTGGCACTTTTTGTCTTCTGAGGGATTATAGGAAGTTATCTTTTTTCCCTAAGATTTACTGATTTATGCATATAAGAGCTGGGGTATAGGCCAGAGGTGTGGGGGGTGAGAGGATTCACCAGAGACAGCTAGGGGAACAAAACAGGCAGACTGACAAAAGTACACTGCTGATGGGAGCAGCAGGCGAGGCAGGAGAGGTCTGCTGCGCCATGTGGGCAGCTCCCTGGCCGGCCAGGGCTCGAACTCGAGAATGCTGCAGTGGCTGCGGCCAGCTTCATAGGTTGTGTCTTAACCTCTTGCGTGACCAGGGGGGCCCAGGAAGTTTTCTTAATTTGAGGTTGAGAGAGCAGCTCAGAAAGGATTACTCCGTACCGTGGAGGTAACTCTGTCTTTGCTTTCTTGTTCCTGTCTGGGCCAAGGATGCATGCATGGAGCTCACCGTAGCAGATGTCTTTGCCACCTCAAAGGTAAGAACTGCCCTAGCTCTACTTTGGCAGATGGGTAAATTGGGAGAAGAGAGCCATCCACAACTGTTTGAACAAAAAACTTTAAAATTTTTTAATTAAAACAAATTAAGTTGTTCAATGATTTCAAAAAATAAGGATTCTGGTCTCTCAAACATGTTTTGGTCTCTGGATTATAGTCTCTCAAACATGTTTTGAGGTTTCTGATTTCACTTGCTTTATAAGAAGCATGACAGAAAGCTAGGATTTTGTAATCATAATTCAGATCCTGGTCCAGAAAAACTCTGTAGGATTTCACACACCGTTGCCTAGTACCTGAATATAGTAGGTACTTAATAAGTACCTATTAAAGGAGAGACTTTTTCTGGCCCATACATTTCTGAAAAACCAAATACTCTTAAAAAAACAGATATTAAGATTACAGGTTAAGGGAGCTTTCATTTTGTCTAAGAGACTTCCTATGGCAACAGACAAGGTATCACCAGAGCCCCTCCTCTTCCACAGCCTGGTCACCTAACAGCCCACTGGCTCTGGGACAGCTGTCCAGAGACCCTTAGCTTGCTCTGTCCTGCCAACTACCCTCCAGTCTGGCCTGGAGCTCTCCAGCCAGGTGGGGTCCAACATATCCCTGCCTCTGGCTACTAGGGCATCTTGCCTTTCTGCCTCCTGTGCTGTCTCACTCTGCCCCCCCCACCCTCCCCACATCATTGTAGTGGGAGGAGATAGATTTGACAGCTGATAGTGCATTTTCTCTGACAAACACATGACTATAGCCATATCAATAGCTTTGTGCACATCAGTTCCTGTTTTCATGGAAACACATAACTGAGAATGAAAAACCCAAAGCTTCAACTTACCAGTGGTCTCCTAACCACCTGCTTTCCATGTGTACCAGAGGAGTAACCTGGCCAGGATAAAGCTCTGTGGGTTGGGCAGGGCCATACCAGCACCTAGGCTATAGAACAGGCCTGTCCTACTTCCTGAGGAAAACTCTTCTTCAAGCTTTTACTGGGTCTACTTTATTTCATTAGATTATTCCAAGAGTCTGACACACAGTGAAATATAATATTGCAATATAATTAAATATAAAATACTATAAATGTATAATATGTATTATATAATATATAATTTTGTCCTTTAAAATCTCATTTCATATCAGACTATCCATCAATAGGTTGGAAGATTTCATGTGTGTGTATGCATATAAATAACTTATATATGAATATGTTTTCATGTATATAAAATTTATGTACATAAAATATCCAAGAATCCATTGGGTTGTGCTCTGGGTTCTCCCAAAACCAAAGGTAGGATCCAGGAGGAAATTCCGAGGGTCTAGAAGTGAGAGAGCCTGTGCTTTTTGCCCCAGTTCTGCCATTAACTAGCTGTGTGACCTTTGGCCTCCATATCTCTTTGTGCCTCAGTTTCTACATCTGAAGATACAAAAGTGATTTTGAAAGTTGGTTGGAATCCAACTCTTGAGTTAATGGAAAGTGTTATTATAAGATGATATAACCTGATCATAGTAAAAACCTGGTTGCAGAATAATTCTAAGAAAGAGGGAACAGTGATTGGAAATGATCAAACCTTCCATGACTCCAAGTTCAGGGGTAACCCCACTCTAGAAAACCCACTCACCCCTTACCCGGGACTGAGGAGCATGTCAAGCCAGACTGCTTTCCTCCCATTTCCTCTTCACTCAATTCTCAAACACCTCCCTCACCACAAAGGTAATTGTCTTCTAAGTTCCCACTGCTTTCCCTCACTCTTCATAATCTGGTATGCATTTCCTCAAACTGCTTCTCTTCTCCCTAGATTAACAAAGTAATTTTTCCATTCTTTTTCTTCCTCAAAGACTCAACACTGCTTACTTATGTACTGAAACACTTCAGAATAAGGAGAGGTTGCTATTTTCAAAACCCACAAGCATGGTGTGAGAGGAAAAGTAACTTCTTTGTATTCCCAAAGAACATCATCTTTCCAAAATCTAGAATATTGATTTTATTTCTTTTGGGAATCAACCGTTCTAGTACCTACAAGTTGGGTAGCATCCTTATTTGGCAGTTTCTCAAAAGAATGTGCTACTCTAAAAACCCAGACTTTCACAGGCAATGCACACGCAGGTTTCTGTGAAATCAAGGTAGTCTTAGGAAGAGCAAAATAGAAAGCAAGCAAGCTGGCCGGTCTATGAAGCATTTCTCTATAATGGGAGCGTTTCTCCATAACACCAGTTATGGAGAGGTAAAGCACATCTTTTTTTAAGAGTTCTAGATCGACCCTCAAATTTTCTTAAGTGAAAATTAAGGATTTTCTCACATACAGCAATGGCTGACTAAATGAATACAACACAAACAAGACTGGATTTTTATGGCCTTAAATAAAGCTAGTCAAAAACCAGACCAAAACCTAGTAGTCACTGCCACACATGAAATCTCCCAAATGGCATTCCACAGTTTGCTGATATCGCCAACAGGGAAGGGCTCCTTTTGGCAAGGGCCTAGACCCCTCTTTTATTTTATTTTTTTTTTTTTCAATGTGAAATTTGTTTTTTTTTGTTTGTTTGTTTTTTTGTTTTTTTTTTAATAAATTTTATTGTTATATTCCCCATACAATTGCAGCCCCCCCATTCTGACCCCAATCCCTCCCCTCCCGCCCCCGCCCCCCTAAAATTGTCTCTGGTTCATAGTTTTTTGTTGATTTTGATTTTCACTTTCTTATAGTTATTCATTTTCCTGGTCCCTTATTTAAGTTTTCTAGATTCCTGCTATGAGTGAGACCATCCGGTATTTTTCTTTTTCTTTTTGGCTTATTTCGCTGAGCATGATCCCTTCCAGCGCCATCCATGTTGCTGCAAATTGCATGTGTTTATCTTTTTTGAATGCTGAGTAATATTCCATGGTATATATGTACCACATCTTCTTGATCCAGTCATCTATTTTTGGGCATTTGGGTTGTTTCCAAAGCTTAGCTATTGTAAACAGTGCTGCTATAAACATAGGGGTGCAGGTGTTCTTTGGAATTGATGTTTCTGTGTCCTTTGGGTAAATACCTAGGAGTGGAATTGCTGGATCATATGGAAGCTCTATGTTTAGTAGGTCCAGAAATCTCCACACAGCTCTCCACAGTGGTTGGACCAGTTTGCACTCCCACCAACAGTGCAGAAGAGTTCCTTTTTCTCCACACCCTCGCCAGCATTTGTTGTTGCTAGTTTTTTTAATATGTGCCATTCTCACTGGTGTAAGATGGTATCTCATGGTAGTTTTGATTTGCATTTCCCTGATGGCAAGTGATGTTGAACATTTTTTCATATGCCTGTTGGCCATTTGCATTTCCTCTTTGGAGAAGTTTCTTTTTCGCTCTTGTGCCCATTTTTTGACTGGATTATTTTCTTTGTTGTTGCTGAGTCTCATCAGCTCTTTGCAGATTTTTGTGATCAGTCCTTTATCATTAGTGTTGGGTGCAAAAATGTTCTCCCAGTTGGTGGGGTTTCTCTTTGTTTTTGTTATTGTCTCTTTTGCTGTGCAGAAGCTCTTTAATTTGATGTAGTCCCAGCTGTTTATCTTTGCCTTCACTATCACTGCTTTGGGTGATGTGTCTGTAAAGATGTCTTTGATGTGCAGATCACGTAGTGTTTCGCCTATATTTCCTTCTATATATTTTATGGTTTCAGGTCTTATGTCTAGTTCTTTAATCCATTTTGAGTTGATTTTTGTGTATGGTGTGAGGTAGTGGTCAAGCTTCATTCTTTTGCATGTAGCGACCCAGTTTTCCCAGCACCATTTATTGAACAAACTTTCTTTGCTCCAATGCATAGTCTTTGCTCCTTTGTCAAAGATTAGTTGACCATAAATCTGTGGATTTATTTCTGGATTTTCTATTCGATTCCATTGGTCTGTTAGACCCCTCTTTTAGACTCTTGCTGAGCAGTTCTGAACTTCAAGATCTCTGTGCTTTCTAAGTGCATCCTCTGAACTCTACCAGACACTTTCAGGCAGCGAATGCTAAACAGCAGATGAGCGCAGTCAGTGTGGAGTGTCATCCTACTGCTGCAACACAGCTGGAACTAAAACTTTAAGGCCCTCCATTAAAACTGCCTTTAGAATTAGCATTTTGAGGTTTTTCTGTTTGATTCAAACTTTTCAATTCCTATTTTATCCTAATTCACTTTAGAAAGTCCTTTGAAAAATATAGGTAATACAGTGTTTCCCCCATGTATTATATAGCCACATACTCAAAACTAAGGCAATTTAATTTGTAGGATCCAAGGCAAAGTTTCAGAAAATCTCATTAGGTTGTCTCCTTTGGACCTTCGTGAACCTCACTGCTCTTTCTCCAACACTACAGGCATCTGCACACTGCCCAACAGCAAGGGTTTGCCTTGGCCTTGGTCGTTCCACCTCTACTCATTCACAAATACCAGAAAGCTGTGGTGATTTATGGGAGGTTTCTTAACTCCTAGAGCCCAGAGATGCTGGTGCGACCATTACATTTCCAACTAGAATCGGGGTTTAGGTGGGCTCATGGTCAGCTTACTAAGTACATGTTTTTCCAAACGTCCTGCCCTTGTACCATCACAACTCATAGGGCATAGGAGAAGCCTTTGTAGTCTGGATTCTGACACTTGCACCTGGGTCTGGATTTTCTTGGAAAAACCTAAAGTATGAACTATTCTTCTAGAACTTAACCTAAAGAAATGAGATGAACACAGATTTACATAGATAACTCACTACCATACTTGCAGTAGCAAAAAACCTGCAAGAATAATGAATTAGTATGTTGGAACTTAAAAAGCTGCTTGGACAGTGCTTCTCATATAAGTCCTTGGGAGAGCTTGTTAATACGCAGAGGATTCAGTGGGTGTGGGGAGGCCTAAGAATCTGTATTTCTAACAGGTTCCCAGGTGATGCCCACACTGCTGCTCCATGGATCATGTTTGAGCGGCAAGGGACTTAAGCATATCCTGGCAGATGCTAGGTAACTTTTTCCATCTGCACTGGATCAGGCTCAAGCTAAGACCACTTTCTAGGCTCTGTGCCGCTTTTCCTCAGTCCTAAGTGAAAAGGACACACCAGGCCTGATTCAGACTGAGACACAATCCCCCTGCCAGGTTCCCAACAAGAGCTGCTTTCCCACCTGTACACTTCTTTTCCTAAGACCCAGCTGTCCCTAGAGTGAGCCAAGCAGCCAGACCTACACCCAAACAGTCAGCATTTCAAGGAAGTTGTGAACCGCACATCAGAGGCCAAAGCCCCTCACAGAGCTGTTACTGAATGGCATCCTCTCATAAGCACCCCCCTAGTCTCCCCAGGCCAGCCTCCTGGGCACCTAGCCTTGATCTAGGCACTCACTTCCAGCTGGACCCTGAGCTCTGACACACACTTCTACCTCTCACAGCAAAGCTTAAATGGAGAGTGCTACAGAAAAAGTACTGTCCAGAGAAAGGTTGGGCATCCATTTATTCAACAAAATCATAGGACTTTCAGGGAAACCTGAATTTTAAAACCTCACAGAAATGAGAGAGAATTTGACTATGAGCTCATGTAGGAACCTTCTACTGAAAGAATAGCTTGTATGATGAAAAGAAAAACAGGCACAGTCTGTAGATACAGGTCAGCATTCAAACCTTCTATCATTTACTTAGTTGAGTGGCAGGTTTCATTTCAGCAAAACTCTATAAGGAAAGAGAAGCTGGGAGGTTCTGAGGCGAAGGCTGCTACACTTGCAGAGAATTGGGGAAGGCTGTTTGTGGTTTATGACTGTGATGAGAAGCCTTCATTCATTCACAGGGCAGGAAAACTTGAAAACCTAATTTATAGTTGATATCCTTCTCAACTTGCCTATTTCTCTATTTGTTTTCTTGGAAAGAAGAACTTAGAAAAACTCTCCCTTGTTCAAAACAGACCTAGCACATGGCTACCCATGGTATTTCTCTTCTAGAACACAACTGAGAAGGAAATCTTCTGCAGGGCCACAATTGTGCTTCGGCAGTTCTACAGACACCACAAGTGCTTACCCAAACTTGTGAAAGGACTCAGCAGAAACATCAGCAGCATGGCAAACATGGTAAGCTGCCAGCTTGGTTCCTGATTCCAGCAGTGTCATTTCTAAATGTTTCCTAAGAGTACTCTTGATTATTCAACCTATTCATTCATTTGACAAATCTCTCTTAAGGTTCTTTGGTCACTCTGACTACTGTGTGGAAACCAGACTGAATAGGAGTAAGCACAGAAGCAAGATGGCTAGATGAGGGGGGTAGGGGTCTATTGCAGTAATCTAGCTTTGAGATCATGGTGGATTCAACAGGGTGGGAGGATTAGAGTTTGTCAGATTTAGGATATAACTAAAAATAGAGCCAAAAGGACTTACTGACAGATCAGTTGTGAGGGGTGATGGCAAGAACAAAAGATGACCTCTTGTTTTGACCTGAGCACCCTTTAAGGCTGGTTGGTGCTATTTACAAATATGGAAGACTAGGAGCAAAGCAGGTCTGGAAGTTAAGTGGAAGACTAAGAGTTCTAGTTTGTCCAAGGTAAATTTGAGGCACCTATTGGAGAGCTAAATGAAGATGTTAAGAAGATTATTGGAAAAGTCTGAAACGTAGAGGAAAGGTCAGGACTTATGAATTCTCAGAAAGATGTTATTTAATGTGATGACCTGAATGACATAAAGAAATCCAAAGACTGAGTCCAGACACACTCTAACATACAGAATCAGAAAGAGGAGGGTCCTGTAAGAGAGAGGCTGAGAATTAGCCAGTGAAGTAGGATAAAGCTGAAATGTGTGTGGCTCCCAGAAGGCAAGAGAAGAAACTCTTATGAGGGGGCCTCCCCGGTGGCGCAGCGGTTGAGCGCTGGGTTGCGAAGCTGCCCGCGGCCTCTGCGGCGCCGGTTCGATCCCCGGCTGCTCCCCGGCCACCGGAGGAGGGTCCCACATGGCATGCAGACCTCTCCTGCCGCCCGCTGCTCCCCTCAGCAGTGTACTTCGGTCCTTCTGCCTGCTCTGCTCTCCGCTCTGGCTCTGGTGAATTCTCTCACCCTCCCGCGCTTCTGACTGTACCCAGTGCATGTATAAACAAAAAAAAAAAAAACAAAACAAATAAAGAAAGAAAGAAAACATGCCCCTATATAAAAAAAAAAAAAAAAAAAACTCTTATGAGGGGATGATAAGTCTACTGGAGGTCAAGTTCGATCATGTTTGAGGATTATCACAAGATTTGGCTTGAGGAAGGTTATCAGTGACGCTATATAGATAGAATACAGGAATGAAAGCCTAACTAGAAGGGTTCAACAGAGAAGCAGGAAGCAGTGAAAAAGGGCAGTGAATACAGAAAAGTCATTTGAAGTGTTTCATTATAATGTTGCAGAGAAATGGAGAGGCTGAAGGAACGTTTGAAGGATTTTTTTTTTTTATGGTGTGGTATACATTCAGCATGATAGTATGCCATCAGGAGTGATGCAGTAGAGAAGAAGGGATTGTGCAGGAGAGAGGAAGAGCCAAGAGTGAATGCTATCTAATGCCAAGTTGAGCCTGTTGTCTTATTTATTTATTGGAACAGGGAGCTGACACAGCGCTCATTCTTTTAATCCTCTTATGAATTAGACACTGGGACCCTACTTTACAAAGGAGAAGAGTGAAACTTTCATAAATGAAGTAGTTTGTCCTAAGGTACGCAACTAATATATCAAGAGGGCTGAGATTCAAACTGAAGCAGTAGTCTGGTAATAGGTACCTGGAATCCTTCCCACCTGAAGTGCCACCATGCAATGGTGTTGCTTTTCAGTGGGCAAGAAAGCAAATGGACAACTCTCTCTCAGTGGTCCAGGCAGCCACCCAAAAGTCCCAGTAGTCAGTGGGCAGGTCTAAGTCTCCCATCTTCATGTCACACCCCCTGAGCAGCACTACCTGTAACACATCTCTCCAGAACGCAGCACTCTGAAGACAGTTAATGGTGGTAGAGTAACCATTTCTAGGAATGTAAATAGTATGCACCAAAACCAGGCAAATCCTGCTGGCCTAGAGGCAAAGGGATATTCCCAGTAACACTGCACAGAAGGCCCTGATTTCATCACTGTTCAGGAGGCAAGTTCAAGGGTACAGTTAGGTAGACAGCAGTGACAGCAAGACTCAAATATTTAGCAGCAATGAAAGCTAATGAAATGTTTCTTTTGTAGCCCTACTGCCCTGTGAATGAAGCCAAGAAGAATACGTTGAAAGACTTCTTGGAAAGGCTAAAGACGATCATGCAAGAGAAATACTCAAAGAGTTGAAGCTGAATTAATTTATGATTTCTTATTACCTTTATTTTTTTAAAGTATTTATATATTTATAACACATTGTAAAATAAAGTGCATGCAGAATCTGACAACATGACATTTCTTTTGTGGTACTGACTATGTTCACTTGACAAATGAAAGTTGTGGTTTACAACTTTGGGGGAAACCAATTTAATTTACTGAGACTAAAATCAGTGTGGGAGTTAAAAAGGAAAGACTGCTTTCCTCTCAAAGAGTTCAATCTCTAGTTGGGGACATAACACATGAAATGATTAAATAGTACAAGGCCATGCAGATGTAAATGATAAGCAAGCTTGCAGAGTGGCTCCATGAGTCCCCAAGACTATGAAGTAATTCTGAATTGAAAAAGTGTCACCTGGCTGCTTAGAATATTCTTCTTTCAGTGGCACATGGGTAGTTACAGTGAGTCTATAGAAGAGAAAAAAATTCTAGCACACTATGTGGCTCTGCAGTGAACAATAAAGTTCTGATAAGGTAAATTCACTTGATTCTCAAGTCTTTGTTGATAATCAACAAAGCACAGAAGACTTAATTATGGTTACAAAACAGAATGTAAATGCTATCAACCTGACAATAAAAAAGGTACAGCTCAAATGACTGAAAGGTCAAAGCAAAAGGAAAAAGGTGAGGCACTAACATCCCTAGCTAATTCAGCGAGGGGTTGGCTAAACAGTATTATCTAGTTGATCCATCAGCAATAGATTTAAGTATTTATTCAAAGTTTCAAAGGTAATAGATCTAAAATTAATTTATTATTAAAAAGTTAGTGTAAATGAGCTACACCCTCACTTTTCAACAAGAAAATTTTAAAAAGTGATCACAAGTTGTAGTTGGCGATATGGATATATGGGGATTGACTGTACTACTCTGCTTTTAAACATGTTTGAAAATGTTCATAATAAGTAAAAAAAAAAAAAAGTGAATCAGGAAATCCTAAGAATTATGACAGCCACCAGAAAAACTAAAAACAAAAAGGGAAGGTGGTTTGTTGAGAATGGGACTTGAATAAGGATCAGTCGAAGTATAAACTGCTTTCCATTTTAAATCTCTGTGTGCGTGTGTGTGCACACACATACGTGCCTGCATGTACATGTGATCATGTGCATAAATGAAAAAAAGTTTTTAAAAATTACAGAAAATAAAAACAGACTGATAATAACAAATGTTGAAGATGTGGGAAAATTGGAACCCTAGCTGTTTTTGGAAAGTGGTGCAATCACTTCTGGAAAACAGTGTGTGGCAGTTCCTCAAAGTTAAACACTGTCACTAAATGATCTAGCAATTCCAATCCTAGGTATCTAGTCAAGAGAACTGAAAATGTGTCTACAGAAAACCTCTACATAAATGCTCAGAATATTACTCATAATTGCAAAAAAGCAGAAACCTAAATGTCAATCAACTAATGAATGGATAAACTGTGGTATATCCATAGGACAAAGTATTATTTGGCAATGAAATGGAGTACTGATAGATACAACATGAATGAACCTTTGAAACATTATGCTAAGTGAAAGGAGCCAGACACAATAGGCCCCATACGGTATGACTCCACTTATAGGAAATGTCCAGAATACACAAATCCATAGGGCAAAATGTAGGATACTGGTTCCTAGGTACCAGGTAGATGGAGAAACAGGGAGTTACTACTAATGGACATAGTGTTTCTTTTATGGGGATGAAAATGTTCTGATATTAGTGGTGATAGTTGCACAGCTCTGTGAATATATTAAAACCAATGTTTACCTCTTAAAAGGATGAGTTTTATAAAAGTGATAATAGCTCAATAAAGTTGTTATTTACAAAAAATTAAATTATGGTTAGTCTTCACCAACCATAAAGACTTTGAAACTTACTATTTGAAGATATGTTCTCTGCAAGAATATGGATCTAGCAACACTGAATATGCATTCTTTTCATCCTCGCTTACACATGACAAAAATTAATACTAGTACTAAAATTATACTAAAACATGCATCATCTCTTTAACCCTCTCAAAATAAGGGAACAAATCAAAAGCTTAAAGTCTCACCCTGACCACAGCCAGTTTCACCCTGCCCACATAAAATACCAATATGCCAAGGGCAATAAGTATAGAGTCATGGAGCCTTCTAAGACCACACTGAAAACTTTAATTTCCTTTTTTCTTTGATTGACACTCATGTGCATTTAATGGCTAATGTGAGCTGTAATCTGCCACAGGATATGAGTTGTGGGTACAACTGGTATATGAGGCCAGGACGGTAAAAGGAAAGGCAATGAGGAAGAAAGATTTAGAAAGGGCCACAGAAAGGACATACCCAAGCTCTAGGTGCTCTGTCATAAGAAAAGTTTTTATGGTTAAGATGCAACTCACAAGACTACTTATTTCCAGACAGGTAGTCTAGGCACTGGATGGAAATGCCCAAAAATAATCTTTAGAATCTACCAAGCGTGTGAGAGAATATCGACTGAGGAAGATACCAAGAAAGAGCCGTAATGAAACGTTAGGATGAAGCAATGTGGAGAAGCTTATCTTCTCACACTTTCCTTCATGACACTGAGCCACAGTCCATGCCTGCTCCATGGAACTTGACACTTGTCTATGTATGAAACGTGCATCACTGACAGCAAAGGCTCCTTGCCATCAGCTACCTCCACCTTTTACCTATGAATAAACCCTCTCTCTAGTTAGCATTAAGTTATTCTTATTGAATAAACAAATGAACGACAAATCATTTCATTTTGCTCAAATATTTGGCTGAATGTCTTTTATTGAAATATACTTTATTAGAAATGCTGTTCTCTGGTAAAAGCATCTCTCTTGTGGCTATTTCTGTATCCATACTAGTGATCCTGTCCTGTATTTTTTTCACCCTCCTCCAGAAGTCATCTTGGTCTGCCCTCAGGTTGCCCACATCATCTGAAAATGCAGAATCTCGGTGCAGGGCAGTTTACAGCATTCTCATGGAGCAAGGAACAATCTGGCCTGTCAGCACAAAGATTCATCTCTTAGTCCCTATCAGCTTCCACAGAGAAAAAGGCAGGCACCTTCACTAGTCTTGTGCTGATTTCTGCCTTTACAAGCTCAAGTCGGAGTTCCAGGGAAATCTCCCAGTAAGCCATCATGCCTCACATTTCCGGACATCCTCTCCTTAGCTCTCTCAAGTGCTACTATTTCAATCCATTCTTCCTGCCAACCTCTTCCTAGTTCAACTTTTAGTCTCCAAGCTGTCTAAACCTTTCTTGTTTCCTGTTAGCCAGTGTTAAATCACACACAAGCACGTTCTGATGTTTTATGTGCTGGCTGCATTTCCGTGAACCTGCTAGGCAACGTGAATAAAGACACACTTGTTCCCTGTCTAGGCAGCAGTCATCACGTCAAAGCCAGCAAGGAGAGAAAGGGACTAGCTAGCTCATCACCTGCTTGCCACCAACCTATCTAATCCTTTGGTTGCCACAGCAGTTGTTTCTCTAAAACACAATGTGATGACCCACTTAAAATATTTCCATGCTTCTCAATGTTTACAAAACGCTCTTTCACATCAGGATCCTGGTCTATCTCTTCCGTTTTTGGGCTCGTCTCGCTGTACTCCTTTTGCCCTACTTCAAACACATCACCAAGACACGTGGAATCCAGATGTGTGACTTCTTCTGGGATGTCTTTTGGACACCTCTCATACCTCAAGCGGCACTTCCCCTGAGAAGACACCATTTCTGATCTTTTGGTCAGGTAGACAGGTGCCAGGCAATGTCTCCCCTGCTAGGGAAGAAATCTGTGCCTGGCAGCTTACCACTCCCTTCCTTCACAACAGCCCCCAGCATGCTGTGCTGTCACTCTGGCTGCCTCTCCCTCCTGAGGAAGGCTGTGAACTTTGCAAGGCCCTTCTACTCAGCACTGTGTAGGTACACAGTAAATACAGAAGCCATATACATGTATAACATAAGGAGCTACTGCAGAGGAGATACAATTTCAACAGATACCTGATGACAAACTGGCTTATCTCTTGGAGAAGAAATCAAGACAAACATAAATATTTCTGTAATGACTCTGATAGTTTTAAGTGAGGTTAGGCAATATCCTCTTGCTAAGATTGGTATCAACTCTGAGAAGTATTTTATTCAGTTGTAAAGTCCCAGTTAAATTCCTTTGTACAATTGGAGAATAAAGCCTTTGATTAAAAACTGAAATTTCCCCAGCCCTCTCAAAAGAGGTGGGGGAGGGGAGCAGGTGTGGAAGAATATCTGATCTATCATATTCTTTAGTCATAAACGTGTTTGGGTAAAACAATGCGATGTTCTGATAACGTTGATAAAAGTAACTTCAAGATTGGGTCACAGGAAGCCTAAGATAAATGCTGAGAGGAAACAGGTTCTTTTTGAAGTAGCCTCTTCATAATCATTTTCCCACACATTTGTTCAACTTCCGAAGGATGACTGAATACTTATTTGCTTTGCAAATGAAATAGTTTAAGAATGAGACATTCAGATAATGTTGTAACAAATGTTTTTAGAAGTCTCCTCCAGCTCACTTTATGTTTAGGCTGTGGCTTCAGATTTCTGTGCTTATAGGCCCAGGCTGTTCCTTAGATTCCTGGGAGTCTTTGTTGTGTGTTATTACTTGTTTTTAGAACAGATTTATCAAGGGTCTTCAAAGAAGATGGAATGGAAGATATCCTCTGCAGCACCCTGACAACATAGACAGTGACAGGTTTCCAAAGTCTGCTTGAGTGGTATTACTTGATGGAAGTGAGAACCAAGGCTTCCAAACTCAAGTGGAGGGCATGGGGAGAGGGTGTTAGGGTAGCACTATTTATTATTTTGCTTAGTATATGTGTGGCCGAAGTGAGCAATTTTGCTTATGCCATGACAGGTCTTTAACTTTATTTTCATGTTCTGTTCTACATACATGTCAGAGTATTATAGAATCTAGCAGTTGGGAAAGTAAAGACAGCAAGCCCTGAAATGACCAGAGGAGACTCTTCTATGTAAAAAGCACATTTAAGTCCTTTGAAACTTGTCAATAAATCAAAACTTCTTCTCAATATTCCCTTGACTTTCTTAAGGTTGCCTAGCATAGTGCCTGCTCATCAATAAATGTCTATCAGAAGAACACATGATTAACAGTTCCAGCAATGAAATTGTTTTGGAGATATTTTAAGCTCATTAAAATTTTTCAAAGAGATCATGATATTGCTATCACCCAGAAGTATCTCCTTTTACCTTTCAGTGAGACACATTCTCCATATACACTTCAAGTAGTTTCTATTCTCAAACACCTAATGAAAAAGATAACAAAATTTGAATGGAAGTATTTTTGGTGAAAGTAAATTGTATCCGTGATAAGAAACTCATTTAAAAACATCTCTTCTAGGTTTCTATCTCATAATAATTTCTGTTAAAGATGCACAACATTGACTTTTTTTCTCTTAACCATATGAAATCGAAATGTCAAAAACAACCTGTCTATTAATATCAGGATGGATGTAGACATGAAAATAGTTCAAAAAAAGAAGACCACTACTACAGGCAATAGTAAAGATTTTTATTTCTTATTTAAAGCATGCTGCATGTATACATATAATATCAATATATACAACTTGAACAAATACAATTTATACATAAAATACAATGAAAGTGTGGTTTTTGAAATTAATGCAACAAACGCACTGTACAACTCATAATTTTGGTCAGTATACCGTATTATAATAATGCTACTGAAGTTATTAATGATATAAATTAGACTACTGTATAAGTTCAAAGGCACTAAGAAGATCTATGTTTTCTTCTAGCATTTTAAGAACAAAGGATAATTAAACAGATGTACACATTAAGAAATTGGGCAGATACTGGCGTGCTTAAATGTAAACTCTACCCATTCCTTAATTCACAGCCCTATAAAAGAGAGGGATTTCCTTAAGATTTAAGGGGAAAGAAGTTTTTAAAAGACTAAAAAGAAACAAAACAAGCCACCAAAAGTCAATCATAATTTCAATAACACATTACAGATGAAGTAGCACCACCCCTTCACCCAAAGTAACTTTTTAAACTTGAAGCAAAATTTTTTTTTTGCTTTTTCCAGAAAGTTGGTATCATAGCTTGTCAAATGGATTTACTTGAGGGGTAAATACATGGGTACAGACCTCTCTCCATTAATCCTATACTTTACCAGAATTAAAATAAAAATGGGAAATACTATTTTATATTTTAATATTCTAATTATTAACATATGTAATTATGGGGCTTATCAAAAAACATACTACAAACAACATTCTACCAAGGATCCTTTTAAAAAATAAATATTACTTTTTTAAATTAAAGGAAAAAAAACATTTAATTACCTATTTATATATAGGTGACATTCATTCTAAATCTACTTATTTCAAATAATGAGCAAGTTTGTCCATCTAGATCCTTTCATGAAATTAATAGTGAAGTTACAAAATAGTTCATTTGTAGACAAAGACAGTAAAAGTGGAAAACACAGAGCTGCTATGATTGGAGCTAAATGAGTATCTTTAAAGTCAGTGTCCCATGTTTTCTTATAGATATACAGGCCTGGCTCAAATATATAATTTTGGTATTTAATAAGAATATTTAATGTTCACCTGATATATTCGGTTCTAATGTAAATGCTTTTTTAAAAACTATTGCAGCAGTCTGGTTTTTTTAATTCTCAATGTTTTGACTTATTATAGATTTCTTTTTTGTTATACAGTAGAGTGGAATAGAACAAAAATGTAACATGCGGGTTTAAAATATCCATACTTCCAAAGTTTAATGCAAAAATTATTCCTTTCCTATTAACTGAGTTGTTAAAGGCCAGAAACATAACTTTCAAAAAGAAGTATTCATCTTTTTTTCTATTGGTAACTCAATTTTACCAACAGTTAAATGTATGTCTACAAATTGCCAAGATATCCTGCTTACACAAAGCTTTTACAAGACAAATTCACCTCAAGTCTTCACAGTACCTAGACAATGCCCCACAGAAAAAAGTGATAAACTTCTAACTCTTATATACTACAAAGAAAATGCACCAATTAAAGGCAATTCTTATTACCTAGAAAATATTCACCACATACAGGACATTTACTACACCACCTTTGGAATGTACTTTAAATTTATGGATACATTTTTAATACCAGTTCACAAGTAGACTGCCTTCACACTCACTTTATATACAGCTTTATAATTACAAACCAGTATATAACCAAACTTAGTAAAATTATGTTAATAAATATTAACTTATGAAGTCTCAAAACTAGGAACCAGTGTGTTCCAGGACATAATTTTAAAACTCACAAAAGCTCTCTTAAGTGGTTTAGGAGAAACATAGTTTAAAAAAATGATTTTGTAAGCAGCCAACAAAAGAACAATTTGTTAATAGAAGAAATTCAAGGAAGAGTATTTCCTTTTCATAAAATGTAATAAAAGACCAAAGTGTTTTAAAGGCTAATAATTAAAAGATATTTGCTTATTTGATTGGTTGTATTTTCTGGAAAATAAAGTCTTCCCAATTGAACAAAGAGCAATTTCTATCAAACTTTATAACTCAGACGCAAGGAAAGCATCCCTTAGTGACACTTCAAAGTGAATTTTAAAAATCATATATAGAGATGCAAAGATTAGTGATAAGTACTTAGCTTCTTAATTTTCCACAACTGTAACTCCTTTACATTTGATGTTTCAAGAGAACATGAAACTATAACCAAAAAAAGTATTTTGACTAAAGTGGCAAAAAAGGTCAAGAGAGATCCAAATGAAACATACTTTCAGCTTCTCTTTTTTAAGCATGAATACTTCCAAAGACTGTGAAATCATGAAATTCTCTACAGATAACCAATAAGATCAGTCATCTCATACTTAAAATGCAATTAGCGTTAGAATAAAAATTAGAGCATATTTAAACAGCCAGGTGGGTGTTAACATTGAATCTTTTCTTAGATATGCAGCCCAAACATTCATGTATAACGTCACAACAAAGGACAATTACATCTGCTAGTTTCTGTGTGCATCACAGAACATACATTGTTTTTTCTATTGTGAAATTCTGGTTATCTAAATATATAATAATTGAGTAAACTAACAGATTTATGTATACATGTAAGTTGCAACTTTCTATAGTATTATCTGCTCCCCCAACTTCTCTACACAGTATAAAGTGAGAAATAATAGCACAATTTGAACAATTACCAGGTTTACAATTTTAATGTTAAGATTAACATATATATACTAAAAGTTATCAGGTGAATTATTCTTTCCAGTCTTACTCCTTGATCTACAGCTTCCATTATTTGGAATTACACAAAAGTTTTCAGTGATTTAATGAAAGATTTTGTCCAAGCATGAGAATATCACTAATTTTTATTTTAAGTCTTTAACATTACTGAAGTAAAGAATCAATTACAGTTTCAGGCTTTGCAGAACGCTTTCTGTTTAGAGAAGAGAAAAAGAAAACATGAATGCTTTTCCTAAAAGACTGAAATGCAAACACTTAATGTAGCAGATAATACAGAGTGGCCACAGACACCAGAAACAGACCCAGGTGTGACATAAGAGATTAAAGCCCACCTTTGCAGGCTAGGGAAAGGCTGCCTAGAGCAAGAACTACTAAAGCAAGGCCCTCTACTATATCACACAGAGCGGGCGGGATTGAGAGGATAATTTCCAAAGCCACATTAAGTACCATGGCCAGGCCAAGTGAGCTGCATGCTTGCCAGACCTGAACCACTGTGATTATCTCTTCTGGGGCATGCTAAAGGTACAGGTTTACTCAGTGAAAATCACACACAAGTCATCTGAGGAAACATCATAGATGAATGTGTAAGGACCAATGGAACTGCTAAATCAATGTAAAATGCTTATTGCAATTCTGCTTAGCACATGAAGCTACGCATTTTTAATGAGGAATTATCACATTGAACATTATCATATGACATAACATAGTATCAATAAACCATTTATTGTTTATATTTACTTATGCTTAAGACTATCATTTACTTAGGGTTTTCATAATATAGCAGGCTAATTCTAATATAAAGAGATGCTGGATTTGGCTCATCTAATATTGATATATATATATTTTTTCCCCTTTTTTGGCTAAATCAAAAAACGAACATTATTTTAAAATGAGCATTCTGAAAACTGTACCCAATTACCAAATCCAATTTTTGTTTTAGGACACATATCTTAAAAAATAAAGGAAATAAAAACTGACAGATCTCATGTACTGATCTAGATTTCTGGCTTCTTAGAAACAAGATGTAGCAAACAAAGGGCTCTCTATTACCAGATCTAACTAGGAACAGAGCAGCAGTCACTAGCTTTAGACAGATCCCTCTTCAGTGTGCCTCAGCCTCCACTACTGCTTATTTCTGTCCTATACTGAGACCAACTGTCTTACCATTTATCATCACACTCAGACTGTTATTTTTCTTACTAACTGCAGAGTTAAGGAGAAAGTATCTCTGTGAAAAGGTAAAAGATCTAGAGGGAATGTTTCTGTGGACTGATTTCACTCATTCTGTATTACATGGATGGACTTCTGTTGGCATATAAGTTTTCAACCTGTGGCACCTAAATGCTAAAGAATGCAAGAATTTGTACTCTTAATATACTACTGATTCATCCTCCCCCAGGTTCAACTACCCCAAATATATCAATGTATCAACAGATGTCTATGGGCTATCTGAAACACAAAAATATTAAAACTATCAACCTTATCCTACATATAACTCAAAAGTCCAGATATTTACAGTAGGGAAAAGACTTATTAGCTTATTATTAATTTCAGGAGCCCAAAGTGGTACAGTTTAAACAAATTGAACAGTATATAACATAGGGAAGAAAGAGAACTAATAAGTTCCAGCACAAGGTTCCCACATACTGATTATCCTGGTTTTATATTATGATACAAATACACAATTAAATAGTTAAAACCAATGCCCAAAGAGAGAAATTAAGGTTCTTGGGGCAATGTTTATGACAGAAAAACAAGTATTAATACAAAACCTTGGGAATTTAACCAGGGATATCAATTAACATGACACTAGAAAAATCAGTGTAAGAAATAAGACAACAGATGACGTGTACATATCTGGAAAGAAAAAAGTCAATTAAAAATAAATTCCATTACTAAGAGGGACTGAAGAAGTCAGAAGACCTTAATTTTTTAGCCAGATCTTACTCAAATTATAACTACCTAAGGACTTTGATACTTTACTAACATACCATATAAAAGTCAACTAAGCTTCCTCTTAATCTTAGAACATCTCACAGCCTTTGTTTGATGGGATTCAAAGACAGTCCTTACCTTCTCCCTGTTTTTGGTCTTGCTTTCCCCTTTGATGTCCGTGGCCTTTCCAATTTCATTAAAGACTGTCGCAGGCTCTCCTCAGTATAGGCAAGATACACATGGGAAAGGTCTACTTCAAAGGGCTAAGTAAAGGAAATACAAAACACTCTTATAGGGAGAAGTTAAACCACATTTGGGGGAAGATTTTAAATACTGAATAAAACTTTAAGAAAAAAGTCAAAAAATACCAAATAAGTATCTAAAGATATTTCACTACCGTTTTTCTCAAATGTACCAAGCTTAGTGGATAAGCCCTACAAGATCCTTAGAAGTAAAGAAAAATGTATCATTTTCCTTAATGCTGCTCCTTCCACCTGTTGACCTAGGACTAAGACTAGCTTTGAAAAGGAAAAAACACATTCTATTCTCTAAATAGATCTCCACGACCCAGAGAGGATGTGAAGAGTGCTCCAAAGACTGATTCCACATCACCCTTATGGCGTAAGTGATAAGCCTGCTACCATGACTAAAGGTGAGCAGAATTGTCCTAATAATCATCCCATTCTACAGCCTCTATTCACAAAAGATTCATTCATTTTTCAGCAGACCTGATTAATAGATTATCAAGATGATAGTATAATTTTGTGACCCACAGTCCTGTAAGGAAGTAACTATAATTAAAAAAAAAAATCATTCTTACGTCTTTTTCTTTTTTATCAGCAACAGGAGTCTGCTTCCTCATGTTATTCCCTGTGTAGGCAACACATTTCTCAAAAAAGAAAAAAAAAGGGGGGGGGGCGAAGGGAAGAAAATTGTCTTAATTAACAATACTATGAACAAGGTAAATTACTATGAGATATAATGCTATTATACTCATAAAATATGCTAGATCAGAAAGAGACCCCAATGCTTATTCAGTCCTAAGTCACTCAGTTCCATGTAGCCCCAGACTAGACCATTTATACTAAATACTCTGTGTGTTATAGCTAGTTAGAAAAACATCTTATCCACCATACTGCATTCTCCTGATTTATACTCTCTTCAAAGTGCCCAGCACAATTCCAAGTCTATAGGAAGTACTCCAGAAGTATTTCATGAAACGATGAAGGTAATACTCACTAGCTGCCATTCTCCTATGTCTTCATTCCAATGGACATAGTTTTCAATCATTTCCTTTTAAAAGAATCAAAGATAGCCCACTTTTAATATTTAATAATATAGAAAAATATTCATGGAATTTAAATCTTAGTAATATTAATGAAATAAGTCTCAAAACATTACATACTGCTGGTACCCTTTTTAAAGATTTCTAAATACATAGACACAATTAAGCTACAGAAAAATGAAAGCCAGGGTATGAAGAGGCTGTTACCTTAGAGCAAAGGAATGAAGAAGAGAGGGAGAAATCACTTGGTTAGAAGTACTATCATGGTCTGAGACTAAGGGGATGAGTTCAGTACAAAATAATTAATAAGTCAATGCAGGCCATTCAAGGATAAATAAGGAAAGAGTACCATTAACCAAAGATTAATCCTATGTGCCTGAGAACCAAAGGAAAAAAATAGCATGGCTTATTTTCACAAATTTCTTAAGGCTATATAGACATTCAAAATAGATTTTTAAGAAATCAATATATTAAAATTTATTAAAACAGGAAATTTTTAATAAGAAAGGTTGAGATTTTTAAAATATACTATTATTAAAAATTAGCGTCCATCTGAAGATGGATGGTGGTAGTGGCTGCACAATGTAGTGCATACACCTAATATTGCTGTACTATACACTCAGTAAAGTGTTAAATTTCATGTTGTATGTGTTTTCATACACATGTACATAGAATTAGCATCCCTAAGTTGAAAGAAAATGCCAGCACAAGGGTTCTGCTCTAGTTAGGATACTTAAAGGATAAAGATGTTGAATGAATGAACAGAATCTATACCTCGTTTCTGATTCTGATTACAAGAACCTTGGTTCCTCCAAAGGGCTGAGGCACTACTATTTAGATGCTCAGAAGAATTATGTATCAAGTTCAAGTGAAATGTGATGGCATTATTTCAAGAAAATTTTATAATCAATACTAAAAAAGTTATTGGCCACCAATTAAATTAAAAATTATATTTCTCTATTCCTTAACCCCAGCCAAGGGACCCAACATATATGTTACTGATACCACCCTCTTACCTGATAATCCTGAGGTATAAAGTTATCAATAATAAGCATCTGAAGTCGAAGCTCCCGACTAAGTTGTCGAATGTTCTCCAGTAGCCCTTCAATTTCTCTCTGATGTTCTTGTTGGAGATCAGCCATCTACCAGAAAAACAATGAAAATATTAAGGGTAAGCAAGATTTCAAGTACAGAACAGTTCCATGTGAGATAGGGCACTGGTCTGAGAAACCTTGTGTTTATCCAGTTCTTTCACAAAAACAATGAGCAAAATGATACTATTACTATCCCACAATATTAGGTAAGATTGTAAACAACATTTTAGCTAAGTAGCTAAAATTTTAAATTGCACATAAAGGAGAAATAATTTATTTCTTTAAAATTATAAGCAAATACATGAGTCCTCTAGGATTTTAAATCATACCTAATCAAATAAGACTTTTAAAAAAAATTCAGAACTGGGCCTCCCGAGAGGCGCAAGGGGTTAAGCACCGTACTATGAAGCAGTCCGCAGCCTCTGCAGCACAAGTTCAATACCCGGCTGGCCAGGGAGCAACCTACATGGCGCAGCAGACCTCTCCTGACTTGCCCTTCAGCAGTGTATTTCACTCAATCTGCCTGTTCTGCTCCCGGCTCTGTCTGTGGTGAATCCTCTCACCCACCACATCTCTGGCCTGTACCCCAGCTCTCGTATGCATAAATAAATAAATCTTTAAAAAAAAAAAAGCTTCAGAACTACCTTATTTAGTAAGCAATTTCTAAGAGACCAACCTCTGACTTTGCAGCCATCAACATAGTCCAAACTTTCTTTAATTTCTTGGTCTTTCCTTGTGCTTCCTCTTGCAAACTGGTATATTTTTCTTCGATATCCAAGCGTTCTTGCTATGACACACACACACAAAAAAAAAAAAAACGTTCAGAACTACTTCATTAAATTAAAAGCTTGATTTTTGTCTCCAGTGTAGCTCTCTTGGATGGAAATTTTCATTGTATGTGGTGTATTTCTAAAAATTACATTTTGATTATTTCTTCTCCGTGTCGGGGGCACGTCAGTGGGTTTTAGTTAGTTACAGATTAAATAAAAAATTAATACTACACAGTGGTATAATTTGATAGAGATGTTACATTGTTACACTCATATTTGGGAAAATTATGTCAAATTCTTGTGAAATTTCGTGAGACAATTGTAGTAGAATAGCAATAAATTTGAATATTTAGCATAAATTTGATTATTTAACATATTACAAATGTTTATCAGCAACTACAGCTGCCCCTGTAACAGCATGGGTTTGAATGGTGCAGGCCCACTTACACAGATTCGTTTCCCTCTTTCTCCTCTTCAGCATGAAGATGATGAAGATAAAGAGCTTTATGATGCTACACTTATGATTTTCTCATTAACATTTTATTTTCCCTAGCTTATTATGTTGTAAGAATACCGCAAATATAACATATACATATACTCTTATCACTAATGCTTCTGGTCAATAGCAAGCTATTAATACTTACGTTTGAGGGGAGGTACAAATTAGACATGATTTTTTGATTGCATGAGGGTTGGCCTTCCTAACTCCCATGTTATTCAAGGGACAACTGTATCATCTTTCAAACAAGCCACACATATGCTTTAAACTTTCACTAAGATTATTGATAGTTCACTTTTCACTAGAAAAATTAAAAGGTTTGGCAAAGCATGAACCAAAAACAGTCACATTACCTCTTTTTCCTCAAGTTCTCTGCGAAGTTGTTCTGCTCTCTTCCTCCTTTCTTCCAATTCCATATTAGATTCTTCAAGAAGTTTTTCTTGTTCCTCAGCTTTTGCCAACAAATCAACACCACCAACAATTACCTTCTTCTCCAGTGCAGATAATTTCTCTAGCAAAGTCTGATGCTCTTGTCTGTTGATTAAAATAAGAGCACTCTTAGTCTATTAATCACTTGCTATTCTACTACAATTGTTTCACGAAATTTCACAAGAATTTGACATAATTTTCCCAAATATGAGTGTAACAATGTAACATCTCTATCAAATTATACCTGTGTAGTATTAATTTTTTATTTAATCTATAACTAAAACCCACTGACATGCCCCCGACATGGAGAAGAAATAATCAAAATGTAATTTTTAGAAATACACCACATACAATGAAAATTTCCATCCAAGAGAGCTACACTGGAGACAAAAATCAAGCTTTTAATTATTACTCAATATTCTTACTTCTGCATCACATGAAAAATACTAGAAATTTAAATCATGATGCCATCTCAAATTAGTATTACTCACTGGGCCTTAAGAAGGTCTTTTTCTCGTTTCTCTAATTCAGCTCTAGCCTTGTTCCTTTCTTCTTCTTCCATGTCAAGTTTTGTTTCAAGTGCTTTTCTCTCCTCATCAATTTTTGCTTGCATTTCCACCATCTTATCTGGGGAAACTTTCTTTTTACCTATTTGTCATTTAATTACAACAACCACACCAGAGTCAATATTTCGACTTGTATAAAATATCCTCAATACATAAGATACATCCCTTAGTTAAAAAAAAAAAAAAATGAGCACTTCAAGGAAATCAAACAATACATTTCATTTTTATTTACTGTGTTCACAAAAAGAATTTTTTAGCTAACTGCTAAATTCAAACTATTATCCAAGTGTCAATAACTAAGAACAGAAGTAAAAGAAAAACAAGAGATGAGCAGCAACGAAAGATTAACAGGAAAGCCGAATAAATGAAAAGGCAAAGATCTGTGTGCACTCATATAGCATATGTGATCCAAAAAGCAACATGATTACTTTTTTTTGATACTGAGGTATAAAATCAAGTGACTTTGCAGAGTGCTCCTCAAAATTTAGTAAAATAACTGAATAAAAGTCACATATATGTATAATATACAGGGGTAAAAATGTCAGGCAGAATTAGTTTTTAATATATATTTTCAGAGTTTTTCTAAAATCTTTGTTTAATAGAATTACTTGTTTTATTGCACAGTATATTTTTAAGGGAAGAAATTCTATACTAATTTTATAACAGTTACATAGTAATTAACCAAGCATTTTATAGCTGCTGAGCTGTTGTCATATATATCTTACATGAAAAACTAAAATAGCTCATAATTATATCAAACTCAGCATCCTAGATCTCTCTACGTCAGATTAAACATGCCAGTGTCAAATCTATGTGGAAATACTATCAGATAATAATGCTTGAAATACAGGTTTTGATTATTTTGGTTATAACATCTAGTAGTGTTTTGGGCCTCCCCAGTGGCACAGTGGGTTGAGAGCCGTGCTATGAAGCTGTCCACAGCCTCTGCAGTGCGGGTTCGATTCCTGGCTGGCCAGGAAGAGTCCCCCATGGCATGGCAGACCCCTTCTGCCTAGCCCCCTTTGTCTGCCTGTTCTGCTCCCTGCTCTGTCTCTGAATTCTCTCACCCTTCCGCGCCTCTGGTCTGTACCCCAGCTCTTGTATAAATGAATAAATCTTTAAAAAAAAAATCTAGTAGCGTTTTAATGTATCTATAACAGTTCAACAAAAGAATTTTAAAATCACAAAATTAAAATGAAAAATCAAAGAGTGAAAATAAATTCTAGCTCATTAAACTGGTTATGAAACTGAATCAAAGGTAATTCATTTCTGGTAATTCAATTTCTTTGAAACATACTTTCCTTCAGAGAAATGATCAAACTTTTCATAGAATTGGTCTGATGCGCTCCTGAAAGTTTGTCTTTCTTAATTAACTTCCTTCCCAAGGAACCACAGAAAAGTGTGTATCAGGAGAGTTTGTAAATCGTTAATGTCTTCACCCAAAAGCTAACCTCTCCTGCTAAGAAGGAAAGAGAACCAAATAATGATTATGCTGGAGATATATATCTTGAGTTTACTCTCTCAGGAACCATGAGAAAAAGAATCATTTATTGCCTTTAATTTTTTAGGATAAAATTGTATTTAAAAAAAGGCTTAAAATACGTCACCCTTCATTTCTATAGAAACAGTCCAAAGCAACTACAGCCACAAAACAAATAAGTTAAATAAAAGAATAAATAAAAGCACTAGATCCAAATTCATGCTTTGGTGTGGTGTGATTCATTGCATTCCAAAAGTCAGGATTTAGACCTGATCACATTGCTTTCTCTGGCACAGGCACCTGTGTTGAATGTTCAAAATTACACTGTTAAAAAATAATTGAAAAAAATAATTTAACTCCTAGTTTAGTGAATTCCTAGGAAGGATTTCTTACTGATTATATTATTTCTTAGAAAACTCGGGGGAGGGTAATAAGATCAGGAATAAAGTGCATGCATTTTAAAAACTTCCAACTTCCTTTCCACCTCAGAATTACAAATATTTACAGAAAAAAATGGGAACTATGTTAAGACCAAAAAAAAAAAAAACACAAGAAGAATGTGTGAAGTCATGGATACTAACAGTATAGAGGAAATGATCTGATCAACATATGTACTAAGTTTTTAGGCTTCTAAAGTTCTATTGTTTTATTAACAGTTAGAAAAACTGTTTCCAAACCTCTCAACTGGCAGTGAAATAAAAAGATTACATGTACAGTAAGTAATACAAAAGCCCATGGCTATTGATGTATTACTACTATGACTGAATTGCACTCTTTACTCAAAACCATTTAGGCAATATTTTAAACTGAAGCTTCAGCAGCAAAAATCTTGTGCTCTCATAACAGTTTCATAAAGATAATCATGCATATATAGCTAGGTTCAGTTTCAAAAGCATAATATTTAAATGACATATTATTCTTGCCAGAATTTTTGTAATACATTATGTTCTTTCCAAATCATATATTAAGCTAAATGTATGTACCAACTCTCCTAACCAGATATTTCAAAATGTGACATCATTATAAGTCACCTCTAACAAGGCCTCCCTGATGGCGCAGGCAGTTGAGTGCAGCGCTGTGAAGCTGTTCACAACCTCTGCAGCGCGGGTTCAATGCCGGCCAGCCTGCGAGAATCCTACATGTGCAGCACATGGTGCGGCAGACCTCTCCTGTCTTGCCTGCTGCTCTCCTCAGCAGTGTGTTTCGTCAGTCTGCCTGTTCTGTACCCCGCTCTGTCTCTGGTGAATCCTCTCGCCTCCCGTGCATCTGGCCTGTACCCCAGCACTTGTATAAATAAAAAATAAATTTAAAAAAAAAGTCACCTCTAACCCTAAATCAAACAAAACAAAAATCCTTATAATAGGATTTCTACATGGTAGAATTCAGCAAAAACTTCATATAAATCTTTAAAAAAAATTATATCACAAAGTAATTAAGCCAAACAAGTAATTAAGCCAAACAAGATTAGTAGTATTTTTATAATGGCCCTTTGCAATGTGTTCAAACCAAAACAGTAAAGTGAATTCTGGAAAGGAAAAATTAAAGGGGAAAATTTCAGTTAAGTGTTTATTAATTTCATTTTCATTTCATGAACACCCAAGGGCATAAGTAACAAGTTGGCCTTTAAAAAAAGATCACTTGTGGGCCTCCCCTGGTGGCACAGCGGTTGAGCGCTGGGCTGTGAAGTTGCCCGCAGCCTCTGCAGCACCGGTTGGATCCCCGTATGCCAGGGAGGGTCCCACATGATGCGCAGACCTCTCCTGCCGCGCCCACTGCTCCCCTCAGCAGTGTACTTCATCAGTCTGCCTGTTGTGTTCCCTGCTCTGGCTCTGGTGAATTCTCTCACCCTCCCGCGCTTCTGACTGTATCCAGTGCTTGTATAAATAAATCTTTTAAAAAAAAAATTATTCTTAAAAAAAAAAAGATCACTTGAATATGAAATCATTTATATTTGTAGTTCCAAAATTTGGCTTAATGGGCTTTAAAATTTAGGGGAAAAAAGCTTTAAAAAAAAAACTAAAGATTTTTTTAAATACAGAAGATACTTACCTTGTAAAAAAAATTTCTGAATTAAAAAAAAGTAGTTAAATAACAAAGTTGTTTATAGTTTAAATAATTGTACCATGTGGAGTGCAAATCAATCACACCAACCTGCTTGATCTTTCAATAAGAAGTAGTAAGCAAATCGTAGACAGGAAGCATATGCACAGAGATGAGGAGGGAAAAGAAAAACATTATTTCTTTTGTAAAACAAAGAAAAATGTATAATAACATTCACTTATAGTATAAGTGTAGAAATAATTATCAAAACTGAAATAGAGCAGTTTTATACAGAGAAAGGCACATTCAACACAAAGATGTAATTTATATACAAGGATAAGATTTAGTCTAAGATTTCAGTTCTAAACAATCACCACTGCTCACATTGACTCCCAAACTCGTGCAAATTTAACAATTCATCACCATGTGGTTATACTAAAAGAAGACATGAAATTGGGAACCTGTTAAGACCATGGAAATAATCTAAATGGGCAAAACAAAGTTAAGCCAACTTTAAAAGTTAGTTATTTTAAAAACAGCAAAATTTACTTTATCCAGTTTCAAATGTTCCCAATTCAGTATTGTTCTATTGTAAGGATTCATTAAAGGTGTCCCTCCCCCTTCAAGAAAAGGCAACACAAAACAACAACCAGATAAATGATAGTAACAAAACAGATAAATGATAGTAATTTTCGGTGTATTTGATTAACAAAGGATTTAACAGACTGAAGAGTTTTTAAATCTGCAAGTTTTCCTAATGTTTTTGGCTTCTCAACTTGACATATAAACAATTTTTAGATGAAAAAAGTTTACTGCATAAAGTAAAATACATCTGTATAACAACAAACTTGTATTTGACTTATTAGATTGTTAAGGGTAATTATATAATGATTCTACAGAAGTAAATCACCAATTGATGATTCAAAGGACACATTATAAAGGTTATTCATAAATTTAAAAGGGAAGGTACATACAAGTTACACACAGCAATTCACGCTGGGACAACCATCTTTCCATTTCACTAACACACATCACGAAACAATTTATGTTCCAGTTACATAAATTAGAACTAAAACTGATTGAATTTAACAAAGTATAGCAAACCTAACAACATACTTTCATGTAACTTTCTTTAAGAATAAAGCTTTTAAAACAGAAAATTAACTATAATACCTCCCACTCAGATATTTTCTCATATTTCACAATTTATAATACAAAATACCTCTACATAGTTTCTAAAGACAATTTTATGTATTTACAAGCTATCCTCTGAAATCAATGTCCTGATAAAACATAAGAATTGACAACAGAGAAAAACAATTATTATTCTTCATCTTCTTCCTCTAGAAAGCTAAAAGCATAAGAAAAATAACCAATTGTTTTTGTTATTAGTTTTGGAGATGGTAAGTTTCTAGATAATGCTTTAAAAGACAGTAAGCTGCAAACTAATACAAGAGACCATCAATTCCCTTTTCCTCCAAAAATAAAATAATAAAATTTACAATACTTCCAACTTAATTAAATGAATTAAGGTTTAAGAAGAAGTCTTTAGGTTTGAAACAAGTCTAGGTAGATTCTACATTAAAAACTTCCTTGGGATCTAAATTCTCTAATCATGACCTTAGAAAGTTTCTCAAAATCAGTCAATTTAGAAATAGGGATAAACAGCCATTTAAAATAAAATGCTATTAAATTTATCTTTACTTGCTTCAAACTTTACATTTTTCTTTATTTGGGAGCTGTCAATCTCAAGTATCCCTTAAAATAGGACACCAAAGTATAAGGTCTTTACAATTCTAAGACATGTTATAATGGGCACTGGTATGCTTCCTAATAAAATGTATAAGTTTAGAAATTCAGGACTGGTTATTACATGTCTCTTATATTGAACAGAATTAGCAATTTATCATGGAGCAAAAAGAAACCAAAAAAATTATTTTATACAGCTTACTAGCTCTCTTTACATTATCTCAATTGCAAAAGCATGAATCTCTCTTCCATTGTCCAAAACAACAGCATAAGCATATGTTTTAACAATTATGTTTAACTGGAAGCAATGAAGGAGGAGGATGGGAGTAATCACATGCTTTGTTCTACTAAGAAATTCAACATGTATTGTTTAGTTATGGAAAGGAAGCAGTGCAGCAATTCTCAAATGAAGCCCATGAGCTATGAAAAAGCAAAAGCTCTGTTAGAGAATTGAAGAGCTACCACTCACTAGGCAAGAACTTATCCAGAGGTTTCTCTATGACAGAACATGTGGAGTCTGAACTACTGCTGCTGCTACTGCCTGGAAGACAAAGAAATGAGCCCAACGGGAACCAAAGAAAGAGGAAACAAGAAAATGAACACATATACAGAGAAAAATTCAGTTCCAGAGAAAGAATTTTAAAGGATAACTAAGCTTTGTAGTAAAGAACCAAAACTTACTTTCCTTTAAAACTAGTCTTGGTAGTCTATGCAGTATTTTATTTTACAACATTATACATGGAAATTAGAAACTGTATTCCTTTAAAGATCTACTGTGGGCAAACTCCACTATTACCTAAAACTTCAGGAGATTAAAATAAGAATAAAAAATAAAGTCATTTGGTGACAGTTTAAGTCTATTTAAACTATTTAGGTTGGTAAGTTAAAGGGAACTGAATTTTAAAATTTAAAGTCATACACAATTCAAGTAACAGGAATGATATATTACCATTCACTATAGAGACTGGTTTGTCCCCAATGTCACTACTGCCTTCTGAAACGTCAAACTATCAGATAAAATTATGTATAGTTAAACTTTCATGGTAAAACTTTGAAAAGTACACTGAACATTAAGTATTTAAGCCTGGAAGGAAAGTATGTTACTATTAAGTATTTTAACATATTACGCAATGGCATTTTTTTCTACTTAAAATTTTGTTTTTAATAAATCTGGTATCAACTTTGAATGGTTTACTCTGTGAAAAAAGATGTATGGACACAAAATCATTTATCTAAGCCTGGGGTTTACAAACATTTTGCATAAAGGGGTAGAAAATAAGCACTTCAGGTTTTGCAGGCCATGCAGTCTCAAGTGAAAGCAGCCACTAACCACACATAAATGAGCATGGCTGTTTCATATGATGTTATTTACAAAACCAGGTAGTGGGCAGGTTTGGCCAGCAGACCATATTTTGCCAATTCTTGCTCTAATAATGCTTTTACTGTCTTTTTAAGTTATAGAATCTTTCTAGGTTTTAAACCTAAGGCCTGTAATCAATCACTTACAGGTTTATTTTCAACAAAATCATTTTATTAAGACAAGCAAAATATGCACCAGCTTGAAAACAATGATCCATGTTAATGGAAGAGAGTTCTGAAATAAATATTTAGGGTAAAAGGTTTGAAATGTAAGCCATTATAGTATATTTCTCTTTTGCATTCACACTTGTCAACAAATGCCCCATAACAAGGTGAGAATGAGAGTACATTTTACATAGATAAAAAAATTAAAAAATAAACTCATGCAAATTTATTTAAAAATCCAATAACCTTTAAAGCCTAATCAAGCATGAGAAAAAGTCATATTTCCCTAAAAAATTTAGGCCCTTAACACAAATGAAAGTCAGCATAAAACACTATATGAAATTTTAAAATGTATGTCAACTATCATAGGTTTTTCTAATCCTAAGTTTTCAAAAACAGGACATACGGTATTCTGTTCAGTTATAAATAGGACATCAATATAGGAGAAAAAAATAATGCAAAATTAACCAGGTATATGGCATACTTCCTCTGTTCAAACTGCTACCACAACTAAAGATGGAAAAATAAAAGGCATGCACTCAACTCCTTCAGGAATGTATCATTAAGGCAGAAAATTCAGTTAATTTCGGGAACACTAAAAAGAGCTTACCCCTTCTTTTTTTCCTTTTCTCTCCGTCTTCTCCAACCTCACCCTCTTCATCATCTTCTTCCTCAGACCCACTGATATCTGAGCCTGATATTTCTTCCCCTTGAAAAGAAATTTGATAGAATGATTTTTATTCTGTACCAGATAATCAGCTATTAAGGAAATGTCTTAATATGTCTACTTTCTTCATTAGTTTGTTGCAGTAAACAGACCTTATTTTAATATTCTTAGGCAGTATATGAGATTTCCAAACCTTAGAAAGTGATCATGATGTTACATGGAGGATTTTTTTTTTAATTCTTAAAGAGAAATTAAATTTTGATCCACTTAAAATTTCAAATGATCAGTTTAAGTACAGTTTAAAATATATTTTTAAAACAACATATTAAAATCTTTAAAAATGTGATCACTTTTGAGGAGCACTTTCTTCTCAGTTTTCGTTAAGATTTTCATTCAACCTACGTATTTTTAAGAGCCATTAAACTGTCAAATAGTACAGTGATCCCACTTTCAGGATTATATCACAAGGGCTATTTCAAAAGTACATATTTTATATAAAGATTATGTTAACTTTAAAAGTAAAATACACACATCGCTTCTCAGCCTTTTGGCTAAGATCAAGTGTAAAAGTAAAATACACACTAATTACAAGGTAATATCTGAGCCTGTAAATAAAGAATGGAAAGAGATCATAGAGTCTTGGAAGAAAGAATTCATTAAATTCCTCTGTTCTCTAGGCTGAGAAACAATAACATTCTGTTAGCAATGACCACACCTAATGCCCAAATCTGGAAATAACATTCTCCAAAGAAAGCTATCAGAAAGAAATCACTGCTTCTAAGGGCAAATAAAATGAACTTTCTATGGTGTCAGAAAGAAGAGTGCTTAAAAAAAAAAAAAGGAAAGAAACAGAACTGATGCAAGCTTGCTAAAATACAGAAATTATCCTGAAAGAGCTAATGGCCAAAATTGATACAACCTGATTTAAAAAAAAAAAAAAGATCGAAAAAGAACTACTATATGATCTGAATGTTTATTTGAAGAACATGAAAACACTAATTCAAAAAGATATATGCGCTCCCATGTTCACTGCAGCCAAGATACAATCTAAGTGCCAATGGATGGGTAGATGGATAAAGAAAATGCACTATCTATAAAAAATGAATGAACTAGTGCTATTTGTGACACATGGATGGACTGGGTTTCAATAATTGTACTATGATTATCTAAGATGTTAATATCAGAGGAAGGCACGGGACAGAGGAACTCTCTTTACTACGTTTGTAAGTTTTTCATAAAATGTAAAATTATTCCAAAATAAAAAGATTTTAAAATTATTCTTTTAATGTTTTTGTCTATTTTTTGTTTATATGATCAACTAATTAACTGGATTTGTTTCTACAAATGTCATAAGAGCATAAATAAAATGAAATGTGTTAAAAATAAAGTTAGTATTACCAAGTGATTCAGCAATTCCACTTCTGGGTATTTCACTCAATACCCAAAAGACTTGAAAGCAAGGAATCAAAGGATATTTCTACACCCAGATTCATAGTAGCATTATTCACAATGGTGAAAATGTTGAAGCAACCCAAGCATGAAGAAACCAAAGGTAGTTTATACATACAATGGAATATTACTCAGCCTTAAAAAGCAAGGAAATCCTAACATGTTACAATTATGGATCAAACTGGAGGACATGATACTAAGTGAAACAAGACAGACACAAAAGAATAAATATTCTATGATTCTACTTAAATGAGGTACCTACAATAGTAAAAATCATAAAGATGGAAAGAAAGCAAAAGTGTGGCTACCAGGGGCAGAGGAAGAGAGAAGACTAGGGAGTTAGTGTTCAATGAGTACAAAGTTTCATTCTGGATGATTAGAGTTCTAGAGTTGGATGGAGGTAAGGGTTAAAGAACAATGTGAATGTACTTAATGTCACAAAATTGTCCACTTAAAAATAGAATGGAAAATTTTATGTTAGGTACATTTTACCAAAGTAAAAAATGTTAAAAGTCAGCAAAATAAAGAAATTAACTCAACATTAGCATAGCTAAGAAATATCAAATCTTTAAAACACACTGACTATAAATACCACCTAGTGGTCACAATTGAAACACCAGATTTCATAATCTCAGAAATAGCTCAATTACTGCTTTCCCCCACAGTAACCTTATTCAAATGCACTGAATGAGTATCTTCCCCATATGTTTGCAATGCCTGCATCTCTGGATTTCATGTTATCTAATCAGTTTTCCAAAGACTGAAAAGAGGCCATTTTAAAGACCTCTGTTATGCAAAAAACCCATAAGTCAATCAAAAAGGATCTGTTCTTAGTTTGAAGGTGAGGAGTCAGTGAGTACTTTATGATGGTAAGTACCTTATCCTCATTGTTATAGGGCAGCCCCGATATTGAACGGGTTGCCTGGCTGTGGGTCCTCACCCGTGCGCTTACAAGGGACTTATTAATACTCCACTACAGGCATACACAAAAGGTTAATAAAAGGTTTATTTACAAGGGAAAAGGAAATAAGGAAAATGTACAACTCAGGGAGAAAATAGGGAAATAAAGTCCTTAATGCGTTAGTTATTTAATAAACGGCCATATGAAATTTACAGCATGGGAATTGACCTGGAGGTTCAAATTAAATGATTTTTAATCACTTATAAAAAGATTACATAATTTTACTTGATTTTAATATGAAAATGCTAAAGCATGTATCAAGTTACTTTGCAGAAATATGCCTTTAGATATCAATGTTAGAGGCGCACAGAATTCTGAATAGGTGTTTTTATCAGAACATATAGTGACTAAGAAAAATACTGTTAGCCAATGCAATGATTAAAATTTTGAGAAAAGTTACCTTCTTCAAGTTTTTTTTTCAGTTCTTCTATTTCTTTCTGAAACTGACGAAGCAAAGCATCTTTTGGATCTTCATTAATTCTAGCCTTATTTTTAATATTCTTAGCACGATTGGCATAACGTAATGTACTGATAGTTTCATCATAATTGTAATCTGCTGGCCCAATATTTGCACACTGTTGGATTAGGAATACAAAATAAAATATTATACTTGACAAAGGGAAATTAATACCAACATTATTATTATATCAAAAAGAACTTCTGAACCACATTTACACTCTGATCTTTTTGAAAAAGCAAGCATCAAGCATACGTATTTCCAAACAATATTATGGGCTAGTATACATGGTATGCTAGAAAAATAATTACAAATCAAAGAAATAAAACATTCAAGTTTTCAAAATGCTATGCATATTAATTATTGGCATAAACAGGCATCTTAAATTTGCCTGATGATAACCATACCACCAATTATTTTTATTTATTTATTTATTTTTTTAGGAGGCATGTTTTATTTATTTATTTATTGGTTTGTTTGTTTGTTTTCTTTATACATGCACTGGGTATAGTCAGAATCACGGGAGGGTGAGAGAATTCACCAGAGCCAGAGCGGGGAGCAGAGCAGGCAGAAGGACCGAAGTACACTGCTGAGGGGAGCAGCGGGCGGCAGGAGAGGTCTGCGCGCCATCTGGGACCCTCCTCCGGTGGCCGGGGAGCAGCCGGGGATCGAACCGGCGCCGCAGAGGCCGCGGGCAGCTTCGCAACCCAGCACTCAACCGCTGCGCCACCGGGGAGGCCCCCATACCACCAATTAAATCTTACCATCATGGTTTTTGAATTTCCGCCTAAGGAATCCTGAAGAAGACGAGTCAATTTAGAGTTACGATAAGGTACATGAGTGCTCTTTCCATCAACCAACGCAGAAATTACATTACCAAGGGTGGAAAGCGAAAGATTGATTTTTGTAGCTTCCTTCAGGCGCTGTCCAGTAGCTCCAGTTTTTGCTTGTCTTTCTGAGCCCTAACAACAGAGACAGAAATTAAACTAAAACAAAAAAAGTAAAGAGTAATCTTCCCAAAGTGTAAAAAAAGTTAAATTAAACAGTAAAACAGCGAATGTGATACCAGGAGTTCTCCTGAAAATAACAGGCAGGGAGGAAGAAACTAGAGGTAGATGTGAAAAATGACAGGCTAGAAAAATTCCACAATAAATAATAAACACAGACAAAAGTAAACAACTTAAAAAGAATCAGAAGTCAAATTTCTTCACCTGAATTTTTGTCCATTTATAAAAGTCACAAGAGTTATTCCGTAAGTAGTATCATGTTACTTACAGCAAGATCAACAAGATGAAGTTTCCCCATCCTGACATGCATGTTACCATCAACACCTTTTTCACTGCATTCTATAGTGATTGTAAAGATGGCATGGGAACGAGAACTATGTTCATTCATATTTGTTGCACCAACAGAACCTTGAATAAAGGAAATGTTTTTAAGTATAACACCAGGAAGTCCTTTAAAAATAATAAAATATCCACAATGGTTTAAAATGCATAAGCCATCACAACTAAAAGCCAGAGTATGGCTAACTCATAAAAGCACAATTAGCAATTACTAGAAATTTATCTGACAGTTTATGTTGAAAAGAAAGGAATTTATAATGTTTCTTATATCAAAGAGATAATTTCACAGAACAAAAATACTTCACTTCAAGTAATACTTAATTTCACTGGCTAAAAAATAGTTTACAGAAAAATACATATCATGAAAAACATGAAAAATGATTGTTGATTCAGGTGTCTCTATAAAGTATTACGTTCTGGCTCTCTAAACCACAGAACCCTTGCACATATGCATTAGGTGACACAAAGACACTCAGTACAGCATTGTTCACAACAGCAGATCAGAAACAACCAATAGGAGTGGCTATACAACAGTCAGACTATGGATTACTAAGTAGTCTTTTAAAAAAATAAGGTTGATCTGTATGACATGGAAAGATGCTTGTAATATGAACTGAGGGAAAAAGTTATAGCAGAATACATAATGATCCAATCCCTATAAAACAAAAACATCCACTCAAAACATAAGTACTTGTATGTAAGTATTTTACATAAATAAACTGTCAACAAAGTCTGCTTTGCTTTTCACAATATGCATGCACTGGATCTTTCTTAAATTTCCAAGTACTTTATTTTTTAATTTTTTTTAAAGATTTATTTATTTATGCATACAAGAGCTGGAGTACAGGCCAGAGGTGTGGGGGGTGAGAGGATTCATCAGAGACAGAGTGGGGAACAGAACAGGCAGACTGAATGAAGTACACTGCTGAGAGGAGCAGCAGGCGAGTCAGGAGAGGTCTGCTGTGCCATGTGGGTAGCTCCCTGGCTGGCCGGGGATTGAACTCATGCTGCAGAGGCTGCTGATTGCTTGATAGTGCGGTGCTTAACCGCTTGTGCCACCAGGGAGGGCCCCAAAATTTCCAAGTACTTTAAAAAACATGTTAATTTTACCCAATGCCAACATTACTCCCTACTGTATTTTCATGGAGAACTTCTCCATGCAAGTTTTGATTTTAAAAGTTTTTGATGTTAAAAGGATATTCTTGGGGCCTCCCCAGTGGTGCAGCTGTTGAGCAAAGCTAGCCTCTGCAGCGCCGGTTTGATCCCTGGCTGCTGGCATGGCGCGCAGATCAGCAGTGTACTGAATTCTCTCATCTGACTATAAGTGCTTGTTAAAAAAAAAAAAAAAAAAAGGATATTCTTTACTGGCAAATAACTATATTAAAAGTTAGATAACCAAACTGTAAGTTAATAAAGCCTGATTAAATAAAAAATGTGTGAAAGTGCAATGATTTGTTACTCCATATTATGATATCATTCTATTCTTTTTAAAACCAAATTGTGAATCTATGAATTTTTCCAAAAATATAAAAAACTATTAAATCAGACACCACTTCAAATCATCTGATCACTAGAGATACACATGCATGTTTTCATGGAATGTTAGGTCTAATTTTATCTTCTGGGTTTTTTCCACTTAACACTATCTCCTATGTGCATATCCATGTAAAAACAACTTGAAAATTTTACTGAAATTAATTTTACTATTCCTATACTGAGAAATATCTGGGATTTCCACCTTCCCCTCCATTTTAGGTCCTTATAAGGAATACTAGTATGAGCATCTTTAAGCAGATATCTCATTTTTTTTCTTTAGGATTTATTATTTCCATTTATTTATCATTAGGATGTACCTTCCAAACTGAAATTACTAGGTCAAAGGTTAAGACTAGTTTTACATAACTATGTGATAATCAAATCACACTGTAACAGTGTTTTTCATTTTGGAATGGAAGAAAATAAGCAAACTGAAAAACCATGAAATAGTTTAGTAGTATTGCTTTTACAGTATAAGTAAAACATACTATTTCTGGTTGTGAAAACAAATCAATGCTGCTAAAAGTGACCTCCACTGAATTTCACAATTCCTAGGAGAGAAGAGTGTGCAGCACTCAAGCAAACTCTTTGTTCCAATCTACTGACATATCACAATATGAATAACCAAAAATTACTCCAGTTTTAATGTTTGTCAAAATATTTATAGACTCATGTATATATAATATTTACTGCAGTATTACTGATAATAGAAAAATTGAAAACAGGGTCTCCTTGGTGGCACAGGCGGTTGAGCACAGCGCTGTGAAGCTATCCACAGTCTCTGCTGTGCGGGTTCAATACCAGTCTGCCGTGGAGATACCCACATGGCGCAGCAGACCTCTCCTGACTCGCCTGCTGCTCCTCTCAGCAGTGTATTTCAGTTAGTCTGCCTGTTCTGTTCCCCACTCTGACTCTGGTGAATCCTCGCACCCTCCTGCACATCTGGCTTGTACCCCGGTTTTTGTATGCATGAATAAATAGATCTTTAAAAAAAAAGAAAAGGAAAACTGAAAACAACTCAAAAATCTATTAATAAATGATTGGGTCAATAAATAATGGCAGATTCATAGAATGAAATGCTATATTATTTTTATTTATTTTTTTTTATAGAGGCACGTTTTATTTATTTATTTATTTGTTTGTTTTGTTTTGTTTATACATGCACTGGGTACAGTCAGAAGCGTGGGAGGGTGAGAGAATTCACCAGAGCCAGAGCGGGGAGCAGAGCAGGCAGAAGGACCGAGGTACACTGCTGAGGGGAGCAGCGGGCGGCAGGAGAGGTCTGTGTGCCCTGTGGGACCCTCCTCCGGTGGCAGGGGAGCAGCCGGGGATCGAACCGGCGCTGCAGAGGCCGCGGGCAGCTTCGCAACCCAGAGCTCAACCACTGCGCCACCGGGGAGGCCCGCTATATTATTTTTAAATGCCTGTGTATGTCCTAGTGGGTGCTAATGTAAAGTGATCTCCAAGATAATATTAAGTGAATAGAGTACTATTATCTGAACTATTAAAAAAAAGGTTAAGTACTCTCTCTAAAAACACAAACACTCAGGCACACATACACTATATCAAGAAGAGCACATGAGAAACTACTAGAAATTGTCACCAGAAAAGGGAACAAGGTAACGGAGACAAAAGGGTATGACAAAGACTTGTTTTTCAATACAAACTTGTGTTCTGAATTTGATTATCATGTTTGGATGATCTATTGAAAAAGATAATTTTTCAAAGAGGAAGTTTATTGTTTCAAAGGCTTAAAAACACTGGTTTGTAGAAATATTAACAATTTACAATGATAGCCACAATGTAAGTGTACCTGACTAATTTAAATTTGCATTTTAGTTGCTAGGCATGTTAGGTGTTTAGCTGAGAGCTGACTTATTTTTTTAAGTATAAAATTAACTACTTTTATATTATAAACTGTACAAATGGGTATGAATCCTGTAGTTGTATCAATTTTGATCTATTTTAAGTAGCACCTTGTATTCCACATTTTCCTGCTTCACTATATTCCTTTTAATTATTTTACTATATTTCAATATATTTATACTTCTAAGTCAGAACTTTTCTACTTGGAGATTGTTCTTGATCTTCATTTACTCATTAAGAATTTTTTTCGGGGCCTCCCCGGTGGCAGAGTGGTTGAGCACTGGGTTGTGAAGCTGCCTGCAGCCTCTGCAGCGCTGGTTCAATCCCCAGCTGCTCCCCGGCCACTGGGGGAGGGTCCCGCATGGCAGCCAGACCTCTCCTGCCGCCTGCTGCTGCCCTCAGCAGTGTACTTCAGTTCTTCTGCCTGCTCTGCTCCCCGCTCTGGCTCTGGTGAATTCTCTCACCCTCCCATGCTTCTGACTGTACCCAGTGCTTGTATAAATAAATAAATCTTTAAAAAAAAAAATTATTTTTTTCCTTAGGCCTCCCCTGGTGGCGCAGACAGTTGAGCGCAGCGCTGTGAAGCTGTCTGCAGTCTCTGCAGTACCAGTTTGATCCCAGACTGCCAGGGAGAATCCCACATGGTATAGCAGACCTCTCCTGTCTCGCCCGCTGCTCCCCTCAGCAGTGTGTTTCACTCAGTCTGCCTGTTCTGTTCCCCACTCTGTCTCTGGTGAATCCTCTCACCCTCCTGGGTGTTTGACCTGTATCCCAGTTCTTGTATGTATGAATAAATAAAAAATCTTTAAAAAAAAAAAAAAGAATTTTTTTCTCACTGTTATCTCGGGTCTTCAGATTCCTTTATTTTCATTTTATTTTCTCACTGGAAATTTTTAGTTTTCCTTGAATAACTCTCACAAACCATGTTAAACTGATTCTCATAATGAGAGATTTTAGTCACTATTGTGAATGGAATTTTGTTTAAAATTGTTTAAATAAGCAATACATGAGCATATTCTCTGCACGAAAATTTGAAAATACAAACACACAAAAAACAAAATGAAACTCCCTACATCCATTTTTCCCAATTTTACTTCCCCTTTCCTAAAAGTAAACACTATTAAAAATATTTTCATTTTGTTATTTCACATATACAAATGTGGAGACACACAGATATATTGTCCAAATATATACTTTAATAACTTGTGTTTTTATACTATAAATAAGATACGGTACATACTGCTCTATAATCTGCTTCTTTTCTCACCCAATGATATACCTTACAAATCTTTTTTTTTTTTTTTTTTTTATAGAGGCATGCTTTATTTATTTGTTTGTTTGTTTGTTTGTTTTTTGTTTATACATGCACTGGGTACAGTCAGAAGCGCGGGAGGGCGAGAGAATTCACCAGAGCCAGAGCGGGGAGCAGAGCAGGCAGAAGGACCGAAGTACACTGCTGAGGGGAGCAGCGGGCGGCAGGAGAGGTCTGCGCGCCATGTGGGACCCTCCTCTGGTGGCCGGGAGCAGCCGGGGATCGAACCGGCGCCGCAGAGGCCGCGCGCAGCTTCGCAACCCAGCGCTCAACCGCTGCGCCACCGGGGAGGCCCAATACCTTACAAATCTTTTGGGTGTCTAGATACAGATTTAAGTCATTGTTTTCAACAGCTTCATTATAATCCATAGTATTTTTGTACTATAATGTACATGTAACTAGCATTCTAGTGATAGTTAAAGTGTGCAAACTTCTTATTATAAATAATGTTTAATAGGCTTTTTTTTGGTTAATATTTTCTAGACTAATATATCCAGGATAACGGAAATTTCTAAAATTTCAACAATACAGGTGTACTATCCTTGACAACAGCCATCCCACTTCACATTTCCTCACAGTGCCCATTTCTTCAGGGCTCCATTGACCTGGATATCCTATCATACAAACTGAAGAGTGAAGTAGCTCTCACTATTGTCTTAACATTCATTTTCCTGATTATGTGTGAGGTTGAACATCTTTTCATATGCTTACTATTGTGTACAGTTCTTTTACAGATAATCTTTTTATACATATCTTTTATTCATTTTCCTGTTGAGTTGGCCTTTTTCTATTACTCGGTTTATAAGAATGCAATAGATTATTTTAAATTTGTTTAATTTTCTTGAGTTTGCAGATTTATAGTCTACATATAAAAACTTAAAAAAAAAAGTTTACTCCCTATGTTCTTATCCTTTACCTCTCATCTCTAATTGCAACTACCAGCATCACTAGTACTACACTTGGGATACCTGTATACTAAATATTGCTGAAGTTTTCTGTTCTTTGGGGAAAAAATTTGAAACAAGTATTAAAAACAGTAACAATTTAATTTTGCTTCAATTTTTCTTGTGAACTGAAGGAAGGCAACATAGTGCCTGGTTAATGCTAACTAGTGGTCTAGGTTTAAGTACTCTCTCTGCCACTAAGTTGTGTATTTCCTTGGACAAAATACTTAGACTAAGTTTTGGGGAAGAGTGTCAACTATTCAACACTGAAGTAAAGGTTGATAAATTGGAACTGATGTTCCAGGAAGCTGACTCTGATCTGGATTACATTCAATTCAAGAAGGAAGAGGAATCAATAATAATCCTGATTCAACAGGCAAAAAATACCATTCTACTATTTACTGTAGCAATAAAGTCTCTATATCAAACTCTGTAAACCAGCTGTTAAACAGAAAGTGACTAAAAGCCGCACTTGTGCTACTTCATTTTTTGTTTTTAAAGATTTATGCATACAAGAACTTGGGTGTTGGTCAGAGGTGTGGTGGTGGGGCACGGGATGAGAGAATTGACCAGGGACAGAGTGGGGAGAACAGGCAGATTGAAATACACTGCTGAGGAGAGTAGCGGGCGAGACAGGAGAGGTCTGCTGTGCCGTGAGGGTTTGTTCCCTGGCCGGGGATCGAATTCATGTTGCAGTGGCTGGCTATAGCTTGATAGCGCTGTGTCTTTAACCCCTGCGCCACAAGGGAGGCCCCCTCATTTGTGGTACTTTGAATAAGACTATGACCATGATACAAAAATTCCAAAAGCAAACAGACTTGGATCGGTTACCCCTGACCAAAGATGAGAAAACTGCAAGAACACAATTAAAATCTCACACATCAGATTTACAAAGACATGGAGTAGCAAGAGGGAAGAGATCAATTCCAAGAGATTTTGAAAAATGTCTTGTTAGCACTTGATGTGGGGAGATGGTGAATAAGGAGACTTGGCTTGGGTGAATGGATAGTGATGTCGTTCACAACAGTGGAATATAGGAAGGACAGAGAATTACAGAAAGTTTAATCAAAAAGATTGAATGGGAACAAACAGAATTAAAAAATACATGCATAATTAGTCTTTTGATTTTAGGCAAAGAAGTCTCTAACACTATTTTGCATCTGGTTTTGTATTACCATAGGTGTCCTGGCCTACTGTAAAAGAATATTTATGTACTATCATGTCAGACAAATGTGAATAAGGGTGCTTTAGAAATTAAAGGATTAAAAAATTGCATTATACATTATATATGTGTATAATTTTTTTGAAAAATTTGACTGAAGATGTGATCCCATTATCAGTAAGACCTAGAGTCCCTCAAAAACCCAACTTTAGTAATAAGCTAGCTTTTCTGTGTCAGCCTTCCTTTTCGATTTTTTTCTCAGTCTGTCTGCTAATTTTAGCAACATGAGCTCTACTTTCAAACGCTGTTTTAGACTGCCCTTGTTGTATTTTAATACTATCTCTGTTCTCCTTCGACCAATAGAAACTATTCATTCTATATGAAATCAGAAGTATACCAGCAGCCATTATTTGCCAGTGCTCTATGTGTGTTAATTTTTTTTTCCTCCTTGAGTGTTATCTTTATTTTTAAGTAACTAATGGCAATAAGGTATCCAAAATCAGGACAAATTTTGATAAAAAAAAGTTAATCACAGGGTTATTTCTAATAGCAGGTAAACAGGAAAGTAACTCATGGCATATCTATAAAATAAGAGGTCAAATTACCAATAAATTACTAGTTAATATTCTGGGAAATACTGAAGCTATGTTAAACTAGAAAGTTCAAGAGTTAAGGTTGAGCTTTGAAGTCACATATAAGATGTAAATAGCAGGTTTTAAATTCTGGCTGAGTGAACCTGAGCAAATTGCTTATGTATGTCAGGAGGCTGGAAGCACAATAAGATAAAGTGTCTGAGTTTGATATTTGGTAATCCTTCCATAAATGATATGCCATTTGTGTAGTAATAATAAAGCACTAAAAGGACTAGGACCAACACATCAAATGTTAGTTCTGAAAGTTACAGAATTCTGCTTTTCTGCTATACAGTATGTATGTCCACTGGCAAACTTCTAACAGCTGACAAATAGGGTTGGGAGAGTAGATTCAGTTATAATTGTCTTGTCCTGTTTGAATATTTCATGAACAGAAGCCCTACCCTCTTTTTCAAATTATAAAGAAATAAGTTACACCTTAGGACAGATAATCATTTTCCTCAGTATTAGGCAATTAATGTTAAGGAAGTTCTTGTCATGGAATGGCTCTGGGATGTGATGCTGATTGGTAGGAATGAAAATTACAGTAACATGAAGAGGTTATAATAAATTCTTAGTGTTAAAGTGGTTTTCTTTTCAAGCAGGGAATGAAAACTAGATTGTACTATTTTTCCTATGACATCCTTCAAAAATATCTTCTAAATGTTAGTTCTTCCCACCTACTCCCCTTAAAATTATTCTCTACGCATTTCTTCATATTCACTTGTTACCCAAGTTTCATTTACTACCTCTTTGCAGATTCCCACATATAACTTCTAGTAGACTAGATCCTTATTTCAAAACACCTCTACCTGAATATTCATATCAAACATGTCCATGAACAGTTACTCCTTTTACTATTTTGTTAATGGAATGTTAGCTAGTATTTAAAAGTTTATACCCCTTTCTTCTTAGTCAATAAAATTTAATTCTGCCTCTGAAATATTCATACTATTCAACTTCCACTTTATTTTTACTCTTACTAACCTAACAAAGGTCTTTTATTTCTCATATGAATTATAATTACTTTCCCTTGTAACAATGATGTGTTTAGGTCTTAAATTTAAGAGACCTAAGTTGTAAAAAAAACAATAAACTAAGTTTCCGTTTCCTTCATCACAAAATAGAAATTTAATACTTTCATAGTTGACTCTGAGGATTAAATGAAATTCTTATAAAGCACTTACCATATTGTAGGAAATCAATAAATGTTACCTGTATTATAGTATTATTATAGTTAAACTGAGACAGTTACATGAGAATTTCAGATACAGTATTACTGAAAAATAAAATTGTAGTCAGCATGGAAATCAATCTGATTTTTTTCATTCACAATGCTCTCTCTTATACAGTAAGTAAACAAAGAGGAAGTGTTTTCAAGAAAGCTAAAAATCCAAATCTTTTTGGGTAAAATGCCACACCAGTTACTTATAAACCAGCCTACTCAACACATATTTAATCCCAGTTATGCATTATACTTACGATTTTTGTGGCCTAGAGTCATAATTCTATCCATATCATCAGCATTATTTACCACGTAAGCTGATAAATCTTTGATATAAACTCCCACATCAGGTCTTTCTTTAACCTAAAAAAAAATCATAAAGTATTACACATATATCTGTATTTCTTCCAGTTATTTACTGAATATTTATTATATATTGGACACTGTTAGACAGTGATGATGTAGTAATGAATAAGAAAGACTTAGTCTCTATGCGTTTGAAGTTACAATCTCGTAAGAAGGAAGAACATAAAAACATATAAACAAATAATCACAAACAAAAATATTATTTCAATTGTGATAATGCCATGGGTGGGGTGAAGGAAAGAACAGTACAAAAATATAGTATAAAGATGTTTAAGCTAAAATTTGAAGAAATAGGAGACAGCCAATCTGGGTTGGAATCTGGTAAAGAGTAAGTGCAAAGATCATGAAATGTGAAAACACTAGGCACTTTAATAAACAAGCATTAAGCAAACCAGAAAAAGAAAAAAAAGGTCTCCCCTGGTGGTGCTGCAGAGGTTGAGCGCTGGGCTTCACCCTCTGCAGCACTGGTTCGATCCCTGGCCACTGGCGAGGGTCCCACATGGCGCGCAGACCTCTCCTGGCGCGCCCACTGCTCCCCTCAGCAGTGTTTTTCGTCGGTGTGCCTGTTCTGTTCCCTGCTCTGGTGAATTCTCTCACCCTCCCACGCTTCTGACTGTACCCAGTGTTTGTATGAATAAATAAATAAATCTTAAAATAAAAAAAAGGTCAGAATGGCTGGAAAGAGTAGGAAAAAAATGGAAGGGATATCTGGCTAGAAAGATAGGCAGAAATAAGATTAAGCTTAACTAATGGTCTTTACATTAACAGTAATTTGAAGCTACCAGAGAATTTTATTTGAGTGAAATGATGAGATTTATAGATATCCATGTAAAAACAGTACCTTTCTGTGAGTGATCTTATGAGAACTTTTACCAAATTTGAAGAATGTATTTAGGATAGATTTACCTAAAATATACATAGTGTTAAAAATACAAGTATCTCTCAGAGGACCCCAAAAGTCACCTCTACCTGTCTATAGAATAAAATTAAACTGAAGGAAAGGACTGTAGCAGCCTGCGAAAAAAGTGATTCCACAGGTATTATAACCTTATAGACAAAGATGACAACAGAAGTTTGAAAAACAATCCCAGAAACAAAAGTCACAAAGTTGATTTTAGATATAGTTAGGGCTTTTGGGTTTTTTTGTCTTTTATAACAATTATAATATGTACTTATGCAGTAGGAAAAAGTATCCTTTTTCTGTCACAGGATATAAATTAAACCTTAATTTTATTATTAGCAAAAGGAGTGTGTTGGTTTCTATAGACCAGTGGGCTTCAAACCAGTGCTCTGAAAAGCCCTTATAAGGTGCATGGTGGCACTGAGAAAACCGCCTTGGGAGTGTGGAGGGCTACATGGCCAGACAAGTTCTAATGAGAGCTTTCCTTTCATCTATCTTATACATTATGCTTCTACTAAGGTTTTCATTTGAAGAAAGTGTTTAAATGCTTTAAACATTTTAAAAAGTTTGAAAATAACTGGTCTACATCAATGCTTCTCAGAAAATCTATAGTAAAGAACAATGTGGATATTTCTAATCTGGCAAACTGCTATTTCTGTAAAATACAAAAATCATGATCTTCATGCCATGGCAATATCAAATTACTATAAAGCTTTTTTTTAAGCATTTTAAGCATTTTATTCTCACTTTCTGTACTCATCTCATTTCTGAACATAAATATTCTTCAAATTGGCACCAGTCTATAGAGTCTAAGGTCATTTGTAAACAATATATTAATTCATTAAGTACAGGTGAATGATTAGATATGAAAGAGAAGAAATGAAGTATGACTAAAGATTTATGAACATTAAAAAATGGGCAGTAATGTTATGAATTAATAAAACAAATTTGATTAATAACAAACATAGTTTATAACATTAAAACAATGGATCTCAATGGTGGCAGTAACTCCCACACTCAGAATGTTTTAGAAATTTGTGGGGGAAGTTTATGGTTCACTTGAGAATACTATTAGTATTCATAGGCAGGGCCCAGGGATACTAAATATCCTGAAATGGAAGGGATGACCTCAACCAATTAAGAATTGTCCCATCTAACAGTCAATGTTCTACCAGGTATTCACATGGATAAAAAATATTTGAGTATGGACTCAAAGTACTTTACATATAAAAACAAAATGCTTCTCCATAGTAATGATATTAATATAAAAATGCAGGAAAAAACTAACTTGCTCAGAACTCTCCTATTCAGATCTAGTAGTAACTAAAAGACCTTGTCACTGACAATAACACAAATCAAGGTGTTTAGGACCAATACAATCCACTTATAATAGTCTGTATTTGTGGCTGTGGTAGTCGTGATTATAACATGTCCCTAACTACTTCATAGATCATTGAACGTGATCACATCTAAACATTTACTTACTGAAATATCAGCACTTTAAGTACTTTTAGTCTCCTTTATGACACAAGTGGGTAGCATACTGAAATTTTCAAAATTACACATTTAGGCAGATTTTATTTTCTATAAATTTTACTTCAGGATTGCCAAACATAATAAAATATGATGAAACAGGGACACTGGATCTAATCAAATGAGAATCACTGACAAGACTTCCTGAGAATAAACCGCATTTATAATTACCAGTACAAAAAGGGAAGTTCTTGCCAAATGATTTTTATTCTAATAATTTCAGTGATTAAAAAAATAAACTTTTGGGCCTCCCCGGTGACACAGTGTTTGAGCGCTGGGCTGCGAAGCTGCCCACAGCCTCTGCAGTGCCGGTTCAATCCCCGGCCACCAGTGAGGGTCCCACATGGCGCGCAGACCTCTCCTGCTGCCCGCTGCGCCCCTCAGCAGTGTTCGTCATCAGTCTGCCTGTTCTGTTCCCTGCTCTGGCTCTGGTGGATTCTCTCACTCTCCTGTGCTTCTGACTGTACCCAGTGCTTGTATAAATAAATAAATAAATCTTAAAAAAAAAATACCAATATAAACATTTAAAGGGAAATCTCTTTTGTTGTCTGACTCAAATACTAAAATATTTGGAGATATTTTACCAAATTTTACCAGTCACTTATTACCTGATTTAATAGTCCTGCTTCAAGAATTTATTCAGATATGCCTGCACATGTATGAAACATATACTGGTCTATTTACTGCAAAATTGTTTGTAATGTAATAGTCAAAGAAAAGAGGACCTCCCTTGTGGCCTAGGGGTTAAGTCTCAGCACTACCACTGTGAAGGCCCATCGCAGTGGCCTGAGTTGGATCCCTGGCCAGGGAGCTGACCCACATGGCACAGCAGACCTCTCCTGTCTCACCTGCCGCTCCCCTTAGTAGTGTATTTCAGTAGGTCCACCTGTTCTGCTACCCACTGTGTCTCTGGTCAATCCTCTCACACCTCACATCTCTGGCCTGTACCCCAGGTTCTACACAAAAAATAAATTAAAATAACTTGTTTTTAAAAATAAAGAAACAACACAAGTATTCAACAGAGGACTGGCAAAATAAATTTATGTGCACACAAAAAAATACTACATGGCCTTTTAAAAAGACAAAAGGAAAAAAAGAAAAAGAACGAGGAAGCTTTCTCTGTATTGATTTTTGGAAAGAGTGCCATAACTCCCTGTTCAGTGAAAATAAAAAACAAAACACAATAGGAAAAAGAAGTCTTCTCGATAAAAAATGGTAAAATAACTGGACATCCACATGCAAAAGAATGTGGAACCTTTCTTTGTATATCAAACAATACAAAAATTAAATCAAAATGTATCAAAAGACCTAAACATAAGCGATAAAACCACGGACCTCTAAGAAACAAACGAAAGTGTAAATCTTCATGACCTTGGCTGAATTAATGGTTCCTGAGATACAACATCAAAATCGACATTATCAAATTTTAAAGGTGTATGCTTCAAAAGACATCAAGAAAGTAAAAAGACAACTAACAGATGGGGAAAAATTGCAAATCAAGTATCTGATAAAGGAACTGTATCTAGAAACTAGGATTTCTAGAAACATATAACTCAATAATAAAACCACAAACAGCCCATCTAAAAATCTGAATAGGTGTTTTTCCAAAGAAGGTAGCCATATAGTCACTAAGCGTATAAAAAGGTGCTCAACATCATTAGCAACAGAGAAATGAAAATCAAGCTCACAATAAGATTCTACTTTGTAGCCACTAAAATGGGTACAGTAAGATTCAAATAATAACAGGTAATGACAGGGATGTGGAAAAATCAGAAATCTCACATGCTGCTGATGGGAATGTGAGATGGTGCAGAAATAGGTAAACAATCTGGCAGTTCCTCAAGTGGAGTTGTCACATGCTCTAGCAATTGCACTCAAAGATATATAACCAAGGAAACTGAAAACATATTCACGCAAAAACCAGTATAGTATGTCCATAAAAGCATTAGTCATAAAAGACAAAAAATTTTAAAAATCCAAATATTCAACTAATGAGGGGATTAATAAAATGTGTGATAACCATACAAGGCATTATTATTCAGCAATAAAAGGAAATGAGGTACTAATACTTGATACAACATGGAAAATGAAAAATTTATGCTAAGTGAAAGAAAGTAGTCACAAAAGAATTACATATTGTATTTCTTTGTAAATCAAAAATCAGGCAAGTCTGTAAAGACAGAAAGTGGATTAATAGTTGCCTAGGACTAGAGAATACAGTGGGGGTTTTAGGGTCCACAGGGGCTTGGGGCTTCTTTCAGAGTTAACAAAAATGCTCTAAAATTGATGTGGTGATAGATGTATAACCCTATAGATATATTAAGTCAATAAATTGTACATTTAAAATGGGTAAGTAGGGCCTCCCTGGTGGCGCAGCGGTTGAGCGCTGGGTTGCGAAGCTGCCCGCAGCCTCAGCGGCGCCGGTTTGATCCCCGACTGCTCCCCAGCCACCGGAGGAGGGTCCCACATGGCGCGCAGACCTCTCCTGCCGCCCGCTGCTCCCCTCAGCAGTGTACTTCGGTCCTTCTGCCTGCTCTACTCCCTGCTCTGGCTCTGGTGAATTCTCTCACCCTCCTGCGCTTCTGACTGTACCCAGTGCATGTACAAACAAACAAACAAATAAATAAATAAATATACATGCCTCTTTAAAAAAAAAAAAAAAAATAAAATAAAATGGGTAAGTAAGACGGTATGCCAATTTAACTCAATAAAATAAAAACATGAAGTACCTTTTAAAACACGAAGTACTGATTCAGAATGAACTTTGAAAACATTATACAAAGTGAAAGAAGCCAGATACAAAGGGTCAAATATCATACTATTCCATTTATATGAAATGTCCAGAAAAGACAAATCCATAGAGATAGGAAGTAAATTACTGGAGGCTGGGAGATGGAGAAATGGGAGAGTAACTATTAATAAGCATGGGATTTCTTTTTGGAGTAATGAAAATGTTCTAGAAGTAGATGGTAGTGATGACTGCAAAACTTTATGAATATACTAAGAAACACTAAATTGTATACTTCAAAATAGTAAATATTAAGCTATCTGAATTCTCTATCAATTTTAAAAAAATAATTAAAAAAATAATTCAGGTACACTTATCAGTTAATTGCATAATGTACCGACTCAAATTCTTTAACCATGTGATAATTATTGAGAAAGGTGGCTGCGGTTGTAAAAGGGCAACGTGAAACATCTATGTTGATGGAAATGGTTAGTATTGGCTGTGTAGTGGACATACTAATCTAGGCATGTGATAGAATAGTACGGAACACAAATGAGTACAAGAAAAACTGGGGATATCTGAGATCTGTAAAGTGTAACAATATCAATATCCTGGCAGTGATACTATAATATAGCTTTGTAAAATGTTGCCATTGAGGAAAAGTTTGTAAAGGGTAGATCTCTATAAAGGGTAATCGCTCTATTATTTCTTAGAACTGCATGCGAATTTACATTCATCTCAACAAAATTTTAATTTAAAAAAAAAAAAAAAAAAGGACAGATCGGGCTTCCCTAGTGGCACAGGGGTTAAAGTCTCAGGGCTATCAAGTTATCGCCAGCCACGGTGGCATGAGTTCAATCCCCAGCCAAGGTGCTAATCCATATGGCACAGCAGACCTCTCCTGTCTCACCCACTGCTCCCCTTAGCAGTGTATTTCAGTAGATATGGCTGCCCTGCTCCCTACTCTTTCTCTGGTGAATCCTCTACCCCCTGCGCCTCTGGCCTACACCCCAGTTCTTCTAAGCATAAATAAATATAAAAGTAGACAGATCAGTGATAATAATATGCTACTTTTGGGGTGAAAATAAAATTGAATTTGTTTGTACTTATATAAAAAGGAACACTGAAAGGATACTGAAAGTGGGTATCATAGGATGGGGAGAATGGGGCAGAAGGGGAGGACAAGACTTTTCAAAGCAGGAATTTTTTTTCAATTTTTTTTTTAATCATGTGATCCTGTTATCTGTCTAATAAATAAGTAAATTATTAAAAGTAACTTTTGTACAAAAAGGACTTTAACTTAGTAAATATTGTGCTCTGGAAAGTACTCCAATTTCAATTACTCTTACCTCTAACCTCTGTGTCTGATCCTTGCCCAAAAGGTCACGAACTTCTTCATTATATATTTCCAAATAAGATACTCGAACCAAAAATCTATAAATAAAACATCATTTTTAAAAACATAAAACTGCCCCTATAGGTATTCTATTTTTTTAAGAGTGCTGATAAAATTAACACCAACTTTGTCTTTTCCATGTTTGTATTTGTCAACATTAAAAAATAAAAGAATTCTCTTTTACCTTGTATCACCTTCTGCTTTTGCAATATGACCAAATATGTGAGCAAATGAATTTGGAATGATTCCTCTAAGTTCAGGAACAGCTCGAACGCCTTCCATAGTAAAAGTTTTGCCTGTTCCAGTTTGTCCATATGCAAAAATAGTCCCTGAAAATGATGAAGAAAACAATGATTTTTGCAGTCCAATGCTATAGAACTACAAATTAATTCCTTTGACACTATGATGCAACTTGTTCCAGATTTAAAATTATCCTAGTTCATATTTCTCTTTATTATCAACAATTATAAACATGTACTCTGTGCTACAAGAGTAAAGCATTTGCAGTATTCCTCAATGAACCGGCTTCTTGTCTTGAGAGATAATCCAAGTTCTAGAACAGGAATAGGGGGGCCCAAGTAGTGATTGGCAGCATCCCTGACTTGAAAAGGAGTTGCAGTCTAGAGAGGCCACGTACTTATAATTTGTAGGGCACCATACCAGAGAAGAGAAAGTCACAGACAAAGCTCCAAAGACCTGCAGGGTCATCCTCCACACACACAGGCCAGGAACAGTATCTGTTGCCACCAGTCAAACTTGAAAACCTTATGATTCATGGGATACTAGGCACAGTATACAAAAGGGTTTTGTCACAGTCATAGGAAATAGGAACCCCTGACTGAGAACTGGCCTCTTCCTAACTAAAAAATTTAAAAGGAAAGATCTGAAAGAATCAAACTGTTTTCAAGTAACTGCATCCCAGAACAAAGATCACAAACATTTACAGGAATAAAAAATATCCAAGGTCAAATCTGCAATGTTCACATCCAACCAAAAAGTGCCGAAGTTGAAAAAAAAAAAGATATCATTTATAATGAAAAATCCACCAATGGAAACCAACTCAGAAACGACACGGACATTGAAATTGGCAGACAAGGATATTAAGAATAATAAAAACTGGGCCTCCCTGGTGGCACAAGGGGTTAAGATGCAACCTATGAAGCTCTCTACAACCACTGCGGCACAGTTAGATCCTCCGCTGGCCAGGGAACAACCCACATGGCGCAGTAGACCTCTCCTGACTCGCCCGCTACTCCCCTCAGCAGTGGTCAATCTGCCTGTTCGTGTTCCCCACTGTCTCTGGTGAATCCTCTCACCCTCCACACCTCTGGCCTGTATCTTGTATACATAAATCGATCTTAAAAAAAAAAAAAAAGAGTAATAAAAACTATATTATGTATGTTGAAAAGAAACCTGGATGGAAGATATAACAAAAACCCAAATCAAACTTCCAGAGATGAAAACTACAAAGTGTGAAATGAAAAATACAACAGACAGGGTTAAAGGTACACTAGACAACGCAGAAGGGAAGATCAATAAACTTGAAAACATATCAACAGAAACAACAAAAAAATGAAACAAATGGAATTAAATTAGAAATCAGTAACAGAACATCTCTGGAAACTCAAAATATTTGGAAACTAACACATTACTAAATAATTCACTATCAAAGAAGAAATCAAGAGGGGATGTAGAAAGTATTTTGTATTGCATGAGAACGAAAACTCAGTATGTCAAAATCTACAGGAATCCACTAAAACAGTACTTAGGGGGTAAATAACAGCATTGAAGCTCTATATTAGGAAGAAAGGCCTCAAAAACAATGATCTCGGGGCCTCCCTGGTGGCACAAGAGTTAAGACACAACCTATGAGGCTGTCCGCAGCCACTGCAACACGAGTTCAATACCTGGCCAGGGAGATACCCACATGGCACAACAGACCTCTCCTGACTCACCCGCTGCTCCCCTCAGCAGTGTACTTTGTTTGGTCAATCTGGCTGTTCTGTTCCCCACTCTGTCTCTGGTGAATCCTCTCAGCCCCCCGCCCCTGCGCCTCTTGCCTGTACCCCAGCTCTTGTCTGCATAAATAAATAAATCTTAAAAACAAACAAAAAACAATGACCACAACTTCCATGTTAAGAACAAGCAAAAGGTGCGCAGGGGTTAAAGTCTCTCGCAGGGGTTAAAGTTATTACCAGCCACTGAGGCATGAGTTCCATGCCTGGCCAGGGAACTAATCCACATGGCACAGCAGATCTCTGTCGTGCCTGCTGCTACCCTCAGCAGTATATTTCAGTAGATGTGCCTATTTAGCTCCCCACTCTGTCTCTGGTGAATCCTCTTATCCTCTACACCTCTGGCCTACACCCCAGTTCATGTACGCATAAATTTTTTTTAAAAAGGAGCAAGGAAAAAGAAAATGAAGTAGGAGAAAAGAAACAAGATAAAAGCAGAAAATATTGAAATGGAAAATAAAAAAAATAAAGGACAATAAAGCCAAACACCAGTTCTTTGAGAAGATCATTAAAAATCATAAACCTCTGGCCAGACCAATCAAAAAAGAGAAAAAAAAGACACAAATTACCTACATCAGGAAAGAGAAAGATTATATTACTATAATCTAACAATAGGGGACTGATAAAAACAATTTTTCCCCAGTAAATTCAACAACTTAACAAAACTGACAAATTTTGTGAAAGGACAAACTACCAAAGCTCATTCAAGAAAATAATAGGTAACCCACATAGCCCTGTACCAATAAATAAATTATAGTTAAAAGCTTTCCCCCACACACACAACCCCTCTTCTCCCAGGCTTTACTGATAAATCCTACCAAACATTTAGGGAAAATGTAATAGTAATTCTAGGTAAATCTTTCCATATAATTAAAAAGGAGGGAATACTTTCCAACTCATTCTATGTAGCATTACCCTGATGCCAAAACCAAATAGACATTAGAAGAAAATTATCAAAAATTTAAACACAATTTTAGCAAATCAAATCTAACAACATACAAAAAAGTATAATACACCATGACCAAATGCATAGCTCTTTCACATTTAAAAATAATTCAGGGCCTCCCCTGGTGGTGCCGCCAGCCAGCGAGGGTCCCACATGGCACGCAGACCTCTCCTGCCAGGCCCGCTGCTCCCCTTAGCAGTGTATTTCGTCAGTCTGCCTGTTCTGTTCCCCGCTCTGGCTCTGGTGAACTCTCTCACCCTCCAGCGTTTCTGACTGTACCCAGTGCTTGTATAAATAAATAAATAAATCTTTAAAAAAGATATAAAAAAAATAATTCAATGTAACTGACCATATTAAAATACTTATAAAAAACATAATTTCAACTGATGGAGAAAAACCTGCACTTGACAAAATCCCATTAAAAAAAAAAAACTGTCAGCAAACTAAAAACAGAAGGGAATTTCCTTGCTCTGATAAAGGGTATCTATGAAAAATGTAGAGATAACATTATCCTTACTGGTTTACTAGTGAAAGAGTTAATGTTTTACTTGTTTTTCTTTTTTAAGATTTATTTATGCATACAAGAACTGGGGTACAGGCCAGAGGTGTGGAGGGTGAAAGGATTCACCAGAGAGAGACCAGGGAACAGAACAGGTAGATCTACTGAAATACACTGCTGAGGGGAGCAGCGGGCAAGACAGGAGAGGTCAGCTGCACCATGTGGGTTGCTCCCTGGCTGGCCTGGGATCGAACTCATGCTGCAGAGGCTGTGGATAGCTTCACAGTGCTGTGCTTTAACCCCTTGCGCCACCAGGGAGGTCCCATACTCACCACTTCTATACAGCAATGTACTAGAGGTCCTAGCCAGTGCTACTCATATAATGAAAAGATTGGAAATAAAGAAGTTGAACTATATTTCCAGACAAGATGCTCTTGTGCATAGAAAACTGTAGTGAGTTTGTCCAAAAAAAAAAAAAAAAAGCAGAGTGCAGGATACAAGGTCAACCTGCAAAACACATTAATGTATCACTTTATAGTCACTGGAAAAGTTATATAATCAAAAAGAAAACCACAAGCTTTGGTAAAGAGGTGGAGAAACTGGAAACCTCACATCCCATCAACCTTATTGCTGGTGGAATATAAAAATGGAATAGCCACTGTGGAAAATCTGTCAGTTCATTTTTAGCCCAGTAATTCCACATCCATGAAAATTAAAAATATACATGCACACAAAAACTTGTACAAGAATGTTCATTGTAACATCATTCATGAAAGTCAAAAAACAGAAATAATCCAAATGCTCAGTTGATGAATGGATAAACAAAATATAATCTATTCGTGCATTCTTTAATGAGGGACTACATATGCAATGGTGTCCCAATAGGCTGTAACATGTAGCCTGGGTGCCTCATAAGCTATACTGGTTTGCACTGCACTATATAATGTTTGTACAATGACAAAACTGCCTAACAATGCATTTAAAACTTATCCGTAATTGGGCCTCCCCTGGTGGCGCATTGGTTCTGTTCTGTTCCCCGCTCTAGCTCTGGTGAATTCTCTTACCCTCCCATGCTTCAGACTATACCCAGTGCTTGTATAAATAAATCTTTAAAAAAAAAAAAAAAACTTATCCATAATTAAAATACATAACTGCATATCCATGCAATGGAATGCTATGTGGCCATAAAAAAACAAAATGAAATAATGATATAAACTACAACCTACAAACATTAAAAACATGCTAAGTAAAAGTCAGATACTAAGAAGTACAGAGCAAATGGTTTCATTTGTATGAAATGCCCAGAATCAACAAACTTACACACAAAGTAGGTAAATGGTTGCTGAGTATGAGGGAAGAGGATGGCAAGTAACTACTAGCAGGCAGTTCTTTTTGGGGTTATGAAAATGTTCTTCAAATAGATAATGATGACAGCTGCAAAGAACTGTAAGTTTACTTAAAACACCCTGACTTGTATACTATAAAATGGTTAAAATAGTCAACTGTTAAAATCCATCTCAATGTAAAAAGTTACCTAAAATAATGAATTGCATTTCTATATATTGACAATGTATAATTACAAAAACAAATCAAACAAGACACAGAGAACTGTAACATGTTCATAGATCACAAGACTCAATATTGTCAGAAAAACAACATAATCCCTATCAAAAATCCAGTAGGTAGTTCATGTGTGTGGAAATTGACCTGATGGTCTTAACATTTCTATGAAAATTGGAAAGGACCTAGAAAAGTCAATGTCTTTTTGAAAAAAGAGTAATAAAGTTAAATAACATACTGCCTAATTTCAAAACCTATACTATAAACATATAATAAAAACAGGACATGGAATAGACAATCCAGAAATAAGCCTACACATGTTTAGTGGACTTCTGAAAAAATCATCAATTCTATATGGAAAGGCTGGCCTTCTGAACAAATGGTACTGAAACAACTGGATATCATAGATAAGAAATGGGGAAGTAAAGAAATAAAGAGAATAGACCCTTACTTGAGACTATAAATAAAACTTAAAATTTCTAGATGAAAACATAGGAGAAAATCTGTATATATTTGGGTTTGGTAAAAATTTCTTGGCTATGTCACCAAAAGCATGAGACAAGAAAAAATTAATAAAATGGACTTATTCAGAATTGAAAACTTTTTCTCTTAAAAAAAAAAACAAAACACATTTTCTCTTAGAGAAAAAATACTATTAAAAATATAAAATGTGGGCCTCCCCTGGTGGCGCAGGCGGTTGAGGGCAGCACTGTGAAGCTGTCCGCAGCCTCTGTAGCGCTGGTTTGATACTGGCCGGCCGGGAGGGTCCCACATGGCACAGCAGACCTCTCCTGTCTCTCCGGCTGCTCCTCTCATCGTGTATTTCGTCAGTCTGCCTGTTCTATTCCCCACTCTGTCTCTGATGAATCTTCTCACCCTCCCCCACATCTGGCCCGTACTCTGGTTCTTGTATGTATAAATAAATAAATCTTTTTTTTAAGATTTATTTATTTATGCATACAAGAACTGGGATGCAGACCAGAGATGCAGGGGGTGAGAGGATTCACCACAGACAAAATGGGGAACAGCACAGGCAGACTGACTGAAGTACACCGGTGAGGGGAGCAGCAGATGAGACAGGAGAGGTCTGCTGCACGGATAGAATACTCGTGCTGCAGAGGCTGTATATTGCTTCATAGTGCACCACCCTTGCACCACCACGGAGACCCCATAAATAAATAATTCTTTAAAAAAATAAAAAGGAAATAAAAGAATCAAAAGATTTAAAAATACATATATGTAAAATGACAGGCCACAGACCAGGAGAAAATATTTTCAATCGCTGATCAAGGATTGAATACAAAATACCAAAAAAGCATAAATCAGTAAGAAGACAGCCAATGGAATTTAAAAATGGGTAATAGGCAGCAGTCCCTCTGCCCACCTGTGATTATGCAGGTAGTTCTTTTCACCAACTCTCTCCCTCTGCAGGGCAGCAGCTTCTTGTCTGCCCATGACCTGTACCATGCCGGGGATTCTCCTTACTGACCCCCCTCAGCAGAGGGCGCTCTCCTCAAGGCCACCTGCCTGCAACTATGCAGGCCTCTCTCAGCAAACGTGTCCCTTTTGGGGCAGCTCTTTCTGCCCGCTTGTGTCTATGCAAGTGTCTTTTATTCTTTTGTCCCCCTTTCCTAATAAACCTGCTCTTTAAGTATTAAAAAAAAAAAATGGGTAAAATATTTTAAGAGGTATTTTACCAAGGAGGATATACAAATAGCAAATAAATAAATAAATAGATGCTCTGGGGCCTCCCTGGTGGCCCAGGGGTTAAAATATCAGCACTATCAAGCTATTGCCAGTCACTGCAGCATGAGTTCAATCCCCGGCCAGGGAGCTGACCCACATGGTGCAGCAGACCTCTCCTGTCTCATCCACTGCTCTCCTCAGCAGTGTATTTCAGTAGATCTGCCTGTTCTGCTCCCCACTCTGTCTCTGGTGAAACCTCTCACCCCCTGCACCTCTAGCCTACACTTCATTTCTTCTAAACATAAACAAAAACTGCAAAAAAGGGAAAAATAAATGGTCTGTACTACCAGAGAAATACAAGACATAATGGGATACCACTAAGATACACCAGAATGGTTACAATTAAAAAAACTCATAATCTAGATGTTGGCAAGAATATAAGAAAACCATAACCTTCATATCATGCTGGTGGGGAAAAAAGTAGTACTGTACCATCATCACCTCCTTTGAAAACAGTTTGATAATCTCCTTTAAGATAAACATGCAATAACTCTATGAGCAGTAATTCCACTTGTAAGTTATCTCCCAATGAGAAAGTTTAAGATGTATCTGCATAAAGACACAGACTATTCATAGCAGTATTTAACCAAGAAACTAGAACAATCCCATCAAATAACATAAAAGATGGTAGAGTCATACGATGGAATACAATCCAGCAATGACAGCAGGACTACAAATGACATCAAGGAACTTTTTAAAGTGATAAAACTGAATTGTGGCAGTGGTTTCAAAACTATTTATTACAGGGCCTCCCCGGTGGCGCAGCGGTTGAGCTCTGGGTTGCGAAGCTGCCCGCAGCCTCTGCAGTGCTGGTTCGATCCCCGGCTGCTCCCCTGCCACCGGAGGAGGGTCCCACATGGCGCGCAAACCACTCCTGCCGCCAGCTGCTCCCCTCAGCAGTGTACTTCAGTCCTTCTGCCTGCTCTGCTCCCCGCTCTGGCTCTGGTGAATTCTCTCGCCCTCCCACGCTTCTGACTGTACCCAGTGCTTGTATAAATAAATAAAAATAAATCTTAAAAAAAAAACAAAACTATTTATTACAATTTATCAAACTTTACAATTACAATGGGTGAATTTATTGGGGTATTAATACCACCTTGATCAAGTTGTTTTTTAAAAAAATAAACTATATAAAGTACTCACCATTGTAACCTTCAAGAACAGAATCAATAATAGGCCTTGCAGTTAAGTTGTAAACATCAAGTTGTTTACTCTCTGGTCCAAATACAGTATCAAAAGTAAACGTTTTTGGAGGTTCATTGGAAGAATCAGTCTTATGTACAGTGATAGTTCCCCTCATCTCATCCACACTGACAGCCTGCTTGTAGCACATCGATTTCTCTCTTTCATTAAGGGGCCGGCACCGAACAACCACCTTCACATTATCGCAGCTTTCTGGCTTCTCTGATTTATTGATCTGGTGGAAAAAATGTTTAGAAATAATGAAAAAAAACATTTACTTTTACTTTCAACTAATCAAATTAAAATCTGAAAAATGGGGCTTCCCTGATGGTACAGGGGTTAAAGTCTCAGCACTATCAAGCTATCTCCAGCCACTGCAGCCTGAGTTTGATCCCTGGCCAGGGAGCTACCCCCATGGTGCAGCAGACCTCTCCTATCTCACCCGCTGCTCCCCTCAACTGTGTATTTCAGTGCATCTGCCTGTTCTGCTCCCCACTCTGTCTCTGGCAAATCCTCTGACCCATCCCACCCCCAAACCCCCTGGCCTATACCCCAGTTCTTCTACACATAAACAAATCTAAAAAAAAAAATCTGAACAATGTCAGGGTTGGGGCAAGAATAAAGTAAAACAGAAAAAAAGCTACAGATACTCTGCAATCTCAGGGCATTGTACATATTAAACACACCATATATTTTTGTTAAATACAATTAAAGATCTTAGAGCTACAGAAAAACTTATTAAAGGAAATGAAAGGGAAAGTATTTTCTTTATAAAAAAGAAAATGTTTTCTCTATCATGCAGGTGAGGAGAGAGAATCTAAGTTACATTTACAGTAAATGCTATTCAAACAGAAAATGAACCCATATATTACAGGACTTCTTTCTGCACAAAAAGTCCCTAACTTCCTCTGAGTTTCCCACCTGTAGGAAAACACATGTGACTATGGCTAACAATTTTAATCAAGAATACGGTACTAGGTCCTTAGTTTCCTGAGACTTTCATTTTTATTTTCTATAATGCATTAGTAAAATGCTTTTTATCATATAATAAATCCATATACTGGGCCTCTCTGGTGGCGCAAGGGGTTATAAGACACAACCTATGAAGTTATCTGCAGCCACTGCAGCAAGAGTTCGATCCCTGGCCAGGGAGGTGACCCACATGGCGCAGCAGACCTCTCCTGACTCGCCTGCTGCTCACCTCAGCAGTGCATGCCAATCAGTGTGCCTGTTCTGTTCCCCCGCTCTATCTCTGGTGAGTCCTCTCACCCCCCACACCTCTGGCCTGTACCCCAGGTCTTGTATGCATAAATCTTTAAAAAAATAAATAAACCCATACACTGCCTTTTCTATACAAGACAATAAATTAAAGATAGGAAAGAGGCTATTCAACCAGACCCTGTGACTCTGGACACATCATGGTGGCCTACCGGCTACAGGCTGGACTCCCTGCATTCAATACTCCCAGATCTGTGTAAAAGCAGTGAAAGATGCTCTGAAGACAGAATTCAAAGCAAGTGCTAAGAGATCTGGCAGCAGTGTAAAAATCATGAAAGTGAAAAAGGAATAAAGTACCCTGTAATGGGCAGGAAGGGAGAGTGCAGGTTTTCTATGACCCAAGCAGACGGGGTAAAGGAGAAGTCCTGGAGCCCTAGATGGCTTTTCAGGCTTTTTTTGGGATTTACCAGGTACACAGCAGGCAGGGGTGCTGAGGGGGCAGGGAGGCTAGCAGTCCTCCCAGCCCCCAGCAAGTCTTCACTCTTTCTGGGCTCTCCAGCGTTCTCTCATGGCCTTGTTCTCTGCTGGCGTCCCCGTGATGCCGCCCTTATAAGCCCAGTCTTAGCCCAGGTGAAGCCAATCTACATATGCCCACACCCCACTCCAGGTGTCCGCCATCAGGCATGCATTCAGGACCTCAAGGATCCATCATCTATACTAATGGCAGGAGGGCAGAAAAGCCTGATACTTTTTCACTTATCCTACATACCCTGACTAAACCTTGAGGTGCCACATTTTCAAGGTGAAGATGTGTGAGCAAATTTGGCAAATTAAAAAAATCTCACCTAACAGGGGGGAAAAAAACTTGTCCTATTCGTATATTGACAATGTCAATAAAGTATGACTCAAAAAAAAAGTCCAAAGACAAAGAAAAAAGGGTTAGTATGACTCTAACCTTATGAATACTTGTATTTGCAAAGTTTCAATTTTTGAAATTATGATTTATAATCTAAATTAATATTGAAGAGAAGGTTAAAAGATTCATTGAACTGTTATTTGTCAATTCCTACTGTAAGCATGAGAGAAATAAAGGTAAGCCATTGTCACTGATAATTGTATTATATCAAAACAACACAGTTCCGGGTCTCCCTGGTGGCGCAGTGGGTTGAGCACAGTGCTGTGAAGCTGTCCACAGCCTCTGCAGCGTGGGTTCGATTCCCGGCTGGCCAGGGAGATACCCACATGGCACGGCAGACCTCTCCTGTCTCTCCCACTGCTCCCCTCAGCAGTGTTTTTAGTCCATCTACCTGTTCTGCTCCCTTCTGCATTAGCACGATTAAGACCGCAGGTGATAACCACAGAGGCTAATGGCATAAAAACCCTGATTAACTTCATTTAACCTACAGCACCCTTCTTTCTCCTCCTGTATCTGGTTACAATTCTACTTCTATTTGCTACTTATTTGATTAAGGTCTGTTTTCCCCTCTTCCTACACCAGAGACTGCAAACAGGTGGTCAAAGGGATGAATTCGGCCCACCAATATCTTTTGTTTCACTCACGGTATTTAAAAATACTTTGAATTTATTGCTAATATTTTTAAAGTGAGAATTTTCACAAAAACGTCTAGACTGACTCTCAAAAGGACAGGATCTGACCAGCCAGCATTCCTACGTGGCAACACTTTACAAGTCGCTGGAATCGACTTCGATCCAATGTAGCCACCCCTGCACTTTATTAACGTTAAGTGTCTTGTCTCTGTAAACAGGTGTGGTTTTCACCTCTGCCCAAGAAGGCAAGCATCTCTCCTCTAACGTTCAAATACCTAGCAGATTTTGTTGACCATTTTCTCTCCAGTGCCTAACATCTTGTTAGTACCCAGTTCTTGTTGCAAGAGTTGATAAATTACTTGAATGCAGTAAGAAGGAACGAATATTGAGCATTTAATGCTAAATGTCAAGCATTGTCCTTCAATGCTTGAAGGACATTATTTCATTTCATTCTACAACAATCCCATGAGGAAAATTTTAGTTATTTGGGAACTACAGGCCCAGAAAGAACAAAAAGTCCGAGGTCTCAATAGCAACAATTAACTGGCTACCACGCAAGCGCTTTCCATGACCCTATAATGGATGTACGACGTCCCCTAATTCAGTGCACCATAACCACCTGCGAAATCCTAAATCACAAACACACCTTTTGTAAATTAATGTTACCTCAATCTAAACAAACCACACAAAAAAAGGGCCAAACATCACCTCCCACTACCCTACCCACACCCCTCACACACAAAGACACCCACGGTTACATTCTGCATTGTAAGCTGAAGAGCCACGGGAGGAATGACAGCTCGAGTCAGGGCCCAGGAGTAGGAGCAGACAGCCCTCACTTCCCAGCCTTCGGGAGCTTGGCTCCGCAGCACAGAAAGCCCCCGGTCGGTGCGGAGCCTGCAAAGCCGACCCTCCGAGGTCGCTCCCAGACGCCCTACCCAGGAGGCAGGGCTGGGCGCAGCGCGCCTCCTCAGGCACAGCGCCTTTCTGTCAGGAGGCGCAGGCCCTGCGGGGTGCAGCAGCGACCCAGGCGGCAGGGCCTGCCCCGGGCCCTCCCAGGGCCGTCTGCACCCTCGCGGGCCCGGGGCCCACCAGTCCTGCTCCCCAACTGCCCGGGCCCGCCCGGCCCGGCCCTGTCCTGTCCCGCCCCATCCCGGCGCCCGCCGGCCCCGCGCCTCCATGGCAACGGCCGCGCCCCGAGCCCGGCCGCCAGGATAAGGAGAAACCCCCGAGGCTGAGGAACTCTTCTCACCGGCATCTTGGCTCCCTCCCGTGCCCGGCGGACGTCCCCGCCCTGGATGCAGGCCAACGACGCCGGGTTCGCGGGAGACGCAGGCCAGAGGTTTCCCAAACGCCGCCTAGGCGCTCTCCAGACTGCGGCTCCTCGGGCGAGAGCACGCTGTGCGCAGGCGCACTCCGAGCCGCCCCGCCCCACCGCCTGGTCGCAGGCGTTCACGCCCTCTTGAGTCACGCCTGCGCAGGGGCTTTCCTAGGCCGTCGCCTAGGACGCCAGACTGAGGCTGCGCCTGCGCAGAACTGCCATTCCGCTGCTTTAGAAATCTGGCCCCTACCCGGGCGGTCGCCACCCGTTTCGAAGAGAAGGTGCTCCTAAATCGCACCACCCATGTTCTGGCACTCGCAACACTCCAGATATTAAAAACAGCATTAGCAGTGATCCCATCTGGAGAGCTAAAGACTTTGCAGACATTACTGCGCGCTTGACTGCTGGCTTGTTTATGACCTGTCTCACCATTAGGTGAGGTCGTGAGGAGTTTTGTTAGTATTCTCAGAAGAATCTCCAGAGCCTAGAATAGGACGCAGAATAGGACCTGGCACGGGATAGGTTTTCAATATATATTTGTTAAAAAACGAATGATCTGTCTTCTTTCCTGTCTCAACCTCTCCCCCTGACCACCACTCTGCCTGGGTGTGTTATAGGCATTTCGAGTTTATCATGCGCAAAATTGAAATATTGATTTCAGCCCCACTATTCTCCAACCCACCACCTCTGCTAAGCACTAAATAAATAAATAAATAAGTACCTCCCTTTAAAATTTCCTTCCCTCATCACAATAAATGTAATCTGAATTCCAACAACTGCTCAGGTTAAAAGCTGCGTTTCTCTCAAGTATTATTATTATTATTATAGAACTGGTTTATTTGTACGCATCCTTGGCCTATCTTAGTCTATTTTCAACACAGAAGTCAATGTGATGTATTAAAACATGAATCACATGTTATCTTTTCTCTGTCCAAACCTTCCAGTGATTTCTCATCTCGGAGTAAAAGTCACAAGTTCTCTTTCCATTTCCTGCAATCTTCCTCTTACTCATTCAGTACCAGCTCCAGCTGGTCTCCTTGATTCATCTGACATTCCAGATATGTTTACAAATTAGCTTGCAAGGGTTTTTGCCCTTGCAGTAGGAGCAGATGAAAATAATGATAAAGCATTTTACTATTCTAAGTGCCTTAATTTTTTTTATTGATTTGCTTCTTTTAATAACCTTTTGAAATAAGCTCACTATTAGTCCTTTTAATAGAAAATATAAGAATAACTACTTTACAGGTAAAGAAAGTGAGGCAAGGGCCATTAAGTAACTTAGGCAAGGTCATTCATATGAGCAGTAAAAAGCCCAAATCAAAACTCAGGCCCCTCTCCTTCTATATATTCATCTGACACCCTCATCTCCTGCAGAAATGTCTGGTTACCTGTGACCTTTTCAGTGAGCCCTAATATGACCTTTATTTAAAATTCTAACCTTCAGTCCCAGTTTTCTTCTCTCCCTCTCCCTACTTTGTATTTTCCATAGTATGTATTATAATGTAGATATCCAGATTCATTCTTCTGCATGTGACTATCCAACTGTTCTGGCACCATTTTTCTGAAAAGACTATGCTTTCCTGAACTAAATTATAATGGCACCCTTGCCAAAAATCAACTGATCATAAACGAGAGGGTTGGTTTCTAGACCTCCAATTCAGTTCTGCTGACCTGTCTATTCTAATGTGAGTTCTATACTATTTTGATTAGTATAAGCTTGTGGTAAGTTTTGAAATCAGGTAGTGTGAGGCCTCTACGTTTGTTTTGGCCATTCTGAATTCCTTGCATTTTTACAGGAATTTCAGAAATACTTTTTCAGTGTTTACAAAAAGGCAGTATATGTTGAATCCATAGATCAATTCAGCAAGTATTACAAATTTCATAATTTAAGACTTCCAAGCCATGAAAATTCTCCATTTATTTAGGTCTTTTTTTTAATTGCTTTTTTTTCAAATATCATTTTTTCAAAATATCATTTTTTCAATGATATTTTGTAGTTTTCTGTATTTTTCTTTTTTGATTATAATCTTATATATTTTATTCTTTTTTATGATTTTGAAAATGGAATTGTTTCCTTAAATTTATTACCAGATGATTGATAATGTATAGAAATAAAATTGGTTTTTGTAGTACATTGGTCTTGTACTCTGCAACTTTCATGAATTTAATATTTCTAATAGTTTAGTGAATTTTCTATATTCAATATTTTATTTAAACACTTTAGGCAGATAATATCATTTGGAACAGAATTCTAGGTTGGCGGAGTGTCCCCCCTTAACACTCTAAATATTTCACTCCACTCTCTTATTCCTTGCATGATCTCTAAAGAGAATTCCAATGTAACTTTATTCTTGCTCCTCTACAGATAAGATATTTTTTACCCTTTTGATTCTTTAAAGATTTTTTTCCCTTACCTTTGATTGTTGCAGTTCAATAAGATATGCCTTGTGTGGCATTTCCCTGCTGGGTGTTCTCTGAGCTTCTGTCATGTGTGGTTTGGTCTCTGATATTACTTGGCAGTATTCTCAGTCATTATCTCTTCAAATATTTCTTAGTTTCTTTCTTCTTCTGATATTCCTATATGTTTTAATGTAAATTTAATGTAATGTAATTTTTAACAAAATATATCTTACATTAAAGTACACCTGGATTAGTATTCACAAGGTGACCATACTTATGTAATCAACATCTAGATCAAGAAACAGAACCTTACCAGTCTTCTGGTACAATACCCTGGGTGTTCCTTTCTAGTCTCTATATACTACCCCTAAGGAAAAGTAAAAGAGTTACTATCTTGGCTCTATTATAGTTTTCCTTGTTTTTATACTTTATTTAAAAGGAATCATAGTGTATGATCTCTTTTGTATTTTTTCCCTATGTTCAATATTGCCTTTGTGAGATTCTTCCATATTCTTGATTAGAACAATAGTCCATTCTTTCTCAATGCACTGTATTGTGCCACAATTTGCTTATCCCATTCAATTGTTGGACATTTTGGTTGTATCCGGCTTCAGGCTATTGAAAATAGTCTTGCTCTGAACATTATGCAGCTGTCTTTTGGTGCACACATGTGCTTTTCTGTTGGGCATATACTTAGGAGTGGAATTGCTGGGATTTCCAGATAATCCATTCGTATTTATTGTCTGTCTTTCCTGACTAAAACGTAAGTTCTGTAGCTATTTTATTCACTGTTATGTTAGGCCTTCAAAAAAATAATGGCTGAAGGATAAAAGCATGCATGAATGAACACCTCCTGAGAGAGCTATTAGTGCTTTTTTAGACAAGAGGTAAGTTAAACTCTTAGAGATGAAGTCAAATGCACTAGATCACCCAGCGAGTCAGGAATTCCACCCCAAACTTGACTGACTAGAAGCACACCCTTGACACTTTGTTTCTTGGTAGTGTGTTCCCCATATTCTTACAGTGAAGTAAGGGTGTAAGACCAGGGATCCTTCTTCAAGACCACTGTGGTCACCAACTGCCCCATCCCAGGCTGGGGAACAGGATTCGAGTGGGTAAGAGGCCCTCCACGGGAGGGGAGTAGGCGTGGAAGGAAAGGCAGGGGTATTGCTGGCCCTCTGAGTGTGCTCTGCCACTCGGGGTCCCAGGTCCTTACCCCTCACCCCAGGACCAAGCAACAAGGAGGCCCACTGCGCCAGGGGCAGCTCCCTGGAGAGGGCTGGGGTTGGGCCTGCCCAGACTGCCCAGCCAGGTGGGCGCCCCAGCTGCAAGTCTTGGGCGCTGGGTTATAAAACCCTGGCTCAGGCTGGGCCCGCCCCAGGGTCCCGCGCTCGCCATGGACTCGCGGGCTCGAGCCTCGCCGCAGCCCTCTACCTCAGGGGAGAGATCCGTCGCGAGTCCTGGCGAACGTCAGGAAGAAAGCCCAGACGAAGCGGCCCTCTGCCTGTTTGCTCCGCCACGCCCCCGGAGCACCTCTGTGCCCGCCGCGGCCGCGAGCGGGGTCCCCGAGGCGCGCCACCCCGCGGCGAGCGGGCGCCCCGCGCCCTCAGGGAGAGGCCCGGCAAGGCCCAGAGCCGGGCTTCGACGCGGGGCGGGCGCGGCTCCCGGCGCGCAGCCGGGGTCGCCACCCTCCCGGGACCACGGCCGCCGGGCGCCCACGGACCCGGCCCAGGGCGGCCGTCTGGAGGCCCACCTGAGGCTGGCTCTCGGCCGCGAGGCGCGTCTGTGGCGGGGCGGCCACCCCCAGGTACCGGCCCCCCGGGCGGGGGCTTCCGGGAGCACCCGCACCCCCTCCCCCAGCGCGCACGCGCCCACCTGCACCTGCGCTCAGGTGAGCCGCACCCTGGCGGCACCTGGCCAGGTGGTCCCGGCTTGAGGCGCGAGGCAGGAGTCACGGGCTTCTTCCCCTAGTAGGTGCTCGGAGGAGGCCCTGTTTTATTTGGGGATTCGGCCTGAAAACAGAAAACCGCTGGGCGTGCTGGTGGGGAGGAGGAGGAAACCTGGGCGTGTGGGGCCTGGGGGGCTGAATTAGGGAGCCCAGGCCAACTAGGGGCCTTTGACCCAGCGGACTCAAGTGAAAAGGCCTGTCACGTCCCCTTCCGTCCTTAAGGGGAGGCTCCCACCACTGCTGGAGAGAGTCTGACCACTCGTGGCCCTCTCCCTCTCCAGCAGGAGATCCGCCATGCCTTCAAGGAAGTTGTGCTGTGGCTCCTGAGGCAGGATAACATCTTTGACTTCTCTGAGGCCACTATTAACTTGGCTCTCACCATCCTCAGCCGCCTCCTGGTTTCCGTAAAAGTAAGGGAGCCTCAGAGGGATGGTGAAATGGAGGGGGAGGAAACTGACCCCTGCTCCCCATTGCTGCCTGAGAGGTGAGCTGTCCCAGATGCTCCAAGTGGCATTCCATGTGGTAGAACTTGCTCCAAGTGGTAGAACTGGTGCTGGAAACTCCACCCTGCCTCTGGCTCTGCTCTGTGACTGCTGGGAATGGACTTGAGGATTCATGAGAGGACCTGGCTGTGGAAGGACTTCTGTGTGGTGACCACGTGGGGTGTACTTATCTGGATCTGTCCAATGTGGCCTAAGGCCAGGTGGGACAGTGGACCCTGCAAAGGTGCCATTTTCTCACGTCCAGTCTTCTTAACAAAGGACTACTGACTCATCATCTGTAGTTCTGAAACCAAGAGCATTTTCATTGGTCCAATCTAAAAATGGCACTAAGTTTTTGAGGAGGAACAGTCTTTAAAATATATATATTTTCTTGAAAAAAAACACGTTTTGTAATTTGTTTCTGGCATTCATAGTCTATTCAAATGTGTTTGCTTCCTACTGCAGGTCAAAGAGAGGCTACTGGAATGTGTCACAATTACTTCCTTGAGACTTGCAGCAAAGGTTCATGAAGAAGATGAGGTATGCATCTCTGGAAGCCCGCTTGGGCTGCCTTTGAAGTATAGGGCTGTAAAAGCAAAGCTTTGGAGTTACCTGAAAAGATTGTGCCCTTGGGAGTGATGGGGATTTTGGAAAAGTCATAAACTTTTCCTTAAGTTTGTCAAATTCGAGGACCCCACAAATGGGGAATTAGAACTGCTGAATTCTCCTGGCCCAGCAAATCCAGAGGCTTGAGCACCTGGCAGATGTATCTGCATTTAGTTCCCACTAAACAGAAGCAGCCACTGTTGAGTTAGGGGAAAAGCCCCTCAAGCCATGTGACCTAATGTTCACCCCAGAAACATTTAAGAATGATTCTTGAGACTTCAGGACTTGGCTGTCAATGAAACAGCTTCTCAGACACTTTTCTCTAAAAGAAGAAGAGCTGCATGCAGGGGCAGCAAAGAAGAGCACATGGGTGCTCCAGGCTTGCTTGAATTTCTCAGCAACCTATGACTTCTTTTCAGGAGAAACTCCTCTGCCAGCACCCTACCCAGCCCTACTTTTCTCCAACATCTCCACCTTTGGGGATCGTGGGATCACTGCCATTCCCATGAGGTATCTGTGTCCACTTCCAAACTTGCAATAAAAATGCTCTTAACCTTCATTTATTAGAATACTTGTACCACCCCATGTTGCTTTTGTCCAACTGAAAAATAATACTTCAAAAAAGTATTTCTGGAGATTATAGTAATTCTTTCTCTAAAAAGGTAGGACCAAGTCTTCAATGCACTTGGTATTTGATTGTTTACTCACAGACAAGCCTTAGTTATCCCTCTGGGGAAAAGATAGTTTATCCAGAACTAAAGGGCCTTCAATCAAGGTTGAAGGGGATGTGCTCACAGCTACAATTTTGCCAAAACCAGGGGAGGTTTTGTATCAGTGAGGCTGATACAAACAGGGAAGCTAAAAGGCAGACTTTTTCTTTTTATGACAAGTGATCGTGGCAGGATGAAGAGCATAGCTTCGGGCCTCCCTGGTGGTGCAGTGGCAGCGCTGTGAAGCTCTCTGCAGCCTTTGAAGCACGGGTTTGATTCCTGGCCGTTCGGGGAGATACCCACATGGCGAGGCAAATATCTCCTGTCTCGCCCGCTTCTCCTGTCTCCCCCGCTGCTCCCCTCAGCAGGGTATTTCGGTCCATCTACCTGTTCTGCTCTCCACTCTGTCTCTGGTGAATCCTCTCACCCTCCCGCTTCTCTGGCCTGTACCCCAGTTCTTATATAAAAATAAATAAATCTTTAAAAAAAAAAAAAGTACAGCTTCAGGAAAGCTTTGGACGAGCTTGCATCTGGACCAGGGAGGTGGCCCAGTTCCAGCCTCCAGAGCTAGGAGAGAGCTGGAGTGCAGTTGGGGATCAAAACCTGATGCAGAGGGTGACCACATGACATTCACTACATGTTGTCACAATGACCCAGGGGTAGCCAAGATCTGTTTGTTTGGTTTGGTTTGGTTTGGTTTCTTTTTCTTTAGGAAGTATTTCCGTGGCAGGTCACTGGAAGCCAACTCTTCTAAGGTTGTGGATGCCCAGCCCCCATGGATAAGAAAACAGAAGCTACCATAACATGATATAGGGCTTTGGCCTTTTTATTTTCTTTTTACAGGTAATTCCACATGTAAAAGACTTCATAAAGCACTATGGCTCTAAGTATACTCCAAGTGAGTTGCTGAGGATGGAGCTGGCTATTTTGGACAAACTGCACTGGGACCTCTATATCGGGACGCCGCTGGACTTCTTAACCATAGTAAGTAGGAGGAGTTTGCAGAGTTTACCCTAGACTCATTTGTGCCTTTGGAACAGCTGTTCACAACACAGGACAGCTAAGCACAGGCGTGCACATATCCCGGCCCATGCACCACAGGGAGGTGACCCACGAGGCTCACGACATACAGAAGAGTGAAAATGTATCTTAAATCCAACACAGTTCCACCAGACTCCCACTTCTAAAGAACATTAAAATAACTTTACAAAGATTTGTAGACGGCACTATTACGGTTAGTTTCTCTTTTAAATACACACTGCAAAAATATTTAACTTTCCATTCTATGAATACTGTACATAAAAAGCTTTCTGCTTTTGCTACACTTTACACACATTCACTTAGCTGTCTTTATTCACCTACACACAATCCTTGTTGAGGCTTTAGACCATATTGATCTGGCACTTAAAAAATATCATATTAGTCTGTACTTGTTTTAGTTGGGGAGTGATGGTCATCCTTCAGGATATGATTCGGTTAGTAAGGCAAAATTATGCAATGTGGAAATGTCATGGGGTTTTGGTCTGTTATGAAGCATGAAGATTAAATCATTGAAGGGCTGTTTCATAGTGAAAATTGGCCACTGTGGCCAACTTGCAGTTTCTTCTCTTGTCTAGTAGATACAAGTAACTTTTCTACCACCTTAATCTTGAATTGTATGCTTCTGTTTTTCAGAATTGAAACATTGTCATCTAGGTACTTTAGGCTCATAACCACCATGTCACAAAGGCAACTGGTTTCTTTCTCTCCAAGGTTGAAGCTCAACTTGGCCACAGACTGGGGATTAAGTCTCAAGTCCCCCGTGGGGATGTGGATGGGAATGGAAAGGATTGGGCAACATTTCATGTTCCCTGATGAAAATTTAAATTGTTTGCACTTTTGGTCATTGATATATGAAAAGTATGGGGTTTTCTGTTCTGACATGAAAAACCACGATCTCCAGTTCCACGCCCTGGTGGTCCTGGACTGGCCCCAAGTGATGGAGCTGCTGCCTCAGAGGAATCCTTCCCTCCACGTCGAATCCCTGACCAGGCAGCTGCAGCACTGTATGGCGGGCCACCAGGTGCTGCAGTTCAAGGGCTCCACACTGGCCTTGGTCATCATCACCTTAGAGTTGGAGAGGCTCATGCCCGACTGGTGTACTCCTATATCTGATCTGCTAAAGAAAGCACAGGTAGATATCAACTTTGCCCCAACCAGGATCTCAGTTTTGCCCTTTAAGCTGACACTCTTGCACCCAAGATGCTTCGGCACATGACCCTTCAGAAAGGTCTGCCTAAGTGCCAGGTTTCCCACACCTGGCATGCCCTTTGGACCTGACTGTGGGCCACATGTTCCCATCACAGGGCTATTTGTGGTGGGTCTCTGCAACAGTGAGAGATTTCTTTCCATGGCAACCCTTTCAGCCAAAAAAGATGGGGAGACATGCCCAGTTCAGGAAGAAGCAATCCTGTGCTTAACATTTCAGACCCCTCACCCTCTATATGAATATATGGTAGCAGGCACTAGGGGGCCAGAATCAATCAGGATGGAGGGGGTGGGATGGAATGAAGAGTTAGAGCAGTGACTATTTTACAGGTTAGAGATGGATGTCCCTGAAATGGAAGGGTTTTAAGCTGGGAGCTTGGACCTTGATGAAGGTGCCCCATGCTAACATTTTGGCACTCAATGGCTCATTCTTTACAATGTAAAATGATTTTGCTTCAGGATAACCACTCTGTTCTAATTGCAGGTCAATATCGAACAGTTTAGCTGCTGCAAGGAACTTGTAAAGCAGCAGCTGAGAAGTTTATAGTCATCCTCCTGCACAACTTCCTATTTCACCTGCCAGCCTCTGCACCCCTACCCCAATGCCCTTCAGAGTGTAATAGTAACTCCTTCCTTGAACCCCTCAAAACTCCAGGCTTTATCAATCCTGTAACAAAAAAAAAGTGGCCCTGGAAGAGCAACTGAAAAAAAAAAAGCAAGTCCTTAGAAGAAAATAAGGGCACAGTCACTAGAGGTAAAGGTAGTCTGACAGATCCCAACCCTGCACCCTCCCTCCCTTGGGCCTGAGACCAGAGAGCATGAATGAAAGCTCCTATTGCAGCTTGACCTTCCTTCCTCACCCAGCAGAGGCTGGTATTGGTCCCTAAGAGAGCTGGAGGCCAGAGGTAGATCATGCATAGGGCTGATGGGCTGGGACTAGTTCTGACAGATCTGTTCTTACTGTTCTATTTTCAAGAGCTAGCCAGATCCTTCCAGTTTCCCAGTCTATATTCCAAGCATAGGCGCAGCACTTCATGGCCCAACAACCCTGCCCGCCACAGCAAAAATGGGACAGTCTCTCCAGATATATTTACACCGACATGGCCATCACTGTGTCTTCTTTACAGAAGGGCTGGCTTATAAAGTATGCTTTAATACACCGTCACTGAATCAAGCTGTAGCATGTTTTTCTTTTGTTATTCTTTAGCAAAGTCATTTATTAGCCCAGCCAAAGGAATTTTTCCAGTAATTAATGGCATAAAAAGGTGACCCCTGTGATGGGGAGGCACATTCTGCGAGCTTTCTGTTGAGATGAGCAGGTTCTGGGATGGAGCCTGCTCCAACCACTGCACAGCTAGGTGGAGGAGGAGGTTGCTAGCTAGCATGGCTGTGAGGGAGACGCCAGCTGCCTCTCTGAAGTTGTGACACTATTGAGCCATTCTCTAAGCAGTGGAGTCCAGCTGGCAGCTCTGCCAGCTGGAACTGTGTGAGTGGGTGCTGGGGATATGAATCACTGAGCCACACACTTAGACATGGTTTGTGAAACCTTTCCACTGTGAACAGTTTGTTGTAAGTGGCTAAGCCATGGGGAGTATGATCTGCTACTAGGTGCAAAGTGGTCAGGGACCAGATATACTACAACTGTTGTCTATACCGAGCAATCAGTACAATTCCAGACGTTTTCTTGATGCATATTTGCTAGTTGCTTTAACCCCTTTCAGCAGTCTGAATCTTGTTACATGTCCTGGATACCATATACTCAGACATTAGAGTCAAGTCTACTTGTAATACCATTGCCTGGATCCTCTCAATAACCATCCTCTAGTCCCACACAGATTGAGGGACAGCATCTGCTCATGGCTATAGCCACCCTGTACCCTCTTCCTTCCACTGCGAGTGGGCACTAAGGTTTGTTGGGCCAGGGTCATACTGAGGACCCACACGAGCTCTGGTTGTCTCTGACAATGAGGAATTGCTGGGTATTTGCACCTCTTAACCAGGCAGTAAACTGAGTCCTGAGTTAATTCAACCAGTCCCAAACTGGCTAAGGCCTTCAGAGCCCTCTTGGTCATGGTTGGGTAGGCCTAGAGGGATTAACTTCCTGGGAAACCAAAATTCTGTATTGCCAAAGCACTACTTTGATATTTTTTAGGCTTGCCCTGAGTCCCAGGGCCCACCTACTGTATCATTTTTCTCCTGAGATTAGAACTCCTGTCCCACCTCAGACCAAGAGATTGAAGAGCTCTGTGATGGGTGATATTTAGATATAAACTATCTTCCTTTTGTGCCCACCTACAAAAGGGCAGCAATTGGTGATGGTCTGTGGCTGCAGAAAATGGAGATGGGTGAAGGCTCAGAGACAGATACTACACAGCAGGAGGGGCAGATAGGCTAAGGGAAGTAAATGGAGGTGGGCATTGTGGACATTTTTTACACTCGTCCAAACAGTATTTCTCACAGATGGGTGAGCCAAGTTCTATGATGTTGTTCCCTCCTCCAGAGAGGATCTTCTCCCTGAGTCCCGGAGTCTCTGACCTTCAAAGCTGGAGTAGAGTTTGCTTCTCTACCTGCCTCCTCATGGGTTGAATTGAGTTATACCTTCAGTGGGGATGTCTGCAACCAGTCTTCCCGCTAGGCTGTGAGTTCCCATCCTTAGTCCCCATCTCATTTCCATCTTCTCAGAGATTAGCTGGCTAATGCCCAACAGGGAGTTTCTCAACAAATAGACCAATGAACTTGTTATCATGTCCTTCTACCAGCAGTTTGCTCTTCTTCAACCAACTGTCCGCCTACCTGCCAGGGCATTCCACTTCTGCAAAACCATCTCAGGTCACCAACCCACTGTGAGAAGCCACACTTCAATACTGTCGACATTTCCACTGCTCCCCCTTCATCCCATGGGGCTGCCAAGGAGCAGCTGTAGTTTCGGGAAATAGGAGTACAGACTACAAATACTCAAATCCCAATTCCTCCAATTAGCTGTGTGACTTTGAGTAATTGTTAAACCTCTCTGTGCCTTGCATATAAAATGGAGAGAATGGTACTTAATCATAATTTATGAAGATTGGAGGGATTAATGCACGTAATGCACTTTAGAACAATGCCTGCACACAAGAAGAACTCAAATATTAGTTTTCCCATGTCAGATCGCCCCACAAGGATGTAAACTCTTCAAGGGTAGGGTGTGCTTTCTCTCATGGACTGCACCCAGTTGCCTAGTAACAATTCACAAATCTGGCTGTATCTTCTCTAACTGTGACCCTTTCGTCTGTCCCAAATCGAATCAAAGGCCTTTCACGATGCCCACAGAATTATTCACTATGAAAACAATTCCTACAGAAGCTGATCAACCCCCAAAGTTCACAGAAAAGCTGTGTTTTACCACAGTTGTAGCAGATTAATAGGCTAGAACACATGTTAAATCAGAAAAGCTACTGCCCAAAAAAGACACGACAAAAACTCAAAATAAATGCAAAATTTAATGGAAAAAAAAAAGTACAAAGTGAATGAAAGAAACAAAAACAGTCAATGAGTGGAGTAAATGAATTAACAAGTGAAGCAGTTTTAGAAAAGCATGGTAATGTAACATACTAGCAAGGCACACTTCCTTCAGGCCTCTTATCCAGTAATGAGCCCCCTTTAACAGGGAACCTCCACACAGACATGTACAAACACATGCAATCTGTCCGTACAATTACAAACCACCTAGATTGAGATTACTCAAGACAAGGGGGACGAAACATCCTGATTTGCCTGAGACAGGTCTGGCTTATACCTGTCTATTTAGAATAATTATTAACAGCATCTCCTATCACTCTCCAAAGTTTGAGTTTGGACAATAAATTACATGGTGATTCTAGCCAAAACGAACACGGTAGACATGACAGTAAATGCAACATGATCCCATTGACAGTCCTGTGATACTGAGAGAAAAAGAGAGGTAAATCAGATCCTGCAGATAGGTCATGTTGTATGAGATGCAGCTTGTTAAATAATGGCAAGTTTTAAGCCCACCCTGTGCACCAAGGAGTGATTTGGGCTCAGGTAATGATGACAAGACTCCAAACACAAAGAGCACAGGGAGAGAATTGCGGCGAGACGCACTGAAATGGACCTGTGAAGGCAGCTCAGACCCTAGAAAAAGTGATGGCATGTCTCCCCAGGGATGCTGGGAAACCTTGGGCCGGCAGACAGGTAACCAGCCACAGTTCTGGCCTTCCAGTCCTGCCAAGGGGTGGCCTCAGGCTACGGTGGAATCTGTCCATCCCACGGTCCCTGACTGGCCCATGACCTGGAGTCCTCACTTCTCATGTAACCAGTGACCCCGCTGGGTCACTGCACCACATCTTTGGAGATACATTAGCCCAGAGACCATCTTAAAGGTCATACTTTGACCCAAGTGAATACACTTTCAGACATAAAATTATCCTAGAGACAATCCACATCTGCCTTAGAGATGCTGGTCTACCATTTTGGATACCCACACTGGAGCACTGGTTATCAGTCACAACCAGAGGTGGATCTAGCGTGACACTAATGAAACAATCTCAGGGTCCCTTCCAAGATCCTGTACCTAATTTTATATTCATATTCTTTTTCTTGACGTTTTTCTCAAAGAGTTCAAGCTTTCAACCTCTCAAAATCTGGATCCAGCCCACATCACGGTATAACACCTGGAGGATGTTCACTTTGAGCATTAAGAAAACATGCGGAGGCCCTCATGTGTAAGGGCTGCCTTTTGCTGGCGATGCCTTAGCGACACACACAGCTCACCCTCCACCTTACTTTGAATGAAATAAATCTCAGGAGAATAGGTGGAAGCCAGGACTTGGTCCTAGAAATCAATAAAGCAAGCCGAGGTGGAAAGGGAAGACAGAGGAGGAAAGATGGAGGACACTGAGACCAAACTACCAATCCAACAATAAGTGAGCGAAACTTCCTTAGGTTTCCAAAGAGAAAGGGCCCTAGACTGCGAGCTCCTTGAGGGCAGGACCTGTGAGCTACTCTGAGTAGCCTGTGTGCAGCACGCTGCTTCATCACCACAAAATGAAATCCTCTCATTGATTCCTTTTCCTCTCCCATTTTACCAGGCCATATTTTCTACCCTCTCTATGACTTGCAAACCAGCAGGAACATGGAAGACTCAATGCTGCTAGGACTTTCTTCAAATGCTTTCCTTAAGAATGCAGTCAAAGGGGAAAAGCTCCTTGGCAGACTTTTTTTTCCTCCTTAAACTGTCCACATGTTAGGGGGGAAAGGATGTCCTAAAGCTAATTCCATACAGGCTTTGTGGACTCCACCCCCACTCCAGACCAAAGCCAAAAGACATTGGGAACTACAAATCCCTGTATGGAGTATTAATAAGTCCTTTTTTAAGCGCGCAGGTGAGGACCCACAGCCAGGCAACCCGTTTTATATCGGGGCTGCTCCGTAACACACATACGTCAGACGCTTTCTGTCTTTGCCCTGTGATTCAGCCATGAGAAAGGAAACAATGACCTTCTGAAAACTCTATTCCCAGTTGAGTACTCTTTGCATTCAGAAAATGGAGAAGGGGGTCAGGGAGGGGGTGTCTTAGCTGGAGTCAAACACTTAACACACATGGAGTTGGTCCCTGTTTACAGATAGCACCTGGGGGCACACAGGTAATGGCTTCGGGCTGCTGTTCCATTTACATTCACAGTAAAAACACTGGAGGAGGTCTTGTTCATGTTCCACTTCCATCCGTAAAGAAATTCCAAACACTGTCATTACAGGATGTTTATTCCCCACCTCTCCCTGTATATTATATGGGTACTTTATACAGAAGAAAGGTTTAGAGATATTTTTAGTTTTTAAAAATCAGGGACTCTGTGTTACTTATGAAAATAATGGGAGAGGATATTATTTGTCTTTATCCCTAAGCCAAAATAAAAATTTAGAAGTGTTTTAAAAGTTATTATGGAACTCAAGCTCTAGGTTAGAAAAAATTAAAAGGAAGGGGAACTGGGCAAATTTCGCAGCACGTAGACCAGACCGCGAGGCCACACCGACGGCACTGCAGGCACCACCGTCTTGCTGCTGAACAATTAGGGCGAGCGTCTGGCTAGAATGGCACATAACTGCTCCATCAAGGGAGAGTGACACTGTAAATGGAAGACCAGCCACTGGCTCTGAAAAAAATAAACCTCGTCAGTTTTGGATTCCAGCATTCATGGCTTTGACTGTGTTTGCATAGAAAGGAATGAACCCCAGGCCTGGGGCAGCCTGGGGGTGGGGAGGGACAAAGCAAGGCTGTAAACACTGGCGTCTGTACCAGCTCCCAGTCGGTCCTCACACCATGTTATGGGAGAAGGGTCACAAGGTGTAACTCAAGCAACTTAACACATGAGTCTACAGTCCGCTCTTGACATGTAAGTCTGTGCGTGCGTTAACTGAAAAATAAAAATAAAACAAACAAAACAAAAACAGACACATTAAAAGATACGCCGACCACCAAATCAAACAGAACCAAAAGACAGAGTGATGGACACTGGGAAAGTGCAGTCAGTTTGGTATCTGTGACAGGAGCAAAGTAGAGAATTCTCTTTGGTTTGTGATGTCCCAGGCTGAGGATCAAGATCTGATTGGGAAGCAATTTTGCAGAAATGGATTAAAATGTGAAGAACAAGTACAACCAATCGAAGCCATTCCGTTAAATGGTCATGAAAAATACAGCCCAGCCTCCAAAGTGCGATCATGACTCACCCCATTCCCCAACCAGGGCAGGAAAAAGGACAATTCTCAGGCACCCCACCTAGCTCACTCGTGGCCACCACCAGCACAAGGTGGGAAGAGAAGTTTCTCTTCCAGAGGCCAAACTGACTGAAGCTTTTTGGCATGTCCAGCAAACAGAAAAGACCTGTTGTCCCAAGCTGTGTAGGAAAAGCAGGGGGACCACATCTGTCAGCTGTAACCAGGGCCCCTGCAGTCTCCGGCAGCCTGCCCAGCTGGCCTCAGATCCTCACCTGGTTACAGGTCCTTGTGTTTACTTCCTTACTGATTTTTCCATTTATTCCTTAAGGGACCTTGCCTGCCCTTTCTTTAACAAGATGGGCTCACCAAAGTGGCAAGGAACAGGGCAAGTCTCTTTAGATGACAGGACTTGAACCTTCTTCCTATACATCCCCCTCTTAGAAGAAACCAGATTTCTGAGCTGCTAGCTCCAAACCCACACAGGTTCCAATTCACAGAGCCCCACACTCACCAAGCAAGAGCTGGACATGGGACTAGGGCTGGAAACAAATGCAAAGCTGAGGGGAAATTCACAGGAATGAGGGATAGAAAAGGCTGGTGTCCTCTTGGGAGAGGCAGGGCCCATTTCTCCCAGCAATGCCCGCAGTTAGAGTGGGGCCACCAGTCACCAGTATGGGGGAGACTATAGAAAGGAGGAGGGTCTGTCCCAAAGCAGAGGAGAGACCTCAGAATGAGAACTAGCACCTAATTCCTAAATGCCTAGTTCCCCTCCCCCCCAGTCTCTCCCAGGGAGAAGTCCTTTAAGCTTCTTTTCCTTAGGTGTGTCAATGCTTCTGTGTATGTCTTAGGGACTATGCATGTTGGTAGATGTGTGCGAGACTGTATGCAACGGGGCAAGAGAGAAAGACAGTTTATGTGCATGCACGTGTGTGCCTGTGTTAGCAAATGCAATATTGGGGGAATAGGGCAGAAGCAGCATTCCAGGACCACAGTGAGCTGTGCACAGCTTAGCCCTAACCATTAGGCTCCACAGCCACCAAAGAAGGAAGTGCCTGGGTACACACACTCCAGGAGGAAATGGGAGTCCAAGAATGAGAACCACCTGCTTAATTCTAGGTTGGCAAGAGAAGGAGGCACCTGACACAGGACTGGGATGACAAGATCTCCACAGTGATGGGGTGTGAGCACTCAGTGAAGTGGGGTGGGAAAGGGAGGTACCCAGGTATCAGGAAATCTGGACTCCAGCAGGGAGTATGAAAACACATGAAGTGGCTCAGAGTTGCCCCCACCTGGCCAATAAGCTGACTGCACTCCTGGAGGTGAGAAACCTCCCTACCCTGTCCCCACCTCTCTGAGTCTATTCTTCAGAGGAACCACTTCAACCACAATTCTTGCGGTGTAGCCCCTCTCCCTGGCAGGACCCACAGAGACCCAGCAGGGAGCTACTGTCCTTCCTTTGGCCAAGCAGAGTTCACAATGTCCAGTGCTCAGTGTTAAATGGGCCATGTCTGCTGTTCTCAGTCACCACCTGCCAGCCAGCATGGGTCCCACATCCACTGCCTTGGAGACTGAAGGGGGAAGTACCATTGCTGTCCAAGGAGAAACAGGAGCTGACATTCCCAGGTTCTGTCCCTCTCCTGGTCTGAAAAGGCCTTTCCTGAGACCCCTATATATTCTTGGGGGTCAGTCTATGCCTGGTGGCCCAGTCTTCACCACCCCAGCTATGAGGGGGCCTGAGAGAGAGAGAAAGAGAGAGGATATTACGTGTACATGAGAGAGCACACAGATACAAGAGGAAAGATCCAGATCAAGAGATAGCAAGATTACTTGTGAAATGAAAAAGTGGGCAAGAACGAGATAGGAAAGCAAGTGAGAACGAGAGAAAACAAATGGCAAATGGTGGGCGAGAGGAAGCAAGAGCTAGTGAGAGTGAGAGCAAAAGTAGACAAGGGAGCTGAGAGTGGGACAGAGTGAGCACCCAGGAGAGCCAGTGCAGTGCTGGGCGGGCCCCACCACCTACTTCTTCCGGTCCTTGTCCTTCCGCAGAGGCTGCTGCGAGGTGGCGTGCAAGGCCTGAGACTGCAGGGCCTCCATTGCAGCCTTCCTGCGGGTGAAGGCGCTGGTCTCCTCCTCCAGCTCGCGGCGTTTTTCCTCCACCTTGCGCTTCTCCTCCTGGTGGATCCGCTTTAGGTGCTCAAACTTCTCGTGAAGCTGGGAGCAGAAGATGGGGAAGCCCAGGCTCCTGGGTGGGCAGGCAAGGTACCCAGAACCTCCCACCTCTGGGCCAGGCCCTGCCCTCTCCCTTGGCCTCACCTTGGACACCCAAGTCCACACTCACCTCCCTTTCCTTCTCCTTCAACTCCAGCTCAGTTTCCTTCACTTTGTTGACAAACATCTGTCTCATCTCTTCCTCCTTCCGCTGCAGCTCATTCAGAAACTCCTTCCTCTTGGCCTCATATGTCTCCTGTAGGCTGTGGAGACCCAGAGAAAAGAGGCCAAAGTGGGATTATGGCCAGATGGGATGGAGCAGAGGCAGAGAAGCAGAGTCAGGTGGGCACTGGGGAAAAGCAAATGCTGGGATCCCAGCAGCCTCTCTGCCTGGCTCACAAGACCTGAGAAGCAGATGCCAGCATGGCGGGTCTGGCTGTGGCTGTGAAGACAGGCTCACTCCCTGCACAGGCTGTCACCTGAAGGGTTGGCTGTCACCATCGCTGTCCTGGAAGCCCATCTCCTCCAACTTGCAGCGCCGGTAGAGCTCGTAGTGTCGACTGTGGGTCTGCTCACGGAGGTCCTCCATGTTCACCCGGATCAACATCTCCCGGAGCTTCACGAAGTCGCAGTGATTCTCATTCTCCACTGAAAGCAGAGGCGCGCGGGGCATCAGGCAGGCACACAGATTGGCATGGGGAGGACAGGGCACAAGCAGTGGCCGGAGTGCTCGAGGCACACTTCAGAGGCAGAACAAGCAACAGCTGGGCGCAGGGAGGACACAGCACAGGGGCCACAGGCAGCAGAGCAGGACAAGGCACTGAGTTGGGGCTCCCAGCCAAGGAGGCGCTCTCCCCACCACACTCACCCTGCACCACTCCCCAAGGGTACTGCCGTGCTCGGACCAGCTTGTTCCCCACCTTCACCTCCTCGGTGCTGCCCACTACTGCAAAGGGCAGGTGTGCCTGGAAAGGGGCCCAAGGGCACATGAGCACTGACTGATACAGGCTAATGGACAAACCTTCCCTTGCTGCCCCTCGGCCCCAAGAAGGGGCAGCCCAGACCTAATCAAGGCTAGGCCAGATGCTCTCTTCCTGGCTCTCTTTTGGAGAAATATCCAGGATCTTCCAATCAGAGGAGTGGGAAGAACATATAAACGCCCTTCCTAGTGTTCTAGGGTGTTCTTTCAGTCCTTGGGCTACCCAGGAGCCACTAAAAGCTCCCTCAAAGGACCTGTGGGTCTGACTCTCTTCCAAGTCCCCAACCCTTGGCATCATGCCTGTTCACTCCTACAGGTCTTGAGTTGCCATCTTGAGTCCCTATCTTGTGAAATTTAAGCCCAGGGAAGCCCTAGTACAAGCCTAATACCTGCTTCCTCCCATCCTGTGTGCACAGGACTTAGGCTTTGCTGGCTCCCAGATCCCCACCCATCTATCCTGGAGAAGCTATGGCTGGATCCTGGGGAATGAGGGTCTCTTGGGGCTGTGTCAGCTCTGTGCCAGCTCCAAGCCCTCTGGCCTCAGAGCCCAGAGGCCTTTGCCCAATGCTCACATTCATGACAGCGTTAATCTCTGCAACAGCCTCGTCATCAGTAGGAAACTGGTAGATCTGGACCCCATTGCTGACCAGCTCGCCCATGATCTTTATCTTGAACTTGTGAAGCTCACTCTTGGAGATGGTGTCAGCCTTGGCAATGATGGGGATAATGTTCACCTGCCAGGATGAGGGGAGAGAGGGCAGCAGGTAAGTTGCTGCCTGACTGTACACAGCTCCCTGACAGGTCACCTATCTGGGCAGAGGGGCAGGAAGTCAGAGAGACAGAGCTGCTCCCCTGGGTAGTCCCAGCTGGCTGTGGCTACTCATGGGCTGCAGCAATCAGCTTTAGCACTGCTCACAGCCCTGGCTTCCCAAACCACCATTCAGTGCCAAAGTTAATCCCCCTAGGCCCACCCAGCCACGACTCAGAGGGCTCCAAAGGCCTTATCCAGCTTGGCCCTAACTGAAGGTTGCAGGGGGCATAGGTCCTCCACAAGCGGGGCTGATGATGCATCAACAGTATTCACAGGAGGACTTCAACATCTCCTAGGCCAAGGTTAGTCCACTTTACACAGTGAAAATTAACTCCTGAGATGGGAGGGTCATTATGTGGGAGCTCACAGGGAACTGGAGGGCTGCACACCCTTCCTATAGTCCCCATGCCACTCCTCATTCACACTCCGATTTGGGCCTCGCCGCTCCTCAACCTAGCGGGCACAGGAAGATGCCAAGAGAAATGAAGGAAGCAGAGGAATTAGGAACTGAGAGAGAGGAAATGAGCAGAGGAGAGGCTGAGGCAGGAAGGGGAATGCTCCAGGGAGGGTCACGGGGTATGGAGTAGCAGGTTGACTCTAGGGAAGGAGAGAAGGCCAAGGGCCAACAACTGAAAATGAGAATTGATTCAACCTAAGTATTTGTCTTTAAGATTGGACTAAGAGAGAAGCAGAAAACTAGCATTTTGTTATAAATGTTATAACTGTGTAAATGAATTACTTGAATACAATAAAAATTTTTAAATGAGAAAAAAAAAAGAATTGATTCAACCTAAAGGAAGGGGCTCAGGGTCAGGCTCCAGGTACAGAGGTGTAGAGAAAGTGCCCAGCGCAACAGGAGGCTGTTGGAGCAGTAGGGACAGAGGCAAGAGGAAATGCAGAGAGGACCAAGTCAGGGGGGTTGTCTGCAGCCCCCAGCAAGCACAGTGCCTGAGGACCACAGTGGCCAGTCGCCGCCACCTCCAGCATCCACCCTGCAGAGGACTACAGGGCCCACGGCACACGCAGGGGCAAGGGGCACGTACCTTGCTGTCCAGTTTCTTCATGGTCACCAGATCCAGGGACTTGAGGGAGTGCCCTGTGGGTGTGATGAAGTACAGGCACACGTGGATCCTTGTGTCGTGGTAGTCGAAGAGAGAGCGGCGGATCTTCAGCTCCTCCTGCAGATAATTCTCAAACTGTGCATCAATGTAGTCGACGATGGGCCTGTAACTACAAACAGCTCCGTCACCGAGGAGGCAGGGGGCGGAGCCTCGCGGGGCTCGGATCCAAGCCAGAGCGCCCACCAGCCTCCTCTCCTTGGGAGTAAACAGCTTCTGCCGGGGGATCCCTGCCTGGGTGCAGGCTGACCCCTTCTCCTGACCCCACAAGGGGTCTTCAGGACATCAGATATATCCTGAGAGGCCCTCCCTGGTTCCCATGGCTCAGCATCTGCATAGGGACAGCCTGGAGTAAGGAATCTTGGGCAGCTTTAGAACCAAGGCCAGCAGAGGTGGGGGTGGGATGAGACGGGCCGCCCTTCCCGCCTCTTGCCTCTCATCCTTATTGATCTGATCCCCGAAGCCCACAGCATCCACAATGGTCAGCTTGAGGTGCACATTGCTCTCTTGGAGATTGTAGGTCTGGGGCCGCAGGCGCACACATTCCTCGTGGTGACTGGCTTCCTCGGTCTCGAAGGTGGTGTTGAAGAGTGTGTTCATCAGTGTGGACTTGCCAATGCCAGTCTCCCCTGGGAAGCAGGGTGTGAGGGAGGTGGTGTCAGAGTTGGAACTGGGGCTGTCCCTGCTGTTCGCTGGGCGGGGTTCAGCACTTTCTGACTCTGTATAGGAAGGAGGGCCAGCTCTCCCACTCCCTCCCTCATTATCCTATTCCCAGGAACCATCCTTCTCAGAGGTTCTGAATGTGGAAGAAAGAACCAGAAGACCAACTTGGACACAGCATGTGGCTAGGTGAGGTGTGTAAGATGCCTTAGGAAGTGGGGAAGTGGTAGAGCCAGGCATCAGTGAAGACACCCCTGGCCGCTGGCCTCTGCTGGTGTCAGTGGGGCCCAGTCACCTAATACATAGCCTGTGGGCACACCAGCTCTCCCAGGACCAGAGTCTGAAGCTCCCAGTGTCTCAGCCTGCCTGCCCTAGGCAGCCCCAACTGTGTGTGTTGGGGTCAGGGGCTAAGGGTAGGCTGTTTCCTGAGGATTATCCACAGCCTGTAGATGCCAGAACTGGGGCACCTGTGGAGAGGCTGACAGCTCTCTGGTCCTCTGGGGGCCCCAGGTCCTGAGGTGTATGGATCTTCCAGAGCCTCCCTGTCTGGGACTGTATTTGTTCAGGTGTGTGCTGGAGCTCTTACTACACAATGCAGTGCTGGAGGGAGAGTTCTGTTTACCAGTGTTCTTGACACATGGTAGGAACCAGGAGTAAATGTTTTTTAAATAAACAAACAAGTGAATCTAACCCTCTGTGATAAACAGCTTACAAAGCACTTTCACATGCCTAATCCTGTTTACTCTTCACTGGCAACTCTGAGTTGGGGCCTGGCTCCAATTCTGTCCTTGATTCTGCAGAGACACCACCCAAAGCTTTGTCCTGACCCCTCCTCCCGGAGCATCACTGCCTGGGAAGGTCTCCTGTCATCTCCCAGAAGGCCCTAACCCATCCTCTGAGGCTGCCCCTGCCAGGGATGTGACACTCACCGACACAGAGGATGTTGAAGCTGAAGCCCTGAGTGACCGACTTACTGACGAGCTGGTCAGGGAGACTGTCGAAGCCCACATGGCCGCCCAGGGAGAGGTTCCGGGGCTCTGGCTCTGCATTCTGCCAAGAGAGGAACAGAGAGAGGCAGTGAGCCCCACAGCACAGAGGGGCCAAGCTGTAGGGAGGTTAAACCTGAGTCAATGTTGTCTGAATTCTCCGCAAATCTCAGAACACAACTGGAGTGCTCCAGGTCTCCAGCTCCTGGCCATTTCTACAGAGGGAGCCGACTGGGCCTCAGGGCCCCTGAAACCACCTGAGGAAAGGCACTTTCAGTTCTGCTCTGGTCAGGACTTGCATGGGATGCCTGGACCTGGGGTCTCCTCTTTCCTGGCACAGATGGCCCCAGGACCTGTGGCTCCTACCCCTGAGGGCTCACCTGACTTCCTGCTCAGGAGGGGATCCCAGATGGTTCCTAGACATAATTTCAAGAGGCCAAGAATGAAGAGTGTCCGTGCCTGCAGCCTCCTCCATACCTCCCAACCCTCCTACTGAAGGGGAGGCAGGTCTGGCCTAACCCTCCCACTCGTGCCCCATTAGGGAGCCGTAGGACCCGTACACCCCTTGATCGTTGCTTACCCAAGGGTGGAATGCACATGTGGGCTCTACTAAAGGGGCCTGGCTCAGATGCACCAGGGTCTCAGGGCTGGCTTCTGAGGGCATCACGACCCTGAGGCCTTCTCCCTCCTGCCTTAGCAGGGCCCTCTATGGATCTCAGGCTCTGGCTCATGCCACCTCCCACCCTCACCCCAGCCCCCACCCTCACCCCAGCCCCGGCTGTTGATGCAGAGGATTCCGGATGAGAATGTAGAGAGCTTGGCTGAAAGGTGGCAGCAGGCCCTGAGTGAGCTTGGGGCCACTGGAGTTGGTCCATAGCACTATAAAAAGAAACCATGGGGACCCGACACAGAAGGTCAAGGTCAGACTCCAATTTGTGTGGATGGTTTCTTAGCTTCCCTGGGGAAGGGGATAAAAATCTATTCTCCAAGGGAAGGTTCCCAGGCTCAGCCAGCCTGGGTTTGGCCACAGAGAGCTCCATGTCGGGCAGAAACATGCCTTCTTCTCTGCTGAGACCCTCTGTTCTGACCACCAGCTTAAAAGAGCAAGGACAGGAAAAGGCAGCGGGTCTGAATCTCCTGCCCATTCTGCTCACAGCTCCAGAGTGGGGAGGAAACAGGCCCACTGAAGAAGTCCCAAGAGCTACTGATAAGGACAGCCCTAAAACAAATGTGGATCCTGCTCCCGGGCGGAGGGGATTCAGGACCAGAGAGTAGAACCCGGGCTCCCCAGTCCTCTGCAGAGGGGTCACCTCCGTTCCCAGCTCTCCTTGACCTGTTGCTCAGCCTGAATTCCTCTAACCATTCTTTCCTCCCAACCAGGGCCCTCTGGCACCAAACCCAACCTTCTCTTCTCCTCTATTTATTGCCCACTTCCTCCCCACTCCTTGCCCGGCTCACTCCCAAGTGAGTGTGCAGGCAGCCCAGCCCCCAGGCCGCCCTCTGGGCAGCTGTAATATCCCTTCAAACAAAATGGGATTTGGTTGCCCCCAGACCCGCTCTAACAACCCTCTCTCAATGGAACCTCTGTTCTTATAGCTGACCTTTTCTCCCTCCCCCCTCTCTCCAGGGGACCAAGTCACAACCTCCCTGCTCAAGGCCAGGTTCCCCCAGGGCTGCAAACATAACCTAACAAAGAGGGCCCCAGGGCAGCTTCCTCTCAGTGGCGCCTTCATCAAGAACAGTAAATGGAGCATAGGATGTGCTGGGTCAGGTCCAAACCCCTAGCATTCCAGGCCTTAAGGGTGTGAAGCCTTCCTCACAGGCTCCTGTTCGCACCAAGCTGGTGACTGCTGAAGTCACTTTCTAAACTCAGGCTCTGCCCCAGTCCAGAGCTCACTCTACCTTTCCCCTGGCTCCTGCTCTGACCTGGCCCCTAAGTACTTGCAATCCAGAGCCCTCACTTGGCAGGGACCCCATTCCTGGCACCATCAGATGTCCTTTCTTATGCTCCCTTGTTCTCCGACTCCTCCATAAGATCCTCAAAGTTGACTGCAGGCTCGGGGAGGCCAGGACATCCACACGTCCCTTCCTCCACCATCGTGTCCCAACACACAGCAGACAACACCACCATTTATAAGTCACTGAACACCATCTTCATCCACGGCAGCACCAGGGGCATCTGCCCACCTTACACAGAGCCTTATTATTTCGTCTCTGTTCCACCTGCTCTTGGCAGCTTGAGGATCAAATGGAGGATAGAACAGCCTAGAGCTTTTTTCTTTTCAGGCGAGACGAAAATCTCCAAAATTTAAGGCGTGCTGTGCTTGCAGAGAAGGCTATGTGTTTATTCATGCTCTTCTTCCAAGGGTGACACAATCAGGATGCAATCCAGCATCCTGTAGTCTGCCGCCAAAACCCACCCCGTCAGCTGTGTCTGGAAACCACAAATGGCCACACACACAACACGCACATGCACGCACACACGGACACACTCTCCACTGCAGAGTACTGCACAGACCACTTTCTATGTGACTTTCCCCCCAGTTCCCTGTGGTTTCAGGCCCCAGAGACCATGGGTGGCACGTGGGTGGCACATAAGCCCACCTACCCCGGCTCAGCCAGCCTTGCCTGCCTTCGCTCACACAGCTCAGCTCTCTCCGAGGAAGTGTGCAGACGACAGGGAGGTCTCCGTGCCCAATCTGTTGCCTAGGCTGCACTTGGACACTCCAGAGGCCACAGAGCTGGGGTGATGCAGGCTTGTCAGGAGCCCCAGAGACCACAGGAGCATCCTTCTCCAGAGCACACATGCACACGCATGCACATAAGAAGAGTGGCTGCTGGCGCTGACAGGGATAGAGAGTTGTTCTTTGGTCTCAGATTGATCAGACCTCCTGACTCCACTGAGGGCCGACTCTAATGGAAGGTGACTAATGCCAACTTGGCATTAACAATGTGTGATCCAAGTTGTCCAACCCAAGAGTCTCTGCTGATCTGCTTGGGGCCCCAGTCCAGAGGGTGCCAGCAGTCTCCAAAGCATCACTGCACATCTCAGCTACCAAGACTCAGCAAGAAACTTCAGGTTTGCCATAGGCTACCTGGTGGCTGGCCCTGCAGTTTGGTGGCTAATACCACAGCTCCAACTCCAGGGTGCTGCTCACAGCCCTGAGGGAATCCACACCCTGAGAGATCCCTGGGTTGGTCAGATCAGAACCGTTGTGTGACCACTAGGGCAGGTAGCCTCAGGCTGAAGTCCACTCACAGGATGGCACAGATCATAGACAAGGGAGAGAAACCGTCTTCGCTCTGCTGGGTTCTTGATCCCCTGTACTGCTTAAGCTAGTTGAGTGAGACTATTTATTACTTTGCAACTAAAAGCATCTTGACTGCTACAGACTTGAAAGTGAAAATCCCTGAACGCAGCCTACAGGGAGAAAGCAAAGCGATAAAGAAGAGGGAAAAACAAGCAAGAAGTCAAGTGGCTCAGAGTTGGCAGCCAAGTGAAGAAACAGGTGTCAAATGACGACTCCACCACTCACTGGGGACCATCCCGGGTGAACTAAACCAACCATGTGCAGTTTCCTACACAGTCCTTTCCTACCTACTCTGTGTGCCAGACACCATTGTCACCCCCACTTTATAGATAAGCAACTGAGATGTACAAAGGCTGGAGAACTCATCAGGTCAGAGCAAGGACCTAAGAGCAGCCAAGCCTGCCCCAAAACACGCTGCTGTACTGCCTCGCTGCTCTCGCCGGGCTCCCAACCCATTCATTCAGTTACTCCACACACACTGGCTGGGCACCTCTGCTGTGTGCCAGGTACTGGGATGACTGCCAACGAAGAGATGAGGACACCTGATCCATGACCTCACAGGCTAGGTCTAATTTAGTCTAAGCTCAAGTGGCTGTGATGCCAGGCAGGCATGTAAGGGGAGAAGGGAGCAGGACAGTAATAACAACAGCCAACAGTTACCAAAGGCCTGCCTATACGACCCTAAAAATGGCATCCCACATAGTCCACACATCAGTCCTTAGAGGGAGGCTGTCGTATCTCCACAGTACAGATGAGACAACTGAGGCACCAAGATAAGTTCCTTACCCAAGAGTACATTGCTCGGACTGAGGCCAGGACTTGAAAGGAGATGATACCACTGCAAAACCCACACTTCCAGTCACATCACCCTGCTGCCTGCTGGATGAAAGACCTGCTGACTTGGCCAAGAGTGGGGTCCGCCAAGGAGAGGTGGGAATGGATGGGAGCTGCAGAGCCTGTGTGCGATCCATGACGGCCGCGGTTCTGCGACTCCAGCCAACGTTGGAATGCAGGTCTCGTGTTGCCAAATCTCTTAATTTTTTAAGAGCATCCAGAAATCTAGATTTTTAAATGTGAAACCCTCCCTCAACCTCCAAATTTTTAAAGGTTGGCAAGCAATACAAATTGAGAATACCAGGAGGGCCCAAAACTACATGTCTGGAGGTTGAATCTGGCCCATGGCTTGACTGCCTAAAACCTGGTAGGAGCGTGAGCTGGAAGGGGAATGAACCCCAACTTCCTTCTCGGGACATTAAGACCCACGGGAGACTATTCTACAGGAGGAGACTCTGGGCTGGACTACTTAACTCGGACCTGGTGAGAGGTGAACCAAGCTTCTTCTGGTGCTTTCTCCACACCCAGCTCCTGGGGTGCTGGCTCAGGGGGCTGTAACTGTCCTTAAAGCTCCAGAACAGAGTTGGCAGCTCTGCGGCTACACACACAATAGGGAACTCCACAGGGCCATTATCCCCTCTCTAATCACTAACAAGCTTTTGGCTCCTGAGCCAGGCCCCGGGCTTCTTGTGTCATCATTTCTTTGGCACATCAAAGACAACAACCAAAATAATAGCTGCTCAGGCCCGCTGTGTTCCTCATGCCCAACCGTCCAGAACAAAGTGGAGAATGGCATTTTGTTATGCAGTCCAGTGGATAACTAGGACATCCTTTTCCTGACCAGGAAATACTGCCCGGGGTCTACTGTAACAGCCCTGAACAACAGGCAAGAGAAGCTGCCTCCTTTACCAAGAAGTGAAGTAGGTTTTGAGAAGAACTGTGTCTCACAGATTGCCCACACAAAACCAGGCTTTTATCCAGAAAGAATTGGAAATCTGCTGAATGTCTGAACCAACTGAGCCAGGAAAGCTGTGGGTGAATAAAGGCCCAGAGATCAACCCTCCCAAACAAGGTCGTTGTTGGCGTGGAAGCCCAGAGAATACCCCACTGAAATGGTATTTGCCTCCTGGATTTTGGACAAAGAACAGCCCTCCCCCCAGGCTTTCCACAGAGCTCTTTGGTGCTTCAGACACTTTTCTCCCCCCAACTTCCCATACCTAGCGCCCATTCACCTGAGCACCCTGCCAGGGAAACAGGAAGCCCACTCCCCAGGAGCACGCCAGCCATGGGGGAGGCCCCATTAAGTCATTGAGCAATGGACTGGCATCATTGCCTCACTGGAGGCTCCCCACCCATGCTCCTGGCACAAACCAGCCTACCCTCCAGCTCTAGCTCCTCTACGCACCAAGGGCCATAAATAGCCAGAGCAGAGCCTCTGGCCAGAACCCATGGTCACAGTGCAACTGTCCCTGAGTCCAAGAAGAATCCTAGGAATTTTCCCAGGAAAGGCTTAGGCTCTGGTCCCAAGATTCCACAGCAAGCCTCTAACCCAGGTCAGAGGTTACGGGAAATAACCAGAGATGTGTGTGGGAGGGTGACGGTGGGAACGCTCTTCCCTGGGCCAGGCGGGAAGAGCAGAGGCAGGATATACCTGTCTGGAGTCAGGAGGCCACCTGGCCACCAAAACATCTTTCTCCTCAGGGGCAACAAAGAAGACACAGCGGGGACCAGCCTTCGAGACACTTTCCTCCCTCTTCTGCAGACAGCCAGGGCTGTGGTTTAGTAACTGGGGATGGTTTCTCTCACACTTCTGTCAAAACCAGTTTTCCAGGAGCCACAAGCACAGTTACTGACCTCTGGGTCCACAGATGTGTTCTTGGGCTCTGTTGTGCGCCTGGCTAGGGAGTTAGTCCACGCCACCAGATGTTCATATTTTCCCGCTTAGCTCAGGGGCTCAATGGCAGCCCCCACTGAATGTCACTGCAAGGAGGCGGCCTTTATTGCACAGTGAATGAGTTCCCACCCTTGGAAAGGGAGATGTGAGCAGCAAAGGTGCCCCCTGGCTCCCTGCAGCCCCGGGCTGAATGCCAGTGCTGGGAAGAAGCAGAGATGCAGTCGGGCTTAGGACAGCACCACCGCATCCTCTGCGGTTTGCTCCCTTCACACCAGCACCAGGCAGGGTGTCAGCTCACACCCAGGTCCCACCGCCAGGTATGGTGAGTAGACTCAGGTCCTTGTCCACATCCTTTTAAGGACCCTAGGCTCCAGGTAGCCCAGCATAGGTGGTCCTTTGAGAGTAGCCAGTATTTATGACTTGAAATGGGTCTTTTTTCCTTCCTCCCTCATTCTGTCCCTTTAATGTGGCCCCCAGAATAAGGGCCAAGAACCACCATGAAGCTGCTAGTTCTGAGGAGGAGAAATCTAATTTGCCCCAAACGCTCCCAGGACAACTGAGGTACAGCCAATATGCTCCCTGCTCTGTCTTCACGTGAGACCTGAGGACGCAGCAAAGAAAGCCCCAGCTCGATCACAAGGCCACACCAACTAAATGTGGGAAGCATCCTTTCCCCAAGTGGAAGTATCTCCCACCTGCCTGCACAACTCCATATCTGGTTGTCTGACAAAATTTCTGCCTTGGGGGCTATACCTGGGGAACCCAAGACTCGAACTAGCAACACAGAAGTTGGAAGGCTGGGAGGCTGCAGGGGACACACAGAAGTCAGCCAGCCCTCAGGCCCTCTGCTCCATCATCCTGGGCCTGGCTTCTGGTGGCTGGACCCAAGCCACAGAGACAGAGGTGGAAGTTACTGCCCCAAATACACACCTCCACCTCACCCAGCCTAGGGCTCCAAACTCGGGGGACTCTACCCTATCACCCCAAGGGGTATTCAGGTGCCAGGGTTGGGTCTTGGGCTCACATGTAACAACAACCAGAGCCAGTGTCCTCATTCAACCACAGGTTGCCGTATTAACAAGACAAGGGGCATCAAGCACGCAGTGCCCATCCAAAGCTTTTGCAAAAGTGATGCCCTAGATCACCAACCTCCATCCATTCTCCCATCTCACTGGCACTGTGGCCAGTGTCCTTGCCACGTGCTCCATTCCTACCTTGGTCAGTCACTTATCATGTGCTTCCTGGGATCATCAATGCCTTCTCTCCAGCCTCTTTGCTCTGACCCTTTCCAATCAATACCCCAGGCAGACTAAAGTGAGCACCGCAGCATGGCAAGCTGCCCTTGAGGGAGGAGGGCAGAGCAGACCCTCCTCCCAGCTGAAGGGGGCAGAGATGCAGCTTTGCAGGTGTGCCCCCTCTGACTCTCAACACCACCAGGCACTGAAGCTGCACAGATGTCTCTTTCTCAGCTCTCATTCTTCCCTTGGAACAGTTCAGAAAGGAGGTTACTGGCCATTTTTACATGACAGGGAGCTACCACTCTGTGAAAGAGCCCCACCTGGATGAGACAGCTGCCTCCCACATCCCTTCCCACCAGCTCTTGCTCAGGGAGTGCAGAGGCACTCCCTGGATAGCCTGCTTCTTGAAGAAGTGTCAAGATTACAAGGGTGACAACGGAAGTGACAGATGGTGCTGAGGATAAGCAGAGATGGGCGGGAGGAATGCCAGGCGTGAGGCTGCCATGCTGCATGCTTCTTCCCTCGCCCCCTCATTTTTTCACTTTCCCTTGGCCCTAAAGGCTCCCTCACCAGAGAGTCTGAACCCTGCTGCACAAGATCCTGACAGGAGAAACACAAGATGGCCCTCAAGGGGCAGGAAGATGTAAAGCTCTGAGTCTGGGAGCCAGTAAGGAAGAGTCCCAGAGCAAGAGTGGACAGGAGTCTGGCTGTTCAGGGAAAGGCATTAGAAATTCCCCCAGAAAGCTGCCCCAGACATGTACATCCAGAGTCAATCCACAGCTGATCTTGGGATGGGTAGGCTACTGGGCCTCCGGTGTTTGCTGCATGTCCTGTGGGGAACAGGAACCCAGCACACACTGACCTCAAAGTACAGCTCATGTAGACTCATCTAAGCTCCAGACTGGGACAGTTTCCAAGGGCTCTGGGGATTGTCTGACCACCAAAGTGTGCGTGTGTGGCAGGGGGGTAGAGGGAATACCCCGCCACAGCTCCATCCAATCATACGTTTGTGACACTGCTTAACACCAAAGTCAACCCTGGGGCTGGTGAAACACCAAGCGTATCTCCAAACACACCATAGACTGCAATTAACCTTCCACAAACTCTTTGAAGAACATCAATTTGGTTGTGCCCATTTTATAAAAGATAAAAGAAGAAATGATTTTCCCAGGATGACAAGCCAGGAGGGGAGAATGGAGTTCAGACTCCTTAATTCAGGCCAAACTCCACCCAATGGTCTCCACCCAAATTCAACCCTGTCCAAGTGCTCCCAGGAAGCTGACAGCCCAGAGCGTGGAAGGCGTGGAGGGCGTGGAAAGCATCCATTGAGCCAGCTTAACCTGATGCAGTAACCAAGGCCCCTGTCCTCAGGTTCACACCTTTGCCTGAGGCAGGCCCCTCGCTGTCCTTGACCCACCATGGGGATACTACCTGAAATCCCTGAAATGAAGGGTCTTTCCAGCCTTCCTAGCAGTGGTGCTAAACCTCTCAGCTCATCCTCATAGGACAATCTCTGGACAATCTCTCATCATGCTGTGATGAGACCCCTTAGGGAGGGTGACATATAATGAAGCAAATGCCTTCTTTGCTACCTTCTTACACAGATGGCCAGTCTTCACATCCACATGGACACCGGGGATCCTGTGTCATTTATTATGTCCTCATCATGTGCCAGTCACTACTCTAGGTAGCACATTTGGCTTCTCTCACTAAATTCTCAAAATCACCATGAGAGAGGTAATATTTTTCTCCCATTATACAGATGAGAACACCGAAGGGTTAAACAACTCGTCCAAGGTCACATGGCCAACAAACAGTAGTCTGGGATTGCTATTAGGCAGTGTCTGATTCTGGTTTCTCTACATACCAGAGTACATAGAGACCATTCAAGATCAAGTGTAAGAGCAACCTCTGGCCTAGACAGACAAGAACCAGACATAACTTTCTGGTCAGCTGGACACAGAAAATGTACACAGACATTTACACAAAGATGCAGAAACACTCACAGGTCTCTTGGCCTCCAGCTAATCAGGAGTCTGTTTAGGATTCAGTCACTGTCCAGCTTGGGTACAGAAACTCCAATTTACAGTGCAGGGGTGAGGTGAACCTCTGATTCACAGTCCTGAATCTGCTCCTCCTGTATTTATACTCACTTTACTGACACACAGCCCCCTCCTTAAAGGAAATAAAACACCCCAATCTAAAATTATGAAACCAAGAGCTTCTGGTTCAGTTATACATAGTCCCAAAGTAGACCAACAAATGTATTTTCAGATTAAAGGGGAAATTTACATATATAAATTCAGATGTCAGTATTTATAGCATTGATTACATAAGTCCCGGCTCCTTTATTTAGCCCCAGAACCAATTCGTTATCGGTCACATAGTCAAAGTTTCCCCCTCCCCCCTAACAGCCCTGTGGCTCCCCTCCCCCTTCCCCCAGCCGACCAGGGCCTCACATTCTGGCAAGAGGACACAGCTTCCTTCACTGTCACAGCCCAGCCTCCCAGACACACCCAGATCCAGGCTCAGACACCAGGGGACAGGCAGACACAATCCCAAAAGGCCCTCCTCCCTGCCCTGGGTAAATTATAAAAACCTTTAAGAAGTTGGCTATTGGCTGGATCGGGTCCAGAGAGACCCCTGCCGGGACCATTAGAGACACGAGCCCTGCAGAAGGCACTCCCAGTCTGGGGCCCAAACAAACATTCACTGGGTTGAAACTGGAATCGTTCCAGTTCCTGGGGAATGGCTGCCTCAGACCAGACCACTGAGGCCAGACTGGCCTGGAACTGCACCCAGGATCCGGGTGCAAGGGTGTGCGTGAGGCTAGGGGGTAAGGAAAAGCAGATCCAAGGTCTTAGGACCCAAGTTTGCATCGGCCCTGAGCTTATCTGGGGCACTCCTTGGATTCCCAAGGCTTCTCCCTCACCGGTTGTGCCCATGCAACAGCACCTGCGCGGCTAGGAATCTGCCCAGCAGGGCAGCTATGCCGAGGGTGATGGGGGTCTGGAGTACCCCGATTCCCGCTCCGGGCCCCGCGTCTGCGCTCAGTCCTCGCACCTGGTGGGAGCTGGGCAAGTACATATTTGCTCCTGCCCGGGAAAGGGGTCTGCCTCGCCTTTGCCAAGGAGGCGACCTCACCAGCCGCCACACAAGGCGCCCCAGCCCAACGCCCCGGGACCCCGGGCTGGCGCTGCGAAGAGCCCGCGGCGGTGTCCCCAAGACCGCCGGGCGTCGCTGCCCCGCGGCGGGGCGCTGACAGCCGGGTTCGCGCCCCCAGCCAGCAGCAGGGGGCCCCTCCCCGCGCCGCCCGCGCGCGCCCCGGCCCAGCGGGGTCCTCACCGAGAAGCGCTCCAGGTCGGCGGCCGCCATGGCGAGCTCCGCACCGGCAGGCGGGCCGGGACGGGCGGCGGGGCCGCGACGGGGACGAGCCGGCTGCGGGACGCGCTCCGCCCGGGCGGCTGCGGCTGAATGGATCCAATATGGCCACTTCCTGGAAACTCCCCTTGGCGGCGGCGGCGGGAGAAGCCGCGGAGCCGCCCCCGCCCCCGCCCGCCCGCCCGCGGGACCGGCCTCCCCGCCCGGCCCCGCCACGAGCGCAGCCGGAGCGCAGCCGCCTGGCCCGCCGGGGGTCTCCGCGCGCAGCGGGAGGTGCCAGCTGCGGAGGCTGCTGGGACTTGTAGTCCCAGAATTGAGGGGGCGAGAGGGCAGTGCCCCAGGGGCCGGGGGGCAGAAGCCTGCAGGCCTGGGGTGTCCCAGGGCGGCCGGGGGCGAGCCCAGGTGAGGGTGTCCGGGGCCCGAGCCCCAGGAAGCTCGTCAGTGAGGGAGGGAATGCTGCGGGGTGCTGCTTGCGCACTGAAGTCTCCCCCCAACAAGCCGCCTTCACCCCGTCGGAGCCTGCAGACGCGCTGCAACCACCAGCCAGGCCAGAGCAGCGACGGTGCAGGCGGCCCGGCCGGTTCGGGAGAGGCCGCCTCAGCCTCCTGTGCCGATGCCCGGGGCCCCACCTGATGCTCGGGTCGGAGCCAGGGCGGGACCCGCGCGTCGGGCCGGGCTGCCTCGCTGGGCAGGAGACCAACCTTCAACTCCTTGCGCAACGAAAGCGCAGGATGCGCAGTTCAGGCCCGGGATTCTGCAATAGAAAAGGCGCGCTTGACAGTCCGAGCATCACATTGGATCCCCCAGCCTGCCCGCTAGGGCTTGGGGCGGCGTTTTAAAGATTTTTTTTTTTTTTTATTCATGCACACAAGAGCTGGGGTACAGGCCAGAGGTGCGGGAGGTGAGAGGATTCACCAGAGACAGAGTGGGGAGCAGAACAGGTAGATTGACTGAAACATACTGCTGAGGGGAGCAGTGGGCGAGACAGGAGAGGTTGTGGGTAGCTGCCTGGCCGGCTGGGAATTGAACTCCTGTTGTAGAGGCTGAGGACAGCTTCACAGTGCTGTGTCTGAACCCCTTGTGCCACCAGGGAGGTCCATGGGCTCTCTCTGCTTGGAGGGTGGGCTCTCTCTCCTTATCTCAAAAAGTGCTCCAAGCCCAGAGAAACAACTCTGCCCAAGCAGAAAAGCCTGAGGGGCTCTGGTCCTTTTCTCTGGCTATCCAGAGAAAATGCAGCTCCCCCCCCCCAAACACACACACACACACACACACACACTTTTCTTTCCCTCCCTTCTGCCTTTCTATCTGCTCTCTCTTTGGGAGTAAGACAAGGCTGCCTCCTGCTCCTCCACCAACCTCGTCCTGGTGGGCCCCCCACACACACCTATCTCCAATCCCAATATCTTCCTAAGAAACAGCCTCCCTCCTATTCAGAAACGTGAGCTGGCTGGAGGGGGCCCAAAGGCCATATCTGGAATTGGCATATGGCTTTAAGAGACACCCCCCCCTTCCTGCCCTTCCAGTAGCAGTTGATCTCACCCTGTTCTAGGGTCCCCTCCCTTTTCTTTTTTTTTAAGATTTATTTATTTATGCATACAAGAGTTGGGGGTGCAGGCCAGAGATAGGGGAGGAGGATTCACCAGGAGTAGCCGCCGAGACAGGAGAGATCTGCTGCGCCCCATAGGTCAGCTCCCTGGCCGGGGATTGAACTCGTGCTGCAGTAGCTGTGGCTAGCTTCCTGGTGCTGTGTCTTAACCCCTCACGCCACCAGAGAGGCCCCTTCCCCTCCCTTTTCTACCAGGCAAACTGCAGCTTCTCACTAAGGTGAACTCAAACACCACCTGCCGGACCTTTCTGACGCACTCTGCCCTCTGTATCATGGTGTTTTGTGTGCTGTATTATAATTATCTACAAGAAACAGGCAGAGCAGTGGTGAAGGGAACTGAATACAGCAAACCCACCAGGCTGGAACCCAGCCTCCGTCTGTTGCTGGCTTTTTAACCTTAGGTGACTGTAGCTAACTGTGCCTTCTATCCCGCATCCTAAAAATGAGAATATTTATAGCACTGATGGCATAAGATTAAACAAGATAAAATAAAGAGCATTAAAACTATCCTTGAAATAAAATGTTTAATAAAATCTCTCTCTAGACTATAAAGGTCTTAATGTCAGAGCCCAGAGAGAGTATGGTCAATTAATGTTGAATTGATCATCTTAGGCCCTATTTACTGTTTCTATTACTGTCAAGAAATCTTTCCCACCTGCTTTTTTCTACATCACAACCCTCTGGGATCTACCCTAAATTATCTTTAAAATGATCTTTCCCCCTTACAAAATATCTGTACTTCAAAATATCTACATTTAGCAGCTGGTGTCTGTGAGAAGAAAAGTCCAGATTATTGCTGACTACTAGTCTTTGGTATGTTCAATCTACGAGATTTTGCACCTACTGCCCAAATCCCAAATTTCTTTTTTAAATAAAAATTATGAACTCCACTGACTGTATAAGGAACACTTGAAAACACTGCCATAAGAAAAAACACCTTGGGGGGTCTCCCAGGTGGCGCAAGGGGTTAAGACACAGCACTATGAAGTTGTCCAGAGCCACTGCAGCATGAGTTCCATCCCCGGCCAGGGAGGTGACCCATATGGCACAGCAGACCTCTCCTACCTTGCCTGTTGCTCCCCTCAGCAGTGTATTTTAGTCTGTCTGCCTATTCTGCTCCCCATTCTGTCTCTGGTGAATCCTCTCACCCCCTGCACCTCTGACCTACACCCCAGCTCTTGTGTGCATAAATAAATAATAAATCTTTAAACAAATTTGCTTTGTATTTTCATATAAAACTTTTAAAATATTTTTCATCACATTTAGGCACGTCAGTGACTGGTTTATGAATTCAAGACAGTTGTTTCATATTTCCCCACTGATGTACAATGCAAATAGTATTAAAGATGAAGTTTCTGTATGTGTGTGGGTGTGTGGGCCAGTTAGGGTGAGGTTAATTTGCTTCAACAAGATAGAAGATTCTTTCTTCCTCATGTTATCCAGATAGGCAATCTAGGTGATAAATCGCTCAGCACACACCTTCTATGTTGCTTTGCTTTGAAAGACCTTGACCTCATGGTCCCATATGGTGATAATCTGCATTCCAGGCAGGAGGCGGGAATGAAGGCGATAAAGAGAAAATGAGCAAACATTCTTGAATCATTCCAGAAGCTGCCACATGGCATGTCTGCTGACATCCTGTTGGCCCGAGCTGGGAATGGGGTCTTTATTCTGGCCATCATGTATACAGCTAAGGATTCCACAGAATGTTAGGAGAGTAGATGTCAAAAGACAGCAGTCGTTTCTGTCAAGTCTGTTTCTGGGTTATTTATTCTGTTCCACAAGGAGATGCTTGAAATTATTTTCTGATATTTAAATTTTTTTTCACTTTATTACAAAAATTAAAATACAAAAATATGACGAGCAAAGCAATAATCAACTATAGACCATCATTCAAATTTAACCACAGGAATGATGTCATGGTCATTTCAACGCATATTTATAGATAAGAGGAAAGTTCATATAGAGATCATATAAGTCATATAAAGATTTTATAAAAACTGGATCATAATACAGCTGCTATTTTAATAAAAAGTATCACATTTTACTTGAATTTAAAAGTGAAACTGAAAAGTTGAACTTCAAATAATATTTCTGGATCACAAGAAATATTACTTCTGAAAAGATACATCTGAGGTTAAGCAAAAATCAAAAGAACATTAAAAGATTGGAGTCCTTTTTAAAAATTCACATTTTAATCATGTGTAAGTTCTTATGATTCTTTTCACCTGTCTCCTGGTTTTTGTTACTTATATTATCACTGTTACACTGTTCCAGTTTATGATAATCATATTCAGTTCTATGAAAACACAATTGCATCGTTGCTTGGTATATATTCTAGATTGAAATAATTCAACACTCATTCTTGTTCCTATCACCAAGCCTTCTCCATTTGCAAGATTTTGATTCAATTCATCTCTTAATGGACTGAATTTTATCATTAAGCTATTTTTTTCTTTTTTTAAAAAATTTTTTAAAAGATTTAATTATTTTTATACAAGAGCTGGGGTACAGGCCAGAGGCGCGGGAGAGTGAGAGAATTCACCAGAGACAGAGCAGGGAGCTGAATGGGCAGACTGACTGAAATACACTGCTGAGGGGAGCAGCGGGCATGAACGGAGTGGTCTGCAGTGCCATGTGGGTATCTCCCTGACCTCCGGGAATCCAACCTGCACTGCAGAGGCTGCGGACAGCTTCACGGCACTGCACTCAACCTGCTGTGCCATAGTGGAGGCCCCATTTAAGCTGGTTTTTTCAAGAAGGGTTTTGAATGTTTAAGAATGTCTGTCTGTTGCCTTTATACTGGAACCACCTCTTAGCTGGGTATAATATTCTTGGATCTCACCTTTTCCGTTGAATGTATTAGATTTTGCTTTGTTTCTTCTGGGAAGAAACCTGAGACCAGCCTGAATTTTCTCCCTAGCATAGCAGATGACATTCTTCTACCTGTTTGTAAGCAGTTCAAACACTTACCTTAAACAATAAATAAATAACTAAGACATGTCTTATTTTTCAATATCCTGAATCAAGCTTTCAGGAATATAATGCATCTTTCAATCTCCAGGTTTAGTTTTGGTTTTTCTGCATAAAAATATTCTCTTTTGGTTCTATTTTTTTCTCTCCTTTCAGGAATATCAAGTAATCCTTACATTGGGTCAGTTTTGTCTGTATTCAATTTCTAGTCATTCCAATTTCCTTCATCTCTTTACCTTGTTTAGCTGCCCCAATTCAGGAATTTGAGTTTCGGTGGGGTCAGTTCTATTCTTGTTGGTCCTGATTTATTCCTTTGTTTTATAACAAAGTTGGCTTTGTCCTCAATTTGTTTCCTTTCGTCACTTCTCTTGTTTAATCATCCCATCTCTGAGCCTCTGATTTATTAAATTCACATTCTTATTCAGTCATTTTAGAATGTGAAGCAGGTATAAGGAACTTCCTTTGTGGGGAACACACTTCCTTGTGCACTGTTTTCCTCCATTTACCAGCAATAATCTGCTGCCAGCTGTTTGCTTCTATTTCTTCTCATCTTGGTTTGGTGGCTCTGTCCAGAGCTTCTTTATGCTGCTGAATAAGATGGCAGGAATGGGGGGTTCATGAACCACCTCCCCCCTGTTTGAGGCCAGATTTTTTCCCTCTGAGCTAAGGGAGAGGTTGGCTATTTGGATCCACTACACTTTTTGGGTAGTCTGCAGGGAAGGAGGAGGAGGGAATTCTATGAAACAGACTGCTGTCTTTCTTAACATACATGTGCGTGCTTCTGCTCCTGTCCTCATGTTCTGTACAATGTCCTGCATAAGGCCTATGTCACCTGATTGGGCTGGAGAGCAGGACACACTATGCCCTTCACAAGGAAGGACATAACCCAGGCTTTGGCTCAATTTCCCCAGATGGAATGAAGTTCTGGAAATTTCACTTCCTTCAGCTGACACCGCTTTGTAAAGCCTGCTCTGGACTTCCCTTATTTCTCTCCAGCATACTTTTTTTTTTTTTTTTGTGGGACCCTCATCAGTGCCCGGGGATCGAATTGGTGTTGCAGAGGCTGCAGGCAGCTTCGCAACCCAGCATTCAACTGCTGTGCCACCAGGGGAGGCCCACCCCAGCATACTTTTTTATACTGCTCATCCAGAAGAGGAAGAACATAAGGGCATGGCTCACATCTGTTTCCTCTCAAATTTAGAAGCATTAGAGAGAATGTTCTGGATTTGTCAATTTCTGAGCATTGAGAACAGTAGGGAACAGAGATGTGCTTGCCACCCTTCACCCTTTGAAACCTGGGTCTTTCTTTGGATGTCAAATTTGAAGTGTTCTTTGCTGATAGTAAGTTTCCCCTGTGGCTTTATCAACTTAGGTTTATTTTGTTAGGAATTAAGACAGAGAAATTATATGGGGAAGCTCTATCTGCATCTAGAAGTGCCAAGTGCGTCTTCTAGATTTGAAAGTTGCATTGGCCATCTCTGCCTTTCACATCTGATTTGTGTCAGTAGCTGTGAAATGATATACATGAAAAAGAAAGCAGATCTGGGAGCCTGCTGGGACCTTGGCATGGAGTTCACAAGTCCCAAGACTCAACCAGACAAACCAACTCTCCCTTTTTTTTTTTTTTTTAGAGGCATGTTTTATTTGTTTGTTTGTTTTGTTTATACATGCACTGGGTACAGTCAGAAGCGCGGGAGGGTGAGAGGATTCACCAGAGCCAGAGCGGGGAGCAGAGCAGGCAGAAGGACCGAAGTACACTGCTGAGGGGAGCAGCGGGCGGCAGGAGAGGTCTGCGCGCCATGTGGGACCCTCCTCCAGTGACCGGGGAGCAGCCGGGGATTGAACCGGCGCTGCAGAGGCTGCTGGCAGCTTTGCAACCCAGCGCTCAACCGCTGCGCCACCGGGGAGGCCCACCAACTCTCCCATTTTAAGAGTCCTTAACATGACTCTTAAAAGTCAGATTTAGGAATTACAGTCAAATGGCAGTACTGCCAGGCCCAGGCCTAGATAAGGACCTGGGGTGTAGGCCTAGATAAGGCCTGATGAGAAAGCTTTCCTGTGGAGCAGGAACTAAGTTCTGACTCTTGTCAACAAGACTGGCCAGACTGCTCGATGCAGGAGCCACAGGGACCAGGGAGGAGAAACAGCAGAAAGCAACCTCTCCCTGGCCTCATGGGCTTCTACTGTTCCCTGCCTCAGATCCTAAGGAACTTGTTTGCTGCAGCTGAAGACAGGAAGTACTTCCAAACTCCAACCTCCCTGCCTGGCACCACAGCATCTGGCATGGATGCCCTGCACAGAGGGTACTAAGAGTGCCTCAGAAAGACCAGGGGATGAAAGTTTCTGCCTTTTTTCACAGAGAAGGCTCTCCTAGCACTTGGGCTCCTGGGTACACTGAAAGCACCCAAAATACCACAGTTCCCAGGGCACATCCATGTTTTACGGGGCCTGAAGCTTGTCAAAATTAGAAGAATGTCGGGCCTCCCCTGGTGGCACAGCGGTTGAGCGCTGGGCTGCGAAGCTGCCCGCAGCCTCTGCAGAGCTGGTTCAATTCCCGGCCACTGGCGAGGGTCCCACATGGCACGCAGACCTCTCCTGCCATGCCCGCTGCTCCCCTCAGCAGTGTATTTCGGTCCACCTGCCTGTTCTGTTCCTCACTCTGGCTCTGGTGAGTTCTCTCACCCGCGCTTCTGACTGTACCCAGTGCTTGTATAAATAAATACATAAATCTTTTAAAAAAAAAAGCATATATTTAAAAAAAATTAGAAGAATATCTTTGAGGGAAATAGCACACAGTTATAGATACAAGATCAGGTATGGAAGTCATTAATAAGAATGAGAAAATAGGGCCTCCCTGGTGGCGCAGATGTTGAGCGCTGGGTTGCGAAGCTGCCCGCAGCCTCTGCAGTGCCAGTTCGATCCCCGGCTGCTCTCCGGCCGCTGGCAAGGGTCCCACATGGTGCATAGACCTCTCCTGCCGCCCGCTGCTCCCCTCAGCAGTGTACTTCGTCAATGTGCCCTCTGCTCTCCCCTCTGGCTCTGGTGAATTCTCTCACCCTCCTGCGCTTCTGACTGTACCCAGTGCTTGTATAAATAAATCTTTAAAAAAATAAAAAAAGAATGAGAAAAGAAAGGATTTGGCAGGGACCCATGCAAATGAGGGGCCTGGAGATTTAAGTTTCATGAGGTCCAGGGTAACCTCAATAAATGGGCCACAGAGACATACACAGGTCCCCAGTCCCTGATTCTACCTGGACTCCTGAACCAACCGCCATAGTCCAGAGCTGCCTACTGGGCAGGAAACCCAAACCCTGCTCCAAACCTAGCCCGGAGGGCCCAAGGCCAGGGTTTGACTTTATAAGGGGCTCCCTGTGACTTGTCAGAAATCCCACCCATGGCTCCATCCCCACCCCCACCCCACCCCTCCTGAAATCCTGAGCTTCCCTGTGGAAGCAGCATTCCTGCTCCTCCAATCCAGTTGTGACCAAAAGGAATTTTCTAGAAAAAAATATGTCAACTGTCTAGTAACCAGAAGACTACAGCCTACAGAAGTGGAGTACATAACACTGCACCATGAGAGGCTAGATGGCAGGCAGCTGGCTGGCGTCCAAGTCTCAGCTACAAACAGGTGGGACACAAGCAGGTGAGAGGAAGCCCCTCCTACAGACACTGCTAGACAGAGATAAGGAGGTGAAAATGTCTCACTTTTTAGAAAAATGTGACCTTCAAAGAGTATGAGGGAAGAGAAAGAATGCTTTACCCTGCATAAGACTAAAGGATGCCAGTGGGAAAGGAGACAGTTAACTGAGGAGAAAGAAACTGGCTGGGCAAGACTAACAGTGGGAGGGAATCTGCAGAGCAGTGGCTTTTAAACTGGGCCCACAGGGGCTGTGGGGAAGAGATGGGGCCCAGCTGGTGGGGCTCTACCCCTGCCCCAAACAGCTCCATTACATCTGCTTTATATATTGGGCTTTCATTTCAACCAAGAGCTCTTCTGCAGCTAAAATTAAGTCTGAAAACCACATCTCTGGGGGGATTTCAATCAGACAGACAAAAGGGTCTGGAAAAGGCTGCTGCGGGAAGGTCTCCAAGAAAACCATTGAATCTGACAAGGGTTTTACCTGAACCAAGGGGTGGGCCAGGAAGATTGGAAGAAAGAATTCAAGAGAGCTGAGAGAAATGACTCTAACCTGCATTAAGAGTAGAAATAAAGGGCATCCCTGGTGGCGCAAGGGGTTAAGCACCGCAACATGAAGCAATCCGTAGCCTCTGCAGCACAGAGTTGGATCCCCGGCCAGCCAGGGAGCAACCCACATGGCGCAGCAGACCTCTCCTGACTCACCCACTGCTCCCCTCAGCAGTGTATTTCAATCTGCCTGTTCTGTTGCCCACTCTGTCTCTGGTGAATCCTCTCACCCCCACATCTCTGGCCTGTACCCCAGATCTTGTATGCATAAATAAATCTTTAAAAAAACAAGAGTAGAGGGCCTCCCTGGTGGCGCAGCGGTTGAGTGCTGGGTTGCGAAGCTGCCGCAGCCTTTGCAGCGCCGGTTCTGTTAGGGGGGAAAGGATGTCCTAAAGCTAATTCCATACAGGCTTTGTGGACTCCACCCCCACCCCAGGCCAAAGCCAAAGACACTGTGAACTCCAAATCCCATCACCACCAAAGGGAAGGTAGCTGGGACCTGAGGGTGGGGTTAAGCAGCCAGGTGGATACAAAAGGCAGACACGTGGGCTTTGGGGGTCCCCCATTTTGGCTCTCCACCAGCTAGCAGGGTCTGACCAGCTCTGAGAGTGACTGGGTTTCCAGGTCGTCGGATCTGGTAGGACGCATTAAAGACTTTATTTCCCTATTTTCTCCCTGAGTTGTACATTTTCCTTATTTCCTTTTCCCTTGTAAATAAACCGTTTATTAACCTTTTGTGTGTGCCTCTAGTGGAGTATTAATAAGTCCCTTGTAAGCGCGCGGGTGAGGACCCACAGCCAGGAACCCGTTCAATATCGGGGTTGCTCTATAACAGCTCGATCCCCGGCTGCTCCCCGGCCACTGGAGGAGGGTCCCACATGGCACGCAGACCTCTCCTGCCGCCCGCTGCTCCCCTCAGCAGTGTAATTGGGTCCTTCTGCCTGCTCTGCTCCCCGCTCTGGCTCTGGTGAATTCTCTCACCCTCCCGCGCTTCTGACTGTACCCAGTGCTTGTATAAATAAATAAATGTTTAAAAAAAAAAAAAGAAAAGAAAAATCTTTAAAAAAAAAGAGTAGAAATAGAAGTAAAGTAGTAATAAAGAAAACACACACAAGGATGGGACCAGCCAAATGAGGAATGAAATAGAACTAGGGCCCCGATAAAGAACCCAATCTAGATGAATGGATGGGCAAAAAGGACAAGGCTGCAGAAGTCACCTGCTGGATTCACACTACGGCTTGCTAAGTGTTCCTCATCTCTTGTGGGGGGTAACAAGGCAAATGTTTTAGGAAAGTGGGCAAAGTTTTGAGAGGTTAGTCCTCCATTGCTTTCTGCAGCTGAACTCAGGGGCTGTTGGCTAAGACCTGGCCAGATCCTACAGTCAGGATGATGTGTAGTCAGAATTATGACCCCCAAAGGGGTCCACATCCTAATCCCCAGAGCCTGTGAATAAGTTACCTTTCATGGTAAAAGGGGTTTTGTAAATGTGATTTAAGTTAAGGATCTTGGGATGGAAAAATGATCTTGTCTGGGTCCTATGTAATCACAAGGGTCCCCCTAAGAGGGAGAAAGGATTGTCAGGGTGGGGACATGTGACCATGGAAGGAGAGGTCACAGCAATGTAACCACTGACAAGGAATTCAGACAGCTTCTAGAACTGGAAGAGGCAAAGAAGTGGATTCAGCCCTACAGCCTCCCTTAGGATGGCAGCCCTACCGGCACCTTAATTTTAGTCCAATAAGAGTGTGTTAGACCACTGACTTCCAGAGCTGTAAGATAATATATATAAAGTTGTGCTATATAAAGTTGTGTTATATAAAGCTGTAAATCTTGTGGAAATTTCTTTCATCAGCAATAAGAAACTAATAAGATGGCATGGTGCCTATGCATATAGCCTCTGAAGTTGAGTAGATTAAAATTCCATCACTTGCTAGAGTGGCCTCAGGCATGTCACCTAACATTCTGTGCTTTGGTTTCCTTAGGTGCAAAATGAGTATAATAATTTCCTCATTCTATGGTGGGATTAAGTATGAAATGAGGGCCTTCCTGGTGGCCAAGGGGTTAAGTCTCAGCACGATGAAGCTATCACCAGTCTCTGCAGCACGAATTCGATTCCAGGCCAGGGAGCTACCCACATGGTGCAGCAGACCTCTCCTTTCTAGCCCACTGCTCCCCTCAGCAGTGTATTTCAGTAGATCCACCTGTTCTGCTCCACACTCTTTCACCCCCTGCACATCTGGCCTATACGTCATTGCTGTATGCATAAATAAATTTAAAAAAAAAAAATCTTTAAAAATAAATAAATAAATAAATAAATCTGCTGTGGAAGGCAAGAAAAATAGAAAAAGGCAAAATTCATAAAATAAGTATAGACAGCTAGTTGGTAACTTGCAAAATGTGCTAGACATAGAATAAATGAAACATATGGATGTTGAACGTAGATTAAAAGGATACACGAACACAAGAATGTTACTTGCACATAGGAAGGGACGGGGGGTGGGCGCGGGAATCAAGTTCTATGGCAGGGATCATGTTAATTTCCAACTGACACTGTCACCCCTAAGTCAGCCCCCTCATGCCTCCCATTATTATCCCATTCTGACCTCTCATCTGTTTCTTTCCAGCTGCTGATAGGGTGACAGTTCAAATACTATGCTTGTAGCCAGGTGTATTTGCCCACGAATTCTTTGACAGTGCATTTGTTGGCTCCAGGCAACCTCTCTTGGCTGAGTCCATTTGTTCCATCTCAGCTGTAGTTCTCAGGACCACACTGTTAGTAGGGAAGGATGAGGATGAGGGAGGGTGGCAGGGGACTGTGAAGGCAAATGCTGTGGGACATAGGATCCAGGCAGAGTGCTCCCTCCATCCTGGACCCATCTAAATGAGTACACCTACCCCACTTCCTTCCCTTGTTTCTCACTGTAATCTTTAAATTGAATCTATAACTTGAGTGACTGGGGCATCTTAAATTGGCCTATAACTCCTGCTCATGACCTCTAGACAGACCACCTGATGGAGTACTGGGAAGCCACATGACATCGAGATAATTTTCCAGACCATAAGCAGTAAAGATTTGTCCCCTACAACTGGGCACTTTGCTATCTAAACAACAGTGGAGTCTTGTTAGAAAGAAGGATACAGGGCCCTCCCTGGTGGTGCAAGGGGTTAAGACACAGCACTATGAAGCAATCAGCAGCCACTGCAGTGGTTCGATCCCCGGCCAGGGAGCTACCCACATGGCACAGCAGACCTCTCCTGTCACGCCTGCTGCTCCTCTCAACAGTGTATTTCAGTAGATCTGCCTGTTGTGCTCCCCACTCTGTCTCTGGTGAATCCTCTCACCCCCATACCACTGGCCTGTACCCCAGTTCTTGTGTACATAAATAAATAAATCTTTTAAAAAAATAGAAAGAAGGAGACAGTGGCTATGAGGTGGGTGCCTCCAGTCACAAGAATTCACTTAGTCTGGTCTCTTGATTCCAGGTGAGATACACTGAGTTCATTTGAGATAAGAGTGCCTTTGTCTAATCACTTGCAGATACAGGGCCTTTAGAATTTGTTCTCAACTGTGAAGTGCCTCTTGGAGAGGAGGACTAGCTCAGTTCTCAGGATCCTGCTGGTACAGGATTTTGATTATAATTATAGAAGTTCTTGGACTGACTAAACACCGAGGTCACATAGTCATTCACACAACAAAGATTTACTTAGCACTTTCTGTGTGTGTGGGCATGAAGATAAGGCATGGTTAACACCTACCAGAGCTCCGAGTTCAACAAGAGAGCAGTCATAAAAATGCATTAATTATAATTATATAAAGGAGTGGCTGAATTTGGCCACCCCTTTAAGAATCTGCCCTCAGCAAAGTTAAATGTGTGGGGAGTCAAATAAAAGGACACAAGCATCAGCACTTTTAAGCCCAAATCCTGAGCCACCTCGTGCCAGCAACCTGCTCCAGTTCCCCATGGCCAACCTCCCCCACGTTCTGCTTTATGTCCTTCTCACTCACCTAACCTGCCCGGTGTGGTTTTCACTTGACCTCCAGAAATCTGTGAACATTGTTCCTGTTCCCCTTGGCTGAAAATCCTACCAAAGACCTGCTGGTCAATACCTGGTGGCTCTCGGCCTCCTGGTGTGTGCCCTGCTCTGGCAGATCTGCACGGCTGGTCCAGGCTTCCTAGATAGAATCACAGTAGCTCCTCCAGAGAGCCAGAGGATGGCAGAGGGAGCAGAAGGCTTCCGTGGGGATGACCTTTGGGCTGAGAGTTATACTATAATTTGTTCTGGTCAGGGGCAGCTTCAAACACAAAGGATGAGCCCACCCAAGGCATAAACCCTCTCTGGGAATGAAGCCAGGGCCTTGGGGAGCTACATTAACTCTTCCAGACCTCCACTGAGAGAATGACAGCAGGTCAACTCAAATAACAAAAAACCCATCTGCTTTCTCGGCATGTTCCTGCACTGCCTGGAGTTGCAAGAGGAAAAAAAAACCAAAAGGATCAGAAGTCCTGCTGTCTGACAGCACTATCTCCTGATGGTTCCATGCTCAGCGGACTTCCCAGAGTTGGTTAGAAATTCTGCGCTTGCTTCTAGCCACACTCCCATCCCACTCTCCACTGCAGTTGTTCCAAATATTAATCATCTTCCCACCCCTCTCAGTTGATGCCTTAACCTCTTTTTTTTTTTTTTTTTCACAAAGTAAATCCAGTCATTTAGTCAACACTAACTAAAGACATGCTAGAGTCCGGGGGATACAGCAGGCCTGGTTCTTGCCCTCACAACATAGAATCAGAAAAGCTCAGACCAGGAAGATGTGGGGTATGCAGGCTACACTGGACCTGAAGCTGCTAGGCATAGCCAGTTTTTTTTTTTTTAAGATTTATTTGTTTATTTTATACAAGAACCGGGGTACAGGCCAGATGTGCGGGAGGGTCAGAGGATTCACCAGAGACAGAGTGGGGAACAGAATAGGCAGACTGAGGAAATACACTGCTGAGGGGAGCAGCGGGCGAGACAGGAGAGGTCTGCCATGCCATGTAGGACCCTTGCTGGCCAGCTAGGATCAAACCAGCATTGGCAGAGGCTGCAAACAGCTTCATAGTGTGGCACTCAAGCGCCTGCATCACCAGGGGAGGCCCGGCATAGCCAGTTTCTAAAGCCCTGACCCCCAATCACACCCTCCAATCACCGAGCCCAAGATTTGTGTCCAGCGGTGCTCCCTGGACCACCTTCCCTCCGGATGCCAAGAAGCCCTTCCTGCAGCACTCCCCTTTAAAACAGTCAGTTATTCTTTCCTTTTATCAAATCTTAAATTGCTTCCTCCCTGCTTCCCCTGCCCTCTTATCTGGCACACACCCTCCAGCCTCCTCTGCTAAAAAAGTCCAGTTTTGACTTCTCCCCCACCCCCCACCTTGCCCCTCTTCTTATCTCTCTCTTTCCCTTTCCTGTCTGACTTCTTAAAAGAGCACTCTCTCCTCAGTTCTGTCTCTTGGGACCTCTCAGTGTAATTTTAATTTGCATTCTTTTTTTTTTTTTTTTAATTTATACAAGCACTGTGTACAGTCAGAAGTGCGGGAAGGTGAGAGAATTCACCAGAGCCAGAGCGGGGAGCAGAACAAGCAGACTGACGAAGACACTGCTGAGGGGAGCAGCGGGTGGCAGGAGAGGTCTGCGTGCCATATGGGACCCTCCCCGGTGGCCAGGGAGCAGCCAGAGATCGAACCAGCGCTGCAGAGGCTGTGGGCAGCTTCACAACCAAGCGCTCAACCGCTGAGCCACCTTCGCAACCCAGCGCTCAACCGCTGCGCCACTGGGGAGGCCCTTAATTTGCTTTCTTTATGAGTGAGGTTGAATATCTTTTCATTTGTTTAAATGCAATTTTATTTTTGGTGAATTGACTCTTCAAGTTCTTTGGATTCAGCTTTCTGTTAGTACTTGAGATTCTTCTTCATTCATTCTCCATGGGGATGGCCAAGCCACAGAGTAGCCACTTCCAGATTTCTTGAAGTCCCTTCCTCCTCTGCTTTTCCCAAATGTGCCCCTGTCTCTCCAGCATCCTGCCCTCTTCCCCTCCAGGTAAATGGCTGTGCCTTTACCTGCCCCTTTGGGACTGACATTCCCCAGGGTTTGACCTACTCCTTCCTCCTCTTATACGCCTTCTCCCTGGCCCACACCTGCCAGACATCCACCATCCAAAAGCTTGTGACTCCACAGCTCCAGCTCCAAATTTGCAGCTGCCTCCCAGGTGACCCACAAACACCTCTTAACAAAGTAATTTGCCCAAACTCAACTTGCTTCTTCCCCTCCTTTAATCTTCTATTTCAGTGGATGGCAACTTCAGTTTCCTCTTATCACAAGACAGAAACTGGAATCATCATTTCCCCTTATCATCAAATCCTGATTGTGTCCTCACAAACAAGCCCTCAACCAGGCTCTCTTCTCCAGCCCCCAGCCCTGCCTATCCAGGAATTTATGATCTCCTTGTAGACTACAGCCACAGTGTCTTTATGGGCCTCTCTGACACATCTGTCTCCCCTCAGCACCCAGTAGCTTCTTGGAAGCCAAGAGAGCCACGGGTCATCTCCTGGCTGCCCAGGGAGAAGCTCTCTGCAGCACGAGCATAACCCTCAACCACAAGACAACATCCCACCCTCAAAAGACAAGCACCAAGTGAGGAATGACTGCAGATGGAGCTGTGTGGTGAGGGGGAACCCTAGAGCAGGAGGGGAGCACAAGTGGGGTTTCTGATGTAGCAGAGAGACCTGAAGACCCCTGGAGGAGAGGGTGTGGCCAGCGGGAGGATGAGCAAGGGTTACCTAGGTGCAGAGTCTGTGGGTGGGAGGCAGTGATGCAGAAATGTCCCAAGGTTAATGATTAGAATTTAGAGAAAATCAGGGCCTCCCCGGTGGCGCAGCAGTTGAGCGCTGGGTTGCGAAGCTGCCCGCAGCCTCCGCGGTGCCAGTTCGATCCCCGGCTGCTCCCCGGCCACAGGAGGAGGGTCCCGCATGGCGCGCAGACCTCTCCTGCCGCCTGCTGCTCCCCTCAGCATTGTACTTCGGTCCTTCTGCCTGCTCTGCTCCCCGCTCTGGCTCTGGTGAATTCTCTCACCCTCCCGTGCTTCTGACTGTACCCAGTGCTTGTATAAATAAATAAATAAATCTTTAAAAAAAAAAAAAAGAATTTAGAGAAAATCGGACCCATTTCAGAAACTAAAAAGAGCTAAAGGGCAGGGAGGCGAGGTGAAGGTCAAGACCCAGAGTCCTCTTAGGTTTTTCTCACTCTTTCCCATTACAATAATGGAAGGACATTTAAAAACTACATTCCCCTTTTCTACAGTAAAGAGGAGGAGGAGAGATCTGCAGATAAAGGATTTCAATAAATTTCTGGGAGGCAGAAGTGGAAAGATGAGTGTTTAGGGATGAAACAGAGTGGGTCAAGCCAGAAACCTCACAGAGGGTATTGTGTCCCCCTATTCCCCGGTGGCGCAGCGGTTGAGCGCTGGGTTGCAAAGCTGCCCGCGGCCTCTGTGGCGCCGGTTCGATCCCCGGCTGCTCCCCGGCCACCGGAGGAGGGTCCCACATGGCGCGCAGACCTCTCCTGCCGCCCGCTGCTCCCCTCAGCAGTGTCCTTCGGTCCTTCTGCCTGCTCTGCTCCCCGCTCTGGCTCTGGTGAATTCTCTCACCCTCCCGGGCTTCTGACTGTACCCAGTGAATGTATAAACAAACAAACAAACAAATAAATAAAACATGCCTCTAAAAAAAATTTAAAAAAAAAAACAAAAAAAAACAAACCCCCCACCCCAACCTGGTTTCTGGACTCAGAGATCATAGATGTCCTGGAGGGTAGGATCAGAAGAATCCAAATCAGACGCTGGTTGGTCACCTGTACACTGAGTATTTCCCTCAATCTACCTTCCCAAGCAAGAGTGGATCAGGGTCAACTTAAAAGACCTCCACCCAGAAGTCATAATGAGATTTCAGACTGTAAGGATAAAGATCCCAAAAGCTCCCTTAATTTAAAAAGACCACATGTAAGAAAGGGGTCAGAATGGCATCAGACTTCTCATGAACAACATTGGCTCTTAGAAGAAGATGGAGTAATGTTTCCAAAGTTCTCAGGAAAAACTATTTTCAACCCAGAATTCTATGCCAAGCCAAACTGTAGATTCAGTGAAGGGAGATTAAAGAAATGTTCAGACATTTGAAAAAGCAAAAGCTCACTTCATGTTGAGTGTGGGAAAAAGGAGATATAAGATCCATGAGGTTCAGAAGAAGTCCTTAATCTTCCATTTGTTTAGCAGTTTTAGTGTAAATTCATGATAAATTTTCTCCTTTAAAAAGTGCATTTCTAGGGGCCTCCCTGGTGGCACAAGGGGTTAAGTCTCAACACTATGAAGCTATCAGCAGCCATGGCAGCACGAGTTTGATCCCTAGCCAGGGAGCTACCCACATGGTGCAGCAGACCTCTCCTGCCTCGCCTGCTGCTCCCCTCAGCAGTGTATTTCAGTCAATACTCCTGTTCTGCTTCGCACTCTGTCTCTGGTGAATCCTCTCACCCCCCGCACCTCTGGCCTGTCTCCCAGTTCTTGTATGCATAAAATAAACCTTTTTTTTTTTAAAGTGCATTTCTAGCTCTTTCTACTGAAAAGGTCTAAAAAAAAAGACCAACCCAGGAACAGTGAGAGTCTATCCCAGTCTAGGATGGGAAATAGATAGGATGAAACAGGAACGTGTTGTCACTTCAGGTATCAAGGAAGAGTGATGGCAGCACCTCAGGAGCCAACTGCACAGCTTCCACGGGCAAAGTGAGGGGCAGTGTGCGCATGGGTAAGGATGAGAACTGAAATGAAACACATTGAATATGTTTAAATTCATGATTAAAATTTCAAAAGCTGGGCCTCCCTGATTGCGCAAGGGGTTAAGATATAACCTATGAAGCTATCCCCAGCCATTGTAGCACGAGATCGATCCCTGGCCAGGGAACTACCCACATGGCGCAGCAGACCTCTCCTGACTTGCCTGCTGCTCCCCTCAGCAGTGTGTTTCAGTCCGTCTGCCTGTTCTGTTCCCCATTCTGTCTCTGGTGAATCCTCTCACCTCCCACACTTCTGGCCTATTCCCCAGTTCTTACATGCATAAATAAATCTTTTAAAAATAATAAAATAAATTAAAATAAACTTTCAAAAGCTCACAAGTTGACTTTATAAGATGCCAGGGACTCATTATTTGGCAAACTGATAAGCAAAGGGAAAGAATCAAGAATATATATGCCCTTCCCTTAGGACCTCAAGAACACTAAATAGCAGAAAATTCTTCTAGCTAATAAATGTAGTATAGAAAATTGCCATATTGTAATTCCTAATAACATGATGTGTCTAAGCAAGGGTCATCAAAGGCTGCTCATATTATAAAAGAGACACAGTCGATAGGGTGTACCTCCTACAGAAAAACACACAAATCCACCTATGAAGCAACCTGCTAGATAATCCAATTGGAATCTGGTCAACACTCTAGATTAACTACTAATTCTCAGGACCTATAGCAGATAAAGGACTATGTCAAATGTCACAACAAGAAGGCAATTGACGAAATCGAGATTGTGGGAAACTTCACAAGGTAAATGAAAATGAACCAACCAAAAAACACAGTTAACTAAAAACCAAATATACATTACAAGGGGAAAAGAAAGAAATGGGGAACCCAGAGATTAAAAGAGACTCAAGAGACATCAAATAACTGCAACTGGATCCAATTCAAACAAACACACATATAGATAAGGGAAATTTGAATACCGACTGGTTATTCGGTGATACATAAAACTAAAGCTGAATTTTCAGTAGTTAATGGTATAGTAATTGTGTTTATTAAAAGAGTCACTGGGCCTCCCAGCGGTTGAGTGTTGGGTTGCGAAGCTGCCTGCAGCCTGTGCAGCACCGGTTTGATCCCCGGCCACTGGCAAGTGTCCCACATGGCACGCAGACCTCTCCTGCTGCCCGCTGGTCCCCTCAGTAGTGTACTTCGTCAGTCTGCCTGTTCTGCTCCCCGCTCTGGCTCTGGTGAATTCTCTCACCCTCCTGAGCTTCTGACTGTACCCAGTGCTTGTATAAATAAATAAATAAATCTTTTTAAAAATTAAAAAAAAAAATAAAAGTCACTACCTATTAAGATGCATATTTAACAATTTACTAATGATATGATATCTTCAAAATAATCTGGAAATGGTAAGAATTGACTAGGAGTAAAGGTAAAATAAAGATGATCATAATTGACAACTATTGGAGCTGGCTGATGTTATATTTTGTTTTCTTTTATATGTATTTTAAGTTTTCCATAACAAAAAAATAAAAACAAACAAAAAAGCAAATCCTATGCATATTTTCTTAGAAAGTGACTTGATAGCTTGTTGCACCAGTTACTAAGAGAAAGAGAAAGATGGGAATTTCAGAAACAGCGTAGCCAGCCAGGAGAACAGAGATGCCGGGTCCCAGTGTGAGAGCTGAAAGCAAGCCCAGAGAGCTGCCAGGGCCCAGGGGAAGCATTGGATAGAATAGTAGTGTAATGGATGGTTTGGGAAACCACCTAGAGCAAAAAAAAAAAAAAAAAAAGGAAAAACAATTACACTCCCAGGAAAAAAAATAGACAAGAAAGCAGGAGTCAAATATGAAGCAAACTTTAACACAGCACATAGGTGAGCTGCAGCAAATAGTTTTCCATGGTTATTATAATGTCAAAAAAAATATGTGTTGCCTTTTAGAATTGAAGCAGAGAGAACTCATGGAAGATTTCTCTAAGGTCAAATGGAATATAAATTCACCAAACTGCACAGTTGTAGAGGTCAGGAACATCTGGGTCATGGAAGGTGGGTGGTAGGGGCAACGCTAATGTTCTCGTCTCAGGAAACGGGAAATCAATGGGAAATCTGTTCAAGATTGATGAAGAAAGAAATTAAGGTTTAAATACATTTTAGGAGGTTTCAGAACAGGTCTGAAAAGGAACTAGCACAGTAGTCTGGTAATTGAGAAGGGAGGCAAAGGAAGTCAAGTAAACCATTATTTACCACACTGGGATATTCAAAATTGATGTCAAGAAACTTTCATGTAAGCAAAATTTGGGAGGAATGAACTAACCACCAGAAATGCAAAAACCTACAACTGGTCAGCAGAGATACTTTGGAGAGAGGCTGGGTCCACTATGCCACAGCCCTACTGCTTTCAGGTAAAAGCTCTGCTGTGGACCTATCACTTTAATAAGAAGCTGCATCATGGGGGGTCTGGTGAACCATTTATAATAGTTTGGAGTTTTACACAGGCAAGTGGTATGATTAGATCTGTGTTCTAAATGGAACTACAGGGAGAGAATGGAGTGAAGGTGAGGCTGACTGGGAGCAAGGAGAATGAATACCAGGGGGCAAGGTTGGGGTGTGGCTGGGTGGGAGGGCCATTGGAGGGGTCCAAGTCAGAGATGATGACAGCTGGCCTCACAATGGAGAGAGCTGGATGGATTAAAGAGATAATAAAAGGGGTGAGGAAGAATCACACCCAATGCTCAGGTCTGAGCCAGCTGGGTAGGTGATGGTCCCTTGTATAAGCTGGAGAATCCCCGGGAGGGCCAGGAGGATTGGGAAGAAAGTACCCAGTTCAGTTTGGACACATTCATTGGGGTCTTCAAGAATATGTGAGGCCCTTAACAGTCTGGCACCAACCACCTTCTCCAACCTGTGGCTACACTCACCCCAACCTCACCCCTGTCCTCCTGTCACCTGAGTTTCTTGCTATTCCACAAACATGCTGTGTGTCTTTGCTTGTGCCAAGACCTCTGCTGAGAAGGCTTCCCTCTTCCTTCTCAGCCTGTAGAGTTCCTTGTCATGACTCAGCTCAAGCAGCCTGTCTTCTCAGATAACTTTCAGATTCTCTTTAGGAGAAGTGCTCCCTCCTCTGGGCACCCCAGAAGGCTAAGAAATCTCTACCTAGCCTGGAGCACATCCTCCTATGACCTCTGTTCATCTGACCATCATGCCCAAGAAATAAACCCACACAAATATGGACTATTAATCTCTACCAACCACAACCATGCAATGGAGAAAGAAAGCCTCTTTAACAAATGGGTTTGGGAACATGGACAACCACAGGCAAGAAATTGATACTAGATCCACACTTAACTCCAAACACAAAAATTCACTGAAAATGGATGAAAGGCATAGATAAAAGCCTAAAACCATAATTTTTATTTATTTATTTATTTGTTTGTTTATACAAGAACCGGGGTACAGACCAGATGCGCAGGAGGGTGAGAGGATTCACCAGAGACAGAGTGGGGAACAGAACAGGCAGACTGATGAAATACACTGCTGAGGGGAGCAGCTGGTGAGAGAGGAGAGGTCTGCCGTGCCATGTGGGACCCTCACTGGCCGGCCGGCCAGGATTGAACCAGCACTGCAGAGGCGCAGACAGCTTCACAGCGCTGTGCTCAACCACCTGCACCACCAGGGGAGGCCCAAACCATAAAATATTTAAAGAAAAACAGAGGGGGTATACTAATTGGACATCAACCCAAAGATGTATTTGGGGATGCAATTCCAGGGGCAAGGGAAACAAAAGCAAAAATAAATAAGTGGAACTACATCAAACTAAAAATCTTTGGCACCTCAAAAGAAACCATCGAGGACCTCTCCTGGTGGCGCAGCGGTTGAGCGCTGGACTGCAAAGCTGCCCGCAGCCTCTGCAGTGCCAGTTCGATCCCCGGCCACCAGCGAGGGTCCCACATGGCACGCAGACCTCTCCTGCCGCCCGCTGCTGCCCTCAGCAGTGTACTTCGGTCCTTCTGCCTGCTCTGCTCCCCTCTCTGGCTCTGGTGAATTCTCTCACTCTCCCGCGCTTCTGACTGTACCCAGTGCTTGTATAAATAAATAAATCTTTAAAAAAAAAAAAATCGGAAAAAAAATGCATGAAGTTTTAAATATAAGCAGCAGCCTTCATAACAACGCACAACACTATAGACTATCAACAAAAAGAAAACATTTGTAATGACATGATCATTACAAATCATACACTTTAAAAGAATTGTTGTCGTCATTGGGGCAAACTCTCACTGTATGATATACAGTGAGGGGAGGCAGAAGTTTAAACCACGTGCATTGGGGGACTATGGTTCCTTCTTGGTGGGCACACTAGGGCAACAATGCCTGCAGAGGCGGGGCCTGCACTTCTATAGTGGGAACAATGATGTAAACCAATATTAACTCAACAAGGAAATATCAAAACTAAATAAACACATACCTCATGTGCATTCTGGGAGCAGGGCTAGAGACAGAAATTGCCTCTGGGGACTGGAACAAGGTAAAGGGGGAACTGTCACATTACACGGTTCTATTTTTCTTTTTAACAATAAAGAAGAGCAGTGCTGGCAGCTCTCCTGCTGCCTGTGACTATGCAGGTGTTTCTTTTCACAAACCTTTCCCTTTGCAAAGCCACAAGGGCAGCTCTTCCTGCCCGCCTGTGTCTATGCAAGCATCCTCCTCTTTTCCTCTTTTTAATATAATAAACTCATCCTTTTAGGGGGCCTCCCTGGTGGCACAAAGTGTTAAGCACCACACTATGAAGCAATCTGCAGCCTCTACAGCATGAGTTCGATCCCCGGCAGGCCAGGGAGCAACCAAAAGGCGCAGAAGACCACTTCTGTCTCACCTGCTGTTCCCCTCTGCGCTGCTCCCCTCAGCAGTGTACTTCAGTCAGTCTGCCTGTTCTGCTCCCTGCTCTGTCTCTGGTGAATCCTCTCACCCCCCGCATCTCTGACCTGTACCCCAGCTCTTGTATGTATAAATAAATAAATATTTTCAAAAAATAAACATCCTTTTTTTTTTTATTAAATAATAAATTTTATTTTTATATTCCCCCATACAACTGCACATGCCCCATTCTGACCCCAATCCCTCCCCTCCCGGCCCCCACCCCCCAAAAAGTGTCCCTGGTTCATAGTTTAAAAAATAAACATCCTTTTAAAATGTAAAAACAAAACAAGAATAACAGTGTTTATATCATGGAGGATAGGAAGTGTCACTCGTTATCCTCTGTGTTGTTCCCTTAAGCTGGAATCATGAAGCTATTTTATCTTATTTGTCAACTCTCTCAGTTTGGTGATGACAATCTGGAATGCTGGGTCATGGTCAAGTGCAGAGAGATGCCAGGGGTGCAGGGTGGTGGTGGGGTTCCAGGAAAGGGAAAGTCTGTCCTGGATGGAGGGGGAGACAGGGATCTGGGGTTCAGGAAATGAACGAACAAGAAACACCTCTTCCCACCAAGGACTGTAGATACTACTGGCTTCTTAATGTCCATCACATAAATTACCTTATAAATGAGGTGCCTTCCTTGAGTCTGGCTACCTTTACACCACGTGGGAATTTTTGCTCACAAAATTTGATCTCACCAATATGTGGTCACACCATGTTTTAGTTGAGACAGGCATAGGCCATATCTCTTCACAGCCTTAGGCATCAGAATCCTAAGGACCAATTCATGATGGAATCTTCCATTCCACAAGATTTGGACATAACCCCCATTTCCTTCTAAACCCCTGTGTTAGTTTCCTATTGCTGCCACAACAAGTTACCACAATAGAACTTAAAACAATAGGAATTTGTTCTCTCACAGTTCTGGAGACTTGAAATAGGAAATCAAAGTGCCAGCCAACTGCCCTCCCTCCAAAGGCTGTGGGTGGGGACCCCTCCTTGCCTCTCCCAGCTTTGGGGTGCCAGACATTTCTTGTATTCCTTGGCTGCATCACACCAATCTCCACCTCCATCTTTACATGGCCTCTCTTCTGTCTCTTATAATGATCTTGTCATTAGATTTAGGACCCACCAGGTAATTCTCCAGGATGCTCTCATCTTGGTGTCCTTAATTACATCTGCAAAGATCCTTTCCCAATAAGGACATATTCACCACATTGGGGATGTGGACATATCTTGGGAAACCACAATTCAACCCACTACAACTGCTAAACGGGAAATGAAAAACAGGACATATGATTTGCTAACTTAGAGACATAAACAATGTCTCTAAATGGAGACACAATGTTATTGAAAAATTTAGACTGAATAGTGAAAAACTACCATGAAGAAGCAGCAGCAAAAAAAAACCCCAATCCTAATCAACAACATTAACATTATTGTTTTTGTCTTTGCTGTCACAGTTGCACAGAAGGGCCTGCGCAGACTGTAGTCTTATTGTCTCTCTCCTGGAAAGTTTCTAAGGCCCAGTATGTGGAGCTCAGAGGACATTAGGACATTGTGACATTTTGCCAACATTTTCTAGTTAAAAAAAAAAAGAAGGGGTTATTTTGCCCAGGAAATTCTATCCTCATTGCTAAAGAGAAAGACTGAAGAAGGAAGAAAAGAGGAAGGAACAGCATGCTGTGCGTGAAGAACCAAGCAGTCTCTAGCCTGTTTGCATTAAGTCACCCTGATAGTTTGTTTTAGAGTCTGCATGGGAAACCAGATCCTTTACTCGTGCCAAGCACCCCTAGAACCTCTGTATTTTTGTTCCTTGCTTTATTTCTGACCATTCATCCTATCTGGAATTGAAGTTTTCAGGAGTAGTGTAGATGTTTATATTTGCTCAGTATGATATATTTACTTTTTTTCAATCAACATATGAAAAATAACTAGAAGTTAAGATTCAGAAAAATCCAGAAAAAGCAGCTCTTTCCATGGCCTCAAACCTAGCTCCAGAAATTAGGGGACCCTTGAGCCATGTTAACCTATTGTAACATATCCAAACTCTTTACTGCCTCTTACCCTAAGGTGAGGGTCAGGTACATGAGCAGTAACCACTGACCTCATTCTCAAAAGGAACCCCAAGGTGATGAATGTCACTACTGTATGACAAACTCTTACTGTTTTATAATTATCAACAGTTAGTGAACACAGTTATAGCCATTTAATTGTTGTGCAAAGTCCCTGTGGCCCCATACTAAAAAAGAACAATCAAAGCAATGATGGTCACTATTATGTGACACATTGCTGCCATTTCATCATTGTTAATATTTATGGAACATTTAGTTAAAGCCTCAATGATGAGAACACAGCCTCTTGTTCTGGGAGCTTGAGTATTCTTGGGGTTTGATAGCTAAAAAGCACCTATATCATCCTTGTTTTCATTTAGCACTGCTAGCATTTCATTAATGCTTAATCAGATAACTAAACCAGAATTGTTGATGGTTTCTTCCCCAGACCACACAGGCTCAGATGTAAACTTCATCTTCTGATTTCTTGTTCATTGTTCAGCGTCATGAATAACTACCCTGAGGACTGTCAATAAAACTGTTCAATATTTACTTAGCTAATAGTCTTAAAGCAGCAAGCAAGCAGACTTGAGGACCTGGAACTGGCCTTCTGGCTCCCTGCTAACTGCCCTCCCACCTCCTGCCATACTCCCCTGATACGCAGATCTCAACTTGACAAGGGAGGTCTCAATCAACACATAACTTTCCATTTTTTATTATGACTTATTTCAGATTATCTTATTTTGAGTTCTCTGTTCATCAGCTCTTTGAGCCATTGAACAAGAAGCTGCATAAGTTGATGTCTAAGGATATTTTTCTTCTTTTACTTACATTGCTAAACAGAGGGCAAGTAAACATGGTATACCAGGACAAGGGTTGGGAGAAGCGCTATGTTGTAACTATCTGTCCATCTGGAAAACCAGGCACAGTTGGTGGATTTCACATTATCATTTGGGGCTGTCATCTCCAAGCCCACGTGAATGGGTAACCATATAGAATGGAAATCTGACCTCCGACCCAAGCTGGAGACTCCACTTTACAATTAAGGAAATGGTTAAAATAGCAGTTTGCAGGCCTCTCAAATTAGACCCTCCTAAACTAGACACTGACCCATATGAAGGGAAAATGGAGCCTCTGAATGTCCCCTTCAGCGAAAAGCCTTGTAAGTCATAACTCATCTATGAGAATAAAACAGGCCAAGAAGGGATGATTAAAAGCAGCAAAGGAGGGCCTCCCTGGTGGCACAAGGGATTAAGCACAGCACTGTGAAGCTATCTACATCCACTGAAGCACAAGTTCCATCCCCGGCCAGGGAGTTACCCACATGGCGAGGCAGACCTCTCCTGTCTTGCCCGCTGCTCCCCTCAGCAGTGTATTTCAGTCAGTCTGCCTGTTTTGTTCCCCACTCTGTCTCTGGTGATCCTCTCAACCCCACACCTCTGGCCTGTACCCCAGTTCTTGTATGTATAAATAAATAAATCTGAAAGGGAAAAAAGTAACAAAGGACAATAACTGCTTGTGACTCACCTGGCCAGAACACTGCTTTCCAGGTCTCTGGGAAGCCAGCCTACTAGTTCTCTACCTGGCATCAGAACAGCAGTACAAGGAATCAGATAAGTGGCCTGAAAAATGAATCACAGATACAGAAACTCAGCTTACAACAGAGGCACATGATCCGAACATTGTCACCAAGATTTAGAAATAAAGGTTCTGTTTGACCTCAGCAAGGACTGGGTTTAACAAGTTGTAAACATGATAAAGATGAGGCCCCTCTGGCTTCCCTGGGCTTGTAAGCAAAGACAAAACATGATTTGTTCCATAAGTTGTGACTACAGAAAGCTTGACATCTGGGCAAAGTTCCTTTACCTCGCTCTCTGGCAGCTCATCCCCCTCCGGCTCCTGGAGTTCCTGCTTATTGGGACAAGGACATGCCTGTTCCTCACACGACACATCACCTGTAGTTGAGACAACAGGAGCAGAGGGGGCAGCCTGGTGAACCAATACTAATGAAGGCCAATCTATGCCTCCACGACAAGAGAACAATCACAAACATAAAGCACTTACTGTGCTTCTCCTCCAGGTTCAGGCGTGGAATTCAGAGGGTGATATGGATCAGAAGAAGCAATGCAGTATAATAGTACAACTTATAACTTAACATAACATAACATAGAATGTAGAGAGCTTTTTATTTTATATTTATTTGATAATGAGGCTTTAAAAATAACAAAAGGCCTAATATCCTGTCTTCCTCCAAATTTAAGATACTGAGATAGGAACACATAAGCTTCCGGTGGCTTTCTCCATGTTTGGGACATTATACAGTTTTACCCTTACTATAAATATACATTTTACAGTTGATTTTCCTAATGTTTATGGGCAAACCTCTTTAGAAAATTCTTTAGAAGAATGGATTTAGGGCCCTCCCAGGCAGCAGGGAAGCAAATTTAAAAGCAGCTGGGGAACTGGATATCATTGGCATCCTCACCCTATTGTTTATCAAACTATAAACTAACAACTTAAAATATTAAAGCAGAGGGAGTTCAGATGCACAGTATAAGTACTAATATAAATATAAACCATAAGCTAAGCTGTTATTTGAGGAATTTTCTTTACTTTATTTGACATTTGGAACATTGTAAGTAACTGGTGACCTAACTTTGCATACTAAATGAGCACAAGCTTTAGAATCAGATAGCTGGGGTTTAAGTTTGGGCTCAGCCAATAATTAACTGTGACCTTGGGCCAGTTTCTCTGCATAGCTCAGAGTCTGAAGCCTGTTAAGCACTGTAAATAAACTGAGCTTGTACCAGCAATTCCTTTTCAATCAGCATTTAATCCCTTGTCTACTCTTAGTGATCACAGTCAAAATGAGTGCCAACCACATAAATCAATGATGATTTTTAACAGAGGAATTTTCTCCCTCCTCCTCTTAGAGAGAAGGGCTAGTAACAAAAGTCCAAGTTGATTGAAGCTCCATTACCTATAAGATTATGGAAATGAATTTTCAAGGAACACAATAATTTGTCCTGAAAAGACATATAGATAGACAGTAGCTGTTGAAAAGAAAATTGCAACAAAGGGAATGTGACTTTAAAAATGAAAACAGGCAATATATGGTAAGTTCTGCTTCTGAAACATCTTTGGCAGACATCCCTGTCTTTCCCCTCTCATTGCCTAGCTCAGTGACCATGACCATCTCTGACAGGGACCCGGTAATCACCTCCCCCAGACCCCCTCTTCCACCCATTTACCCTAATGGCATTGGTTACAGTGGGCAGACAAGAAGCATGGATTAGGGGCCTCCCTGGTGGCACAAAGGGTTAAGTCGCAGCACTATGAAGCTCTCTGCAGCCGTGCAGCATGAGTTCGATCCTCAGCCAGGGAGCTACCCATAAGGTGCAGCAGACCTCTTCTGTCTTGCCCACTGCGCCCCTCAGCAGTGTATTTCAGTCAGTCCACCTGTTCTGCTCCCCACTCTATCTCTGGTGAATCCTCTCAACCCCCATACCTCTGGCCTGAACCCCAGTTCTTCTATTCAGAAATGAATAAGTCTTTAAAAAAAAAAAAAAGCATGGATTATGAAACAACAGGTGGCCTAATTTCATTTGTGCATATATCTACCAATGTTTCTTAAAAAAACCCAAATCTCCTCATAAAAGAAACCAAAAAAGATGGATTGTTAACATGTGATCTGCTCTTTTTCTTTTTATTTTTTTAAGATTTATTTATTTATGCATACAAGAACTGGGGTATAGGCAGGAGGTGTGGGGGGGAGAGTGAGAGGATTCACCAGAGACAGAGTGGGGAGCAGAACAGGTGTATTGACTGAAATATACTGCTGAGGGGAGCAGTGGGGAGACAGGAGAGGTCTGCTGTGCCATGTTGATCAGCTCCCTGGCTGGGGATTGAATTTATGTTACAGTGGCTGGCAATAGCTTGATAGCACTGTGTCTTTAATACCTGTTCAACCATGGAGGCCCTGATCTGTTCTTTTTATATATTGGAAGCTATTTAATTTGGATGACATCACTATTAACTTTATAATCAGGAAATAAATCACTGTTTAGAAATAAAACTCAACTACAAACAGAATAAGGTTCAGACTAGCACTGAAGTTTCTTCACTCATGACCCCAGATTATTTTCCAACATAATCTTTTGCATTTCTGATAAATACCCTAAATCGAAAATACAATAGGCACTGCTTACCCTAAATTCAACTTCACAGTCCAACTTCCAAGCCTTCACCTAGTCTGTTCTCACAGCCTGCCTCTTAAATACTTCCCCAGGTTTCTCTCCTAGAATCCAGTAAGTCCATGGAACATTCCTTTCATGTGGATACACAACATAATTAATTGTATGTTTTTTTTCTCCTTCACAAAAACACGTTCTGTCTTTTTTCCCAGAGAACCTGGCTCACTCTCTTGAACCCAATGATAGTCAATAGATCTTTGCTGAAATAAGTTAAAGAAGGACAGGGGCCTCCCTGGTGGCCTAGGGGTTAAGTCTCAGCACTATCTCCACTGTGGCCTGAGTTCAATCTGGCCAGGGAGCTGACCCACATAGCACAGCAGACCTCTCCTGGCTTGCCCACTGCTCTCCTCGGCCAGTGTATTTCAGTAGATCTGCTTGTTCTGCTCCCCACTCTGTCTCTGGTGAATCCTCTCACCACCACCCCCAACCTCTGGCCTACACCCAGTTCATCTATGCATAAATAAATAAATCTTAAAAAAAGAAAAGAAGGGCACAGGGTGATGCAACTGGGGCAGCTGCAGAATACCTTACAGGGGTAGGATTTGACCTGGGTTTAAAGAAGGGGTGATATTTAGACAGAATGATAGCTGACTACAGTATCATTGTATGTTAAAAACCTAAGGACTTCTTACAAGAGTAATGTCATCATTCTGATAAAAAATGCTTAATAATACGGGGCAAATTGATCATAAAATTTCTCCTTTAAAAGGGAGATGTAATCCTTGTTTTACACTCACATTCTAAAGCTAAAAGGACACAATATTTGCAATTAAAAAGTAGTTGTCTAAAAATGAGTGTCATTAGAAAACAAAATTAAAAGACAAAGGACAAAGAAAATATTTATAACATGTATAATAAAGGGCTAGTAAGCCCATCTCAACCAGAAAATAAATGGAGAAAGAAAAGGATGTTTCACAAAAGAATAAAATTCATAGACAATAAATAAGACAGGGGAAGTTTAACTTTATTAGTAATAAAATAGATGGAAATTAGAGATATAATATTTTTTTGCCTTTCAAATCCACAAATTAAAAGATATTACTGGAAGCCAGTAAGGGAAATAGAGGGTACTTTCACAGGACTCAACTTCTCTGGAAAATAATTTAGCAATAAGCTTCAAGAATCTTAAAAATAATTCCCTTTGGCCTACTGATTCTCTTTGTAGGAATCTCTCCTAAGGAAAAAAAGAAATGTGTCAACAGGTTTTTCAAGTTAATTTTTTGGTCATTTACATATCTATATAAATTTGGGGTTACATTTTTACTCCTCCATATGTGCACATACTTCACTCACCCTCCACCAAACCTCTCATGCCAGTGCTCTACCCCCTTCCTAGCCCATCCCCTCATTCTCTGCCCTGTTCCCTCCAGTAACCAGTATGCTTTTCACAAGATCTAAGAGTTGTTTCTGCTATGCTTTGCAAAAAAACAGGTTTTTGATTGTTTATTCTATAGATAAGTCAACATCTGATATCTGTCTGACTTATATTACCTAGCACAATCACCTCTAAGCCCATCCATTTTGTCCTTGTCAAAAGGCACCGTTTCATCTTTTTAAAATAGCTGTGTAGCATTCCATTAAGTATATGCCACAATTTCTCTATCCAATCACCTGCTGTTGGGCACTTAGGTTGGTACCATAACTTGGCAATTATGGACCGTGCTGCTATGAACATAGGAGTACATAAATCTCTTTGGGTTAGTGTTTTCACAATCATAGGTATTTATAAATACCTAGCAGAGGTGTTGCTGTATCATATTGGAGATAGTATCTCCATACCATTTTCCATCAGAGTGTGCACCACTGCATTCCCACCAACAGTAGATAAGTGTTCCTTTCTCTCCACATCCTGCTGGTCAACATTTGCTCTTTTTTCCTTTCCTTCTTTTTTTTTCTTGTTTTTGTTTTTTGCCATAGGCCCCTCTGACAGGAATTAGTACGTATCTATCTCATTGTGGTTTTGATTTGTATTCCCTTATAATAAATCCCACCCTTTCCCTGGAGCTGCAGCTGAAAAAGCTTCTCCCACCTAACTCACTGATCTTTAAGTCCTTGCTTCATTGTGACCTTGATGAGTGGGGCCCTGACCACAGGCTCAAAATTACAACTGGTCCCTCCTCTGCTTTTGCCTTGCTTTATTTCTTCCATAATATTAATCTTGCATTTTATATAATTTCCAGATTCACTTTATTGCTTCTGTTCCCCTCCACCATGTGACCACCACAGGTAAGGATTTTTTTATGTTTTGTTTTTTGTCTTGCTAACTGATGCATCACTACCTTAAAAGATCCTGGCGCCAAGGAGGTGCTCAACAGATGTTTGGGGATTAAATGAAGTTTGTCAACATAGCATGACTGATACTTCGACTTTTTTATTTTATTTTTTTAAGATTTATTTATTTATTTATGCATACAAGAGCTGGGGCACAGGTCAGAGATGTGGGGGAGGGGTGTGTGTGTGAGGGGAGATGTGAGAGGATCCACCAGAGACAGAGCGGGGAACAGAACAGGCAGACTGGCTGAAATACACTGCTGAGGGGAGCAGCGAGCGAGACAGGAGAGGTCTGCCTCGCCAAGTGGGTTTATCCCTGGCCTGCGGGGGTATGGGGGTGGGGGGTGGGGGGGAATCGAACTTGTTTTGTAGAGGCTGTTGATTGTTTCATAGTGCGGTGCTTAACCCCTTGCGCGCCACCAGGGAGGCCCGACTTTATTATTTTAAAGCACGAACATGCATGCACATAAACGTAGGGGATAGAGAAAATATTTTCAAAATATTAGTGGTTTTAGGTGCTTTTTTACCCTCTTAAATTTTCCTATGGTTTTACCCCCAAAATTCCATGTGAAAATATACTACTTCATCATGAGAAATTCGCGTTTTAAAACGCGTCACCTAAGCCTCTAGTGAATGCATTGCCAGTCGCATTATCTTTGCTGCAAACTGTCTGAAACCGTTATCCCCTATAAAACGCAATGGACAACTGGAGAGGTACTAATAGCCTTGGAATAAGTGCTAGCTTTAAAATAATCGCCCGGTATTTTGCGGTAGCTAAATATTTCTCAAAGGAATACAAACCTTGCCTCGGGTCGCTAGTAACCGCTGCCTCCCCGGGGAACACACCCACCTAGCAACGCGAGCCGAGCTGCAGCCTGGTCCTGCGCCTTTAATTCCCGGCTGGGGGGTGCGGTGCAGAATTTCCGCTCCCGCACTCCCTGGGCGGCGCTGGAGGCAGCTGTCACCTGTAAGGCGAGCGCCGCGCGCAGAGGCCGACGCCCGGCGCCCATTGGGCAGCACAGAAAGGCTGAAACCTACCCCGGAGCTGGGGGCGCGGCGGGGCGGCGGAGGATGCGCGCCCCGGGCCCCTGCGTCTTGCTCGCCGAGACAGCCGGGACTGGCGGCGCCGGCGAGACCGAGGTCCAGCTTCGGGGACACACCCGTTGGGCCTCGGTGAGCGCGATCAGGTGAGCTCCGCCCGGGCGGCGGCGACTCCCAGAACCCCAAGTCCGCGCGCCCTAGAGGGCGCCGCGCCACGCACCTGCCCGGCAGCCGGAAACAGCGGGCGGCGCGGGCCGGGAGGACCATGGCGCTGGCCGCGGCTGCAGCCGCCGCGGCCGCGGGGGTGAGCCAGGCGGCGGTGCTGGGCTTCCTGCAGGAGCACGGCGGGAAGGTGCGCAACTCCGAGCTGCTCAGCCGCTTCAAGCCGCTGGTGGACGCCGGGGACCCGAGCGGCCGCGCCGCCCGCAGGGACCGCTTCAAGCAGTTCGTCAACACCGTGGCGGTGGTGAAGGAGTTCGACGGCGTCAAGTTCGTGGTGCTGAAGAAGCTGCGGCCCCGGGACGCACCAGAGCCCCCGCCCGCCTGCGTCCCCAGCGCCCCCGAGGCACCAGCCCCGCCGTCGACCATAGCTTCGGTCTCCTCGGGGGACAGCGCGGCCCAGGAGCGGCGGTCCACGGAGCCACCTGAGAACCGGACCCCGCCATCAGAGCCCCTGGACACCCCTGCCTCCGAGCCCCTTCAGCCAACCGGGGAGCTGTTGCTGGGCCTCGCCCAGCTCCCACGGGGGGCCTCAGAACCCGTGATTCCAACCTTTGCGTTAGCCCAGCCCTCGGAGGGATGCTCAGCGGATCTGGCCCCACCGTCTAGGGCCCCGTCCGAGGGGACCCTGTCCGACGCAGACCCGCCAGAGTCGGAGCCTGGACCTGGGGCCACGGAACAGCCGTCGCCACCACCCGCTCCGCGCGCGCAGCCGAAGAAGCCCTGCATGCTGCCGGTGCGTTACATCCCGGACACCCCGGCTTCCCGCTTTCGGGGGGAAGAGCTGGCCCCGCGTCGGCAGCTGTCGGAAGAGCGCAGCCCGCGGAGCTCCCCGCTGCTGCTCCGGCGACTCTCGGTGGAGGAAGCTGGCCCCGGCCACGGTGCGGCGGGCTTGGGCCGCTCCCCGTACCTGAGGCGCCCGTCGCGCGCTGGCCCGCGTCTGCTGAGCCCCGACACCGAGGAGGCGCCCGCCACGACGCCGCCGGCCGCCGTCCCCCTGGAGCCGACCGAGCACGAGTGGCTAGTGCGGGCGTCCGGCGGCCGCTGGACCCACCAGCTGCACGGGCTCCTGCTGCGCGACTGCGGTCTGGCAGCCAAGCGCGACTTCATGTCTGGCTACACGGCCCTGCACTGGGCGGCCAAGAGCGGGGACCAGGAGATGGCGCTGCGGCTGGTGGAGGTCGCCCGGGGTGGGGGCGTGCGGGTCGATGTAAACGCGCGCTCCCACGGCGGCTACACGCCGCTGCACCTGGCCGCGCTGCACGGCCGCGAGGACGCCGCGGTGCTGCTGGTGAGGGGCCTGGGGGCGCAGGTGCAGGTGCGTGACCACAGCGGGCGACGCGCCTACCAGTACTTGCCGCCCGGCTCCTCGTATGCGCTGCGCCGCTTACTCGGAGACCCCAGCCTGCCCGGCTGCACAGAGTCCGATTCGTCGGGCGCTGGAAGTGGCAGCCTCGCGGTCCGGCGCCCGGTGCAGGTGGCCGCCACCATCCTCAGTTCCACCACGAGCGCATTTCTAGGCGTCCTGACCGACGATCAGAAACTTCAGGACCTGGCTCGAGGCTTGAGGAAGTCGGGCTCCCTCAGCAAGCTCTTGGGTGCTTCACCCATGGCACCTCGTAAAAAGACTAAGATGCGCAGTGGCCTGCCAGCTTTTGCTGGTCTAATGCCTACGCTGCCTCCCACAACTTGATGGGCCCGAGGACACCGCCTGGTTGATGAAATCGGTCCTGCTCCCCACAGTCTGTAAGCCTGCCCAGGACAACCTCTTAATACCCGTGGCTCCATCATTTTTTCAACTTTGTCCACCACCTGGTGGACCAATGCTCCAGCTTCTGGATGAAGCTTGACCTATCTCCAGACATGGAAGTCAGATCTCCAGAAGCCACGCTTGAATTTTGGAGGAGACTTGAAATTTAGGATCAAAAGTTAAGGGGGCAGCAGCTGGTCTGGCCCGTGAATGAGTTAACAGGATGTCTTGATACCCGTACACTCCCAAGCCAGAGCTAGAGCAAGGGGCTCTTTAAGTGTACTGTGATGTTGGGTTATCTGTCAGCTTTCAGAGAGTACTGGTTTTGTAATTTGAGGCTTTTATCCTGTTTTTAAATTCTAATGAGGTAAAAGAATTTTCATAATAACCTTTTGAAATTATATTTTTCCATTTTTAGGCAAAGTGCTCAGACATTTTCAATTTTTTGCTAAATATTTTGGAATTCTATTTCAAAACAAAGATGATCAAGATCTAGAGGAAATTAGTCCCAAACAACAAAATCCTTAAATGTTTATCTACCTCATTTTAGGAAATCAAGATTCTGGAGTCTTGAACACAGAACACCATGGTGACCATTGTGAATGTAATGAATTTCAGTTGTACTGTTGACATTGAATATTAGGAACAGATGCATTTTGGGAGTCTAGGTGATTTAACAATGAGAGAAAGAGATATTTTGGCAGGTACTTTTAATTTGTCCTATGGTGAAACATAAACATGTCTTTGCCACTGGCGATGGCTATTTTGATTTATTGTGAATATTTAATTTTTTAAAGTGTGGTTTAATTGTGAATTGCACCTTTGTGCCATATTTCTGAATCTGTGGTTTTCAAATCTGGCTGAGCCTTTTTGCGCTGCAGAGGAATATTCAAAGGGGGGGTGGGGGAAGTCATAGCATTGCACCAGGAAAATAACTGGTTACATAGTGAGGGATATAATTTTATATGAAAGATCTGTATAAATAAAAAGTATGATACCCATTTTGAAAAACCATCTGAGAGCAAACTTCTTATTCTAAAAATAGTAAATGGAGAATCTTTGCTCAGTGACCCTGGAGGGATGGCTTAACCTTTCTGGACCTTTGTTTCTGCTGTAATGGAGAAGATTCATTGACATTTCCAAGATTTCCCAGGCTCAACAAGTGTAATTTTAATGACTCCTTTTCTCTTTCAAAGATGTGAGATCTATTTGCTCAACCAAACTTTTTTCATATCATATTGTGATGATGCTCTGCTTTTTGCAAATTGTGCTTGCATGTCATTGGTTATTTCAAATTGTTTTTGTGGCACAGGGTGGTGGGGCTCCCCTCCCAGTGAGGCCTCTGAAATTACTTAGGGTAGTCCCTTCATGGAATGTTATGATTTAATCATTAAAATAAAGTTTCCCCATTTTCTTCTTGCTTGTGATGATGTACTTCCATTAAAAGTCTACAGTATTTTTGGGCCTCCCCAGTGGCGCAGCGGTTGAGCGCTGGGTTGCGAAGCTGCCCGTGGCCTCTGCGGCGCCGGTTTGATCCCCAGCTGCTTTCCGCAGACCTCTCCTGCCGCCCGCTGCTCCCCTCAGCAGTGTACCTCGGTCCTCCTGCCTGCTCTGCTCCCCGCTCTGCCTCTGGTGAATTCTCTCACCCTCCCGCGCTTCTGACTGTACCCAGTGCATGTATAAACAAACAAACAAATAAAGAAAGAAACATGCCTCTATAAAAAAAAAAAATCTACAGTTTTTGCTCCCATATTCTTTTCCTTTTAATCTATTTAATTTCTCCCCCCTTCTCCTCATCCTCTGCCTCTTTCAAGCATTATGTTAGTTTGGATTGCTCTGCAAAATACATCAAGCACACACAGATATGGTAGCCAAAAACTGTAGATAAATGTGGGCCCAGATCTGACCTTTTTACCTTCCTTGCCTGGAACATTAGCTAAGCTGAATAAATTATATTAAGATGCAAATTAAATCTTCTGCCTTTGCAGAAAAATTGTGGGAGGCAATAATTATAGCAATGTGAGTAGCTGCAGGTCTAGAAGACAGAAAAAAATATTAGAAATTCTCCATGGTAAAAAGAGGCTTCTCTTAGGGTAACAAAGATTACAAATGCAAGCATCACCTGCTTTGAGAAATCAAAATCTAAACCAGAAAAGTAGTAAAAACAATAACTGATGTTTATTGCACAGAAAAAGGAGGGCTAACTGAATTGCCAGAAGAATCTTTGTATTTCAGAAGGGTGTGCTGCAAATTTTCCAAGTGAATGAAAACATTGGGCAAGAATTTAGTGTCAATAAGCCTAAAATACAGGTGTTAGAAGCCACTCCCTTTTCCTGGCAGGCCAAGACCTTCTGCAACTATAAGGGACATTAGCAGGAAATTAGAGTTTGATATACAGATAGAAAGTTTTCAAGAACCATAAATGGCCCAGCAGGGGTATACTGGTAAAGGATATTTCCCAGCAACTGATGATAGTTGTTTAGTAAGTTAAGGCAATTTAGCTGGTTAGAATTGTTCCAGAAAAGAATCCCTTTTAATGGGAGAGGAATTAATTGTTGATGTGGATGAGTCATAACTATAGCAAGCTTTTAAATAAAATTTTACACATCCTTTAAAGGAGGTTGGAGGCTGTTCTTGAGCATGTCTCACCTAATGGAGATGAGGCTATGGGTAATGCATTATGTAACCCATATTTATTAACTGTAGGGCACAGTTAATAATAACTACTTTGTAGGTATTAACCACAACCTTAGAAAGCGTGTACTTTTACAACTTTTAAAGTGAGAAACTGAAGCCTAAAGAACTGTAAGTAACTTGTTGGGACCTCACAGGTAGTACATGTCAGAGCCAGGGGTGCATACTGGCACTCTTTTCCATCTTGCTGTCCAGTTGCAGAAAAGCAAGGTCTCATCTCAGCCCTTTACTCATTTAGTGACCTTAGGCAATACCCTCAATTCTCCAAACTTCACCTTCCTCCTCTGGGGATCCTAAGACTGCCAGTACCAATCCTACAGGCTGTGGGGAGGGAGCAACACCTCCAGTGAGTAGGTGGAGCTCTCTACAAACTGTAACACCAACCTGAAATCTTCTTTTTCTTTTTTTTTTTTTTAAATTTTTCATTTGTTCATGCTTTATTATCTCTTTTCTTTTTTTTTTTTTAAAGATTTATTTATGCATACAAGTGCTGGGGTACAGGCCAGAGGTGTGGGGGGTGAGAGGAATCACCAGAGACAGAGTGGGGAACAGAGCAGGCAGACTGACTGAGATACACGGCTGAGGGGAGTAGTGGGAGAGACAGGAGAGGTCTGCCACGCCATGTGGGCTGCTCCCTGGCTGGCTGGGAATCGAACTTATGCTGCAGAGGCTGCGGATTGCTTCACAGTGCAGTGCTTTACCCCTTGCACCACCCGGGAGGCCCCTTATGCTTTATTTCCTTTCTTTTTATATTTATTTATTTATTTGTTTGTTTGTTTGTTTATTTATTTTTTTTTACAGCTTCCACTTTTTTTTAATTTAAATTTCATTTTTATATTCCCCATACAATTACAACCCCCTTATTTTGACCCCAATCCCTTCTTTCCCCGCACCCTCACCACTCCATAGAGTGTCTCTGGTTCATAGTTGTTTGTTGATTTTGATATTTTCTTTCTTATAATTATTCTTTTCCTGGTCCCTTATTTAAGTTTTCTAGATTCCTGCTATGAGTGAGACCATCCGGTATTTTTCTTTTTCTTTCTGGCTTATTTCGCTGAGCATGATCCCTTCCAGCTCCATCCATGTTGCTGCAAATTGCATGTGTTTATCTTTTTTGAATGCTGAGTAATATTCCATGGTGTATATGTACCACATCTTCTTGATCCAGTCATCTGTTTTTGGGCATTTGGCCAAAATCTTAGCAGGAGTATCCATAGTGTTCTCAGACTGCACTGAAAAACCAATAGCTCTGATTTGTGGGTTAGCTTTATACAATCATTTTTTACCATGTTAGTATTTGTACTCATCAATACCAATAAACGATAAGGAAATACCCACAAAAAGGAAATTATCCCACATGCAGCTGTGATGTCACTTTACTTAAAGTAATTATATCGGGCCTCCCCAGTGGCGCAGCGGTTGAGCGCTGGGTTGCGAAGCTGCCCACAGCCTCTGCAGTGCCGGTTCAATCCCCAGCTGCCAGGCAAGGGTCCCACATGGAGCGCAGACCTCTCCTGCCACCCGCTGCTCCCCTCAGCAGTGTATTTCGTCAGTCTGCCTGTCCTGCTCTCCACTCTGGCTGTGGTGAATTCTCTCACCCTCCCGTGCTTCTGACTGTACCCAGTGCTTGTATAAATAAAATAAATCTTTTTAATAAATAAATAAAATAATTATATCTGATGGTGCAAGGGGTTAAGTCACAGCACTATGAAGGTGTCCGCAGCCACCGCAGCACAAGTACTTCGATCCCTGGCCAGGGAGATAACCCACATGGCACAGCAGACCTCCCCTGTCTCGCCTGCTGCTCCCCTCAGCAGTGTATTTCAGTCAGTCTGCCTGTCCTGTTCCCCACTCTGTCTCTGGTGAATCCTCTCACCCTCCCCATGCCTCTGGCCCATACCCCAGTTCTTGTATTCATAAATAAATAAATCTTTAAAAATAAATATATCTATAAATATATAGAGATAAGTAAATATATAGATATAGATAGATTTATTTATTAAAGATTTATTATTTTAAAGATCTAGATAGATAGATATCTCCTAATGAAGCATGGTGACCTGAGCTAAGCAACCTGGAGAACTTGAGTAACAACCTTTTGCTTAGTTCCCGCTGTACCAGATGCCACTGCCAATGTTAATGATGAAGCAAGATGGACCTGAAAAATCCTGTGACCGCTGACCCTTTACTCACTTCTTGGTATGTAGCCACGTCATATCTGAGCATGTACAGCTGCCGATGCAAACCCACCCAGAACCTTGTAGAAACTAAAAGTGTGTATATAAGCCCCTGACTTCCTACAAACAGGGCTCAGCCTTTGGATGCATATCCGCTGGGCCAGTACCAGTACAATAAACCTGCTTCTCAGTAATAAGAGGAAAATATATAGCAATAGAAGCTCACATCAAAAAACAAGAAAGAACTCAAAGAAACAACCTAATCTCGAAGCTCAAAGATCTAGAAAAAGAACAACAAAAAAACCCCAGAACCAGTAGAAGAAAAGAAATAATAAAAACCAAAGCAGAAATAAATGAAATTGAAACTAAAAAACAATCCAAAAGATCAATGAAACCAAGAGCTGGTTCTTTGAAAAAATAAATAAAATAGACAAACCCCTAGCCAGGCTCACAAAGGAAAAAAGGGAGAAAGCACAAATACACAGAATCATAAATGAAAGAGGAGAAATCACAACGGACACAGCAGAAATCAAAAGAATAATCAGTAACTACTATGAACAGTTATATGGAAACAAGTTCAACAATCTAGAGGAGATGGACAAATTCCTACAACTCTACAATCACCCAAAGCTAGATAAAGAAGAAATAGAACACCTAAACAGACCAATTACAAGCAGCGAAATTGAAATGGTAATTAAAAACCTCCCCAAAACAAAAGCCCAGGACCTGATGGATTTACAAATGAATTCTACCAAACATTCAGAGACGAATTAGTGCCTATCCTTCACAAACTCTTCCAAAAAATTGAGAAGGAAGGGACAATACCAAACACGTTCTATGAAGCCAATATTACACTAATACCAAAACCGAATAAGGACAACACAAAAAAGGAAAACTATAGGCCAATCTCCCTAATGAACACTGATGCAAAAATCCTCAATAAAATTTTAGCTATCAGAATCCAACAATGTATCCATAAGATAATTCACCACGACCAAGTTGGATTCATTCCAGGGGCACAAGGATGGTTTAACATCCGAAAATCAATCAACGTTATCAACACATCAACAAAAAGAAATATAAAAACCATATGATAATATCAATAGATGCTGAGAAAGCTTTCGACAAAGTGCAACACCCATTCATGATAAAAGCCCTTGAAATTCTTGGGATACAAGGAACATACCTCAACATCATAAAGGCCATCTATGACAAGCCAACAGCCAGTATCATTCTCAATGGTGAAAAGCTGAAAGCAATTCCATTAAGATCTGGAACAAGACAAGGATGTCCACTCTCACCACTGCTTTTCAATATAATACTGGAAGTCCTAGCCAGAGCAATAAGACAAGAGAAAGACATCCAAGGAATCCAAATAGGAAAAGAAGAAGTCAAACTATCACTATTTGCAGATGATATGATATTATACATAGAGAACCCCAAAATCTCCACAGAAAAACTAATTCAACTCATCAATCAATTCAGTAAAGTGGCAGGATACAAAATCAACACGCAAAAGTCAGTAGCCTTCCTATACACAAACAATAAATCTGAAGAAGAAGAAATCAAAAAAACCACCCCTTTTATTATCGAAACAAAAAAAATCAAATATTGGGAATAAATCTAACAAAAGAGGTAAAGGACCTATACAAAGAAAACTATAAAACACTGTTAAAAGAAATAGAAGAAGACACAAAGAAATGGAAAGACATCCCCTGCTCATGGATTGGAAGAATAAACATTATTAAAATGGCCATCCTACCAAAAGCAATATACAGATTCAATGCTATTCCAATCAAAATCTCAATGGCATTCTTCAAAGAAATAGAACAATTATTGATGAAATTCATATGGAATCACCAAAAACCCCGAATAGCCAAAGCTCTACTGAAAAAAAAAGAAGGAAATGGAGGCATCACACTCCCAGACTTCAAACTATACTACAAAGCCATAATCATCAAAACTGCATGGTATTGGAACAAGAACAGACATACAGACCAATGGAATCGAATAGAAAATCCAGAAATAAACCCACAGATTTATGGTCAACTAATCTTTGACAAAGGAGCAAAGACTATGCATTGGAGCAAAGAAAGTTTGTTCAATAAATGGTGCTGGGAAAACTGGGTCGCTACATGCAAAAGAATGAAGCTTGACCACTACCTCACACCATACACAAAAATCAACTCAAAATGGATTAAAGAACTAGACATAAGACCTGAAACCATAAAATACATAGAAGGAAATATAGGCGAAACACTACGGGATTTGCACATCAAAGACATCTTTACAGACACATCACCCAAAGCAGTGATAGTGAAGAGAAAGATAAACAGCTGGGACTACATCAAATTAAAGAGCTTCTGCACAGCAAAAGAGACAATAACAAAAACAAAGAGAAACCCCACCATCTGGGAGAACATTTTTGCACCCAACACTAATGATAAAGGACTGATCACAAAAATCTGCAAAGAGCTGATGAGACTCAGCAACAACAAAGAATATAATCCAGTCAAAAAATGGGCAGAAGAGCTAAAAAGAAACTTCTCTGAAGAGGAAATGCAAATGGCCAACAGACATATGAAAAAATGTTCAACATCACTTGTAATCAGGGAAATGCAAATCAAAACTACCATGAGATACCATCTCACACCAGTGAGAATGGCACATATTAAAAAAACTAGCAACAACAAATGTTGGCGAGGATGTGGAGAAAAAGGAACTCTTGTGCACTGTTGGTGGGAGTGCAAACTGGTCCAACCACTATGGAGAGCTGTGTGGAGATTTCTGGACCTACTAAACATAGAGCTTCCATATGATCCAGCAATTCCACTCCTAGGTATTTACCCAAAGGACACAGAAACATCAATTCCAAAGAGCACCTGCACTCCTATGTTTATAGCAGCACTGTTTACAATAGCTAAGCTTTGGAAACAACCCAAATGCCCAAAAATAGATGACTGGATCAAGAAGATGTGGTACATATATACCATGGAATATTACTCAGCATTCAAAAAAGATAAACACATGCAATTTGCAGCAACATGGATGGCACTGGAAGGGATCATGCTCAGCGAAATAAGCCAAAAAGAAAAAGAAAATACCGGATGGTCTCACTCATAGCAGGAATCTAGAAAACTTAAATAAGGGACCAGGAAAATGAATATAAGAAAGTGAAAATCAAAATCAACAAAAACTATGAACCAGAGACACTTTTTGGGGGGTGGGGGGCGGGAGGGGAAGGATTGGGGTCAGAATGGGGCGTTTGCAATTGTATGGGGGAAATATAAAAATAAAATTTAATATTTAAAAAAAAAAAAAAAAAAAAAAAAAAAAAAAAAAAAAAAAAAAAAAAAACAATAAACCTGCTTCTTGTTAGCCCTGATGTCCAAGTTACCTTTGTGCCATATAAAGTAACTCTCCTTCCTCTAGCATCCCTACCCCCCCAACCCCCCCCCCCACACACACACACTCACCTACCAGACCTAAACAGCTGTTATTCAACCAATTGGGCTGAAAGAACGCCCACCACCCTGTTATAAAGCTTGGTCCACTAGAGCTGCCTTTTTTTCCGTGATGAAATTATTTTTACCTTTTAAAATAGTTACATAGAGACTATTGCTCTCCAGATAGCACTGTGTATTGAACTTCAATTCTGACCGCACCCTTTCAAAACTGCCACACCTCTGGACTTGAAACCCGTGTGACAGCTGGGAAGGGTAAGGAGGGGGAAAGGAAGGGAGGAAGAGAGAATATGCATCTCCAGACTTGTCCTCCAGAGGAAAGAACACCTTCCAGGGGGAAGCTGGTGCTGATTTAAATATCGAAGACAACAGGAAAACATCCACAGCGACTAAACTGCAGCCCAGGGGAATAATGGGGTCGTCGGGAAGACGGCCTTATAGAAATAGCAGCCACACCCCAGCCCTCGCCTTTCACCTCATCTCTCTACTGTCGTCACCCACATTTGACCTAAATTTCCTCTTAGGTTTCTGATTTACATGTGAATGATTTCCTCCCCACGGCTCCGAGTTTACCCAGCCGCCGCCGGGTACTCGGTGTGCCGAGTGGGCTGCAGGCGACAGATTGCGCGCGGGCTTGCGACGTTGCTTCCCGATGCGGTTTCCAATTTACAGTCTGAAGGTAAAAAGTGCACTAATTAAATCCATATTAGGAGCAGCAGCAGGGGCGGGATGCAGAGCCGGGGAGGCGGCCGCGGGGCTGCCTGTTGCCCAGCAACAACCCCAGCCCGAAGCCTGCGCTCCGCAGAGCCCAGGGGTTGGGGGTTGGGGGTTGGGGGGGCTGGGGGGTTTGGGGGATGGAGGAGCAAAAAGCGACGCAGACAGCTTGAGATAAGGGCAGAAACCCCAACAGAGACCCACGTCGCCCTCTTTTCCACGGAGGAGCTGTAAGGTTCTTTGTGATTCTGGTACTGATACTAGAGAACACCACCCCCGGCTTCCCTCCTGCTCATTAACCAGCAACTTTCCAACGAAGGCCTAGTGGCAAAGGAGAACGAGTCTGCCTTTCCATGGCTGGTTGACCAGAGTGTCTTTCCTAGAGAAGCAAGAGGCTGCAGGCCCAGCATGGACTTAGCTCGGCAGGACGAGGCGCAGGGCTGGGCCGCAGGGACCGCGGCGGGCGGCAGCGTGGGAAGCGGCTTCATCACAAGGAGAACAGCGCCCTCTGCTGGCAGTGCCACGCAGGCTGGCACTCTCTGGGCTTCTGGTCTCCCAATAAAGAACTGTGGTGCCAATAAAGAATTCCTATGGCGAGTTCATTCTTGCTCTCCGAAGGAATATGGCGTGGAAGGAAAAGAAACTGAGACTAGAAGAACGGAGGCTAGATGGAAGGACAAACAGAGGAGGTGTGGCCCTACCTTAAGGGTCCCCTTTATCTGGAAGGGACAAGAACAGAAGATTCCTATTTCTCCATGTAAAAACCCAGAACGGAATCAAAGTTCAATTTAATGGGACATTGCCAGTCACTATTTCTCATGCTCCATCTGGCTGGAACATCTTTGTCTGAGATTCACAATTTCCACTGGCCTAATGGTCAATGTGTTTCTAGGACTATCACAATAGGGGAATGTGATGGAGACATACAGGGCAGGAGGCATAAATAAGTAAATTCTATCCAGAATGTGTCTCCAATCCAGCTTCTACTCCACTGAGGACCTTAAAGAGGGGGCCCCACCCACAGTGTTCAAAGAAGCGAAGCATAATGTTAGAACCGCAATGCCTCAGCAGGAACTCCATATGTTTTTAATAAAAAGGCACAATGTGAGCATTGTTCTGTGCTCAATAGCACAACTGTTATAACTAATGCTTCTGGTATGAATATGACCATTTAAAATTCCCAACCAGTTGCACTTAGTGACAATATGCATCAGAAAACAAGCCCAGCAGCAGGGATTTCTCACTTTGAGGCCAGTTGGTTTTAAACACACACACACACATGCTTTTTTTGTGTGCCCAACTTCCAGAAATACACTAGAGTGTTTGATGTACAATGTTCTTGTCCCTGACATTTGCAGCTACAAATAATAAAGTAGATTTTCACATGTATATTTGAGAACATTGACTCAGTGTACAGAGGACTGATGCACAAATAAAGGGGAGAGTGTAACCTGTTTCAGAATAACATACCAGCCCACCCCCAGATCATCTCACTAACACATAAGCAGGGCTGCCTCTCCAGGTCTTCAGTCTCCACATGGAAGTCTCTGCATCCCTCAGGACTCACCTTCAGCTTCTACCTTCAATTCCCACTCTCCCCCCCCACCTCAAGTCTGGCTGAGTCAGTGGAGTTTCCAAAGGAGAACTGAGGAAACTCAGTTTTCATAACAATTGGAAGACAAGAGGGCCTCCCTGGTAGCACAAGGGGTTAAGCACAGCACTGTAAAGCTATCTGCAGCTTCTGCAGCAGGAGTTTGATCCCTGGCTGCCCAGGGAGATACCCACATGTCACAGCAGACCTCTCCTGTCTCCCTCGCTGCTCCTCTTAGCAGTGTATTTCAGTCAGTCTGCTTGTTCTGTTCCCCACTCTGTCTCTGGTGAGTTCTCTCACCCCCCACACCTCTGGCCTGTACCCCAGGTCTTGTGTGCATAAATAAATCTTAAAAAAAATAACAATCGGAAGACAAGAAAGTTCTGAATCTTGGAGTGAATGCCCCCAAATATCCAAATGAACTGGACATTTATCAGGGTTTTTTTTTTTAAAGATTTATTTTATTTTTATGCATACAAGAGCTGGGGTACAGACCAGAGTTGTGGGGGTCCGGGTGTGGTGGTGAGAGGATTCACCAGAGACAGAGTGGGGAACAGAACAGGCAGACTGACTGAAGTACACTGCTGAGGGGAGCAGCGGGTGAGCCAGGAGAGGTCTGCTGCGCCATGTGGGTATCTCCCTGGCTGAGGATCAAACTCGTGCTGCAGTGGCTGTGGTCAGCTTCATGGGTTGCTTCTTAACCCCTTGTTAACAAAAGCATTGGAAACCATTTCCAATTTGGGGTTTTGTAAGGGAAGCAGTAACCCCAGATCCATTACTGAAGTTGGAAAATCAGCAAAGGAGAGCTGCTCAGCCAGGCAGGCCTAGGCTCTGTGGTAGTGATGTAGTCACCGGAAGGAATTAGGGAATACTGGTAGCAGTGGAGTTGAAGGTCTAGCATCCACCTGGTCCATTCTTTTTTCAAGTCTTCCAGTATTCCTAGCAATTCCCAGCCCTGACTGAAGTCCTCCCACAAATCCCACTTCTGCTCTAGTAAATAGGTAAACAAGATCCCTCCTCCAAGCTATGCTACAGGTTATGCACAGACCACGCAAATCAATTTTTATTGATAAAAAGCTGTTATGCATCTTAAATTGAAGTGCTCCTTGACTTATCTCCTCTCCTTTCAACAAACCCTGATACATCACACAAAAAGGTTTGTGCTTTTTAAATCCATCAACTCATTATCAAATAATCGACAAGATTGGGGTAAGACCACATGAGCAGACTCGTAAGAAGTATCCTGGAAAAGCCGGGCCCACGTCTTCTCCATCCCCAGAAGGAAGCACAGACTAAACCAGTGTCACCCCAGTTCCGTGAGTGAGAAGCACAGACAGTGCGCCCCACCTCCCCTCCCCTAGTTGAGAGGAGAGGGGAAGGGCACTTTATGGTGAGGTCGGATCCCTGGGACCCAGGCTGGTGGGCGAGGCGAGGGAGGTGAGGGTCGTTGACCAAGGCCGCTCTTGACAGCGTCCAGTTGGTCCTGAAGGTGCCGGACACGCTCGTCCAGGCAGCGCTGCTGGGCCAGGACGGCGGCCTTTCCGGCCAGCAGGGCGCAGTAGGCGCGCAGCTCCTGGGCGGACAGCGTCCGCGCCAGCACCTCGCGCAGGGCCCGCTCGCGCCGCGCCACGTGCTCCTTTAGCTCCTTGGCGTCCTCCTGCTGCCGCTGCAGGAGCCGGAGTCGCTGCAGCAGGGAGGCCTGGAGCCGGAGGGAGAGGGGGCCGTGAGCGGGGCGAGGGTGCCGCCGCCCCCGGGATGGCTCAGGCCAGAAACCAGAGGCCCCACACCCGGCGGCCCGCGCTCTTTTTCTGCCCCTCTTACCTGCTCGTCAGGGTCGCTGTCTGCACCGGCTCGGGTCAGCGCGCCGCATACGCGGGCCAGGCGACTCCCCAGCAGCAGCAGGAGCCCAAGCACGCGCTCTAGGTCGGCCATGAAGCGACTGAACCGCTCCAGCTCGCGGGGCGCGCAGGCCTGACCTACCGCGGCCTCCAGAGCTGTCCCGCGCCTGGCCCACGCTCGCGCCACCTCTTGCAGCCGCTCCCGCTCTCCCTGAAGGTCCTGCAGCATCCTCTGGAGGAGATCGGCCAGCTCCACCTACAGGCAGGGCGTGGGTACTTCAGCCTCGGGCCCCTGACCTCCCAACCCAAACTTTGGACTCACCAAACCTCCATCAGCCCCTCCACACTCACTTTCTTGGTTTGAATGCTGTTATTCGGCTCAGAAAGAGCGTGGCCACGTGGCTGGTCAGGCACAGGATGGGTGCTAAGACTTTCAGGTTTTGACTCCTGAGAAGTTGGCAGGAGCTGGGTAGAGCTAAATAGGTAGGACCTGGGGACAAAGCCAGAACTTTCTAGATTTTCCAGACTCGGAATGCTTAGAATCTCCCAAGTCCCTGGTGCCCTTCACTCACCCTGGTTCAGAAGTGCCAGCAGCATTAGTTCCAGCCTCCCCACAGACTGACCTCATGGCAGCCCAGACTTCAGCTATAGGAATCAGCCCATCTAGCAGGGCCACAGGTGGCTCTGGGCTGGGGTAGGAGGTTAGAGTGTCACTCAGAGAGGGGTCCAGTCTGGCCAGCTCCTGAACCAACTCTTCTAGGCGGGAACTGGGCCAACTTGGCCTGGAACCAAGCTGGTCAATGCCCCAGGCCAGGGCAGTGTGGTCAGGTGGTCCTGTTGTATCACAGCCTGGAGGTCCCAGGGTATCCACTGGGAGAAATTTGGGGGGTTCACTCCCTGAAGCTGCAGGGGGCTCAGTAGTCAGTAGTCCACTGGAGTCAATGGTTGGGAGGTCACCATTTGCAGTCCCAGAGGGGCTATAGCATGTTGGTTTGGAGACATCCACAGAACCAGTTAACTCTTGCCAGCCGTCACCTGCCCCTGAAGTCTCTGGGCATTTATGGAAGGAGTTCTCTAGGGGGGTTGTAGCCTGGTCAGCCCTTTGACCCAAGCCTGCTCCATACTCCTGGGGAGAGGCATGGACACTGGAGGTGGAAAAGAAACAGAATCAGATGGCTGAAGATAAGTGGAGACGTCTAAGAATTACCTGCCACCACCCACTGCTTGGGATCCCAGGAGAGTTTCCTTCTAGCATTTTGCAGATATGTGTGGAATCTGCTTGCAATCAGGCGGGAATTCACCTGGTTGGGAGCCCCAGGGGGACATGGGAGTCTGCAGATGATCTCACTCTGACCAGCGGGGCTTCTTCCAGGAAAACATCATCATCAGGAAGAGAGGGGAGCCGGGCAGACACAACACAAGTCTCTGAGACCCTCTTCTCATAGTCAGTGGAGCTGTTGTGGGGGCCCTTTGCAGGACACACCACTGCAACCTCCTTCTGAGTGGGAAACCTGGAGGCAGAGACACTGATCACAGCGACAGGATAGAAGCTCTTGGAGGTGCACCAGAGAAATAGAGGGTTGTTGGGGGAGCCCAGAGTGCAGTTTGCAAAGGACAGAGTCAGAAAGCTGAGACTAAGGATAGGTGAGAGACAGTCTCCTTTTTAGAGCAAGAACAATAAAAGCTGCCCCCCCCCTCCCCAACTTCAGTCTCCAGAGTGACCCAGGTCTCTTACCTAGATAGTCTGGTCTGAAACAATGGTCTCGAGGATTCTGCTCCTTGGGGAACAGCCTAGAAGGCACAATTGGATAAAATGTGGCTTAAGGTTTCGATTTTGCAGATGTCCTCCACCCTAAGCCTGCAGTCTCTACCTTCCATACCTGGGATATGGGCATGGCCCCTCCTCGATCTCCCCAGAAACCCAAGATTTCCCCTGAAGCGCTCCTACTCCGAGTGGTAGGCCTGTAGGTAACACCGAGCTTCAAGGACCCGGGTTCTGGGTCCTCCGTGCCACGGGGCTGGCTCTCAGGCAGCCGTCTGATCTCTGCCAGGGTCCGGTGCTGCAACTCCTGGGGCTCAAGCCTAGGGAGGCCAGGGCTGGAGCACAACTCAGCCGAGCGTTCCCCTGACAACCCACTGGCCCGCCCCACGCGATCCAACTTCCCTGGCTCGGAGAAGCACCATTTTCGCTGCTGGTTGGCGAGGTGGCCCTGGTCGCTGGTCCCTGGAGCTGGAGCCCCAGGGTGCGCGGGCTCCACTTCGCAGCCCGGGTGGCTGAGTGAGGCGGAGCGCGGATGCGCTATGGGGGGCCTCGCGGTCGCCCCCGGCCGCAGGCGGGCGGGCAGGCTCATGCGGAGCTCCTTGCGCTGGAAGGACGTCTCCCGCAGCACTCGCCTCTGCGCGCCCTGCAGCCGCTGGCGGTAGGCAGCCCTCGAGGCCGGCGGGCTGGGCGGCTCAGCGGCCCTCGCCGCGGCCTCCGCCTCGGCTGCCAGCGCGTACAGCAGCGGGGTGGCCTGCCTGCTGAGCGGCCCCGGGGTCCCCTGAACCTGTGGGAGACGCGGTTCAGTGCATGCAGCGGCCGCAGGCCGGGGCTGTGGGGATGTGCGCAGGGCCGCGGCGGGCGCGGCGGGCGCGGCGGGCGCGGCGGGCGCGGTGGGCGCGGCGGGCGCGGGGCCACCCCACACCACGCGCACATAGTCCCAGTCTAGGTAAGGAAGGAGGACGGTCTCAGGAGACAACGTGCGCGGCTCGGGACCGCCTGAGGCCGCGGAGAAGGAGCTGTAGGCCGAGTCGGCGCGGTTGGACAGACGCCGCAGGTCCAGGCTGCGAGTGGATGAGGCTGGGGAGGCGCTGTGGCTCCCAGGACCTAGGGCCTCCATGCCTTGTGGATGAGAACCGAAGCAGACTAACCCGGGGCCTGGAAGAACACAGGTGAGGTGGTGGGTGAGGAGCTCAGCTTATGGGTTAGAATAGCCTGCTGGCTGCTCCAAAAGAGAGCCGGTGCTTACACATACCCTCCCTTGTCACATGGTCCTTAGTGCCCCTTCCCCACACCCCAGGGATAGCAGCCTTGACAGCCGCTGTGAAGGTTGGGGGACTCAGTTAAGGGGATATTGACTCCTAGCGCGGGCCCTGCCAGGGTTCTCCTGGCCTGAAGGCCCAGCCTCTACCTTGTACCCCTGAGAATGTACCCATGCTGAGAATGTACCCATGCTGAGAATGTACCCATGTTCTTGCTCTCCCTCACCCTGTCCCACCCAGGCTGCTTCCTGGAAGCTTTGTTAGCGTCTCTCTGTGATCTTTCTCCCATAAACAATGGTCCAGGAGGCTATGAGATCATAGAGGGCCAGGAAAGGAGGAGGGAAGACCCAGGTTAGGGGGCAGGGGCAGCATCACAACCTTCTTCTCTTCCTCTGTGCCAGTTATGTTCCAGGTGCAATATGTAAATATTTATCTTGAGCCTCACAACTGCTATCTGCATTTTATAGATGAGGTTCTGAGGAGAAAATGATTTGCCCAGGGGCACACAACTGGCGAGAGGCAGCACTGCCTGGAATCTGGGATTGCCTCCAAGCCTACTGCAGCCAGAATCAATTTCCTACAAGCAAATCCTGCTGAAAACCAATTTACCCCCTGCCTCCCAGCCGCCTGAAGCCCCGGACAAAGTCCAAACCCCCTACTGTGGGCAACAGCAGTCCCCAACTTCCCTCGAACTATTGGTAGATTCCAGAGTAATATGGTCCCTGCTTCAGAGACTCTGTCTTCTGAGGGTGACAGGCTCACCCTCCTCTTTGTCCTGGTACTTTTGCCCCTCCTCCAGGGCTCCCATGGGGTCCACCTTTTGGGATCCTCACAGTATCCTGAGCATCTCCGGTCATAACACTCGTCACCCTACATTACAATTGCTGGCTTGCTTTCGATTTCCTTTTCCCAGTCCCATCCCCGAGCTTCCTGAGGACAGGACAGACACTCATCTCTGCACCCTCAGTGCCTTGCGTGTAGTCCTGAAGAAGTACTTGTTGGATGGCAAGGGAAAGAATGGACTTGCAGGGAGTAGATGGGGTGACCGTTTTGATGGGGAAGAAAGGGGGCCCCTTTGATTTCCCCCATACCCCTCCCCTGCCTACTACTCTTCTGGGTAAGGGGGCAGCATGGATGAGGCAGTTGCCCCCACAGACAGACCAGGTTACTCATACATTATCCGAAACAACTTGGAGCAGCACTGGCCGGAAATCAGTATCTCCCTAGTGCCAGAAGGGGGACTAAGGGGAGGAGTTGGGTGGGAGTACCAGGGTCAGGGGTGAGAGCAGCATGGATCCTCATGCTCCAAAGGGTTGTGGGGACTTTGGGAGGCCGGGGCTTACCCCTGAGCTGCTTGGTGGGGAATACTGAGGAGAATGGCCAACAGGTGGGGTGGAGACTGAAAAGTAGGCTCATCTAAGCCTCCTAGACACTATTTGGAGCTCAGGGCCACCCTCGTGAGGTCACCTGAGGCTCAGGATGCTGCAGATTCCTGGTCAAGACAGTAGGGAGGTTAATGGTAGAAGGATAGGGTGTTTCTTGAGAGAGAGGCAGTACCTGCAACGTTCCCCAGAAGGGCTCTCAGAAGACCTGGGATCAGAACACCGCTAAGCCCAGCCCTGCAGGTGAGTCCTCACCCTCAGGCTTAGGGCCTTTTCACTCTGGACTTAAGGAAAACTAGAAGCTACTCTAAGTAGCAGCCCCTGGGAGGACAGTGGCCTCCTCTAGGAAACCCTCTCAGGCTACCCAGACACCACCCCTCTCTCTTAGTGTCTTCTGAGCTGGGTCTGAGAGCACTGTTTACCTTGGCTTATGTTGGCTTGCTGCATCAACAGGCACAGGTGACTGTTCAAATACACAGATGTTTCCAAAGAAAGGCCTTGGAAAATATCTTATTTGTGACTTACTATGTTGACAAAGGATTGTGTATTCACTAAATGTAAACAGCTTGTGTGGAGAATAAAAATGTGTGTACATATGTTTTCTAGTTGGCCCTAATTTGTCTAGAGGAAGCCTTTGCAGCCACGACCCCAGTAGGTTGAAACCCACACAGGATGCTGACAGTGTCCTTTCCAAAACCGACTGGGTTAGGCTCCAACTCCTTGAGTGTTTGTTTGGGGAGTCTCAGCACAAAAAGAAATGAGTTTTCACACTTGACTGGTTGTAGGGAGCCTACAGCCAGACCCCACTTTGGGGGGTTGCCACATTCCTGGAGCTCTAGTATCAATGCCAGGGTCAGCTGTGGGCTGGGCGACATAGTCAGTGCCTGCATAGGACAGAAGCCCAGAGGCTGCAGCTCACAGAGCTCTGCAGGCATTTTGCTTAGCCTAGCCAGACCAGGGGAACAGCAAGGAATCCCTAGTAGAAACCCACCAGACTGGGATCCTGCAAAGAGGGCAACTTGCTATTTGAGATATATTTGACACCTGAGTAAAACAGCAAAGGAAAAAAAGGAGACACAAATGACTTGAGTGTTCAGGGTTGGGGGCCAAAGAGGTGGCAGCAACAGTCTCAAAAAGGAGGAAGCTGAGATGGGGACTGGCCAAGGGGAGCAGTGCTCTTGCAGTTTGGGCTCTGTGGGCTTTGTAGTGTTCTTGGCAAACCTGGCAAGCAGTGGGGAAGTCAGGATGTGGGTCTGGACCTTACCAGAGAGGTAGGACCAGGCAAGCAATCAGACCTAGGTTTTTAGTTAGAGGTTGTTGGGGACACAGAGGAAGACAGTTTCCTGGATAAAACCACTTGAAAGCAACAGGAGCAGACCCTGGTAAGGTGACCAGAGAAGTAGATAACCTCAAATACTCGGCAGTGTTCAGGAATTATCGGTCCTGGGAATTCCTCAAAGGCCACCTCCCCATCAGACTTCTCTGTGGTCTTCACCCCTCCAGGGGTGAAGTGTCTGGACCTGAATTCCAGCACCCCAGACTAGATCTGACCGGGCAGGTATCCTGGGCAGCTGCCAGGCTCACCCAGTCCTCAGCTGCCCCGCACCCCCTCAGTCTGTCTGCCCCCACGGAGTACCCAGCAACAACTGCTCTCTGCTCGCTCAGTTTAGACGCAGTCAGCGTGCCTTGCTCGGGGAATTCGGGCTGCCGGGCCCCTGGGGAGGAGCGCCCCGCGGTCGTGGAAGGACCTGGTATCCGGGACTTAAACTCCGAGTCGGAGCGCGGGAACAGGAGCGGCGCGGGCCCGCGGCCGCAGGGGGCGGCAGAGGAGCAGCGCGCGGCGCGGGGCCCGGAGGCCCGGAGGGCAGATGGCCGCTGGCGCGCGCGTTTCTCGGCCTTTCCTGTGGGGTTCACCTTTGGGTGAGGAGGGCTTAGTTTGCCTGTAGGGGAACAGAGCGGTCTCGGACGGGCGCGGCAGGGACCCTCCGGGGTCTCCGTGGCCCGAGAGGGGCGGAGGGGCGAGGGCGCCACGGCGTGCCCAGCCCGCGCGGAGCTCCTCCCGCGGCTCCGGCAGCTGGCGGGTCCGCGACAACCCCCCACCTTCCCCCGCACACCCCCTCTCTGAGGAGCACAGCCCCGCAGCCCAGTGCAGACCAGATTCCGCACAGAGTGAGCCACCTCCAGACCCGGGACGCGCGGCCCAGAGCCCGCAGCCAACACCCGGCCCCAGCCCCCCAGCTCGCCCCAGCCTGCTGCTCCCCGTGGGCTCCTCCCGCGCCGCGCGCCTTCGGGCCCGCCCCGGAGCGATCCCTCCGCCCGCCCTCGGCCTCGGGGGTACCTGAGCTCGGGTCCCAGACCAGCTCCCCGGCGCCCGCGGCCGCGCGGCGACCTCAGACTCCCGGCCCCGGCGCCGACCCCACCTCCCGGCTCCCGCGGCTGCGGGGGAGGCGCCACGTCCGGCCGCCAGGGGCGCGAGCGCGGAGCGGCCCCGGGAGCCGCCCACCCCCTCACGGTGTCCACCCCTCACGGTGTCCACCCAGGACCAGGGGCGGACACTCCCCCCCGCCGGGCGCAGACGGAGTGTAAGCCCAGAAGGGCTGCCGCGGCGCGCCCCCGGCCCCGGCCGACCGCGCCGCGCCCCCGCGCCCCTGACGCCCCGCCGGCCACCGGCGCCCGGACAACGCCCTCGGTAGGGAATCCGGGCCCGGCCCTGAGGACAGGCGGGCGCCCATTCCTTTCACCTTGGCGAAGAAAACAGCCCCTCTGGGTACGGTTCGGATGGGAACATCCCAGATTCCCCCTCCCTCCAGAACCCCGTCTCCTGAACTCGTCAGCTCCTTGACTCCCACCGGGTCTCTTTTCTCCCATTTTTGCACCCTGTCTTGTCATTTCTCCCCGTACCTGGCATAGTCTCGGTCCTCCTGGCCAGCCACATGGACCAGCGCACAGGCTGCTGCCTGTGTCTTCATTTCAGCTGCCTGGGGCTCACAGGCTGGAGTCCGGCTCTAGCCTTTGAGGATATGCATGTCTCAAAGAATGCTTTGTATTCATCAGCCACTGTGCTCTCCCCCCAGCTGTGTCGTGGGCGCCCCTACCCCCACTTTCCAAACCTCCATTTATGAATAATGGCCCTATCAGGAAATGCCCCATTCCTAGAAGGGGCAAGGAGGCCCTTGCTGAGCCCCTTCAGCTGCCTCTGCTGCTCGTGTGGTCAGGTCGCACTCTCCGACAGAATCACCATGCCAGGGAGGGGCAAACCCTGCCCCCAACTTGGCATCTTTGACTGTTGGTAATAACCTGGACTGAGAACTCAGGCTGGGGAGAGCCTGCCACTTTCTGGGGACAGTGGGAGTCCAGGAAACTGTCTGCTTGGGCTTGTAGGGGGTGGAGGCAGCAGGCACCTGAACCTTATTTCTGATGGGTGCTTTTCTGGCTCTGCTCCCTCGTCAAACACCATCCCAACCCAGACATGAGCTTTAACTGGATCTGGAGCCCATTCTACTAAGAACCTCTTGGCTTTGAGAGCCTGTCCAGTTAAGATGCTGATCCACACAACTGGTCTTGAATTACAAGAGAGGGAACACAGCCCAGCAACCAAAAAGCCAAATCAAAATTGCTCAAGTTCTTAATTTATACTTTAAACTTATATTAAAAAAAAACACTTATTGAAAGCCATCAAGTAGACATTTTTCACAGCCATTCTTATTAACCCGCTCCATCTGCCTGCCCCTTAACTACTCTTACACATGCTACAGAAACGCTATAACTCCTAGAAAGCTGAAATCCTGCCCAGACACTTCTCATCTATTCTCCTCTAAGAAAAGCAGCCACTGACATCTGGAGTCCTTGGTGTCGCTGGAACGTGACCCAACATTCGAAGGTAGGTTCCTGATGTCCTCCTATTGCACATAAGCCATTTCAGAGGATAACCTCAGACAGCCGCTCTTTAATTATGACAAAAACGAGATCACTGTGTGATCATATCTGAACACAAACATTGTCTAAGTCATAAAAATGACCAAACAACTTTCAGTCTTGGCTAAAATAGTGACTTCTGTCCTTACCAATTGTAGCTTTAGTTTCCTTCTAGTCACTCTTTCTAGACAAGCTTTATTAATATACTGAATCATAGAATTACTCTTGCTTCCCAACAGCATCCAACACATAGAAAAGTCCTGCTTCATTAACTCTCTCAAAGTCATTAACACAAACTTAAATCCTCTTAAGTCCTTTCTAGCATCCTTTCCCCATATCCTATCGTTCCCCCCACAATGTGTTCCTCCTCACTGCAACAGGCAATAAATCCAATTTATTCCATGACAGGTATGTTTCTGGTGGTCCTTCATTGGAGGGCACTGACATTTTATATCTCTTTATTGCAAAAACCCAAAGAATCTTGGAGGGGAGCAAGAGGAAACTGCTGCAGAGCTGGAGTCTCCTTTAGTGGTGGTGGTTGGGGATGGGACAGGTGTGGGGAGGACGAAGACATACACATATTTATCTTTCATTTTTCTACAGCACAAAGAGATGCCTGTGCCCCTCAGTATCTCAATACCAGGAATGGGGGAGTCCATATAAAGACCCCCTAGGTGACCCAGCTTAGCCAGGGTGAGAGTCACAGACCATGTTATCCCAAGGAGCTGGTGGGTGGGGAGGTGGTGGGCCTCCCTCCCATGTGGTTTGACACTTGTAATCACACTTAAGTCACTACACCACAGCAACTGCCCAACTCACAGGGTGAGTGATGGGACAGTGATTTGAATACAAAGACCATGTCTTTGGTGCCAGGACCCGTGCTAAGTACAATCTGTTATTCTTGGGAAGTAGGCATCATTATAACCCCATTTTTTCAAATGAGAACACTGAGTTTCTCCGAGGATAAATAACTTGACAAGTAGCTCATAAGCAGTAGAAGCAAAACTCAATCCCATTATGTTTGGCTCCAGAGATTGTTTTCACAAGGTCAGTGAAAGGAAGTTCAATTTCTGCACTGGCAATAGGCAGTTCTCCTGCCTTCCTGTGACTCTGCAGTCACTTTTATTTTTTATTTATTTTTTTCACAAAACTTCCCTCTGCAGACCAGCAGCAGCTGCTCTCTGCCCACCTGTGACTACGCAGGTGTCTTTTCGTTCTCCTTTTCCTAATACACCTGTCCTTTTGAAATATAAAAAATAAAGAATTAAAAAAACAAGACAGGTGAAAGGAACCACAAGATGTGGATGTCCATGCAGGACTTAGATTACAGCTTGAACAGGACTAGAAAGTGAATGGGAAAGATGATTAGCAGCGCAACCTCAATCACGACTCCTCTCTTCGTGTTTTCTGACATGTACCTGGCTATTAAGCTTCATATGTTTTTTCCTGGGTTTTATTATAAAGGTACAGGACTTGTAGGAATACTGCTTTCTATAACTTCCTTTCAAGGTTCTGTGCTTTTTTTTTTTTTTACTCGAAGATTTACCTTAGACTCATCTGACACCAGTACATAAAGCTGCACTGTTCTTTTTAACAGGTGCATGGTTATCCATTGCATGATCATAAGTAAATTGGGTTATATAATCAATCTTTTATTGGTAGACATTTGGGTTATCCAGATTTTTGTTATTGTTAAAATTGTAATAAATAATCTTGTATTAATGTATCTTTGTTCACATTCCTAAGTCTAATTTTAGGATAAATTCCTAAAAGATGAATTGGATGTGGATCCTCCAGTGTCAACCACCCCAGGTGACACCATACGAATCAAAGAATTTTCTAGTTTAGTCCTTCCTCAATTTTTGACACTGAAAATCACGAGCAAGATAATTATCAGTACGTAAGTCACTAGGTTTTGGGTTAAGTCTGAAAGGTTAAAAAAGTATTTCAGTTTAAGTTTTATACTTCCTTTTTGTAAAGGAAATTGCATATACTTTGTGCATTTAAAAGCCGTTTGTACTAACTTCTGTGATCTGTCCATTTCCTTTGCCATTTTTCTATTGGATTATTGGTCAATTTATTATTGATTTTTAAGATCTCTTTATACACAAGGTAGTTAGCATTTTTTACTCCATGTGTGGCAAATATGTTCCCAAGTTTGTATCTTTTGACTTTGTGGTAGCAGTGAATCTATAATCCACAGTTGAAGCAAAATATGTTTCTTTTAAATAGCAACTACATAGCTGTATTAATATTTCAGAAATTGTCATGTATTAGGAGAGTACATTAAAGAAATGTACAGAAATCTTTCAGCAAAATCATGTCTGTTTTTCAAAATCCAACAAAGCATGAATCATCACTTTTATATAAATGACTATTTATGTAAAAATCCCTTCGGGGCAAATTCATTTGCTCTGAATTCACCACATTTTCCCAAAGATAGAGCTTTATGGGAAGGCAGTCACAAGAAGAAAATGCAAAAAGAATGGAACTCATTCTCTCCTGTAGAAGCCCCTGATAGGCAAGGCCTCTAGGTAAGGCTGGTTAGGGACAGGTTGTTTCAGGGATTAGACCAAAGTTCCCTTTCAGATCACCAGTTCCTGGGAGAGAATGCTGGGCTGTCACATTCCTGCTGAGCACACATATGTCACCTTTTCCCTACAGAAACTGGGTAACACTCCCCCCTCCCACACACACACCTTCAGCTTCTATTTGCTTTAGTCATAACAACTCAGCTTTTCTCCTCTAGCCAGACTCTGAGTCCCAGGCCTGGGGCCATTCCACCTTCCACTCAAATATGACCCCCACATCTGTGGACAAAAGAGGATGAATGAGATAGATGGATACAGGCCTCTCACCTCTTCTGCCTACTCCAGAGGCTCCAGGACAGTTAGGTGGTGGGCACATGAGCTTTTCTACTTTGCTTTTCTGGTCTTCTGGGATCCACGTAAAAAATGTCCCCTAAGCTTCATTTTGATTCTCAAGAATAGAAACTAAGGCTATGAACTAAACCCCAACTGCAAAAATATTCTTTGCCTAGAGAGGGGAACAGCTGGCTCAAGCCCAGGAATGCGTAGACTGCCCCTTCTAGGATCAGGCCCTAATAAAAGGGATTGTTTCCAAAAGCTCCTCTTCTAAAAGTGCCCTTTTCTTTGAGCTAAACAGCTCAGGTCTCTGCATGCCAAGAAGTCGTCTGATTAACATTTTCAACAAGAGAGTCCAATTCTACAGTTCCAGGTCCAGGACTACACGCAGAAGGTGCACGTTGAACTTGGTGCAGGACTGGGTCACCGCGTGCCAAATGCCTGTGAGTTGAATTTTGATCATTGGATTTGGAAGCATGTAACACACATCCTAAACATTCACCTGGAAAATCTTGCCAACTCTAACTGATCTGGCCAGTGCACATGGAAGAAACTGTTCTAAAACCTGTGGTTGTGTATGTCTGGCATGAGTTTTTAGGACCTTGCCAGGGGTAAATATGCTAACATACTCACACACAGTCGACTGGCAGCTCTATGTAATTCAAGGGAAGCATTAAGTTTTAAAAAAAGAATGGTAGAAAGTTACTTTTGACTTTCCTAGCAAATTACCTATTAATTGAGTGACCCCAAAGGACTTCTGGAGCAAATACCAACGAACAGCAATTACCTAGAAGGGGCAGAGATGGATTCACAAATGGTCTCAATGGTCAGCTGGTGGTTTCCCATGAAGGGGAAAATGCCCTTTTCCCAAGTCAGCATATCCCAGCACCACAGGAAAAGCAGAGGTGTGAGAACCAGAGTGCGAGTCCCAAGTCTGGCAGACCTAAATGTGACTGCCAGTAGCTGTATGACTCTGGAGCTCTCCCAACCTTCCTGAACCTCCATTTCCTCATCTGTAAAATGGGAATATTACTAAATTTTTGCCAGATAAAGATTAAGTGAGATTTGAGCACATAACTCACCAACAGGCTTATAGAAGGCCAGCAATAAATGGTGTTGGCTATTATTCCTCACCTGAGCTTCTGTGGGGAATACAATCTTAACTAAATCCCAGTCCCAATTTTCTAAGGATTACTAAAGATGCAACTCTTGGTTGTTCCTTTCCTAAATTTTGCTCACTACTCCCCCAAACAGAGCTGAAGTGGACATCTGAACACTTCTTTCTTGGGGGGAATTTGAGTGAGTCAGGCAGAGGTCAAAACTAAGTTTTTGAAATAGAATCCCGGGATGCCAGTTTTAGAAGAAGAAAATCTAGCCACATTTGGGTGTTCTGATGTTCTTTTTTTCCCCTGGAGCAACCACCAGGCCAGAGGGAAGAGAGATCTCCCATAGCTGCCCATGCAGAGCCTGCCCTTTGATGTAGATGGAAACCATCTAAGAAGTCTTGTACTAGCAACTCAAAAGCAGCTCAGGAAACTCAGGAAACAGGATAAACCAGCACAGGAGAAACTCAAAGCAGGCAAGTTCCTTGTTAAAAGTCATGAACATCTGTTTTAAGAATGAAAACAAGATTTCCCTTGACAAACATAAAATCAAAGGCAAGAAATTTTGGAGATTGGATTGCCCTGGATTCTAGCTGTTTGTGTTTTTTTGTTTTTACACCAGCAAAGGTCAAAAGACTAAGATGCTGTCAGGGCAAGGTGAGCCACCCAGGCTCACCTGCAGAGGCTCCCATCCCATAACTGCTCCCTACAGAGGGCTGGGCACTGGCAGGTTTTTTCCGTCTCCCCTTCCCCAGCAGCAATCGTCCTTAAGAAGGACCCATGATGATGCTAAATTAGTCAACCCCTGAACCAAATGTTACCTCCTTCCTGAATTAAACCTTTGAATCCTCGGCAGAGTTCATTATTCCCAGCTCCACCTAAAACTATGTTGCAGGACATGTGGTCATTTACTTGTCTGTGAGCTTTTGAAGGAAAAGACCATGCCTAGCAATACTAAGGTCGGAACTACTACACTCAGTGCTTGTTGAATGAATGCATGTGGGAGACCTGGTCCGAGATGAACAGCTATGTCATTCCTCCATTCTGTGAGTTCATAGTTGCTGCACCCCCCACCCCTGCAGTGACCTTCAGGGCTAATGGCTGTTGCCATGGTCCCTGAGGTCCGGCGTGGGCAAGGAACCATGCGCGCAGGGGGAGAACAGCAAACTCCCTAAGATGCAGAGAAGCCGAATGCCTGCCAAGAGATAACGACCACCAGAAGCTGCCACAAAGATGATTAAAAGAAATGCTGACCACCTGGAACCTTATCTCGCTTTCTCAAGGCCCACAAACTTTATTCTGCTACAACTGTCTCTCTAAAATCTTTCCTTTTTCTGGTCATTGATTGCTAATTAAAAAACATACATAATTTAATAAACAGGCTAATCCAAATGAAACATTACTAAACACTGTGTAATAATAGAATTGTTAGTTTAATAATCTTTCTATTATGTGCTTGACTTTAGTACCTATGATATTAACTGCATTATAAAATAAATTCACCCATGACAATTAATTATGAGTAAAAATGAGTAGGTAATAGTGATAGTGCAACTAGAAAATAATTATATAGAACAGTAGAAAGAATTAATAGCCTGTCCAATTAGGAATGAGGCTAGGTCCAGGTGTAACTTCGGACATAAATCACTGCCCTGTCAATTAAGCTAAGCCTATGAGCAAACTGATCTCTTTGATGTTCACTGTTCCTATGCCTTTAGAAAAAACATATATATACTGACCACTAACTCAATTAAAGCGCACTCAGGGGCCTCCCTGGTGGCGCAGCGGTTGAGCGCTGGGTTGCGAAGCTGCCCGCGGCCTATGTGATGCCGGTTCGATCCCTGGCTGCTCCCCAGCCACCGGAGGAGGGTCCCACATGGCGCGCAGACCTCTCCTGCTGCCCGCTGCTCCCCTCAGCAGTGTGCTTCGGTCCTTCTGCCTGCTCTGCTCCCGCTCTGGCTCTGGTGAATTCTCTCACCCTCCCGCACTTCTGACTGTACCCAGTGCATGTATAAACAAAAACAAACAAATACAATAAATAAATAAATAAAACATGCCTCTATTGAAAAAAAAAAAAAAAAAAAAAAAAGCGCACTCAGATTTACACTCTCTCTTGAAGTGTGTCTGTTTGTCATTTCTTTAGCCGAATCCCTGACCACCCTGCGCAGTCTCTCACCCCTGAGACGGCCTCATCGTCTACTGCTGTGCTGGTCCGCGGCACATAGTGGTAGCAACATCCCAAGGATAAATTTGCACTCCGGGACACATGCATGTAATTAATATATGCATGTATGTGTATGCACATGCCTTGGGGGAGGTGTGAGGGAGAGTACACACAAATGGCATTCTAGGTACCACATATCTTCCTATGAACTGATTGTATAAAAGCAATCATTTGATCAGCTAGCAATTATTGGGGTCTGTGTATCAAGCACCACCAAAGCTTAGGGTGAGAGGCAGAGGACACATATTCTAGGAGCCAGGAGCCAGAATGGAAATCAGTTGCATCCTTCCTTCTACTCAAAACAGATGCTGGCAAGCCCTCTCTTCCTGGAGCCAGCCAGGGAGGACCTGGTAGCTCGTTATCAGCCCCCACTGGGAAGAAGTTTTAAAGCAACATTGGATCCAGGTTGCTCATTTCTTTCAGGCTTCTACAATTCCTGTTTCACTTTCCCCTTTTGTTGTCTTTAAAAGCAGTTGTGACTTACCACAATAGAAGCGACTGCTTTCTTTTCAGAGTAGATTCCTTCAGTCATTCACTAGAGCTGCTGCTATGGATGGAAGCAAGGATTTCCAAGAGAGTTCATTTGAGTTTCCAAATCCTCTGCATTGGTTCTTGGAATTGATGAACAATCTTTATTAGTAGTGGTAGTAGGGCTTAGTTCACAGATAGCCTGTGAACAAGGGGTTAAGATGCAACCTATGAAGCTGTCCGCAGCCACTGCAGCACGAGTTTGAGCCCCGGCATGCCAGGGAGCAACCCACATGGTGCAGCAGACCTCTCCTGACTCGCCCGCTGCTCCCCTCAGCAGTGTTTTTCAGTCAATCTGCCTGTTCTGTTCCCCACTCTGTCTCTGGTCAATCATCTCACCGCCCCCGCCCCACACCTCTGGCCTGCTCCCCAGTTCTTGTATGCATAAATAAATAAATCTTTAAAAAAAAAAAAACTTTAGAAATACTTGGGAAAAAAAAAAACAACCTGAAAGCCTTTGGTCTTCCGTGACAATGAATGCTTTACCCAAGTTAGATTTACCTTTTATGCTTAACTGGTTTATAACTCAACAGTAAAAAAGTTAATCCGTTTTTTTAAATGAGCAAAGGACTTGAACACTCATTATAACTCCAAAGATATACATATGGCCAATAACCACATAAAGATATACTTGACATCAAATGAAATCAAAACACAATGAGGTATCACTTCATATCCACTGGAATAGTTACGATAAAAAAAAGAAAAACATTTGTTGTCAAGGATGTAGAGAAATTGGTACCTTCATGCACATCTGGAAGAAATACAAAATGGCATGACTGCTTTGGAAACACTTTGCAGTTTCAACAATAAAAAGGCGGTAGCACATGATCCAGCAGTTCCACTTGTAGGTATATAACACAACAAAGTAGCTTTATTCACAAGATCCAAAAAGTAGAAACAGCCCAACTGGCCATCAACAGATGAAAGGATAAACCAAAAATTGCATATCCACACTGTGGAATATTATTCAGCCATAAAAAGACATTAAGGAGAAAGTAAGCACTGATACAAGCTAGGACACAGATGAACCTTGAAAACATTATACTAAGCAGAAGAACCAGACAAAAAGACTACATATTGTCTGATTCTATTTATAGGAAATTGCCAGAACAGCCAAATCCCTAGAGACAGAAAGTAGATTAGTGGTTGCTAGGAGAGGGGAGAGGGAGTATTAATTGGTATGAAGTTTCTTTTTGCAATGATGAAAATTTTCTAGAATTAGTGTGATAGTTGCACAACCTTGTGAATATACTAAAAATCACTAAGTTATATACTTTAAAATGGCAAAAAAGGTGTGTAAATGTCTCTGTATATGTATGTATGGATATATCCATATATATACACATGCAATTATCAGTTGTTGCAGATATTGGCCTATTCTTGCTGAAGATCTTCATATACAAAGCAAGAGACTGCCACCAGTGGGTCTGACACTTGAAGTGTCTCTCTTGAAACACAGAAAGCTCACATATTCTTGCACTGATTCATTCACTAGTTCAGGGCATCATCTGTCCACAGACCTAAAAGCATATTGCACATTTGAAGAGGTATAAGCCTATACTCCTAATTCACATATAGAATTATAAACAAATATTATCTCTAAAAAATATGAAAACATAAAAATAAATGCATCTTGCAAACCAGATGATCTCAGGCTTATCTGTGGGCCATAAGTTCCAATATTCATATGCAAGACCACATGACTTTAAAAAAATTACCATTGAGGGTGAATAGAAGTCTACTAGTTATTAAAAAAATGTCTTTAGTGGTAATACAAAACTACTCTGTACAAAAGTATATAGTGCAACTTGCTAATCAAATTTGATCTACCTTAAAGAAATCTTGATGAGCATACTTAAATTATTCTCAGGACCCATCACATTAAGGCATATCCCAATCCTGACACTACACATGTCTCTACAGGATACTTCTTGTCTTCTTATATCTATTTTCTTGAAAGGAAAAGAACTTTGGCACAAGGTAGTGTCTTTCTCCCTAAGTTCTAGCAGTTTCTTTGATTGGGATGGGCAAATAATGCCACAGGCCTGAGAACTTGCCCTCAAAGGTACTCACAGAAAATTAAATCATGTTTCACATATATCTCCATCTGTGCCTCTCTCCTCAAATTGTTACAGATTCTTATCAGCATAAACTGTGATTCATCTTCCACCATCACCGATTCCACCATGCTTGGGCAGTTCAATAGTGAGAAAGAAGTACACTCAAATATCAGAAGAGAGAGCCACTGTATCGGAGGAGGGAAATGTATTTGTTAGATAATAAATATATAATGGAGACCTCCCTGTTAGTGCAAGGCTTAAAGTCTCAGTGCTATCAGCCTATAGCCAGCCACTGAGGCATGAGTTCGACCCCCAGGCCAGGGGGCTAACCCACATGGCACAGCAGATCTCTCCTGTCTTGCCTGCTGCTCCCCTCAGCAGTGTATTTCAGTAAATTCATCTGTTCTGCTCCCCACTCTGTCTTTGGTGAATCCTCTCACCCCCACATCTCTGGTCTATACCCAGTTCTTGTATGGATAAATAAAAATAAATCTTAAATATATAAATATATATATGTAATGGGTATGCTTAGGGAGGTGGCAATATCAAGGTGGAGTTTAGAAGAGACTAATATAAGAAACTGTTGTACTGTCCAACAGAAATATGCATATAATATACCCAAATAAGTAAAATACATTAAAATATGATCACCATGTAATCAAAATAACAAATTAAGACACTTGCCCTTCTTTCTTTCATACTACATCTTTGAGCACTAGTGTATATTTTACATTCATAGTTCATCTCAGTTGTGACTAGCCACTTTTAAAAATCTTTTTTTAAAAAAAGATTTATTTATTTTATGCATACAAGAACTGGGATACAGGCCAGAGGTGTGGGGTTGAGAGGACTCACCAGAGACAGAGTATGCAGCAGAACAGGCAGATCTACTGAAAAATACTTCTGAGGGGAGCACCGAGCACGACAGGAGAGGTCTGCTGTGCCATATGGGTAGCTCCCTTGCCAGGGATCCAACTCTTGCTGCAGTGGCTGCAGGTAGTCTCATAGGGCATCTTAACCCCTTGCGCCACCAGGGAGGCCCACTTTTAAAAATCTTAACCCCATGTAGCAAATGAAACTATATTGGACAGTATCTCAATTATGGTAATAATGATAATGCACTTTGCCAAAATCTTTTTGCCAGACACTGTTCTAAGTACTTCACATGTATTAACTCATTTAATCCTCACAACAACCCTATGAAATAGGTGCTATTATTTGTCCCATTTCATCGAGGAGGACACTAGGTTCCAGAGAAGTTAACTCACTTGCCCAAAGTTACAGCCAAGGTGGTCCTAGAACTTCTACTTTTACTTATTTTATTATTTCCTGGGGAGGGTCTTCTCTCTGGGTTCTTTCTAGTATGATCTTGATGGGTGGTTAATAAACCAATCACTTCTCTACTGGGTTAAATTTTATTTAATTTGCATGCAGTTTTGTTGGAAAAGGACCTGATTAAGATTGAGCATTCTTGGAATCGAAGGGTTCGTGGTTCCAAGTGTGGCAAACTCAGTAAATCTCAAGATTTCTCAATCTTCACAACCTGCATTAGCCCTTTACAAATATTTCACAAACTAGCGATGGCCGAGGGCATGACCACAATGAAAAGTTGTAATCCTGATCGTTTTCTTCTCCAGCCGTTCAATGATTTTCAAAGCTCATAACAGAAAAATTTCCTGGCATATGATGCAACAGAAGTGAGGTGTGTTAATCTTTCCTTTTGACTTTAATAAATAGTTAAACCTATTTTTTTCTTCTGTAAAGGAAGAACTCAATCCTAGAGGTTGTACTCAATTTTCCTGTAGTTAGGCAAAATTTCAGATTACATTTTAAAAATTCTTATCTAACAGCAAGATCACTTCAGCCTGCTTATGTAGTACCACCCTAAGTGTATCCCTACACAAAATGTTAGGATAAATGCTCACTGGTGGAATTTTGAGCAATAAAGTCTCCATTTCTGGTAGGTGATGTATTTTTCCTGGAGCTGAGTACATCAGACTCTGTTCCTAACCACACACAACTCCTGGCGTTCAATAAATATTTATTCAGTGAGCTAATTATTTCTGAGAAAGCCAAAACGACACCCAGGCACAGGCTGTGAACTTGTAACACTGCCTGCATTCCAATAAGGAAAGCCACCTGCATCAAAGACACTCTGCAAATGACTGCAAACTGTTCACACAGCGTTCTTATCTTCAACAGTAAGATGCCCAAAATGTAGGGGTGACCTTTATCTACATATGTCGAATTACTCAATTCTTCAACACAAATTGCATTACATAGAAGGCAAGATGAAGAAATACTCTGTCAGGGCCTCCCCGGTGGCCCAGTGGGTTGAGCGCAGCGCTGTGAAGCTGTCCGCAGCCTCTGAAGTGCGGGTTCAATTCCTGGCCGGCCAGGGAGATACCCACATGGCGCGGCACTCCTCTCCTATCTCACCTGCTGCTCCCCTCAGCAGTGCTTTCAGTCCATCTGCCTGTTCTGATCCCCACTCTGTCTATGGTGAATCCTCTCACCCTCCCGCACCTCTGGCCTGTACCCCAGCTCTTGTATAAATAAAAATAAATCTTTAATAAAAAAAAATAAAAAGTGAAAGAAATACTCTGTTAGGCCAACTATAAAAAACCTGTTCTTTTTTTTTTTAAGATCTATTTATTTATGCATACAAGAGCTGGGGCACAGGCCAGAGATCTGGGGGGTGAGAGGATTCACCAGAGACAGAGTAAGGAGCAGAACAGACAGACTGATGGAAACACACTGCTGAGGGGAGCAGCGGGTGAGATAGGAGAGGTCTGCTTCGCCATGTGGGTTTCTCTCTGGCTGGTCAGGGATCGAAGTCATGCTACAGAGGCTGCGGATAGCTTCATAGTCCGGTGCTTAACCCCTTGCGCCACCAGGGAGGCCCCTAAAAACCTGTTCTTTAAACAGACATTGGAGTAATGATGGTCTTACTAACAACTGAAGGCCCTTTCCAAAAACTGACTAGTAAAGGATAGCGCATGAGGAAGCAATTAACTACACAGAGATCCTTCTTGACTTCTCAATTCTGATAAAGGATTTAGTGCCTGAATCTCCTGGTTGTGTTGATTTTTCCTTTTAATTAGAGAATAGCTAGTGAATAATACAAAATACTTTTCTATTGTATCAACTCATTCTGCCAATCTAGACCTAAAATGCTTTGGGGACTGACATAATCTAAAAAATATTATAAATGTTTTAATTTCCCTTATTTTATGCTACAATGTCTCCAATATTGCAAGTTAAAATTGACCTTAAAATATTTATATAAACAAAGTTCTTCGATCTGAGCACTTTCATCACTTTTAACACTTTATATAACTAAGAATATTTCATCCTTTACCCCATGAAAAACCAACTTGTTCCCGCAGACTGTCTAAAACTGAGCTCTAAACCGGTGGCTGCTGCCCTTGAAGCTGATTAGTAAAACACAAAGTACTCAACATAACACAGAAGTTGATCTAAACTGATAAAGAGCAGGAAACTCAGAGCTAAAGGTAAAACCAGCTCCTGACATGCCTCCTTGTTCCCTCCCATACTAAGGCACTCTTCACATTAGGTAACTGCCTATCTCATCTGGACTAAATACCAAAGTTGAAAGCATCTATTTGAGGGAGATGTAGTCTCATCCTTGAATTTCCAGATTTAAATCACTGTTGTCCTTTCTCATTTATTCTCTAAACTGGCAGCTTTTAAAGAGTAACCAAAGAAGGTTTCATATGGAAGAGGTAGTTGGGAGACAAGTATATCCTCCTCAATTGTGTGAAAAAGAGTATCTTTGAAGTTTAAATTTAGCAGCTATATCAGCCCTGACCTGAATATTAATAATGTCCAGTGAATGAAACTCGATTTACAAATAAAGCCTAAAGATAAGGAAAAAAAAATCAAGCTTATAGCTCTTCAAACCATCATTATTCAGCATCAAAACACTATGGTAAAGTTTTGAAAAATAAGTTTAGAACTCACCATAAGGATGAACTACTTTTTGCTCCTAATTTTGGCATTGACTCTAATACTAAATAAAGTTCCATCAGAATTATCCCTTGGTTTTCTTTTCAAACCTTCAGATTTTAGATCACATTCCACATTTAACCACTGAACAAGTCCATGGAAGAAAAAACTTACAAACAACAAAACAAATTCCCTTGTTTTAAAAAAAATTGTATTAGTTAGGGTTAATTGGGTAACTATAAAGAATTCTTTAAGTTGGTAAATACTTCATGTGGTCCATTTGAAAGTAATCACATTTAAAGAACATTTATCTTTAAATAAGTTCTGCGCACTACTACCATTATTTGCGCCCTGTTCATTCCAGATATTTTTTTACTCCTAAGAATGAAAGATATAAAATCTTTGAAAAACTATTTATCTCAGATTTAATCACATATCAGCCTTATTTAGAGAAGAATGACTCCTTTGAGTTACACAAGATGGCCAAGTTATTTTGAATCTGGGCCACCAAAAATTTTCCTTTGATTTCAGTCTCATTTCTGGAAAATGTTTAAAAGATAAAAATCATGAGCAGATAATACGGCATTTACGTCAGTAAGTGCAGGTTTATAATATATATGCAAGATAGCACCAGGAAACAATTCCATATATAGCAGCACCAGAAAGAATACTTAGGTATAAATTTTAACATTAAAAAGTACAAAACTTACACTCAAAATTATACAATGTTGCAAGAAAGATTAAAATAAAATGAAAAACACCCCATGTTCATGGGTTGCAAGAATTAATGTTAAGATAGCATTACTCCCCAAACTGATTTTCAGATTCAACACAATCCCTGTGAAAAATCCCAGCTAATTTCTTTGCAAAAATTAACAAGCTGATTCTAAAATTCATATGGAAATATAAAAGATCTAAAATAGCTAGTAATCCTGAAAAAGAAAAAAATAAAAGGAAAAATAAAACACCCGATTTCAAAACTTAATACAAAGCAATAATATTCAAGACAGTGTGGTACTGGCACAAAGACAAACGTAAATCAATGGAATAGAATTGAGAGTCCAGAAGTAAACCCATACACATGCTTAAGTGATTTTCGAGGGTGCCAAAACAATTCACTAGGGGAAAACTGTCTTAACAAATGGCAATAGAACAACTAAATTACACATCCACATGCACAAGAATAAACTTGAACCTCTCACACTACATGCAAAAATTAACTCAAAGTGGATTAGAAACCTAAATGTAAAAGTTAAAATTATAGAACTCTTAGAAGAGAACTATACAGGAAAGTCTTCATTTCATTGGACTTGGTAATGATTTCTTGGATATGACAGCAAAAGCCCAGGCAACAGAAGGAAAAGAAATTGGGCTTCATCAAATTAAGGACTTTCGTGCTTCAAAGGACAGGGTAGGTGAAATGACAACTCACAGAATGGGAGAAAATATCTGCAAATCTTATCTGATAAGGGACTATATCCACAATATACAAAGAGATTTTACAACCCAATGATAAAATGATAAATGTCCCAATTTAAATAAAAGAGTTCTATCCCTGGCCAGGGAGTAGAACCACATGGCACAGCAGACCTCTCCTGTCTCGCCTACTGCTCCCCTCAGCAGTGTATTTCAGTCAATCTGCCTATTCTGTTCCCCACTCTGTCTCTGGTGAATCCTCTCACCCTCCACATCTCTGGCCTGCACTCCAGTTCTTGTATCCACAAACAAATAAATCTTTGGGGAAAAAAAAAGGACAGGCAATTTTCAAGGAAGATATACAAATGTTCAATGAGCACATAAAAAATGTTTATAACTAATCATTAGGGAAAAGCAAATCAATCTACAATGAGATACAACTTCGCATCCATTAGGATGGTTATATATTTTTAAAATCCACAGAAAATAACAAGTATTGGTGGCAATGTGGAGAAATTGGAATCTTTGTGCATTGTTGGTAGGACTGTAAAATGGTGCAGTTGTTGTAGGAAACAGTATGGCAGCTCCTCAGTAAATTAAACATAGAATTACTATATGAGACAAACAGTTCAAATTCTAGAAGTGAAAGTAGAGCCTCTTAGAAATATCTGCACATTCCCGGCACCATTATTTAAAACAGCCAAAAAGTAGCAACAACCCAGTGTCCATGAAAATTGATGGATAAACAAAATGTAGTATATCCATACAAAGGAAATTATTTAGCCATAAAAATGAATGAAATTCAGATACATGAAACAAAATAGATAAATCTTGAAATCATTATGCTACATGAAATAAGTCAGACACAAAAGAAATACTGCCTACTTCCACTCATATAAGATACCTAGGTCATTCAAAATCATAGAAACAAAGCAAAAGAGTGGTTGTCAGGGCTGGAAAGAAGGGAGAATGGATCCAAATTATCAGTTTAGGATAAAAATTTGTGGAAGTGTGTGGTGGTGATGGCTGCACAACAATATAAATGTACTTAATACCACTAAATCAAACACTTAAACATAGTTGGGATAGTAAATCTTGTTAAATCTATTTTACAACAACAACAACAACAACAAAAAAATGATAAGACAACCCATAGTACAGGAGCAAATACTTGGAAGTCATATCCAATAAGGGACTTGTATCTGGAATGTATAAGGAACACTTCCACCGCCATAAAAATACAAATAACCCAGTTAGAAAAGGGCAAGGGATCTGAACATTTTTTCAAAGAAGATATACAAATAGCTAATAAGTATGTGAAAAGATGCTAAGCATCATAGTCATCAGAGGCGTGCAAGTCAAGATGGAGAAACCCTCAAGCACTGCTGGTGGGAATGTGAACTAGTTCATTTGCTTTGGAACACAATCTAATAGTAAAAAATTCCAAATTAGCATGACCCAAAATTCTACAAGTTTACAGCAAAGAGAAACAAAAATATGTTCATAAAAAATTGTACATAAAAATTTATATATGAAGATTTATATTAGCATTATGCATAACAGTCCAAAGGTGGAAACAACCAAAATGTCCAACAAATGAACACATACACAAAATGTGGTATAGGCATACAGTGGGTTATCAGTTGGCCATAAAAAGAAACTGATACATGCTACCACACATATGAACCCTGAAAACTAAGCAAAAGAAGCCAGTCACAAAAAAATCAAACATTAGGGGCTTCCCTGGTGGTCTAGGGGTGAAGTCTCACAGCTATGACCGTAAAGGCCCCATCTCTGGCCAGGGAGCTAATCCAGAGCTAACCCAGAGGTCTGGCACAGCAGACCTTTCCTGTCTTACCCACTGCTCCCCTCCATAGTGCGTTTCAGCAGATCTGCCTGCTCTGCTCCCCACTCTGTCTCTGGTGAACCCTCTCACCTCCCTTACCCCGAACCTCTGGCCTACACCCCAGTTCTTCTACACATAAATAAATAAATCTTTAACAAAACAAAACAAATACTATGTGATTCCATTCATATCAAGGTGCAGAATAGGGAAATCTTTAGAAAGATTTTGCTGCTTAGGGCTAGGAAGGAGGTGAGAGCGGGTAATAAACTAAAAAATACTGACTTGTACACTTTAAATGGGTAAATGATATGTAAACTCTATTAAATAAAGCTGGTTAAACAAAAAGGTCATTTACAACAATGAAAAGTACTTTTTGCATCTAGGAGTCACTTTTTGTAGATTTGAGTTTTAGCAGCTCTGAAACCGGAAATCACTACATCCTTCCTAACTTTGTGCCTAGGGCTCTCTCAAGGTAGATTTATTGACAACTCACATAAAAGCCCTCAGATCCAAACAAGGCCCCCTCTGTAATATAACCTAGTCACTGGCAGTTTATTTTAGCTGGAGCAGTCTTAAATCCACTGGAAAGAAATCTGTGGGGTGTTGTGATGAGAGCTGAGAGAAATTGGCACAAATGAAAAAGAAAAACAAAGAGGCAAAAAGGCTCCTTGACTTCCTTCCACAGGGTCAGAGGTTTTAAACATATAAAGAAAATACACTTTAAAATCTTGAACATTGTATTTTCTTGGAAAAATCTGCAAGGTAATTTCCTGTAAATAAATGGGGCCAATGTTACATTGCTTTATGTGAATAAACTGGTTTATACTAGCCATCTACAAGTACTGAACACCCTAACACTACAGAAATAGGTTACATTGCATACTTTCAAATCCTAGTGAATCTTAATCAGGATTAAGGTAGAGAAGGTCGTCTTTCTTTTACTCTAAAAAAGTGGTTCAGCCTAGACTAGCTTTCAGACACACTACCTTTCCCTTCTAAATGCCCATTTAAAAGCAATCTTTAATAAAACACACGCTTCCATACACAGAACGGCCACTGTCAAGAATTTATTCATCCACTAAATTACACAACAGCATTGATTTATCTGTGCCATCCAAGATTTGTTATTTTTTCCCCCTCACATCAAAAACAAGACTCCCACAAAAAGGAAAAAAAAAATCATTCAGGGAAAAAAATTTAAAGCTCTTCAAAATAATCACATTTCATTTGCATGTGGAAATTAAAAAAAAAAAGCCAATAGTACCCCTTTACAGTGATAGAGGCCACAGAGGCACTCATCTATAACACATGCCGCATTATATTTAGAGATATGAATGACAAGACACTTTCTCCTGAAGGCACAGATAGGCACATGGCATTTGCTTTGCCAGAGAGGTTCAAAGTCATAGTTTAGTGGACCCTCTGTTAACGACAGGTGCATTTAGTGGCTATCATATCTTCATATTCTTTATAAGCGATTGAGCCGTCGGGCTCAATGGTCAAAACACTTAAGGGGCTGTACTTGGCAGGTACACAGGATGGTTTTGGCACTGAGGAATCGAGCTTTTCATAGATGATGTTCTGCACCATGGTGTGAACTGGAGAACCATACCGATGCCCAACCGCCCTGGGACAGTCCCCTTTACAGTACCGAGGGTTGTACCTGTGTGGGGCCACAATCCAGTTGTCCCACTTCAGCTGACTAAAGCTCAGTCTGAATTCATGCAGCTCACACTCATTTTGAGGAAAGAGAAACTGTTTGAAGTATTCACTCAGATTGAAAGAAGCTGGAACCAGAGGCTTTTTCAAGTCAGAACTCACAGTTTCCTTGTCTCTCCGGTGACGGGAGGATCTTACACCCTCAGAGGCCTCTTCTTCCCTGGAATAGGCAGACAGAACTCTCTTCTGGTGAGGACACTGTGAGGGTCTCCTTTTATGGTGGAGGGAATACCATCTGTGATAGGCCTGGGCACTTGTGTCGTTCAGATATAAAAGCAGGGAGGGGGGCGTAGGAAGAGTCAAGTTAAACGGACGGTCCTGTGCAGAAGGCCGCTGGTCCTTCACGCAGGTAAAATCTATAGACATGTGTATACTTCTCTTGTTGGAAGCCACTAAAGGCTGAAGGAGAGTGGTCACGTCAATCTCAAGCCATTTGTGTTTCTTTCTAAATTCAAACTGTGAGCTAAAAGTAAGTGAGTATGGAGCTCTGGGGAGAGTCTTGTTAGAAAATTCTGACTCTTTTATCATCAAGTTGCACAAACATTTAACAGCAGAGGGGAAAGACACTGAGTTGTTGAAAGTATACAGCAAGACTGACTTGAGCAGGCGTTCAACAGCAGTAACACGATCCAGGCTAAACAGCAGGTCCACTGACGGAAGGGCTCCTGAGAAGAAAAACAATCTACTGGTAGAGCATGAAAACAAATCAAACATAATAGGATGTCAAGGAATAAGTACTTCGTAATATGCTTTCTTCCCTTCTCCCTCCCACCACCTTCCTCAAACCATAAAAAAGGAGGGTGGGGAGTTAGGAGGAAAACCAAGGTAATTGATACCGTAACTAATTCCCAGCAAATACAACTGGATATTTTATAACCATAAAGTCAAAACAGTACTGGTGGTAAATTAAAGCGACATGGAATCATTACAATTTAACGTTTTAGAAGGTGCCAAACATAGAGGAAATAAGGAAAGCAATAGTTTTCTCTTGGATAGTTTCTCAAAGGAAAACTATAATAAAAGATACTTAAGAGGCTTGTTAAGACAATAGTCTAAGGCTAATGGGCAGAGTCAATGAAGAAAACTTAATTGTCTGAGTTAATTTGCAGCACTTGAGATTGACAACAAATGGAGGCTGAAAAACCACTACAATAAAACAGGACATCAAGGAAGAAAAAAGGTTTTATATAGCCACAACAGACCTGTTCAATTAGAATGGTTTTAAGTCACACATTCATGAATATATCTTTTAAAGTACTTTCACACAACACTGAGCTTTTCAGATTGACTAACACTTTGTGCTTGTGAGGACCTGCTGTTCCAAATGGAAACTTAAGCTTTCCTCTCACAGAAAGCAACAACCAGGGGAAAACATCCTGTTTAACAAATCACACCAATAACTATGAGATATTGTGGCACACTTCCAGCTCAGCATTGGTAGGCTGGGAAAAATATGAACTGTAAGTCAAAATTTAGTCTGGATTTTATAACCTTGGGCAAGATGCTGAATTCAACAGTCCTTTTATGCTCAGCCTTTGGAGCCACTAAGTCTCTCCTCGTTTGAAAATTCTATCATTTTAGCCAATCTAAACCAACAACGCCAATAGGAAGAAATGATAAAATCGAGTACCAGATTTGCTTGAATGTGGACACTGAGTAACACCAAGTAAAATGCAATTTAAGAAACGAGGCCCAGCTCCTGTCTGTAACTGAAAGGCAGAAAACTCCATGATCTTCCCTCCACCCATCAAGCAATCTGTTCCTACACACCTGTCACCTGCTTGTGCTGGGCACAGGGGGTGAAGAGCCGAACAGTGTTGTAGAGGTGACTTCTGTTGGATTTAGGAATCCCCTCCTTGGTAGCATATGCCTTATAGAGTCTCTTCATGTAGCGCAAAGCTCTGGAGTCAGGTTGGAGCCTGGGGGCCCCACCTTGCCCATCATATAGAACCTTGAAGAGAGGGGAAAGGAGGCCAGATCTGCCTTTCCCATCTAGTGGCCAAGATTCGGCCCCAGATTCCAACTCAGAACTATTTGTAAGATGAGCATCTGCCCTAGAAGCCTGCAAACCAAGGCTAATGGAAAAACAAAGCCAGGCAAAGCAGTAAAACCAAAGAAAGAATTTGCTGGGAGGTGCCATGGCTTGGAAGAACTAGCAGGGAACACATTTCCCCACAACGGTCTGCTTCCTAAAAGCCAGGAAGAGCCCCGTTTGATCTCTTAAATAAAATTTAGCTGTGGGTGGAATAGGGCCACTTCTGTAATCAGACCTCAAGGATACCTAGCTGAACTTTTTATCAGCTGTATATCACACAGCTGACAATGCCCTCGTTATCCAATTTGTCCTCATTAGATACAAACTTATTTGGTTATTTAGCTTTCCTCTCTTCCCTTTCGTGGCATTTATTTTATTTTATTTTATTTTACTTTTTTTTATAGCTGAATCTTTTTTTTTTTTTTTTTTCAAAGATTTATTTATTTATTTATACAAGCACTGGGTACAGTCAGAAGCGCGGGAGGGTGAGAGAATTCACCAGAGCCAGAGCGGGAGCAGAGCAGGCAGAAGGACCGAAGGACACTGCTGAGGGGAGCAGAGGGCGGCAGGAGAGGTCTGCGCGCCATGTGGGACCCTCCTCCAGTGGCCGGGGAGCAGCCGGGGATCGAACTGGCGCTGCAGAGGGTGCGGGCAGCTTCGCAACCCAGCGCTCAACCGCTGCGCCACCAGGGGAGGCCCTCGTGGCATTTATTTTAAATCTTTGAAATGGACAAGCTATATAGATGATCACTTAAGAGAAACTGAGGAATGATCTTCAAATAAAACCACCCATTCTTTGGGAGAGAGAAGGATTCTTAAAATGTTCTGTAGGTGCTTGCTGAAACTTCCAAGGCCGGTGGAAAAGCTAACTAATTATTCATGATGATGCACAGATCTGTTGTATGCAATTGACAGGATTAGGTTTACTCTTCCTCTGACTTCAACCTCATCACCTTTCCCACTTTCAGGTGCTTAGAATAATTATTTACTGCAAGCTAATTTGGAGGGTGAGAGAAAGTCACAATTGGCATTGAGATTCCAGAGAGCAGAGAACTGTTAGGTTGCCACGTAGACTATGTACTTGGAATATTGCAATATGCTTTAAAAAAGGACACCACCTTTAACCTTACTCACTTAAAAATATATCTTGATGTCTTTGCTTTGCACATTCATTTATACATATTTTAGGTGAAAGTTTTTGCGATGCTGGCAGGTACTAGAAAATGGGAATTTTTTCAAAATAATCACACAACTAGTGGTAGAACTCACTGGGATATTTTTGTTCTTAACTGTTGTAAGAATTTATGTTCTTGCCTTGCAGCTGAGACTAGGCTAGAGATGATGCCTTAGACAAATGAGACAAAGGAGCACCGTGAAAAGCTGACATGAGGGGACCTCCAGGGCCATCATCCCGAAGGGCACTATTTGCTGGGAAAAAGTCAACCCACACACAAAAAAAGAACCAGTTTGTGCAGTACCTCGGTTGAGAAAACTGAGTTATGTTTGCAAGATTTAAGTTTACTGCCCGCCGAGACTCACTTGCCCAAGGCTCTCAAGCAGGTTATACACACCCCCAAGCGCTGACGGACAGCGTACCCCTAAATTACATGTAGTCAGCAACGCCGTGAGCACATTTCCACACACACTGCATCGGGTAGAACCACCAGCCGGCGGCACAGGACGGCAGCAATCTCAAGTAGAAAGCACTTTCCGAAAACACAGAAACGCCTCAGAAGTCAGGTCCCTCGCCTCGGAAGCAGAATGGGAATCGTGGGCACCATGGCCACCCCGACCCCAGGTCAAACCCTCTGCGGGGGCACCTGGCTGCTGCCTAGATGGTCTCTTCCTCCTCCTCCCAACGCCAGTACCAGCCGCTCGGCAACTGCTTGCAATCATATTGCGGCCGAATTTGAGGGGGGAGGAAGGTTATTATTATTTTTTGGAAACCCTGCCAGTGGAGTCTAAGGCAGCGGCTGCCAGCAGAAGCCCCAGATCAGTGGCACAGATTTTGGTCCTGGGGTCCCTGACAGTCTGGAAAAACACCGCGCCCCGCTCCAGCCGCTGGGCCAGAAGCTGCAAAGCCTTGCGTTGGGCAGCCGCGCGGCGGCGCCTCCTCGGGCTCCGGGGCGCTCTCCGCCGTCGGGGAACTCGCCAGGCCCTAAAGGCCCCGCCAACGCGGCCCCCCAGTTTAGGGGGACCCCTTTCACGTCACCTCTTTGCCCCCCTCGGCGCCGACCACTTCCTGCGGCTCCACCGAAAGCGGGGAGCTGGGGGCTGAGAAGTGAGGAGCTGAGGGACGCTTCGGGGCCCCGAAGCCCGCTCAATCCCAGAGGCGGTCGCCGGGCCCCCCCCCGCCCGGGCCCCGCCCACCCACGGGGTCACCGGGTCGGGGCACTTCTCCCCGGGACGGGGGCAAGGGCCCCCTCCCCTGGCGACCACGGGAAAGTGGTGTGCCCCGGAAGTGACTTCATGGCCGCCTAGAGCGGCTGCCGATCCTACCGGAAGTGGCGGACGGAGGCCGCTGGATCCCGCTATTGTGGAGGGCGAGGTGACCCTGGTGCGAGAGTGGGGTTCGGTCGCGCGGTCATGGTGGCCACTGGGAGGGTGGGGGCGCCGCCTGGGTCGCGGGGGAGGAGGGGCGTCGGGAGGGCCTCTCGGGCTGGAGGCGGCGTGGGCTGGACCGAGCGGGTGACTGTGTCTGCTCTTGGTCCTGTAGGCGCCGCCGCCACCATGGGCCGCGAGTTCGGGCATCTGACGCGGATGCGGCATGTGATCTCCTACAGCTTGTCGCCCTTCGAGCAGCGCGCCTTCCCGCACTACTTCAGCAAGGGCATCCCCAACGTGCTGCGCCGCACTCAGGCCTGCATCCTTCGCGTGGTCCCGCGTGAGTGCCCTGGCCCGGGGGGCGGGCGGGACGCCCCGCTGCAGCAGGCACTGGGGGCCCTTCAGCCAGCACTGGGCGGCGGGCGGTCACTGCAACCTGCTGTCCACGCGATTTCTCGCAGAATATTCTGACGGCCCTTGAGCTAGTCCCATCATTCCGCCCCCCTCAGATGTGGAATCTGAGTCACAGAGAAGTTAAGTGACTGGCCCAAGGTCACTCATGTGACTCCAACGTCTCCCTCTGAGTCATTTTTACCTACTTTTTTCTGAACGATGAACTGTTTTGTGTTAAATGTGCAGCAGGTGGGGGTGATAATTTTACAACATTGTGAATGTGCTGCAAACTACTGAACCCCATTTTAATGGTTAAACGGTGAGGTTCATGATATGTGAATTTTGTCTGTTATCTCATTAAAATATTTTAACATGTGCAGCAGGGGGGAAATGGAAGTTTTGGAGACAGAATTTCTTGGCTAGTCCAGGAAATAGGTAGACCATTTTGATCATCTGTAGGGTAAGAATAATGTAATCTTTCTTGGTTACCTGGTTTAAAAGTTGTTTCTTGAAATCTGGAGACAGGAGGGCAGAATCCTGGGCTTTATATATGCGCAATGCTGACTCTTTTTGACTTTTACAGCTTTTATAGGGTTTTACCTAGTCTACACATGGGGGACTGAAGAGTTTGAGAAATCCAAGAGGAAGAATCCAGCTGCCTATGAAAATGACAAATGAACAACTCACCTGGAAAATGGTTCCGTGTCACTGAAAGGCCCTTCTCTGGGAGCAGAGTCTACACTGTAGTGTCTTGAAGACACAATAAACTTCTCATGGGTGACACTTGTGATTTTGCCTTTTTGTGAGCAGAGTTCATGGTGTTTGTAACTGCTCGTATTCAAGTTCATGAACTCCCTTCCCCAGAGTGAGTCATGAATACTTTTGGCTGTTCTGGGGTTTGATGAATGAATGAGGGTTGCCCCTTGTTCTGTAAGAAAGTAGCTGTAGCTATTCCTGCATCTGCCAAGTTAATGAGTGGCATGGACTGTGGGGTAGAGTTGGCTCCTGACCTTCTACTCCCATAGTAACAAAATCTAGTAACTGTATTTTAATTTCTTTATGTTAAGCATTCCTCTTAGCTTTGCACAGATGAGCTCTTTTAAACCTCACAGCTTCCTTTGAAGTATCATTATACTCATTTTGCAGATGAGGGCAGAGACACAAAAACAGGATGTCATTTTCCAAAATTACACAACTAGCAGATGGACTCTGCCATTCTCCCTAACATCAGCCTTCCTTTGTCTGAGGGGAGCTCAGATTTAAAAGGGCGGGGAAGAGGTGACCCTGTGGCCTTTAGAGTATTGTCTCCCTGTACCAGGGACCAAATAGTGGTTTTAAAGTATGTATTGCCCATAAAGCTTAAAATACCCTCTGAGCTCTTAAGGAGAGTAGTAACCCCTTTAAATTACCTTTTTAGTAGAAAAAGTACCTTTTCCCTCTCACCAGGAGGTGGCAGGGATAGGTGTTGGCAGGTTTATTATGCTTCATTTATAGAAACTTCTCATAAGGCACATTCTACTGGTCTTGAGCAACTTTAGTGTACTCAGGCTGTTATCTTCTAATGATGGCTCTTATCTTTTAGGAACCAAAATTAAAATACATCCCCCCAAAACTGGTGAGATAAATTGCATTGATTGTGTGGGAGGAAAAGGAGAAACAGCTGAATTTGACAAAGTTGAGGCCATACCCTTGAACTGTTACTTCTGTGTGATACAGGTAGGAAACCTGCATTCCTGAGCTTTGAATTTCTCCCCCATAAAATAGATATGTTAATACAAAGCCATAAGGCTCTTGTGAAGTAAAGAGAGTGATAAATGTCTGGCAGGGTGGTACAGGCTTAATCTGCATATATGATGAAAACTTCACTCACCAAACATCCCATGTTACTGTTTGTTCAAATTTATTCTCTGTGCTTCCTGATCTGCAACATAGTTGGGTCTTAGACTCCTTTGAGAATCTGATGAAAGGTTTATGGACCTTGAAGAAGTTAAGGACCCATCCTTAACTTTGCATAGTTTCAACTGGTTCACAGGCCTTGTACTGCCTGGCAGGCTGCTGATCACTGTCTCCCTCTGATTCTAGCCCCAAGCTTCCTAGGAGAGAGGATGGCCACCGTCTTCCATTCTTGACTATATTTTCCCTTTACATTTTATTTCTTTGTGGTTCTTTGACCCCTTTGGAGATACTCTCTCAAAATCAAACTTACTGATTCTCAGCTCAGATTAGGCACTGAGCCTGTTGGTCGGAATCCTTTTTAATCTAGGAATAACTTCCTGAAAACACCCTGCTGTAAACTTCCATTGCTGAGCTTTTGCTTCTGGATAAAATTTGCAAAGGCTGCTTTTTATTTTTTTTTTTCCCTGGTCAGAGCAGATTTTATTGTGGTGCGGGCTGGCCGCCCCCGCGCGCCCCCACCACGGCCCCCGGGAACGCTTGCACAGCCCGCCAGCTCCCGAGGGGGCGGCAGCCAGCGGGAGCATGCGTGCGCGGCCTGGCCCAGGGCGGCGGGGTCCTGCAAAGGCTGCTTTAAGTCTGTCTGACCAAGGAACTTCTCTTGTTAACCTGGTGACACAGAACTTGCCTGTGGAGAAGAGTACTGAGTTCAGTGCTGCTGTACATGGTAAGGGATTTGGGATCATTTTGAGAGATCATGCTATCTGTAGAAATCCATAAAGAGAAGGAAAATGGATCAAGTCTTTTAAGGAAGTAAGAGGGACTGCTGCTGTATGTGACAGCACCTGTCACCTAGCCACACAGAATCTCCCACCCCCAGTGTGGCTCCACCTACAGCTAGGACACTACCACTTGATCATTTCCACTTCCTTGTCTTCAACCTTGTTCCTGCCCCCACAGAAGCTTTATCTCCGGGCTGCAAAGTGTGTCAATGGCAACTCTCCAGTCTGCCAACGTAGTCCCAAGATGTAGGACTACCTAGTGCAGGTCCAGAGGTCTGTGCCAGTTCCACCTAGGAAAAAAGTAAATATACTTTGACCCTTTGTTGAAAAGCTTTGCCTGGAAAAGTCTTTTTATTTCAGAATTTCTTCTTTTATTAGGCATTGCCAGCCCAGGAGCAGTGAAAGGGTTCCCAATTAGTGTAGAGCAGTAATGATTAACCTGGAATGTGTTTCCGATAGCTGCTTGTGTAGCTACACCATCTTCCATTTCATCCTAGATACTCAGAAGCAGCAAAATCCCTAGGGGCTTTATTGCATTATGAATATATAAGCTATCACATTTCTTCAGTCTCCTTTTCTTTTTGTAAACGAATACTTTGAACCCCCAATGTCAGTGCCTGAGAGGTCTTGGGGATCTATTCCCATATCATTGATAGAAAGAGACTAAAGTCCAAAGAGGGGAAGGGCTGGGTTGTGGTCATTTACCTACCTATGTCCCAGGCTTCTATGCTTCAGCCAAGCATTCTTTCTTTCTTTTTTTTTTTTTGGTGGGACCCTCGCCGATGGCTGGGGAACAAACCGGCGCTGCAGAGGCCACAGGCAGTCTTGTAGCCCAGCGCTCAACCGCTGCGCCACCAGGGGAGGCCCCCAAGCATTCTTTCTCATGGCTAAAATTGTTAAAGGGTTGCTTAGACCTTACTGTTGGAGGAGGTAACATATATTTGTTACAACCTTCCCCCCCCCAAAAAAAAACAAACCTGCAGAGTACCCATGAATTGAAAAAACTTTTTTAAAAATTTCATAGACCTTCACAGGTATGTAAGGGATGGCTGTGATCAACTGCTATCACTTCAGCTTAATGTCTGGCTGCTGCATTGCTTTTATGTTTTGATATTTGCTTCATATTTAATGTACATGTGCAAATTATGTAAAATTTATACTAACTACCATTAGTATAGACATATATTGCTGTACTGTCCCTAAAAGTGGTTCCTTCCACAGGCAGTAACTTGGGTGGGCCTTTCGTGGTGGTATGTAAGATAGAGGCTCTAGCCACAAAGGCTAGGGATGAGGTGACCCTGTAGCCTCTAGAAGGTGTTGTCATGCTCATGACAGAAGGTCTTTGTCTCCCCTAAGCACAGGGACCCAGAACCTCAGGCTCTTCCTTTGGCTTTGGTATCGGCTTTATAAGTGCACAGATGGCTAGTCTGATTTTGCTTGGCGTACAGGAAGGCACAGGAGGAGGATTAGAAGTACCCACTTTTCGAATGAGCAATTTCCAAATCCCTTCTGGCACATCACTCTCTCCAGGCTAAAGGAAGACTGGCACTGAGTCCACAGGCCTAACTGGCTCTAGGACATCACGTTGCTCATTCTTTTGCTTACTAATCGGATTTGTGTTCTTACCCAATGTCCACTAGGTCACCACATAGTCTCTTCACCACTCCACAGAAGTTCCTGGTTAGGCCCCTCCTGGGAGTTGGTGGGAGTGGGAGGGTGGTCACTCAGTATCCAAGCTCAGGGGTAATGGGAAGAAGCAGCTAGTCTCATAACTTGCAAAAATCAAAACATAAAAGCAATGCAGCGGGCAGACATTACAAGCTGAAGTGATAGCAGTTGTCTACAGCTATCCCTTACATAACTGTGAAGGCATATGTCAGAAATTAAAAGTTTTTTCAATTCACGGTAGGTTGGCATTGTCTGCTTTTCAGTGTGTCTGATGTAATCACTGGCATTTCCTTTCAGACCTGGCTTTTTTGTCCTGGGAGGACAAGAACCAGGACAGAAAGATATGTGGAGTCACACCCTGCCCAATCCCAGCTCTGAGGTCTACCATGCCACCCTCTAGTCCCCTGCAAGAGGACTGGCCACCATCCTGTTCCCCTTCAGACATACTGTTTTACTTTGGGGAACAGGTAGGCTCTTACCAAATATTCAACCTCTGAAGATGAGGAGGGAAGAGATACTAGCCGAGTTAACAGGAAGACACAAAGCAAAGAATCTTGCTGGTTTGCCTTCTTGGCTTATCCTTCCAGTTCATAGGAAGGTCTAAAGTCTTATAAACCTTCTTAGAATTCACACATTTCCCCATGGGCATTTACTAAAATTCTCATGATTTAATAAGTACGCCTGAGTACTCGTGATTTAGGTACATTCCCATGTTCTAGGAACCTTTTACGCTGATCAATGTTTTGGATGTGGGATATGTCAGCCCTATGCCTGCTTTCATGAGACTGCTGAAAGGATATGCTGTGTAGAAGGCCCCAGTCAACTTCTGGGAAGAAAGTCCATAATTCAAGGCTTGCAATCTGATTTATTACCACCACACAAGCTCTCCTCGTGATGTGGAAGCCCTGCTACCTCTTCATTCACAGCTTTAAAACAAACAGTAAACCTGCACTCATCCTACTCACCTGTGGTTCAAGTAAGTCCCACATCAGTCCTGACTGTCCTTCCCGTGAGAGAGGGCAGTTAGGCCAGACTTTGAACTTTCCACATTTGGGTTTCCAAGTCTTCTATATGATCTGGAGCAGATAACTAGAGCGATAGTCCATCTATGTAAACAAGAGATCTGAGCACGGTAGACCATGCCTGCTGAAACAGCCTCCTATGGAAGGGAGATAAGGGCCTTATCCAATTGCCTGAACACAATAAATCAGTGTTTCTTCCCTGGACAAGGCTCAAAAGGGGTCAACACTATTTCTGAAGACTTCATGATTAGTGTTCTGTTTTGATTAGGGTCATCTCTCTCAGCTATATTGGAATCAAAATAGGGCTAGGGGCCAGGTCTTCCTGAATGGCTTCATGACTTTCAAAGGGAAGGAGAAGGTAGTGGTGACTTTTGATAAAATGGGTAAGGGTCCAAGCCAACAACATAAATCACTCAAAGTCCAGGTGAGGGATCAGTAGATGCAATGACTGAAAGGCAGGCCTTGAGCACATTCCTCTGGTAGACATTAACTTATTAAATTGACCCTGATTGCAAATAGAAACTTTGTACCCATCTCACCTGGCAACCATAAAAGAGGTGGATTTCAGTCTATAAAAGGAAACGGGAACAGCCCCCTGGCTTGCAGGATCCAACATTGCCCATCAAGATGTGGTACCTCAGATTCTTGGCAGTGCTCATGGTCTGCCTGCTGCTGCTGGGTCAGGTAAGGAAAGGATACCTATGTGCACGCGTTGGGAGGTGGTGGTGGTAGAAGGATAAACAACTTGAAAACTAGACTCAGTCCTGAGAAATGGTTCCTCTGCTCGAGCCCTACAGCATCCTGGGACAGATCACTCTTGCATGCTATGCAGTATGCGTCAGCTCTTCCATTCCTGAAATGTATTTGTCTTTACCCTACAGGCAGATGGCTCCCCAATATCAGAAGTGAGTTCAGCAAAGAGAAGGATGCGGAGAATGACCCCATTTTGGAGAGGGGTTTCCCTCAGGCCCATTGGAGCCTCTTGCCGGGACGACTCCGAGTGCATCACGAGGCTATGCAGGTACACCATGGACCTGGGAAGCAGGACTGGCACAGAAGCTTGGAAGTTAGGCAGAGGCAAGATCAGCACACAGAGAATAAACCTAAGAATAAACCTGGGGTGGTGGACTCCCTGGGCTGAGATGGGGAGCTCCCTGGAAAACCCTGCAGGGGTTAAGAGCCAAGAAGCTCCACACAGATACCATGAATGATGTCTTTTGTTTAGGTCTCGTCCAATATTACATAAGAGTAAGGAAATGCAATGGAGGTAGCTACACCTGTCTTAAAAACCTCTTCTTTTCCCCTAGAAAAAGACACTGTTCCCTAAGTGTGGCGCAGGAATGATGTACACACCAGAGGGGAAGTGGACAGCACTCACCTACAATGCTCCGTTCTATGGAATATTGATTAACTGCATTTTGGCTGGAGACACGTGAAGCAATCTTGTGTTTTTAATATTTAAAAGACAGATGTATGCTTTAAACTGGTCTCTGTTTCTTCTTAGAATGTGGATATGTAGAGAAGCACTTTTCAATTTAGAGTTTATTTTTCTATGTGTACTATTAAATGTCTCAAATTGAAATGTCGGTAGTCTGGTATTCAAGTTTTGAAGGGTTCACTTTGTATACTGTAAGAAAAGACAGTGTTGCCTAATTAATTCTGGAAAATGTAGTGAGAACAGTTGTTTTTCCCCAAGAGATAACACAATGTCTGGTCAGAGGCAAAAGTTTAGCAATAGCTATGTGATCGGCCTTGGCAAGTTGATAAGTGGGCACCAGACGCTCGCTCTTCACTCCATGTAAAAATTCTCCAGTGAGGAGTCAAAGGTGGGCCATGCTGGCACTTGCTGCCTGATGATGTGCCCAGTCTGTATGTTGCTGAACATAAGGCAGAATTGCAAGAAAAATCTAATTGAATAAAACAAATGCACACATCACCAAGAGCAGCAAAAAAAAGATTTTTTGACCTGTGCAAAATCCCCATGGTCAGCAAGTTTAGAACTTCTGTAATCAGATGAGACGTGGATTTTTAGAGAAGAGTAGCAGTGCACCCTAAAATACAAAACATTACATGAACAGGGCAAAGTAAGAGTTGAAGAAGTGTAAAGAGCACAGTGTTTATAAACTTTAATACAGAAAATCTATTTGATATTTATTAAACTTAGTTTCTCCAGCTATGGTTTGGCATTATACAAAGCATCTTAATGACACAGAGTTAAAAAGATCTTTACAAATTGAAATGTGATACCCTTGTCTCCAAATATTTTAATTGCCATAAATTTGTTTAAAAATACACATTAAACGCATGTTTGACACTCTAAACTTTCTATAATCTCAATACCACAAAATACATATAATATACTATACAGATGTGGAAAAATCTAGTTAGTATATAATACTTTGCTCACCATTAACAGCTTTATTATGTGAAATGCACATACTGACTTAGAAATCCTAGCTTTTGAGCCCCAAAGTACCTCTGAAATTTTAATGTATTGCAACAAATAAAAATCACAGTATATAATTGAAATTTTGGTTGAAAATGTCAGATGCCTAAATATTTTGGATAAAAGAAATGTAAAACGAAGATTTGGATCATGTACAAAACAAAGGCATCCTATCAGACACTAACAGTACCTTTCTGCAGAATCAACAGGCTTTTAATTTATCAGTGGCGTTAGCTCCCCTCCAAAACCCTCCCCAAATATCAAACCATTATTCACCAAATAATTTTAATTTCAAATAAGATAAAAGAATTTTCAATAAATATATAAGCATTTCCATCCTCCATATACAAAATTTCTTAAAACCATTCAAAACGGAGGTTAGATAGAAATTTTCAGAACTGTGCTTACCAACCCCACATCTGGGCCTCAAAGGTGGTGCCTTTTTAGGCACAGCCAATTGGGCCAGTTCTGTTGGTGAGCCCTATCTCAGCCCACCCCACCCCGCCCCACCCCACCCCACCCCAGTACTGTTGAATGCTCATGTCAATGATTTGCCAGGTGTGTGCATAAAGTTGTTATATGGGGACACTTCTTGAACAGCAACAACAAACTCAACAGTATGGATAATCATGGCATTGATTTGGAAGGCAGCATTTCCAAATAGATACTTTCCAGAGAGGAACACAGCAGGCAGAAAATTCCAATGGTTAAAGGCTGAAAAGAAACCCCACATGTAAGCAGGAAGAGGTAAAACAGTATTACTAGAATTTCTGGGTGGGAACTTTTATCCATGCTCCTTTAGAGAGCTTTTTTTCTTTTTCAGAATGGCAATTTATCCTTAGCTGAGTGCTTAAATGGTGACAGGGAGAGGTCAATGCTGACATTCCCAAAAGTCAACTTCATTACATGATTATTTAAGGCCACTATTTTGGGCTGCTTAGAGATCTGTAAGACATGGTTTAGACTTAATGCCTTCTTCTGTGACCTAATTCCATAAAAAGAGAGAGAGAGAGAGAGAGAGAGAGAGAGAGAGAGAGATTTTGATACTTCACCCATCCCCTTTTCTGGAGGCAGTTATTTTTTTCATTAACCATAGGGCCCATCTGAGTAGAATCATCGTCTACTTGACCAACAATTAAAAACTTATTTCCTCTCACTTGCCAACGTGGTGCTAGGATCTAGAGGTCTACGCTGAATTTCTCTATTAGTGAATATGTGAAAGATAAGCTCAAACATGACCAATTTGGCCTCCTGTCACTAATATTACAAAGTCATTCAATACTTAGCTCATCTGTCATCCTTAGATGTGCAGTATTATTTATTACTGGAAAAAAGTCTGCCTCTCCAACACATTTGATACATGAAATTGAAATGAAATCAATTAAAATGAGTTATAGGAGTCTATATGGATTTGAAATGCTGTGCTTCCCAATTTACTTAGATTTTTTAAATAAAAAAAAAAACAAAACAGCACAATCTGCCTAAAATACATATTCCCAGATGTTCCTGGGACCCAGAGGCAAACTCCTATAATTCAAAATACATAATGAGGCCATTTTGTTTAATTAGCAACTGGAAAATTTAAATCCTTCCCACCCTGTAAGAGCCCCATTACACTACAGAAGGGCTCAAATATATTTTAAAAGTTAATTTACTACAAACCATAGTAATTAAGCTTTAACAATCTAAAAGGAATACACATTGCACCCTTGAACATTAATATTCAAGGTGTCAACAAGAAAGTGTCTTAGATCAATTTAATAAATAATGTGGAAATAGTTGCACTAAGCTAAAATACTAATAAACACACACATTTTTGACAAACTAATTTCATGTTTTCATACATACATACATACATATATATAAAGTGTGTATGTGTACATAATTTTAAAATCCAAAGTTGCATACCCTCACACCTAGAAGAGCACGCAGTGTGCCTCTCCTCTACACAACTAGGCATCACTGACTGGAGCGACCACTGGCTGCTCTCAAACTCCAGAGTGCTGCCTCTAGAGGCAGAATTTTCATGTAGAACAGGTGCCTTTTGTAGGCTCTTGCTTCACAACGCAAGCTCACTTAATAAAGGTAATTTCCCAAAGTTTCTGTCATTGGATACAAAATGATGCTCTTTGATCTAGCTGATTAAACCTTTCTTGAATGAAAAGAAACAAACAACAATTAAAAAAAAAAAAAACACAACAACAGTGAATCTAATAAAGCCGCAAGTGTGTCATTCAAAGTGCAGCCCAGATGCCTATGGATCCATCAGTAGGAGAGCTCCCCAGAGTACAGGAGTGTGTGGGCACATGCACATGTTATATAGATTGCTTTCACATTGGAGAATTAATTTAGTGATGGTCAACCTTCTCCACTCTTCAGCAACTATAAGCTACAAATTATCTGAAGTACTCCTTGCTAACAGAGTCAGTTCTTGGCTATTTGCCCAGAAAAAGGCGGTACTGGGGCAAGAAATAGGATGAATGCTCCCACACTGGACCTGGGCTGGACTGTGAAAGTGTGAATCACCTGAAGGGGAATGCTCCCCACAGCCCAGTCCAGGCTGGGCAAGACTAGCACGTGACAACTTCATCCACTGCAATCTGTTCGTTGGTTGCCTGTAAAGAGTCCAATGGTGTAGGCTGCTGCCTCCTGGCATACAAGTGTGGTCTTAAAGAGCAGTCAACAGCAAATTTTTAAATAGTTGTCATTTTTATAATTAACGATATATTAAGTACAAGTCTCAGACTAAGTAAGTTTTTAGCCACTTCTCAAATTCAGTTTGAAATGGTTAGAGAACACTGAAGACACCTACTGAGGAAGGAGGAATGGTCGTCTGTAAAGGAGTCCGACATACATGCTGGAGCAGATGAAGACCCAGACAGACTTCTGAGAAGATGGACAAAGAGGAGAGGGAGTGGTGTTGCCACAGACTATTATTACATTGACAATTCAATTATTTAGGATAGGATTTTGATCCACTGCCCATTACCACCTGGTAGCAAAAACCCTCCACAATGAAAACTCGAAAACTGTATTTCTCTAGGAATTCACATAGTTTGTGAGTGTGAGTATCTTAGAGCAGCACCATAAAACATGCAGGAAACTCTGCTTGAACAAAATCAGAAACATGCCTGCTGCCTCTCAGGACACACATGAAGCTAGGGCACACTGAAACTCACAGGTGCCCTACTGACTGCTGTTGTTCAAAGTCTAAAAGCTCAGGATTCTATTTCTAAGACCTCATTACAAATTAAGAAATCACAATCAGAGGAATCAGGAGGACAGGGCATATATCTACTTGATTAACAGTGGCAAATTTCTTACTAACTACCATTGATCACTGAGAAGTTGTTCTCTTAAGGAAAACTGTTCAAAAACACAGAAAGATACCAGAGGCAATTTCTCCAAGGGAAAAAAGTTAAATTCAACATAATTTGTCAATTTCCATCTTCAGTAATATGCAAAAACAATCTGAGGTACAAAACCGGTAAGAAACTCTATAAATATGAGGCCACAGGACAATGAGAGTTCATTAGCTCCAGGAAGTAAGTGTAAAAGAGACTCAAACAGAGGATTCTCTGCACGACTGGGCTTGGAGATTTTGTTTCTCCTTTCCCATTTCAAGCTTAAGCAATCATCTATAAATAACAGGGCAATCATTTTTTTCTTTCTGATTGGCTAGATTAATTTTTGGAATTGGGAGATTGGGAGGACAAGCTATTTTTTGAAGCAGCATCACGCAATAGGTTAGACTAAGTCATGTACCAAAGCATTAGTTTTTCTGAAATAATTCATCTTTAAGTGACCCTAAAGAGAGATTTAAAAGGAAAGAGAATTTAACATTATTACCGCAGAAGACCAACTGTATGGGTGATCTGGTCCTAGTGTAAAAATTCATCTGTAAACAATCCATAGAGTCTTCATTTAAAGGTAAGATTTAAGGCACACCAGACATGATAGGGGCACTAAAAGCAAAAGATAGAGGGTACGTTTCTCACTTTTGATTCCTATATGCACCTTACAGGGAAAGGTACTTTGACACACAACTCTGACAGAGGTGACTTCTTAAGCTCTACCCCTGCACTTCTCCCCTTCCCAAGAGAGCTCACATTGAACCAAGTTACATACTTCTCTAGTGTGAATTTTCTGATCCCATCAGAAACACAATATTGATGAGGGCCTTCATAATACAAAGGAAGTAAATACAAGATAGTTAAAAAGGAAAAATTCATCATCTCCACATCAGGCATTAGAACTCTAAATTGTAGAGCAAAAGCACACGCACCAGAGCTCCAGTCCATTCCGAGAACAGTCACTGCATGCTCTTATCAGAGCACCAGTCTAATGTGGGGGAAAATGTTTTACATAAAAGTTCAGAAGAGACATTTTATCCTTTAAACATCATCAGTAGAAGAGATATAGGCAGCAACCCTCAGGAGTTGGATCATCCTTTGTTCAACAGTAACTTACTGTTTCAATTAAGTTCAAATGATTAGCAAAAAGAACACATGGTTTTAATAAAATCCATGAAGTTCAAGATTGTCCTTTTATGAAACCCTTCACATGATATGCTTCTCCCAGGAAGTTTGCCTGCCCTCTTTTGTAATGCATTTGATGCAAGCTATAGTCACCTTGTGATTGCTAGTGTTATCAACACACATTCACAGTTCTTGAAATAATGCATACCAATGAGACATTTCATTTTATATCCATGTAGAATGCCATCTTCTTCTCATATTTAAGTGATTTTTCATGTGTAGAAGAATATCCTAATACTAAGTATAAATTCTACAATAATAAAATTGTAGTTAAGATTTGAAATAATTTCAGGTAGCAGGCGTAGAAAGAACATGTCCATGTTTTAGATGAACCATCTCTTACTCTTAGAAGAGTTATGACAAAAAAACATTATTAGGTAACAAAGCTCCCAAAGTATATAAATAAAAATGCCTACATTACATTTATGCTAAATATTTAAGAGTAAATTTATAGGCAGAAATAACTAAGTATTCAACTACCCCCAATCTGCGAACATAAAAAAATTAAAATAAATAGAATCTCAATTGATTAGTTATGAACTGCAACAGTAATTTCAATCTTATTACAGATCACTGAAACCATCTTTTCAATGTGCTGCAGATTTAAAAACATTTAAATAAATTTTTCACATTGGGAATATTGAAGGGGTCAACTGACATGATGGTTTTGGGTTATAAAAAACAACGCATGAACCAGGGAGGAGAAAACCATTCCTCATTCTTAGTGTCGACTAGGTGGCGTGTTATGGCAGTTTTCCTTCGTGATGTGACACAGTGTTGTGGAGAAAATCAGAGGCAACGAGAATGTGTTCAGTTCAAGATATCAACTTGGCATCCTGGCGAAGCCAGTGTAGTCCCTGCCGGGTGTAACGAACTAGGTCTGTCATGATGCTTGCGTTAAAGATGAGAGGGCCCATTACTTTATCCAGTTCAGCAAAGAATTCTAGAAAATCAAAAACACTTGTTAAATGATGCAACTCTTTGAATCACTGCTTTAAAATTTTCACTCTAGATTATAAAAGACTTCACATGAAATTAAAAAACACTGCTTCCTCCACTAAACTGGTAACTGCCCACATTTTAGAAGAAGCCATCTCATAGTTTAAGTCATAAAAACATTTTAAGAGGCCTTTGTGGTCAGGAATTAAGTGTTAAACAAACAGAATCTCACTGATAGAATTAGAATTAGAATTGCCATGTCATGCAGGAAAATTATTAAAATGGAGACCTAGTGCTACAATGTACTGTTACTCAAACATTCTCTGTGTACTGTTTCTGTATAAGCAAGAGGTGCACGTTTCCCATAAGAGTAACTTATAGAGGTTAGACACTTAGGATAGCCTGTAGCTAACTAACCTTTCTGTTGTAATCATATACCAGGCAAGATTGGTAAACTAAATCCCATTTCAGGCAATAATTTAAAAATGTAAGGGATAGAAATAAAAGGATTATTATTATATGAACAAATATAGGTTGATGTGCATGTGAGGCTGGGCATAGGGAGTGGATGATAGTAGCTAACATTTGATTTTAATGCAATTTGAGGTAAAAATAGAGGGATGGCGACTCAGTAAGGAGTTTTCACACACGCAAAGAGAAAGGTCATTCTCATGATTAAAACCTCAGGCTATTCAAACAACACAAGAAATCAACAGTCAAGGAGAAAAGGATCTTTTTTACATAATTCCAACTAATGAATGCAGAAGAAATGTCAGGGAAAAAAATCCTGATAAATTTTCTATTTCCCAACAGAATAACTGACAAGAATAATGATCAATGGATGCTAAAAGCCTAAGTTATAGTTTAATAGGGCCTCTTACATCAAAGTGATCAAGCTCACACCATCTGAATCAATCAATGGTCGTATCTTACCATCACTAAAAAAGGGATAACCATCACGTGACTCATAATATTTTTAACAGGAAATCCATAGCAGTACCACCTATGAAACATTCTTACCTGCTAATGATAAACTTGAATCTAATCAAGTCTCAAAATATAACTCTTACACAAGAACAAGTTAAACGACACCATGAGGACGTAATCTGTCAAATCCAGAACATGACACATTGTACGCCCAGTTTCTCCTTGACATTAATAGCATAGCCAAGAAAAAAAAAAAAAGAGTGGGCGAGGGGGACATATTTAAAAAGACACTGATGATGGATCCTGTCTAAAACAAATCCAACTGTCAGGAAAAAAGTGTGGTTGAGATAATTCAGATGTCTGATGGTAGACTACATATTAGATGATATACCGAAGTTATCGTTAAATTTTGTTGGATGTGATAAGGTATGATGGCCATGCTTTTGTCCCTCTCACATAAAGAGGCATACCAAAGCATGCTGAGATGCAGTGTTATAACATATAGTTTTGGCTTTAAAATTCTCCAGGTGAAAAGAAAGTGAGGTGGGTGAGGAGTTGGGGGAGAGAGAGAGAGAACCAGGACAAGATTTGTAAAATGTAGTGTTGTTGAACCAAAGTTCTTTCCTTTGTCAATGTTTGGAAACTGCAATACAAAAAGTGAAAATAGGAAAATTGAGGCTAGAAAACTGGCATCAGAGAGAAGAATGGAATGAAAGTAGAGGGACTTAAGAAGAATTCAGCTTTATAACTTTTCCTGAGCAGTACTGACAGTATTTACACTTTCTGTTGGGGATCCCCTTCTATAGTTCTCTATTTCCCTCTTCGTCTAGTTTTATTGAGAAATAACTGACATACTCCACAGTATAAGTTTAAGGCATTAAGCATGCTGACTTGATTTACACATATCGTAAAATGATAATCACAATAGATGCAGCTAACATACATAATTTTCACCTGACTACGTGCTCATGTTGTAAGTGTGACTATATGCTGTGACAAAAGAGCATGATTGATAGGCTACTTTAGTGCTTCCCTGCAAAGGATCTACCTGAATAAAAGGCTATACAAACATGTATGCTAATTATATCTACTATATTAAGCTAGCACTTACCTCTAAGAGCCTTAAATATCTTATAATTCTCGATGTTCTTAGTTTCAGAATATAAAATAAACTTAAGGTACAAAGCTTCAAATGACCTAACATTAAAGAATACTAGAAAATTAATCACTTTGTTTATCACCTAAGTTTCTTCCAACATTCATCTAAAAATCCAGTACGAATGTACTCCTTTATATATAAAACATCTCTTATGAGCAAATATCTAGATATGATCCTATGCCTATAGCCAAATTTGCTGTTAACCATCCATTACATTTATAGTAATACCTGCATTTAACGTGCCAGAATAGAGGCATATTTGTCTTAGACCAAAAACTATTTTTACCTTAATTTGTGTCACTAGTATAGTGAAAGATATTTTTTTATCAAATTCAATAGATTTAGTATGACTGCTAAGAAAAGGAAATTAACAAACTGATTAAGTCTAGACTAGATAATAAATCAAATGCAGATCAGACACTTATTTAACTAGATCACAGAGCTCCTTTAAATAATTCTATCCCTCAATCAAAGTTTCTCCAGAAACCTACCAACCTTTTTGCTCTTTGGAAAGCTGTTCAGCTTGGTCCCAAATTTCAGTGGCATAGAGGAAGTTGGATGTAACCTGAACATAGCTGGCTGCCATCTGGTGGATCCTCTGTGGAATGGTCACTGAAGAACCACTTGCTGAAGCACTACTGGCCCCAGAAGAATAATTTCCTGAATTGCCTGGTGACAACTTTGGAGAAACAGGGGAAGGCATCCCAACAGCTTTGCTACATAAAGAAAAATGGGAAGCTTGTTTACAAGGTGAGCATGATAAAATCAATTTGTTACCGGTTCTTTCTACACAAAAGGCTTTAAAAATTTTATATTCTGGGCCTCCCTGGTGGCGCAAGGGGTTAAGCACTGTACTATGAAGCAATCCGCAGCCTCTGCAGCACGAGTTTGATCCCCAGCCAGCCAGGGAGCAACCCACATGGCGTGGCAGACCCCTCCTGTCTTGCCCGTGTCTCCCCTCAGTGGTGTATTTCAGTCAGTCTGCCTGTTCTGTTCCCCACTCTGTCTCTGGTAAATCCTCTCGCCCCCCACATCTCTGGCCTGTACCCAGCTCTTGTATGCATAAATAAATAAATCTTAAAAAAAAATTATATTCTTTTAAACTTAGAAGGGATCCCAGAGAAATACATTTTCTTCTACATAAGCACTTAGTTCACTAAAGGCTACAGTGAATTATAATCTTATCTAGACTCTTTGTTTAATGAATGGCAACAGCACAAGAGATGGAAAGCGCTCAGATAGTCATATACATTGTTAGTAACAGTTCGAAGACTTACAAGCTGGGTTGCTTTAATCTCAGTTAAATACACTTTTCATCTGTTTTGGAATATAATTAGCTACTTCTTAAATTGTTTTATAAAAAGTTGGTGGAATTTAACAACACCCCAAAATTGCGGTAATAGATAGGAAAATCTTATTTTGAACTTCATAATTTCTGGTAATTTCCTAGTTTAACCAAGTTTTTCAGAGTTTACCAATGGCACAGCTTTCTCAATCAAGGGTGATCATCTTAAGCTTCTTGTCAATTAAATATTTCTTAGAACACACACACTGAAATCTAGCAGATTATTTCAGTGGTGCTAAAGCTGGCAGAAGTGCCCAAGAGCAGGAAAATCAAACAAAAGGTTTTTTTGGAGGGGAGGGGGAATTGCTTTTCTGTTAAAATATTTCTATCTGTACTTTCAGAACTATAAATCTGGTTAAGGAAATACTAAGGGCAAAGACAGACTGTCAATGAATATAATAATTGAACAAAAAAACTCAAAAAATTTATTTCATGATGTTTTCTCTCCTTTTGGAGGTGGATAGAATTGGGAGTGATTGTGAGTATGGTGGAGAAACCAATGATGTCACCATTATTAACTTCTGGCAGCATCCTGACATCATTAGAGATAAATCCTTTATAATAAAAACCCAAGCAGTTTGAGGTAATGTAAAAAAAACACTTCTGCAGGTGAACTATCCCCCTCTTTCATCTTTTTAAGCTTATGCCATTATATATACAATTTGTAAAAAATAAACATGAAAAATAACTTCCAAAAATACTATTTTACAGATAGTACTAATTTTTTAAAAGTCATCTTTCCATTTTTGGCAAGCCATCCCATTTGTATGTAAAAAATAAACTCGTCACAAATATTTCAAAGAATAAAATTCACCTACCTTCCCAAGCCAGGTGATGGTGCTTGAGAATTATTATAAGAATTCTGCAGAGAAAATAAAATGTATTTAGTAAAAAACCCCACTATTTATGAAGTACTAAGTATATTCAAAGACACTGGGGCCAAAATGATCCTAATAAACTTCATTAATTAGAAAGCATCCTCTGAGGGTGTGTGCACCTGTGCTCGTGTATAAATGTACAACAGAAATAGTGGTTTAGGGCTTCCCTGGTGGCGCAAGGGGTTAAGATGCAATCCATGCAGCTCGCCGTAGCCACTGCAACGCAACTTCGATGCCCAGCCAGGGAGCTATGCACTTGGCGCAGCAGACCTCTCCTGACTCGCTCGCTGCTCCCCTCAGCAGTATATTTCAGTCAATCTGCTGTTCTGTTCCCCACTCTGTCTCTGGTGAATCCTCTCACACCCCCCACACCTCTGGCCTGTATCCCAGTTCTTGTATGTATAAAAAATAAATAAATCTTTAATAAGAAAGAAATAAAATAAAGTAAAAAAATAAAGAAAAGAAAAGAAAAATTAGAAAGAGTAGTTTAGCTGACAGCTGAGATATTCCAGAAGACTTATAGGGAGAAAGTATAACATTCATAAGGATAAAGAGGGGAGAGGGATATAATAAAAGTGAGTCTTACTATGTACAAAGGCTGCAGAAATGATAATGTCTGAGAGCCATACAGCTTTCCTGAAACTGCTGAAAGGTTTTGAAAGGAACAAGAGTGAATGACCTAGAGGCCTTGCAGGTCAGATTAAGGAATCTGGACTTGACCTCAAGGTAATGGTAAGGGTTGCATGTCATAATCAAGTAGGATTTAAGGAAAATTTATGTGGTAGTGTCAAGAAAAAGCAGAAAGACTTTTGTAGGAAACAAAGTCTAAGGAGGCATGACAGTGAAAACAATAGAACTTTTTAAAAGTATAAATTAGGTATGATTAAAAAAAGGCTTGGAATGTTATTAAGAGCTGCTACATATGGTTAAATAGGTTCTAGAACCAGAAATATGTGCATTTGAAACTTTCCAGGCAATCTCAAACTTATTTGAAAATCCCCAAACAGTAGCTAACTCCTGTGCAAGGGGCATTTCCTAGGAGATACACACCTTCTCTCCTAGGAAATGGACCCGCTTGTTATGTACACTTACCTTCAAGTGCTCTGTCAGTGTTTTTGAGTACTTCAGGGCATTTTCCTTCTTTAGTTTGAAGAGCCTCAGGTACAGCAGAGACTGGCATCGCAGGCTAGCCAATGGAAAAGACCAATTTATTTACCAAGACAGCAGACCCTGGTCACATGTGCACAGACAAGCTTTCACTGTACAAGAGCACAGGACTGGAGTGTTCGAGCAGACCATGGCATAAGGTCAACAATGCAAACCCTTAGTTATAATTAGTTACATATTTAGGTACATCTCAATGAAGAACATGGCTTGTTTGCTAGTTGTTATTGGTGTATACTCTTAAAGAGAAAGAAGAAGAGAACGAGGACTAGCCTTTTATTAGGTGACATATGAATATCAAAACCTCACTCTCATTATGCCAACATTATCATTATAATGCATGCATTAAGAAAAAAAAGCACTGAGAGACAGAACCACTATGTCGAATTATAAATAATCTAAAATTAAAAAAAAAAATTTGGAAACTCAACTAAATATTACAATCTGATGAAACATAAGTAAACCTTCTAAGATGGTTCACAAAGGCCGTATGGTCATCACAGCCTACCGCTTGGTCATTTTTACTTCTCACTGATCAACTTCAAGTTTCTTTCCACTACTCAGACCAAATTTGTTCCCTCTACCCAGAGACTAGCCTCACTTAATTTACATACTTAACCAATTATTTGATTACTTATTTCTCCTCACACTAGACTATAAGCACATGACAAACAGTACTGTGTCTTTATTTCCAGGTACATTTCCCATTGTTAAACACAGTGCCAGGTGAAAAAAGTACCTATAACACATGAACTGATAATATTTCCTGGAGCTGCAGCAAACAAGTCATATTCTTCATTCTGAGCAAGCTAAATGTTTGCTCCCTGAGGAAAAAATATATCTGTGACTAGAGAGATAACTATAATAGAAGAGACTGGAAAAGTGACCGCTTAAGATAACGGAAGTTTCCAGTACCAGTGCTTCTCTACTAGGGTTTTGGTAAACAAAGCAATGGATCAGAGTGTGACAACAACTAAATAAAATCTTTCAGGAGAAACTGTGTTTGTTATTTTCTATTTTACCTATCGGAATAGATTTATGACTGGGCTATAGGACATTAATTGAAGAGTTAACTTTCAACAGAAAGAACACAGAGAGCACAATTTATTATGGAACTGCCTGTCATGTACCAGCAGGCTAGAAACACTGACCAAACACAACACTTACCAAAGTACAGCAAGTCTTTTATCTGCAGCTGTAGCATCTGGTGCCATATGATTCTTTAGCTTCATAGTGTATCTGTGAATTAAACAAACACCACACTATAAAATACTTCATTTCCATCTTAGGATTTCCTTTGTCCTTAATACATAAGAAACAAAACTAAATTAAGGCAAAAATACACACTGAAGTATTCAGTTCTTCTGTAAAGAGGGTAATGGGTCAGGCGTCCTCTTCAGCTTTACTATACACACTTATGCTCTACTTCATGACCTGTCAGTCAGTGATAGACCACCTAGGTGTGTAATAGGCTACACTGTATACGTTTGTGTAAAATTATAGCTTATGACATATACAAAAGGATAAAATCAACTAACAACACATTTCTTAGAGTATTTCAATCACTGAATGACAGCTGACCGCAGTTTCTCCAGCCCCTCCCTGTTTTTGGATCAGAGAAGTAACATGGCCAAAGATGTGCCAGGTTTTCCCACTTACTTGATGAGATCAGCTGTCTCTGAGTACATAGGGAATGGGGATTTGGATTCCTGAGCATTTTTCTCTAATGCATTCCCACATTCAATGAAAGAAACCACAGCATCAAGATAGAATACAGCTTTCTCGAACCTATCGGACTGAAGACAGAATAATAAAGTGATGAGAGCTGCACTGATGTATTATGGGACAAACAAACAAATGAAGTTAATTTGATTAAATATATAAATGCAAAAATATTTACATACCAATGCATCTGCATTGTGCTTTAGTTTTTTTGCTTCTTGTAAATAATGGTCTGCTGAGTAATTTCTGCAATGTAAGTTTTATTGTAAATAAAATGGCAAATATTTTCATAAGATGAACATGAGATTATTTTCGTCTCTAGCACCCCTCGGTTTCCATGTCCTCAATTAAAGAAAATAAGCTATTACTAAATACTCATTTCAGTTTCTTCTGACAAATGTTTTTATCAGGTTAAGAGCAAAAATTGCTTTGGCCAACTCATGGCAAATTTTCTACTCAGGAAAATAAAAGCAAACTCCCTACTATTAAATACTACTTACCAAATTGTTGGAAAGATTCAAAGTAAATAAAATGTGGGCAGGAGAAATAACCTTTAATCAAATTAAAGGAAAAAACTAACATAACTCTTACTAATTCAAGAAAGCCCCTACTGTAAAGTGACACCAGCACAGCAAACCTCTACTGGACTAACAGTAGAGACTAACTCTTTGAAAAGAGTTATGAAGTTAAGATAAAGGAGCATCACTTGAATTGCCTTTCAAACTAAAACCTGAATATTCTGTGGATCACAAGACAAGTATCAAATCTGCTCACTGAGAGAAATTAAATGAGTTTCTTATATGTTGACTGGAACAATTTCTTGAATACGTTAAAAAAACAAACAAGGTCCACATTTCTCTCACCTGTCGTCAAAGGCAAGCTTTGTTCTTCGAGGCTTAGAGGCTTCAGGAGTTGGTGTAGATGGAGGGCAGTTAGAGGAGCTATTTGGTACCTTTTCCTGACCAAAAAAATACATTTTAAAATTGTAAGATTAATATTAAAATAAAATTATTTCTTGAGCCTCTGCCAAAAAAGGAAACAAAATTCCATTGCACTCAGTAATTAATTTTGTTGTTTTAAAACTTCTGAATTTCAGAATGTAAACTTTCTTTTCATAGAACAGGTCTATTTTATATAACCAAACAAAATCACTTAAATATTAAATTATATATCAGGCACCTGGCCTAGTGCCTGGCCTAGGCACTTGTTAAAACAAGGAAGACACAAATCTAATAACAAAATGGCAGTACTACTTAGGACAAAATTTATTGATAATTATTGGTCAATGAAAATGGCAATAATATCTAGTGTTTATGATAAGCTTATTATTTACCAAGCACTAAGTACTTACCAGTCATTAATTCAACATGCCTACAAAATATGTACTGCTACTAGCACAGAATAAAAACAAAATCTCAAAGAGGCTGAGTAACTTGCTGAAGTTCATATAGATTTTTTTTTTTAAGATTTATTTTTTATTTATACAAGAACCAGGCAACAGGCCAGATGCGCGGGAGGGTGAGAGGATTCACCAGAGACAAAGAGGGGAACAGAACAGGCAGACTGAAGAAATACACTGCTGAGGGGAGCAACGGGCGGCAGGAGAGGTCTGCGGGCCACGTGGGTTGCTCTGAGGCCGGTGGGGATCGAACCGGCACTGCAGAGGCTGCAGACAGCTTCACAGTGCTGCGCTCCTGTGCAACCAGGGAGGTCCTCAAATAGCTTTTAAGCAGCATTCCTGTAATTTGGGGTTTTAAATTCAGATCTGCCAGATTTCAAAAGCCTAGCCATTTTCTTAAAACTTTATTCTGCTTACTACCAACACAGTCCTCTCTCTATGCAAGAGTTATAACCAGCTCTGCCTTCCCAGCTCTTCCCCATCCAGTCCTATTTTTAGAACTGGACACACACTTTGCCATAAAAAACATCATAAATAAGGGCCTACCCAGTGGCGCAGTGGTTGAGCGCTGGGTTGTGAAGCTACCCGCAGCCTCTGCAGTGCGGGTTCGATCCCTGGCTGCTCCCCGGCCACCGGTGGAGGGTCCCACATGGCGCGCAGACCTCTCCTGCCGCCCGCTGCTCCCCTCAGCAGTGTGCTTTGGTCCTTCTGCCTGCTCTGCTCCCCGCTCTGGCTCTCACCCCCCCCGCGCTTCTGACTGTACCCAGTGCTTGTATAAATAAATAAAAATAAATCTTTAAAATAAAAAACCATCATAAATAAGGAGAATTGATCCATAAATGCATGAATATTTTATCATTAGAAAACCCAGTAATATATCATTTTTTGTTTTGTTTTGTTTTTGTTTTGTTTTTATAGAGGCATGTTTTTGTTAAATTTATTTATTTGTTTGTTTGTTTTGTTTATACATGCACTGGGTACAGTCAGAAGCACGGGAGGGTGAGAGGATTCACCAGAGACAGAATGGGGTGCAGAACAGGCAAATGACTGAAATGCACTGCTGAGGAGAGCAGCAGGTGAGACAGGAGAGGTTTGCTGTGCCATACAGGTTAGCTCCCTGGCTGCAGATCAGGCCATAGCCGTGATAGTGCTGGGACTTAACCTGTAGGCCACCAGGGAGCCCCAAGTCCCTAAGTTTAACTGGAAGAAAACTAAAGTTTCTGAAAATAAAAAAAAAAGTTTCCAGCTATTTCAACACACTTTTCTTACATAAAAATTATGTCAGTTTGGTTTTCCAGGTTACCTAGTTTTTATTTAGTTGGTATAATAAGAAATAGCATATTTTCTAACTATAGATTTCCCTCTAATAAGCCTATATATAACTGACTAAACCAGGAACTGGTAAGACTAACAGTAACAATCCTTTTTTTTTTTTTTAAAGATTTATTTATTTATACAAGAACTGGGGTACAGGCCAGAAGTGCAGGAGGGTGAGAGGATTCACCAGAGACAGAGCAGGGAGCAGAACAGGCAGATGAACCAAAAACACTGCTGAGGGGAGCAGCAGGCGAGACAGGAGAGGTCTGCTGTGCCATGTGGGTATCTCCCTGGCCAGCCGGGATAGATCCTGCACTGCAGAGGCTGCGGACAGCTTCACAGCGCTGTGCTCAACCTGCTGCGTCACTGGGGAGACCAAACAATAACAATTTTAAAACCATTATGTGCCATGAGATTTTAAAATCAAAGTGGTTTGGGTCAATTTTATATTTTGTCAATGACATGAGTAACAAATGACTATATTTAATGCAACAACTACTTTCTTTTCTCCCAGTAAATGCAGAAATAAACGTCAAAATAAGACACAAATTCCTGCTTTCAAGAAGCTGACAAGTCAAGTCAGTAAGGAAGAGACAAAGACAATGATTTTTACAACCTGAGATAACAGAAGCCAGATGAGCAGATGAGCTCACTAAAAAAGCGTATTTAAAAAATAAAAAAAGCGGGCCTCCCTGGTGGCACAGTGGGTTAATAAGCACTGCACTATGAAGCAATCCACAGCCTCTGCAGCACAAGTTCGATCTCCAGCCGGCCAGGGAGCAACCCACATGGTACAGCAGACCTCTCCTGTTGTGCCTGCTGCTCCCCTCAGCAGTGTATTTCAGTCAATCTGCCCCACTCTGTCTCTGGTGAATCCTCTCACCCCTCACACCTCTGGCCTATACCCCAGCTCTTGTATGCATGAGTAAATAAATCTTTAAAAAAAAAAAAAAATAAAAAAATAAAAAAGCATGGAGAAAAATCCTATAAAGGATTAGGAAATGGACAAAGAACCAGTCAGCAGGTAGATAAAAATTAGGGCTGTGAATAAGTTCAACAGGGCAGTCAGATTCCTTCAGGACATTAGGATTCTCTAAACTACTACAAAAGGGTATCCAGGTTTGAAAAAGCCTGCTGTGTATCTCAACTTTAAAAAGCTATTCACAATTGAATTACTTCTAAATATTTAATTACCACATTTAATAAGCACAACTAACTACATTTAACGGTCCAATTTTTCAATTCTCAGACCTTCGCTGATCTATGTCACAAATAATAATCCAATAAATTATATTCTTTAAAATTCAGGAATTTTCTTAATTTGGTGAGGGAATTTGCTCCCTCTCAGAACAGTTTAGAAAGCAATGCAAATAGCCTAGAAAGCAAATTGAGGGTGAGGGTCCATTAAAGAATATCTTAAATGGAAAAGCTTTTTAATGAAAAAGCTTCTTTGATTCAATTCACCATTCACACACATTAAAAATAGTGCCCAACAATATGATCATGCTCGAGCAATAAGGTCAACTATAACATCAGTGCTCAAGATATTTCCACTCTTCGTGAATCAAAAGTCAAATGGTTGCTTTTTTCACTTATGTAATATAATTTGTATAATCTAATCACAAAATGCCCAAAGTCAATTTCAAATCATAGAGAAGAATTCAATCACAGCAACTGGAATTATTTAAAATTAGATCACAACCAGATTCTCCAGTTACAAATTTCTATTTTGATTAATAAGCATGTAGCCAGTCTTCTGTTTTCATGGTTTTAGATCACAGTTTATGTTTACTCTCAAGACTATAAAAATGCATAGGCCTATAAAATTTAATGAGCTACTCATAAAATTTTCAAAGCACAGCATTACCATGGGGAAGTCACAGAGCAACGAGATTCATTTTCAAAGAGCTCAGGCCCGGGACAGCTTACCTTCACCTCCTTAGAGCTACTGGAAGTCTTCCCCTCAGTCTTCTTCTGTTTGGATGTGGAGGAACTGCTTTTGCTGCTACCACTGTTCTCTTTGTTGCTGTTATTACTTGACTTTAAGGAAGAAGACTGACTAATAGTCCTCTTCCGAGAGCCATGCTCTGTTTTTGAATCTTTTGAGGGAACAGGTCCAGCGGGAGAAGGCAACAGGTCCTTTTCTTTTGTAGCACTCTGCTTAGATGACCTGCCAAACCAAACAAATGCCCTCATTTCCCCACACAGTCATATAGGGGTGATGGATTTTTCCAATTCTCTTTGCTTTCAAGACAAATTTGTTTTTCCCAATTGGGTTACTAGGAGACATGATTTCTGTAAAACAGAACTATAAATTTCATGCAGGCAAGCATTTTGACTGGTTTCCCCACAACCCTTTGCTGGCACATCCAGGGCCTAAATCTTGGCATGCTACACAAGTATTTCAGTAAATATTGATTGAATAAATGTAGAAATATGAACAAAGAGATAAATGGCAAGCAAAAAATATTCATGCTTATAAGTCAGTAATGTTTCCCAAGTTATAGGCAAGCTTGTTATCTACCCAGAAAGCAGTGAAACTTAAATTCTTACCCCTAACTCTACTAAAAAAAAAAAGAGAGAGAGAGAGGAAGTAACTGAATCTTAAAGGCATTCTATCCCTATTAGCCTAAAACAGAAGTTCCCACTATAGGGCACATGTATGTGTGTGCATGGATATGACATGTACTTATTAAAAGGAATATTCTAAGAGCACAATTGAAAGTATCCAATAACACATGACAGACATATATAAACACATATGCAACATAGTTTGGGGACATACTCTCTGGTGCTAGATGGCTTGTGGCCTCCTGAATTCTTGTCCTCTGTTTTGGGTTTCTTGCTCTCACTGGCTCGGTTATCATCTTCATTCTAAATGAAAAACAGAAAATAGCAGCTATCAGGTTTGATTTTTATTCTTCTAACTTCAGTTTCCAGCACTATTCATCCCTTAATAGTTTAACTTTGATTACCTTCAGAAAAATAATAAATGCTCAATAAATTAGGTTTTAAGGTTAAGAATTCTATTATCTTAGATATCAAATATCAAAACACATTCCTAGTCTTTTAGACAGCATTTTTTTCAGGCTGATGCTATATTTAGGGGGATGAAAACTGTAGAATGATAGTTAAGATAAAATTCACATTATCTGAAAGATAAAGTTTACTCTCTAAAAACACACCATTCAATGGTTTTTAACATATCCAGAGCTGTACAAGCATCACCACAATCAATTTTTAGATTATCATAAAACCCAAAAGATTATATATATCCATGAGCAGTAACTTCCTATTCCTTTCATCCTCAAACTCTGGACACATTTTTTATCTTCATGAATTTACCTATTCTAAACATGTCATATAAATGGAATCACATACAGTAGGTATGGTCTTCTATGTCTGGTGCCCTTCAATTAACATAATATTTTTAAGGTTCATTCATGTTGAAGCATGTATTAACACTTCATTTCCCTTTCTGAATATATTCCACTGAAGTCATCCATTCATCAGTTCTGAGCCATTTGGGTTGCCTCCAAGTTTTGACTAATATGAGGTTAATACTGCCATGAATATTCAATTACAATTTTTTGCCTGCTATGTTTTCTTTCTTTTGGGTATATACCTAGGAATGGAACTTCTGGGTCATAAGGTTAACACTACCTTTAATTTTTTGAGGAACTGCAAAACTGTGTTCCAAAATGGCTATATCATTTTTTTTTTAATTAATTTTTGTTTATTTATTTATTTATACAAGCACTGGGTACAGTCAGAAGCGCGGGAGGGTGAGAGGATTCACCAGAGCCAGAGCGGGGAGCAGAGCAGGCAGAAGGACCGAAGTACACTGCTGAGGGGAGCAGCGGGCGGGAGGAGAGGTCTGCGCGCCATGTGGGACCCTCCTCCGATGGCCGGGGAGCAGCCGGGGATCGAACTGGCGCCGCAGAGGCCGCGGGCAGCTTCACAACCCAGCGCTCAACCACTGCGCCAGCGGGGAGGCCCAAAATGGCTATATCATTTTGCATTTCCAGCAGCACTGTATGAAAATCTTAATGCTGCTTATCTTTACCAATACTTTCTTTATTCTTTTTAAAGATTTATTTCTTTATGCATACAAGAACTAGGGGATATAGGCCAGAGGTATGGGGGGTGGTGAGAGGATTCACCAGAAACAGAGTGGGGAACAGAATAGGCAGAATGACTGAAACACACTGCTGAGGGGAGCAGCGGGTGAGACAGGAGAGGTCTGCCGCGCCATGTGGTTATCTTCTTGGGCGGGGATTGAACTTGTGCTGCAGAGGCTGGGGATAGCTTCATAGGTTGCGTCTTAACCCCTTGCGCCACCAGGGAGGCCTTCGCCAATACTTTCATTGTCTGTCTTTCTGATTACAGCCAAGCCTAATGATTCTTTTTAATGTTTTTTTTTTTTAAACATCCTAGCTGAAACAAAAACTGGGAGCCCATTCCTAATTGCCAGTGTTACTTTCCTGAGTGAATCTAAGCTTTCCCATTTCCTTAATATTAAGGTACAAAATTGCAAACATAAGAATGTGTTCTCTATACACAAGATGAAAGATGGACATGTGACCATCTGAGAAAAAGTAATCTACAGACTTTATTACCCTTGGGTGGATATTCCTCTCAGCACCACTTGATTTATATCCAGGAATTGACACAGACACGTAATTTTACCAAAGCCAAAAATCTCAAAGATCATCACTGAGATTTCTAGTGCTACATATTTTTAAAAATAAAAATTACCTCCTCTTTCTTTTCAACAAGGCAGCAAAGGGGACATGAAGATGCAGAGCCTAGACAAGATGCAGGCAAGACCATAATTGTCAAGGTCGAGCCCAGTGACACCACTGAGAATGTTAAGGCCAAAATTCAAGACAAGGAGGGTATCCCACCTGCCCAGCAGGTGGATATCAGGTGCTGACAAATAGCTACAAGACAGTCTCACTCTCTCAGACTACAATATTCAGAAAGCGTCTGCCCTGCGCTTGGTGCTGCACCTGCAGGGTGGCATCATCAAGCTGTCCTTCTACCAGCTGGCCCCGAAATACAGCTGCAAAAGATGATCTGCCACAGTATTATTCTTACCTGTACCCCCAAGCTGTCAAATGCCCCAAAAAGTATGACCACACCAGCAACCTACATCTCAAGGAGGTAAAATAAGATCCTATAACTGGCTCTTCCTCTGTTCACAGGGTGGAGTCCTGCCCAAACCCCAAGCACCTGGGTCTCAACAAAGTTTCCCTTTCATTGACTAGAGCAGTAAAAATAAATATAAATTTACTTATAGGGATTAATATAAAAAATACAGCAGGAATGTAAGTCAATGAGATGTGGGTAAGGTAAGGCCACATGAGGCACTTCTTTTAAAGGAAAGGTTGTTTTAAATTACAAATTATAAATGTAAAATTTTAAGTAAAAAAGTAAAAAGGACTTTATTTTCTTTCTTTTGTTTTAAAGATTTATTTATATCAGAGCTGGGGTGCAGGTCAGAGACATGGGAGGATGAGAGGACTCACCAAAGACAGAGTGGGGAGCATAACAGGCAGAATGACTGAAATACACTTCTGAGGGGAGCAGTGGATGAGACAGGAGAGGTCTCGTTTGATCCCTCGCTGGGGATCAAACTCATGATGCAGTGGCTACTGACAGCCTCATAGTGCTGAGACTCAACCCCTTGTGCCACCAGGGAGGCCCAGGACTTTATTTTCTATATAATAGTTTAAACATTTGAAAATCTTTTTTTTTTTTAAGATTTTAAAAAAATTTATGCATACAAGACCTGGGGTTTACACCAGAGATGTGAGGGTTGAAAAATACCATACTCTTCCTATCTGAGGTTCTCAAGTTCAACTGGGATTGGGGTTTTGTTCTGAGTCAACCCAGTGTAGCCATTCCAGTGCCTGTTCATATTTCAGTATTTTGAAATCATGTTCAAACATTCACACATATGTATCAAGGGAAATTATACTACTGTTCTATACATATTATTGGAATTAACCTTACTCTAAAAATTCCTCACTAGAGCTAGAAGATCAAATTATTTCTTCCAAAGTTTTCACTTGTTTAAGGTATTTACTCCTTTTCATTATGTCTATTACAGACACCATAAGTTTTCACATTTCTTTGCCTCAAAAGGTAGTGGTATAATTCACAAAGTGGAATATTCCACAGCAATCAAAATAAAGACAAAGTCATGCCATTTGCAGCAACCTATATGGAGCTTGAAGGTATTATGCCAGTCGAAATAAGTCAGAAGGAAAAGAAATATTGGATGGTCTCACTTATATGTGGAATATAGAGAAATCAAACAAAAGATCAAGAAAATGTCAAAACTAGCAAGCTGACCACAGATTCCAGGCGTACAGCATATGAAGGGGAAGGAGGAAGGTCACAACAGGGAAGGGAAGAGCACAGGAGAATATGGTGATGGGTCACAGGTGAAACGGTGGCAGGAGAATTATGGGGATTACAATGATATAAGAAAAAAAATTAATTAAAAAATATATAAAAAACAAGTTTCATCCCTAAATCCGAATTACCTTGGACGAGAGCTGGCTATCGGCCAGCAGACATGGATGTTTAAAAAGGGATAAAAGCTGGAGCATAGATAGATATACACACACAGCAGACTGGTAAAATTCTTTGGGAAGTATCAAAACTGGTGAGTCAATTTTTTAGCTGGAATTAGTAATTTAACAAGTGTGACTTGGTCTGGGTATAAGAGAGAAAAGAGTTCAAGGGGCTGTGACAACCTCAGGAGTACATATCACAACTAAAGACATGAAAATCCAAAATTTTAAGAAGGCTATGATAGTCCATTGCAATCTCTACTTTACCTCACCTCTACACTGGCCAGCGCATTACTCTGAAGAGAAGTATCAGGTCATGTCTCACATGCTTAGAAACCATCCTACTTTATAAAAAGAGGTAGAAGCACACTGGTCCTCAAGAATGTTGTCTCCGTAGTGGCAAATGGGCTTTGGGCACATCGTCTATTTTCCCTCATAGCAATGACTCAGTTATTTTTGGCTTACTGAGATTTCCACATTTCAGGTTGTGCTGTTTAAAAGCAAAAACAACAAAACCCCTTTACTAACCTTATGCTTCCTCTTGCCTTTATTGGAAACTTTTTCTGAGGTTTGTTTCTGAGCATCTCTTGTGTGCTTTTCTGGCACATTTTTCTTTTCCCCCTTGGGTAGCTCTGCTTCTTTGTAAGGCTTTCCTGGTATTCTAGTCAAGAGATTCAGGTCAATCTTCACAATAAGTGGATACCTGTCATCAGGCTCACTGAGGGGTGAAAGAAGTTCCTTCTCTTCCATAGGAGAGAACATTCGTTGCCGAAAAAAGCTATCTTCCTCCTCCACTGAGGAGGGCTTAACAGGAGTCCTATTACTCTCGGGGTACTTAGGAGTTTGTGAGGAAGGAGGAAGGCTCTCGCTTTCATCCGAATCTGAGGATGAGGTATCTGTTTCTATGATTTCCCTTGATTTCTGGGAAGATTTACTCGTTGACTTGTATTTCTTTTTCTCAGTTGAAGGTCGAGGGGAAGATTTGGATTCCTTTTTAATATTGGGTTTCCGTGAGCCTTTGGTGGCTGCTTTGTGTCTGCTGGAAGGCATGCTGGTAGCCATGTCTACAGGAGTTTCACTTTCTATCTTCAGGCCTCCACGAGGCTCTTCAGCAGCTGCCTTCTCAGCCTTTTTGGGTTGTTTCTTGCCTACAGTCCTCCTCTGTGTTGTGCTGTCACTCTGTGCAGGAGACTTTTGTCTCCCTCGTCCACTTTCTGATCCCTTTTGGACAGTTTTGGAGTCTCGTCCAGGAGTAGTAGAACTCGTTTCTTTAGGTGCGCCTGGATCAGTATAACTATTCCCTGTGCCCTGTTCTCGGCCTTCCTTTTTATAGCCTTGAGATGATGGAATATTACTGTCCACAGATGAAGCTGGTGATACTTTATGTGGGTTCACTTTATTCAACCAATTATCAAGTTGCCATTTGTTTGTTGGTGGTGGTTCAGGCTGTAAAACAGAAATAAAGTATACTTTTTCCAGTACCCATATTATAGTCTTTATATTCTCAAGGAAAAGGAAAAAATAGATTTCTAATGCCACAAATACATTTGTTTCTCACCAAAGCAAAGGAGGTGAATATTAACTTTTAACTCTAACCACTTGAATGAGCTTAATGTTATAAATGGCCTTTAAATATTAAACATTCCTCTCATGAAATCAGTTTCTAAAGCAAAATTACAAACAATCATGCAGTGTATTCGAGAAAATAAATGATTTAGACCCAATATTTTTTTTACCACATTTTATCAGCCTACAGTAAAATTATACTATATGAAATGCTTCCTCCTATCCACAATAACATGATACACTGATACACAAAAATAAAACGGAAAAACATTCAAATCTAACCAACTTTATTTAAAACATTTACTATTTGTTAAGCTGCTACAATTCTAGAACTCCATTATAAATTAAATAGTTCTTAATCTAGACCAAAGACTTGTTAAATAACAAGGAAACGGAAATATCTAGGTTCTCTCTAAGATACACAATTCAATTTCTATTCTCTCAGAATACACAAGCTTCTTTCCCTCAACTTTACTATTTGGGCTAGGCTTAGCTGGCTGTCACCAGGGGCTTTGAGAGAGTCTATGGAAGGTATCCTCTGCTTTCCTCTTACCTCAGGAGATGCACTCTGGGATGGCTCATTTGCCTCACTGTCACTGGAACTACTTTCACTCTCTGAGTCAGATCCAGAGCTGCTTTCAGATCCACTGTGGCTGCTAGAATCATCCCTTGAGTTATCAGCTCCTTCACTATTATGATGTGAAGGTTCAGAGTTACTAAAAGAGATAAAACAGGTAATCTGACCAAAAGTTTATTTTTACAGTGACAACGGAAAAACATTCAAATCTAACTAACTTTATTTAAAACATTTACTATTTGTTAAGTTGCTACAATTCTAGAACGCCATTATAAATGAATTTTTTTTTAAAGATTTATTTATTTATTTATGCAAACACCAGATACAGTCAGAAGCATGGGAGGGTGAGAGAATTCACCAGAGCCAGAGAGGGAAGCAGAGCAGCCAGAAGGACTGAGGTACACTGCTGAGGGGAGCAGCGGGCGGCAGGAGAGGTCTGCCAGCCATGTGGGACCCTCCTCTGGTGGCCGGGGAGCAGCCAGGGATTGAACCAGCGTTGCAGAGCCACCGGGGAGGCCCTAAATGAAATATTTTTTAAAGGTTCTTCATATGCTAATTAGATGTTAGTACTTACCTTTCAACAACAATTTTATTGAGGGATAATTTGCCTAACATGAATTCACTCATTTAGAATATATAATTCACTGATAGTCAACTTACAGATTTGTATAACCACCATCACAATTGACAGTATTTACTTTAGTAAGGTCAATTATTCTATCACTACAAAGTGTTAGCAGGTTGACCCTATCAAATAAAGCAAGAAATAAAAGGATGCTTACCTTCCTGGTGTACTCCTTGGCATTGTCTTATCACAATCCTAAAATTAAAACATGAAAAGAAATATGTGAATGAATAAAGAGCACCCTATCTGCTAAATGTGAACAAGAGCTGAACTCTTAATAGAAAAAACTGACTTCCCTATGGTATGCATCAATATTTACTTAACATTTATAACACAGTGTTTTTACCTAAAGAGTAACTAAATTGTCAGAATAAGATAAAAAGCTTTAATAGTTCTTCTTGTCAACAATCTCATGAAAATGGATCATGTTCTGATTTTAGTAAATATTAAGGAAAAGTAAAATTTTAAAAATAAGAATAAAAAGAGTTGTTTAAACAGAGCAGAAAACTAATATTCCAATGTCAGAAAGCAGGAAGAAACTTATTTCAAGTAACTAAATCATAAATGTATTCATTATAATTCATATAAAATACAACAAAAACAAGTATTTCTAGGAGACTGGCAAAATCATATAGTAGTAGACATACCTGTTCCCCATCACTGTCTTCACTGCTGCTTAGTTTTAAGTCATCTTTTAACATACTAGAGGGAAAAGGCAGAAAGGATTATTATATTTGGAATAGTTTATCATGGCATACCAGAGTATTAAATATCTACCAATAATTCTAGAAATAATCACTGTGATAGAGATTGAATTGAAAAACAAAGAAAAGAACCGGCAAGTTGTACCCCATCTGGTTCAGTTCACATACAGAATAAAAACTGAGTAAGAGGAAATTAACAATCTTGTAAACTTTAAGTTTTCCATAAGTAAAATATATATCTTTCTTGTGTAGTTAAAAAAAGCCACCTTCTACAAAGTCTTATTACTCACTTCACCTTTAATTTTTTTCGACTGCAAACACATGAACTCATTTATCGCTAAAACAAATTACCCAACTCATACAGAACAGGCCACTAGGGAGATATAACTTCTCAAAAGAATGAAAATTAAAGCATAAGCTATTTTCTTTCTTTTTTTTAAAGATTGATCTATCTATCTATCTATCTATCTATCTATCTATCTATCTATCTATCTATCTATCTATCTATCTATCTATCTATCCATCCATCCATCCATCCATCCATCCATCCAAGCACTGGGTACAGTCAGAAGTGCGGGAGGGTGAGAGAATTCACCAGAGCCAGAGCAGGGAGCAGAACAGGCAGAATGACCAAAGTACACTGCTGAGGGGAGCAGCAGGTGGCAGGAGAGGTCTGTCGCGTCCTGTGGGACCCTCGCCCGGCAGCCGGGGATCGAACTGGTGCTGCAGAGGCTGCGGGCAGCTTCGCAACCCAGCACTCAACCTCTGTGCCACCGGGGAGGCCCAAAGCATAAGCTATTTATATCTTTGTCCCCATCATGAAGAGAGATTTGTATAACTATTGGCAACTGGGTAATTTGTGAAAATCAGAACACAAAGTCCAAGTTCAAGTGCCCTATGTTAAAGTGACAATTTGGACTAAGAACCTTGCTTTTAACAGAAATGACAATGTGTGTATTAAAAAATAACCAGGTCTCTGGTGAATCCTTTTACCCTCCCGTGCCTCTGACCTGTACCCCAGGTCTTGTATAAAAATAAATAAATCTTAAAAAAAAATAAATAGCCAGGTTCCAAATCTTCCCTGATCAAAATTCAAATCAATTTTAAAAACACAAATACTATAAGCTAATAGTTTCTGGAATCAGTGTTTGAATGTAAGTATAAAAATTAAAGTTTTCTTTAAGGCTGCAAAATCAAAATCAATATTAAAATCTGAGTATCAAACCAAAGAACACTTCTTGCCTTTATATAGGAGTGAAAAAAATTAATAAAAAGCTTAGGGAGAACTACAACTAAAAAAAAAAATGTAAATTTCTCATTAGCAGTAGTTTACCTTTCTGTTTAATATTCATGACAATCTCCAATTAGTAGGAAGGAAATTCTTCAGTCCAATAACTACTTGTACTGCCCCCTCAAAGCTTAACCAGAGTTTCTTAACCGGACCCCAAATTTAGAGTATTATATAAAAGGATCACCTAGAAACAAAGTAACCAGATAATGACAGAATTATGAAAAGATTAGCCCAATTAGGCAGGATTGGGAAAAAAAAAAAGAGTTTTCCTTTGGACAAGGGCTTAGTGCATCTCTATACAGATTTCTTGTAAAGAAATGTGCTTACTCTGAATTCTCTCAGTCCTTATGATTTAATAATGGCAGCTCGATAAATCTGCTTATACATGTGAATATGTAAAAGTTTTTACTAGGTTGCTCAAAGTCCAGCATTCTTTTGTCCCCCAGCAAGCAAAATGACAGACACCTGTAGCAGGTTCACTTCAGTTTCTTGGGTGTGAATAAATATGATAAGTAGGAATACAACTTGAATTCTTTAGCAGCGAAAGGGAACTGTTAATATTCATATGTTCTAAACTTCAATTCTTCCTATATGTAGCATAAATGGTAACAAGATTGAGGTTATCAGAACAGACTGTCTTTGCTTTAACCACTGAGTTAACCTAAGTTCTCAGGAATTAATTTTTTAGCTGAAATTTGTCTCACCCCAAATATTACACTATCACATTTTAATATATATTCCTGTTTTGGCCAAAGGTGGGACAATGCAACTTAGAGACAATGCAACTATGCTATGTTAACATTCTACATTTAGTGGCTAAATGGTGGGTTTGCCAAGAGTACCGTTGACTTTTTAAAATGTATTCTTTACTGAAAACAAACTACAAACCACACCTCATCTCAAAGAAAGGGAAGGTAGGGGCTTCCCTGGTGGCGCAATCAGCACTCTAAAGCAATCTGCAGCTATTGCAGCAGGAATTCAATCTCCAGCCAGGTAGGTGACCCACATGGCTCAACAGACTTCTCCTGTCTCATCTGCTGCTCTCCTCAGTAATGTATTTCTGTCGATCTGCCTGTTCTGCTCCCCACTCTGTATCTGCTGGTGAATCCTCTTACCCCCCCTACCTCTGGCCCGCACCCCAATTCTTGCATGCATAAATAAATAAATCTTTAAAAAAAGAAAAAGGGAAGGCAAATTATGGCACACAACCCAAATCCAGACTGCTATCTGTTGTGAAGAAACCTTTATTGGAACACCCATAGTCTGTGGCTCCTTTCACACTACACTGGCAATGCTAACTAGGTGACAGAGACCTTCTGGCCTATAAAACCTAATATTTCACTACCTGTTTCTTTACACAAAGTTTGCCTACCCCTGACCTTATAAGATTAAGTGTATATTTCTTTTTTTTTTAATGTGTATTTCTAAATGTTCTAAATACCCAGACACTATAGATAGATTTTAGAAAGTCAAAGACAATAAGCAATAACTTACGATTTAGACTGGTGGCCATTTGAAGTTTTAGAAGAAGGATTATATCTTTCTAGAACAAAAAGAATGCAGAAATCAGCAAATGAAGTATGGTCATTTGAACTATAAAATGTCTGTAAAAATATTCTGAAAGAAATATAAATCAAGACAAGATAGAATTATTTATCTATCAAATTGGTAATAGTTTACAATTTGACAGTATGAGATACTGGTGGAAATAGGCTTGCTCAAGTGCTATTGGTAGGACTGTAAATTCAGTATCTTTCTGGAGAATACCATTATCTTGTCAATACTATAAATCCATGTATCTACTAACCTAGCAACTGTAACCAATGCAGTTTACCTTACAGATATATCTGTAAACACATACACACACACACACACACACACACACACACAGATTTTTCTTATGGTATAGTTTGTAAGAGTAAAAGCTAGAAACAAATGTTCATCAGAAGGGACTAGTCAGGGGCCTCCCTGGTGGCCTAGGGGTGAAGTCTCATAGCTATCACTGGAAAGGCCCCATCCCTGGCCAGGGAGCTAACCCACATGGCGTAACAGACCTCTCCTGTCCACCTGCTGGTCATCTCAGCAGTGTATTTCAGTATATCTGCCTGTTCTGTTCCCCTCACTGCCTCTGGTGAATACGTTCATTCTCCAGAACCTCTGGCCTACAGCCCAGTTCTTGTATGCATAAATAAATAATCTCTTAAAAAAAAAAAAGGGACTGGTTATGGTACTTTCATACAGTATGATACCAACTTTAATCTTAAAAAGAATTAAGCTAGGGCCTCCCCTGGTGGCCCAGGTGGTTGAGTGCCATGCTGTGAAGCTGTCCGCAGCCTCTGCAGCGCTGGTTCAATCCCGGCCAGCGAGGGTCCCACATGGCGCAGCAGACCTCTCCTGTTGCACCTGCTGCTCCCCTCAGCAGTGTATTTCGTCAGTCTGCCTGTTCTGTTCCCCACTCTGTCTCCGGTGAGCCCTCTCACCCTCCCGTGAATCTGGCCTGTACCCCGGTTCTTATATAAATAAATAAATCTTTAAAAAAAAAATAAAGAAATTAAAAAAAAATTAAGCTCAAGTTTTATTTTGATATATAGTTTTAAAATAAACATAAAAATACAGGTAAATAAAAGAATAATTCTATCTGCCAAGTTAGTAATGGGCAGGGAAAATGGAGGAGGGGACAAAGGATGAGAGGTCCTTCTAAGATTTTTAAGAGGAAAAATGTAAACCTTCTGACCTATAACTAGCTATTTTCCACATACCAACAATGTTGGGTCCCTTTACCTTGTAACGACAGCTTTGAAGCAGAACTAAGAAATGGAAATATCAAGTTTATTTACATTAAAAAATTTTTTTTTAAAGTTTGTCTCTTTGTTTTCATTTCAGATCACTAAAAACAGTGATCAAAAAGTTTCATATTTTTACCTCTCAAAATAGTTTACAACCAATATGAAACTACCCTATTTAAGAAGCTATTGTTCTTGGCAAGAGAACACTTATTTTGCTACAGGGTAATATGGCAAAGCCCAGATATTTCCCATGTTTCCACTCCCACAGCCACCATCTCGTGGAACCACACTTATATTCCCCTTGGCTGCTTATATTCCCATTGGCTGCTTTCCTCTCAAGTTCTTCTGAGGCAAAGAAAGAAGAGGAAGAGAAGGGTTGAACAACAGACTTTCTTCCCAAACCAGAAGATCCAGTAAGAATGAATAAATTACAGGAAGAGAATAATCATGATCAGCTACAAAGACCCATTCTTACCTGGAGTTTTACCACCACAGAACTAAGCACCTTCATGAAGGAGATGGAATGACAGGAGAATGGTTCTTAGGTTTATGGGTGACCATCAAATTGAATTCATGATCTTTGAACTATTAGTTCAAATACTTAATAAATAAAATAGTTAATTTTGATATCCAGTAATCTAAAATTCTTTTTTTGGCATACCAAGATCAATTCAACCCAGTTCTTACCCCAACCATAAAAATTGGGTATTTCTTTAATACACGGTATGTATTATCACATCTTTTGGATATGATATCTTTTGGATATGATATCTTTTGGATCCATATCATGTATTGCTTTAATACATGATATGGTCATGAGAACAAAATGCTCAAAAAATCTCATTTGAAAACTGAGAGGAAAATCAATACTTACTTTGTTCTCCAGGTCCAAAATTGGACTGCTGAGACTCCTAAGGAAAAGGTACATAAAATTATAGTGACATTAAGAGAAAAAGATTCATTAGAAGAAAATGTTTCAAATTAAACTATTCAATTCCAGCTAATTCAATGAAAGATCCCATTGAGTTCCTAAGAGCGCATTTAAAAAAACACCAAAAGAATTTAATGATCCCCTTTGATCAATCTTGGCAATTTGGTGGTCAATAATGGACTATCCAGATCTTAATGCAAAAAACATCAAGCGCCCTACTAGTCTTTATCACTCATCAGCCTCATCCCTGGTACTTATATATTAATTTAGAGCCCTGGGAAAGCCATGATTTCAATTTAAGATTCTCAATCTTAAGAAAAAGTTTAATTAAAAAACTGGTAATACTAAAATCCTCATACCAGGGTGAAAATAATTGTACGACCAATTTAGATCCAAAGTGTTATTCTTATATCATTTTGCTCCTTTCCTGCTCCCAATATCTTACAATGAGCAACTTGAGGAAATGATTGCCCTTGTAAGCCTTCCACTACCACAACGCCTGGCAGGGTAAGCACCAGTAAAAAGAAGGCTAAAATGTCACTGTCACTGAAAGAATACGGTTTTCCAAAGTCATGATAAGAACAGCTGTTTTTGCATTTTTCTAGTTTATGTCTGTGATGCATAATGTAGTACTAAAATTACACAAGCATCCCTGAAAGTCTACTTAAAAATAAGCACAATTTTCCCTCAATTTCAATGTCAGAATTGTCTGTGAAAGAGAAATCCCAACAGTGAGTAGATGAAATACAGTTTTGCTGTTAAAAAAATGCTATATACTTACATCTATTATCAAATGATTTTCAATAATGATGCCAAGAGAAAACAACAGGAAAGAATAATCTTTTCAACAAATGGTGCTGAGAACAGTCATATGCAAAAGAATGAAGCTGGATGCTTACACCTCAGACAATATAAAAAAATAATCAAAATGGATCAGACACTTGAATGTTAGAGTTAAAACTACAAAACTCTTAGAAGAAAATGTAGTATCCTATCTTAACAATCTTGGATTTGGCAAAGAATCCTCATAAGTGACAACAAAAGCACAAGACATAAAAGAAAAAAAAAAAGATAACTTGGACTGTATAAAATGAAGAACTTTTTTTGCTTCAAAGGACACCCAACAATTGAAAGACAACTCACAATGGGAGGAAATAAATGCAAATCAGATATCTGATAAGGGACTAGTATCTATAATATATAAAGTTCTTACAAATGGTAAAAAGACAATCCAATGAAAAAGAAATGGGTAAAGGATCTGAACAGACATCTCGTCAAGGAAAATAACTAGTCAATAAAGCACATGAAATGATGTTATTTGACATCACTTGTCACAGGGAAATGCAAATTAAGCCACAGAGATAACACATCACACCCATTAAGATGACCAGAATAAAAAAGATATCATCAAGGGCTGACAAGAAGATGGAGAAATTGGAAGCCTAGTGGGAATGTAAAATATATAGTAGAACTGCTTTGCAAAACTTTCTGGCACTCAAATTAAGTAGAGTTACCATATGATACAACAATTCTATTCCCAAGTTTATGACCAAGTGAAATGAAAACATATGTCCACATTAAAACTTCTACACAAATGTTTACAGCAGCATTATTGATATGAGCCAAAAACCTGAAACAACCCAAATGACAATGATAAATGTATAAACCAAATGGGATACATATGTGCATACAATAATTTTTGTCAAAAAAAAAAAGAGCTACTGATACATGCTACAACTTGCAAGAACTGAAATCATTATGCTAAGTGAAAGAATCCAATTGCAAAAGATCATATAACGTAAGATTCCATATATATGAAATATCCAGAAAAGAGGAATATATAGACAGAGAATAGATTAGTAGCTGCACAGGGCTAGGAAAAGGACGAAAGGATAGGTAATAACTAAAGAGTAAGGAGTTTCTTTTTGAGGAGACTGTGGCAACAGTGGCACTACCTATATACTTAAAACCATTTAATTGTACATATTAAATGGGTACATTTAAATTGTACATTTTAAATTATACATGATATGTGAATTACCTCTCAATAAAGCTACCTTAAAATCCAATAGAGAACTGGGCCTCCCTGGTGGTGCAGCGGGTTGAGCGCAGCACTGTGAAGCTGTCCGCAGCCTCTGTAGTGTGGGTTTGATCCCGGCCTGCTGGCGAGAATCCCACATGGTGCGGCAGACCTCTCCTGTCTCACCTGCTGCTCCCCTCAGCAGTGTATTTCATCAGTCTGCCTGTTCTGTTCCCCGCTCTGTCTCTGGTGAATCCTCTCACCCTCCCGTGCCTCTGGCTTGTACCCAGCCCTTGTATAAAAATAAATTAAATCTTAAAAAAAAACAACAACAACAATAGAGAATTACCAAAAGGTAATTCCTATGAATGTGTTTAAAAATTAAAAGAACTTTCCACCACCCCTCTTGAATTGCTATTACCTTATACTCATTTACCTGCTAAGTGGCCTAAAAACTAATAATCCAAGCTTTTAAGTAATCTCTTTCTACTTTCCTTCACCTCTGATATGTCAGCTGGTCATCTAATGCAACTGGATGATCACTTGTCTTCAACATCAGCTATCTCCAAAGCATCTAATTCAACATAGTGCTATCTCCTTTCCAACTACACAGCAAGATTTCATGTACTCATTTTTTTTCATCTACAATAGTCATCTACTGGGTGTTTCGAACTTGATTTTCTTTCCTTCACTCAACTATAGTCTCCAGTTGACCAGTGTAAAGCCCAAGTCTTAGCATGCGTCATAATCACTCTGCTATTTTTCATAGTGTCTCTTTGTTTTTCCTAGATATGAAATCCAAACTCTTTTTTAAAGATTTATTTTTTTTATGCATACAAGTACTGGGATACAGGCCAGAGGTATGGGAGGTAAAAGGATTCACCAGAGACAGAGTGGAGAGCAGAACAGGCAGAGCTACTGAAATATATTGCTGAGGGGAACAGTAGGTAAGACAGGAGAGGTCTGCTGCACCATGTGGGTTAGCTCCCTGGCCAGGGATCAAACTCATGCCACAGTGGCTGGAGGTAGCCTTATAGCACTGACTTTAACTCCTGTGCCACTAGAAAGGCCCAAAACCCAAACTTTTTGATATGGGAAAATAGAATAATAAGCAAATACAGATAAAAGCCTTGTCCTCATGGTTTTAACATGTCAGTATCTTTGCAATTACACAAATAAAGGGAAAATTGCAACTGTGAGAAGGACAGTAAATGGTTAATACATACATAATATTATATAAGAGCTTATAATTAACTGTAGATGGGGAGGGAAGGGGGAAGAAGGAGAAAAAGAGCCAATATTGGGCAAGAAGATGATCAAAGGCAGCCCTCAGTTTGAGAATTAAAGGATTTATAAGAAGCAAACTAGGATAGGAAAGGAAAGGTATAGTTCAGGGCAGAAAACAGCATGTGTAAAGGCCAAAAAGGGGGCCTCCGTAGTGGCGCAAGGGGTTAAGACGCAACCTATGAAGCTGTCTGTAGCCACTGCAGCATGAATTCGATCCCTGGCCATCCAGGAAGCCACCCACATTGGGCAGCAGACATCTCCTGACTCGCCCACTGCTCCCCTCAGCAACGTGTTTCAGTCAATCTGCCTGTTCTGTTCCCCACTAAGTCTCTGGTGAATCCTCTTACCCCCCACACCTTGGGCCTGTACCCCAGTTCTTGTATGCATAAATAAATAAATCTTTTTTAAAAAGGGGGGGGAGTTGGGATGTACAGTAATAAAGACAGCCAATAGGAGAAAAAATATATTAAGTTGGAACTATCAGAAGCACCTGTACTTTTACCCACTTCTAATATAACTAATTTTGTATACTGCATGATTTATTTTAGTAATTGTTTCTCTAATCTCCAGTTTTGCTAAGGAAGCCTACTTCAATACTGTTTCCTGACAAAGGAATGCATTTTAAGTTTGTTCTCTCTGCACTGGATTTCAGTCATTTTCAATGGAGCAAAAAGACCAAGTTTTTGACAATGGTATATAGAACACTGGGAGAAACCTCAAGAGGGATTATTTTTTAAGTTTATTTATTTATGCACACAAGAGCTGAGGTACAGGCCAGAGGTGTGGGGGGTGAGAGGACTCACCAGAGACAGAGCGGGGAACAGAACAGGCAGCCTGACCAAAATACACAGGAGAGGTCTGCTGCGCCATGTGGGTTGCTCTCTTGCCAGCCAGGGATCGAATCATGCTGCAGAGGCTGTGGGCTGCTTCATAGATTGCGTCCCAATCCCCTGAGCCACCAGGGAGGCCCTCAAGAGGGGTTTTTAATAAAAACTTACTAGTCTTGATACATGGTTTAACGGCTGAACTGAGTATCACATAACCCAAAATATCATTGAGTATGAATCATGATGCTTTCATTGTTTCACTGGTTACTATTCTCAAGGAACATTATACAGGAAAGCACAGAAATGATTAAAAAAAAAAAACATTTAAACTAGTGATGATAATCTGGTTTTGTTTTTTTTTTTAAATGATTATGGCATCCTATTTCTACTTTATACCGTGGTAGATAAAGAGCTCATAGTAGAAGGAAATTCATAGGTTGGCCAGTTTTTTGCTTGCTCAGAAATGTATTTCAGGGCCTTCCTGGTGGCACCGTGCTGCACGCAGCCTCTGCAGCGCAGGTTCGATTCCCAGCCAGCCAGGGAGATGCCCATATGGTGCAGCAGACCTCTCCTGTCATGCCTGCTGCTCCCCTCAGCAGTGCTTTCAGTCTGTCTGCCTGTTCTGCTCCCCACTCTGTCTCTGGTGAATTCTCTCACCCTCCCGCACCTCTGGCCTGTACCCCAGCTCTTGTATAAATAAGTCTTTTAAAAAATTAAAAAAAAAAAAAGAAATGTACTTCAGTGCTACTTTCAACAAAATAGTTTCACTGTATGTTATTTTTTTTTAAAGATTTAATTATTTATGCATATAAGAATTGGGGTACAGGCCAGAGGTGTGGGGGGTGAGAGGATTCACGACAGAATGGGGAACAGAACAGGCAGATTGACCAAAGTACACTGCTGAGGGAAGCAGCGGGTGAGTCAGGAAAGGTTTGCTGCGCCATGTGTGTTGCTCCCTGGCTGGCCGGGATATCGAACTCCTGCTGCAGAGGCTACAGACAGCTTCCTAGGTTGTGTCTTAACCCCTTGTGCTAGGGAGGCCCTGTATGTTATCTTTAAAGTCACTTGTGCATTAGTGAAGATTCGTGGAATTAAACCAGCTGATATAATCTGTAAATCTTTTTCTTTTTAAAGATTTATTTATTTATGCATACAAGAGCTGGGGTGCAGGCCAGAGATGCGGGGGATGGAGGATTCACCAGAGACAGAGTGGGGAACAGAACAGGCAGACTGACTGAAATACACTGCTGAGGGGAGCAGCGGGCGAGACAGGAGAGATCTGTCTCGCCATGTGGGTTTCTCTCTGGCCAGCCAGGGATCGCAGGCAGAGGCTGCGGATTGCTTCATAGAGCGGTGCTTAACCGCTGCACCACCAGGGAGGCCCTAAATCTTAACCAAGCATATTTAAAGCTACAACATGCCACAGCTAAGATAAATAAATGAAAGCAAGCCTATCAATATTTCCATACTGAGAGACCTAAACTTCTTTTGGGATACCCCACAAGCTAGAAATAAAATATGACCATCTGCCATTCAGATTGAGAGAAGTACTACTCTTGATTTTAGCTTCTCTTTTTCTTCTATGATTGAAAAGCAAATAAACTAAGGTTTTTAGAACTGGAAATAAGAGTACCTGAAGTTTTCGTTCATCTCTCCCCAACTTCCCATTCTCCAATACATACTATGTTGGGGTATATGTTTCCCAGGCCACTGACTACCAGAGTGGCAACAAAAATGGAGAAACACAAATGGAATTCAGATACACTTGATGAGGGAAAATCATAAGGATTTAGTGACAGTCTATGGGGTTTGATGGAGAGAAAAGTATCAAACAACACCTACTGGTTTTTCTAGCTTTACTAAGATAAGGAACAAGAGAAGAGGATGATGCATGCTTCCTTTCTATTTGCTCTGGGCTGGGAACTAGCAGGGGGAATCGTGAGTTCTCCCTTACAGATGTATCAAAGGTACCTGAAACATAACATCTAAGAAATGTCAATTACATAGCTGGATATATGTATGTGGAATCAAATATGGTTTGGGATTAAAATTTAAATTTGTTAAGATAGAAATTTGTAAACACTTAGGTAAAGAGGAATAGGGTACAAAAAGGAGTGACCTTACCTATAGCTGCACATCTAATTAAACACTAATATAGAATTCCTTTTTCTTTCTTTTGTATTATTTCATTTCCACAACCACTCTGGAAAAACACATTTCTTCTGTTGTATTCTCTTTTAGTACCCAGCATAATGCCTGGAAAACTTATTACAGACAGAAGTAGAGAAGAAAAAGGAGCAGTCAGAGAACAAAGTAAATCTTGATGTGCAACGTAAAATGGAAGACAAGGAAGAAATAGGTTAAAACAACCTTCAATGCTCATGAGAAGCCCAATAAAGATTAAAATAAAAAAGTTACCTGGATTTGACAAAATGTGCCATTGGTAATCCTAATGAAAATAGTTTTACACAACGAAACAAAAACAGTAACAAATCAGAGACATCCTGTGGGGGGCAGGAGGGAGAGGGATCAGAGGGAGGGAGGGAGGAGCACAGGGGACTGAGGTGATGGTGCACGGGTGCATTGGTGAAGGAAAGTCTATAGGGACTACATGGTGGGGCGGGGGCTGGGGGAAACAAATATTGTTTAAAAATAAATAACAATGTAAAAAATAAATAATAACAAAAATAATAAATACTTTTGGTAAGATATTAAGGGTAAGAGCAAGATCAGATTGAACGATGGAGTGACTAGAGAAAAGGATATAGAAAGCAAATAAAAAACACTAATAAATTTAACTCAAAGGAGGAGGAGTGGTCAGAGAATACTGTGGGACAGAGGAATTTTTTGGTGGTTGTTGGGTTATTTTCAAATGCGATAGGTTCAAGGACATTTAAATGAATAATATGGATTCACTAAACTAGCTCTCCAAATATTTTCCTAAACTCAACTTGCCACTATCTACCTGCCAACTACTCTTTCCATTCTACCAATAGCTACCTGTTAATTGTTTCTTCAGACCTGCTTACTGATCAACATACTCTCTGCTGTGATCCTTATCTTTCTATGTCCTCCTAGCAGGACTATACTTTGTTTTCTTCTTTTTTTTTTTCAATTTATTTTTTATTTATACAATAGCTGGGGTACAGGCCAGAGGTGTGGGAGGGTGAGAGGATTCACCAGAGACAGAGTGGGGAGCAGAACAGGCAGACAGACCAAAATCACTGCTGAGAGGAGCAGCAGGCAGAGGTCTGCTGTGCCATGTGGGAATCTCCCTCTGGCCCGCCAGAAATCAAACCTGTGCTGCAGACTGTGGGCAGCTTCACAGGGCTGCGCTCAACCTGCTACGCCACCGGGGAGGCCCTATACTTTGTTTTCTCTCTCCTTTTTTTTTTTATGTGTGCAATTCTTTTTACTTCTATAATCATTTATACAGAGAATTCATTTGGATTGATCTATTTACAGGTTTTTTGTTTGTTTTCATTTTCACTGGCCAAATATATTTCACAAAATAGTCAACATTTACTTGGATGGATCAACACTGTAAATCTGCCGTGACAAGAATTTTAAGACTAGGATCTCATTTTAACAGAAAAATTTTACAATAAAAGATTAATCAGTCTTTTTTCCATCATATGAATAAATCGACGAAATAATGCAATACGGTCAAATTTCCAACACATATTATTGTTTCTCTTCAAACCCATTATTTGCAGGTTTTATAAACCAAGCAAATAAAATTCACTTCCCCTCAAACCTTCTACAACTTACTACATACCCTCAATTTTAGCTTTTTCTCTATTCTTCCACATTCTGGCATTTCAATTTTAAGACAAAACTACTCTCCTTTTTTTACTTACTATCAATCATCAATTGCTCTCCCTTTTATTGTTTTCTAACCACAGTTGGTGTCATCTTCGTTTTTTGTTTGTTTGTTTGTTTTTTTGTGTCATCTTCTTCAAGATGCCATCTCCAAATTCCCCAAGAATCAAAAGTTCATTCCCTTTGTCCTCTCATTGAACCTAGTCCATCCATATAGATAATGCACAGGAGAGTAAGTACCCATTACAGCTTTACATAAAGCTTGAAAATGTCAATATATTACACACAAAGTGTAGTCACTGAAAATTTAGAGAATAGGATGAGCTACAAAAAGGCAAAAACCAATCTGTAAAAGCAACCCAACCTAAGCAATAGTCAAGATGCTCAATAAAAAAACAGAAATATTTCAGAAATATCAAAAATCTAAACACAGCTATATATACTTATTGAAATTCAGTTATCAGGGCCTCTCTGGTGGGGAAGGGGTTAAAGTCTCAGTGCTATCAAGCTATCTGCAGTCACTGCAAGGTGGTTGCAAGTTGAGTTCAATCCCAGGGAGCTAATCCACATATGGTGCAGCAGACCTCTCCTGTCTCTCCTGCTGCTCCCCTCAGCAGTGTATTTCAGTCAATCCACCTGTTCTGCTCCCCACTCTGTCTCTGGTGAACCCTCTCCTGCACCTCTTGCCTGTACCCCAGCTCTTGTATGCATAAATAAATAAAATGAATCTTTAACTGAAATTCAGTTATCAAACACCTGTTGAACAGTTACGATGTGCCCTGACCTGGTTTAGGTATTGACACATACTATTCCAACTGCCTCTTTAAATACCAACCTTACAGTAGGGGCGATGTGTAAATGGCTCTGCAGCACCTAGAACTCCAACAAGGGTTGTTCTAAACACACAGTATGTATGTGCAAGGGTCAAAAACTTTAAAACTGAATTTACAACAACAGAAACTACCCCAAATGAAATAACAGAAAACTGAAAACAAAATTAAAAAACCAATCAAATAGCACATGTCTGAGTTGTGGAACAACTTCAAGGGGTCTGATATACATGAAACTGCATTTCCTGAAGAACAACAGAAAGGGTTTCTTTCCCTTTACCAAAGAAATATTTGGAAGAAGTAATTCAAAATGCGATGAAATTGATAAACCCCAAGTTCTAAGAAGCTCAAAAACAAAACAAAACCCAAGCACAGAAAAAGATAAAGAGAACCACACCAAGACATATCAAAACTGAGAAGCTTAAAATCAGAAACACCCATGCATATATGATGAGTTAGTTTATGACAAATGTGCCAAGAATATATAATGGGAAAAGGACAATCCCCTCAATAAATGTTTGGTGGGAAAAATGTACAGTCACTAGTAAAAGAATGCATATGGACAACTATCTTACACAAACAAACATTAACTCAAAATGACTTAAAGATTAGAACATTAAACCTGAAATTGTAAAACTTTTAGAAGAAATGTAGGTGGTAAGCTCTTTGACACAAGTCTTATTTATAATTTTTTGGAGTCTGACACCAAAAGTGAAGGCAATCAAAGCAAAAACCAAAAGCATGACTATATCAAACTAGAAAGCCCTGCACAGCAAGGAAAACCATGAACAAAATGTAAAGGCAACTAACTGAATGGAAGAAAATATTTGCAAATCATACATCTGATAAGGGTTTAATATTTAATGTATATATAAGGTACTCAACAGTAAAACTCCAGTCTAATTAAAAGATAGGCAGTAGAGGGGCCTCCCCGGTGGCGCAGCGGTTGAGCGCTGGGTTGCGAAGCTGCCCGCAGCCTCTGCAGCGCCGGTTCGATTCCCGGCTGCTCCCCGGCCACCAGAGGAGGGTCCCACATGGTGCGCAGACCTCTCCTGCCGCCCGCTGCTCCCCTCAGCAGTGTACTTCTGTCCTTCTGCCTGCTCTGCTCCCTGCTCTGGCTCTGGTGAATTCTCTCACCCTCCCGCACTTCTGACTGTACCCAGTGCATGTATAAACGAAACAAACGAACAAATAAATAAATAAATAAAAACATGCCTCTATAAAAAAAAAAAAAAAAGATAGGCAGTAGAGCCAGCAGACCGCTGGTTGACAGGTACATGAGAAGATCACTACACATCAGGGAAAAGCAACTCAAAACAGCAATGAAGTATCACCGCACACCTGTTAGATTGGCTATATCAAAAAAGACATGAACTAACAAGTAGGACTAGCCAATACAGAGAGCAACATTCAGGTTCCTTAAAAAATTAAAAATAGGGCCTCCCCGGTGGCGCAGCAGTTGAGCGCTGGGTTGTGAAGCTGCCTGCAGTCTCCACAGTGCTGGTTTGATCCCTGGAAGCCGGGCGAGGGTCCCGCATGTCGCGCAGACCTCTCCCGCTGCTCCCCTCAGCAGTGTACTTCGTCAGTCTGCCTGTTCTGTTTCCTGCTCTGGCTCTGGTGAATTCTCTCACCCTCCCACGCTTCTGACTGTACCCGGTGCTTGTATAAATAAATAAATCTTAAAAAAAATTATAACTAGAACTACCATATGATCCAGTAATTTGACTTCTGGGTATTTCTCTCAAGAAGATGAAAAGGCTAACATTAAAAATAAATGCACCTCCATGTTAATTACATCATTATTTATTATAACTACGATATGGATAACTGATGGATAAATTTAAATTGTGCCATGTATATACAATGCAATACTACTGATACCAAAAAAAAAAAAAAAAAAAAAAAAAAAACCCACAACACAAAGATGGTACTGAAAGCAAAAAAGGAAGCCCCTGACCCTCCCAAAGCCAACACAAATGCCAAAGCTTTAAAGGTCAAGAAAGCAGTGCTGAAAGGCATCTATAGCTACAAAAAAAAAAAGTGGATTAATTCATCGCCCACCTTCTGGTGACCCAACACACTGCAGCTCTGAAGGCAACCCAAATATATTTATTAGAGTACCCCAGGAGAAATAAGTTTGACCACTATGCCATCACTAACTGTCCCCTGACCACTGCATCAGCCCTGAAGAAGACAGACTACAACAACACACTTGATTACCAGATCAAACAGACATTGATAAAGCTCAAAGACACTGACAGGGGCCAAGGTCAACAACTTGATCAGTCAGACCTGATGGAGAGAAGAGGCGTATGTCTGATTGGCTCCCAACTATTATGTTCTAGATGTTGTGGAAAAAAATTGGGATCATTTCAACTGACTCCATCTAGCTAATTCTGAATATAAATTTTTTCACCTTAAAAAAAAAAAAAAGAAATCTTGGGGCCACCCTTGTGGCGCAAGGGGTTAAGTCTAAGCACTATGAAGCTATCTGAAGCCACTGCAGCATGAGTTCGATCCCAGCCAGGGAGCTAATCCACATACTACAGCTGACCTCTCCTGTCTCTCCCGCTGCTCCCCTCAGCAGTATACTTCAGTCAATCTGTCTGTTCTGTTCTCTACTCTGTCTCTGGTGAATCGTCTCACCCCACCCCACACCTCTGGCCTGTACCCCAGCTCTTGTATGCCTAAATAAATAAATCTTTAAAAAAAAAAAAAACAAAAAAAAACCCAAATGAGTGTAAGGGCCTTCCTGGTGGCACAAGGGGTTAAGCACAGCACAGCACTATGGCGCAATCCGCAGCCTCTGTAGCATGAGTTTGATCCCCGGCCGGCCAGGGAGCTACCCACATGGTACAGCAGACCTCTCCTGTCTTGCCCACTGTTCCCCTCAGCAGTGTATTTCAGTCAGTCTGAAATACTGCTCTGTTCCCCACTCCGTCTGTCTCAGGTGAATCCTCTCACCTGTACCCCAGTTCTTGTATGCATAAATAAATAAATCTTTAAAAAAAATAGTAGGGTCTCCCCAGTGGTGCAGCAGGTTGAGCACAGCGCTGTGAAGCTGTCTGCAGCCTCTGCAGTGCAGGTTCGATTCCTGGCCGGCCAGGGAGATTCCCACATGGCACAGCAGACCTTTCCTGTTGCGCCCGCTGCTCCCCTTAGCAGTGCTTTCGGTCTGTCTGCCTGTTCTGCTCCCCACTCTGTCTCTGGTGAATCCTCTCACCCTCCCGTGCCTCTGGCCTATACCCCAACTATTGTATAAATAAAAAAAAGTAATGGTTCACATACAGGCAGAAAGTTATTATCTCTACCTCACATCATTCACAAAAGTAAATTGGGCTAAAGATAAACAGAAAACAAATTGCAATCACATTAAAGAAAAATAGGAGAGGGAGGGGAGAAGGAAAAAAAAAGAAAAATAGGAGGGTATGCTATAATCCTAGGAAAAGAAAGAACCTTGTTTAACAGGACATTAAAAAGTAAAAGCTATAAAAGAAGTGAAAGATTTTATTCATCAAAATTAAAATCTTCTAGAATATAAAACTTCAAAGACAAGACTCAAATTCCCCTAAAACTAATTAGGTGAAAGATACAACCTAAAGGGCAGAGAAATCAGCAAATTTATCTACAAAGAAATCAAAAAGATGACAATTGTGAGAACTTCACTAGCAATCTAGGAAACAGAGTGAAATTTTTTAAACGATTGGTGCTTAAAATGTCAAAATAACATATGCATACGAGCAATAATAGGTAATTAATATTGGGAGTACTGATTGGTACAAGCACTATAAAGAGAATTTGAGTATATATATTGCTTATATCTTAATATTCAACAATAAATTTATATCAATTTATATCAACAATCCTATTTCCTACTTTTTACCCAAAAGAAAGTTATTTGCACACAAAAGGCATGAATAAAGAAAGTCACTAAAGCAATGCGAAAACTTGGTCACAACTTTAAATACTAAATGGAAAGAGCTAAATAAATCAAGATCCATATATTATGGATGTAATTAAAAGAAAATAACTGTATGTAATATATTATTGAAATATAATCTACAAATATACATAGTATTATGGAAGGTTTCTAAACCCTATTGCTGATTGATCAAAAACTCAATATATCTATGTAGAAATAAATGAGAAAATGCTTATATGTAATGAGTACATATATATAGTATAAATTCACATGAAGACTTATAAGGTAGTATGAAAGTAGCTCTGGTGAGACAGAGGAGGCAAAACTGGGAGGCTATTACTAGGGGTCCTGATTAAAGTTTTATTAAGGAGAATGCATTCAGTTGTGTAAGTACAAATTAATGTGATTGGTATATATATACATATGCTGATTTTAGATGAGCTTGGAAGTGTTGTGTGAGGAATTTCTTTCCACAGGACACAGGTATGGTTGTTCTGTAAAGAGACTGCTCAAACAATTTGAGAAGCTCTTAACCACCTGTGGCCTAGAAAACAATAGTAATTTGCAACCAACATCAATGCCTTTTAAGTCTCTTCCCAATATTTCCTTAAAAGCTTTTTGAAGTACCTCTCAATCCAAGTTGCTCTTGATTTTGTTAAATTGTTTTATTTTCTTCAGAGCAATTATCACTATTCTAAACTTGTCTAATTACTTATTGTCTGTCTCCCACTACAACGGAAATGGCAAGACAATTCTGAATTCATATGATTTCAGTCAAGCCATTTAGAGTTTTCTTACAGTATCAAAGACATATTTTATTTACTTACCTTAGTTGGAAAAGGAAATTTGGAAGGTTCTGTTTTGCATGGTGTATGAATAGCCGTTAGAGGGGGAGGCCATGAATGCGTCATCTCCTGAAATGTAATTATTACAGTTTGTTTTCAACCAGGTCAAGGATAAGAGTTATACAGCTAAAAACCAGATTTATAATATAAATACTGGTTTCATGATTGCTCCTTCAAAAGCATACGTTTTAAATCAATAAATATTAAATAAGCACAAATGAGTGCAAGGTACTATGGGGCAGATAGTAGGAAGATAAATAATATAGACTTCCTGGCTTCAAGGAGCTTATTAGAGTTAAGATTTTGAGACCCGTGAATAAAATCAACAAAATTACAGAAATCAGCCTGTAATCATATACAAGGCACATAGTAAAATACTGAGGAAGAGCTTGCTATGGGAGTGAGGGGTGGGGGATAATAAGGAAAGCAGCTAACATTTATTGTGTACCTTTCATGGGCCAGACACTATGCTATGTTTAACATGTCTATTACTCATTTGATACTCACAATGACATTATGAGGTAGACACCATTATTATCCTAACACTAAGTAGGGAGTTAAGCACAGAAGTTAAGTACTTTTTTAAGGTGACATACTTGGTAAGTAATAGACAGCAACTTCTCACTAAGAAGTCTAGCTCAGAGCCCATTCACTGATAGGACATTTTGGTCAGGTGGAGGAAAAATCAGAGGAGAAATATATTACAAATAAATAAATAAATAAATAAACCCTGAGGAGGAAGACAGACAAGCAAGGCCAAGTCTGTCTTCATTCAATGCCTTCTGTCTAATCACATGCCAAGTATGTCCAAGTGGGGGCCTGGATAAAATCGCAATGTACATGTATGTTAGAGGAGCAGTAGAAAAAGAGGTATCAGACTCAGAACAAGGAGGGATTATTTTATTTTTCGCATTTAGTTCAAAGAAAACTATCAGGTCCATGGAGAAAATATTTTTAAAAAATTAAAGGTGGTATAACTCTTAGGAATTTACCCTATAGTTATACAGATACATGTTCAAGGGGAGCTCACACTTAAAAAATGGCAACAACCTATGTGTCCAATAACATAGGAGTAATTAAATTACAGCCACACAATGGAACACCAAGCAGACAGTGATATGAGAAATTCCTGGTATGAAATGATGTCCAAAGTAAATTGTTAAATGACAACAAAATCATAGTCTATGACCTAGCAAATGTTTATATGAAAAAAATCTCTGGAAGATAATTAACAGTGGCTACCTTTGGACAACAGAATGACAGAGGGGGAAGATAAAGAAGGCACCTAAGACAGTCTCTATTCCTTGAACCCCTTAAAACAGCCACCTGAACCATGACTATTCTTTATCAGCTTATGTTTTATTTTTAAGTAACATTTTACTTCCTGAAATGCTCTAAGTTGATTATTTCCTACATCCTGCACTAAAATGTCAGTTCAAAGAGTACAACAAACATTATCGCCACCATATCCCCAGTTTTTGATACACAGAAGGTGCTCAGTTATTATACCTTGAGTTAACAAATAAACATATTGCTTTCAGATTAATTTTTTTTCCTTTAAGTCTGTGATGGAATTCTTACAAGACAATATGACTACAAATATCTGGAAAACATGACAGGAATGCAGACCTGAAGTTCCCTTGTGCACTGCACAGAGGGAAGGGGGAAGGAAAGAGAAACTTATTTCATTTCTTGAAATATTTTCAGAAAGGTTTTCAGCAAGGTGATACTTTTACCTCAAATGTGAAAATACTCTTAACAGAAAATCTATTTAATTCTCCATCAAATGATTGAGCACCAATTACTCCCATGGCCATGTGCCACACCCTGTATACATAAAATGTACAATAAATGTAACATCAAAGAGATAATTAAATATATGAAAAATCTATGATTTTTTTCCCCAGATGTTAAAGTGCCATGCATTTTTGTGGATTCAGGGGAAAGATATATGCTCCCTTAACACTTTTTATATACATGGTAACTGGAAAATGAATGCTGTATGCAAATTCAAAGGAAAGTTACTACTGTAGTTTGATGGTTTGATAAGGAATATCTGATGTACTAAGAAAAAAATAATCTATATATAACTAAAGAGGAAGGCAAAACAGAGTCTACAAAAGGTACTTTAAAGAGGGTAAAAGAGCAATAAAGCATATGCTTAGGGAAATCAGTTCACCAAAAGTGATCAATTGCTAACAGGAGAGGTAAGGACGGGCTGTGATAGGTCTGAAATATAAAATGTAGATATTATTCTTTCTATGGACCTTAGAGAGTCACTGAAAATTTCTAAAAAGGAAATTAACTTATGAAAACAAGGGACAGAAGCATAGAATCTGGCAGCAATACAGAAAGCAGAAGAATGGGGAGACTCCAGAGGCAGACAGGCTCAATGAGGACTGTATATTACAGTCACTAAAGTTTTTTTTTTTTTTTTATAGAGGCATGTTTTTATTTTTATTTATTTATTTGTTTGTTTGTTTGTTTATACATGCACTGGGTACAGTCAGAAGCAAGGGAGGGTGAGAGAATTCACCAGAGCCAGAGCGGGGAGCAGAGCAGGCAGAGGGACCGAGTTACACTGCTGAGGGGAGCAGCGGGCGGCAGGAGAGGTCTGCGCGCCATGTGGGACCCTCCTCCGGTGGCTGGGGATCGAACCGGCGCCGCAGAGGCCGCGGGCAGCTTCGCAACCCAGCACTCAACCGCTGCGCCACCGGGGAGGCCCACAGTCACTAAAGTTTAAGGTGGTAAAAAAGGAAATAACGGAAAATTTTCTAAGTGTACGTGTAGTTTTATGATTAACTGGACCACAGGAGAAAGAAGTGAATTAGTATTCTACACTTATAAGCACAAAAGAACGGTGGTACTACTAAGAGAAGCAAGTCTGGTAACTATGACATTAGGCATGCTGAGTGTGAAGAATGGAGAAATCCAGAGACCCAATAAAGAAGCAACTGAGAAAGATAAACCAAAGATAAACCAAAACCCAAAGGGGAACAGGGCAGGAAAGACTAAAGAGTATCTAACAGTGACAAAGATGTGAGAATGAAGGAAAAGGCAAGTTAAGAAGCAGAAAGAAAAGAGGAGCATATAGGAAATGCTTTCAGAGTAAAGAGGTAAGAGAAGACACAAAGGTTCTCAAAAGTCAGAGGAGAGATAAAAAAGACAGATGAGAAATTAAAACAATGAAGTGTAATAGTCAAGGAAGGAAGGATGTTGCTTCTGGAAGTGAAAAACAAAAATCCTTTAAAAAAGAAAGGAGAACTCAAAGGAAGCCTCCAGATGAAGAAGATCTTCAAAACATTAGCAAAACAGGTTCAGCAGAGTGATGGAGGTAAAAAGATGTACTAGGCTCAAAGAAGGAATGGAAGAGAATGGACAAGGAAGCAGCCAATGCAAGTAGTCTTCCAAGAGTATCTGGAGTGAAATGTAAGTATAGATACAAAACTTGGAAGCATACAAATAAGTACAATAATATGTGACTAACGGTTTTTCTGTAATTAGTCAAAAGCAGTCACTGTCACTCATTAATTCACTGTAGTCTCTTTTTCCAACAGACAACTGTTTCTTTTTCCAATAGAGGAATGTGCTTTTTGTTCATATGTTGGTTTTAAACATATTCCATTAAACATTCAAAATGTGAAGTATTCAGACATCTTTCATCATAAGATTGTAGCAGAATGTACTGATGTATTTATTTTTGTAGCAAGTTGTTTTCATTGTAAAGGACTGACTTACAACTTTCAAGTTTTTTAGTATTTTAAAATAGTAATTGATAAACCAAAAAAAGTATAATTTTAATTGGTTTCTTCCTCTTTTAAGGCAAACGGTTATAAGTTTTTGTTTTACTTAAAAACAAAAAACAAGCAAACATAAAAAAACAGCTCTTTGAGGACAAATAGTAACAAACAAGTGATTCAGAACCTAAGTAAGAATATAAGTGCTGAAGAGTCAACTACTTTTGATGGACATAATCAAGTTACAATTGTTAAGCAATCTGCTGCTTCAGAGCCTTTATGAAATAGAGATGGCAAGAGGCTAAATAGGTAGCAGATCATATAGTTACGTAAGAGACTGTAACAATTAAAAAGTAAACTTACTTTAAGAATTTCATCTACACAGCTCACATCACCAGAAGCAGATGCCTTAAGAGAAAGAGGAAAAGAAACACATTAGATTTGGAGTAGCTTCTGATTAAATTTTAATCATCTGCCATACAGAATTGACATTACTAGATATGAAAAAAATTTAAAGTAGTATTTATGATCACACCCTCTCTAAAACAATTAGAATTTTTAAACTAATTTCCTTAAATACAAATTCTTCAAATGTTTCAAAAACATTTAATCACCAAACTTTCCAACTAAAGATTTAAAAACTTTATTATTCTTACACTTAAATTAGAATAATTTTTAAGTAAAATTTCTCATTTGAGCAGCCTGTCAAAAATGTTAAGGTTTACTTATATATAAAATATACCACAGGGCCTCCCCTGGTGGCACAGCGGTTGAGCGCTGGGCTGCAAAGCTGCCCACAGCTTCTGCAGTGCTGGTTTGATCCCAGGCCACCGGCGAGGGTCCCACATGGTGTGCAGACCTCTCCTGCCGCACCTGTTGCTCCCCTCAGCAGTGTATTTCGTCAATCTGCCTGCTCTGTTCCCCGCTCTGGCTCTGGTGAATTCTGTCACCCTCCCGCGCTTCTGACTGTACCCAGTGCTTGTATAAATAAATAAATAAATATTTTAAAAAAATACCACAATACAGAGATATATCATTTCACAACAAGTTACAGACAGAATTAACCTAGTATTCTGGAAAGATTACTTGCCTGGAACATTTTATATCATCTTTCTTAAATCATGGCAGTTGTTTATTGTAAGGCACAATAGGAATTAGAAAGCTGGAGTCTGAATTCAAGCCTACCTCTAAGGATCTTGTTGTTTGAAGAAAGAACAAATTACCACCTTACTGTTCTCTTGAGAAGAGTAATTAGATGACAAATACCAGGAACAATGAGTTTCCCAAGTCCACAAGAAAGATTTCTAAATATTCTCAAAATAGTATTTTCATCATTTTTCTTACTCCTTCCCACCATCATGTCACAATAAACACTCACTTCTTTGGTTATTCTGAATATCATGTTTAGCAGACAGATATAAATACTGTAATAAATTTCAAGCCACTAATATGAACCAGAGCAGCTACCTCAAACATTGAGTATAAACAGAGAAAAAGAACATGGCATCTAAACCATACAACATCACCATCTCCATGCAGTGAAAAAGTTCCAACATTTATCCCAATGAATCAAAGGCCACATCTCTTTCATGAGTATCACTAAAAGAATAAAAGTTGATTTTTTTTTTAAATAAAACAAGATGTATTATTCAGCAAAAAGGAAGAAATCTAAAGAACTGATAAATGTTTTATTCCATAATTGACCTATCATTTTAATATTTTAAGAACAGTGAATGACATTTTCCTTAACACCCAAGAGGGGAACCAAACAAGTGTAAGGAACCACTTGGGAGACAATCATAAGTCTTTCTTTAAATTTTTCTATTCCTTACATTCTTTAAGACAAAGACAGTTTAATTAAGTTCAATCACACTTTCATGGTAAATTGCTTCACAGTCACAATATTAAAATCTGCAAATGCATGACTTACATCCAGTGGTTGGGAAGGGATCTTCAGCTTGGTGAGATGTGCTTTGCTGCCGGGTTTCAGTTCAGTCATGCTGCCGCCATGGGACTGACTACTGTAGTGCTCAGAGGACAGCTTTGGTTCCATAGACTCCTGTCCGTCCATGGGCCGCACATAGGCAGTGGGTTTCTGTAACATTGAACTCGACTTTGACATCAATGAAGGTGGGAAAGACTGAGTTGAGTGCTGCCCACTTGAAAAAGGTACACGGGAAGGAGAATCCCAGTTTGCATCAGGGTCCCGAGGAGATTTGGAACGCTGATGTTCCTTACTGTGGTGATCATTCCCATGAGATCTGGAATGACTGGAGCTTAACGAAGAAACAGCCTGGGGTTTTCCAGGACTGGAAGAACGTGATTTGGAGTGTTCTGATCCATGCTGGCCTTTTTTCCGGCTACTGCTGCCACTACTGCTGTATGAGTCACGGTCATGCCTCTGACCACTACTATTGGTGCCACCACTGCCACCTGCACTGGTCCGTTGGCTACTATGTCCACTCTGTAAGCCCGAGGACCGTTTCTGAGACTGAGAAGTGCTGGGTGCAGGTCCTACTGGAGTCCATTTACTACTCTGATGAGAGCTCCCATGTCTCTGTTCAAAGAAATTTGGGTTCGATTTTTCATCTGCTGTCGGTGGTACTGTAGGCTTGGGAATTGCAACAAGCTTTGGTATAGATCTGTCTCCTATGAAATCCTTCATTTCATCGTAGTTTCCAAGCATACTCTGAATACGACTTGATAGCTTATCTTCTTTGCTAGTCTACCAGAAAAAGTAAAATAAAATTATACCAATAGCATAACTGGAGATAAAAATGATTCTAAACTAACTTCTCAAACTTCAAAAAAAAAAGGGATTTTTCAAAGGTATGTTTCATCTCATATCTTAAGGTTAGCATCTCAAAACAAACTTTATATATTTATAAATACATAAATTTTATAGTAAAAAAAACATGCAGTGAAAAAAGAAGACGACACATACTGAAACGCAAATATTCTACAGGACATTGAGAAATAAATACAATAGATTGCTGGAGGGGAAAACAATCCAAATTGCACCAATAAAATTACCAAACAGCAATAAAAACTTTTTGAAGAGCAGGAAAAGTAATCTGCATTTATATAAATTCTAGGTCAGCAGATTAGCTATAACTCATATTTTGGCAGTCTAGGAAACACATATTCCTTATAATGCAATCAGAGGTAGAAACAGAAATTTAGTGAAGTAAGTTATGCCCAACTGACTGTTAAAAAATTTTAATTCCTTCTCTACCTGTGAGTTAATAAAAGTAACAACCACAGGGGCCTCCCCGGTGGCGCAGCGGTAGAGCGCTGGGTTGCGAAGCTGCCCGCAGCCTCTGCGGCGCCGGTTTGATTCCCGGCTGCTCCCCGGCCACCGGAGGAGGGTCCCACATGGTGCGCAGACCTCTCCTGCCACCCGCTGCTCCCCTCAGCAGTGTACTTCGGTCCTTCTGCCTGTTCTGCTCCCCGCTCTGGCTCTGGTGAATTCTCTCACCCTCCCGCGCTTCTGACTGTACCCAGTGCATGTATAAACAAAACAAATGAACAAACAAACAAATAAATAAATAAATAAATAAAACATGCCTCTATAAAAAAAAAAAAAAAAAAAAAAAGTAACAACCACAATAGTACAGGGAATCAACTGATAAAGTTTAAAATTCTAGCTATTAATTCTGACCAATAAATGCTCCAACTCTTGAGGTCAACAATATACATACTTTTTAAGAATTATTCTTAGATAACAAACAAGTCTAAGATACTGGCAAACTTTAGGACTTTCGTATTTATATACATGGAAGAAAGCATGTTTACTGATTACATTAAAACAACATTTATTCTGAATTGCCATGAATCAATAATGACTGTAAATTTTCTGAAAATCATTCTGGTCCTTATTAAAGAAGAGAAGTAAATATTCAGCAATTTATGGGCAGCATCAAATCCAATTACAATATACAAACAAGTTGTAGTATGATTTGAAGATTCTGGACCAAAGTCCTATACTTTCAACATGACTTTTAATACCAAATGCTAGGTTTTATGTTACACTCATATAAATGGTATTAGTATAACTGAATTTAAATGGAAAAAGCTCTGAATAAATGGCATTTATAGACCTCTCAAATAGTTTCTACAAACACCAAATCTTATAAAGGTAAACCTAGGACATGTTTTTAAGCTTTACACACACTCAATCTCATACTATAAAATGGTGATTATTGCTGTATCACCAACAATGGTGATTACTGCTATAATACACAGCACTATATACAGTATAAATCTGTAAAATCTAAGGACAGTTCAAATGAAATCCCAAGTCAAATCAAGTATAACGGAGATGTCTGTGGCCACTATAGAAACATTAATCATTAGGATGGTTCCATTCAGTGTTTTGTTACTCCAAGCAGAATGGGAGTTTCAAAAATAGCAATTGGTTCAATTTATTGAATACATGCTTTAATTGAAATCTGATACTATTAATTAAACATTAAATACATTAAAAGGAAAATCAGAGAATTTAGTGCAACAGAAAAAGAACTAGACTAATACTAAAGACATTTATTCAAACATAAACACTCACTGAAACTTAGTGTACAAATAACTCTTTTCTAATATAAAAATTCAAGTTTAAATATTTTAAAAACAAAAATGTCACATTATTGGGAAAGAACATTCAAAGGACAACTTACAACTTTGTAAGGCTCAGCAAAGAGAGGAGAGCTAGGTGGGAAGGCGTCTTCACCCTGCTGAATTTCCTGATTCCGCCTTTCCCGTTCTTTCATACGCAGCACATTCCGGTCTTCACGGTTCATGTTGCTATCAAGAGAAACACAATCTTTACATTACAAAAAGAAAAGGAAAAATTAAATTTTCTGTACTGATTTTGCCAGTTTACTCTTTCAATCATAGAGTCCCTTTTGACTTTCAAATAGTAACAGGCATTAGGATTGAAATTGGGTTTTGGTAAAGGTTTTATCAACTAATAACAACAGTGTCCTCCACAACTATCCAGACAGACTATCCAACTATCCAACACTATCCCAGAATATTAGGATCCACCCCATTTCAGCACTTAACCTTATCAATTTTTAAAGCACTCAACTAGCTAAAAGTCAGCTAAAACTTATATATTCAGAAGGAATGTAGTACTTAAACCCAAATCTTTAATACTTCCTATAAGCCTTTCTTGGCTTCCTCTTCAGAAATCTACCTATTCTTTGCTATCAGAGGCATACAACCCACTCCCACCTACCACCCCGCCCCCCAGGGTCCAGTGCTTTTCTCTACTGTGCATCTACCTTATCTTGATTTCTTTTTGTCCCAAACACAGCTTCCTTGGTGTCCATCCTTATGGCAGTTTGACCTCAGCTTTGCTGTTGCTCTAGATTCCCTAAAAAACGACATTTCTGCTCTAAATACATTAATAGTTCAATTAACACCTCAATAAATGGCAAAAGTGAGGTTTTCAGCAATAGAATCTAAAATTAACTTGTGTTAGTATAGTAGTTGAAACTGTATTGAAAAAAAGAAAAAGGTTTTTGGGGTAGAGGGAAAAATGAGGGTGCAATTTCTATACTTGTGACAGTATATTTTCACTAAGAGCAAACTAAGTAAAATAGTTCATTTATAGCAGCAGGAATTCTTGTTAAAAGAAAGGGTTTTCAAAACCTGGGACACTGGATTACCAGGGGCTCTGTAAAACATTCTTCCCTGGAGATAGGTTAAACTGTATGTCCTGGCTTTGTTTTTTTTTGTGTTTTTTTTTTTTTTTTTAAAAAAAAGATTGTTGAGGTTGGAGAGAAAAATTAGGTAATAAAGTAGGTAATACTTGGGGAGCATTTCTAATCTTGTGATTCATAAATCAAATTAATCAGAAAATTACAGTCATTCAAGATCAGAGGCAACAATAATTGTAAATTAGAATAGAGAGCAAAACCAATATACTCTTGAGGACTTTTATAAATGAAACAATGCAAATAAACATTCAAAGACAAAGCTTCTTGATTTGTACAATTTAGTATCATGAAAATGAAACAATATAAGGTTTTGAAAAATACTTTAAATATCCTCAATGTGTATTCAAGTTGTCTCTTATTTGTAAAACTTTCTAATAAACTTAGACAAGAATACAAGCTATTTTGAGCTATGGAAATACACTGTGTGCTTTCTTCGGTCTCCCTGGTGCTTAGCATCATACCAAACCACAAAAAATACTGTAATTGCTTTTTAATAAATGCCATAAAACATCTACATTTAAATATTCAGAGATTAAACCAAAGAACATATATTCTTCTTCAGCATACTTAAACCAACTAATAATTTGGCACTAACAGTCAAGTTCCAGACAGACCTCTTAGAATCTAAGGGGCATGTTAACTATCAATTTTCTTGAATTTTCTAAATTCAATTACTGAAAGATAAGAAAATCCCTTCTTTAAACTGTGATTCAACTTTATGTATTTTACTGCACTAAAATAAGCATGCAAGAAAGTTGTACATTTTTTGCAAAAAGATGGTTCCCACAGTAAAATTCCTGCTATAATCCAATAACAAAAACTTTGTTTTCTTTTTTTAAACAATGAAAATCACCATTGAGTATTCAGGACTAGACTGATTACTTCTATGAACTAATACTCCCAGTTATAGCTCATAATCTCTAATTTCTTTCAGATCTGACTTATTCTCACATCTAATTTATCAGTTTCATTTCTTTCCTCCTGTGTCTTTGAAATCAGTATGTTTATCTAAAATAAAGGTTGCCCTTAGAGGAGAAATTCTAGCAATCTGCACACCATTAAAATTAATATGAAATTTAAATAAGTCCATCTGAAATATATCTTCACTGACAAAACTATTTGATAGCATTTCCCTCAGGATATTTGCAGCTATAGTACTGAAACTTGGCTAAGATTAGCAAACTGCTAATCACAACAAAAGCTATGGACTATTAGGTATTTTAAAAAGAAAAATAAAGGAGGGTTCTCCATCAAAATTTGTAATTATTTAAGGTAAATTATTTTAAGTATCTCTCAAGTACTTATGTTAACTTATATTATGAACAATTATAAACATCCAATGGACAAAAAAATGCAAAGATATCTTTAAGTTTACTAATAGGACTGTTGCTGGTAGTAGTAATGGTACGGAAACAGTTTCATTGCTACAATATTAAGCAAATGAGCAAATATACTAAGATTTTGGGGGGAACCAAGGGTCTCACCATGAGAAAAGTTAAACACAGATATTGGAATATGGAGAAAAAGATGTCAAAAAAAAGGAGGGAAAAAAACCTGTGGAGGTTGAAAATTAGTAGTATTATTAGGAACTCATATACAGGAGCTACATATAATATATAATGTGTGTATATGTATGTGTGTATATACAGATGCATGTATGTATGTATGTGTTTGTGCATGTATGATGTATGTCTAGTTCTGTCTACTGAAAAAAGTTAGAATTAACACCCCAATAGAAATAAGCACCCTCAGCAACCAAATTTTGATTTCTATTATTATTCCCCATTAAAATGAAATAGGGCTTTGGAAGAAATAGCTACTAATCCCAAGGTAGCAGCAGCAAAAGTACAAAGTGAATCTAAAATATGTTTTATCAGTAAGAAAATTCTTTTAAAAAATAGAGCCGTATCAAAGGGCATAAGAAAGTGCATTACAATGAACAAAGACTAACATGGAACATAAACAAGGGAATTAAAAAAAAAATAATCCCTCGGTTATGGTAATAATAACAAAGAATAAAAAAGAGAAATGATGCAGGTGGGCAAATGTCCTTCTTTACAAAATGTCAATAATAAATATAGAAGAAGCAAAGAAGTATGAAATTACCTTTTTATAGCCACTAAAATAATAGTCAAGGCAAGATTCATCAATGGAAACTATCGATAAAACCACTGAGTGAAAATTTTGAGGGCATGGGATTATTCATTCTCAGAACACACCTTTGCTTACCATAAAAAGAACTCTTCTTCCAGGAAAATAAGAGAAGTTAACTTACTTGGTTAAATAAGGGAGAGATTTGCAGGAGACCCTGTGTTGTATAAAGAGGAGTGGCTCTACAAGGTGGACTCACGAGAGGCCTTTGGAGCTATGTGGGTATGAGACTCTGATTCTCTCAATGCAATTTAAATGTTTATTTTTTTTTAATGTTTTTTTTTTAATAGAGGCATGTTTTATGTATTTATTTGTTTGTTTGTTTGTTTTGTTTATACATGCACTGGGTACAGTCAGAAGCGCGGGGGGGGGGGGGGGGGGGGGGGGCGAGAGAATTCACCAGAGCCAGAGCGGGGAGCAGAGCAGGCAGAAGGACCGAAGTACACTGCTGAGGGGAGCAGCGGGCGGCAGGAGAGGTCTGCGTGCCATGTGGGACCCTCCCCAGGTGGCCGGGGAGCAGCCGGGGATGGAACCGGCGCCGCAGAGGTCGCCGGCAGCTTCGCAACCCAGCGCTCAACCACTGCGCTACCGGGGAGGCCCTATTTGTTTATTTTTTGATATTTATATATTACATAGAAGAACTGGGGTGCAGGCCAAAGGTGCAGTGGGTGAGAGGATTCACCAAAGACAGAAGAGGGAGCAGAACAGGCAGATCTACTGAAATACACTGCTGAGGGGAGCAGTAGGTAAGACAGGAGAGGTCTGCGCCATGTAGGCTAGCTCCCTGGCCCGGATCTAACTTAGGCTGTCTTGGTGGTAGCGCTGAGACTTAACCCGTAGGCCACCCACACTAAAATTCTTTTCCAAAAAGATCACATCTCCTCATCCATAGGATGAGACTGCCTTTGAACTTAGGGTGTTCAATCCCTAAGAGGGAGTTCGAAAGTCTTTTAAAATTGTATTATCAATCTAAGAGATTTTTTTTTTCAAAATTCCAATTTATTTTATTTATTTATTTTATTTTATTTATTCAACAAATATATGAGCCTAACTAATATTGTTAGGCAATGTACTAGAAGCTAGGGATAAAATGGGAATGATACATAAATGGTCCTTGACATCATGGAGCTAGAGTCAACTACATTCTACTTAATTTCTCTGACAGACTGTGCATCATTTTCATGCATGTAGTTACTTTGGCATTACTTAGCCACTCCTCTATCTTTGTCTGTGAACTGCCTATTTACATGTTTTGTCCTTTTTTCTATTAACGTGGTAGTCTTTTGGTTATGTAATCATAATTGCCACACTTTCCTAATCTGCCATATACTTTGACTGAGGAAAATAAGGTTAGGACTAAATCTTATACAAAACTGTTAAGCCTAACTCTATCAACTAACTCTTCAAAATAGTCTGCATACTTCTCTAGGCCCACTCCCAAACTCTACCCATGGACCATGCCTAAACTCTTCAATTTCTTCCTAGTAAGATATAAACCTAACTGTACTTATCAAAATTTGTCAATATTTTCTCCAAGGTGCCTCCTGATTTGTTTCTGCCTTATTTTCTTTCCTTTCACCATGATCTGCACTTGCTCAGCCTCTCTGGCAGCTTTATATCTGTGGGATAACTATCATTAATCTAAATAATTTTAAATTTCTATACTACAGACACCAAGAGGATCCTACTATGAACAACATGGAATTGGGATACTAAAGAAAGGAAAGTGCTGGCTTTGAGAGGCAGCTTCCACCACTTATTACAGTTATTACAAGTCTCATCCACTCACTACTAGTAGCTCCATCCAAGTAAAATGCATTTATAGAAGAACTGACCAAAACAGAAAAAGATCACATCTCAGTTATTTATATTTCTTTCAACCAATTCTTGGGGAAAAAAGGATACAAGAGATGGGTTAAGAGTAACAAGCTCGGGCCTCCCTGGTGATGCAGGGGTTAAGACACAATCTATGAAGCTGTCCGTGGCGTGGGTTCAATCCCCAGCCCGCCAGAGAGCAACCCACATGGCGGAGCAGACCTCTCCTGTCTTGCCCACTACTCCCCTCAGCAGTGTGTTTCAGTCAGTCTGCCTGTTCTGTTCCCCACTCTGTCTGGCGAATCCTCTCACACACACCCCCTCCACACACCTCTGGCCTATACCAGAAAAAAGAACATCAGGAACAACTCCGCACATACCGGTACATGTACAAGAGGAACTATCTACTGAATGAATGTTTGGGGGAAGAAAAGAGGTCCTCCCTTATTCTTCCATAATCAGTAGCAAAAGCTAAGGTATTAATTCTCAAAATGATCCTTTATCTCCTAATACAAAGTTCCTCAAAACATAGGTGATTCAGGTGTTCTATTTATAAGCAAGGATTATTTGAAGATCTAGGCGCAGAATGCTATTCCTGCTAATAAAAATTCCCAAACATAAAATGTCTAGTAACCAAAAACTAATACAAGCAAATACCACTTAATAAACTTCTTACATATTTCAACAAAATAATGTAAGTTCCAAACTTCAATTGAAGTATAAACAGTTGAGGCAATATAATTATTAAATGGGGCAACGAAGGTTACCTGCTTTTTAGTTCTGATTATACAATATACTAGATAAAACTCAACTAATCACCTCAGTTTTATCTTTTATAAAATGTCTGAGGATATAAAATGTCTGAAGAATCTGAGGATAAGGATTAGCTGAGAGAAATATCTGAATGTGCAGTACCTGGAAGCTAAATACTAATAAGAATAAAGGACAAAGAGAAGACTGTAAGGTGACGACAAATAGACACAATGGGTATTTTGCAGTGATGGAAATGTTTCACAATTGTGAAATTATGGTGATAACTGATACGCTACACACTGACCTAAAATAACTGAATTTTACACTTAAAAATAAATGTATTTTATGGAGTGTTAATTACACTTCTTACAATTCTAGCAGAAGAACAAAGTTGAAAGAAACACCTCCTAATTTCAAAACTTTCTACATATAGTTCAATAAAACAGAACTGAGAGTCCAGAACAAACCTAACATTTCAACTGATTTTCCACAGGAGTGCCAAGACAAACCATTCAATGAAAAAAAATGGGCAAAGGACTTGTATATCTTCTTCAGAGAAGATATACAAATGGACAATAAACAAATGAAAAGATGTTCAACATCATTATTTATTAGGGAAACTCAAATCAAAATTACAGGTAAGCAATTTCACACCCATTGGGATGGCTATTTGCAAAAAATAAAACAAAAAGTGTTGGCAGGGCCTCCCTGGTGGCACAAGGGGTTAGGACGCAACCTATGAAGCAGCCACAGCCACAGCAGCCACAGCAGCATGAGTTCTAACCCCAGCCAGGGAGCTACCCACGTGACGCAGCAGACCTCTCCTGTCTCACCTGCTGCTCCCCTCAGCAGTGTATTTCAGTCAATCTGCCTGTTCTGTTCCCCACTCTGTTTCTGGTGAATCCTCTAACCCCCCACACACCTGGCCTGTATCCCAGCTCTTGTATGCATAAATAAAGAAATCTTAAAAAAGTGTTGGCAAAAATATGGAGAAATTAGAAATTAAAAGTGTGAATTGCTGGCAGGAATTTACAATGGTGCAAAACAGTTTGGTGGAGACTCAAAAAGAATAACAGGGCCTCCCCAGTGGCGCAGTGGTTGAGCACTGAGCTGTGAAGCTGCCCGCAACCTCTGCAGCGCCGGTTCAATCCCCGGCCACCAGCGAGGGTCCCACATGGTGCGCAGACCTCTCCTGCCACGCCCGCTGCTCCCCTCGGCAGTGTATTTCGTCAGTCTGCCGGTTTTGTTCCCCGCTCTGGTGAATTCTGTCACCCTCCCACACTTCTGACTATACCCAGTGCTTGTATAAATAAATAAATAAATCTTTAAAAAAAAAAAAAAAAAAGCCAACTGTGACCTTATATTGCCTCTTTAAAGAAATTATCAAAACCCGTTGCCATGTTTTTCTCTAACTACTACCTTAACACAACTATCTTACTGGAAAAAATGGAGCAGTTCAACAGCCAGATTATTAAATGATTTAAATTCCTTAAGTCAAAGAAACTTGATCTAAGATTGCAATTATTTTAAAATTGAGTTTATTTCAACAGCTATTAAACTGTAACCTTATCACAATGAACTATGTTAAAGCAAAAAGCCTCATGAGTAGAGAAACCCCTCTTGGCCTCATTTGGCAGGATTTCTCTACCCATGAGAAAGTCTGAAGAGGTCATTTCCTACAACACAGGGAAACAAAGACTGTATACCTAGAGATCAAAGCCAATACTAACAAAACAACAGATCCCAAGACAGCATTTTGCATAAAAGGATTGTTGCCCCAAAGTTAATCATGAGACTTCCATAGTCTTCAGGTTTAAAATATATTATTGAGGGCCTCTCTGGTGGTGCAAGGGGTTAATAAGTTTTAGGACTATTAAGCTATCGTCAGCATGAGTTCGATCCCCAGCCAGGGAGCTGACCCATGTGGCGCAGCAGACCTCTCCTGTCTCAACCACTGCTCCCCTCAGCAGTGTATTTCAGTCAATCTGCCTGTTCTGCTCCCCACTCTGTCTCTGATGAATCCTCTCACATCCCCCACCTCTGGCCTACACCCCAGCTCTTATATGCATAAGTAAATAAATCTTTTTAAAAAATGAAATAAATTAGTGAAAAACATAGAAGCAAAGATAATTCCATACCATTTTTGCTTTTTTCACATTTTTATATAGTTTTAATGTCTCATAATCATATTTTATAAATCACTCTCAACTAGCCCCTCAAAGTGCCCCAGAAATTTTACAGTCCTTCTCTAGAGAATGCTTTTTCCTATTTCTCACAATTATTTTCATAATCCTATTACTTTACCTCCTAATTTTCATTCCACAAACAACCTACTGTTACCAAAGATTAAAATCAGAGAAAACTCGTGTTTGCTTCAGCAGCACATATACTAAAATTGGAACGATACAGAGAAGATTAGCATGGCCCCTGCGCAAGGATGACACGCATATTCGTGAAGCGTTCCATATTTTTTGTTTACAATAGCTAAGCTTTGGATACTACCCAAATGCCCAAAAATAGATGACTGGATCAAGAAGATGTGGTACATATACACCATGGAATATTACTCAGCATTCAAAAAAGATAAACACACGCAATTTGCAGCAACACGGATGGAGCTGGAAGGGATCATGCTCAGCGAAATAAGCCAGAAAGAAAAAGAAAAATACCGGATGGTCTCACTCATAGCAGGAATCTAGAAAACTTAAATAAGGGACCAGGAAAAAGAATAACTATAAGAAAGAAAAAAAATCAAAATCAACAAACAACTATGAACCAGAGACACTCTATAAGGAGTGGGGGGCGAGGAGGGGAGGGATTGGGGTCAAAATAAGGGGGTTGTAATTGTATGGGGAATATAAAAATAAAATTTATTTTAAAAAATAAATAAATAAAATAAAATCAGAGAAAACTCTTCTGATCAATCAAACATCAACTTTCAAACTACCAGCATTTGCATCCACTCTTCTCCTGGTGAAGAGAGATCTCAAGGGCCTCCCTGGTGGCAGAAGGGATTAAGACGCAACCTATGAAGCTATCAGCAACCTCTGCAGCACATCTCCCAGCCGGCCAGGGAGCAACCCACATGGCGGCCAGGGAGCAACCCACATGGCGCAGCAGACCTCTCATGACTCGCCTGCTACTCCCCTCAGCAGTGTATTTCAGTCAGTCTGCCTATTCTGTTCCCCACTCTGTCTCTGGTGAATCTTCTCACCCCACCACCCGCACCTCTGGCCTGTACCCCAGCTCTTGTATGCACAAAGAAATAAATCTTAAAAAAAAGGAAATATATAAATATTGAAAAAAAGAAGAGAGATCTCGCCTGTCAAAGAACAATTATGTCCATTTTATTATTTTCTTGTAGACCATCAGTTACTCCTCTCCAGCAACTTCAACTTTCCCCTCTCTAATGACTCCTTCTAGCAACATACAAACATATTCTTTTTTAAAAAAGTCTTCCCTGGTCATCTATTTCTCCAGCTACCACTTTATCCCTTCACTATTCTCATTTATGACAAAGTTTCTCAAAAGCACTCTTGGTGACTCTCCACTTCCTCTGCAATTATTCATTTTATGAAAATTTACCTCCAAAAGGTCTAAGGAACAATGCAACACACATATGTGTAATCCACATATCGCTTTAGAGAATACTTCATCACCAATATAGACTACCATATACCCTTCCAGGATCACATCTCCACTGCTCCCTCCCCCTTCAAGAGGTAGCCACTATTTTAACTTTGAGGCTCATTAATTTCTTTATGCTTTTACCGTATATATATGTATCCTAAAATAAGACAATGATTTGTTTTGCATAATTTTCAATTTTAAAAGGTGCCTTATCATGTTATATGTTGCTGTAAGTCAACTAACTACTTTCACAGCTACATGTATCCACACAACTTAGTCATTCTCCAGTTGATGGATAGTTTCCCCCTTTTCTGCCATTACAATGTTAAAATGATCAGTTTTAATGCCATTCTCTTTGCAACAATGAGGATTTTTGTAGAATAGACATCAGAAGTGAACTGAAACTGCAAAGTTATAGGATAGGAGCATCTTCAACTTTAGAAGATACAAATTGCTTTCCAAAATGTATCCAATCACTATTAAACATTCTATTGCTGCCAACTTCCCAATATTCTATTTCTAACTTCCCACGTTGTATTCCTTTGCAAAGATTGCTAGTGCTCTGCATAGTTCTAAACCTGACACTTTATCATTTTAATTGACCAATCTTATACAACACATTGAATGATTTAAGGCTCCTTAATATACTCTGGCATCTATAACACTGGCCCATCCCAGTTTTCCCAGCAGTTCTAGTCTTTTAATCTCATTCTACCCATGAACTTCTTAAAAGTTCCTCTGTGCTCAACCATGGGTCTTGTTCTGATTCACTCTACATTCTCTCCCTAAATTCTCATGGCTTAAAATATTATCTCTAAGCCTACAATTCAAAGGCCCAAATAATTCCACAACACACCTTTCTGAGATGCAGAACCCAAGAGCCTGTCTGATCATGTCTTCTAATAGTAACATCAATCTTAACAGATCCAAAACGGATGTCTTGACCTGTGTTCCCATAACTCCAAAAATTCCAGAAATCCCCATCCAAATAACATTATATCCATCCAACCAACTGCTCTACTCAAAATGTCCTTCCTTCTCCCTATTCCTACATACATCCATTTCAAAGTACATCACTTTCCCACTTCCTCCATGAAGTCCTCCAAGATTCCTCTGCCACTAAAATCACTAAGTTCCCAACGCATGTCTTTTAATCTCATTTAGCATTAAATCTCGCTTTACATTAGGATTAGTTACTGTTATCCTTCAACCTTCCCTCCCAACTCTCTTCCATATTATATAAGCCTCTGGAGAGTAAGAACTATAGACATCATTTAACTTATCTCCTCCCAACCCCCAGTGCTTAACACAATGACATACAACAGACACTCAAAACAGTTGATTATATTTATAAAAGTCACAACTGTCTTTTGCTACTACCTCAAGAACCAAACAGCCAATGGGAATTTCAAAATATGTCACTCATCTTTCCCTATGCAGACTGTCTATCACCTCTTCCCTAACACTTTTGGTTATATTTGATAATAGTAAGAGAGCAGGTCGTCTTTTTTCTGCATTCACTATATTATCAGCCTAATAAAAGTATAATAGTGATATGAAATGAATTGATAATATTGGCAATAAATGGATTTTTTAAAAGCAATTTTTGTAAGAGGAAAAAAAAGAGAAATGTCAATTTCTATTTTTACTTAAACCCTCAAATGTTCACCAAATGTAAGTGCTAGACTATAAAATCTCAGAACCATACTTGGAAAACTGGGAAGGTGTAAACACTGAATGTTTCATTCTATAATATCCAGAACAGAACAATCTGTCCAAGAGAGTACTTCAGGACAACTTTGACTTGCACTACCTGAGGAAACCAGGAGAAAATAATTCAAGTCCAAATGAGAGAACAAAGGCAGCATTATTAGGGACCTTCCTGAAGGTGCAGGGGTTAAAGTTTCATAGCTATCAAGCTACCACCAGTCACTGCAGCATGAGTTTGATCCCCAGCCAGGGAGCTAACCCACATGGCGCAAAGGCCTCTCCTGTCTCACCTGCTGCTCCACTCAGCAGTGTATTTCAGTATATCTGCCTGTTCTGTTCTCCACTCTGTCTCTGGTGAATCCTCTCAAGCCCCCAGCATCTCTGGCCTACATCCCAGTTCTTGTATGCATAATTGAAAATAAATCTTTAAAAAAAAAATAAAAGCAGCATTATTACTTTTATGAAAAGTGGTATATGAAAGTGGTAAGAGTTTATACTAAAAAGGAATTGTTTCTCATTAATGCCATCTTCATTTGCAGGAACAGGTGGCATATTTCTTGAAACATACCTAATGTATATCAGTAGATCTGCCTGTTCTGTTCTCCACTCTGTCTCTGGTGAATCCTCTCATCCCCCCAGCATCTCTGGCCTACATCCCAGTTCTTGTATGCATAATTGAAAATAAATCTTTAAAAAAAAAATAAAAGCAGCATTATTACTTTTATGAGAAGTGGTATATGAAAGTGGTAAGAGTTTACACTGAAAAGGAATTGTTTCTCATTAATGCCACCTTGATTTGCAGGAACAGGTGGTATATTTCTTGAAATATACCTAATGTTTCAGAATACTATAATCAAGGCTACAAGGAAATTGCTGATCTACTGAATGAAGAAAACATAAACGAAAATTTTGTGACTTAAATCAGGCTCTGTTCCAATTACCCTAAATTCTGTTAATAAGGTTTTACTAAAATATAAACAAGAATATTGTTTTAGAAGGTTAATGCCATCTAAGGTCACTACTCTTTAATCAATGAAATATAAACTTATAAATTATAAATGAGTTCGTTATTATGGTACAAAGAGTATTTACTTCAACAAATCAATTAGTGAGTGATAAAGTAAACCTACTTTCCAAATATTTTCCAATTCTGACCTGCAACATATTTAAACAGAATTCAGAAGTAAATTTAAAACTTAACAACTCTGATTTCAGAATCTGTCACTTTGCTATATACCTCCAAGATCTGGCTGTAGCCGGCCTGATTAAAGCAAGGTGGCAGGAGAGGAGCGGCAGCCAAGAGGGAGGCAAGGAGGCTTGAAGCAGAGAGAAATGCAATAGCCCAGAAGAGAGAGCAAGGCATACACAGGGAACAGTAGTTGAAAAACAGAATTGGGAGAGACCAAAAGAAAAGACACAAGCTATATATTCATGGGATCAGACTAGACCCATGGGTTTGTTTTTCAAGTCTGAAAAATGTAAGAATACCTTTTCAAAGAAAATGAGATCTTCCAAATCTTGAGTGGTGGACAGCTTTAAAAATTGTAATTTTAATGAGAGTATAAATACAAAATTAAGTAATAACCCATTTTAGCTCTATTATAACTGTTTACATCTTAGATACCTGTAAAACTCAAACTTTAAAAATTAAATATAACAGGTCTCCTACCCACCTGTGATTATGCAGGTGCCATCTCTTTTCCTAATAAACCTGTCCTTTTAAAATGTAAAAAAAAGGGCCTCCCCTGGTGGTGCAGCGGTTGAGCACTGGGATGCGAGGATTCCTGTAGCACCTACAGCGCCAGTTCAATCCCCAGCTGCCGGCAAGGGTCCCACATGGTGCACAGACCTCCTGCAGCATCCGCTGCTCCCCTCCAGCAGTATGTTTCGGTCTGCCTGTTCTGTTCCCCACTCTGGCTCTGGTGGACTCTGTCACCCTCCCGCGCTTCTGACTGTACCCAGTGCTTATATAAATAAGTAAATAAATCTTTAAAAAAAAAAAGTAAAAACAAAATAAAAAATATAAAAATTAAATACAAGACAAAATTTTAACATTAATGTAATAGATTTGGTTGTTTTACAGATATTCAACCCTAGAAATATGTAGTCACAGGACTGATTCCACATTCTTTAGTCATTTCTGTAATCTGACTTCAATAACACTAATGCATAAAATGCTTACAATCCATACACTAACATGGATTTAATAACTGTTCGTTTGCTAATGTAGGAAAATCCAATCTTATACCACCATACCAGCTAACAGTCCTTAAATCTCAAATTTAAAGAGGCCCTGCCTGTTAATTTAGACAATCTATCTTGTTCATTTGCAGTAAGAACTTACTGAAATCAATCTACATTAAATGCATAACAGTATAATCACTGCTGAAGTTCAGAACAAAGCACCTACACTGCAAACTGTTTTTTGTTGATTAGTTACAACATGGGATCCACCAGACACATCTCACAGTGAAAATATGATACTAACTCCTCCTATACCAGGGTTCTTTTGGGTTTGGCTTGCCTCTACTAACACATATCATGGCATGATCCAATGATCTAAGTTTACTCATCCTCCTTCCTATCTGAACCACCGCAAAGTCATCATTAGTACAAAGCATTATAACTTGGCGCGCGCGCATGCACACACACACACAGCAATAAACAAAATCTAAACACAGCAACAAAATCCTGAGAGTATTTGGCTATAAAGCAGTCCTTCAGAAGTTTCATAAAACTCATTAATGTCCAGGAATACCCATTTAGAACACTACTACAGAAAATGGAACACTAAGGAGCTTAAAGAAGACAAGTGACAAATTCAGATTTGCAGTCTAGAGAGAAAAATCACGCTGGTGGGGTAGATTAGACTGACACTAAGGAAACAAATGAGAATGCTGCTGCAACAATCCAGGTGAGTAAACAAAAGCCTGAAATAAGGCAGTGATAGAAATGCAGATAACGTAAAGAAAGAGTTTGGACTCAAGGGAAGTCAAGGAAGTAGAATCTTGAGGAGAGCCAGATGGGAGCTTTAAAACAAAGGGATGAAAGACAACTGTCAGGTTTCTGGAAAAAGCAATGACAGTGGGGCATTTCTCCAAGGAAAAGAGCAGGATTTGGGGGCAAAGTGATTGAGAAGTAGATATTAATCTGACCATGATGAACATTTGTAGGGACTATGTGAGCTTGTAGCCTCTTCTCACCCTCACTTTTTCTGGAAATGTTCTTCCCTATTCACATAACTGTACTGAGACCAACAATGTTACATTGTAACCTACCATAGTAACCCTACCGTCAGGGATAGAAGGTCTGAATCCTAAAGCTAGGTAACTGACCAGAGGCCACCCATTTTATATACAGTAAATGTATATATGTGTACATACACATAAATACATTATACAGGTATATGTACATACCTATTTTATACATATACATACATACTCTACAATCAAACAAAAAAATCTTACCACCACAGTAGATAGAGACCTTGCCTCTAACAGCTCAATTCTAAGGCAATCCTTAGATCAAAATATCCACTAAAGCCCATTTGATGCTCACAGAGGAATCAACAAACTTTTTAAAAACCAGGAAGTAAATATTTTGGACTTTGCAGGATACTACTGACCTTTGCAATTGTAGCAGCAAAAGCAGTTATGGATAATACATAAACAAAAGGGTGTGTGTTGTCTGTGTTCCAATAAAGCTTTATTTATGGACACTGAGATTTGAGTTTCCTAAATTTTCACATGCCACAAAATATTCTTTATTTTGATTTTTTTCCACCATCAGAAAAATGTAGAACAATTTTTAGCTCACAGATTACAAAAGCAGACAGGCTGCATAGGCCCATTGACCACAGTTTATTGACCCTTGAGCTAAGGCAACACAGAACTGCCCTACCCTAGAACTCCTTCCAAATTTCCTCAGTGTTGATCTTAACCTAAAAAACACACAAGGTCTCTTTTTCGTGGTGCCTGAGAGGCAGTTGGCTGCTTCAAGATGAAGCTGAGCGCCTCCCTGGTGGCGCAAGGGGTTAAGATGCAACCTATGAAGCTACCCACCCACATGGTGCAGCAGACCTCTCCAGACTTGCCGCTGCTCCCTTCAACAGTGTATTTCAGTCAATTTGCCTGTTCTGTTCCCCACTGTCTGGTGAATCCTCTCAACCCCCACATCTCTGGCCTGTATCCCAGTTCTTGTATGCATAAATAAATCTTAAAAAAAAAAAAAAAAAAAAAAAGATGAAGGTGAACATCTCTTTCCCAGTCACTTGCTACGAGAAACTCATTGATGTGGATGAGGAATGCAAACTTCGTATCTTTAATGAGAAGTGTATGGTCACTGAAGTTGCTGCTGATGCTTTAGGTGAAGAATGGAAGGATTCCATAGTCCAAATCAGTGGAAGAAATGAAAAATAAGGTTTCCCCATGAAAGAGGGTGTCTTGACCAATGGTTGGTTTGCCTGCTGTTGAGTAAGGAAGACTTCTGTTATAGACCATGGAGGACTGACGAAAGAAAATGCATGGGCCTCCCTGGTGGCGCAGGTGGTTGAGTGCCACACTGTGAAGTACTGTGAAGCTCTCCGCAGCCTCTGCACTGCGGGTTCGATCCCGGCCAGCTGGTGAGACTACCACATGGTGCAGCAGACCTCTCCTGTCTCGCCCGCTGCTCCCCTCAGCAGTGTATTTCATCAGTCTACCTGTTCTGCTCCCCGCTCTGTCTCTGGTGAATCTTCTAGCCCTCCTGCGCATCTGGCCTGTACCCCGGTTCTTGTATAAAAATAAATCTTTTTTAAAAAATGCAAATCTGCTTGAGTTTGTATTGTGGATGCCAGTCTGAGAGTTCTTGACTTGGTCATTGTAAAAAACAGAAGAAGGACATTCTTGGACTCACTGATATTACTGCGCTGCAATACCTGCATCCAACAAGAGCTGTCAGCCCCAAAAACCCAAATCTCTCTAAAGAAGACGATGTCTGCCAATACATTGTGAGAAAGCCTCTAATCAAAGATGGTAAGAAACTGAGAACCAAAGCACCCAAGATTCAGGCCTCCCTGGTGGTACAAGGGGTTAAGTCTCAGCACTACGAAGCTATTACCAGTCATTGTGGCATGAGTTCAATCCCTGGCCAGGGAGCAACCCACATAGCACAGTAGACCTCTCCTGCCTCTCCCACTGCTCCCATCAACAGTAGATCTGCCTGTTCAGTAGATCCCATTTAGTAGATCTGCCTGTTCTGACTCTGGTGAGTCCTCTCACTCCCCACCCCTGCACCTCTGGCCCACACCGCAGCTCCTATATGCATAAATAAATATATCTTTTTTAAAGAATGAAATTTAAAAAATAGTAAGACCAGACATTTAAAAAAAAAAAGATAAGGAAAATTTTCCTATGGGAGGAATTGAAAATCTTCAATCAGCTGACCAACTGCACTCCATTTGCAAAGAAGTGAGTCAACAAATGAAGGCCCATGCAATGCGCAGGTTCTATCATTTACCACATACTTTGGCTGTCCAGCAAGATTTATTACAAGTTTAGAAAAGTTATACCTTCCCTCCCTATGAGTGTTTTGTTTTAGTTATTTTAATAACTGATTAAAATTTAGTATTTAGCGCACAGTTTTCAGACACCGACAAAGCATACACAGGCCTGATGAACAGAGAATATCACTTTTAGTATCTGGACTCAGATGACCTCTGGATGTGGTAGCTAGAGATGAATTAATTTGAATTGTCTTTATAGAAGAGATAATGGGAGTTAGTTAAATGAAAGGTTCCAATACTCACAAACTAGAGAGATGGTAGCTAAAGCAATACAAATGATATCACAAAGAGCGGAAAGAGAAGGCCCAGGCCAAAACGCAGAATTAGCAATATCAAGGGATTAAGAGAAAATTAAGAGTCCACAAAGAAGCAGCTAGTTAGGGAGAAAGGCAAGAAGAGGACAGAATAATGAAAGTCAAGGAAGAAAACATTATCAAGGAGAAAGAGGCAAAGGGGTAAACAATGACTACACCATTTGGAAATACAGAAGACTCAGGTGGGAGTTACTAGATTTCTACTGGGTCTCTCCCATTCACCTATGCATGTTACTATTAAGTTTATTTTGTTTTTTTCTCATGTCAATCTGTGTGATATTAATTTGCTCATTTGCCAGCCTAAAAGAACTGAAAGGGGAGAGGGAAACTGGCCCCTCTCCCTCACACCAGCTTGGTTTTATCTCAGGGCTGCTTTGGCTCTTTGGAATCTTTTGATATTCCAGATAAATCTGGGGATTGTTTATACAGCGTCTATGAAAAATGATGCTGAAACTTTGGTAGGGATTGCACTGAATTTGTAGAGAGCTTTGGGCAAAATGGACATTTAAACAAAATTAAATCTTCTAATCCACGAGTACTGAATATCTTTCCATCTCTTTGTGTCCTCTTCAATCACAGCAATGGCTTATAGTTTTCAGTGTAGAGGTCTTTCACTTCTTTGGTTGAATTTGTTCCCAGGTATTTCATTCTTTGTGATATAATTCTGTATGGGATTGTTTTCTTAATTTCTCTTTCTGGTAGCTTGCTGTTAGTATACAGAAGTATAACTGAGTTTTGAATACAGATTTTGTATCCTGTAATTTTACTGCTGTATTGTGGTTTTGCTCCCTACACTAGTTTGTTGTTGTCATAAAACTAGGAAAAAAAAAAAATCAAGGCCTCCCCTGGTGGCACAGGCAGTTGAGCGCAGTGCTGTGAAGCTGTCCGCAGCCTCTGCAACATGAATTCAATCCTGGCCAGCAAGCGAGATACCCACATGGTATGGCAGACCTCTCCTGTCTCACCTGCTGCTCCCCTCAGTATTTCAGTCAGTCTGCCTGTTCTGTTGCCCGCTCTGTCTCTGGTGAATCCGCTCACCCTCCCACACATCTAGCCTGTACCCCAGTTCTTGCATGCATGAATAAATAAATCTTTTAAAAAAAAATCATGGGTGACCTTGGTAAAATCAATTTCACTGGCCTAGTAAGATGAAAAGTAAAGTGAAAAGTGAAAAGGACATGCACAGCACTACCTATAAAGTATTTCCTCCATTAATATAATTCAAGTCTGAATCAAATCAAACTTCTAGATGTCACTTACTCTAATTGACAGTAAATACAGGGGACAGAGGAACACATTACATGAAACCACAGGGATGTAATCAACACAATGCAAACTATGATATTTCAGAGGGGAAATATCTGGTATCTTCCACAAAACAACTGCATGGAAACAAGAACAAGAATAAAAAAACCAGAACGGGGGGCGGGGGGGGGGGGGCGGGGGCGGGGAATCAATCCATTATAATTCTGGGAAGTTATTTGTATCCTAATTCAAAGAAATTGTAAAAAACAAAACTAATCAGGGAAATTTGAACACTGATTGGATATTTGATGATACTCAGGAATTAGTGATAATTTTTAAAAGAAAACTTAGGTTAGATTACCATCTTAAACCTTATCTTTTAAAGATACACAATGAAACAGAATAGCAGTCTTTCTTTCACTACTGTATCTTCTGGATACTTTGTGCCCCATGTCACCCAGCAAGCTCTAGTTCCATAGTTAGTTGCATAACAAATAAGATACAAAGTGATACAGGGATGCAAAAAGGATTGGGGGGAGGAGGAAAATCAAGCAAAAACTTTAGGAAGGCCACCTGTGCTTACCATGGGTCTTAATAATGGTGAAATTTTACTAGGTAGGGAATAAGAAAGGGAAAGTGAGACTCCAGGTGGAAGAAATAGAAGCAAGTGCAAAGAGGCAGAAAATCTTGTCTATGCAGAGTACTGGCCTACACTCACCTGTCCGTTAAACTGTCCCTACCTTAATGACAACATGAAAAGGTAGTCAAAGTGAAAAGTCATAGCCCACCAGCCCACTCCAAATGCACAAAATAAAGGAAGATACATTCAAGCCAAAAGCAGTCAAAGGGAGCCCAGTCCCAGCACTGATAATGACAATATCTGGGTAGTCAAATTACATTGGCTTTCCAGAGTAATCTATTCCTGGCAGGCCCTGATTTCTGTCCCTCCCCTACCCAAACTACTTTGAGAAAAGAATATATGTGGTTCTTTACCTGCACTAGGAAATGATGATCAAAATAATCAGCTTAAAACAGTATCCACTAATAAGCTGTGTCTACCTCCCTAAAAGCCACTACCATGTCATAGTTCATTAGACACTCCAAGAGAGAAAAAAAATTACATGATGAAATCTCTTCCCTCAGAACATTCCTCTGGTTACAGATATTTTAATAAAGTATAGCTGATGAAGCAAATAATTTTAAATGAGTTTTTTTTCCCCTTCAAAATTAAAGTAGTCCTAATATTAAAATGATTTGGAGTATTTTGGAAAAGTATTCAGTCAGTGGTTCTAGTATTGTCTACACACCAGTATCATTAAAATTCTCAGAATATGGGGCCTCCCTGGTGGAGCAAGGGTTTATAACAAAACACTATGAAGCTATCAGCAGCTACTGTAAAACCTTGATCCTGGGGCAGGGAGTTAATTCGCATGGCGCTGCAGACCGCTCCTGTCTTGCCCACTGTTCCCCTCAGCAGTGTATTTCAGTGGATCTGCCTATTCTGCGCCCTACTCTGTCTCCGGTGAATCCTCTCACCACCACCCCCAACCCCCGCACCTCTGGCCTACACCCCAGTTCTTGTATACATAAATAGGTAAAAATAAACCTTAAAAAAGTTCTCAGAATATGAACCAGTGAAAATGAACATCAAAACAAATAGGAATGCAAACGATCAGTCAAAACTCAGTAACTGCACTGTTTATTACTGTTCTCTTCTTCTATGTACTAGGGTACACAGGGGTCTCCCAGGTGGCACAGGGGTTAAGCGCAGTGCTGTGAAGCTGTCCACAGCCTCTGCAGCACAGGTTGGACTCTCGGCCGGCCAGGGAGCTACCCACATGGCACAGCAGACCTCTCCTGTCATGCCTGCTGCTCCCCTCAGCAGTATATTTCAGTAGATCTGCCTGTTCTGCTCCCCGCTCTGTCTCTGGTGAATTCTCTCACCCTCCTGTGCCTCTGGCCTATATCCCAGTTCCTGTATAAATAAAAACAAATCTTTAAAAATAAAAAATAGGGTATCATTTCAAATAACCAAGATGAATGGGTGTAGGGAGTTACTACAAGCTTTTCATAAACCAAAGAAAAAGCAGCAAGGTAACAGGTCAGATTAGCTTTAAACAGTCTTTAGTCACTGATTACACCTTATTTCACAATAACTTAGACTGGCAAACATCCTCCCAGAAATCAAATATAATTGTTGCAGCTTATCAGAGGAAATGACAAAGGAAATGAGTAAAACATAATGAATACTGGGAGTTCAAAAACTGGAGATCTTTGTATCATATAGGAAAGTTTTCATACTAAGAATAGTATTAAAGTGAAAAATAAAGTCTAAGTCATCAACTTTTAAAACCCACACTGTATTTCTCCATTATTGCCCAGATGAGCCTTCAATACTTAAGAACAACTCTTAGATTTTATGAAAAATACTACAAAGAGAAGGCCTCATACATTATGGGCTCCATTCTAAACCAGTAGATGGCCACAGAAGAAGAAATACCAGTTTTCTTTGTTCCTCTCAGGTGCACCAAAAAAACTGTGACAGTTACCCTACCTCCTCAAAAAGGTAAGACACAAAACTTTTAGAAGGTTTCATCTCCTGTCATCTTGATGAATGAGTCAATACTCATTCTTTCTCCTTCGTACACTGATCACTTGCTCATACACTGTCTTTAAATTACCCTTTCGTGAAATCTTAGGTGGGACAACCTGATAGACTAAGAGTTTTAAGTTCAAAATATTATCACTTTCACATTCAATCTAGTAAGTGTATAAAACACTAGGAAGGATACAGAGAGGTATAAAGTTCTACCTATAAAGACACTATAATGAACCTATAAGAAAATAAAAATATAAAATCATAATTATCTACAGTTATAAAGAGGGTGCAATAACATCACAGTACAGAGAAGAGGACATGTCATCTGACAAGAACAAAGTGAATCTGAGAAAAAAAAAAAAAACACCTGTATTTAAGAATTCTCAATTATACACCTTCACCAAAGCACTTACAGAATCACCTCTACATACCCAAATTGCAGACCACTTCTAATTAACACAGCTAAGGCTTTTTTTTTTTTTTAAACCAAACAGTAAAGGTTGGGTCTGTCACAGACACCCTGTCTTGTTACCACTTGACAAAAAAATTTATTTAAAGTAATATTTGCCTACTGTTCCTGTAGAGCTAACAAAAACCAAAGTCATCAACCTGCAAGCCACACAAAGTGAATGAAACTGCTGGTGTTAAAAAAAAATTTCATTGCTTCCAGGTAAGTTAGCTCTAAAAGATAATTAAAAATAACTTCTTGAGACATGTTTTTATGTTTGGAGACTGAGAGGCACAGTGATGAATAAGGAAAATAAACCTGAGAAATTTTTAAAAGCCTGCTTTGTTAAAAACAAAGTGGCCCCTTGCCAACACTTCTTTATGTACATATTACCAAAGATGATTCTAGGCAGACTCATGGCCACAAAGGATCTTTATCAAACGCCAAATTAGAAAAGTTCTCCAATATTTCAGATTTGATAAGTTAAAGGGCAGCTACATAAAACCACATTACAAAGCTTTGTACAATCAGTTTGGAAACAAAGCTTTGATTTTTTTTTTTAAACATCTGAGCCCTAAAAAAACAACACACATTTTAAACATCAGATTTACAAACATCCTATTCACAGGATCCTACAGTCATGTTCTGTCAAAAAAAAAAAAAAAAAAAATCGGCCACAGGAAAAGGGACTGGCCTTAATTTAAAATCTGCATCTCACCAACAGGGAAGAAACCATACAATTCTCAATTGCAACTGACTACAAGAAACCTAAATCCAACTCTTCGTTTTAGTTTGAACTGCACACACCAACATTTCAGATTTGTACTTTCAACTTCCTATAAATTATATCATTTGTTAAAGAAAAGGCAATAAGGATACTCCTCAAACTCCTATACCCCACGATCCATCCTCAAAAGAGTGGAAGGAACAGCAAAGTGGAAGGAACAAAGCACTGACGTCAATTACGAGATTAACCCCGGGCACAGGCAGCTGGAGCAAAGGCCTAAACATCAATATCCAAATACAAGCTATCGGGATAACTAGCTAACAGGCCGATTCAGAAGTTACGGGGGGTATTCAAGTTTTACACCCCCACATTCCCATTTTTAGTCAACCCCTACGCTAGTAGAAGGCGGAAATTTTTTCCTTTTTTTGGGGGGGGGGGGAGGCAGGAGGGGGAGTGGTGTTCGTGCGCAGGATCGCGAGAAGGAAAGCGAGAACTAGTAGGGTAATGATAGCCAGAATCTAGGCCTATTTTGCCTTCAACTAGAAATAACTTGAAATTAGAGGGTGACTAAAAAGTAGCAAATCAGTCGATGAAATTTCTGAGCGAAGGAACAGATCAAGGGACGAAAGACGAAAGGAGAAACGGGGAAAGATGATTTCTGGGAATTTTTGTTAGGATTGGGTTAGCCTTTTTTTTTTCCACTTATTTATTTATTTATTTATTTAGGGGGAAAGGGGGGGGACGCGAAGATGAAGGGGAGAAGGCCGGATCGAGCAGCCTAGCCCCCAACCGAGGGTCCCCCGGAGCGCGCAGGCGAACCCGGTCTCCCCCCCCAGATCCCGCCCGCCCCCTCCCCCACCGCGGCCGGCCCAGCCCTCCGCCAGCCCGCCGGCCCTCCTCACCTCAGTCCCCTCTCCACTAGGCCCGAACCATCTCCCGGCTGCGGCAGCGGCGGCGCCGGGCCTGCACCTTCACCGGACGCGCATTCGAGCCCGCCCGGGGGGCGGCGACAGGGCTGCCAAGGGCGAGGGGCTCCGGGCGGCGGCGGGGGCTGGGGAGACCTCGAAAAGCACCGGCGGCGGCGGCGGCGGCGCACCTCACTCGCAACGGGCGGCGGTCCCGCCCCGCTCCATGACGGTCGGGCCCGGGCCGGGACGGCCGACTGAGGCGGCAGGGGCGGGCTGACGAGGACCTGGCACCGGATCCCCGCCCCGTCCGCTGGCGGCGGCGGCGACGGCGGCTCGACTCCCGCAGCCAGGACTGGGGCTGACGCAGCGGCCGCGCCACCCATGTGACCAGGGCCGGGCGGGGGCGAGGCGTCACGTGACGACGCCGCGCCCCTCCCTCCAGAAAAGCGGTGGTGGGGGGGCGCTGCGGGGCCCGCCGGGCCCGGAGGCGACGCGCGGGGCGGTGACGTGCGCGGCTGCGGCGACCCGCGACCCCGGCCCCCGGAGCACGGACCCGAGCGACCTAGGCCGCAGCCGCGGGGCCCGGTGGCCGCGTCGGGCAGGACCGGCCGGGCAGGACCGGACCTGCACGTCCCGGCGCGCACAGCCTCGCGCGTAGCCGCTAGCGAGGTTGGGGAGGGCGGGGCCGGGCAGAGCCGGATCGACTGGTTCTGGGCTTAAGCGCTGGGCGTCAGGCCATCTGCCCCTCCTGGGGTCTCGCCAGAACCAGGCCCCCTGGGCCCGCTTGCAGCTGCCGAGGGTGAAGCCCGGCCTCGCGGCAGGGCCTGCGGGAAAGGAAATCTGCGGGGAATTAGGTGGGAGGCTGCTTAGAACCTCGCTTGAACTTCTCCTGGAAGCCAAACTGTTATAGGACAGGGAGAGGGGCAGCCCAAGCCCCGCAAACCTGCCTATTCTAAATGGGTTCTGCCATCCGCCGCATCCACACAAAACATATGAGACTTTAATGGGAAGGAACTTTAATTAAACTAGGAAACAATACAGGTAAGGCAAAGAGTCTAGATTCTAAATGAAGCACCCAAAGTTACCCATCCCCTCGTGGTTAAAAGTCCATCCATATGGGAATGGCCCAGAGCAAGGCCCCAAAGCCTGCCACAAGTCTAAAGCACCTTCCAGTGGGGACCCACAGAAAAGGGTCAGAAACTACCAGACAAGCCCGGAAGGAAAAGAGCAAAATCAACATCAAGATAAAAGCTGCCACTGTCACCTCCCCATGGGTCTCACCCACATCTGTGTCACCCAGTCCACGACCAAAAGACAAGCGCAGTTTCTTCACGTGTCTTTAGGCTCCATGCGCCTCCTCCAGGTCTGGCTCCATCCTGCTTCCTTCCTCAGTCTCTTCTGCAGCTTCTCCTCTTCCTGCTCAGCTCCACCCTCCCTTGGGTGAGGCAGGGAACCTCCCCCTTTCCTGGGGACCACCCCGTTACAATCCCCCCCTTTTAATTTTTACTCCACCATATCTATGGTGGCACAGATCTCAGGGTGTAGTCTTAGGAGACAGTCTTTTTTTAGGGTTACAATGTGTGTAAGAGAAGCAACAATTAGTCAGCAGCATTGTCCATGAATGTCCAGTATGACAGTTTCATTACTTAAAAATAGTCCATTATCCAAGCCAAAAGAAAAAAATGTGGAGCATTGGCTAAAACAAGACAGCAAATATATCAAAATCACAGGGAAAAAATGTTAAAATGGTTCAACTTATGCAAAAACGAATTCTCTCAACCTTGATCCCAAACTCTAACAGCATAGCAAAAGTTTGCAAATTAAATCTACTTTTAAACCATTTTTCCTATTTTTGCATAAAATTACAGGGCAGAAATAACTAACAGCAATTTTTAGCTGGCTTTGTTGAAATACTCCATATAGGATCAGAGCGAACCATTGGCATCCGGTCGATGTAGGCTTCAGGTACAAAGTCGGTCTCATCAGACTCCACCTGGGCTTACCTCTGCTCGAGGGTACCAGGGCATTTTCGTTGGCCGGGTCGTCCAGTCCTGCCAATGGAGGCAAGCTTCCTCACCTTCTTTGGAGGTCTCTGGAACCCTACAGACAAAGCAAACAGGTTCTCCTCTTCTTGGTTCAGCTCTTTTTCAACTTTTTGGAAGAACTTCATACAAAGCCACACAATCAAACTCACGTCCAATTTTTTGTTAAAACAGACAAAATCCCTATGGAAGTTATGCAAAAACAGACTCTAAGATAAGTAGCAAAAATTACTACCACTATTTGTATGCCGTGTTGGTATTGCAACAGTGTGGTCCCCAGGAAAGTGGGAGGTTCCCTGCCCCACCCAAGGGAGGGTGGAGCTGAGCAGGGAGAGAAGAAGCTGCAGAAGAGACTGAGGAAGGAAGCAGGATGGAGAGGGCCAGGAGACCCGGAGGAGGCGCATGGAGCCTAAAGACACGTGAAGAAACTGCGCTTGTCTTTTGGTCGTGGACTGGGTGACACAGATGTGGGTGAGACCCATGGGGAGGTGACAATGGCAGCTTTTATCTTGATGTTGATTTTGCTCTTTTCCTTCCGGGCTTGTCTGCTTGTTTCTGACCCTTTGCTGTGGGTCCCCACTGGAAAATACTTTAGACTTGTGGCAGGCCTTGGGGCCTTGCTCTGGGCCAATCCCATTTGGATGGACTTTTACCCACGAGGGGACGGGTAACTTTGGGTGCTTGATTTAAAAACAAAATTATTTGCCTTTCCTGTATCGTTTCCTAGTTGTATTAAAGTTCCTTCCCATTAAAGTCTTCTATTTTTGTGTTGATGCGGCGGATGACAAAACCCATTTAGAATAGGCAGGTTTGCGGGGTTTGGGCTGCCCCTCTCCCTGTCCTATAACAGTATCAAGGGGAGAGAAAATGTGACAAGTTAGCTTTTCTGGAAAAAAAAAAATTGCAACCTTGGTGCAGATCCTTGTTACTCAAACAAAACAAAACAAAAACCTTGTGGATTCAGGACAGAATGCATAAAAAAATTACCAGTATTATGTCAAAGAAACCTTAGTAAATTTCAGGTGTATTTCCAGGTCTATTCAGTCCTTTGTAGGAAAGTTTTTTTACTCTCAACAGTTCCATCAATAGAAATCTGTTGAGACCTTTTCTCCCTATATTTCCAGAAACAATTTCTGTAGATGTGAAACAATTGAATTATACAATATTACAAGGTGACGATCACCATTGACAATTTACATACATACCAGATACCGAGAGGTTTTTTTTTATACACATTTTAGAAAACTACTGTTAACATTTTGTACATACCAAAGTTTACCATTTTCCCAAGTGACAATGCTTCCCTTCCAGTTTTACTTCATTAGGTAAAAGCCAAATAGAACAAATTCATCTAATGCCTTCCCAGGAGGAAAGGGAGAAACTTTGTGGAGTGTCTCAGGAGCTCTACTGAGGTTCCACAAAATTTCCTTGCATCAGTCAAATGACAGGCTACCAAATTTGTACTTGAATTTAGATTTTTGGGAAGCTTTGCCATAAATATCAGAAAATTAACAGAAACAACAATATTTAGTCTCTATGAAGGCACCGGCTTAGTTCAGTAGCACAATGTTGACAATCAAACCATAACTTTTTTGTTTTTCTCATAACTGGAGACTTTTTTTTTTTTTCAACATCTATGGGCACCATGTATACCAATCTGTCAATCACTGGAGGTCAAGACAGAAAGAAGGACATACAGACATACAACATATAGACAAAGACAGTTTTTTTTTAGTTATGCCACGTAGAATATGTTATGTAACTGCAGTTTTACTCCATAGGCTCAGAAAAAAAATGTTAAAGTCCAAAAAAAATGTGGAGTGTTGCTGGCAGAAAAATTTCCAGTTGTCATCCTACAAACCTAAGACTTTGGAAACAGGAAGGAAAAGTTTTATTAATCACAAGAGTTACATGATCTTGTTTATCACCTTAGGGTTTTCAGTGTTGAAGACTTTTTATTAGAAGTCAATCCTGGGGTATTCTGTACAGCAACTGAAAGAATAAAAGTAAACTTTTAAGCAAAAGGAGTCCTCTCTCGTTAGCCACCAAGCAGGCACTCCTTGGGTTTCCTGGAATAGAACATGAAAAAGCAAAATCAAAATATCAGTAATTAACTTTCAATTAAAAGGAGTCATCTGGGCCTCCCCGGTGGTGCAGCGGTTGAGTGCTGGGTTGCGAAGCTGCCCACAGCCTCTGCAACGCCAGTTCGATCCCCGGCCACTGGGCGAGGGGTCCCACATGGTGCGCAGACCTCTCCTGCCACCTGCTGCTCCCCTCAGCAGTGTACTTCATCAGTCTGCCTGCTCTGCTCTGCTCTCCGCTCTGGCTCTGGTGAATTCTCTTACCCTCCCGCGCTTCTGACTGTACCCAGTGCTTGTATAAATAAATAAATAAATATTTTAAAAAAAAAATAAATAAATAAAAGGAGTCATCTCCTTACTTCTGTTAGCCACTTTGGGACAGAAGCTGAAAGAGCAGATTCAACATCTAAGCACAGATTACACCTTCCCCACACTAGGGAGGGACAACAACACAGGTATGAAAACCTGGTACGGTTACATGATGCACCCTAAAGAGTGCTTTCCATAACAGACCTTCCTCAGTAGGAAGCAGAAACTTAGAATCTTGTCTTACACCAGCAATTGAACAAATCCAGTATTCAAAATGGCAAACATGCCCAAAACAAATTGTGTAGACAAAATTCATAGTAGCAAATCCTTTCAGACTCAGACAAAATCTTGTTAATTTTTCTGATCCAGACTTTGCAAAAATTCAAGTTATCTCCAAGAATCCATCAAGGATACCAGCAATTACCAGTTACTGATAAGGCTACTCTTTCCTTAACACCCAGGCATACATTTGCTAATTTAAACACCACTGCTCCACAATTGGCTTGCAAAATCCATCAGGCAGAGAGCAGGAAGTAGCCAAAGACAAAGCAACATACCACTGAAGAACCATTATTGCCTTTAGAAATGCTAATGAGACAGCAGAGATTACAAAAAGAAAGAAAAAAAAAGTTCCAAAGTCCTAGCAACAAGAATCTCTGAATTTTACAAGAGCACTCCAAGTGGCCTCAGACGCCATCTTTGATCTGGCCACATGGTCCAATGTACTGCCTAATCTTTTGAGTAAAACTGGCATAGAAAAAAATTTCCACAAATTAAAATCTCTTAGCAAGTCACTACAAACAAATTACACACAAACACACAGAATCTTCACAAAGCCCAAGCCAGTTTTTCAACAGCAAATCGACATGAAACAAACACACTAGAGAAACCAAAAATCACATTTGCGCTTATGGTAGCCAGTGCCATAGGGAAGCCCAATTTCCCCATGGGGCTGACTAACCACGGATGGCTCTGTCCTAAATCTTCATGGTCGCCAAATCAGCCCCTTTTCTTCCTCATCTAAACATTTTCTGCCACTGCAACAGGGTGGTCCCCAGGAAAGGAGGAGGTTCCCTGCCCCACCCAAGGGAGGGTGGAGCTGAGCAGGAAGAGGAGAAGCTGCAGAAGAGACTGAGGAAGGAAGCAGGATGGAGCCAGGAGACCTGGAGGAGGTGCATGGAGCCTAGAGACACGTGAAGAAACTGCGCTTGTCTTTTGGTCGTGGACTGGGTGACACAGATGTGGGTGAGACCCGTGGGGAGGTGACAATGGCAGCTTTTATCTTGATGTTGATTTTGCTCTTTTCCTTCCGGGCTTGTCTGGTAGTTTCTGACCCTTTTCTGTGGGTCCCCACTGGAAGATGCTTTAGACTTGTAGCAGGCTTTGGGGCCTTGCTCTGGGCCAATCCCATTTGGATGGACTTTTACCCACGAGGGGACGGGTAACTCTGGATGCTTCATTTAGAAACTAGACTCTTTGCCTTATCTGTATTGTTTCCTAGTTTTATTAAAGTTCCTTCCCATTAAAGTCTCCTATGTTTTGTGTTGATGCGGCGGATGGCAGAACCCATGTAGAATAGGCAGGTTTGCGGGGTTTGGGCTGCCCCTCTCCCTGTCCTATAACACCACTAATACTTTTCTTCAGCCTCATTTTTAACACTTTCCTTCGCCCCTTAACGTGCACACAGGGCAAGCTGTCATTTAATTGAGAATAAAATGATAAACACGAGATTTTCCTATTAATAAGCCTGTCCAGAAAAACTACCTCTGGTTCGTTTGGAAAACACTTGATAATTTTCCTTGACCTGTCGTTTCAATGAAGGCGCTTCATGAAGCTGAGTTGGATTTTTGTGGTTAGTATTTTACTTTCTACTAATTTTGAACCTAGCGTTTTAATGTGTTTTTTAAATAAAATTAAAGGGTTTTGAGGGGCTTTGTAATAAACTACAGGGAATGTGCATATGAAAATGTTTTTATCAGCTTTAATAGCAGGTCACTCACCAGCATCGATAGAAGCATAATTTTTTCCCTTAAAAAAAAAAAAACTATTGTTGGGCCTCCCTGGTGGCGCCAGGGGTTAAGCACCGCACTATGAAGAAATCCACAGCCTCTGCAATATGAGTTCGATCCCTGGCCAGGCAGCAGCCCACATGGCGCAACAGACCTCTCCTGTCTCACCCGCTGCTCCCCTCAGCAGTTTATTTCAGTCAGTCTGCCTGTTCTGTTCCCCACTCTTGTAACATGGTGGTCCCCAGGAAAGGGGGAGGTTTCCTGCCCCACCCAAGGGAGGGTGGAGCTGAGCAGGAAGAGGAGAAGCTGCAGAAGAGACTGAGGAAGGAAGCAGGATGGAGCCAGGAGACCTGGTGGAGGCGCATGGAGCCTAGAGACATGTGAAGAAACTGTGCTTGTCCTTTGGTCGTGGACTGGGTGACACAGATGTGGGTGAGACCCGTGGGGAGGTGACAATGGCAGCTTTTATCTTGATGTTGATTTTGCTCTTTTCCTTCCGGGCTTGTCTGGTAGTTTCTGACCCTTTTCTGTGGGTCCCCACTGGAAGGTGCTTTAGACTTGTGGCAGGCTTTGGGGCCTTGCTCTGGGCCATTCCCATATGGATGGACTTTTACCCACGAGGGGACGGGTAACTTTGGTTCCTTCATTTAGAAACTAGACTCTGCCTTACCTGTATTGTTTCCTAGTTTTATTAAAGTTCCTTCCCCTTAAAGTCTCCTATGTTTTCTGTTGATGCGGCGGATGGCAGAACCCATTTAGAATAGGCAGGTTTGCGGGGTTTGGGCTGCCCCTCTCCCTGTCCTATAACTGATTTGGCGCCCAACGTGGGGCAGGGAACCTCCCCCTTTCCTGGGGACCACCCTGTAACACTCTGACTCTGGTGAATCCTCTCACACACTCCACCCCCCCATCTCTGGCCTGTACCCCAGCTCTTGTATGAATAAATAAATAAATCTTTTTTAAAAATGTATTGTTTCTTTGAAGCCTCACTCTATGGCTTTATCTGTAGTTATCTCTAAAAGATAGGAAGTAATTTAATGCAAATTTTAAAACAAATTATGACAAAATACAGTAAGAAATAATTGCCATTCCCATCTCTGCCCTTCAACTACTCCTACGTTTCTGTAGCTACCCTTAACATAAAAAAAAAAAACTCACATTAGACACTGTTAGTTCTCTTCTCACTTAACCTGGATATACCCTGGATATCCTTTCATATCACTACATAAAGAACTATCTCTTCCTAAGAGCAGTATAATATTCCAATGCTTAGACTATCATAATCTAACCATTCTCTATATGTTGACCTTTGAATTGTTGCCAAACCATTCCTATTAGAAACTAAGCTGGGAAAAAAGAAAAGAAAAGAAACTAAGCTGGAACAAATAACTCCATATAATGGGCATCTATACCAATAAATTTTCAGAATTGAATCTTTAGATCAAAAGGCATTTTTACTTTTGATAGGTATTGCCAAATTATCCTCTAGTTAAATTTGCTTTCTTTCAAGTTCCGCTTAGAAAGATTTACAAGGCTCTGTTTGGAGGGAGTGAGGATGAAAGAAGCAATAAAAAAGACTAGTTGTCATTTTACATAGTTATTAAAGAAATACTAAAATGCAAATTGAAGTTACTTAATAAACTTTGCAAGAAATTTTCTTTGCTTACTTTGTGATGAATGTTATTTGGTTAACCAAATGATAATAGGTGTTTTGTTTCATAAAAAAAATCATGATAATTTTTCACTATAAATGAGACCTACTTAAAAACCTTGAAGGGCTTGGGAGTGGAAACTCGACTGTTCTTTGGCATTACTGTGCAATTTGCAGCAGTGAGAGAAAAAGATGCTAAAATTATTTCTCAGTTTGTAATATTTTAATACTCTGTCATTTTACTTAATCATATGCATTTATTTTAACAAAGTAAATTGTCTGTCTTTGTGTTCTAGAACAATGTAAATCAACTGCAGAAAATGGAGGAATAATAGAAAATACTACCATAAATGTATGCATCAGAGAGTCTGTCCCTGTAGTTTTACCTTTTCCAGGATATTGCTTACATGGAATCATATGGGTATGTAGCCTGTTGTGTTATTTTTAAAAAGTTTGCATGTTTATTATTACAATTTTTTGGGGGGTATGTAGTCTGTTAAGTTTGGTTTCTTTCCCTTAGCATAATGCCTTTGAGATTAATACACTATGTTTGAGTGTGTAAATAATGTATTGCTTTTCAAAAATTCTTTTTTAATTCATTACCTTTTGTTGCTGAGTAGTATTTTATTATATGGATATATGACATGTCAATATATCATAGCCATTCATCAGTTGAAGGTCACCTGGGTTGTTTACAGGTTTGAATGATTATGACTAAAATCATTATATATGTGATATAAATACACATGGACAAAGTTTCATTCAGACTTAAAATTTTTTTATGAAAGTCACATCTAGGTAGAGAAAATATCAAGTCGCAATTATATCTCCAAAAGCATTACTCCATATTATGTTAGAACTCAGATAATGCATTCATTATATATCACACATGTATTACATACCTACCTAAACAGACCCTAAAACAGGTACTGTTCTAGGCACATATATGAAATAATTGTCAAAAATCCTGTCTCCCAAAAAATACCACCAAAGCAACATGTTGATGAGGCAAAAGTGACTATCTTACTAATAAAAGAGACCAGTATCTTTGCAAACTCAGTAGCATTCCCAAGGGAGAAGCTGAATTATTTTTAAGATTTTGGGGTCTGGTTTAAAGGGGCTTTTCAATTTGGGGGGCTTGGTTTGGTCTGGCTAAGAACTAAGATATAATTAGTTAGGAGAAGTGACAGTAAAATAAGAATTTTAGAGTCTTAGGGAATGTATTTCTTTTCAATTGCTACTCATACAATTTCATCATTTTATATTCTGTAAATCTGAATTCTGACACAGGTCCCACTGGGTTAAAAGCAAGATGTTGGCGAGGTCATTCCTTTTGGGGGGCTTTTAGGGGAAAACCCCTTGCCTTCCCTTTTCCAGCTTCTAGAACCTGCCCACATTCCTCAGCTTGTTGCCCCTTTCCTCCCTCCTCAATCAGCAGTGGAGGCTTGAGTCCTTTTTTTTTTTAAAAAAAAGATTTATTTATTTATTTATACAAGCACTAGGTACAGTCAGAAGCGCGGGAGGGTGATAGAATTCACCAGAGCCAGAGCAGGGAACAGAACAGGCAGACTGATGAAATACACTGCTGAGGGGAGCAGCAGGAGTGGCAGGAGAGGTCTTCGTGCCACGTGGGACCCTCACCAGTGGCCGGGGATCGAACTGGCGCTGCAGAGGCTGTGGGCAGCTTCTCAGCCCAGCACTCAACCGCTGCATCACTGGGGAGGACCACTTGAGTCCTTCTTAAATCATATCACTCTGGCTTTCTATTCTGCCTCCCTCTTCTATTTCTGAGGACCCTTGTGTTTATTTTCGGCCAATTTGGATAATCCAGGATGACTATTCTAAAGTCAACTGAATTAGCAACCTAAATTCCATCTTCCACTTTAATTCCCCTTTGCCACGCAACACAGATATTCAAAAGTTCCAGGGGTTAGTACTTAGTTATTTTTGTGGGACCTTTATTCTGCCGGCCACACAATGCAAAAAATCAACGAAGTCGGTCCTCCCCTGGTGGCGCAGCGATTGAACACTGGGCTGCGAAGCTGCCTGCAGCCTCTGCAGCACTGGTTCGATCCCCGGCTGCCAGCGAGGGTCTCACGTGGCGCGCAGGCCTCTCCTGCCACGCCCGCTGCTCCCCTCAGCAGTGTACTTCATCAGTCTGCCTGTTCTGTTCCCTGCTCTGGCTCTGGTGAATTCTCTCACCCTCCCACGCTTCTGACTGTACCCAGTGTTTGTATAAACAAACAAATAAATAAATCTTTAAAAAAAATAAAATCAATGAAGTCATATACTGAAAAGTTGGGCAGTTCATTGTTCATTTTAGGATTTTCGGGAGTTTGGAAAGTCTCTGAAATGAACAATATAACTGTTTGCAATTTTTCTCTTCCTGATGAAAATGTTTCTGGAATAATAGTTATGTTGAAGATGACAATTGAAATAACAAAATTATGTTATTTCATAGCAATAACATTGACAATAATCTGAGTGGCTATAGATGGTGTCATTTCTGTGTCCCACCTTGCAGTCAGTCTTTAACCTGAGCTGGAGACCATTAGCATCTGCAGCCATGATCAGTCCAAATCTTCACTGTTAACTTAGAGTATGATAACTACAAATCAAATTTCTGGTGATGGTTGTTTTAAATTGCATAAGGGTACACTTTTCTCATTCTTAATCCTTCTGGGGAACACTGGGGAAACCTAGAGAACATGTATCTCAGAGTTACCCCCTCTGAGAGGCAAAGAATCTGGAGTATTTGTACAATTATTCTTATTTGTCACTGCTGAGGGCTGCCCGTGACGGTGTTAGTTACCCAGCAACTCCAGCCTGTGGCATGTGAATAGAGCAGCTGGAGAACGTTTTCAGGAAAATAAAATCAGGAACATCTGCACAATTGAAAGTCAGAGTGGCATTCCTGAGGTGGTAGAGGTGAGGGGACATGGATGGGATACTAGCATTGTCTGCTTTGGTAGTATAGAAATTTGGTAGTTTAGAAATTTCATTCTTTGCTATTGCCCTACATAATGCTAAACACTATAGATGTGTTCATTAAGTTGTCCATTTCTTCTGTATTTTTCCACTACCACCATGCCACTGAAACTACACACCAAGATCACCACCAATCCTCACATTATCAAATCCAAAACTAATCTTCATGTCTACCTTAGTGCCGTTCAACACAGTTGACTGAAATTGTCAGTGGTTTTGGAGATGCTACACTCTGACTTTTCCTCCCATCTCCCTTGCCACTGCTTTTAATTCTTATTTGCAGGAGTTCTTTACCTTCTCCTGACTCCTGAATAGAAGTATTCTAACACTTGGTCTTTAGCTCTTTTCTCACATTAGTTTCATCAAAACCAGGCAAATGTTTTGGCAAATGTTTTCTGTAAAGGCCATTTAATAAATATTTTAAGTTTTGCAGTCCTAGTGGGACAACAGAGAATTTTATGTAGGCACATACAATAGATTTAAAATTTTTCTGTAATTTTTTTTCTAATGAAATTAAAAATATAATCATTAATTTTCTTTTTTTTTAAGATTTATTTATTTATTTATTTATTTATACACTGGGTACAGTCAGAAGCGCGGGAGGGTGAGAGAATTCACCAGAGCCAGAGAGGGGAGCAGAGCAGGCAGAAGGACCAAAGTACACTGCTGAGGGGAGCAGCGGGTGGCAGGAGATTTCTGCGCGCCATGTGGGATCCTCCTCCTGTGGCCGGGGAGCAGCCGGGGATGGAACCGGCGCCGCAGAGGCCACGGGCAGCTTCGCAACCCAGAGCTCAACCACTGCGCCACCAGGGAGGCCCCAAATCATTAATTTTCTTAATTCATATCTGCTAATGAGAATATTTTTGGTGGGGGTGGGGATAATATTTCACTTAACTAGGATTCAAAGTTAATGGTTCTTTTTTTTTTAAGGATTTATTTATTTATGCATATAAGAATTGGGGTGTAAGCCAGAGGTGTGAGGATTCACCAGAGTGGGGAGCAGAACAGGCAGAGGTTCTGAAATACACTGCTGGTGGTGGGGGAAGGGGGTTATGGGCAGGAGAGCTCTGCTGCACCATGTGGGTTGTTGCTCCCTGGCAACAACTTGTGCCTGAGTGGCTGGCAGTAGCTTGATAACGCTGTCTTTAACTCCTGTGCCACCAGGGAGGCCCTGGTTCTTATCATCAAAAGTGATTTCAGGTATTTTTCTGTTGATGCTTATCTATAATGAGACCTAATGCATTTCATTTTTTAAAACATCTTTTCACACAGGTAGATATTGCTGAATACTGATATCACTGCAATATTAATTAAGAATATTTGTTGTTGGGCCTCCCCGGTGGCGCAGCGGTTGAGCGCTGGGTTGCGAGGCTGCCCGCGGCCTCTGCGGCGCCGGTTCGATCCCCGGCTGCTCCCCGGCCACCGGAGGAGGGTCCCACATGGTGCGCAGACCTCTCCTGCCGCCCGCTGCTCCCCTCAGCAGTGTACTTCGGTCCTTCTGCCTGCTCTGCTCCCCGCTCTGGCTCTGGTGAATTCTCTCACCCTCCCGCGCTTCTGACTGTACCCAGTGCATGTATAAACAAAACAAACAAACAAGCAGACAAATAAATAAATGGAACATGCCTCTATTAAAAAAAAAAAAGAATATTTGTTGCTCAGAAAAAATTCATAGAATTTTATTAGATTCTTCTTTTAATGCATGCCTTGGAAAACATTATTACATAGAAGACTAATCATCTCCTATTAAAGATTGAATGGGAGATACTCCATTATACAGTTAAAAGAATTCTGAAATATTGGAACTTCTTTTACAACTCAATTAGAGTTCAAAAAACATTGTAGGCACTATAGTTTGAGCTCAGCAAAGCTGTATACTGTACATTTGACTGGTAGTGGACATTTTACTTCTTGTAACTTTGGGCAATACAGAAAGCAACTTATGATTCAAAAAGCCTCCCTGCTGGCCTAGGGGTTAAGTCTCAGCACTATCACCTCTACAACCTGAGTTCTATCCCTAGTCAGGGAGCTAACCCATGTAGCGCAACAGACCTCTTCTGTGTTGTCCGCTGCTCTCCTCCCTTCAGTCAGTCCACCTGTTCTGCTCCCCACTTTATCTCTGGTGAATTCTCTTACCCCTCGCACCTCTGGCTTACATCCCAGTTCTTCTATGCATAAATAAATAAAAATAATTTTTTTTAAAATGGAGAAGTTGGAACAATTATAGCTTGCTGATGGGATGTAAAATGGTACAGCTGCTTTGGAAAATGTTAAAGTCACCATATGACCTAGAAATTCCATTTCTATTTACACAGGAGAATTGAAAACATATGTCTACACACAAACTTGTCCACAAATATTTATAGCAAAATTATTCATAGTAGTCAAAAGGTGGAAAACAACCCAGGTATCATCCAACCGATGAATGAATAAACAAAATGTGGTATGTCAATGAAATAGTATTTTACTAACCAATAAAAAGAAATGAAACACCGGTAGATGCAACACAAACAGACGAACCTTGAAAACATACTGGGTGAAAGAAGTGAGTCATGAAGAACAATATATTACACGATATCATCTATATGAAATGTCCACATTAGGCAAATCTATGGAGACAGAAAGTAGATTAGAGTTTGCCAATGGCTGGTGGTTGTGGCAAAAGTAGGTGACTGCTAATGGGTAAGGGTTCTGTATGGAGTGATGAAAATGTTCTATAACTGATTATGGTGATGGTTGTGCAATTTTGTGCTTAACATAGGTGAATTGCTTGGTATGCTAGTTATATCTCAAGAACCTATTATAAAAAAGTCTAAGAAAGCCAGTCGATATCACTTTAATTTGTTCTTTCGTTGACTATTGATGTTGCTTGAAATATCTTCACCTGAGAAACTGCTCTCATGGAAAAGCTAGTAACCTTAAACAAACTTTCTCTGGATATATTTCTTTGACTGCTACAATCAAATAGGAGTTAATGTATTGTCCATCAGCAAATGCTTAAACAAATGAGTGACTCAGAAACCTGCTTTGGTAGCTGCCTCCTTTTAATTTTTTAACCTTGTGAATCAATTCAACTCTAATGAGATATTTGATACAAAATTTTCAGTGTCCTCACCTGTCTCAGAAGTCACATTCATGTATGCAGTATCCCTTTGATTGCACAAGTCTCCCTATTCCCTGTTGGAGGGGACTGTGGAAGAATAAAAATACTAGGAGTCAGGGATTGTTGAGGCTCGTTTTAGGGGCTGCCGACAACAGTGCCCTCTTAATAAAAGCAAATCAACAGAAAGTGCAAGTATAATCATTATTTTCTATTTTCCTTAAAAAAAAGTTCTTGTAATGATTCTAACACAAAACATTTCTAAGAAAAGTAAAAATTCACACAAAACTCAGTCTCTACACTACTACCCATTGTCCCCAGATATAAAACCAAGTATATTATTACGGCAAATATAAATATTAATTATTTTACTTGTTATTTATTTACTCTTTCAACAGTTATCAATTGTCTGTCATATGCCAGGTAACATTGTAGACATTCTAAGCCTAGAGGCAGTAGTGAACAAAATAAAGTTCTAGTCCTCATGTGATTTCCATTTTAGTGGAGAAGAAACACATACACACAACTTTCAAGTGTAAATTCAAAGAGGAAAGGATTACGATGAATGCAGGTGCTATCTTAGACAGGTTGGCTAGGAAAACCTCTCAAAGGTGATAAATTTTGAGCAGAAACTTTAACATGGTCTTTCAATAAATTGTGTAATTTTAAATATATAAGCATTAGTTTTTTATTTTTTGCATAACAAATTGCTAAAACTTAATGACTTAAAACAACAATGACCATTTTTTATCTCTCACAATTTCTGTAGGCCAGGAATTCCTGTGTGGCTTTGCTAGGCAGTTCTGGCTAGGAGTCTGTTCAGAGCTTGTAGTCATTTGAAACCTTTACTGGGAGTGCAGGATCTGCTTTCCAGGTGGCTTCCTGGCTTGACTGACAGGTTGGAGGACTCAGTTACTCCCCATAGGTCTCTCTACAAGGCTGCTGGAGTCCCCTCAAGCAGTGGAAGCTGGTTCATCCCAGAGTGGGTGTTTCAAGAGGCAAGGCAGAAGTTGTAATGCCTTTTATGACCTAGCCTCTGAAGTCACACACTGTCAGTTTGGTATTATTCTGCTGGTCACATAGATTAACCCTGACACAATGTGTGAGTACACAAGGGTATACATAACAGGAAGTGAGACTCACTGGGAACCATCTTGGGGCTTGGTTAGCCTCATTCAAACCATTTTCTCACATATGTTTGTGATGATTTTAAGCAGTCTACAGGGGGAAACACCCACTAATAAACACTAAAGTCTAATTTTTTGTATCGGTTCCATTTCATATCCAGTCTTAATCATTATTTCCTGTCTGAAGTTTACTCCCTTTTATTTTTATAAATTTAAATGTATATTAAAATACAAAAATATATATTTAAAAATAGAATTCTCTTTGTGGAAGGATATTTACTACAAATTCAAATTTTTTCATAAATATAAGGTGTTCAGGTAATCTGTTTTTCTGTGAAACTTCTCAGTTTGGCTTTCAAGGATTTTTTTCCATTTCATCTAGTTTATTATCAAATGAGCAATGTTATTATACTATTCCTGTAGAACCCATTTAATGACTGTGGCATCTGTGATGTCATCTATCTCATTCCTGATGTTGGTAATTTGTATCTTTTCTCTTTTTATCCTGAGCAATTTGATTAAAGGTTTATCAATTTTATTAATCTCACAGACCCACCTTTAGGATTCATTGATTTTCTCTATTGTTCATTTCATTTATTCTATTCTGATCTTATTTTTTGCATAACAAATGCTTATTTTGGATTTGCTTATTTTGGATTTGCTCTTCTTTTTCTTCTGTGTTAGACCTTTCTTTAAAAAAAATGAGTGTTGGGCCTTCCCGGTGGCACAGCGGTTGAGCACTGGGTTGTGAAGCTGCCAGCAGCCACTGCAGCGCTGGTTCAGCCATGCAGTGCCGGTTCAATACCCGGCCGCCAGGCGAGGGTCCCACATGGCGCGCAGATCTCTCCTGCCACCCGCTGCTCCCCTCAGCAGTGTACTTCGTCAGTCTGCCTGTTCTGCTCTCGGCTCTGGCTCTGGTGAATTCTCTCACCCTCCCGCGCTTCTGACTGTACCCAGTGCTTGTATAAATAAATAGATAGATAGATAGATAGATAGATAGATAGATAGATAGATAGATAGATAGATAGATAGATAAATGTGCTGTAAGTCTTCCCGAACTATTGCTTTAAAGACATCCCACAGATGTTAATATGCTTTGCTTTTGTGTTTGGTGAGTTAAAAATATTTTCTAATTTTCCTTGTGAGTTCTTTGGCCCATGGTTATATAGAAGTATATTATTCAATTGCTATATATTGGGGCACTTTCCAGAGATTTTATGTTTTTGATTTCTAATTTAATTCCACTGTGATCAGAGACTGTGCCTGGTATAACTTGAATCCTTTTACATTTATTTTCCAAGGTAGCCAATATTTCAGACATTTATTGTGACTTGTTTTATACCTTAGTAAATATATCTTAATAAATGGTCTAGGTACACTTCTCTTGGGTGGAGCATTTTATAAATGTTAATAATGTCAAATTGATTGGTTGTGTTTTTCAAGTCTCTATATAGTTACTGATTTTTAGTCTACTTGTTCTGTCAATTATTGAGTATGGGTATTGAGTTTTTAGTATTGACTATTGTGAACTTGTCTATCATTTGTATCAATTCTGCTTCATGTATTTTGAATATCTGTTATTAAACATACAAATATTTAAGATTTTTTATTTCTTTTTGATGAATTAACCACAGCGTCATACAAAATTTTCTTCTTTAGTCCCAGTAAAGTTCTGAAATCTACTTTGGTATAACTTCCTTTGCTTCTTTTTAATTAGTTTTAGTCTATCTATTTGTGTTTATATTTAAAGTACATTTCTGATCTACACCATCTCTTTTTTTAATCCAATGTAATAATCCCTGCCTTTCAATTGGAGTGTTTAGAACATTCATATTAATGTGTTGACATGATTAGGTTTAAATCTGTCATCTTGGTATTTGCTATCGATTTACCCCATTTGATTGTTTTTGAAAGATTTATGTATGCATACAAGAACTGGGGTATAGGCCAGAGGTGCAGGGGGTGAGAGGATTCACCAGAGACAGAGTGGGGAACAGAACAGGCAGACTGACTGAAATACACTGCTGAGGGGAGCAGCGGGTGAGTCAGGAGAGGTCTGTTGCACCATGGGGTTGCTCCCTGGCCTGGGATCAAAGTCATGCTGCAGTGGCTGCAGTTAGCTTCATAGGTTGCGTCTTAACCCCTTGCACCACCAGGGAGGCCCCCCATTTGATTTTTGATGTGTCCTTCCTCTTCTACTTTTTTTTTCCTTGGGAATGGTTGATTTTTTTTGTAACTATTCCACTATCTCCTTTGTTGGATACTAGCTAGAACTCTTTGTTTTGTTGTCTTATTGCCTGTTTTATGGTTCATATTATACTTAGTCATTCTCCCCTAGGACCTTCCCCAAGAAAAATTAAATCATATTACATAAGAAGACTGATACATAAATATTCACAACAGGTTTATTTTTCATAGCAACTAGAAGCAATCTAAATGACCATCAAATTGTGAATGAATGGACGAATATGGTCTAGCCTTGTGATGAAATACTACTCATAAATAAGAATGAAGGAACATGTTGATACGAAAATAGTTATACTGAAAGAATGTAGACCAAAAAAAGTATGTGCTGTGTGGCTCTATATAAAATTAAAAAAATGCAAATATTCTAATGTTTAAGAAACTATATTTATAGTTTGTGTGGGAGCTGGTGGAGGGTAAAGTAAAAAGGGAGGATTGGATGAGGAGGATTATAAAGGAGTACAAGGAAGCAATACAGGCAAGGGTTGTTTTTTTTTTTAAGATTTATTTATTTATGCATACAAGAACTGGGGTACAGGCCAGAGGTGTGTGGGCGGTGAGAAGATTCACCAGAGACAGAGTGGGAACAGAATAGGCAGATTGATTGAAATACACTTCTGAGGGGAGCAAAAGGTGAGTCAGGAGAGGTCTGCTGCGCCATGTGGGTAGTTCCCTGGCCTGGGATCGAACTCTTGCTGCTATGGCTGTGGATAGCTTCATAGGTTGTGTCTTATCCCCTTGCGCCACCAGGGAGGCCCTGGGCAAGGTTTTTTTTTTTTTTTTATAGGTCTATCAGACATCAAATCTTTTTTTTTTTTTTTGAAGATTTATTTATTTATTTATACAAGCACTGGGTACAGTCAGAAGCGCGGGAGGGTGAGGGAATTCACCAGAGCCAGAGCGGGGAGCAAAGCAGGCAGAGGACCGAAGTACACTGCTGAGGGGAGCAACGGGCGGCAGGAGAGGTCTGCGCACCCTGTGGGACCCTCCTCTGGTGGCTGGGGAACAGCCGGGGATCGAACCGGCGCTGCAGAGGCTGTGGGCAGCTTTGCAACCCAGCGCTCAACTGCTGCGCCACCAGGGAGGCCCCCTGGGCACGGTTTTAATTATCTTGCGTGTACTGAGGAATTCATGGGTGTTGCATTTGTCAAAACTTCCCAAATTAGGGGCCTCTTTGGTGGCACAGGGGTTAAAGTCTCAGTGCTATCAAGATGTTGCCAGCTACTGCAGCATGAGTTTGATCCCCGGCCAGGGAGCTGACCGACATAGCACAGCCGACCTCTCCTATCTTGCCCACTGCTCTTTCTGCTTGTTCTGCTTCCCACTCTGTCTCTGGTGAATACCTCACCCCCCTCACACCTCTGGCCTACACCCCAGTTCTTGTATGCATAAATAAATAAATAAATAAATAAATCTTTTTAAAAAACTTCCCAAATTATACACATTAAATATGTACAGATTACTGTATACCAACTGCACCTAAATGCATTTTTATCTTTTTTTAGCAGCAGGCGAGACAGGAGAGGTCTGTTGTACCATGTGAGTTAGTTCCCTGGCGGAGGATCTAACCCATGCTTCATGGCTGGCAATAGCTTGATAGCGCTGAGACTAACCCCTGTGCCACCAGGGAGGCCCCTAAATGCATTTTTAAAAAGAAAATTGCCAAGGAGAGGAAGAATCGGATCTACATTCTAACCACTCAAATATGAGAACTGTTAACATTTTAGTAACTATCAAGCGCTAGACACTTTTTTGGATACCGAAGTGGTAGCTCCCATTTTTCCAAAACTATAGTATTCCATTATGTCTATGAAAATAGTTTATCTTTCTCCCATTGTCAAGTGATGGATACTATTACTGTTATAATGGTATAGAAATGGATATTTTTATTTCTATATTCAGTGTTGGTTTGCAAACTGCCTCATGTATGGAGGGCAGGGGAAGATGGAAGAAACAGATCACTCCAGATTGGTAGGAGGCAAGGGAAGTGACTTATGAGGCTTCTCTTGGGTGACCGCAAGAGAAGTAGATTTCTGCATCTGCCCACCAAATCTTAAAAGTTTAATAGAGGGCCTCCCCGGTGGCACAGCGGTTGAGCACTGGGTTGCGAAGCTGCCAGCAGCCTCTGCAGCGCCGGTTCAATCCCAGGCTGCCGGGCGAGGGTCCCACATGGCGCGCAGACCTCTCCTGCCGCCCGCTGCTCCCCTCAGCAGTGTACTTCGGTCCTTCTGCCTGCTCTGCTCCCCACTCTGGCTCTGGTGAATTCTCTCACCCTCCCGCGCTTCTGACTGTACCCAGTGCTTGTATAAATAAATAAATAAATCTTAAAAAAAAAAGTTTAATAGAGGCCTTAAGAGGGTTTAGTCATTTGTGTTATCTCAACACATCACTATCTCAAGGCTCTGTCCTTGGGGCAACTTGAAGTAAGTAGAAGGCAAGTGGAAGCACATCCCAAGGACAGGGGAAGGAGTGAGAGCCTCCAAATGCCCAGGCTCGCCATCCCTCAGAAGTCGTGTCCTCTCCATGACCTCCTCCAATATCATCCAAAGAACAGATCTTGAAACCCTGCGGTGTACACCTCTCTCACCACCATAATCCACACATCATTCATGTCAGTCTCATAATCCACATGTCATTCTCACTTTCCCATTACCTTTCATATCTGTCACTACCTTTCTAACCTGATCAGTTAAATGTATTTTACATGGCTGAGTATTAATCACACACACACACACACATATTTTAAAACACTATTAATATCACTTTATTAGGGTCTCCCCGGTGGTGCAGCGGTTGAGCGCTGGCCTGCAAAGCTGCTCACAGCCTCGGCAGAGCCAGTTCAATCCCCGGCCGCCGGCGAGGGTCCCACATGGCGCGCAGACCTCTCCTGCCACACTTGCTGCTCCCCTCAGCAGCGTACTTTGTCAGTCTACCTGTTCTGCTCCCTACTCTGGCTCTGGTGAATTCTCTCACCCTCCCGCGCTTCTGACTGTACCCAGTGCTTGTATAAAAAATAAATAAATCTTAAAAAAAAAAATCACTTTATTAATTTAATTATTTCTATACTAATTTTTGGTTTTTTTCTTTCTTGCCTTACTGCTAGTCTTTTCTCTTTTTGTGATATTTCCTGAAGGACCTGGTGGTATTAATTGGATTTCTTTCTAGAGTTATTTTTTTAAAGATTTATTTATTTATGCCTACAAGACCTGGGCTACAGGCCAGAGGTGTGGAGAGTGAGAGGATTCACCAGAGACAGAGTGGGGAGCAGAACAAACAGAATGAGTGAAAACACTGCTAAGAGGATTAGCAGGCGAGTCAGGAGAAGTCTGCTGTGCCATGTGGGTATCTCCCTGGCTGGCTGGGGATTGAACTCATGCTGCAGAGGTTACTATAGCTTCATAGTGCTGTGCTTAACCCCTTGTGCCACCAGGGAGGTCCTCTTTTTAGGGTTATATTAATGTTACCAAACTTACAAGAAAAGCTATATCATCTCAGACAAATGGAGTATAAAGTCTGGCTCTTAATTGGTTTGATCCTCAGTGAAGGATTGGGACTTGACTTTTTTAACGGTTAAAGTCACTTACTTAGTTTCTCTACTTCCAGTTTTGATACTCTTGAAAAAATGTTTAATCTGAGGTTCTCCTGTCATCCACAGATAAAATATAAATTTCTTAGCCTGACATGTGCTACCTTTCCTAATATAGCAATCCTCTTCCAACCTCCACAACCTCAACCCCAGCAAGTCTTACATACGAAGTGGCATTCAGCCATGCTCAACAACAGTTAGTCAGTCAAACACGCTTCTCCAAAAGCCTTTTTACCAAACTCTTCCAGCAATTGTTTAAGACTCTAAGCTCTCTAGTGACTTGTTTGCTGCACTTAAGACCTATCTGTACTAGTTTATTAATAGACTGTGAATCCTCAGAGGACACAGACACTTAGTAAGAGTTGTTAAATTTTGCTTGAATAAATAAGTGAAGGAGTGTTTTGTCTTTTGTCCACATATTCATTGATTCCCTTCAAGAGAGCTAATTATTTACTTAGGTATGATTTTCCTTGTACAAGGATCTTGTTGTGTTGGCTTACATTTTTCATAGTCCTGGACTTTATTATGGATTTGGCTAGTACAGAAATCATCTTTTCAGAGTAACCTTCAGGACTTAAGAGAATCATTTTATCAAGCATACAGCACAATGCCCATATAAGAAAATTTTACCCAGCAGTTTTACAGCTTTCCATTTTTTTTTAAAGATTTATTTATTTATGCATACAAGAGCTGGGGTACAGGCCAGAGACACGGGGGGGGGGGTTGAGAGGATTCATCAGAGACAGAGCGGGGACCAGAAAAGGCAGACTGACTGAAACACACCGCTGAGGGGAGCAGCGGGCGAGACAGGAAAGGTCTGCTTCACCATGTGGGTTGCTCCATGGCTGGTCGGGGATTGACTCATGCTGCAGAGGCTGCGGTTTGCTTCACAGTGCGGTGCTTAACCCCTTGTGCCACCAGGGAGGCCCTGGCTTTTCATTTTTGATTTTGTTCAGAATTGGGACAGTAAGAGCTCACGCTGAGATTTATCAGCATGGTCCAGTACCACTTACTTGCCTTACCCCAAGTGGTTCTTAGCATATAGAAGTTGTATTGTGTCTCATTTAATTTTAATGTAATACCCATTAATCTTGGCTAGTTGAATTTAGCTGTTCACTAGTGCCCCCTCCCAGAACTTCACAGTAAAAGAATAAAACAAAATAAAGAATATGGCCTACCTGGTGGCCTAGGGTTTAAGTCTCAGGGCTGTTACCACTACAGTCTGAGTTCCATCCTTGGCCAGGGAGCTACCCACAGAGTGCAGAAGACCTCTCCTGTCTCTGCCCACTGCTCCCCTCAGCAGTGTATTTCAGTAGCTCTGCCTGTTCTGCTCCCCACTCTGTCTCTGGTGAGTCCTCTCACCCCCTCACAACTCTGTCCTACCCCCTACTTCTACATAAATAAATAAATAAATAAATAAATAAATAAATAAATGTATTTTTTTTTTTTTTTTTCAAATAGAGGCATGTTTTATTTATTTATTTGTTTGTTTTGTTTATACATGCACTGGGTACAGTCAGAAGCGCGGGAGGGTGAGAGAATTCACCAGAGCCAGAGCGGGGAGCAGAGCAGGCAGAAGGACCGAAGTACACTGCTGAGGGGAGCAGCGGGCGGCAGGAGAGGTCTGCGCGCCATGTGGGACCCTCCTCGGGTGGCCGGGGAGCAGCCGGGGATCAAACCGGCGCCGCAGAGGCCGCGGGCAGCTTCGCAACCCAACGCTCAACCGCTGCGCCACCAGGGAGGCCCAATAAATGTATTTTTTTAAAGGAATGAACTAAGGCAATATGATTAGGAGTGGAATACACATAACCACAGCATCTTACCATAAACTTTCTTTTTTTTTTTTTTTAAGATTTATTTATTTATTTATACAAGCACTGGGTACAGTCAGAGGCACGGGAGGGTGAGAGAATTCACCAGAGCCAGAGCGGAGAGCAGAAAAGGCAGAGTGATGAAGTACACTGCTGAGGGGAGCAGAGGGCGGCAGGAGAGGTCTGCGTGCCATGTGGGACCCTCACCTGGTGGCAGGGGATTGAACCGGCCTGCAGAGGCTGCAGACGGCCTCACAACCCAGCGCTTAACCACTGCGCCACTGGAGAGGACCCCATACCATAAACTTTCTACAACTGCTTCAATCCTCAAACTCTCCCTGCACCTTGGCTGACAAGCATATGGTGTCATCAAGTTTGGAAACTCTTCAGCATTCTGTGGTATAAATCACCTGGCTTCCTGTTGACTTTTTCTCACAGTAGCCGAGGTTTGGGCCTTGTGTTTGGTTATTTAAGTCAGCACCCACTGTTCCATCAACTTTCCAGCTTCCAGATATGCTGTCATTTCTCATATTTCATTTCCTCTCTTTTTGTCTTTGCCTTACAGGATTTTGTTTTCATTTTTTTCCACCATTTCAGTAACACTTCAGTAGGAAGGTCAATAAACTCATGGATTCTACTGCTGTTTAACTCAAAGTCCTCTTTTTTTAATTTATTTTTATTCATTTATGCATACAAGAACTGGGGTACAGGCCAAAGGTGCAGGGGATGAGAGAATTCACCAGAGACAGGGTGGGGAGCAGAGCACATGGATCTACTGAAATACACTGAGGGGAGCTGAAATGCACTGAGAGGAGCAGCGAGTGAGGCAGGAGAGGTCTGCTGCACCATGTGGGTTATCTCCCTGGCTGGGGATAGAACTCATGCTGCAGTGGCTGTCCATAGCTTGATATTGCTGAGATGTAACTCCTTGTGCCACCAGGGAGGTCTCTCAAAGTCCTCTTTTCATTGATCTTTATCACTTTGTGTATGTATGGTCTTCCCAACTAGATAATAAACTCAAAGGAAACCATTGCCAGAATGTTCCTTATACTTTGTTGTATAGTACCTTCCAAATAGAGTTCTACTAATGTTTGTGGCTCATATTACCAAATACCATGGCTGGCACACACAAGTACCCTTGGGGTACACAAAAGACTTTTTGAGAATACTGGCCGTTTCTAGGTTCTCAACTCCCGACTGTACCTTCTAAAAATCACCTGACAATGCTTGCAGTCCAAGTGAAGTCCAAATGAAAATCTATAGATTTTCATTTCTCTCTCCCTCTTTCATTAGTTTTTCTTCAACTTTATACACACACATCAAAACCTTTTTATGGTACAGTTTTTCCAGGGTACAAAATTCTGCAGTGCAGCATGCAAAAATATAATTTGAAATATTTCTTTGGGTCAAATTATTTCAATAAAGGCCCCATAATATAATGTCTAGAGATTATGTATCTATATATAATCTACATCTATAATATATCCATACCTATACTTATTTTTCTGTCAAGAGCACAGCCTGGTGTTAGAAAATGAATATTTAGTCTACTTCTGAATTTAGATATGCTTTTTTAAAGATTTATTTATTGATGCATATAAGAGCTGCGGTGCAGGACAGAGGTGCAGGGGTGAGAGGATTTACCAGAGACAGAGTGGGGAGAAGAACAGGCAGATTGAAATTCACGGCTGAGGGGAGCAGCGGGTGAGACAGGAGAGGTCTGATGTGCCATGTGGGTCACCTCCCTGGCCTGGGATCGAACTCATGCTGCAGTAGTTGCAGATTGCTTCATAGTGCTTACGCTTAACTCCCTGCGCCACCAGGGAGGCCACCAGTAATAATTTTTTTTGAAGATCTATTTATGCATACAAGAACTGGGGGACAGGCCAGAGATGGGAGGGGGGTGTGAGTGTGTGAGAGGATTCACCAGAGACAGAGAAGGGAGCAGAACAGGCAGATCTACTGAAATACACTGCTGAGGGGAGCAGCAGGCAATACAGGAGAGGTCTGCTGCACCATGTGAGTAGCTCCCTGGCTGGGGATCGAACTTGTGCTGCAGTGACTGCAGATAGCTTCATAGGTTGTGTCTTAACCCCTTGCGCCACCAGGGAGGCCTAGGTCCATAACAATTTTTAATTAAAGACTATACCTCTTCTATTTATTGTCAAAGAAAGAATTGCTCTTAAGGAAGAACCCTGTGAAAGTAAAAAAAAATAAATAAATAAAACTAAGAGATGTGTTGAAGGTACTGTATGTTTTGCAGCTAATGGCAAGATACTATACCTTATCTAATGTAGAACACTGCCATTCAAGATGTGTAAAACACATACTAAGCCAACACTCAGATCTTGAATTTTTATTTTAAGATCTGTTTATGGATACAAGAGCTGGGGTACAGGCCAGAGGTGTGGGGGGGTGAGAGGATTCACCAGAGACAGAGTGGGGAGCAGAACAGGCAGACTGACCAAAGCACTCTGCTGAGGGGAGCAGCAGGCGAGACAGGAGAGGTCTGCTGCGCCATGTGGGTAGCTCCCTGGCTGGGGATCAAACTCATGCTACAGTGGCTACTGATAGCTTCTTTGTACTGAGACTTAACCCATTGTGTCACCAGTGATGCTCTTTAATAGCATTTTTTAATAGCATCGATCAGTTTTGTTGAATGTCCCTCAGTCTGAGTTTCTGGTGTTTTCTCATGGTTGAATTGAGGTTATGATTTTTTGAAGACTATCACACAAACAAAGTTGTATCCTTCGTTCCTCTTGTCACAGACAGGATTCCTCATGTCAATTATCTTCCTTATTACAGGTGATATTGACCTTAATTACTTGGTGAAGGTGGTTTCTGCCACATTTCTCCATTATGAAGTTGCTGTCTTTCCTTTTTTAGTTAATATCTTGAGGAGATACCTTGAGACAGCAGATTGTTTCTCTTCATATTCACCCTCTAATTTTAGTAGAACTTGTCTGTGACCGTTATTCCTGTGATGTTTTCCAAATGACAATTTTCTACTTTCCCCTTCTTTTATTAATGGGAATTCTGTAAGGAAGAGCTGTCACTTCTCCCCTAATTAATTATTTATAGTATGAACTCATGGATATTTGTTTTTTTCAGTAGATTAAAATCAATACCATTCTTATAGATGCTAAAATTGTTCTACCTTTGGCTATTAGGGGAGCTTCTTCAGGTTGTCTTCTCTGTCCTTTCAACAAACTCTCATAATGTGAAAAAAGAAAATTCCTTGCTTTCTGGGATCACGAGATGCTCCATGTTTCAACTTAACAGTATCCCTACTCCAGCTTTAGAGCAAACCATTTCTCTAAGAGGCCTACCCTGGTTTTTATTGGAGATTGGTGTTTAAAATCCAAGATCTGGGCCTTCCTGGTGGTGCAAAGGGTTGGGACGCAAACTGTGAAGCTGTCCACGGACACTGCAGCACAAGTTCGATCCCCAGCCAGCCAGGGAGCTACCGACATGGTGCAGCAGACTTCTCCTGATTCACCCACTGCTCCCCTCAGCAGTGTATTTCAGTCACTCTGTCTGTTCTCCTTCCCCGCTATGTCTCTGGTGAATCCTCTCACACCCTGCATTTCTGGCCTGTACCCCAGCTCTTGTATGCATAAATAAATAAAATAAATGTTTAAATAATGTTTAAATGTTTAAATACTATTAAAAACGTTAAGGGTATGAAAGACAAGGAAAGACTGAAGAATTGTTAGAGACTAGAAGAGTTGAAGTAACTGAGTGCATTTTCAAGGTAGTATTATAAAACAGAAAAGAACATTAGTGGAAAAACTGGTGAAGAAGACAAAGAAGAGTAAAGTTGTTTTAAATGTTTTACACAATTAATTTCTTGGTTCTGATCACATACTATAGTTATATAACATATTAACACTAGGGGAAAATGGGAGAGGTATATATGGAAACTATACTATTTTTACAACTGTTCTATAAATCTACAATCAGTTCCAAATAGTTAAAAGAATAAATAAAACCAGGAATTATACCTCCTCTGCACATTTTTCCATCTCCAATGCTAACTTGTGGTCTGATGCTATATTTTGATTCCAGGATAAAATTACATTGTACAGTCATACTAATGAAATATTTTTGGAATGAAAACCTATAATTTTTGCTATGATTGTGGTTGAGAAATAATGCATTTACATTTGCCAGGGACTCAAGTTCCTGGGTACTACTTACAGACAAGATGGGGAGAAACTCTGGAAGTTGGTCTCTATTTTGCCATTGGTTCTGCTTTTTTAAGTGATGTGTGACTAGAGAACAATGTAGTTTCTGCCCTCTGTACTTCTTCAGGCACATCTTTTAATAGTTGTAACAGCAAACATTTGGAATTAGAATTTGTTTAAATGTTCAAAAGGAGTAAGAACTGGAATTAAGCTAACAAAGATAATGGAAACTTAAGATAACAAAATGAGCACAAACTGTGAAATTTATTTAATTGCAAGTGATGCAACCTGCATACCCATTTTTTTCTCCTTCAGGTTACCTGCTCAGCTATGAATATTGTAATATGTGTTGAATTAATAATTTATTAGGGCCTCCCCTGTGGCGCAGCGGTTGAGCGCTGGGTTGCGAAGCTGCCCGCAGCCTCTGCAGCGCTGGTTCAATCCCCGGCTGCTCCCCGGCCACCGGAGGCGGGTCCCGCATGGCGCGCAGAATCTCCTGCCGCCCGCTGCTCCCCTCAGCAGTGTACTTCGGTCCTTCTGCCTGCTCTGCTCCCCGCTCTGGCTCTGGTGAATTCTCTCACCCTCCCGCGCTTCTGACTGTACCCAGTGCATGTATAAACAAACAAACAAACAAATAAATAAATAAAACATGCCTCTATAAAAAAAAAAAATAATTTATTAAATTTACTTGTCAACTGTTGTCTATATGGAGTTTTTGAAACATCTGTTGAAAGTTTAGTTATGAAAGCAGATGGTTCTGTAATACAGGTAATTACAGGCTCCTTAAACTCATAACTACATACTTCAATATTTAAATAGAAGCCCATTTTCTTCAAAAGTAAGTTTCCACTACTTTCTCATAAAAATATTAAAAAATACAACATTCAGGAGCATCCCTGGTGGGCAGGGGTTAAAGTCTCAGTGCAGGACTCCCTGGTGGTGAAGGCGGTTGAGGGCAGCGCTGTGAAGCTGGTGAAGCTGTCCACAATCTCTGCAGCGTGGGTTTGATACCAGCCAGCCGGGGAGATACCCACATGGTGCAGCAGACCTCTCCTGTCTCCCCCGCTGCTCCCCTCAGCAGTGTATTTCAGTCAGTCTGCCTGTTCTGTTCCCCACTCTATCTCTGGTGAGTCCTCTCACCCTCCCACACATCTGGCCTGTACCCTGATTCTTGTATGCATGAATATATAAATCTTAAAAAAGTCTCTTGGGACTCCCCTGGTGGCGCAGGCGGTTGAGCACAGCGCTATGATGCTGTCCGCAGCCTCTGCAACGCCCTGTTCTATCCCGGCCCGCTGGTGAGGGTCCCACATGGTGAAGCAGACCTCTCCTGTCTCACCTGCTGCTCCCCTCAGCAGTGTATTTCTTCAGTCTGCTAGTTCTGCTCCCTGCTCTGTCTCCAGTGAATTCTCTCACCTACCTGCGAATCTGGCCTGTACCCCGGTTCTTGTATTAAAAAAAAAAAAAGTCCCAGCGCTATCAGGCTATCACTAGCCACTGCAGCATGAGTTGGATCCCAGCCAGGGAGCTAACCCACATGGCACAGCAGACCTCTCCTGTCTGGCTTTAAGCTCACCTCAGCAGTGTATTTCAGTCAATCTGCCTGTTCTGTTCCCGCCTCTATCTCTGGTGAATCCTGTTACCTCCCCCTCCCCATACACACACCTTGTATACATAAATAAATAAATATTTTTAAAAATACAACATTCAGTTTTAAAAACCTATATTTAATCCAAGTCAAGATTTTTCTACAAATGATACCTTTCCAAAAAGCTTTAAGACATCACAGAATTTGATGTTAAGCCAAATAATCTCACCACAACAGAGCACTTTAAAGAAATAATTGTGCAGTATATCTTTTTTAACTTTTCATGCTGATTCCGGCTGTATATATACTTTGACAACATACCATATTAACCCAAATAATTCATATTTTGCAGTAGACTGTCATATTTGACCAGTTACCATATAAACTGTCATACCATAATTGCAAAAATGGCAAAAGGCAATCTTTAGAAAGTTTTAAAAAATCTTAATGAAAGGCATCTGACATTGCTCTAATTTTCTATAAAATTACCTCTTCCTATTTCCTTTTTTCTATTGAATGACACCTTTCACAGCATATTAATATACAAAGACATTTACATCACTTTACTTATGTTATCTTTTTACAGAACTGTTTCTCTTCTGATACACTGAATTTATCAAAGGCACCAAGATTAGTCTCCTAAGTAGTTTTAGATTTCTGTTCCTTTTCATGTACCTCCAGAATGATTTTCCTGAAAAGGGTAACTCAAGAACAGGAGGAAAATGAATGATACAACACAGCAACTTGAAGCTCGTATCATCCAAAAGGTATATTAGTGGGTTCCTTGAACTCTGCATTAAGAAAAGAAATCAGAATAATTTCTGAATATAAACATAAAAATAGAGCACATTTATTAACAGTAGGAAAACACCTAAGCTTACAGTAACAATGTATTAAGTCTTACATAGTAACATTAGACCAAAATCATTACAAATTCATTGCCAGATAGTCTGATGCATTATCCTGAAAGCATATCTGATTATATACCATTAACATATAACAAAGTATGGCATTTATTTCACAGGAGAAAAAAGAACATGTTTCATCACAAAGACAGAAATACTATATTTAAGCTCTGATTAAACCCTAGAGACATTTTAAAGATAAAAAAGAAAAACAAAATTCACCCTTAAAATAAAAAAGTGTGTGTGTGTCTATTTATATATATATATATATATATATATAAAATTCACATTTAATACTCTTTTTGCTCTGACAATGTAGAACACTTAGAATTTTTTAAACTCTACAAATTTTGACCAATGAATCTATTTGGCTTTAACATTTTCTTGATTCTCTTTTGAGAATCACATTAATGTTTGTAGTCCATCAGTCCAAGATAAATGAAGCAATTCTATTTCTTTTTCTTTTTCTTTGGTGGCTCTTCCTCAGAGCTGCTATCTGTGCTAGAGCTGCTGCTACTGGAAGAGCTGGAATCTGAGTCGGAATCAGAGGAGGAAGAAGAGCTTGTGGAAGAGGTTGAAGATGATGAGCTGGAGGAGCTTTCGTCAGTGTCACTGTCCTCTGAGGAGGATGAGGTAGATGATTCTTCACTCTCTGATGAAGAGTCGCTGGCCGAACTGTCACTGCTATTGCTACTAGAACTGGTGACACTCTTAGACCTATTGGACAGTTGACCGTTAGATGCATGGGAAGCTGACATTTAATAAAAAATTTAAAAGCAACTTCAAATGAATGACATGTACATGTATATACTGAAGCTCTGCCAGCATGCTATGGTCTGGAGATGGCCTAACTACAGTAATCCCAAAGTGCTCCTCCCACTACTTCAACAAGGTCTTTTACTTTAGTAATTTAACTCTCTTGGATGGAGTTTAAGGTAAGTATATCCACTATGTTATGTTTGAGTGAATAAAGTTAGAATAAAACTGCAGTGTAACAACTGGGTTTATTTAAACATGATATAGAGTGGGGCCTCCCCTGGTGGCACAGCGGTTGAGTGCTGGGCTGTGAAGCTGCCCGCAGCCTCTGCAGTGCCAGTTCGATCCCCAGCCAGTCGGCGAGGGTCCCACATGGTGCGACATCTCTCCTGCTGCGTCCGCTGCTCCCCTCAGCAGTGTACTTCATCACTCTGCCTGTTCTGCTCCCCTCTCTGACTCTGGTGAATTCTCTCACCCTCCCGAGCCTCTGACTATAACCAGTGCTTGTATAAATAAATAAATAAATCTTAAAAAAAGAAAAATTAAAAAAAAAAAACATGATATAGAGTGGTAAGCATTTCACAATCATAACTACTTTAGACCAGATAAAGCTGATCAGTAATTTATTTTTTTATACATAGAATTTTTAAAAAAGATTTATTTATTCATACAAGAACTGGGTACAGTCAGAGATGCGGGAGGGTGAGAGAATTCGCCAGAGACAGAGCAGGGAGCAGAAAAGGCAGACGGACCGAAGACACTGCTGAGGGGAGCAGTGGGCGCAACAGGAGAGATTTGTTGTGCCATGTGGGTTTCTCCCTGGCCAGCCAGGAATTGAATCCGCACTGCAGAGGCCACAGACAACTTCACAGCACGGTGCTCAACCCACTGAGCCACCAGGGAGGCCCTGATCAGTAATTTCTTAGCAATAAATTTCCTATTCTGCCAAGAGAAATTATTTATTAATTCTAAGGAAGGACTCTGGAAAATTGGAGAAAAAAGAAGTGAAGGCTATAAATTCCAGACAAGTAGAGAGAGGAACATATCAGAATAGAATGAATTATAAATAAAAGACTTCATTTTCAGATCTTATAATTATTATTTTAAAATCACTCTTCACAACCCTCTAACTAGTATTATACATTATCTATATAATACTCCTAAAGCCACACATACCTTTTTTTCTTGGTCTTTTTCTCTACATTAGTTTCTCCAATGCTGATAAATACAAAATGGGGTGTGGGGAGAAAAAGGTCCTATTAGTAGAGTGATTTCACAAAGCTCAGACAACCCCATTCTGCTATCCCCTACACTCTTACATTGGATAACACTTTGTCTTTTATAACATGTGTCCAGAGCCTGGTATTCCATGGGGTAACCAAAAGAAGAGTTTCCTGTTGTAAGCTACATATGGTATACGCAATGAACGAACACTTAAGCAAGATAGATTTCATCATCTGTACCTTAGAAGCTGGATAAGCTGTGTAGCAATTTGATTCTTTTTTAGTTATGAACTTGAGATGACAAGACTAAGCCACCACTTACTGAACAACAGAACAAAACAAATAAAAGCATAACAACAGCTGTAACTTGTAATTTAGATTTCCAGAGTCATATTATAAATGACCATATCATATTAAAAGAAAAGCAGCCTTTTAATTTAAAATACCCATTCTTTTTCTGCACGTCCCTAAAATATTGTTAGGTCCTGATTACAGACCACAGACTTAATATTTCAAACTGTGCTCCCTGACACTATTTATAAAGAAGAGTCTGGCAATTTTTTAATGAAATATACAGATGGCTTGCTGCTATATTTCTGCCAAACAAGCACACTAAATCAAGTTTTAAATTATAGAATTACTTCTATTAGTATAGTACTGGCCTGTAAATTTATCATTTCTATAGTCTGAACTGCTCTATATTTTCTAGAAAATGCTTCGACCCCTGTTTCCTAGATATAAATATGTAAAGAGTCACTTATTTGTCATTTTACGACATTGTACAATAAGCAGAAATAGGGGCCTCCCTAGTGGCGCAAGGGGTTAAGACACAACCTATGAAACTATCCGTAGCCATTGCAGCACAAATTCAATCCCCAGCCAGGGAGCAACCCACATGGCGCAGCAGACCTCTCCTGACTCGCCCACTGCTCCCCTCAGCAGTGTATTTCAAAATACAGCAGTGTATTTCGATCAATCTGCCTATTCTGTTCCTCGCTCTGTCTCTGGTGAATCCTCTCACCCTCCACACCTCTGGCCTGTACCCCAGTTCTTGTATGCATAAGTAAATAAATCTTTAAAAAAAAGCAGAAATATTTATTAAATTATACCACAAGAACTCACGACTACTGAAATTCACACACTGCCATCATTTTATCACTGAACCAAAAATCAGTAGTCTTTATGTAATAGAACCCTATCTTAATTCATGTAGTTTTATGTATTTCTGTAATCAAGATACTTGTATAATAAAAATGAAGAAATAAAAGTAAATGTTGGAATGACTTTTTTTTTTTTTTTTTAAAGATTTATTTATTTATTTATTTATACAAGCACTGGGTACAGTCAGAAGTGCAGGAGGGTGAGAGAATTCACCAGAGCCAGAGTGGACAGCAGAACAGGCAGAGTGACGAAGTACACTGCTGAGGGGAGCAGCAGGCACCTTTGAAGCCCAGGGCTCAACTGCTGCGCCACCAGGGAGGCCTGACATTCTTTTTTTTTAAGATTGATTTATTTATGCATATTTATGCATACAGGAACTGGGGTATAGGCCAGAGGTGCGGGGGGAGGTGGGATGAGAGGATTCACCGGAGACAGAGTAGAGAACAGAAAAGGGAGACTGACTGAAGTACAGTGCTGAGGGGAGCAGTGGGCAAGACAGGAGAGGTCTGCTGTGCCGTGATGGTTTGCTTCCTGGCCGGGGATTGAACTTATGCTACAGTGACTGTGGATAGTGACATTCTTTTTTTTTTTTTTTTTTTAAGATTTATTTATTTATGCATACAAGAGTTGGGGTACAAGCCAGAGGTGTGAGGGGTGAGAAGATTCACCAGAGACAGAGTGGGGAACAGAAAAGGCAGATTGACAGAAATACACTGCTGAGGGGAACAGTGGGCGAGACAGGAGAGGTCTGCCGTGCCATGTGGGAATCTCCCTGGCTGGCTGGGAATTGAACCCGCGCTGCAGAGGCTGTGGACAGCTTCACAGCGCTGTGCTCAACCCGTTGTGCTACCAGGGAGGCCCCCGTTTCTTATTTTTAAATATAAATGATAGCACAATGCATATACTATTCTCTACCCTCCTATATATACTTAATGTAAGTATCTTGGATGCTTATGTTAGCTAGCTTCCCATATCTATTCATATAATCTACCTCATAGTATTCTGCTGTCATTTCATTGGCAATCAAGGCAATAAAACAAAATGATTAAGAGCATGAACTGTGAAGATAGGTTGGTTGGTTGAACACACGATTTTTCTATTTACTAGCTAAGTGATACTCAGCAATTTTCTGAACTTCTCCATTCCTCAGTTTCTTCATATGTGAAGTGGAGATAACAATGGTACCTACTTTAATGGTACAGATATGCTGCTTAAGTAACCTAATAGCTGTAAAGAGTTTAGTACGGTGCTTGGCACACAGTAATAATGTTTAAACATTCCCTACTATTATAGTCTCAATTGGGATAACCATCACAAGACGTTTAGCTCCTTAATAATAAAGTTTATAAATGTAGATAAAAAATATACTTTGCATGTCACACGTGAAAACTTACCTTTGTTGTAATAGTAATCTGTTTTCTTTCTCTTTTAAGGCTTTCTTTAGTTCTGCTGTTCTTGAAGGCCTATGTAGGTATTTTCTTTTTCCTGTGCATTCATAAGTCCAATGTCCAAATTCCAAGCATTTCTGACATCTTACGTTTTGTTTATTTGCTTCACTACAGAGCAAAAAAAAAAAAAAGGTATTAGAGTTTTGATTTGAAATTTTCTGCCCTGAAAAGCATAAACAATACAAAGCATGAAATTATGTTTACTAAAAATACGCTTAATTATATACCTTAAATTGTTATATTGAATGACAAGGCAGTACATTGAGTGCTTAAGAACATGGACCTTGGAGCTGTACAGAAATGAATTCAAAATAACACTAGATGGGGCCTCCCTGGTGGCTCAAGGGGTTAAGATGCAACCTATGAAGCTATCTGCAGCCACTGCAGCACGAGTGCGATCCCTGGCCGGCCAGGGAGCTACCCACATGGGGCAGCAGACCTCTCCTATTTCGCCTGCTGCTCCCCTCAGTACTTTGGTCAATTTGCCTGTTCTGTTCCCCACTCTGTCTCTGGTGAATCCTCTCACCCCCCACACCTCTGGTCTATACCCCTCTTGTATGTATAAATAAATAAATCTTAAAAAAAAAAAAAGATAACACTAGACACCCACTAGATAGACTAAAATTAAAAACTGGCAATAGCAAATGTTAGCAGCAATCTATAGCAAGAGGAAAACTCGTTCACGGCTGGTATGAATACAAACTGGAACAATCATTTTGAAATAAAAATTACCATAGTTCAAAGAGATATACCCTATGTTCAGCAATTCCATCTGTAGGTATTAATGCAGTAGAAATCCATGCACAGCTATATAGATAACAAGCACAACATTTTGAACCAATTGTAGCCTTACAGAAAAATTATATGTAGAGCTCAAAGAATTTTTTCTGAATCACTTGTGAACTATCCCCTCTCACCACCCCTTTAACCATTTCTAAGTTTCGAGCCTGAAGCTAGTCAACCTGGAATAATTTACTGCTTTTCTATAAACTAGGGGGCATTCTCTATAACAATGAAACCATCATAATCAAGAAATTAATGTTAAGGGCCTCCCCGGTGGCGCAGCGGTTGAGTGCTGGGTTGCGAAGCTGCCCGCGGCCTCTGCGGCGCCGGTTCGATCCCCGGCTGCTCCCCGGCCACCGGAGGAGGGTCCCACATGGCGAGCAGACCTCTCCTGCCGCCCGCTGCTCCCCTCAGCAGTGTACTTCGGTCCTTCTGCCTGCTCTGCTCCCCGCTCTGGCTCTGGTGAATTCTCTCACCCTCCCATGCTTCTGACTGTACCCAGTGCATGTATAAACAAAAAACAAACAAACAAATAAATAATAAATAAATAAAAAAATAAAAACATGCCTCTATAAAAAAAAAAAAAAAGAAATTAATGTTGAAATATTCCTTCAGACCCCGTATAAGTTTCAAGTGTCCGATAATGGTTTTTTTTTTATGATTTTATTTTTTCTGTTTATACAATAGCTGGGGTACAGGCCAGAGGTGCGGGACAGTGCTAGGACTCACCAGAGACAGAGTCGGGGGCAGAACAGGCAGACAGACTGAAAGCACTGCTGAGGGGAGCAGTGGGCGCGATAGAAGAGGTCTGCCACAACAGGAGAGGTCTGCCGTGACATTTGGGAATCTCCCTGGCTGGCTGGGAATCGAAACCGCACTGCAGAGGCTGCGGACAGCTTCACAGCGCTGTGCTCAACCCGCTGCACCACCACCGAGGCCCCCAATAATTTTTTTAAAAAATATTTATTTATTTATACATACAAGAGCTGGGGTACAGGTCAGAGATGCGGGGGATGAGAGGATTCACCAGAGACAAAGTGGGGAACAGAACAGGCAGACTGACTGAAATACACTGCTGAGGGGAGCAGCGGGAGAGACAGGAGAGGTCTGCCTCGCCATGTGGGTTACCCCTGGCTGGCCGGGGATCAAATTTGTGCTGCAGAGGCTGCGGATTGCTTCATAGTGCGGTGCTTAACCCCTTGAGCCACCAGGGAGGCCCTCCCCAAATAATGTTTTATTTATTTTTTTAAAAAAAGATTATTTATTTATACAAGAACCAGGGTACAGGCCAGATGCGCGGGAGGGTGAGAGGATTCACCAGAAACAGAGCAGGGAACAGAACAGGCAGACTGACAAAATACACTGCTGAGGGGAGCAGCAGGCGCGACAGGAGAGGTCTGCTGCGCCATGTGGGTTCCTTGTGGGCCGGCTAGGATCGAACTGGCACTGCAGAGGCTGCAGACAGCTTCACAGTGCGGCGCGCAACTGCCCTGCACCACCAGGGGAGGCCCCCCAATAATGTTTTAATGGAAAAATCTAGTTTAGCACAGATGTTGGGCTTCAGTCTCCTGCCTGAAAGAGCTCTTCAGCTGTGTCTTGCTTTCTATGGCCTTGACACTTTTTGAAGATTATAGGACAGTTATTTGGCAGGATGTGCTTTAATTTGAGTTGGAGAATTTGCTTCCAAGTTCACTCACATGACTTTTAGCAGGAGACTTCCACTTCTTGAAGTCTGCCTATGAAGAAATGTTGGTCTCTACCTAGGGGGCAGCTCATAACATGGTTTTCCCAAGAGTAAGTGACCAAGACAACTCAAGAAAGAAATCACCATCTTTTATAACCTTATCTTGGAAATACTATAGCACCGATGTTACTGTATTCTACAGGTCACAAAGATCAACCCTGGTATAATCTAGGACGAGGTTACCCAACAGTGAGAATACAGGAGGTACAGATCATTGGAAATCATCTTGGAGGCTGGCCACCACATCTAATAACGTTGCATTATTAAATTCAGGTCATACATCTTTGGCAGGAATATAACAGAAATGAGCTATGGATCCCTGTCAGGTCAACACTGTATTCCTTATACATTCCTGCTCATTAAATTTTTAGTTAATTTATTCAATGAGGGGCCTCCCTGGTGGCGCTGGGGGTTAATACGCAACCTATGAAGCTATCTGCAGCCATTGCAGCACGAGTGTGATCCCCAGCAGGCCAGGGAGCTATCCACATGGTGCAGCAGACCTCTCCTGCCTTGCCCGCTGCTCCCCTCAACAGTGTACTTCAGTCAATCCGCCTGTTCTGTTCCCCACTCGGTCTCTGTTGAAACCTCTCATCCTCCACACCTCTGGCCTGTACCCCAGTTCTTGTGTGCATAAATAAATCCTTTTAAAAAAATTAGTCACCTAATGATTTCATCAATATGAGCTCATTTTTCTATTCTATTATTTGTAATCCATAATCATGGTTTTTTGTTTGTTTTAAGATTTATTTGTATTTATACATTCAGGAACTGGGGTATAGGCCAGAGGTGTGGGGGTTAGAGGATTCACCAGAGACAGAGTGGGGAGCAGAACAGGCAGATTAACTGAAATACACTGGTGAGGGGAACAACTGGCGAGACAGGAGAGGTCTGCTGTGCCATGTGGGTTAGCTCTCTGGCTGGGAACTCATGCTGCAGAGGTTGATAGCACTGAGACTTTAATCCCTGAGCCACCAGGGAGGCCCACTATGGTTTGTTTTGTTCTAGATTTGTTCAAGCTGGATTCTGTGTTCTTTTGACATGGCTCCTTTGTTCTTAAAGCATTTCCTTGATTTTCAGTATAACAGAAAGTTCCAGGCTCATCTTACACTTTCTCTGTACCAGCCTGAAATGAGTCTGATGAAGCCTGATGATATTTAGAGTAAAGATCTGGGTACACATGTACTCACTGTTACTGGACTGCTGCTCCCATGTACTCTCTCTGGACAGAGCTAGGGAACATGCAACTATTCAGCTATCAAATATACAATTTACAGCTATGTAATTATGTATTTTGAAAACCATGAATTCATACCAGTAAATTTTAGTTCTAATCCAACTTCACAGGACTATTATTTTTTCCTTCTTTAATGAGAAATCTGGCTCCAACTCTCCTTACCAGATTTACCTACTTGTCAGTTCTTAAGTAAGCAGTTGCCTATTGCCCGTCTCGCACCCAAACAGATGACCTCTTTTTTTTTTTTTCTGATGAGAAAAAGCCATATAGAAATTTTGCAATAACATGCACACCTCCTGTACACACGGGGAAGACCCAGCATTATTGAGACACTCCTAGATGATCTCTTCATTTCACAAGGATCTGCTACTCTGCTCATACCTCCTCTTCTATGTGGACATGCTCTCACCCTGCTTGGGGTCCCACTGCCAACCCCCTCCATTGGACACATTTCTTTTCTGCTAAGGCCCTGACATCCCATACCAAATTACACTTTCCCTCCTATGTGTAGACTCCAGGGTAACAATTTGTGCTGAACTGCCCTGTGTATACCCCCACCTTACCCTGTTTGGGATCTGACATCCTGCACTATACCATCCCCCACCTGGATGCCGTCCACACCCTGCTGACTCAGCAAGCCAGTTCATAATCCCATGTGGATGCTCTACCAACACGTAATCAGTGGTCAGCAAATGTTCGTAAAATGAATGACTGTTAAAATAGGTGTGGGCCAGTGAGAATGGCACATATTAAAAAAACTAGCAACAACAAATGTTGGCGAGGTTGTGGAGAAAAAGGAACTCTCCTGCACTGTTGGTGGGAGTGCAAACTGGTCCAACCACTATGGAGAGCTGTGTGGAGATTTCTTGACCTACTAAACATAGAGCTTCCATAGGATCCAACAATTCCACTCCTAGGTATTTACCCAAAGGACACAGAAACATCAATTCCAAAGGGCACCTGCACCCCTGTGTTTATAGCAGCACTATTTACAATAGATAAGCTTTGGAAACAACCCAAATGCCCAAAAATAGATGACTGGATCAAGAAGATGTGGTACATATACACATGGAATATTACTCAGCATTCAAAAAAGATAAACACATGCAATTTGCAGCAACATGAATGGAGCTGGAAGGGATCATGCTCAGCGAAATAAGCCAGAAAGAAAAAGAAAAATACCAGATGGTCTCACTCATAGCAGGAATCTAGAAAACTTAAGTAAGGGACCAGGAAAATGAATAACTATAAGAAAGTGAAAATCAAAATCGACAAACAACTATGAACCAGAGACACTCTATGGGGGGTGGGGGCAGGGAAAGGAGGGCTTGGGTCAAAATAAGGGGGTTGTAATTGTAAGGGGAATATAAAAATAAAATTTAAATAATAAAAAAATATATAAAATAGGTGTGCATTTAAGAGCGCATATATTGTTTATGATAGACTTTTTATCAATTAATTCCTGCATTATGGGCCAGGTTCTATAACTCTGACAATAATATATTCTTGACATTTACCCAAAATTTAAGTTAACCTAAAGAACTAATGTTTCAGGCACAGCACCATTGTGTATCTATCTACACAATGGAACACTATTGGCAATTTAAAAAATGCACTATAGATACATACAAGAAAGGGGATGAATCTCATAGAATCTAGGTAAAAAAGCTGTATTCAAACCATTACAGATTGTTTCTTTTCTTTTAAAAGATTTTTATTCATTTATTAATACAAGAACTGGGGTACAGGTCAGAAGTGTAGGAGGGTGAGAGAATTCACTGGAGCCAAAGCAGGGAGCAGAACAGGCAGACGGACTGAGGACACTGCTGAGGGGAGTAGCAGGCGAGGCAGGAGAGGTCTGCCAAGCCTTGTGGGGTACTCCCTGGCCGGTGGGGAATTGAACCAGCGCTGCAGAGACTGTGGACAGCTTTGCAGCACGGCCCTCTCAACCAATGTGCCACCAGGGAGGCCCCAGACTGTTTCTTTTCATACAACATTCTACAAAAGGTAAACCTACCGGAACAGAAAGATTGATGGTTGTCAGAGACAGAAGCTGAAGCAAGGGTTTACTTAAAAAGGGTGACAGAGAAAGATTTTAGGTGATAGAATTGTTCAATATTTATTTATTTTAAAGATTTATTTATTTATTTATCCAAGCACTGGGTATAGTCAGAAGCACGGGAGGGTGAGAGAATTAACCAGAGTCAGAGCAGGGAACAGAACAGGCAGACCAACGAAATACACTGCTGAGGGGAGCAGAAGGTGCGTCAGGAGAGGTCTGCACGCCATGTGGAACCCTCATTGGTGGCTGGGGATTGACCGGTGCTGCAGAGGCTGCAGGCAGCTTCGCAGCCCAGTGCTCAACCGCTGTGCCATCAGGGGAGGCCCTGTTCAATATTTAGAGTTGGTCCTAGTTAGGTGACAAAATACATCTGTTAGAATTTATAGAACTAGGGCCTCCCCGGTGGCACGAGGGGTTAAGACGCCACATGGCATGACAGACCTCTCCTGTCGCACCCGCTGCTCCCCCCAGCAGTGTATTTCGGTTGTCTGCCTGTTCTGTTCCTGGCTCTGTCTCTGGTGAATCCTCTCACCTTCCTGCGCCTCTGGCCTGTACCCCAGTTCTTGTATAAAAATAAATAAATAAATAAATCTTTAAATAAATAAGACAAAAAAGTTAAAAAAAAAAAAGAAGTAAAACCTGGGCCTTCCCAGTGGCTCAGCAGCTTGAGCGCTGCACTGTCATGCTGTCCGCAGCCTCTGCAACGTGGGTTGCAGTCGGCCAGGGAGATACCCACATGGCATGGCAGACCTCTCCTGCCTCACCTGCTGCTACCTTCAGCAGTGTCTTCGGTCAGTCTGCCTGTTTTTCTCCCACTCTGTCTCTGGTGAATCCTCTCAACACTCCCATACCTCTGGCCTGTATTGTATAAATAAAAATAAATCTTAAAAAAAAAAAAAAGTAAAACCTGACTACCTCACAACAATGGAATTGGTCAAAAAGATACTATATATCAATAAAGAAAATTTAAAGTGTTGAAAATGGCCTAAAGTTAAACACTAAGATGTAAACAATGACAATCTTTGGGGTAAGATTATAGTACTTTCCCCCTTATCTATATTTTCTAATTTTTCTACAATGAACATGGATAGCATGTGAAATTATAAAACAAAATTTAAAGATATTTTTCAAGGAACATGTAACTAAGGAATATAAAAGAGTAGAGAAGGACTACAAGAAAAATATCTGAAAGCCTCCTGCCAAAATGAGCTGAGAATAGTGAAAAATATCAAGAATATAGAAAATGGTTTTATTTGTTTTAATTATATTTAAAGCACAAGGAATCAAAATCAAGGGATAGACTTAGTATTTGGAGTGCTAGGCAAACAGGCTACCAAAAATTCATCATATTATATGGTAAGTAGCAAAAAGAACTAATTTTACTTTGCTTTCATCCTAACTCAAACACAATTATATCCAGAATGAGAATAAAACCGAGGAGTAGGTGTAACAGGGACGTTATCCATTCTGAGTATGTTTAAGTCAAATACCAGAGATTTTTTCAGGTGAGACTGATGTACTACCTTTGGTAATATGAGAAACTCTGGCAGTGCTGAAAATAGACAATATGCTGTTTTGATTTTCAAATGGGGAAAAAGTAGATGCCACAAAGTAGAACAGTGAACTTGACATCTACTCCAGGCAAAATTCTGGTTAGATTTATTAACTCATTCAGAAGGAAAAGTCATGATCACAAGGTATCAAATCATTACAGACTGGTACCCTTATTGTCTTTTGGCTATCTGTATTTCAGTAAGACATCTGGAAATGTCTCTCTTTGTGAACAAAACAGAAGAATCAGGTAGGTCAAATGAAATCCTGGACAAAGAGTGTGTTCAATGGTTGAAGCAAATAGAGTGGATCCAGAGATGGCTTGCAGTCCTCAGTTTGGTCTTGTTTAACATTTTATAAATGACTTGGATGGGGACATAGATGTGCAAACCTGTAGTTGACACAAAGCTAATGCGACAGATGACCGAATCGGGATCCAAAAAGGTCTTGACAAGCTGGAGCTCTATGTCGAATCTAGTAAGATGAAATTTAACAAGGGTAAAAGTAATCTGACACTTAAGTCCAGAAAAATCAATACAAGTACAAGACAGGGGAAGCTTGATTTGGTGGCAATTCAAGTGGAAAACTGGGTTTTTAAATGACTGAAATCACAGGTTAGGTCAAAAGCTATAGAGTGAGAAGGGGGCAGGGTTTATCTTTATAAATATGATAATACTTTTAATGAACGTAAACACTTTGAGAGATGTGAAAAATGCAATCTGCTACTTCAGGAGGTGAGTATATCCTTACTGGAGGTCTTCATGCCAAAGTTAGATAACCTTTTCTTTTCTTTTCTTTTCTTTCTTTCTTTGTTTGTTTGTTTGTTTGTTTGTTTTGTTTATACATGCACTGGGTACAGTCAGAAGCGCAGGAGGGTGAGAGAATTCACCAGAGCCAGAGCAGGGAGTAGAGCAGGCAGAAGGACCGAAGTACACTGCTGAGGGGAGCAGCGGGCGGCAGGAGAGGTCTGCGCGCCATGTGGGACCCTCCTCCGGTGTCCGGGGAGCAGCTGGGGATTGAACCAGCGCCGCAGAGGCCGCGGGCAGCTTCGCAACCCAGCGCTCTACCGCTGCATCACCGGGGAGGCCCTAGATAACCTTTTCTAATTAAATCAAGAGTAGATTATACCCTTCAGAGTAAGAGAAGCGAGAGTAGTGGAATCCAGTGGAATGTTTAGTAAAAGAAATGAGGTCAGATAGTAGTAACATTCTATAATCTACTTACAGTATATATGTAATTACAATTTACAAAGTGAAAATAACATTTCAACTGATTTAAAATTAAGTTCCTAAAAGATCTCCTGAATGAGGAGTTCACTCAGGTTCTCTCTTTTCTTCATTTCCCCTTTGCACCCATTAGATCAAAGACTTCACAAAGAATGGCAATAATACTGTCTCACTTCTCATAACTTAGGAAGTTTAAAACTTGCTATTATGGAAGTAATGTATGTTCCTTATAAATGAAATTAAGACTTTTTGATAAACATAATATGAAAAGTATACATTTCTCTTGTTTTTCTCTAAAAATACCCCTTAAACTCTCCAGGGCCAGTCCATCTCCAAGTCTCTGGGGACTTACAGTTTGTATACCACAATAGCTTTTACTATATACCATATGTTTTATTCCAGACAATACTGAAGTTCCAAGTTCCTAAAAGTAAGATTTGTCTTTTCTTCTGTGAAGCTCCTATACCAAATAAAAGCATACTGCAGAAAGTGAACATTTAATTTATGATAATTCTGAAACAAGAAATACCAATTACTTCAGGTGCTATAAATCTTACTGTCACTTCACATTTACAATGGACATTAGATAGTTTTGCAAAGCCAGCATTCATTACCTCCTCTGACCACTGAGTTTAGAGACCCCTTCCATGTGTTGGGAAGAAAATGAGATCTAAGTCAATCAGAGGTATAAAATCTCATAGACATGGTTCAGGGTGGGGCATGTAAACCACTCTAGACCAATGTGATGCTATCAACCTGAAGCTGAAGGATATAAATGACTCTAGGTTCTGTAGCAATCTTGAAGCTAAGGGTTTAAACCTATCTAAGTATGGAATCAACATCTAAAAGAATAAACCTGAGAATTAGAGAGTGGTCCCTGATGACATCGCCTTAGCATTATCATCACCCTAATTTTTATCTCATAACTGTCTGAATCCAAAGTCTTCTTTTTCTACCAAGCATACTACTCTGACTGTTAGGGGGAAAAGGATGTCCTACTATAACATGACCACTAAGTATTTACCTTATACTCAAGGAACTTCCCATGAAGCATGAGAGGTAGAGAGGGATGGAGGGGAGATGAGAAGGAATAGGGCTCTTAGAAAAAAAATGTATATAAAGGAATATAAGCAAATATACAGATGCTAGCAGACATTGAGTGATATAAATGTACAAATGGTGATGACGAAATGCTGAGAATGAAAAAGTGGCAGGCAGTTGTCTGGGGGTGCCGGTTGGTAAAAGAAAAAAAGACTTTACAAGAAAAGGACATCTGGGATACTCCAGCATTATCTGTCCACAGCAAACCATGTGACACTCTCCCTCATTAGCCACAATAATCACTTAAGAACTGAGTTCTTAAGAACTGTCTGACAGCAGTGATGCTACAGTCCGGATGCCCTTTCCACAAATCCCCAAAGCCTCTTATGACAACTTCCGTTCTCAAACTTTCAAAGTCTGTTCAAATAATTACTACCTCTTAGGAGATGCTTTTCGGTCCAACCATTCGAATGTGGGTCTTTTTCTTTTTTCATTATCTTATGTCCTTCAAAGTTCTTGTCAGTTGATAAATTACTTAAAACATAACGACTCTTTGCACTAGAATGTAAGGTCCCTGAAAGCAGGATCCCATCTCCAAAAACTTTTTATACCCAAAGTCTCACACAGAGCAGAGATGAATAAATGAATATTTATTGAAGACAGAGAGTGGAAAGTTAACTTGGGAGGAAAGTCTATGTTACAGTCTAGGGAGGCCATTGGAAAGGGGCAGAAAAGGCCAGTTGGACTGGAGGATGCATAGGGAGCTCAAGGTTTATGTAGGAGAGAGTGGGGGTGTCAGTGCTTCAGGGTTTCCCCCATCTTGTGTGGGGTGGGCGGCGGGGTGGGTAAGGGGACATCAACCACTTAGCGACCAACTCCTCAAAAACCAAACACGAGGCTCTCTTCAGACACTCCCTAGATCCCGCCCCGCGGACTTCACGCCGCTGGCTTCTGCGAAATCGCTATTCCACGAGCCCCAAACTTATCGCCCAGGCCCCGTTCGTCGGGAGCAGGGAACGCGTGAGCCAAACGGCTACCATCGGTAGGTCCCCACTGTGGATCCGCCACCAAAATTGCATCCCGGCGCCGGGTCACCAGCCAGCTGACGCACCACTCCCCGCCCCCATCCCGCCCCGCGGCCTTCACTTACGCTCGTCTCCGGGCTATGAGACGATGCATGGGAGTCGCCATCTTAGCGCGGCTGACGCTGCCGCGCGGGGTTTTGGGAAATCCTCGGAGGGGGCGGGACTTAGGGCCCCGGCCGTTCGGGCGTGGGCGGGGCCAAGCAGCCCCTGCGACCCGCTGGGGCAGCTTCCTTGAGGCGCCACTGCTTGGGGGGCGGCTGTGCCCTGTCAGGTGTGTGGGTCTCCAGTTTGAAGAGAAACGAGCCCGGTTGTTGGGCCTAAGCAGGGTTTTGAGGAATGAGTACAAATATATAGTGTGAAGCAGGGAAGAACATTCTCTTACCAGGTATCTCTCACCTTTTTCTCCCTTCTCCACACGCACAGAAAGAATAAACGTTGTAATGGTCATAGATTTGGTTGCATGGAGAGTAAAACAGAAAAGAATGAGTTGAACACGATTGGGACCTCAGTTGAAAAACTTGACTTCAGCAAAGCTAAGGTACAAATACATGCAGGGTTTTTTCCACAGTAGATATTTATTTAAAGTAATACATTTGCAGCTCAAATAAGTTCTAAATTATGCATTTCAGATTTAGCCAAATTCATAAAAATTCTTTGAGAAAATGCCCTCCCCGGTGGCCGGGGTTAAGTCTCTGCGCTATATCACCACTGTGGCCTGAGCTCTATCGGGGCCTTAACCCACATACTGAGCAGCAGACCTCTCCTGCCAGGCCTGCTACTCCCCTCAGCAGTGTATATCAGTAGATCTGCCTGTTATGTCACCTACTCTGTTTCTGGTGAATCCTCTTACCCCCAACCTCCACCTCACACCTCTGGCCTACACTCCAGTTTTTTTTTGTTTTGTTTTTTTAAATTAATTAATTTATTTATACATGCACTGGGTACAGTCAGAAGCGCGGGAGGGTGAGAGAATTCACCAGAGCCAGAGCGGGGAGCAGAGCAGGCAGAAGGACCTAAGTACACTGCTGAGGGGAGCAGCGGGCGGCAGGAGAGGTCTGCGCGCCATGTGGGACCCTCCTCCGGTGGCCGGGGAGCAGCCGGGGATCGAACCGGCGCCGCAGAGGCCGCGGGCAGCTTCGCAACCCAGCACTCAACCGCTGCACCACCGGGGAGGCCCTATACTCCAGTTCTTTTAAGCAAAAAAACAAAACAAAAATTCCTTTGAGGATAGCTGCAGCCGGCCACAGATTTCGACCACAGAATTATTTCTTTGCCCACTCTTCTCTCTTATCTTTCCCAGTATGTTTCAAGGTAGAATCTATCCTCCTCCTATTTTGTCCACTGCTCTTTAGGCAAGATGTGCTACCTAATGGTTAGGTCCAGTGCTTTCTTAATGCAAAACATCCTGTAATTAGGTTTTCAGGGGCCTCCCTGGTGGTGCAGAGGTTAAGTCTCAGTACTATCAAGCTATTGCCAGCCACTGCTGCAGGAGTTCCATCCCCAGCCAGGGTGCTGACCCACATGGTGCATTAGACCTCTCCTGTCTCACCCCGCTGCTCCCCTCAGCAGTGTGTTTCAGTGGATCCCCCTGTTCTGCTCCCCACTCTCTCTGGTAAATCCTCTCACCCCCTCCCCCCTGCAACTCTGGCTTACACCACCAGTTCTTGTATGCATAAATATATAAATTTTAAAAAAAAGAAAGGTTTTCAGAAAGTCTTTTTTTTCTCTAAAGATTTATATATTTATGCATACAAGAACTGGGGCACAGGCCATAGATGGGGATGGGGGAGTGAGAGGATTCACCAGAGATAGAGTGGACAGAGTGGGGAGCTGAACAGGCACATTGACTGAAATACACTGCTGAGGGGAGCAGCGGGCGAGTCAGGATGTTCACTGAGCAATGCGAGTACCTCCCTGGCCGGCCTGTGCTGCAGTGGCCATGGATAGCTTCATAGGTTGAAGTCTTAACCCCTTGCTCCACCAGGGAAGTCCATTATAGCTTCTTTTACATTATTGTCCTCATATGTTGTATCATCTCACATTAACCCCAGTTTATTGAATCCTGCAGCATTGTAATACCATTCTCAAATATCCTCCAGTCGCCAGTCTGGTCAGTTCACCATTTTGACCCCAGACCAAAGCTTTGCCTACTGGGTAAGTCTATTTTAATTATTTCTATTTCTGTGTACCTCATAAGGAGATTATAAGGACCAAATGAGACTATACAAGTAAGATTGCTATATCAACAGGAAAAATTTTACAAATATTATTTTAGGATATTTCAGTATTTTGTGTCAGATCATAGAGATTTTAGTCCCATAAACTCATATTCTTTAAAAAATATGTAACATTTTAAAATCCATGTGTGAAGATATGTGTTTCATATATGTTTGTGGGTCATGATTCATATTTTTACATTAATATTGAATATCTAAGTGTTTAGGAACTGAGGATAGAGCATTGAATAAAGTCTGAACACATGGAACTTTGTACAGATAGTTCTGTCTGTACAGATAGGGCCTCCCTGGTGGTGTAGGGGTTAAGTCTCAGTGCTATCAAGCTATCAGAGCTGTGGCATGAGTTCAATCCCCAGGCAAAGAGCTAACCCACATATGACAGAGCAGAACTGTCTCACCCGCTGTTCCCTTTAGCAATGTATTTCAGTAAATCCACCTGCTCTGCTCCCCACTCTGTCTTTGGTAAATCATCTCCCATAGACCCCACCAGTTCTTCTATGCACACATAAATAAATCTTTTTTAAAAAAGCAAAGTTGCGGGCCTCCCCGGTGGCGCAGTGGATTGAGCGCAGCACTGTGAAGCTGTCCACAGCCTCTGCAGTGCGGGTTCAATCCCGGCCGGCCAGTGAAAATCCCACATGGTGCAGCAGACCTCTCCTGTCTCGCCTACTGCTACCCTCAGCAGTGTATTTTGATCATTCTGCCTGTTCTGTTTCCCACTCTGTCTCTGGTGAATCCTCTCACACCTCCTCCCCACATCTCTGGCCTGTACCCCAGTTCTCGTATGCAAAAATAAATAAATATTTTTTTTAAAAAGGCAAAATTGCTGTGAAGCTGTCCGCAGCCTCTGCAGTGCGGGTTTGATCCCGGCCGGCCACGGAGATACTCACATGGCATGGCAGACCTCTCTTTCTTGCCCACTGCTCCCCTCAGCAGTGTATTTCAGTCAATCTGCCTGTTCTGTTCCCCACTCTGTCTCTGGTGAATCCTCTCACCCTATTTATAAATAAATAGATCTTTAAAAAAAAAGGCAAAGTTCAACATGTGTAAGTGCAGTACTCTAAAGAAAAAGAATTCAGGATGACATAGTAAAGAGTCATATATGATTGGTAGTTAGAGCAGAAGTTGTCTTGTGACTTTTGACAAAATTTTGTTCTTATTAAAAAAATGGAATTTTACTATCAGTTCTGTTGTTTGGCTTCATTGTTCTTTTTTTTTTTTTTAAAGATTATTTATTTAGGGCCTCCCCGGTGGTGCAGTGGTTGAGCGCTGGGCTGTGAAGCTGCCCGCAGCCTCTGCAGTGCTGTTTCCATCCTGGGCCACCGGGTGAGGGTCCCACATGGCGTGCAGACCTCTCCTGCCACCTGCTGCTCCCTTCAGCAGTGTATTTCGTCAGTCTGTCTGTTCTGCTCCATGCTCTGGCTCTGGTGAATTCTCTCACCCTCCCGTGCTTCTGACTGTACCCAGTGCTTGTATAAATAAATAAATAAATCTTAAAAAAAAATATTTATTTATACAAGAACCAGGGTACAGGCCAGATGCGCGGGAGGGTGAGAGGATTCACCAGAGCGGGGAGTAGAACAGGCAGACTGATGAAATACATTGCTGAGGGAAGCAGCGGGTGAGACAGGAGAGGTCTGCTGTGCCATGTGGTTCAGCTTCCTGGCTGGGGATTGAACTCATGCTGCAGTGGCTGGCGATAGCTTGATAGCACTGACACTTTACCCCTGCGCCACCAGGGAGGCCCTATTTCTTTCTTTATATTTTACATTCAATGGATTACATGGCTATTCCACAACTTAGCCAACCAGTAGCCTATTGTTGAACAATTACCGTATTGTTCAACAATTATTGAATTGTTGAACAAACTTAACATAAAGAAAGTATAAACATCTTTGAGCACTCATCCAAGTGATTATATTATAATAAATATGTATACCAAACTGTACATACCACTAATGTTCTTTTACCATTCACCACTATCAAATTAACTCTCTCTACCCCTTTTTACCAGCCCCTTTCCCCTTCCTCTCTGGTAACATAGGGAACACACACCACACACACACACACACACACACACACACTGCAATAATCACTGCTTTTTCAGTGACAAGACAGGCCAACATAGCTGTTTCCTGTGGAAGCCCATGGGATTGAAGGACCCTCAGCTTTTGCCCAGGGTGCCCAGGCTAAAATTTAGACATGAAGATTTTGTAAACCTTAATGGGTAGAAGTTGAAAATATTAACTCTTGAAAACTGCAAGTAGCTTCAGTCTGGCAAGCACAAACATTTTAGTAGTCTTTAATCAGATTATTCCTTTATTCTGGGAAAACCTCTCCCAAGTGTCTTCTAATTATGTAAGAGGTCTCAAAGAACTGGGGGAGGGATCACTATAAAAGCCATTCATACAGGGAGAGTTGTATGTCTCTGCATTGGGTTGTTTTTGGTCAGAATGATTTCATGTTTGTTTCCTGCCCTGAACCTGGCCTGTTTATGAGCACCTGTGGTTAGAGAACTGAACTTGAGCACAGCCCCCCACTCTTTGTGGCTAGGCATATTATGCAGTCTCACAGACTTCCTGCTTATAAAAGCCCCACACTTAATGCTATACTGTTGTAACTTGCAATTCTTAATAACTTAAGAACAAGCCCCACAATTTAATTATGTTGCTAGCCCTGTAGCAGAAGTTGGTGAAAGTGTTTTCACAATAAACTATGAGTCTGTATGCAATATGAACTAGCCCCACCAGGGTCAGAAAGGGGAGAGGATTGATCCTCCTATTTTTCTTAGAATTCAGAATCAGTGTTTTCTCTAAAGGCTGGTGGCTATTGTAAAAAGAAAAGTTTTATATCAGTGCTGTAAAATTGGACACTAGTGCAAAATCAAATGTGATTCTCTCTTCCTTTATCTTTGCTTACCATAAAAAAGAACTCTTCTCCTTCCAGGAAGATAAAAGAAGTTAACTAACTTGGTTAAATAAGGGACAGATTTGCAGGAGACCCTGTGTTGTATAAAGAGGAGTGACTAGGCCTACCTGCTAGCACAAGGGATTAAGTCTCAGTACTCTGAGGCTATTAGCAGCCCCAGCCAGGGAGCAACCCACAGCGTGCAGCAGACCTCTCCTGTCTAACCCGCTGCTCCCCTCAGCAGTGTATTTCAGTATATCCTCCTGTTTTGCTCCTCACTCTCTCTGGTGAATCCTCTCTCACACACACACCTCTGGCTTACACCCCAGTTCTTGTATGCATAAATAAATAAATCTTAAAAAAAAAAACTTATCTGCAGTAGAGAAAGAAATTGATATGCTTAGAGGAGTCAGAGATGAGACAGAGAGAAAAGACCTGCTTACACTTGTTTCTTTGGATTATCCCTATAGAAAAATCTCTTTTATATTTTATAATTAAGGTGGTTCAAGGGTTTGTTGTTTCTTGCCTTCCAAAGCTCCTTGACTTTGTCACCAGAAGTGGAGTTTGTCTCCATTTCACAAGTGAAAGGACTGACACTCAGATGTGTTAAATGAGCTTACCAAGGCCCACAGCCCTGAGATTCTTCCATTTCATACCTTCCTTCCCTTCAGCCAGTTTTGTTTACTTTGAGATAATATAAAACCACTTTCCAGGCCTCCTTGCTGGCACAGGCGGTTGAGCGCAGCGCTGTGAAGCTTTCAGTAGCCTCTGCAGCGCGGGTTAAATCCCCGCTGGCCGTGAAGATGCCCACATGGCGAGGCAGACCTCTCCTGTCTCGCCCGCTGCTCCCCTCAGCAGTGTGTTTCAGTCAGTTTGCCAGTTCTGTTCCCCACTCTGTCTCTGGTGAATCCTCTCACCTTCCCACTCATCTGGCCTGTACTCTGGTTCTTGTATAAATAAATAAATCTTAAAAAAAAAAAAAAAAACTTCCCTTGTATCATTTAGGATTCAATTACAAGAAAGACAGAACAAAACTTTGGCTAAAGAATTTATTGGAAGTTTTTTGGCAAGCTCATAGTCTAGAAGAAGGAATTATACATGTAGTTTTGAGAAGGTCTTGAACTAGAAAAGTCCAGAGTGTAGTACTCGCAACTTCCATGCTACCTTCTTAGGCTAGTGCCAGCACAAGATCAGGTTGTATCCCCGGCAGTACCTATGAGCCCCACCTCAATAGTAAAGTTACCTGCTAAGAGTTTGCTTGACTTCTTATTGTGCCAGTTCCTCTAAATCCAGAGTGAACTCCCACAGTTAGCAGTCCACTGGAGTAAGGAAAGCCAGAGGAATACCTCAAAGAATGAATCCTGAGCAGAAAATGATCCAAAAAAGATGCACATTGTAGTCTGTAATAGGATCTTTTTATAAGATCTTTCCATGTAAATTTTTCACATCTAGTTCCAGTGAGAGAGTTAAGAGCCTTTTGCAAAGGCCTACAAGTAGCCAGACATTTAGAAATACCATATAGCAAAGGCAAAGGAAACTACTTGAAGCAAAAGTCCTGGTGTCAGTGTTCTTTCTTTCTCCCTTTTCTTGTGAGGATGTTAACCTCCTGTGCTCTAAGTGCAAACATTTTAATCGTCAAAGCAAATATATGACTGTTTTATTAAGGTTCATGTGAAAGTTGGAATGAAGCTCTAATATTTCTTCCAGACATATCCTCATTTATCAAATTTTTCTGGCTGTCCACCCCCTCCACTGCAACTTCCCTGTCATGTGGGGCCTGACTTTATTCCCGTTTGTGTCCGTCTTTACTGCCAGACCTCCCGCATCACGGTCATGCAGCCCTGGTGTACCCCAGGGTGTTCTTCCATAACAGTGTTGACTGGGAGCCTTTGGGCTGGGTTTTCTTGGAACTGTTTGCAGACAAAGTTGCAAAGACAGCAGAAGGCTTTTGTGCTCTGAGCACTGGGAAGAAAGGGCTTGCTTGTAAACATTCCTGCTTTCACAGAATTATCCAAGGATTTATGTGTCAGGGTGGTGGCTTCACATGCCATCGTGGCACTGGTGGCAAGTCCATCTATGGGGGAAAATTTGATGAAGAGAACTTCGTCCTGAGGCATACAGGTCCTGGAATCTTTTCCATGGTAAATGCTGGACCCAAAACACATGGTCCCAGTTTTTCACCTGCACTGCCAAGACTTAGTAGCTGGATGGCAAGCTTATGGTCTCTAGCAACATGAGGAAGGTGTGACTATTGTGTAAGCTGTGGAGCACTTTGTGTCCAGGAATGGCAAGACAAGCAAGAAGATAAGAATATCGCGTGTTGACTGTGGACAAATCTAATACATTTGATTTGTGTTTTATCTTAACCACCAGACTGCTCCTTCTGCAGCTCAGAATGCACCCCTTTACCCCCATCTGCTTGAAGCATCCTATAATCTTTATGCTCCTATAGTTTTTTTGCTCCATATTTCCTTTCCCCTTCTAGCTGGATTGCAGAGTTAAGTTTATGATTATGAAGTCAATAATAAGCAACAACAACAGTAAGATTCAGTTTATGTGGTATATAAAACAAAAATAAAAGTAATTATGCTTTGTTTTATGAATTAGAATGGCAAGATATCCTCTTCACAGAAAGCAAATATAGCCTGAGAGCACTTCAAGATTGGGAAGCTTGCCTTTCTTGTGAGAAGGATTTTTTTTTAAATTTTATTTATTCATGCATACAAGAACTGGGGTACAGGCCAGAGGCACGGGGGGGTGAGAGGATTCACCAGAGACAGAGTGGGGAACAGAACAGGCAGATTGACTGAAATACACTGTTGAGGGGAGCAGCGGGCAAGGCAGTAGAGGTCTGCTGCGCCATGTGGGGTTCTCCCTGGCTGGTGGGGAATCGAACCAGCGCTGCAGAGGCTGCGGGCAACCTCACAGTACAGCACTCAACCGCTGCACCACCAGGGGAGGCCCCTCCCTTTTCATATAGGTAAAAATTTTAAATTGTCTAGAATATACATAATATTTATTTATCATTCAATAAATAGCCCTTATATAAAAACGGTCTTATATATAAGGGGTAGAACTATTTTTTTAAAGATTGATTTATTTATGTGTACAAGAACTGGGGTATAGGCCAGAAGCTTGGGGTGGTGAAAGGATTCACCAGAGACAGAGCGGGGAGCAAAACAGGTGGACTACTGAAGTACAATGCTGAGCAGCAGGCAAGACAGGAGAGGTCTGCTGGGCCATGTGGGCAGCTCACTGGCTAGGGATTGAACTCGTGCTGCAGAAGCTGTGGACAGCTTCAAGGTGCTTTGCTTAACCCCTTGCACCACCAGGGAGGCCTGGTAGAACTATTAGATGCCAGAACAGGGGAGCTCTAGGCACCAAGACCCAGATTCAGTGATATGTTACCCTTTGCCAAGACAAATAAATCCTACTTATCTCTTAGCAGTGGCCTCAGCCCCTGCGATTTCTCTTATAGCTGGGAATAAGAACATTGGAAAGTTGGAATACATCCTTATGATTCCACAGCCTGTCAAAGACAAAAACCAAACAATTAAGGAAATTGCTTTATTTTAAATAGCTGCAGTAGGAAGAGCATGACAAGACTGAAGATCGCAGTCTTAGCAGAGTGGTTTCATCAGTTTTGTCGGTGGAGTAGACGAGTTATAGGTGGGGTGATTTTACATAATTGTTTTTGAAATCAGAGGGATAGACAGTTCAGATAATCATTTATGAGACCGGATAGGAATTGGGAGACAGTGTGTATGGCTTTCTCACAGGTCAACAAGGAGGTTGACTACGAGTCTTATCTAAGTCACACTAGGAAGAGTAGTTCTTTGCCGTAAGCTAGTACCTACAAAGGTGGAGGGGGGATTTCCTAACCATCTCAGTTTTCCATGAACCATCTCAATTTTCCAGGTAAAGTTAACGCTGTCAAGATAGAGAAGAGAAAAGAAGATTCCCCAGTACTTGCAAGAGACACATTTCTGAGAAAAGCGCCACGTGTTTGTCATATGCTTATCTGGCCATCTCTGGTTCAATCACTGTGGCCCAGAAGGGGGAGGTGCTGCGAATGACTCAGCCTGGGGTAAGTCCACTGCTACTGTCAGAATGGTGAAGAGATGGCACACTGGGCAGATAAAGAAAATAGCTCTACAGTGGGCAGACTTTCATTTACTTCCAGTTGAACTAAATTTGAGAACTTTTCCTTGAAGCAGAAGACACACACCTTTGTTCATAATTAAATAGCAGTGCTGTGCTGATGATACTGGAAAATTGCCAGGAACCTTCATTGTAGACCTCTCCAGTTCAAGGAGTCACATGTGATAGCCCATGTTTCCTTCCTCAAAAAAATTGTCCCTCCCTCTCTTTATTCTGAATGCTAGAAGTTTGAAATGAAAAATGTTAAAAGCCTTTAGATTTCAAGTTACTCATTATGTTTTGTACAATTTTTTTCAAGGTACTTGCTGCTTTCCCGTTTTAAATCGAGGACACATTCAGCTTAAGGGGAACTAGAAGTCACAGAAGTCTCTGTTCCCATTACTCAAGAGCTGTGAAACCTCCAGGTAAATGAGTCAATATGACCAGAAAATGGCCCACTGTAATATGGGTCCAGGGAAATTTGGCTCCTTGCACTAGCTAGTAACCCAACATGCAAATGTAGACTGGAAACCTTAGTGTCTAAGGAAATTATTAAGGGTTTGGAAACTCCTCCCATTTCCATTTTACCAGCCCGATTGCAGATAGGCAGACAGCACAAAGATTCCATCCTGTGAAGGATCAGGATTCCAATTTGCAGTTAGTTGCATTTACTGTAATCACAGTTTATTTAAACAGGTTGCTATTGGTAAAATCTTGGTGGTTCCCTCCTCAACCCCTCTAAAATTGTAACCTAGATAGCTCCTAGGTGACAGGGGTGACTTCAAATCACAGAAATTTACACTCTTAGTTCTACAGTTAGAAGTCCAACACCCATCTCCCTAGACTAAGGTAAAAGTAGCAGCAGGGCAGTGTCCCCTCCAGAGGCTTTGGGGAAAAATCTGTTCTTGTCTCTTTAATCTGGTGCCTGCTGACGTTCTTTGTCTTGTGACCACATCACTCCAATTTCTGCCTCTGTCTTGTGAGTGTGTGTGCACACATGTGTGCGTGTGTAGGGTGATGGAAGGAGAGTAATGAGAAGGGAGAGGAGGGAGTAAGGGGGTAGAGGAAAAAAGGGGAGAGTAAAGCAGAGAAGAGAGCAGAGGAGAAGAGGAATATGGAATCAAATGGGAACGTTTAGTGTGTCTGGGGCCTTCTTGGGCCCCTGGACCTCATCTCATTCGGGATTAAGGTAAACATGCCAAAGAATTTCCTGACTACTTTCAATTTCCCGAGCTCTGTTCACTAGCCCTGGCTGCTGAGCTCAGTGAGGATACTCAGCTGGAATCTTTAGGGTCATTTCTCTTTCTTCAAATAGCACAAAATAGCCTCACATTGAATATGAGTATAAATAGTATAAATAGTCTTATTAAAGACTGTTCAGTCATTCAAGGGTGAGTGATGAATACCTACATTTCTATTCTCTGCATTTCAATCCTACATAAAATTCTTTCTGTGCCATTTCTTTCGCAACCTCTCCAGTGGAACTCCTTTTGGTCACCTTTTCCAGGCTTGTCTTTTTCTTGTCTATAAGAGGAACTCTGAAGTTATGAGAGAGAACTCTGAACTCAAGTCCTCTCCTCTCTGCTTTTAGCCTGCTGCTGCTGCTGCTGCTTGCTTTGGCCATTCAAGTGAATTCCTGTGCCACTGCCAGGAAAATATATTAGTCACTCTCCTCTGAACTCATGTGTCAAATTGTAATCGTCTGTGATATATTTAGATTTTGAACTCACAGTGCATTTGAACATTAACGACATGTCAACAAGAAAATAAATGGTCCTCCTCTGGTTGTGAAGCAATGAACGGGCAGAATGCCACAAGAACTTGTTCATAGTAACACTGATTCTTTATTAAATTACAAATACATATGCCCAAGATTCCTCTTTAATCAGGAAAACTGAAAAATGAATTATCGTCAGAGGCCACAGAACCTCTTAAAATGACTCTTTTTGAGCTTTAGAGCTGGAAGCAATGAACGTTCTGATCAATGAAATATATATAGTTGAAGGGAAACTGGCACAGATTACATTGAGTCCTGATGAACTTAATAGTTAAAATGAAAGATTGGGGGAAAAAAAAGTTTTGTGATTTGTAGAAAAGAAATGGATAGCTGCTCCTAAGCAGAATAATTCCCTAGGGGCGATGCTCGATACTGAGAAAAGGGACAAGTTAGAGCAGAGCTGGGCTGAACAGGTCAGAGTCACATTTCTGCTCTCTGTAGACCAGACCAACAGGCAGGACTTTGGGGTGGAGCTGGAATGTCAGCTGCCGGGAGTGGAAGAAGGCTGAGCCTGGGCTGGTGGAGGAGAGGGAGGAGTTGGCGGATAAGAACTTCATGAGTCAGACCAGGAAAATTTTCGGTGGTCAAGGGGCCCAGGGGAAAGGGCCCCTTCCATTTTCATGACCATATCAGTTTGTGTGGCCTGGAAAAGCTGCGTAAAGGTCACCCAGCATTTTGAGATTTTAAAGAGGGAATGGGCTGATACTGCTAATGATAGTGCAAATCATGTGCATAAGTGTGATCAGCCCGAATAAGGACAAAAGTGGGGCTTTAGGAAAGGACCTCAGAGTGAGATCATAGTGTGACTATGTGAGTGTTAAATAGAGTGAGAAAGAACTTCAGGATTCTAGTCAGTTTGGAGTTAGAAGTGACTTGTCATGGTATTATTTATGTCATCAGAGCATTATGATTAGAAAAATGCTGTGGGGGTGCTCTATTACTCCTTAACTGTATTTCTGATATTTGCACTTGTAATTATGATTAATCCAAATTTTTACATATAAAGCTTTCTATAAAATTTCTCAGGGCCTTTAAAAAAGTAAGATGGTAAGATGAACCAGTTAATACCTTACGAACACAGTCTGAGAAAGGCTGTTTTAACCTAATGATTAAAAAGACAAAGCTAGGGGCCTCCCCGGTGGCGCAGCAGTTGAGCACTGGGTTGCGAAGCTGCCCGCAGCCTCTGCAGTGCCGGTTCAATCCCCGGCTACTCCCCAGCCACCACCTCTCCTGCCGCCCGCTGCTCCCCTCAGCAGTGTACTTCGGTCCTTCTGCCTGCTCTGCACCCCACTCTGGCTCTGGTGAGTTCTCTCACCCTCCTGCGCTTCTGACTGTACGCAGTGTTTGTATAAATAAATACATAAATAAATCTTAAAAAAAAAAAAGACAAAGCTAAACTCAACCATCATATGTAACAAAAATACTGAAAATATTCCAAAATGTCAACAGTGAGTGACTCGAGTTGAATTATTCCGCTTTACTGTCTTCGTTTCCTAAATTTCCTCTAATGAGCCTTGGCGAGGAACAAGAGATAAAAGTGGTGTAGGGGCCTCCCTGGTGGCGCAAGGGGTTAAGCACCACTCTATGAAGCAATCCGCAGCCTCTGCAGTACGAGTTCGATCCCCTGGCTGGCCAGAGAGCAACCCACATGGCGCAACATACCTCTCCTGACTCGCCCGCAGCTCCCCTCAGCAGTGTACTTCACTCAATCTGCCTGTTCTGTTCCCAACTCTCTCTGGTGAATCCTCTCACCTCCTGCATCTCTGGCCTGTACCCCAGCTCCTGTATGCATAAATAAATAAATCTTTTTTTTTTTAAAGATTTATTTATTTATACAAGCACTGGGTACAGTCAGAAGCACGGGAGGGTGAGAGAATTCATCAGAGCCAGGGGGGAACAGAACAGGCAGACTGATGAAATACACTGCTGAGTGCTGAGGGGAGCAGCGAGCGCATCAGGAGAGGTCTGTCGCACCATGTGGAACCCTTGCCTGTGGTCGGGGATCAAACTGGCGCTGCAGAGACTGTGGGCAGCTTCGCAGCCCAGCGCTCAACCACTGCGGCACCAGGGGAGGCCCGATATATAAATCTTAAAAAAAAAAAAAAAAAGAAAGTGGTGTAGTCATAGGAGATCAGGGTTGAAGTTGGAGTTTTAAAAGCTGTGTGATCTTTTTTTTTTTTTTTTAAAGAGGCATGTTTATTTATTTGTTTGTTTGTTTGTTTTGTTTATACATGCACTGGGTAGCGCGGGAGGGTGAGAGAATTCACCAGAGCCAGAGCGGGGAGCAGAGCAGGCAGAAGGACCGAAGCACACTGCTGAGGGGAGCAGCGGGCGGCAGGAGAGGTCTGCACGCCATGTGGGACCCTCCTCTGGTGGCCGGGGAGCAGCCGGGGATCGAACCGGGGCCGCAGAGGCCGCGGGCAGCTTCGCAACCCAGCGCTCAACCGCTGCGCCACTGGGGAGGCCCAAAAAGCTGTGTGATCTTGAACACGTTATTTAACTTCATCAGGTCTCAGTTTTCTCATCTATAAAGCTGGAAAATAACACCTATGTGTAGGGTATGCTAGGAAGTTAAATGAATTATGGTATTCAAATCACTTAGCACAATGACTGGCATGTACCGTAGAACCTAGAGATGAGGTTATCTATCAATATTATTATTTTTATTTTTAAAGATTTATTTATTTTATGCATACAAGAACTGGGGTACAGGCCAGAGGTGGGGGAGGTTGAGGACTCACCAGAGAAAGAGTGGGGAGCAGAACAGGTAGAATGACTAAAAAACACCACTGAGGGGAGCAGCGGGCGAGTCAGGAGAGGTCTGCTGTGCCATGTGGGTAGCTCCCTGACCGGTTTGAACATATGCTGCAGTGGCTGGGGATGGCTTCATAGTGCTGTGCTCAACTCCTTGCACTACCAGGGAGGCCCTATCAACATTATTGATTTTTTAGAGTTTTGGAGTTTAAGGAAAGAGTATTGGTTTAACGAAAGGCACTGCTCCACTTACTGTGATATCAGGGAGGCCAGAAAAGTACTATTATCTGAACTTTCTTGTGAAGCAAAGAATTGCAGAAGCAGCTCCAGTGTAGGGCAGGACTCCACAGGACACCTGGTGGGGAAGATTATGAGTCTCCAACTGAGAACCCTTTGTCTCTGGTGGGTGGTGTATGTGTTACAGCTACACCTCTGTTAAGGGGAGAGATACTATCTTCCCTGCCCCCACTTACAGGCTGCTGCTTTGGACTAGCTGCTGGGAACTACGGGCAGAGCTGTGTGGCCAGGTGAAGCTATAAAGATTTATTTATTCATGCATACAAGAACTGGGGTACAGGCCAGAGGTGTGGGGGTGGGTCGGTGGGTGATTCACCAGAGACAGAGTGGGGAACAGAACAGGTATCCATTTTATTTTAAAGCATGCAAGTTTGGTGATTCCTGGACGCTGCTTGCTTGAGCACTAACATATGAACACTGTAAGTTCAAAAAAAAAGACATTCTGGTTGCTTAGAAGTAAATTAAAAAAAAAAATACTTATTTTTGTGTAGAAGAACTTGGGTGGAGGCCAGAGGTCAGGGGTGGGGTGGTGAGAGAATTCACCAGAGACAGAGTGGGGAGCAGAACAGATGGATCTACTAAAATACAATGCTAAGGAGAGCAGCAGTGAGACAGGAGAGGTCTGCTGTGCCATGTGGGTCAGCTCCCTGGCTGGGGATGGAACTCAGATTTTCATGGTGGGCCATTGATGTGGTAGCGCTGAGACTTAGCCCTTAGGCCACCAGGGGAGGGCCATAGAAGTAAGTTTAATCATTGTAGCAAGGAAAAGTATTTAACAACTCCCATCTTCTAAAATATTAAAGTTACTCCACTGAAGGAAAGGAACTGGCACTTCCACAATTATGATTCTTGAAAACTTGTCATTTTAGAGTCTTCAGCATTCCTAAATAACTTTTTTCTGACTTTTTTTATTTAAATATCCCAAAATAGCCTTTTAAGCTGTAAGTTTGATGATCCAGGAAACTATTTATAGTAGGATGAGTAGTTGTACTTTGAAAGGAGAAATCATTAAAAAGAATGATAGGATGAATGGTATTTTTAATTGAAAGCAGTGCCAAGGCAAAAAAGGCAGTTAGGTATTTGGAATATAAAAAGATATGGATGTAATTTTTGTCAATTTAGTTAAAGGTGGGGAGACTTCCCACAAGAAACAAGACGGAGATACTGTGTAATACAGATGATGTCATTTTTTCTGTAGATTAGACACATCAGCTAAGGACAGCCTGGACTGTTTGTCCAGTGCTTAATAACCCAGGCAGACAGCTGGAGATAGGATACTTTGTCATAGTTAAGGCAGATACTGGCCTTGTTATTATCAGTGTTCCCTTCAATAGAAAAATAAGAGATAGAGGAAGGTAGGTTGAGGTCAACCTGATTTCTCTTACATAAACTTTTTTTTTTTGTGATTAGATAATTTATCATTTTAACCATTTTTATGTGTACCAATTAATGGCATTAAGTACATCCCCACTGTTGTACAACTATCACCTCTATCCATCTCCAGTAATTTTTCATCATCTCAAACTGAATCTCTACCTATTAAACAATAACTTTCCATTCTTCCCTACCCAAAAATTCCTGGCATCCACTATTCTTCTTTCTGTCTTGAGTTTGTCCATTCTAGTTGCCACATGCAAATGAAATCACACAAAACTTCTTTTGTGTCTGGGTTCTTTCATTTAGAATAATGTTGTCAAGAGTATCCATGTTGTAGCATATGGTGGAATTCTGTTCCTTTTTAAGGATGCAATAATAATCCCTAGTTATATGTGCATATCCTATTTTAAAAATCCACTCCTGTGTCCCCTCAAAAAACTCTACTTTAAAATAAAGCAAGGGTCTCCCTGGTGGTGCAAGGGGTTAAGATGTAACCTCTGAAGCTATCCGCAGCCACTGCAGCACAAGTTCGAGCCCAGTCCAGGGGGCTACCCACATGGTGCAGCAGACCTCTCTCGTCTCCCCCGCTGCTCCCCTCAGCAGTGTATTTCTGTCAATCTGCCTGTTCTGTTCCCCACTCTGTCTCTGGTGAATCCTCTCACTCCTCACACCTGTAGCCTGTACCCTAGTTCTTGTATGCATAAATATTACTCAGCAATCAAAAAAGATAAAAAGATAATTTGCAGCAACATGAATGGAGCTGGAAGGGATCATGCTCAGTGAAATAAGCCAGAAAGAAAAAGAAAAATAGCAGATGGTCTCACTCACAGCAGGAATTTAGAAAACCTAAATAAGGGACAAGGAAAAAGACTAATTATAATAAAGTAAAAATTAAATAAATAAATCTTCAAAAAATAATAAAATAAAGCAATAGTATTTATTTGAGAACAGGGAACACAGTTTCAGGTCACAGCCCAATTTGTAGCTTGCTAGGATGGTTCTTTGTTAAAAGGTTTTTAAAAAGGACAAAAGTGGCAGGGAAAGATAGAATTGCAAAAGCTGTTTTCCAAGAATTAAGATTCTTCAGACTTCATTGGCTTTTAGTCAAGCTGGCCTTGCTTACTGTGGAGAGAAGAAAAAGAAAATAAAATTATCTTTTCACCGCTTTGGGTGAAGGCCATGCCTGCTGGAAACTGGTTCTTGTCAGGCAGTAGTCTTAAAAAGTTAAAAATCCAGTAAGGGTTTCGAGCACAAAACAGAGCTGTTTACTCTGTTCTGAACATCCTTTTTTCACACATGCATCAATGGACATTTGGGTTGTTTCTACCTATTGGCTAATGTGGTTAGTGCTGCAGTGAACTTGGGCGTCCACATTGATCTCTGCTCTCTGGGTTTTTTTTTTTTATATAGAGGCATGTTTTTATTTATTTATTTGTTTGTTTGTTTGTTTATACATGCACTGGGTACAGTCAGAAGCGCGGGAGGGTGAGAGAATTCACCAGAGCCAGAGCAGGGAGCAGAGCAGGCAGAAGGACCGAAGTACACTGCTGAGGGGAGCAGCGGGCGGCAGGAGAGGTCTCCGCGCCATGTGGGACCCTCCTCTGGTGGCCGGGGAGCAGCGGGGGATCGAACCGGCTCCGCAGAGGCTGTGGGCAGCTTCGCAACCCAGAGCTCAACCGCTGCGCCACAGGGGAGGCCCCCTGCTCTCTGTTTTTTAAAGCCATTTCTTTGCTCTGCTTTCCTCTTGACAGCATGCTCTCCCCACCTTCTCCAGCAGTACTCCAGCACTCCCTGAGTCCTAGGGCAAGTTAGGGTTAAGGAGGCAGCTACAGGGACAATGCAGGTAGGGATTTCTGGCAGTTACAGAGCCTTCTGAGATAAGGACAGAGAAATCCTGGAGGGCAAATGAGAGCAGTAAATTTTAAGAGACCTTGGATAGGAAAAGTAAAGGAGAAACTCTAAGAGCTGGGAAATTGGGCACATCTGCCCTGAGGAATATGGCCACTGGGAGAGAGAGCCAATCACAAAGTTGGATGAGATTTCAGAATGGAGAAAAAAGTTTAAATATCCCCTAGAAACCCGCCCATAAAGGCTTCTTTTTCCCTCCCAGATACAGTGCACCCGGGAGTCCTTGCTTTCTTTAAATAAACTGTTCTTTACTTTCTTGAATAAAGTTTGCTTCTCTGTACTTACTTTTTTAAAAAGTCTGTGGCTTCCTTTCTAGGGCTTTGTAGGACAAGAACCTGTGGTGGTTCAAGGGCTAAATTCCTGGTTTTCACAGCTAGACCAGGTGAAAAAAGCAGCAGCCCCAGTAGCTGCAGGAGTGGTTAACAGTGCACACCCACTCCATCACTACTAGTCCTTGCAGACAAGGACAGGTTTAGTTAAGCCAGAGTGAGAACTGTGTGGTAATTTGAGTTTAAAGACAAAAAATGTGGGCTTAAGACATTGTTCCCAGATGGAAGTAGTAATAGGAAAAGTAGATTTGGGACAATGTACTTTCTTCTTTGCTTATTCACTTTATTAAGTGCTCTGATTTAATTATTCTAGCCCTGAGTTTGATATATTGATTCCTCTTCTTTAAGTTCCCATGTAGGAAAGCTCTCTCGCTGGTTTTTCCAGCTAGGAAGGACTCTATCATTTTACTGAGTGGTCCTAGTTCCCACCATTCTGTGCATAGAATACCTGCCACTCTACTGGAATCTCGTTAACTTGTCTAGCTCTTGAAGTGGTGGATTCAGGTTTTGTGGGGTTGAAGTTTATATACTGTTGGGGGCCCTTATTAAAGAAAAAAAAACCCACAAAGCAAATACATTGAACAAGAAATCACAACAAATTACCTAAGACTTGGATTTATAGTCCCCTTTTTTCTGAGATCGCTTTGTCACTTTGAGCAGATACTTATGAGGAATTGCTTCCTGAGAGCAAGTTTGCTATTCCTTCCCACCTGAAAAACTCGGTTATTCTCATTAAGAACTCCCCATTCCTTTTTTTTTTTTTTCCCAAAGATTTATTTATTTATTTATACAAGCACTGGGTACAGTTAGAAGCGCCAGAGTGTGAGAGAGTTCACCAGAGCCAGAGCGGGGAGCAAAACAGGCCGACTGACCTAAGTACACTGCTGAGGGGAGCAGGGGGCGAGACAGGAGAGGTCTGTGCGCCATGCGGGACCCTCGCCAGCTGCCAGGGATTGAACCGGCGCTGCAGAGGCTGTGGGCAGCTTCGCAGCCCAGTGCTCAACCGATGCACCACCAGGGGAGCTCCCCCCCACTTTTTAAAAAGATGTACTTATTTATACATACAAGAGCTGGGGTACAGGCCAGAGGTGCAGGGGGTGAGAGGATTCACCAGAGACAGAGTGGGGAACAAACAGGCAGATTGACTGAAATATACTGCTGAGGGGAGCAGCGGGCAAGACAGGAGAGGTCTGCTACGCTATGTGGGTTGCTTCCTGGCCAGCCGCGGATCGAACTTGTGCTGCAGTGTCTGTGACTTTCTTCACATTGCTGTGCTTAACCCCTTGCACCACCAGGGAGGCCTTAGAACTCCCTATTCTTAATGAAGCTTAAGATTCGTTAGCTTCATAAAAGGGATCTAGGTAGCATGTAGGCTATGTCTCTTGCATCCAGCTCAGAACGGTTCCTTGATATATATCGAAAGCTGAAAGGCTTAGGTCATGCAGGCACCTCACTCTGATCTAAGGATAACTTTAGAGAACAACGAGCAAGGTGAAACGAAAATACAAGGCGTTGGGAATGAGAGGGAATGCCTCCTCTCGGCTGCAGAGGGCGCTGTCTTTGACTTTGACAGAGTCCGACCTCGGGCCTTGTTCAGGGCCGCCTTCCAATGGCGGCCATCTCGTTTGCCGTTTAACCTACCACGAAGGGAACCAGAGAGGGTCCCTTGAACTTTGGCGATGAGCTCCCATTGGGGCGGCGAGCAAAAGATGGGGCGCAGGAGGTCCCACCACCGGAAGTTTCTTTGAGATAAAGAAACAAGGAGGAAGGAGACCAAAGCCGCTTCCTAAGTGTTTCGCCTAAAGCCGACTCCCCTATTTTCCTCAGGAAGGGGAAACGCTCCGCTGCTCTTAACGGGAAGCCTCGGCGGCGGGTTCTGCGCGCAGTCGCAATCGGCCAGCTCGCCTCCCATCCAGCTTCGAGCGGCCATGACAGTTCCCAGGTTCCCGAGCCTGGACGTGACGTAAGCACGTCCCGGGGGCGAGATCTCAAAAGGAGCCGCCGCCGGGCTGAGGTCTCGCGAGGACATCCACGTCCGTCGCAGTTCTCGCGCTGCACCTTGAATCTCGTCGCAACGAGATCCTTCGAGATCTTCTCCGCCCCCGCTACCGGCGTCCCCTTTGCGGCCGCTGAGCCGGAGCCGGCCTGAGCTGAGTCGTCCGCTGCGGTTTTCCTTCCGAGGACCCGGGCGCTCGCGTAGACACCCGCGGCCCCCTACAAGCCCAGGCCCCGCGGCCCACGCGGCCTGCTCTCCGCGCGCTATCCCCGCCGGGGTCCGTGTCCTGTCTCGCCGGCCGGACCCGGGCTCGAGCCCGAGCTGTAGCCGGCGCCATGTCGGTGGTGGGCATAGACCTGGGCTTTCAGAGCTGCTACGTCGCTGTGGCCCGCGCCGGCGGCATCGAGACCATCGCCAATGAGTACAGCGACCGCTGCACGCCGTGAGTGTGGGCCTGGCCGGCCGCGTGCACAGGGGGTTGGGAGGTGGCGCCTCCCGGCTCTGCGACCCTTGCGGCTTGGGGAACGCGGGCCGGGAGTCACCTCGGTTCCGAACCGAGGGCCCAGTGGGCGGGGGAGCTCCTCTGGGTGCCATGTGTCTACTGCCACGACCCGCCGTGTGGGGTGTGCGCCAGGGGCGAGGCTCAGCGGAGGCTGTGAGCGGATTCTCAGACCCGCGGAGGGCACGGGCAGGAGCCTGGAGGGAGGGCAGGCCTGCATGTGAGATGGATCAGGGTACTCTTCAGAGGGCAAAGACTTGACCCAGTGGTGCTGGAGCCAACACTGACTTCTGAACTTTGCACACAGCAGGCGTTTAATAAAAGTTAGTTGAATCGATGGGTTTCTGGCGGCTGCCGGCGGCAGGTTGGTAGTGGAGCCCGAGTCCCACGTGAGTGGGGGCGGGGCGGCGCCCGGAAGAGAGGGAGCCCGAAGACCCGAGGCTGCGGCTCGGAACGGACCGTGGGATGCCGCGGACACGTTTCAGCAAAACATTTCATGCAAACGATGCCCTCTTGCTACCTCTGCAGTCACCTTGGCTTTTCATGTCGTTGCAGTATATTGAACTGCGTTGGGTGATTTTGTGCTATCGTTTGTGCACATCCATTCCTTACCAGGGTTCCACTTTCACTGTAATACCTTCCAACCTGGGTGTTGGCCGCAATTGTTAATGAATGACTCAGGAACTCACTTGACTTCCTATAGTAAGTTAATGGTACCGGTATAGGCACAGCTCTAAAAAAGCATGACTCAACCAGGGCCTTTCCTTGGTTAGAGTGTACTTTTTGAATATCTGGAGATACCTTTTCATCCATTGTCTTGCTCTCGGAAAACAGGTTTTAAGTTTTCTATTATTTGCGTGGCTGTTAGTGTGGCTGTTGGAGGACTTAAGATTTATCGCCCGTTTTCATTGTGAACTTCTGTCAAGATGCTTCCAGCCAGCTAGCCAAATTAGAGTGCTACGAGCCTGATCTTTGCTATCTCTAAAGCTTACAACCTTTCCCTTCATCTTGTCAAATTCTGCTCATTACTTCAGACCCAGTTCCGGTGCTTCCCCTGAGCCCAAAGCTGTAATTTCTTAAACCTGTTTTCGATTTTGTTTGAAGCTTTCAGTCTCTTTTTTGAGATTAAACGCACATGCTGTACAGTTTTAAGCACTAAAGTTTTTAAGTATTTAAGCGTAAATTTTATTTAGATATTGTTTTCCTTTTTGGATCTAGCTACCTTCATCTGTAAAAGTAGTGTTACTTAAGGAATTTACTTTGAAATATTTATTTTATTTATGCGTACAAGAACTGGGTGTAGCCCAGAAGTTGGGGGTGGAGAGGATTCACCAGAGACAGAGTGGGGAACAGAACAGGTGGATCTACTGAAATACACTGCTGAGGGGAGCAGCAGGCGAGACAGGAGAGGTCTGCCGTGCCATGTGGGTCAGCTCCCTGGCCGGGGATTGAACTCGTGCTGCAGTGGCTGGTGATAGCTTGATAGTGCTGAGACTTAACCCCTTGGGCCACCAGGGAGGCCCTTTTTAAGGAATTTTAAAAGGTTGGAGTATCATGCTGAGCATGTAACTTGGTCTTTTTCTGCCTTGAATTGAAAATACTTTAGCTCCAAAGAGGAGAGAACCAAATATTGAATGACCAGTGTTCCTGTCCTATTATTTATTTTTTGAAAAAGATTTATTTTTGGGCCTCCCCGGTGGCGCAGCGGGTTGAGCACCATGCTGCAAAGCTGTCCACAGCCTTTGCAGCACGGGTTCAATTCCTGGCTGGCCAGGGAGATAACCCACATGGTGCCCTCAGCAGTGTCCTCTGTCTTGTTCTTCTCCCAGCTCTGTCTCTGGTGAATCCTATTATTCCCCCCCCCCCGCCCCCCACTTCTGGCCTACACCCAGTTCTTGTATAAATAAATAAATCTTAAAAAAAAAATTATTTTGGGCCTCCCCTGGTGGCGCAGTGGTTGAGCGCTGGGCTGCAAGGCTGCTCGCAGCCTCTGCAGCGCCGGTTCATTCCCAGCCGCTGGTGAGGGTCCCACCCAAAAAAAAAAAAAAGATTTATATTATATATATAGATATATATATATGTGTATATATATATATATGCATACAAAAACTGGGGTATAGGCCAGAGGTGTTGGGGGTGGTGGTGAGAAGATTCACCAGAGAGAGTGGGGAGCAGAACAGGTGGATCCACTGAAATACACTGCTGAGGGGAACAGTGGGCAAGACAGGAGAGGTCTGCTGTGCCACCTGGGTTAGCTCCCTGGCCGGGGATGGAACTCATACTGCAGTGACTAGTGATATTTTGATAGTGCTGAGACTTTAACCCCAGTGCTACCAGGGAGGTCTTGTCCTATCTTTTAGACCATTATGCTTCTATAACATATTTCTTTTAGGCAAAGAGCAGCAACAACATTTTCACTGTGAATTTCATTATTTGCAACTGAGTTGTTTCTGAAAATAATTTTCTCAAATTAAAGTTCAATTTGCCTCAAAGAGGAAGTGATGGATAACCAGCTACATGATGTAACTGTGACAAGAAAATACTACTTAAATACTTTAAATGATTTCTTCTATTTTTCCTCTATAGTTTCTATTATATACTCCTCAAGAACTTAAAGAAGTGCTGTACATTCAAGTAACTCTGGTACTAGGATTTTGATTAACTTAGATTTATTTCTGTGTTGGAGTTGTGGCTAAGTAGAACATAGGTGTGGAAAAATTGATTTTTTTTTTTTTTGGTAGTGGTTCTGGGAGAATAAATTTAGATTTCAGGTACATATAGATTGTGTGATCTATGTTTTAGTGTGAGAGTGGAAATGAAGTATAGGTTCTCATGGGTTGGATAAGAACTAGAAAGTTGGAAGTACCTAATTTAAAATTGTGTAATAGACTTTGGATTCACTTTTTGTGGAGCCTGTTGAGACACCCTGGCCTTTTCCCTAAATTTAGCCTGCCTTCATTTTAGCAGGTAATTGACTGCTTCCAATATATCAGTTTTGAACTAAGCACTGGAGGTACTCTGATGAACAAATAAACAAGGTCATGCTTCATGGACATGACTAGTAGAAAAAATCAGATGCCTAACAAAAATATTTAATTATTGGATGTGAAAAAGGCCAAGTTGGGAAAGTGCAGAATATGGGGGAACCTAACTTAAATTCGTTGTGGGGTGGAGATGGTAGCTACTGTCGAAGAAGTGCCATTTAATTTGGTACCTGGGGCCTCCCCGGTGGCGCAGTGGTAGAGCGCTGGGTTGCGAAGCTGCCCGCGGCCTCTGCAGCGCCGGTTCAATCCCCGGCTGCTCCCCGGCCACCGGAGGAGGGTCCCACATGGTGCGCAGACCTCTCCTGCCGCCCGCTGCTCCCCTCAGCAGTGTACTTCGGTCCTTCTGCCTGCTCTGCTCCCCGCTCTGGCTCTGGTGAATTCTCTCACCCTCCCGCGCTTCTGACTGTACCCAGTGCATGTATAAACAAAAAACAAACAAACAAGCAAACAAATAAATAAAGAAAAACATGCCTCTATTAAAAAAAAAAAAATAATTTGGTACCTGGAGGCTGACTAGTAGTGTACTAGGCCCCTGGTGAATCTCAGGAGGAGCTGGTGGAGGGAGAAGGAATAGTAGCAAATGAGGAAGACCTGGAGGCAAGAGACCTTGGCACACTTGGCGGACTGAGAGGGCCATAGCTAATCTTGAGTCTCTTAATAGTATGAAATTAGTCTGGACAGGAGTTAGGCAGAGTGGACTAGAGTATAGTCAGGGTTTTGTAAATTAAGAATTTTTATCTAGGTATGGTGGTTAACGATGTTTACCTTTGTGCAGTAGGTAGTGATCCACTTTATATTTTAAAATGAGATTGCCTTTTTTGTGGAGAATGGCGTTACTTGAGAAGGACTAGAGAAGTAGGGTTATATACTAAAGAGGTTATTGAAATATTCAGCCTCTGTGGGAGTTGCTGTTGCCCTGCCCTAGTCTGGTGGCGTGGGAGAGAAGTGTGTGGGTGGCTTTTAGATTAATTCTGGAGCTTTAAATTACGACTGTGTGTTGACAATTTTTGAACATAGACTTTGGTTGGAATAAGATGGATAGTCTATATTTAGTTGGATCGTTAACAGAGAAGGTGCAGCTTTAAAGCTTCTTTGGCTTAAAAATGCTATTCACCAGACGAATACAAGAGGTGAACTTTATCTCAATGAATGTAATTTGGGGGGAAAATGCTATTGGACTGCTAAACATTGCAAAAGTTAACTAGGCCATGCTTTCCAAAAGGAACAAATTATAGGTAGAAATTAGTTACTTCTGAAAATAATTTTGTGTATGAATTGTTTATATTATCATTTTCATGGCCTTCCTAATAAGCCAATGTATTAGGAATCTGAAGAGATGACATTGTCTATTAATTAAACTGCCCTCACAAGAGCAGAAGCTGGAAGTATGTGTAGTTTCTGGTTTGCTGGAAGATTAACATCTGATACCTTGTGCAAAAAAAAAAAAAAAGATTCTTCTATGAAGTGTCTTTATATGTGTAGCTCTAAGGAGAGCAGGAGGATGAGTTGGATCTTTTGGATTCAAAGTAAAGTTGGTTTGTCTGCTAAAACTTCAGCTTCAGACTGCTTACACTGTTCCCCCTGATAAGTCTGACTGCAGAAGTTGTGAAAAGTTTTCTTCTTAAGTACTAACATTCAACCTTGTATTGAAAATTGGTACAGGGCCTCCCTAGTGGCATAGCAAGTTGAGCGCTAGGCTGTGAAGCTGTCCACAGCCTCTGCAGTGCAGTTTGATTCCTGGCCGGCCAGGGAGATACCCACATGGCGTGGCAGACCTCGCCTGTCTTGCCCACTATTCCCTTCAGCAGTGTATTTCAGGCATTCTGCCTGTTCTGCTCTCCCCTCTCTCTGGTGAATTCTCTCACCCTCCTGCACCTCTGACCTGTACCCCAGTTCTTGTATAAGTAAATCTTAAAAAATTAAAAATTGGTAGAAATAATTTTTTTTTAAGATTTATTTTTATTCATTTATGTATACAAGAACTGGGTGGGGTGGGGGGGGGTGAAAGGATTCACCAGAGACTGAGTGGGAAGCAGAACAGACGGATCTACTGAAATACACTGCTGAGGGGAGCAGTGGGCAAGACAGGAGAGGTCTGCTCTGCCATATGGGTCAGCTCCCTGCCTGAGGATCAAACCCATGAGGCAGTGGCTGGCTATAACTTGGTAGTGCTGAGATTTAACCCCTGTGCTATCAGGGAGGGCCTGGTAGAAATAATCTTAAGGGAATATTATGTCAAATTCTAAATTGGGTTTCTTAAATTGAAATTTTTGTTTGATTTAATAAAATATTTGTTTGCTGTAACAATAAAAATACTAAAGTGCAAAAATAAGGTTGTTTCTTCCCTCTTATTATTTGCTGTTTGTTCTATATCTTAGCATAACTTCCCCTAGACTTCTACAACTGTGGGGAGTTTACATAACATAGGGTGGTGTGTGTGTTTAAGCTAATAGAATCATACTGTGTATTGTAACTGTTATTTGACCTACGTTTTAGACATCTCCTTAAATATGTAATATTCCATATTATGACTGAAACATTTTCTTCAGATGCAGGTTATTTCTAACTTTTGCTATTGTAAATTGTTCAACAAGTAGTCTTTTTTTTTAATTTATTTATTTTATACAAGAATTGGTGTACAGGTCAGAGATGCGGGGGGTAAGAGGACCCACGAGAGACGGAGCGGGGAACAGAACAGACAGACGGACCTAAGGAAGTACACTGCTGAGGGGAGCAGCGGGCAAGGCAGGAGAGGTCTGTCCTGTCATATGGGTTTCTCCCTGGCCGGTTGGGAATTGAACTCATGCTGCAGTAACTGTGGATTGCTTCATAGGTTGTGACTTAACCCCTGCACCACCAAGGAGGCCCTCAACAAGTAGTCTTTTCTATTTTTGTTTACTGGTATTTTTTGTTGTTAGGTAGATTTCCAGATGTGATAGTGCTAGGGCAAAGGTTATGCATGCTTTGATTTCTAGTACTTATTGCTAGCTTATTTTACAAAAATTTAAGGGATTAATTTTTATCAGGAACAGAAGTGATTTATCTACTTCACCGAAACTTGTGAGGATTATAATGAGTTAAAACTATGAACTCTGTAGAATTATTCCTGGCATGTAGTAAATACTTCTTAGCGCCCAAATATTTTCTACCACTGCTATTAATACTTTTGGTATGTAATGCTTTATTAATGGATTAGATATTGGGACAGTAAAATAAAATCAATAGAAGTTTGTTTTTATGACTTATCAAATATGTAGTTTTTATTGTAATGTGTAAGTTTTAGTTAACTCAGGAATTTGCTGTGCTTTAGGAACTCCATATGTCATAAGAATGAGTTTTTTGGTCTTTTTGATAGCAACTTTGTAGGATACTTGATAGTTTGGGGGTAAGGCTGTAACCAGAGGATACTTTTATTTTAATCTTTTTTAAAAAATTTTTTTTATTTATACAAGAACCGGGGTACAGGCCAGATGCGTGGGAGGGTGAGAGAACTCACCAGAGCCAGAGTGGAGAGAACAGGCAGAGTGACGAAGTACACTGCTGAGGGGAGCAGTGGGCGACAAGAGAGGTCTGCGCGCCATGTGGGACCCTCGCCTGGCGGCCAGGGATCAAACCGGTGCTGCAGAGGCCATGGGCAGCTTCGCAACCCAGTGCTTAACCGCTGCGCCACCAGGGAGGCCCAAAGCTCATTTTCCTAAGAAGAAGATGAATTAGAGTTGCAGGTGTCCTAATATTCTGAGAGTACTTATGTACACATTTAAAAACATGAAACTAACTTTTAGATATTGGTGCCCATTGCTGCTGTTCATATCCTACTAGAAAGTGTCTGAGTATTTGGTATTACACTAGAAAGGGAGGAGAATATTACTCTCTCGTTTAAAAAGATTATTTCTAGGATTTAGAAATTGGAACACAGGAATCTTTATTTGAATGAACTTCTTGTAATGTCAAATTGTAATTTGTAAATGGACAAAAAATGTCAGTCAAGCAGCAAGTGTCTGAGTACTTACATTTTTACCAGCATTCACTTGGAATATTCAGTAATTAGAAGGTAGAGATTCATCAGTACGTTTATGGACAAAATTATTAAACACATGTAATATACTCAGTTCAGAGGAGAGGTTATATCAGTGGGGAATGGAGTAATGAGGAAATGCTGGAGTGTGACGAGCAAATAGGATTTGAATAGGAAAGGACTGGGACAGTCTGAGGGAAGGTATAGAAGTAGGAATAAATGCAGGTTTTGGTAGGCATTACAAAGATGTGCATATGAATTGTCTGAAAGTCTTGATTTTGAATCCTGAATTCTAGTATTTATTACATTTTTGGGCATATTAGTCAGTTCTTCATTTAAAAACTTAGGTCAGGGCCTCCCTGGTGGAGCAAGGGGTTAAGATGCAACCTATGAAGATATCTGCAGCCACTGCAGCATGAGTTTGATCCTCAGTCAGGATGGCTGAGGCACATGGCACAACAGACCTCTCCTGACTTGCCCACTGCTCCCCTCAGCAGTATATTTCAGTAGATCTGCCTCTTCTGTTTCCCACTCTGTCTCTGGTGAATCCTCTTACCACCACCCCCCCCAACCCCAATACCTCTGGCCTGTACTCTGGTTCTTGTATGCATAAATAAATAAATCTTAAAAAAAAAAAAACAAAAAACCTTGGGTCAGTAAAATAGTCCTTTTCCAGTGTATTTGGGACTCAATATGGAATGTTAGCACACTGCCTGTTATATGAAATTTCAGTGATTAAAGCTGTGGTATAGGGAGCTTGACTTACTTGACTGAAATACAGGTTTTTTCCTATAGAGATTGGATAGAGTGTGCAAATTTTGGGAGTTCATGCAGAGTGAGAAGTAGTACATACACTTCTTTTAAATATCTTGTTTTGCTTATTCCATGTCAGAACCCATAATTCAGCCACTGAGTTTCTGTTGAGGATAAACAAACTGAATGGGATTTGTAGCTTCTGCTTATTTTAGGATTTAGTATTTTTGGAGCAGTTACCTAATGGCTGCCTATGGAGTGGATGGATGTGGAACTACAGATAATTTTTATCTTCTTTATATTTTTCTGTTTTCTAATTTTCTAGAAGGAGCTTACATTAGAAAACACTGAGCTAGGGTCCTAATAGTCAACTTCATCTTTCTGGACTTCCTTCACATTTAAGTAATAGGTTTCTTTGTGTAAACTTTTAGTTCACACAAAGGCAATCTTAACTCTGTATACCCCATGTAGGCCTTTTAGCCTAAGCCAAACGATTGACAAACGTATGTCTTTCTAAAACCCCCCAGATTTGAATTTCTAATGTGTATCCCCTGATGCTTCAGTCCCAATTGAGTCAACATTTTATCGTTCATTATTGTTCCTGCAGCCTTATTTTCAAACCTTCATCTCAATTACTCTTTTTTTTTTAAAAAAAGATTTATTTATTTATACAAGCACTGGGTACAGTCAGAAGCACTAGAGCCAGAGCAGAGAGCAGAGAGCAGAACAGGCAGAGTGAATTACACTGCTGAGGGGAGCAGCTGGTGGCAGGAGAGGTCTGCGTGCCATGTGGGACCCTCACCGGGCGGCCAGGGATCAAACTTGTGCTGCAGAGGCTGTGGGCAGCTTCGCAGCCCAGCGCTCAACCGCTGCGCCACCGGGGAGGCCCTCAATTACTAACTTTAAAGAATAAAAAATATCTATATTCCCAGCATCCCTGTTGCCATATTACAGGAAATCATCACTGTAATGTCTATATAGTTTTTACATTCTAAAAAAAATTCTTAATAAATAGCCACCTTTTGTAGTATAGAGAGAATTCTTAAACTGTTTGCACCTTGCCATCAGTTTGATTGATTTAAACACATGTGCAGAAGAGCTCAGTCTCTCGAATCAGTATGGGTCTGTCCAAATCCTTCTTCTGTTTTTCTAGTTGTGTCACCTCTCTCTGGCTTAGCCTCTCTGAAATTCAATTTGCTCATCTCTAAACTAAGGAAAATTACAGCACCTACCTCATAGCTGGTATAAAGATGTAATTTATTGATAGACTTCAAAGGGTTTGTGTCAGAGACTGACACATCATGAATAATATCATATTAGCTATTACCGCTCCATTGAGGCCCTGGTCTGAGTTTCATACAAAAATGTACTGACCAGTAATGCTATGTAAGTTCTGCTTCAGCTTCTCAAACTCTCTCTAAAATCTAGTCAACCATCTTTAAAGTCATCTACATATGAAGAATTAAAACTACTTTCATTTAAAAATGACAGTCGAGGGGCTCCCTTGTGGTGCAGGGATTAAAGACACAGTGCTGTTGGGCTGTTACCAGCCATTGTCTCATGAGTTCGATCCCCAGCCAGGAGGTGACCCATATGGTGCAGCAGACCTTTCCTGCCTTACCTGCTGCTCCCCTCAGCAGTGTATTTCAGTAGATTTGCCTGTTCTGCTCCCCTTTATGTCTCTGGTGAATCCTCTCACTTCCTCCACACTCTTGGCCTACATCCCAGTTCTTGTATGCATAAATAAATAAATCTTTAAAAAAGGCAATTGAATGGTAGTCATTACATCAGCTGGCACAACTTGAAAGCAGTTTCTTGAAAGGTGGGGGGAGTATGAGCTGTGATAGGTGAGACATTTAAATGGTACTTAGGATTTTTTTTAGAATTTTTTTATTTTATTGAAAATACTTATAGAAAGGTTGAGCTTGACAGGTATGCTTCTTTGTTTTTAAATAAAGATTTATTTTTATTTATGCATGCAAGAACTGGGGTTTTGGCCAGAAGGGTGTGTGTGGGGTGGGGTTGAGAGCATTCACTAGAGAGAGTTGGGGGCAGAACAGGCGGATCTACTGAAATCCACTGCTGAGGGGAGCAGTGGGAGAGACAGGAGAGGTCTGCTGTGCCTTATGGGTTAGCTCCCTGGCTGGGGGTTGAACTCAGCACTGACTTTATCCCTTGCGCCATCAGGGAGGCCCAACACATATGATTCTTGATGGGATAATCTCAGCAACATTTTAGGTCCACAGAGCTGAAGATTCAGAGGAAATCTTCTGAAATCCCAGGTTGTGCCATTCTAATACAGGGCACAGCTGCCTGCAGTGCTCTAGGAGATTGGGTCATGGGAGTGCTTAACTATTGTTTGGAAAGGGCCCCTGAGGCACATAGAGACCCAGCATTCTGCCAGTAGCATTGGCTTTCCAAGTTTATTTAAGTAATGTCAGCCTACTCAGTTAATTGGTCGTCTAATGTAGTCAGACTTGAACCAAGGCAATATTCCTTTTTTATAATATTCAAAAGGGCAGGTTTATTATAAAATGGGAAGTCAAGGATGTCCATACAGACACAAGTGGGCAGTAAGAGCTATCCCTGAAAAAGACAGTCTTGTTAAGAGTCTTGGGAGCAGAGCTTCCATTGCTGCTTTACAAAGGGAGAAGGTTGGTGAAGAGAAACACCTCCATAGTCACAGGTCGGCAGGAGAGCTTCTGTCCAGTCTTTCATTCTTATTCATGCTGTTATATTGGAATAGCTAGAGTGTCCAGGGAGGATAGAGAGGTTAAAAGCTAGAGTGTAAAGTGTGGAGAAATGATTCCTCTACTGTAAGTTGGGGATGAGTTAGGGTGCTTATGAGGATTAAATGAGATAGCATACTTAAGCAGTTTACACAGTCATTATTAAAGTAGGAGGAAGAGAAGACTTTATTGGCTTGAGGGAGAAATGGACTCTGGGAAGAACTTTGTCTTTTAGGGTTTCTTCAGTGATGTGACTGAATTTAATCTTATTTTATTAATTTATTTTTAAAGATTTATTTATGTACCCCAAGAGCTGGGGTACAGGCCAGAGATGCGGCGGGTGAGAGGATTCACCAGAGTGGGGAACAGAACAGGCAGACTGACTGAAATACACTGCTGAGGGGAGCAGCGGGCGAGACAAGAGGGGTCTGCCTTACTGAGTGGGTAACTCCCTGGCTGGGGATGGAACTCATGCTGCAGAGGCTGCGGATTGCTTCATAGTGTGTTGCTTAACCCCTTGCGCCACCAGAGAGGCCCTGATCTTATTATTATTTTTTTTTGCTGATCTTATTTTAATGAAAGTAGCTACTAGAAAGTGAGGTGACAAGTATGTGAGAGTAAAGGGAACGCTGGGCAGGGTTCTACAGGGATTAATTAGAATAAAAACTGGGGAGACATAGGTGTCAATAGCAAAGGCCTCAACTATAATATAGCTTACTTTCTAAACTTCAGGAGTATTTTAAAGTAGTTACACCTTTAAACAGGTTTCAGTTTTGTTTTCTAAAATAAGCAAGTAGATCAAACTAGCAGGTATGTATTGGTGATTTGGAAGAAAGTGTTGAGAGGGGATGAAGTTTTTGTCAGAAATTCTAAGTTCAGGAAGGGAGTTCTAAAAGGAATTACTTAATTTCTTACAATAGGGCAAGAGTTTTTGGAGTTTGTAGACTTGTCTTGCAGTCAGGAGTTGCTTTAAAAACATTTCATTGATTTGAGGATACATTATTTTATATGGGGATTTTGAACACTAGGAATTTTCGAGGATGGTGGAGACTGGCTAGTTCATCTTTTTGTAGTATTCTAATCAGATGGTCATCACATTAACCTTGGACTTCAACAACTAAATGACAGGACTCCCTACATTCTAAGAGGCTGTACACATGCTGTGGACAGTTTAACTCAATGGAAAACTCAACTCATACCAGATACTGTGGGCTATAAAATATGAGGTTTTTTTTTTTAAAGATTTATTTATTTATTTATTTATACAAGCACTGGGTATAGTCAGAGGTGTGGGAGGGTGAGAGAATTCACCAGGGCGGAGAGCAGAACAGGTAGAGTGACGAAGTACACTGCTGAGGGGAGCAGTGGGCGGCAGGCGAGGTCTGCGCACCATGTGGGACCCTCACCCGGTGGCCGGGGATCAAACCGGCGCTGCAGAGACTGCGGGCAGCTTCGCAACCCAGCGCTCAACCGCTGTGCCACGGGGGAGGCCCTAAAATATGAGTTTTTTAACTAGGATTCAGAAATCTTGCTTGCTGTGGTTTTGGTTGTAACATTGCAATAAAGATAGATGCTTTAAAATAAATTTTGTTTTTAAAATAAGTTTAAGGGGATTCAATGGACTATGGTAGAGGGTTATTCTAATGTGGTAACATACATCTGAAGAGGTGTGAACCTGTACCTCCAAATCAGATACAGTCTTGTAAACCATTGTTACCTCAATAAAAAATAAAAAAAAATAAATTTGATGCTTAAATGTTTGTTTTGTCTTCTAGGGCTTGCATTTCTTTTGGTCCTAAGAATCGTTCAATTGGAGCAGCAGCTAAAAGCCAGGTAGCATTTTGTTTTTTTCCTAAAATGATTATTTCTCAGGTTTATTTCTATTCCATTCAGCAACTGTTTGAGTGCCGATTATGGTAAGCCCTGGGTGTACAGCTGAGAGATCTGATCCTTAATCATGCGTTTGAGTAACAAAGAACTTAAATAATATAATCTGTTTGAATCAGACTACTAGGATATATTTTACCTAGCAAGATACTATTTAAACAAGATGATATTTACTTGTTCTGGTTGACTCCCCGGGGTGGCCAGCAGCCTGCAGAGCAACATGCCCAAGTTTTATTGTGACTAATGCAGTACATACCTCACCCATTACTCCATCTGTGAGAAAGATGTCCTGCAGCGGTAGGAAACACAAAGAGAACATAAAAGACTACTGTCAGAAATGGATGGAAGAGCATGCTCATTGACAAAACAATTGTAGCATTTCAACAAGGAAAGATTCCTCCTACTCCATTTTCTGCTCTTCTTCCTGTGGGGGCCAGTGGTTCCATCTTCTCCCAGTCTGCTGGGTCCTCCACACTCATATGATGCCAGCACCCCTATGGGGCTCCCACTCATGATGCCAGTGATGGGCCCTCTTTCTCCTGGGATGATGCCAGTAGGACCTGCTCCTGGAATGAATTGACATTTATGGGAGGCCATATAGCATTGATGCCTAGACACCCTGATGATGATACCTCTTGCCCGACCCATGATGGTGCCCACCTGGCCAGGAGTGACTTGACCAGACAGAGAAGGAGAGGAGAGAACTTTTTCTGTCAGTTTCTGTCAGTTCTGTTGTTCTGCTTTGCCAATACTAGATAATGGTGCTGTGACTCTGGGAGTTTTCTAACAGCGTGGCAGAGAATACTTGCTCCCCCTTCCTATCAGAGAGGGAATAGTTTTGGAGGGGACTAAGTAAGATTAAAAAGAAGAAAATGCTAAGTTCATTTGTATCATGAAATGTGAAATAAAATGGTCAACCCTTTCAGTTGGGAAAAAACAACACAAAACTTACTTGTTCCTTGATATTTTAAATGCTCCTTAAAGTCTGTCTTTTGACCTTGTGCTCATACTTAGAATCAATACTGTCTCTAGATTTGATCTTGGTAATCAGTTTATAAAGTCATTATTAAAGTAGGAGGAAGAGAAGACTCCTGCCTTAAGAGAGAAATGGTCTTTGGGAAGAACTTTGTCTTTTAGAATTTCTTCAGTGGTGTGTCTGAATTTAATGTTATTTTAACTTGAGAGAAAGTGACTACTAGAAAGTGTGCTTAAGGAATGAAGTACAGAAAGGAATGCAGCACATAAACTGGTCACTAGTTTATTTGCAAGTCAGAAACCTGGCATGTTTGCTGGTTTCTGAGTGACCAGAATATCAGAACCTCAGCAGTTCTTTTACCTTGAGTGTAAAATGAAGGACTTGGCATATTTAATCTTTTTAAACTTCAGCCTGGAGCGACATGTCGAATGAATAACTCTTTCTAGGTGGAGCAAGGTCTAAAACTTACAAGCCTAGAAAATGATGGTTGGCTAACTGATTTTTACTAAATTGGGTGTTTTGTAATCTCATTTTCAATAAGCTCAAGATATTTTAGGAAGCAGTAGATAGCAAGTATAGAACTATTGCGAAATAGCTTTCCTTTAAAGCTCCTATAAATTCTTCCTGATTTTAAACTTTTTCGTTGTGAATAGTTACTGTATTAAACTGACTGCCTGGTTCTAGTTGATGTAGCTATAGTGATACTGAGTTTCTTCTTGGCAGCCTTACTTTGGAGGCCTTATTGTTTCACAAAAGGACTTTTGTGCGGACCTTTTGACATAGCTTATGCAGAGGCGCTCAGCAGTTTTTCCTGTAGAGGCTTGTTACGCTTCACTCTTGTGTTTGGAAAGAGGAGCCTATAAATTTTAAACATGTTTATTCTTGAGTTTTTTCATGTGTTTGCTAACTTTAAAATATATGTATATATTAGTTTATTCCAGAGAAATTAGAAAATACAGAAATCAAAGTTACCCATACTACCATTATCTAAAATCCACTGCTAGTTTCTTAATATATAACCTTTGTATTGTTTTCAAGCATATAAATCTTCTTGTTTCCCCCAAGAAAAAGAAAATGAGATCATGCCATTAATATATACCTCCTGTATCCAACATCCCAAAACAGTCTCACTCACTGAATGGATATGTCACAATTTATTTATCCCTTTCCCTGGTACTGATGGAGCAGACTATTTCCAGTCTGCTATTGGCATAAATACTACTCTGTCGGTATCTTTTTGCATTCATCTTTGTGTGCTTAGTGTCTTTTTTTTTTTTTTTTGTCTGTGTATTTCACTAGAGTTTCTGAATTGACAAACAGTAATTTTTTTTAAAGTAAAAACTCATTTTCTATATATGTTAAAAGTTTTAAGAAAATAACTTTAATAATTGTAATGAATAATCTGTATTCTTGAAGAAGCAGAACAAGCTGGACTCTGGTTCCAGTTCCTGCTTTTTTGTGACCTATTCAGACCTCTTACTCCTCATTGCACATGCAAGCAGGAATGATTCTGGCTAAGTTTAGTGCTGAAGAAAACTACTTCAGAAGGAAACTTTTAACTGAGGGTTAAAATGATGCAAATTTAATCTGAGGTGTTTGAATTTTTTTTTTCTTTAATGTTGTGGAGTTTTAATTTTTTCATTCCTTAACTCTCATATTCTTTCTCTTAGATAATTTCCAATGCAAAGAACACAGTCCAGGGATTTAAAAGATTCCATGGCCGGGCATTCTCTGATCCATTTGTGGAGGCAGAAAAATCCAGCCTTGCATATGATATTGTACAGTTGCCCACTGGATTGACCGGAATAAAGGTAAGGTTCTCAAGATAAGCCTTGTGATTAAAATACAGCATTTTGCTTTTTCAGGTTAATGTATATCAGTACCATCCTGATTTCAAGTTATGAAAATGCTTACAAATACTTGGGAAAAACCTTTGCTAGTTAAAAAACATTGGTCATTTTGGGGAGTGCGCTGGATTTTGAGTGGAACCATAAGTGGCACTGTAATGTGAATTGAATGCATGGGTAGTGGTGGTTTGAGGTTAACATTTCCATTGTTGCTTGTTTTATTTATTTATTTATTTTAAAGATTTATTTATTTATACAAGCACTGGGCACAGTCAGAAGCGAGGGAGGGTGAGGGAATTCACCAAAGCCGAGCAGGAAACAGAACAGACTGACGAAGTACACTGCTGAGGGGAGCAGTGGGCACGGCAGGAGAGGTCTGCGCGCCATGTGGGACCCTCGCCTGCTGCCAGGGATCGAACCGGTGCTGCAGAGGCCGCAGGCAGCTTCGCAGCCCAGCGCTCAACCGCTGCGCCACCAGGGGAGGCCCCATTGTTGCTTGTTTTATATGCTGATGTGTAGTGGTCTTTCTGGTGTGATTTTAAGGCAACGACTTCTGGAAGTGCTGGCATAGAAATCAACACTTTACTAGCCAGCTATATGGTTATCATTTTGACAATAGTAGAATTTAGATTGGAAAGGAAGGACTTAAAATTAGGAGAAAGGAAGTTTAATCTTTGATAGCTGGGACATCTAAAAGAGTCTTTGTGAAGCATATAGTGAAATGAGAATGGGTAGAGTGGACATAACTACCTCATACCTACCTGGAGGTGGGGTCCGGAAGAGTGCTTGAGCTTTCCAGGCAAATTAGTTTAGAGAGAGGAGATTTGGTGATTGAGTCACCACAGTTGGAGAAATGAAGGTCATGGGGACAGGCTCAAGATTGAACACATGGTAAGGGTTGTGGGGAAAAGGTAAGTTCATTGTAGTTGTGCCACTGTAGGTGATAATTCAATTGGATTTAGAAGTTAAGAATTAGGACAGCTGGGGCTTCCCCTGGTGGTGCAGTGGTTGAGCACTGGGCTGCGAAGCTGCCAGCAGCCTCTGCAGTGCTGGTTAGATCCCCGGTCACCGGTGAGGGTCCCACATGGTGGGCAGACCTCTTCTGCCATGCCTGCTGCTCCCCTCAGCAGTGTATTTCGTCAGTCTGCCTGTTCTGTTCCCCACTCTGGCTCTGGTGAATTCTCTCACCCTCCCATGCTTCTGACTGTACCCAGTGCTTGTATAAATAAATAAATCTTTAAAAAAAAAGTATAAAAAAAAAGAATTGGGACAGCTGAAGAATGATCACTGGGTTTACTTAGGACATCTGTGGTATTAATCTCAGAAGTTTGTATGACCTAGTAATGGATAAATCTGGATAGCAGGGAGGGGGAAAGGAAAAAAAATGAGGTGAAGGAATGGGGGGATATTTCGGGTTAAGAAAGAAATGGGATGGGTTTTGGCAGATTTAGTCATGCATTTCACTTCAAAGGAAAAGCCAACTAGGGAGAAGACACAGGGAATACGGGGAACACATGGAACCAAGTACAAGGTGGCAGAATTGAGAGTTGTTAAACGCATGCAGGGAGGATGCGGCAACTAGAAAGGGAGGAGTGTTTTCCCATGTTTATCATGAACTGTAGTGAGTAACTGTTAAATTCTAAACCAGAATGAAATGTAGTTGGATGGGGAGTGAGGAAGTTAAGAGATGGTGGCATTCAAGTTGAGTTGGAGCAACTAAGAGTGTTATTATCTGGTCTGGATTATAATTGGGGAGTGTGGGCATGTGGGATGGCACTTTAAGCAGTCTTTCAACATCTGAAATTTGTAAATCTTGTCAAAAATACAGACTTTATTCATCACGTATTTTTGAATTCAGTAAATATTTTATTGTGCCAGTTCTGTCCTAGGTGTTGGGGCTATAACTGAAAAAATCTGAAGGAAAAAAAAAAACAATTTTGTTAGATTGAGTCCTAATTGGGGAGATGATAGTAATGTCAACAAAGGCAACAAAATAAAACACACAATATGTTAAATAAATAGTAAGACAGTTTCCATCTCTAGTCCCTTTTTTGAAGAGGTCAGGTGAGTCATGGTGAGCTATATGAATTGGCTTTGATCCAGATAATTGTTTAAACTTTGTTGGTGGTCACACATACTGTTTACATAATGGTCCTTATCTCCAAATACTGTGTGTGACAAGCTTGTTAAAAAGCTGAAAGTGACCTTTAAGTTATATTTACTACCAAAATTAGCTGTCTTTTTTTGATCTCTTGAGATGTGAGCCATTTGTTCATGTTTGTGTTTAGGACTTGAACTCTAAGAATTCTGTATCTTTGTTGTTTTAATTGTAGGTGAAATATATGGAGGAAGAGCGAAATTTTACTACAGAGCAAGTGACTGCCATGCTTTTGTCCAAACTGAAGGAGACTGCAGAAAGTGTTCTGAAGAAGCCTGTTGTAGACTGTGTTGTTTCGGTGAGTTCAATCCCTCCAGATGACTTGCATGAAGAAAAAGAAGCTCTTAATTGCAAATAAATTTGCTTTTTGCTTCATGTTGTAATGATTATTCATGTTGTAATGAGAATTTAGCAAACTGGTCTTCATTTTCTTGAACAGTTTATCCTGCTCCCTGGTTTTTTGCTCAGGCCTCCTTTGTTATTCTGTTTAAAGACTTAATTCAAAACTTGCTTCTTGAATTCCTTTCTGTACCTAGCATAATGCTTAGCATACAGTAGTTATTTGTTAGTTGAAACGCAGCTAACTTGTGAATTGTTGAATTAGTTGAGTACTGTCTGTTGCAAATGCTTTTTTTCCATTTTTATCTTTGTATCTTTCTTGTTTCTGTCTTAACACCCAAGGAAGGCAGCAATAAACTTTATGTTGTCTTTTCTTTATTCTTAATTGGATGGAAGCCTGTTTATTTGTAGCTTTTTTATGTTGGAGTTCTTTGGGATTGCTGAATTTTGGGTGGCTATATTGGCTTTGCTAATGACTCTCTTCTTCAGTTGTTGTCTACATTTTAGCTCTGTGGTCTCTTTTGTACTAATGTTGGTGTATTGATTGCAAAACAAGGACTATTAGGTGTTTTTTTTAAACCCCCGGGTCTGTTACCTGGTAGTTTCCTTTGTTCTGGTCCTGGCTACATAGAAAATAGAACTGACATATATCAGTAATAACTGAATTGTGGCTGTTCTGTTCTGCATTCTGGGCATGCAAAGAATGAAAATACTGTTTTTCTCAAAGAACTCAGATACACTATAGTCATGGTATTTATTACATAGTTTCTGTCTTTTCCCAAATCTCTAATGGTCTCAGATTTTCCCTATCCCGTGCCTTTAATTTTTTTCCCCATTTATTTATGCCTACAAGAACTGGGGTGTGGATCAGAGGTGCTGGGATGGGGTGAGAAGATTCACCAGAGACAGAGTGGAGAGGGGAGCAGGGCAGGCAGATCTATGGAAATGACCATTGCTCATCCCAGCAGTGTAAGACAGGAGAGGTCTTCAGCACCATGTGGGTTAGCTCCCTGGCCAGGGATTGAACTCAGGCCATCAAACTCAGGCCACACTGGTGAAAGCCCTGAGACCTAACCTCCCAGGGAGGCCCATAAAGTTTATTTTTTATTTTACTTATTTATTTATTTATTTATTTATTTATTCATTCATTAATTCATGCATTTATTTATTTATTTATCCACGCATTTATGTATGTATGTATGTATGCCCCTCGCCGGTGGCCGGGGATCAAACTGGCACTGCAGAGGCTGCGGGCAGCCTCGTAACCCAGCGCTCAACCGCTGTACCACCAGGGGAGGCCCAAGTTTATTTATTATTATTATTTAAAAAAAAAAAAAAGACTATTTATTTATTTATTTTTAAGATTTATTTATTTATTTATACAAGCACTGGGTACAGTCAGAAGGGCGGGAGGGTGAGAGAATTCACCAGAGCCAGAGCAGGGAGCAGAGCAGGCAGAAGGACCGAAGTACACTGCTGAGGGGAGCAACTGGTGGCAGGAGAGGTCTGCGCGCCGGGGTTCGAACTGGTGCTGCAGAGGCTGCGGGCAGCTTCGCAACCCAGCGCTCAACCGCTGCGCCACCGGGGAGGCCCCCAAGTTTATTTTTTAAAGAACGTTAGTAATAAGAACATCCCCCCCCCCACCCCCATGTTAAAATATTACTTAATTGTGTAAAAGGGTGTATGGGAAACTTCACCTTCTGTCACTTAAGTAGTTTTTCCTTCTCAGAGGTTACCAGTTTTACCTCTTTGTTATAGATCTTTCCAGAGGTTACTGTGTACTCAAGCAAGTATGTATATAGATTCTTCTTTATTTCATTATTCTTTTAATAAGTTGTAGACAGTTTATTTTGCAGTTGCTCCATAACAGGAAGAAATACTTCATTCTTTTAATGGTTGTAGAGTTCCAGTTTTCGTATGCTTCATTATCTGTTAAACCAGTCTGTTTTTGTTGTTTACACACTAAATTCCTAGAAATGCAATTACGAATACAAATGTGTATGTTATTTTAACAACTATTGTTTAATTGCCCTTTAAAGAATTTATATGAATTTATTCTTCCACTGGCACAGTATATTAATTTTAATAGGTAATAGTTTCAAAGTGTATGTGATTTTAATGTTTTACTAGATGATGTTAAACATTTTAAGATTTTTTTTCTTTTCTTTTTTTTTTAATTTTCGCCTTGGGAATCCAATTCATTTCTTGAGGAAATTAATTAACTCTTTTTTTTTTTTTTAAAGATTTCTTTCTTTTTTTTTTTTTAATTTTTTAGAGGCATGTCTTATTTATTTATTTATTTATTTATTATTTGTTTGTTTGTTTGGTTTATACATGCACTGGGTACAGTCAGAAGCGCGGGAGGGTGAGTGAATTCACCAGAGCAGGGAGCAGAGCAGGCAGAAGGACCGAAGTACACTGCTGAGGGGAGCAGCGGGCGGCAGGAGAGGTCTGCTCACCATGTGGGACCCTCCTCCGGTGGCCGGGGAGCAGCCGGGGATCGGCTGCAGGCAGCTTCGCAACCCAGCGCTCAACCGCTGCGCCACCGGGGAGGCCCCCTAAAGATTTCTTTATATATATGGGTCAGAGGTATGTGTGGGGTGAGAGGAGTCACCCAGAGTGGGGACCAGAACAGGCAGATTGACTGAAATACACTGCTGAGGGGAGCAGTGGGCAAGTCAGGAGAGGTCTGCTGCACCATGTGCGTAGCTCTCTGGCCCGGATCGAACCCAAGCTGCAGTGGCAGCGGACAGCCACTGTGTTTTAACTTACCCTTGTGCCACCAGGGAGGCCCGGACATTTCAAGATTTAAGAACCCCTTTGTCTTTCTCTTTCTGTGAGTGCCTATCCTTTGCTCATGTTGAGTTTTATGGACTTCATTTTGATTTGTAATTCTTTATTTATTAGATTTCCTCTGTGCCCTTTTATGATGTGAGTTGCAAATATTTCCCCCCATTTGATCATCAGAATTTTTTTGTAGTCAAATGTATTAATCCCTTATTCCTCTTTTTCTTTCTATATTTAGAAAATTTTTCCTGCATTGATGGTAAAGTTTCCATCTCCATTTTGGTATTCAATGATTTTTTTTTTTTTTTTTAAAGATTTATTTATTTATGGATACAAGCACTGCTGGGGTACAGGCCAGAGGTTTGGAGGTGAGAGGGTTCACCAGAGACAGAGTGGGGAACAGAACAGGCAGATCTACTGAAATACACTGCTGAGGGGAGTAGCGGGCGAGACAGGAGAGGTCTGCTGCGCCATGTGGGCAGCTCCCTGGCTGGGGATTGGACTTGTGCTGCAGTGGCTGCAGATAGCTTCATAGATTGCGTCTTAACCCCTTGCTCCACCAGGGAGGCTCAATTCAATGACTTAAAAAAAAAAACCCAACATATTAAATCTTTGATTTGAAATATATTTTGGTATAAAGTGTGTAGGAAGGGCACAACTTTCTTTTATCCTGTGTGGCTAGCCATTTGTTCCAGCAGTACTTACTAACTATCCTAACTTTTCTCTGCTAGTTCGAAAGTCTTCTGTTATCACATACAGAATGTTTTTATAGGTATTTGAGGATGTTTCTGAGTTTTATTGTGTTTTGCTTTTTAAGTATGGAATTTCTGTAATAACATTAAACTTCCAAATACTTTAGGTTCCTTGTTTCTATACTGATGCAGAGAGACGATCGGTTATGGATGCAACACAGATAGCTGGACTCAATTGCCTCCGATTAATGAATGAAACTACTGCAGGTGAGAGAGACATTAAACGAAGTTTTTGACTTGCTCAATCTTGACGGTTGTGAAATCCGTAAACTCTACAGTTTCTTGTTTTCTGTTTTTTCCACCCCATTGAATCATTTACCTAGGTGTAATAGAATTCTTCTGATCAGTACTTCTTCATAACTATGTTACTTTGTTATATAATCACATTATGGTTTGTGTATTGGGAACTGCCTTTTGTCTGACTTGTAGACTGGTAGAGTCAGAGAAACGGGCTGTAAAGTAACATCCCAGGGACTAGGATATGTGGGAATGTTGAGCTGGCACAGGGGTGGAAGATGTCTGGGAAAACATTATTTGTATAGTAGGGCAAGTGTTTTGGAAAAATTTGCCAAACTCATTGCAATTGGAAGTTTGCAGTGTTCAGGAAACCTAAGTGAATGTCAGCATTTAACTCTTGGGAGTTAATGTGCTTCATGAATAAATTATGCAAAGCTCATAAAGAATTTGATTCTTTCGAAAATACAGCACAGGATGCAGCTCCATTTACTACACACAAAATTGTTTTTCACAACTTAAATGAGCTTGAAGTTTACTATTTAAATGATAATAGCAATGTTGGAATTCTTTTTTTTTTTAAATGCAGTTGCTCTTGCATATGGAATTTATAAGCAAGATCTTCCTGCCTTAGAAGAGAAACCAAGAAATGTAGTTTTTGTGGACATGGGGCATTCTGCTTATCAAGTTTCTGTGTGTGCGTTTAATAGAGGAAAACTTAAGGTAAGTATTTTTTCCAAAAGACTTTATTGCAAGTGTATGGTAATTAGAAATTTATGAGAGGCAATTAAATAATTGGCTAAAGAATTTTGGTCACTATTGGAAACTTGCTATGAGTCATCTAAACTAGAAACTAGGTATGTAGGGGTGGAGTAGAATTTGAAAGCCCAAAATAATTGTAGTAAATGTTGGCATAGTGTGCAGCCAAGATCATAGACCTTGAGGAAAAAGCTCTTAAAGAGCACTGAACCTTATTTTCTATTTCTGTAAAATGGAGAAATTATACTTACCTATCAGTTTTATTCGGAGTAGTGTTTTTGTTTGCCCATATTGGTTTAATTCATGTGTTGTAGAACAGAGGGAAAGGACAAGTTCCTTTGTATAGAAATATTTGGGGACAGCATCATATCATGGGAACCATAGGAGGGGGTGGGGAGGCAATACTTTTCCTTGGGAACAGCAGTTCTGATCCCAGGAATGGGTTTTGACACAAGACTGGGCAGTTAGGAGAATCCCCATCCAACCCTTCTAATCTGGAGATCTGGAAGATATAGAACCCAAACTATTCTACATTGACATCTATATTGAATAGGAAACAAATTATTTTGTGAGTTCATGCTTTAGTATCATTTGTAGTAATGAGCTGCATATAGCTAGGCCTTGTTTTGTGACAGTGATAAGCCTATAACTGTATGTCAGCGACATGTTTTAGTGTATTTGGCCTTTAGTGTATTTGACTGTGTAATTGCTGTTTGGAGTCAGATTAATATAGTGGAGAGGGCTAAATTTTGGAATGGAGGAGATGAGATTTTGAATTTTTCTTCTACTTGTTAACTCTGTGACCTGCAAATTAATATTATCTGTTTAGGCCTGTAGCATCATCTGTAAATTGGAGATTACAGTTGTATTTGTGCAGTTGTTGTAACACTGATTATTAAATGACACATGCACATTGTCTTGTTTCAAACCCTTTTATTATAATTTGCCACTGAAATATGATAGCATTTTAAATTGGTTAATTTTTGAATTATCTTCTTTTCCCCTAAGGTTTTGGCCACTGCATTCGACACAACATTGGGAGGCAGAAAATTTGATGAAGTGTTAGTAAATCACTTCTGTGAAGAATTTGGGAAGAAATACAAGCTAGACATAAAGTCCAAAATCCGTGCATTGTTACGACTATCTCAGGAGTGTGAGAAACTCAAGAAACTGATGAGTGCAAATGCTTCAGACCTTCCCATGAATATCGAGTGTTTTATGAATGATGTTGATGTATCTGGAACTATGAACAGGTAACTGTCTTAATATTTTAATGTTACATTAAATTGTGATCCCCCCCCACTTATATTAGCCATAACTAGCTAATTAGTGAAGTCATCATTTTTGTTATGTAAAACTGCAGTTCTCCAGTTAAAAATTAGGGACCATTCAGGATCCTGCTTTTTTTTTTTAAATATTTATTCATTTATGCGTACAAGAATTGGGATATAGGCCAGAGGTTTTGGGGGGGCGGTGAGAAGATTCACCAGAGTGGGAAACAGAACAGGCAGATTGACTGAAACACACTGCTTCTTTTTGCACAAAATCTGATGCCATGCAAGGATTATAACTATTGGTGGTTTGTCTGTACCCATTTGTATTTGGGGTTTGTGGCGAGATAACGGTGTTACCTATTTTTGCATAAATAGGTAACTCTAGGTGTTAGGAGTTTTCGGTTTTGATATGATAGTTACTCTATATGCTTACTTGCTCAGATGTGAACAGATTATAAAAATTCAGTTTTTTCTAGAATATGTAAATAACTCCTATAATTTAGTAATAAAATGACAACCCAATTAAAAAATCAGCAAAAAATCTGAAAAGACAGTTCTCCAAAGTAGATACAGAAATCAGAAAGGACATAAGAAGCTGCTTAACATCATTAACTGTTGGGGAAATGCAAATCAAAACTACAATGGGATCACTTCACATCCACCAGGATTGCTGTAATCAAAAATACAGATCCCTGGTGGCGCAAGGGGTTAAGCACTGGACTATGAAGCAATCCGCAGTGACTGCAGCACGAGTTCGATCCCCTGCTAGGGAGCTGACCCATATGGCGCAGCAGACCTCTTCTGACTTGCCCGCTACTCCCCTCAGCAGTGTACTGCTGTCAGTCTGCCTGTTCTGTTCCTCACTCTGTCTCTGGTGAATCCTCTCACCCCCCCCCCCACCCCCCACATCTCTCACCTGTACCCAAGCTCTTGTATGCATAAATAAATAAAATCTTTAAAAAAAAAATACAGATAAGTGTTGTCAAGGTTATAGGGAAGTCCTTCTACACAGCTGTGGCAACCTAAAACCCTGCATCCATTTTAAAAACAGTCTGGCAGTTCCTCAGAAGTTTAAACATTGAGTTACTGTGTGAGTTAGCAATTACACACACACACTATATATATATATATATATATATATAGTGTGTGTGTGTGTGTGTGTATCTCCAAGAGAAATGAAAATTGCTTGTCTACACAAAAATTCATGCATGAATGTTTGTAATAGCATTACTCATAATAGCCCCAAAATGGAAACAATCCAATTGTCCACCAGTGGGCAAAATGGATAAACAAAATGTGGTGTGTCCATACAGTGGGATCTTATTTGGCGGTTTAAAAGTGTTACCATTACATGTTGTAATGTGAATGAACCTTGAAAATTTTATGCAAGATGAAATATACTAGTCAGGACTACATACTGTATAGTACAAAATGAAATATACCACTCAGAAAGGACTACATCTTGTGTAATTCTATTTATATGAAATATCCAGAATGAGTGGTTATGTAGGGCTGGAGAGTAGATTAGGTTTAGGAGATAACCGTGTAGGGTGATGAAAATATTTTAAAAATCATTAGGGTAATGGTTGTCAACTCTGAATATACTGAAAGCCATTGAGTTCTATACTTTAACTGACTGAAATCTATGGTATGTGAATTATATTTCAGTAAAACTTTAAAAAAAAAACCAAAACCTCTGCCATTTTGTAGAATTCTCTGTGCACTTCTCATTATGAACATTTTCAAATACACAGCAAAATTGTAAGAATTTTATAGTGAATGCCCTTACTCCGCCACTTAGGTTTTACTGATATTAGTTACTGTACTTGCTTTTATCATTTATCCATCCTATTTACTTAACAGTTTTACTTTTTGATGCATCTCAAAGTAAATTGCACACATCTCTCTCTTCATGTCGTCCAAAATACTGATGTGTGCATATTAAGCTCTGTTCAATGTTTTATAGTTTTTCCTTTTTTGACTTTTTTTAAAGATTTATTTATTTATGCATACAAGAGCTGGGGTACGGGCTAGAGGTGGGGGGTATGTGTGAGAGGATTCACCAGAGACAGAGTGTGGAGCAGAACAGGCAGACTGACCGAAATACACTGCTGAGGGGAGCAGCAGGCAAGACCTGAGAGGTCTGCCACACCATGTGGGTATCTCCGCAGCTGGCCGGGATTGAACCCGCACTAAAGAGGCTGCAGACAGCTTCACAGTGCACACTCAACCGCCTGTGCCAACAGGGAGGCCCCCCTTTTTGACATTTTTAAATATTTTTTATTAAAAAAATATTTATTTATTTATACAAGCAGTGGGTACAGTCAGAAGCGCGGGAGGGTGAGAGAATTCACCAGAACCAGAGCGGAGAGCAGAGCAGGCAGACTGACGAAGTACACTGCTGAGGGGAGCAGCGGGCATTGCAGGAGAGGTCTGCACAACATGTGGAACCCTCTCTGCAGCCGGGGATTGAACTGGCGCTGCAGAGGCTGCGGGCAGCTTCGCAGCCCAGCTCTCAACCGCTGTGCCACCAGGGGAGGTCCTTTTAAATACTTTCTTAAGTGTTCATTTTAAGTTTTAAGTGTGTCATTTGCTGAATTTTGACAAACGCATATATCTTTGTAAGCAGTATCCTTTTCATGAAATAGACCATTATCATAGAAAAGTTTCCTTAAGCCTTCATCTGTACAGGCAGCCACAGTTGTGATTATTTTTTTCTTCAGTTTTTCATTCATTCATTCATTCATTTGTTCATTCATTCGTTCATTCATTCGTTCATTCATTCATACAAGCACTGGGTACAGTCAGAAGCGCAGGAGGGTGAGAGAATTCACCAGAGCCAGAGCGGGGAGCAGAGCAGGCAGAAGGACCGAAGTACACTGCTGAGGGGAGCAGCGGGCTGCAGGAGGGGTCTGCATGCCATTTGGGACCCTCGCCGGTGCCTTGGGATCGAACCAGTGCTGCAGAGGCTGCAGGCAGCTTCGCAGCCCAGCGCTCAAGCACTGTGCCACCAGGGGAGGCCCTTTTTCTTCAGTTTTGAGGATCATAGTTTAAATTTTCCTGTTCTAGAACTTCTTAGAAATGAAATGATGTGGTATGGGTTTTTTTTTTTGGTGCTATCATAAATCTTGAGATTCATTTAGTTCTTGCATACATCAGTGATTCTCCCATGTGTTGCTGACTGTTGTATGCCATTGTTGGTTTATTATTTTCTGCTGATGCATACTGGCTCTTTTCTGATTTTTGTTTTTAGGAATAAAACTTATTTAAAAATCCTCCCAAAATGTAAAAGTTTCTGTTGCAGTACCTCCTCACCTATGTTGATGTTAGTAGTCATCACCACAAACCACTTTTAGAATATTTTCATTATCTCATAAAGAAACCCCAAAGGAGAGCCTGCCTGGTGGCGCAGGCTGTTGAGCGCTTGTGAAATAGGCAGACCATGCTGTGAAGCTGTCTGCAGCCTCTGCAGTGCCGGTTCTATCCCCACTGGCCTCGGAGCAGCCCACATGGCGAGCAGACCTCTCATGTCTCGCCCGCTGCTCCCCTCAGCAGTGTATTTCGGTTGTCTGCCTGTTCTGTTCCCTGCTCTGTCTCTGGTGAATCCTCTCACCTTTCCGTGCATCTGGCCTGTACCCCAGCTCTTGTATAAATAAAATCTTAAAAAAAGGAAGAAAGAAAGAAAGCCCAAAGGAGCTATTAAAGAAAGCCCAAAGGAGCTATTAACAAGTTAGGGAAAGATATTGGAGGAACTTAATGCATATTTCTAGGAAAAGAATCATTCTGTAAAGACTTCAAGCTGTATGATTCCAACTATATCACGTTCTGGGAAAGGCAAAATTAATAGTAAAAAGATTGACCATTGTTGTGCAAGGGTTCAAGGGAGGTAGGGATGAAGAGGTGGGTCACAGACTTTAGGGCAGTGAAACTATTCCTTATGAAGCTGTTTTGGTAGATACTTACATCACATGTTTGTTAAAACAGAAACCTGGGCCTCCCTGGTAGCACAGGGATTAAAGATAGCACTATCAAGCTGTTGGCCGCCTCTGCAGCATGAGTTTGATCCCTGTCCCCAGTGGGCTAGGGAGCAAGCCACATGGCACAGCAGACCTCTCCTGTTGCGCTGCCTGCTCCCATCAGCAGTGTATTTCAGTGGATCTGCTTGTTCTGCTTCCCACTCTTTGGTGAATCCTCTCACACCTCTGGCCTGTACCCTAGTACTCGTATACATAAATAAATCTAAAAAAAAAAATTAAAAAAAAAAAAGGTAGAAACTTAGTATTTTATGTATTGGCATCTCAGTTGTTAAAAATTATTGTGCTAATGCAAGATGTTATTGGGGGAACAGGGTGGAGGATGAGGGGTATATGAGAATTCTCTGTACTTTGCTATTATTGCTCTTAAAAATGGATCTAAAAGATAAAACAGTTATTAAAGAGAAAAACAAGAAACGGTAGCTATTGCTGTTTTCATGGTACCCTCTCTTTTTTTTCCTTTCAGCCCTCGGCAGTCACTAGTCTCTCTGTCTTTACTTGTTTTGAACATTTCCTAGAAATGGAGTCATAATAGACATGTTCTTTTGTGATTGGCTTCTTTTATCTAGAATGTTTGAGAAATTGATCTGTGTCTAATATATGTCGGCTATTGTAATTTATTCCTTTTTATTGCTAAATACTCTTGATGGACATTTTAGGGCTTTTACCACTTTTTATTGGCTGTTATCAGTAATGCTTCTGTGAAAATTGTAGATTTTTGTGTGACAATATTTTCATTTCTCTAGAGTGGAATTGCTGGGTTATATGGTAACTCTTTAATATTTTGAGGAATTGCACACTTTTCCAAAGTGGGTACACTACTTTACACTCCCATCAGAAATGTGTGAGAGATCCATTTTTCTCTACCTCCTTGCCAATAATTATTTTTATTATGGACATTATTCCTTATAACAGTAGAATGTGATTTAACCTATTTTGTGTTCTTTAAATAGAGGCAAATTTCTGGAAATGTGTGATGATCTCTTACTTAGAGTGGAGCCACCGCTTCGGAGTGTTTTGGAACAAGCCAGTAAGTATTTGTGAGATTGAATTGTTTGTGCATCTGAAATTGTTGGGTTTTTTTTTTTCAGTTCCGCAAATTGTTCTTTATGAACTACTGCAGTGCTTGTATTAAGCCTTTTTTTGGTATCTTCTCCCTGGAGCACTCCCCCACTTGTCATTTTTTGATACTAGTGTCCTGGGAAACCTAGTTCAGGCTCAGATGAATATTAATGTCTCAGTAATTTCATGGTGAGAAGCATTATCTTTAGCACTGCTGCTCTCTGATAGTTTTTGTAGACTTTTCTGTCAATGAATCTTTTTGTTTGCTGAATCAGAAATACAGCAAACTAAAGATAGGATAACCACATTCTTAAATAGCATACTTTAATTTTATCTTGGGGCCAAAAGGTGAAAGTTTGATTTTGGAATATATTGCTAATTTCCTCCCAAATCTTGGACAGTCAGTCACTGTTGTACTGGTTGTTAGCTATTTCAGAATGTTGAGATATAATGTCAGCTTGACATTGGCTCAACTCTCAAATCAATGATTATGGCCAGTGTGGGCATATTGTTTCTACATGGGACCGCACACTTTGATTTTCTCAATAATTGTCAGTATTTTGTGCATAATATGTGACTGGAAAATCAGGTGGAATTGAGGTATTTTATGAGTGACAGCAGAGCTTTGGTTTCTATTTCCTTTCTGATAGGAGGAGACTGTACCTCTGTCGTAATTTTCTGGATAAATTGCTGGAGTAACTAGATGTGCTTCTCAGTAGCTCTTCGTCATTCATGCCATGTCAGGGGTAACCCACTTTTTTGAGACTTTGTTAATTCTCCATGGCTAGCTTATCTAGTGATATTTCAACAATTGTTTGTGTTGGGACCGTTTCAGAGATTGGAGGACCTGTACAATATAGAACAATGAATAGTCCTGGCTCTCCTCTCCTAAATCCCAATATTGTGTACACCACCCTGCCTCCAATATTTTGAGCATGAAAACATACCAACTAGTTTTTAGCTGCCATATACCTGTGCACACATATGTGTTTTTTGAAGGAGTAAAGGAGAGAATGGTGTTTTGTTAAACATCTGTGAGTTACTGTGATAAGATGTTGCTCTTTTATTTCATTATAAAATACTAATCCAAAGACTGTTTAAATCTAAATGTCTAATTGCCTTAAAATAGAGTTAAAGAAAGAAGATATTTATGCAGTGGAGATAGTTGGTGGTGCAACACGAATCCCTGCAGTCAAAGAAAAGATCAGCAAATTTTTTGGTAAAGAACTTAGTACAACACTAAATGCTGATGAAGCTGTTACACGAGGTTGTGCATTGCAGGTAGGTCTCCATACTTCAATAGATAACCGTTTGTAGGTCATTGTAATAAGACAACAGTGGTCTCATGTGTCCAACTAATAGCGAGAGGTTAGTTTAGGTTGATCTCAGTGTGTAAAATTCTCTTAACTTTTCTTTTAAAATGATATCAGAGGTGGCATTCATAAATGAATTTGTACTCTCTAACATGTAATGGAATGAATTTATTAGAAATAACAGGTAGCCTCAAATGTTATTAGAATTTGGCATATTTTCTGTTGTCTATATATGAAGTAGTATTGTACCTTAGTTATAAAGGTTGTGGTTAATGGAAAAGTGAATTGCTGGATTATATATGTAATTTGACAAAAGACAGAAGTTTGTAAAACCTTATTCAGACGCCATTAAATTAATGTAAATATTTAAAAGCCATCGATGATGGTCAGCTGAAATTAGTACAGGTGTCATGTTCATAATGTTTAAAATTGTCAAATGGAATTTTATAAAATTATTATTCTAGTGTGCAATATTATCGCCTGCTTTCAAAGTCAGAGAGTTTTCTATCACTGATGTAGTACCATATCCAATATCTCTGAGATGGAATTCTCCAGCTGAAGAAGGGTCAAGGTAATAACATTTATTATTTCATTTTTATACTCAAATTTAACTTGCTGTTAAGTCTGAGTAAAATATCGCTCCCCCTCCCACCAATTTTAGCATTTATTGTTACAGATCTGTAACATTTTATTAGTGTACATGAAACAATGAATACTTATTTTAGTCTTCAGCAAATTAGTGTTCTCATTTAGTTTCCTGTACTTGAGCCTACTGAAGTAATTGATGCTTTTTATTTGCCTATTGAAATATATTCCCTTTTTTTTTAACTGATTACACATATTTATAATTTTTTTTGGAGACATATAATTTGGAAAAGAGTAGTGCTATACAATAATTGCAAACCTAGACTGTATGGGAATAAGTGAATTATTAGGACTGTCCTGAAATTGTGTACTTTTGTCTTTTTTCCATTCAGTGACTGTGAAGTCTTTCCAAAAAATCATTGTACTCCCTTCTCTAAAGTACTCACATTTTATAGAAAGGAACCTTTCACTCTTGAGGCCTACTATAGCTCTCCTCAGGATTTGCCCTATCCAGATCCTGCTATAGGTAAGTAAAGAGTTGGGACTTAAAAAAAAAATTTATTTTTGAATTTGTTCTTGGGCAAAATGGACTTAGCGGAGCAAGTATAATATTCTGAAATTTGGGTATTTTAGTTTATAAGAAAAACCTGTTCCATCTAATGACCAGGTTCAGAACCAGTAGGATAGTCATTATTTAACTGGATCTTCTGGTCTGTGGGCAGTATTTCTTGGTTAATGCTCATTGTGGATATGTCTTGTGCATAATGCAATGCCAGATACTGTAGGGAGTTGAATTCTCATGTCCTAACATAGAGTTATAAGATGTACACAGAAAATCATTAGGAAATTGTGGTTGACTGGAATCTTTATAGAGAAATTCTGATGATTTAGAAATAGTAGTAGTTCAGAAGAGAGCAACTAGAGTTTTGAGATAATTACAAACTTAGGATATGTGGGTATAGTATCAGGAATATCCTGAATGGCACTTAGAAACTGTGTTTTCCCCAATTGTAATACTGGAAAAAGGGTGATATTTTGTAGTTTGCTGAATTTTGCAAATTAAAAAGCATTAGTAAAACCTTAGTATAAGTAAATCCAGAAATGGCCATTTCTTATAAATGACAAAAGCAGTATGGAATCACTGTTCTTTATCTTTTCCTTTCAGTAGAGGAGTATGTGACTTAAGGGTACATTTTTTTTTAGGTAGTGCATATAAAGATGAATTGGAGTAAGGGATAAGAGAATATGAAGTGTTTGGTGGGTTGGGAGATGTTTTACTACTTAGTTGGGACAAAATCAGAATTTTATGTGAAAGAGAAAGGAGAGGTCTGATGAGTGCTTATTTGAAGTGTCATGTTATGTCATTGGCACATGGACATAACCTGGCAACATGGGCATATATGTATGTTAGGATTCAGCCTCTTGAGTTGTATGTCTTCTTTTGTCTCTCATATTCCTAGCTCAGTTTTCAGTTCAGAAAGTCACTCCTCAGTCTGATGGCTCCAGTTCAAAAGTAAAAGTCAAGGTTCGAGTAAATGTCCATGGCATTTTCAGTGTGTCCAGTGCATCTCTAGTGGAAGTGCACAAATTTGAGGAAAACGAGGAACCGATGGAAACAGATCAGAATTCGAAGGAGGAGGAGGTAACTGGACATTTGAAACCATTTCACAGTATTTTATGATGGCCCAGTGGTGACTTATGTAGAAATTACTTTAGATTGGTGACAATGAAGGATCACTGTGATGAAAGCTGCGGAGAGTTGGTTTGTATGCATCCCCTTCCCCACTGGGTGGCAAAAAGTCTTTATGCAGAAATTAAATAGAGATGCAACAATTTTTATACCAATTTGTTGGAATCATGTGCTGGGTCTTGTCCTCTTTGTGCATCAAAATCAGGCTTTATAAAACTACAAATGTTTGGGTCTCATCCCCAGAGATTTTGTTTGAATTTGGGCAGGGGCAGGGGCAGGGCCAGGCAGTTTTAAAATCCCCTGAGGTCTTTCTGTTATGCTGTAGGCATCAAAAGCCACTGATCCAGGAATTTCTCCATTCTTTCTCATTATTATCAGCCTTTGTTATTTTAATAGAATTCTCAGTGTTCACCATCTCCTTATGCATACAATAGCCATACTTTTGAAAGTTGAAAAAAAATGCTTGAAAAGGTTGAGAAAAATTTACTCATGAGGAGGCATGGTAGTTAAGAAATTCGTGCATTCTTCAGATTATATTGTGTTAAACATTTCCACACTACACTGTCACTATACTTTATGGTTTACAAAGTAATTCCATAGCCATTATTTTTATATACAGAGCAGGTTAAGTGTTAACTTCCATTGAACAGATGTATTAACTGGGATCCATCAGGGAAAATTCCCCATGTCACAGCTGGAAATTTAGTTTAGGTCTTTTGATTGCTGGTGTTCAGCAGGAATTACATACTCTGTGATTTTTACCAATGTATCATAAGGCTGCTTTGTCTTTGACTAGTATTTCCTAGTTTCAGGAGTTTGATGTGACCTGTTTTTCAGAAGATGCAAGTGGACCAGGAGGAGCCACATGTTGAAGAGCACCAGCAGCAGATGCCAGCAGAAAATAAGGCTGAGTCTGAAGAAATGGAGGTATAGGTTGGGTTTTAGAATGTGAATTATAATCTCACCTATGTGGTTTTGACTGACTATGTCTTGGGAGGTTGGGATATTGGGGATTCTTTATTTGAACAGTTTTTAAGCAAGATTTATTTATAGTGTGTTTGGAAAGTATGTTTGGCAAGGTGGTTTTTGAACTGTATTCTAGTTGGTATGCGTGGACATAAAAGCATCCAGAAACCCTAGTTTTTCTAAGCTTGTGATTGGAGTCTGGATTTTTAGTGGCAGTGAATACTTGCTAATGGTCATCCGATCCATAATTTTTTATTGTTGAAAGAATGACACATAATTCAAATTTTATCAGCGCTGTAACACTTGATTTTTTTGTTAAAAGATACTGTTTTAAGCTATAATGTATTTACATGTAGTTTGTAAATTATGTAATAATTATCTCAAGCACTTAATGAATACGTAACATTTTTAAATCCACAGCCTGTTTTTTAATTCTAACTTTCAAGTTTTTGTGTTTAAATTTAAGTTATGATATAATGTATAATCTCACCTTTGATTTTTTTTTGTATTGTGGCATTTTAAAAGTCTGTAGAGCCCTAAGATAACTTAATTGAATTTGTTGTCCATTTTCATGATAGTCAACAAATTTTAATTACTTTCCTTGAGCTTTGCAAGTAATTGTAAAAACGAAAATAATGATGAGAGGAAATCATACTCACAAATACTTCTACTACAGGTCTTTTTTTTTTAAAGATTTATTTATTTATTTATACATACAAGCACTGGGTACAGTCAGAAGCGCGGGAGGGTGAGAGAATTCACCAGAGCCAGAGCGGGGAGCAGAGCAGGCAGAAGGACTGAAGTACACTGCTGAGGGGAACAGCGGGCGGCAGGAGGGGTCTGCGCGCCATGTGGGACCCTCCTCCGGCGGCCGTGGCCGGGGAGCAGCTGGGATCGAACTGGCGCTGCAGAGGCTGCGGGCAGCTTCGCAACCCAGCGCTCAACCGCTGCGCCACCGGAGAGGCCCAAGTCTTTTCTTTTTTTAAAGATTTATTTTATTTCTTTTTGCCTACCAGAACTGGGATCTAGGCCAGAGGTGTGGGGGAGGCAGGGTGAAAGGATTCATCATCAGAGACAGTGGGGAACAGAACAGATGAATCTGCTGAAATACATTGCTGAGGGTAGCAGCGGGTAGTCAGGAGAGGTCTGCTGTGCCATACGGGTTAGCTCCTGACCAGGGATCGAACTTAAGCTACAGTGGCTTGTGATAGCTTTATAGCGCTGACGCTTTAACCCCTGCACCACCAGTGAGGCCTCCATGCATAAAGTTTCATACTCATTTTTCACTCACATGATACACGTCTATGTTTAGGAAAGAATGGGGAAATAATTAGAGATTTAAAGGTGATTATATGTTTGTGGGATGATGGACGATTTTTCTTTTAACACACATGCACACACACTGGGTTCAGTGTGGAGATACAACCAATCTCCACAACATTTTATCTTGCCAAACTGAAACACTGTACCCATTAAATAACAACTCCCTCTTACCCCCACTTCTCCTCCTCCCATAGCCCCAGGAAGCCCCCTTCCTTCCTTTCTGTGGATTTGACTACTCACATAATATTTGTATTTTTAACTTTCCAGATATTTTAGAAATAGCCCTAGGTTATTTAGATCATCAGAATGCTGATTCACTGAAAAAGCAAAATGTGACCCATTTGGAAATTTAGGATATTTTTGTGAGTGTTTGTTTTTTGTGATTTCTGTTACTATTTTAGACTTCTCAAGCTGGATCAAAAGACAAAAAGATGGACCAACCACCACAAGCCAAGAAGGCAAAAGTGAAGACCAGTACTGTAGATCTGCCAATTGAGAATCAGCTATTATGGCAGATAGACAGAGAGATGCTCAACTTGTACATCGAAAATGAGGTTGTTATTTCATGTCTGTTTGAACAATAAGTTAACAAATGTGACGTTAGTGATTATACTCTGTGTCTAACATTTTTAATACATTTTGGTTGTTTGGAGTTTGAGAAAATAATCTTAGATTTGTGGGTGCTGCAAAGGCAAGTGTAACAGATCTTCAGTAATGTCAGAATTCTTTTATGGTGATAAATTGCTAGAAGCACGGTTATGAGATTTTTTTGTCATGTCCTTAGGGGAGGTATAATTCCTGTTTGGGTATGTGAGTATGTTTCTTCACTAGATTACTGGGATATTTGAAGTGATCGACCAATGGAAGTTGATTGGTAGGCAGAATCACATAGCATTAATAGACGCATCATTAAGTTCCTTGCCTGTGACCAGTCAATATGTAACACTTGTTGTAGTGAATTATATAAGGTTTGGGACCCTGGGACACATTAATGTGTGAAGTTTCTTATATATGCACTGGGTCTTAGGATAAGTTTTATAGAACCTTGAGCATTTATATTAATAAGTTTGATTTTTCTTGGCATTTTATAGTAATAATACAGCAGAGTACACAGCACCTTGTGACTTGAGCTAGTAGTTTCTTAAAGTTCTCAGATTCTTTTCCTTTTCTTAGGGCTAATGCTTTCAACTTTCTTTTGGGTGATTTGTCGAACTAAGAGGATTTGGGGAAGAAGGACTCTCCTATAATTAATTTATGCTGTTCTCAGGGCAAGATGATCATGCAAGATAAACTGGAGAAGGAGAGGAATGATGCTAAGAATGCAGTAGAAGAGTATGTGTATGAGATGAGAGATAAGCTTAGTGGTGAATATGAGAAGTTTGTGAATGAAGATGTAAGTATGGGCCATATTGTGTTTTCAGGGAGCATCCTTAAATGGGTTAGAATGGAAGTTTGCATCTGTAGGTATACAGTAAAATGTTTAAAAATATACTTTTGGGGGAAAGTTTTATATCATTTTATTTTGCTTTTTTTTTCCTAGTGTAGTATTTCCTGAAAGGTAGTCTTTGTCGTAGCACCTTTTTTGTGTGTACGTCACTTCTGAAAAATTTACCTGGTACTTTTTAGAAAAATCTGTTCACTCTTACATGATGGTTAACTCATTCATTTTTAAGCAGCTTTTAATTTTGAAAATTTCAGACATCATATTCAAATAGCCTCTACTGCAGAGAGAATAGTAAAATAAAACCCCTTAGTTTAGTAAGCAAGACATTTTGCTAGTCCTGTTTGCTCACTCTTTCCACAAATCCGTGTCCCCCTGCCTCTCCTCCCCATATTTTATAATTACAAATCTCAGTAATTATAGCCTGTACTTGTGACTTCACTGGTGAATCAGCTGATGTTTGATTGACCTAAATAAATATTTTCTTCCTTTTTAGGATCGTAACAGTTTTACCTTGAAACTTGAAGATACTGAAAATTGGTTGTATGAAGATGGAGAAGATGAACCAAAGCAAGTTTATGTTGATAAACTGGCCGAATTAAAAGTAAGTTAACTCTTGAGAGCAGAAGTGTCCTGAACCCATGCTGTGGTTTCCAAGAAGAATATTTCAAAATGAGCAGTAATTTGCATATGATATAATGAAGGCAGGTTGAAAGTGATGCAATAACTAAACCCTTAAATAACTGTACCCTTAAATAACTATACCCTTAAACACACACGTTTCATTATGTTTCAGAACCTCATAGTGTTATAGGACAGGGAGAGGGGCAGCCCAAAACCCCGCAAACCTGCCTATTCTAAATGGGTTCTGCCATCCGCCACATCAACACAAAACATATGAGACTTTAATGGGAAGGAACTTTAATAAAACTAGGAAACAATACAGGTAAGGCAAAGAGTCTAGTTTCTAAGTGAAGCACCCAAAGTTACCCGTCCCCTCGTGGGTAAAAGTCCATCCATATGGGAATGGCCCATAGCAAGGCCCCAAGGCCTGCCATGAGTCTAAAGCACCTTCCAGTGGGGACCCACAGCAAAGGGTCAGAAACAATCAGACAAGCCCAGAAGGAAAAGAGCAAAATCAACATCAAGATAAAAGCTGCCATTGTCACCTCCCCACGGGTCTCACCCACATCTGTGTCACCCAGTCCACGACCAAAAGACAAGCGCAGTTTCTTCACGTGTCTCTAGGCTCCATGCGCCTCCTCCAGGTCTCCTGGCTCCATCCTGCTTCCTTCCTCAGTCTCTTCTCCAGCTTCTCCTCTTCCTGCTCAGCTCCACCCTCCCTTGGGTGGGGCAGGGAACCTCCCCCTTTCCTGGGGACCACCCTGTTGCAATAGCAACAAAATAATTTTTCTGAAAACTGAATTTAAACTTAAAATGTTTCATTGAAATGGAACTTGAGTATATCAGTGTGTGAAGAGATAGACTAGAAAGCTGTGTCCCTGTCCCGAGGGCAACTGCAGTGCTATTATGTATTTAGCTTTGATTCTCAATAAGGTAAATTATGTAATCTATTAAGCCTTAGGGTTATATGTATGAAGAATCATCCGAAATTGAGGCCTTTTGTTTGTTAAAGGATATAAATGCACAAGAAGAACTTTTCTCATTTTTCTCTGTTTCTTTGTCACATGGGGCCATTGTGAATGACACCTGGAATGCACTTGCTCAAGGACAGTGCCTGCAATTTATTACCTTTGTGGCAAGAGTAGCAAGAATCTCCAGTGCAGATCCTTACCACTGAGTTTTTTGTTTCACTTTTATTATAGGAGATACCAGATGTGAAAGTAGAATAATCGTTTCACCTGTTGTCAACCTGTGGCCCAATATTTTATCTGCTCCTCCCCTCCCAGTTGTTTGAAGCAAGTCCTTCATGTTATATTTAATCCAAAAATATTTACAAGAAAATGTAACCTTAAACAGTACCATTATCATGCCTAACAATATTCCTTAATATCAGCATTAACATCAGCAGTTCTCAAGTTCCAGTTTCACATATTATTTTTTGTTTCACGCCGGATCCAAATACGGTCTCTACATTTTGTTGCTGTGTCTCTTAAATCTGTGTAGTTCTTCCATCAGTTCTCTCCCCCCTCTTTGCCCTCCCCAGTTAGTAGGTGAAAAACCTGGATCATTATTCTTGTGGGATTTCCTTCCAGTCTGGGTTTTGCTGATTTTCATCTCTGTGGTTTCTTAAAATTAACTGGTTAATTGATGGTTAGATCTTAGATAAAAGGTTTTGCCAGATTCAGTTGCAAAAGTTTATTCAGGCCACCGCATTTCCTATTTTGTGTTGTGTATGTAAGTTTTGGTTGTCTTCCCACTGTGTTTTCAGAATGAGGGCTCAAGTGACATATTGAAGTGGTTCCATATGGAATATATTTTCATGAGCTTTGGAACAATATTTGATTTCTTATATATAGCACATGGAGAGTAAATGTATTTGATTCCATAATCAATCTCAGTAAAATAGTAAAAACAATACTACTCTGGTAAGTTGAAGCTGACACATGAATACTTTGTGTTTCTTCTTTGAAGAATCTAGGTCAACCTATTAAGATACGATTTCAGGAATCTGAAGAAAGACCAAAATTATTTGAAGAACTAGGGAAACAAATCCAGCAGTATATGAAAGTAATCAACTCTTTCAAAAACAAGGTATCTTCTTTCCCTACCCCTCCCTCTTCCCTACTCTTATTTTGGTAAAGTTTTGAAGCATTTGCATACCAGTTTTTATGTCTTGTTTAATATTTTTATTCTAAAGATTTACTTATTTATACATACAAGAACTGGGGTACAGGACAGAGGTGCCAGGAGGGTGAGAGGATTCACCAGAGACAGAGTGGGGAGCAGAACAGGCGGATTGACTGAAATATACTGCTGAGGGGAAGCAGCGGGCGAGACAGGAGAGGTCTATTTTGCCATTTGGGTAGCTCCCTGGCTGCCTGGGGATCGAACTTGTGCTGCAGAGGCTGCAGATGGCTTCACAGTGCTGTACTTCTTAACCCCTTGCGCCACCAGGGATGCCCTTTAATATTTTTAAATTAAAAAATATTTACTATTTTCTTTTTGGGTGTTAGTGTAGTGTATGGTGTTTCATAGAATCTCATTAAGAATCCTGGCTTTTGCTACTTCTCTTTAGTAGGTGGACTCTGGAATTGAACTGTTATTACACATTTTCTTTTTCTTGTTGTGAAATTATTTTTTCCCACCTAACCTGCTCTATCTTGGTCTTTAAAAAATTTTTTTTTGAGTTTATTAGAGCAAAAATTGAGTTCAGTGGGCAGTGTCAAAACTGGAAATGGCAAGGAGCCAATGTGCTATCCTGGTCTTTCTGAGAACATACCCAGCAAATAATTTGGTTATGCAGGTGTAGGACTGAATCAACCGTAAACTGCTTACCAAATTTTTGATCACTGTATGATGTATACCCCATAAATACATTATTTCATTTGATCCGTATTAAGTAAGTGGTAGTATCAGCTTATATACAACATCTTAGCTCTTTAAACTTAACTTTCCTTAAGTAATAACCAGGCTCTTTTAAGTATTGTCAGTGGAAGAGCTTGTCTCTTTTCTACAAAAAAGTTTTGCTTCTGAGGCTCCTCCTTTAAAAAGTTGTAGATATTTTTGTTTCGGTTCTTAACTAGCATGCTTAAATCCAAGCTATCAGATATGTTGACATGTAATTTTTTGCATTACGAAATTTCTTAAGATTTTATTTGAAGTATGGCCACTATTTATACTGTGAAGCCTTTTACTTGCCACCTTATGGATGTTTTTTGGCCTTTAAATGTATTTCCTGAGTGTTATAAAAATTGGGGTTGTTTCCTTTCTTGAATTTTTAAGAAATTGAATGTTTCTGTTGTGACATTAACTGTACTTTATTTTTGGAAAGAGGTAACTTTTTGGAAGACTCAGAAGCATAGACAGTATTTGGGAGGGAGAGTATCCTCTTTTGATATTTGGTCTACTATCGGTGGCAGGAGGACCAGTATGAGCATTTGGATGCTGCTGACATGGGGAAGGTGGAAAAAAGCACGAATGAGGCCATGGATTGGATGAATAACAAGCTGAATCTGCAGAACAAGCAGAGTCTGACCATGGATCCAGTTGTCAAGGCAAAAGAGATTGAAGCTAAAATAAAGGTAATTTGTGGCTTTAGGTATTTAAATCTTTCTCATCAGCCTTGTTATTTATTATTAACAGTCTCTAAAGTACACATAGGAGGGAGTTTGGGGATTAGATGCAAGAGACTAGATTAGTGTTTGGCATGTTTTGTAAAAATTTATTGTTTTTATAAGAAACCACAATTTTTCCTACCATCCTAGGAGCTGACCAGTTTCTGTAGCCCTATAATTTCAAAGCCCAAACCCAAAGTGGAACCTCCAAAAGAGGAGCAAAAAAATGCAGAGCAGAATGGACCAGTGGATGGACAAGGAGACAGCCCAGGCCCCCAGGCTGCTGAGCAGGGTACAGACCCAGCTGTGCCTTCGGATTCAGACAAGAAGCTTCCTGAAATGGACATTGATTGATTCCAACAGTTGTTTATATTAAAACAAACTATTATAAAGCTTTAAGTTGTCAACTTTGTTCTAAATATCAACTAGAGCAATCAAATACTGGAGATTTCTTAGTCGGTTTTTAGGGGACTTTGGGGGAGGGGATATAGGTAATGTATGGAGCATTTTGACTTCTAAATAGTTAGATACAGAAATTTAAGTGCATTGTATCTTTTTCATAATGGTACTATTTAGAAGCCCAGTTAGTCTTACTGAGCTTATGCTTCACACCTTTACGTTTAATCATGCTTCTACAAAGATGAGTTTGTTTTGGAAAGTTGAGCTATAGCAGACGCTATAACTAGTGATCAAGCAGATTTTTGTTAAGATATATATGGCAGGAATTCTAATTGTGTTTCAAAGATCTGTTGTGGAGATTGCCACAGAGACTCCCTGCTGGTGTGGGGATGGGTGTGGGGATGGGTGTGGGGTCTCCTGTTTCTGAGGGCTAGAGCATGGCATGGCATGGATTAACATAGTAGAACCACCAAGGAATGCTCTGAGCTTCTTCACATTTTACTTCACTACACTTCCACCCCAATCTATCTGCTCCTCTTCCCCCAGTAAAGGAGGTCTCATTACAAATGCCATGTGCTGCTCTTGGGAAAATAGACCCCTTCACCTGGAGCAAGATGTTCATTGAGGATTTTAGACCTGGAGGCTCTTCCTAAGAAAGTGTGTTCCTGAAAGTATATTCACTAATACCCCAAGCATCAAAGTCTAAATAATTTTCTTTTTGGAAAGGTAGAATTGGGTAGATAAATTTTTGGGTGTGTAGGCATGGTAAATTTAACTGAGGAATTGATTCTTGTTAACTATGGTATAAAGATTGGTATCCTGGCCTGCCTATTCAGGTGAGAGATGTTCTTGTGTATATTTGAGATTTAAAAGCTTGAAGTCCTAGGACAAGAATTAAAAGTTCTCATTCACAATCATGTGTTAAGTGTTAATATCTGTCATGAATCTGCCAATTTGTATGTGTTAAACAGTTGACAGATTATACTCAAAATTAAGATACACTGGATTGTACTGGATGAGTTTGAACTTAGTGTTAAAGAAATTGGTGCCTGACATTATAGCAACACCTCATTTTTCCTGTGCAGCCAGGTCAGCAGCACCAAAGCATTCCCCTTGACTGTTGTTTGGGGCAGTGTTACAGGAGGGAGGCGTTTTGGAAAACCTGTATTAGAAACCAGTGCTGGGACCTGCCTTAGAAACTGTTAAAAGCTTTGCTGATTACATTTTGGATCTTTGTAATGATTGTTATTCTGTATAACGGAGTGCCTCTCTGTTAATTTTGGCCTATGTCGTTAGAAATAAGATTATATCTTGCATATTTAGAATAAGTTTCTGTCTATCCCTACACTAAAAAAATGTTTGAGTGCTACGAGCTCTAAAGAGTGCTATCGAAAAACAATTGCTTAGAGAGGAGGAAGATGGAAGCATATTTATGTTGGTGTGTAAGCATGCATGGACACCTTGCAGCACCCAGATTTGGCCCTGTTTCTAGAGCATCCTATAGCCATGGTCTATCTGTTAGGCTTCAAAGTTCCAGCGGGCCTGCTGTGGGGCCAGGGGCTACTTTGGAGTGCTGGCTGTAGGATCAAGCCAATTCTTATGCAATGGACTCTCTTCTTAATGGCCATTTCTTTTAAAAACATTTTCTGTGTCGGGGAGGGTGTGGGTGTTGGGATGGGAGTGACTTTGAATTTTAAAGTTTAAATTAGAAATAGGGGGTGTGGTCTGCTTACTCTCTGCTTAAACAGGCTTTAAGACCAATTGGATTTATATGGAGGCCAGACCAGAGAGGGTGTGTTAATCGACTTTTGTGCAGACAAGCATTTATCCAGGTTGTTATCCAAATTGGTTTGTTAAAGCTCCAGGTCACATTCTTACACTAAGAAAAACATTCAGTAAACATGAGACAAGTTTAGGAAAAATTAATAAAAGAATCCTGTCTTACACTCAAAGAAATGGTTTTCTTAATTTCATGAGTGTGTGTGTGTGTGTGTGTGTGTGTGTGAGAGAGAGAGAGAGAGAGAGAGAGAACTTCCCAAATAGCCCTCTTAGCTAGATTCTAGTTCACCTTTGTTGGAGCTGTAAAGTTTAAATAGCACCACCTAAAGAACAATCAAGGCGCAGCACACTTGGTGGCAAGAGGCTGTCATTTTTCTGTACTCATTCTCTCATCTTGAGTTGACCTCATTTTCTTTTCTTTTTTTTTTTTAAGATTTTTTATGCATACAAGAGCTGGGGTACAGGCCAGAGATGTGGGGGGTGAGAGAATTCACCAGAGACAGGGTGGGGAACAGAATAGGCAGACTGACTGAAATACACTAGTGAGGGGAGCAACGGGCAAGACAGGAGAGGTCTGCTGTGCAATGTGGGTTTCTCTGGTGGGCCGGGGATTGAACTTGTGCTGCAGAGGCTGTGGATTGCTTCATAGTGCGGTGCTTAACCCCTTGTGCCACCAGGGAGGCCCCTGACCCCATTTTCTGATGTAGTAATTCTCACACCTGTGACTGGACCTTTGAGGATTTTGACAAGAGCAGAAAGTGGGTTATGGCTCCATAAAGACCAGGATTGATGCCTGCTCATTTAAAGAACAGGGATGGTCCAGAGTGTTTTAGTAACAGTGGCCATCCATGGATATGCAGGTTGTGTGTGTTTGTCTGCTAGAGTGTGTGTGCGATGAAGAGTGTTGAATGGGGATGAAGTCATCAGAAGAGACCCGAACTCGACAAGGCATGGGGCCTAGATGGTGGGCTGTCAGGCCTTATTCTTGCTACTTAACAGTCTGGTGCTTTCATGCTAGGGGCTTACCTGCGATGGCCTACCAACAGGTTCTGTGCCAACCACCTTCAAGAAACTTTTCCTAGGTCTCTATCCTTTGTGGTGGGCGGGGGAGTTGTAAACATCTGAAAGTGAGCCTGGGACCAGTCTGATCAGCCAGAGGATGACTTTTTAAGAATGGGTCACCTGGAAAGTAACAGCCCTGTTTACCAGTGTCCCTGCATATCACTAGGGAAGAGAGTGTTGGAGGCAAAAACTCCTTTAAGTTGGGGCTACTTCAACTTAACAGGAAGAACTGCCTTCCAGGGCTCCCAAAGGGTTGGTGAGGATTCAGGCAGAGGCATTAGATGGAGTCCTTATTAGGCTTTGAGGGCTTCTGGTGTGGAACACTGGAGACTGTCAAAATCTTATAGCTTGAGAGTGAGTGTGTGTTTGGGGGACACTGATGGGATATGTGCAGAATGTGTTAGGCCTGGGGAAGGTGAAATCCACATTTGAGGGGAAGAGCCAAATGAAGGGGGTATCCTGGTATCCAGAAGATTCAAAAATGACTTCAACAAGAAACTGCTGTTAGAAATTGGAGTACTTAAAAGTTGGAGTAATTAGGGGGCCCGATGATTATATTGTGTTGGTGTTAGATAATACTCTGTACACTTGATCTATTCTAATTAGTAGCTTAACATTTTCCACATGAGAAAGGCAAAATCTATAAGTTCCCATGTTCAGGAAGAACAAAACATGTTTGCATAAAAACCAAATAGATGGGTGTTTCAAAATGAAACATTTTCATTTCAAAGTGAATGCTTCCTGGGAGGGATTGTCGGTGATTTCTGTTTGTAAATTTTTGCTTCTTTGTATTTTAGGGTTTTCATAATAAGCATTTTGGAATTCTATGTTAAAAGTTTTAGAAGTATTTTTAAAAGAAGGGCCCCAGGGTTTCAAACCAGGAATAAAGGAAGAGAGACACATGAAGCTTCAACTCTAGGAGTAGGTGGGCATGTTGGTTGGAGTCTGGCTAAGATAGGATTTGTTACAAGATGGAGTTGAACATGAAAGGAAGCTTCTGGGAGGGGGGTGTATTTTGGGCATAGTGATTGTGTTTAGATGTGCTGGGAAGAGGAACTGGAAGCTTTGGAAAAAATGGGGAGCTGCAGAGAGAAATGATCCTGTACTAGGTATCTTGAGAAGCGAGGTGGTGCTGCCCTGCAGGGGGGTTGCTGTGGGTTGTATTAGAAGTGAGAGAATTGGGCTTCTGAGGTTGCAGGTAGAGAGGCTTGGCTGCTTGAAATGAGGAACCAGCTTGGGGAGGAAGGAAGCTAAGCTGCATACTGGGCTCACTGCCCTGTGGGCTAATGGGGATGGTTTCCATGAGTTACCTGGAGACCATGGCAGTCTTGGACTTGCCAGTGCATTTGTTCCCCCTTGTCTCGGGCTGGAGCAGCCCCGGATGTGGTCCTCAATCCCTTGTCCGTGTCCTAAGTATGGAAATGAAGGAGGTGATCTCCTGGGCAACAGACTAGGAGACAAAATAGAGAAATGGATGTGTTAAGCTAAGAGCTACAGCAGGAGAGAGGAGGGGAGTATATTTTTGGGGCATCGGGGAGAAAAATGGTTTCTAGATTTGTCGAATATCCATGGGCAAGCACCACGCTAATCCTGATCTTGTCAATCCAGTTTTGGCATGTGGTACAGACAGGAAGGGAGAATGGACAGAATATGTACTTCTGACCCCTCAGTGGGATTTGCCAGGCTCAAGCACAAGCAGAAGAATGTAAGAATATGGAGACTGTACTTTTGGAGCCTTTTTCATTAGTTGTGTCTGGGTTGGTATTCCCTTCCAATGTTGGGTGGAATTTTGTTACATTTGGAGTCCTGGATCAGTGGCAGGAGAGCATTTTTCTTTTTCTTTTTTTTTTTAAAGATTTATTTTTTATTTATACAATAGCTGGGGAACAGGCCAGAGGCGCGGGAGGATGAGAGGATTCACCAGAGACACAGTAGGTAGCAGAACAGGCAGAATGCCCGAAATACACAGCTGAGGGGTGTAGTGGGGGAGACAGGAGAGGTCTGCCATGCCATGTGGGAATCTCCCTGGCCGGCCGGGAATCGAACCCGTGCTGCAGAGGCTGCGGACAGCTTCACAGTGCTGTGCTCAATTCACTGTGCCACTGGAAGGCCCAGGAGAGCATTTTTGTTATTGCAAGTTAGCAGGCCTTGTTTTTCTACATGTGTTTTAAAACATAATGGTCTTCCATACAGTTAAGACTCTGCTAATGCTGGAGGAAATACTTGGAAAAACCTTTTCAATGGCTCAGCTTCTAAAATGTAAATCCCAGTGAAGCATTTTTGAGGCTATGTTGCTTCACTTGATGTGGAAAAGGATGGCCCAAATGATAGGGTGCCTTTCAGTGCCAGTGGAATGGCCATGTGGACCAGGAGAGCCAGTGCGCCCATGCAGGAAGGAAGCCCCGGCTTGGCAAGGCTTAAAGTGATTATCCCTACATGACTGCCTCTCACCCCCCCCCCCCACAGAGGCCTTTGCTCTGTCACTGGCCCTGCCCTGTTCACATCCTACAGCTGAAGCAGGGATTCTGCTGAGATCACAGTGCTTCCAGCGTGAAGCACAGGCTGTACAAGGCACTCAGTGCATACTTGAACACACAGTGCAATACCTTCAATGAAGAGCTACCCCCGCCTCCCCAATATTAGAACTAGAAATCCAGTTATCCAACCCTTCACTTTAGGAATGAGGAAAGGGCTCAGCAGGTAAAGCTCATAGAACTGGAATTGTGACTCCAGCTGTTTTGAAAAATGTTGATCTCATGGAAGGTTGTGTGGCTAGAATATGAGGCTTTTGCCCTCGGAAAAAACCATTCTGGGGCCTCCCTGGTGGCACAGGTGGTTGAGCGCTGCTCTGTGAGGCTGTCCACAGCCTCTGCAGTGCTGGTTCGATCCTGGCCAGCAGGGGAGAATCTCACATGGCCCAGCAGACCTCTCCTGTCTCGCCCTCTGCTCCCCTCAGCAGCGTATTTCAGTCAGTCTCCCTGTTCTGTTCCCTACTCTGGTGAATCTTCTCACCCTTCCGCGCATCTGGCCTATACTCTGGTTCTTGTATAAATAAATAAATCTTTCTTTAAAAAAAAAAACTGTTCTGAATATAGCATTCTTGGAGGCACACCTGCTCCCCGAGAATTGAATGGGCCTCCTTAGGCCTTCCCTGCTCTGGCTTTGGGAGCTGCAGCGGGAGAGCTGCCACGTGAGGGCAGCATGGCCCTTCCTTTACGTTGAGTCAGAATCGGCAGACTTCAGTCCATGAGGAGTCCTGGAGTTTGGAGAATACGCACAGCCATCTCTTCCCCTTCTGGGGCGCTTAAAGCAAAACAGCTGTCTTTAACAGGCCTCCATCTAGAATGCAGGGGTTCTTTCATTGGCTTTTGCTAGTAACCCCTTAGGTCCTTAGCTCTTGACTCACTTGTTCTAAAAGAATATTGGACTGACCTAGCCCAGTGCTTCTCCAGCTCGGCTGGGGATCTTGCTAAAAGGGAGATTCAGATCCGGTAGGTCAGAGTGGGCCTCGAGAGACTATAGTTCTCATAAGCTTCCAAGTGACGCTCATCATGGCCCTAATTTTCATTTGGAAAAAACCACCTGTAGCACCCTCAGCTCACAGTTCCCTGCCTGTGAAACTGGGATCACACAGTCCTGTCCGTGACACAAGATGACTGTGGAGGAAATGTGAGACAGGAAGGATAAAGGTATTGTGAGCACCAGACACCTAAGTTGCCTTTTGAAGTCCCACTAGCTGGGTGAAAGGACAGCGGACCCCGGCAGAAGCAGGCCCCAGGCTGCAGAGGAAGCGCCTTCTTCTTAACCTGCCAAGGCCCAGGTTCCTTAAGAAACAACTTGGAGCAACAGCCAGCCAGGTGCCGGCCCCTAGGAGCCAGCTGGGGTGCACTGACTTTCTCCTGGGAGTGTGGCCACCAGGCCTGGGAGGGAGAGAGACTTCTGGCCCTGGACTACACAAAATTAATTCTAAGTAGCACCATTTCTTTAAATTAATTCCTCCTGACTCAGCATAGCCACCTCAGCCCAGGAGGAGGCTGGGGAGGCGTGTGTGTGTGTATGTGTGTGTGTGTGTGTGTGTGCGCGCGCTCAAGTGTGACTGGAATCTCAGGAAGCAGCTGTGTCACCCTGAACCTGGACCCACACTCCCAGCGTCCACCCTATCCGTGCTGGTGGTAGAGCGCACAGCTCTGAGGGGTGCGGAAGACAAGTTTTCCCGCCGGGTGACAACATCCCCACGGCCTTCCCCCGCCCCCAGTCATTTAGAGGAGATTGTCTCCAGCCGTGCTCACCCCGGGCCAGGTCTGCCTTGGCCAGGGCGTGTTCCCGGATCCTGCACTGCCGCGTCAGGAGCATGGGCGCAAGACCAGGAAGACTCGCGGGGGCCGCTCTGGGGCTCGCCTCTGTGGTCAGGCAGCGGCTCCGCTGCGCCTCTGCAGCCTCCCCCCTCCTCCTCCCCTCGCCCCCAGGTTTTGAGGTCAGAGGTCAGAGGTCAGCAGTGGGGCCGAGGATTTGCATTTATAACAAGTTTCAGGTGGCGCCGGCGCTGGCGTCCTGGGCCGAGACCCCGGGCGGAGGCGGAGGCGCAGGAACGCGCGCAGCTGAGGGGAAGGTGCGCGCCGGGGCCCGGCCGGGGCCGGCGGGAGGGGCTGCGCGCGGCCGGGCGCGAAGGCGCGAGGACGCTGCTGCGCTCCTGGGAAAATGTGGAGTCAAGTTTGGAAATTCTTGGACACGACTCAGCCGGCAGGACTGTGGACAGACGTCCCGAGTTCCCCGCCCGGGGTGGCGGGAGTTAGCCCTGACCGGCGTCACTGCCCCGGCCTTGTCTCTGGCGCGCCGGCTGCTTCCTGGCCTCCCGACAGGTGAGTCTGGGCCTATTCCGTGTGGCTTTCTCCACGGCGCGCAGGGCGCTCCTGAAGTTGGCTGAGTTGAGTTTCTCTAATTGGGCCCACAGTCTGGCTTCAGGAGCACACACCCCTTTTTACCCCCTCCTCAAAGCGGAGGAGACTTCTGCGGCTTGGGGGTCCTCAGGGTGGGAGGGGAAGGCCACCTCGGTGTCCCCTCTGACACCTGTCACCCAATTGCCATTAAACCAGACTGCTCTGCAGCCTCATCCACACAGCTTTTAAAGACACTAAAAACAAGCCCTGCATGGGAACAAACTCATCAAGCAGCACTCTCTGTTAATGAAATTGCTTTCTGTTAATTTGAGTTTACAAAATAAATGACTCCCAACAATCTGGCATCGTTGTGACGGAGCCCACCTCCCAGGAACGGCTGCCCGAGGTGGCCACAGGAGGGTCACGGTAACTGTGGGGGGACATGGTGGTTGCAGAAGGTGGGGAGCTTAGACTATTTGTTGGCTTGTTTGGTGCTTCCACTAACATTCTCCTAGCAGCCGCGGGGCTCTGCCCTGGCACTGGGATGCAGATATCAACAGGGCTCACAGCTGTCTTCATGTAGCTAGCGGGGCCTACAAATAAACAGATAATTAGCAATCAACGCACAGGGTCAGGCGGGCTATGGAGCAGCCTGAGGGGTGAATCAGGAGCTGAAGAGTAGAGGATGAGTGTGTGTGTTGGGGGCTGGGGGAGAGCAGCAGAAGCAAGTAAAGGGAATTCAGTCAGTTGGCTGAAAGTGGGATAGCTTGAGGCCAGGCTGTGGGACTGACAGACTGCTGCCAGGGGGAGCCTGAGCAGAGTGCCCAGAGGGAGGGGGCCCAGGGCCCATGGGTGGAGTCACATAAAATACCCCTCCCCCTTCTGTGCAGCCCTTATTTTATATAGGGTTTGGGGTTGTTTTTTTTTTTATTTTTTTTAATTTTTTTTTTATAGAGGCATGTTTTATTTTTATTTGTTTGTTTGTTTTGTTTTTGTTTATACATGCACTGGGTACAGTCAGAAGCGCAGGAGGGTGAGAGAATTCACCAGAGCCAGTGCGGGGAGCAGAGCAGGCAGAAGGACCGAAGTACACTGCTGAGGGGAGCAGCGGGCGGCAGGAGAGGTCTGCGCGCCATGTGGGACCCTCCTCCGGTGGCCGGGGAGCAGCCGGGGATCGAACCGGCGCCGCAGAGTCCGCAGGCAGCTTCGCAACCCAGCGCTCAACCGCTGCGCCACTGGGGAGGCCCGGGTTTGGGGTTTTTTGAAGTTGAAGATAAGCGCCATCAGAGTGGGTGTGGTGGTGAGTGAGATCAGATATAGGACTGTAGGGACACTGGAGAGAATCTGTAAAGTGAAAATTGGCACCTGGTGGATGGGAGGGAGGAAGGATGCTTCCTCACTGTAGGGTAAGTGAAAAAGTATCAGGTTGTTCTGCCCTCCCACCATGAGGATTGATGATGGATCCTTGCAGTCCTGAATGTATGCCTAATGGCGGACACCTGGAGTAGGACGTGGGCATGCGTAATTGGGTACACCTGGGCTCAGGCTGGGCTTATAAGGGCGGCATCATGGGGATGCCAGGGGAGCAGAAAAGCAGAACGAGAGTGAAAGAGCAAAAGAGAAGCAGAGACTACCAGAGAATGCCGGAGAGCCCAAATAGAGTGAAGACTTGCTGGGGACTGGGAGGCCTGCCAGCCTGCCTTGTACCTGGTAAATCCCAATAAAAGCCTGAAAAGCCACTGAGGGCTCCAGGACTCTCTCCTCCTTTACCCCATCTGCTCGGATCATAGAAAACCTGCACTGTCCCTTCCTGCCCCCTATACTCACCCAATACCCCAGAGCTCAGGAGCACATGGGGGCAGCTGGCCCCCAAATCTACAATGCTTCAGCCCCAGGTTTCTTTGCTGGGGAGAGGGGAGTGCTGCTGACTGAACAGGCATTTCATAGGTATCGAACATTTGAGGGCACTGCTTGTGGCTACAAGCTGGCTCCCCTTTGGGGCCTGTGCTGACACCTTTGCAGAACACAGGTAGGTAAGTCACCTTTGCAGAACACAGCAGGTAGCCTTTGCAGAACACAGCAGGTAGCCTTTGCAGAACACAGCAGGTAAGTCACCTGGGCAAGCAGCAGGGGTGGCGCCCGGGGCGGGGTGGGGGGCCAGGTAGAGCTCTTAGGGAGGGACTTCTAGGGCCTGGAACCAGGTATCTTTTTCCTCCCCCCTGACCCCCCACTCCAAAATAAAAGAGCTCCCACACTACTGCAGTGCCAGGCACAGATGCATACTAAGAACGCGTGTCCACAAAGCACTAATGTCTTCAGTGGTACAGCTGATGCTACATCTTGATACCAAATAAATACACATCCCCCCACATGTGAGAGTCCTCACAGACCCAGCTTGGGTCTTCTCCAGTGTCTTGGAATTGTACCTGATTTTATCACCAGTTTTCATCCAAATCCACTGGGAAGTGGGATGATTCTATTTTTGTTTCTTGACCAGGAACCGCTTGATCCTGAAAGTCCTGTGAGAAGACATGGCGAAGAGGCAAGTGCAATGGCAGAGAGAGGGAGTGAGTGCCCAGGTATCTTTCACACTAAGATGGGCGGTGCTTTGGTTTTCTCCTTCGGGTATGGATAAGCCTTGGTAGATTGAAGCTAGGACAGACGTCTGATTAGCTTTGTAGAGAGATCTGGCTATTTGTAGGGAGGGGGTCAGGGGCCAGGTGGGTAGCAGGGAGGCTGGCTTGGTGCTGTGGGGCACGTGAGGGAGTGGGTGCTGGTGGGCTCAGATTCGAGGGGCTTTATTGCTGGGCGTGTCAGGGGTGTGCCTGGGTTTCCTTCCCTGGGTGTGCTTTGTGCCAGGCATGGTGAATCTGGTTCTCTGCTCTGCATCTATCTGGAGTTGCAAAATAATTATCAGACACCAATCCGAAATGAGTCCTTGGCTTTGGAAATGTGGGACAAAATGGCAACACTGAATTTCAGATGTAGATCTCGCTGCACCGAACATTTATGAGTGGCCATAAAAAAGAAGGTTGGAATTGTATCTGCAGTTCCCAACCGCAAGCCATAATTACACACATTCAAACATCTGTTTTAAGATCATAGCAAAAAGTGTTGGGTAATTGGCTTCCTTTTGTCCTGGACCCATCCGTTAGGCCCCATCAACTTTATTATAAATTCTCAGGGATTTATTAATAAACAACATTTGGGGAGTCTGACGCTGTCACACTGCAGTCAGGGAGCTGAAAGTATCTGAGCTTCAGCCTGTCTCTCAATGCTTTCCTGGCAGTCAGAGCATATAATCGGAGACTGTTCTGTGAGGACCCCTGGGGCAGGAAGTGGGGTCAGAGAAGTTAGAACCTGGAAAGGAAGAAGTGAGAGGGGGATTGTGCTAGGGCTGGTCCTTGGGAGATTTGGGCACAGAGATGTCCAGAGGGACCTGGGGACTAAGGAAGACTCTGGAACCACTCAGGCTTGCTGTCAGTCCCAGGTTCTGCACATATGTGCTGGGCGACCATGGGCAAGGTTTTCTGTGGTTGTGTCTTGATCTGTAAAATGGAGATGATTTCATGGTCCTGTCTGCTGGGGAGATATATGAGGATACATCACTTTGGGCATAGAGAGCACCCACCAGTGGAGTGCTAGTACCAGGGAGGGGGTGGGGAGGGCTGAACCAGACAGCTGAAGAGCAGCTGTCCAACTACAGGAGCACTCCCAGGTGTTGGGTTTGGGCTCAGAACAAACAGCTTTCCTGGTGTCTGCATATGGCTTCCTTCCTTAAAATGGGTATGGGTTTGGGCAAGAGACGGGAAGGCTGGTGGTTGCATGCTGCTGTCTGGGCTGGGAGAGTGCACAGTGTCCCTTTTTGACATGGTCCCTCCAGGCTCATCGGGGCCTTCATTCTAACCCTTGTGCTGGTAGGTTGTACCTTCACTCCCCTCAACTCCTTCAGGAGCAGGGTTGCTGAGAAAGACCCAGTGCAGGTGGTGGAAGGGATTTGCCGGAGGGGGGTCATGCCCTTGAGCTGGGGTTGGGGTTCTAGCTGAGCTTCCTCTCTCCATATGTGTGTGGGGCAGTCCCAGGGTTCAGGGATAATGGACCCAACAGCTCTGCAGGCCTGCCCTCTAGGGTGTGAGGGGTTTTGTGGGAACGGGCATTGCCTGGCAAGGGACCTCTGTTTTGGGTCCATTGGCCTTGCCACGGCTCACCTGAATGAGCCGCCTGAAAGAGCTGAAGCCGGACGCTTCCTCTGGGGGCACGTGTGCCCCATGGATGCTCCTCGCCTGGACCAGACACAAGCTCAGCTTTCCTCGTGGTGACTGACTGCTCCAGTCTGGCTTCCTGGTGTGTGTGTATGGGGTGACCCTGACTCCAGTCAGCCCCAGAGTACCCTGGGGCAACAGATTTCTAGTAACAAACATGACTGACCTGAACCAGAAGTCGGCCTCCTATGACCTGTCATTAGCCATTCTGAACCCAGAGATTCATGAAATGGGAAGCCCACCCTGGCTGTCTTTTGTAAAGAGGTAAGGCAGAAATACCACAGACTCTGGGGTCAGATAGGGTTCAGATCCATTTCGTCTGTTGTATAACCTTGGGAACATGACCTTTCTTCTCTGGACCTCTACCTACTGGTCTGCGAAATGGGTATAAGAACCCTGCCTGCCTCCTAGGGTGGTCACAAGGGTTAGAGGAAGCATGTTCACTAAGTGTCTGGCTCAGCAAATGTGAGTTTCTTTTTCTTTTTTTCTTTTTTTTAAAGATTTATTTATGCACACAAGCGCTGGGGTACAGACCAGAGATGCGGGGAAGGGGGGGTGAGAGGATTCACCAGAGACAGAGTGGGGAACAGAACAGGGAGACTGACTGAAATACACTGCTGCGGGGAGCATTGGGTGAGACAGGAGAGGTCTGCTGTGCCATGTGGGCTGCTCCCTAGCCTGCCGGAATTGAACTTATGCTGCAGAGGCTGCTGATTGCTTCATAGTGTGGTTTTTAACCCCTTGAGCCACCAGGGAGGCCACAAATGTGAGTTTCTTTTTGCTAATATGATCATTCGCATTCCAGGGAGCCAGTTTTCTCTGAGCTCTGCTCCTCCATCCCGACATCCCCCTGGCCCAGTGCTCTAAGTGGATGTGGTGGTGAGGACATCTGTGGAAAGATGGACAAGGAGTTAGATCCTGTTAGAGGGGGGCACAGTGGTGAGGGTGAGCTGAGGCCAAGAAATTCGCCCCTATTTTCCCCAGCCTTAGCATAGATCCTTATTTTTCTCATCCCCACTTGAAACCACCAAAGAAAATCTTGGATCTCATGGCACAAAACTGTCATTAGCGTTCAGGTACCTGCTGGGCTGGGAAGGAAATGATAGTTTGTTGCCCCAAATAGGAACTGAATGCAGGCAAGGCTGGCTGGGCAGGGAACGAGTGCCAGCTTGTCTGCCAACTGGATTCAGAGCTGCCCTCACTGGTGGTTGGGGCTCTGGCCTCAAGAACTGAGCCTGCATTTCCTGTCCCTCACCTTGGGGCGAACTGTGTGCTGCCCCTTGGTGTGCAGCTGCCCTGGGAGCCCCCAGCATCTTCCTGTTAGACTCCCCCTGCGGAGTACACAGGAACTCCGTTTTCCATCAACACTGAAGTTTTATCTTTATGTGATCTCCCCAAAGGCCCCAGAAAGAGTCCACACCCTGTTGGCAGAGGAAGAACCTGGCAGAGGAGGAATCAGAGACTCAGAGACTGTGTTCCCACCCACTTTCCACCAGAACTAATGGCACCATGTCATTGCTGGCTCAGGCTTTGCTGAAATGGGACTTTGGTGCACTTTGAATCCCCTCTGAGGAGATGGGGGTCTGACCTCCCCCCATGCCACCTCACCTCCCATGACCCTCTCTTTCACCCAGCTCTAGCCTCCCCATTCCCCTGCCCTACTTTCATCCCTGAACCAGCCTACACTTGGTTTTGCATCAGGAACTTTGTGTTAGAGATTCTACAGCCTGTCAGGCTGCTTCTCAGGTGCTTTCTTAACTCCATGGCACCTTGGTCACTACCTTTAGGTCTCTGTTCACCTTGGAGAGGTCCTACGTGATTTTCAATCTTCATATAAAAAAGGCTTCCACCAGTTGCTCTTTCCCATCACCATGTTTGTTTCCTATACGGGTCATATCACAAAAGGTGCAGAGAGAGGGGGTGGAAATAGCTTAGAACCAGACATACCTGTGATTGTTGCTCTTTTCTCACATTTACTGGCTGTGTGACCCTAGACAAGGCCTCTTAGTGCCTCATGTATAAAATGGAGATAGAATACAGCTCTTCTCTTAGGATTAGATGAATGAATTCATGTGGAATGCTGAAATGGAGCCTGCCGTAGAGTCAGAATTTAGGAAATAGAAACTATTATGATTAGTATTAGCCTGTACTTGTTAGTGGCATTGTAGCCACTTGGCTTTTTAGTTCCAGGAGGACAAGAATTGTGTGTAACCTGTTCCTTGCTGTCCTCCAGAGCCGAATGTCACGGTGGCTAGTAAATGCTTGTTGAACTGACTGACTGTAGCATGGCTGTCGTGGTGCATGGCAGCGCCAGGTCTCAGGTAAGAGGCCCATTTGGTCTGGACTTGGTCCACTCCACACTGACATTCTTAGGTAAAAACGTTCCAAGCTATTTTAACCCAATGATCTGGCTCTATTTTATGCCTTCCCTCAAGATGGTAATTTATAAGTAAAATGAAAGGGCGTCCTTCCTTGTGGACTCAAGTGTGGCACCAGCTCTGCTGTGGTGGGAGGGTCTTGGCCAGACTGGTACAGGTGAAAGGGGCCAGGGGCAGGTGGGGTTTGTCCTTGCTTGTTCTCCATGAGGTTACTTGTTCTAATGAGAGAGCCACCATGCTGCTGGGGTGAGGAGTGTGGGGGGCAGTTGAACCCCTTTTCCTATTCTCCTCTGGTGTTGGGAGTCCTAGGAGGGTGCCCTGGTATTGGTAGGTGCGTGGGTTCAGGGTGTGTGGGCAAGGGAGTGGTCCTGTGTGCAGTTTTAGGGATGCATCCTGCAGTTGTGCCTGGTCCATGTGGGGGAACCTAATATTAGGGGATGTTGGCTCTTGCCACCTAGGCAGGAGGTGAGACAGGGCTTACCCCACCTGCTACCTCATCTTGGTAACTTCTGAGAACCTCAGTCTCTTGCGTGGAGCAGGAGTAGATATTCTGTCTTCTCCTTTCCTCCCCCTCTGTACTTCCTGGTCTCTAATAGCACTAGCATCTGTGATTCCACAGTTCAGGAAAACTCCAGGGACGGGTGAGCTGGGGTCTCCCTCCTGGCTTCACCTCTACCCTTTACCAGTGACATCTTTAAAGCTCCTTGGGGCAGAGCGCCCTCTCTTTTCTTCCAGAAGTCCACCATCCCTTCTGAGAGTTCCTGGTTCTGACATCACTGGCTTTGCTTCTCCAGCAGGAGGGGCAGAAGGGTGGGTAGGGAAGGCCTCCTTGGCCACATCTTAGCAGGTCCTGCTGGGGAGGGCAAGGCTGTTCTTTGAAATGTAGGGGCCTTTCCTTTAGGTGTCAGGGCTGAGTCTTGGGGCTCAGCCCAAACTCCCCAAAGTAGGCAAATTCTATCTGCATTCATTTCTTCCACACTGTCAGGAGGTCTGGCTGTTCCCAGAATCTCTCTAGAGGGCTTAAGCCTCTCTCTGGGCCTGGCTGGGGTGCTTTTGTCCGAGCATGAAGAACTGCCGGTCCTACCACACCCTTTACTCCTCAGAATTCACCCTTTACTCCTCAGGATTCACTGTCACCTCCCACAGACAGGACTGTTTCTGCCTTGCTGGGCCACAGGTGTTCCTGAAGAGGTGGGGAGGTGGGCCTGGTTGGAGGTCGAGGGGGAGTGTAGCTCAGGCAGTCACCCACCTGTCTTTGCCCTTGCTGAACCAAGTGTCTGCGAGACGTGGGTGCTGCTGGCCCATGTCCAAGCCTCCTCATTACTAATGGGGCCACAGCCTCATTTGTCTGATTTATGTCTGATATTCTCCTGGTTTATACCTTTTCTCAGCAGTTTAATAATGATCCATAAACCTGTCTCTCTGAACTCAGATTTGGAAGGTCGGAGTCTCTGGGGACCATTTGATTTTACAGATTTTGAAAAGTAACTGGGGGATCTGACTCTGTCCCCCTGGCACACAGTTACAGGAGTTTCTTTGACTCTGGACCCATCAGGAGCCAGTTCCCAGCACCGGGTCCTTAGACGTGTTATATCCATGATCATTTTGTCTCATCAGAGACCGAGGGTGGAGTGTCTTCTGCTCCAGCTCCATCCTCTGGGTCCTGCTAACTCTGGCTAGACTCTCCGGGTTTTGAAAGGCACTATCATTTTCTTGGGTATTTTCAGGTTCAGCTGTGTGACCTGAGCTCATGCACAAGTGAAGGAAGTCATCTCTTCCTTGTTCACTTTTTCTTCAATCTAGGGGACTGCCTTGTCCATGCTGCCAGCATCCTGCGGCTCTGCCACGTTCACAGGAGGGTGGCTTTCTGGTTTTGATTGATCGCCTTCTCCCCTTTGCACCCACTTGCATCCTCAGGGACAGAGCTGACCACACCTCTCATTACCAGGCATGGTCTTGGGCTCTAGGTCAAGTTTGTCATGTGTGGCCCTTTTAGCTCTCAGGACAAATCCCCTCCTGGGAGATGCCTTAATGTCTCAGTAGACGAATTACCTAGGAGACCCCGTCCCCGCATGTCATCAGACCTGATGAGCCAGCCAGGCTTGTTGGAAATCTCTCCCCATACCTGTGATGTTTGCTGGGGGTTGTTTATTTTCTCTGAAGGAAGTTGAGGGGTCAGCACATTGAGGAGTATGTGTAGGGGGGTGGGGACAGACGAGGAAAGCTGGAAGCCCATGGGTGGGAAGGTGGTTCTGGCAGAGTGGACCATAGCTTCTTTTGCTGCTTTGCTGTGATTTTACTGATGTTCCTCAGCAGGGCTTCGAGGATACAGGGGAGAGCACTGTGGTGGTCTCCAAGCCTGTGGAAAAGTGTCCTGAACCACCCTTGCTCTCTCAAGGAGGGGATAGAGGAGGGGCTGGTATCAAGTGTTGGTTTGCTGTTGGGATCAAGAGTCAGCCCAGGAGCATTGGCAGCTGACATTTGGGCTGAGTCATGTGGACAGTAGGTACTGACCTTGAGAAGAGGTGGTTGGCCCGCATTTGGAACCCTGTTCTTGCCCTTATTCATTATTTATGTGGTAATTATTCACTGGAGGTGTGGTGATGAGCAGAATAGGCTCTATATGGTCCCTCCCGTATGGCACTAAGATCTCAGTGGGGCCAGACGTTGGGTAACACATAAGCGAAAGCATTATCACCAACTGGTGAGTGCGGTGAGGGAAATGTTCACATAGGGAGATGTCCTACCACGGAGGGCATGTTTAAGCTGAGACCTGAAGGATAACCTTGAGGTGATAAAACAGGAGGGGAATGGTAGGCATGGAAGGTGACGGCCTGGTGTGGGAGGGATCAAGGTGACCAGGTGAAGGCTGTTGGCTGGAGTGCAGAGCGCCATGGTAGGAGATGGCATGGGAGAGGCGGCCGCACAGTCTTCAAGGCCAGGGGAAGATGTGGTCTTGTCACAAGAGCAGTGGGGTCATGCTGAAGGTTTTCAGCAGAGGGACTTGCCCTGGCTCCTTGTTGAGATGGATCGCTCAGCAGCCAGCGTGGGAGTGAGGAGAACGGGACATTGCACGGGGTGGTGGAGGCAGAGACGCAGAGAAGTGCACTTATTTGAGAGAGATTTAAGGAGTGGGACCCTCATGACTTGGCGAGGGACTGGGCATGTGGTGTGAGGGAAGGAGAGGTGTGGAGGGCAGGTCAAGGGGTTGCTTACCCTAGTGGGAGAGCTGGCTGGCTGAAGGGGCTGCCTCCTCCTGTTGGAATGTCAGGCTTGGTGGGGAAAATCAATAGCCTGGATTTGGCTGGTTTTGTCATGTCTGTCAGTTTGCAATGGTGTTGAAATGTCTGCGGGAATGTCAAGGTGGTGGTTGGCTATTTCAGGCACACAGAGCAGAGAGCTGACTAGAGATGGATGTCTGAGTGTCATGTGGGAACAGAATCCACAGGCAGAGGGGACAACAGGAGCGTGTGTCTTGGGGGGATTGACCAGCTGACCAGGTATCAGATGCCCCCTTCCTTCCTGTGTGTCCAGGCAGGTCGTGTAGCGCTGCTTTCCTGGGCCTAGCAGTTACTAGTCTTGGGGTGGGTGATCCTGGATACCAGGAGGTAGGTTCCTTAAGTTCTTTCAATGTGGGGCTGTGACTCGAGAGGCTGGTGGTCCCCCCTCCCTCCCTCTCTCCTTCCTTTCTCCCTCCCTGCCTCCCTCAGTCACCATGGCTGGCCTCTGTGATTGGCATCTGAACACTGAGTCCATCTCTGAGAGCTGGCTCCCCACTACAGGCTGGACCCTATTATCATAAACACCCATTAACTTTGAAGGTCAAACATGTTGACCCCAGAGCCCTGGGCTGACAGGAGAGGAGCATTGCTGGCTCATCAGGCGGTTCTGGGAGGACCCTGCAGGCCTTAGCCCCAGCAAGAGTCCTTGGTGGCTTTCTCCGGGGAGGAGGGAGGATGAAGCTGTTAGTGCACACAGTGTGACCCTGGTCATTCCCACTCATCATTTTAGGTGGGCTGTGACTGCTCTGGAAATGATGCTCAGTATTTTTGCTTATGGGGAAAGTCGTTAGTGTTCAGGAGAATAAATTTCTCAGCAGGGCTGAAGATATCCTTTTTCCTTTTCTTTATTCATTGTTATGAATTGCAATCAAAGACAGTTTAATGGTGAAATTGCTATAAAACGGTGGAGAAAGCATTTCTTTGGGTATTAGTTTTGTTTTAGTAAATTACAAAGTAGTGATTTAACTTGCCACCTTCAGGATTATTTCTGCCTCTCAGTGGGGTAATATAATCAGCAAGATGTACTATGGCCTTCATTTTCTAGAGAACACAGATAAATAATCTCCCAATATGCTCTTGAGCAAACTAAATAACCTGTGACTTTTGATATCTCCCATCCACAGTCAGAGGGGTGTCTCTTTGGAGTGTGTGGGGTGGAGTAGGAGATGCAATAGATTCTTGGGGAGTCTGCTGCAAGAGAGACAGTTAAAAATGACCCAAGAGAGTCACTCCAGGGTGGGCCCTGCATATGCAAATATGTTCCTGCTGGTTTCCCATTAGCTGTGATGCACCAAGTTTGGCGGGCAAGACTGGGTTGCACAGGCCTGTGGGCTCCCAGAGAAATGGCAAGAGGGTGACTGAGAATTTGCTGGCGGTGCAGCCTGTTGGTGCACTATAAACTTTGCACTTAGTTATGTAGTGAACTTTTTTCAAATCCCTACGATATTCTCATTTTCCTGCTTGTTGGGTAACGTTTTGGTAACAGTTTTCACTTTTGCCTTTTGGGGAGCTTAGGGGGTCAGACTTGAGTATTGGCAAGTATATTATGCAAGCATATTATTCATAGGAAAAGTTGCAGGCAGTGCAGTCATGGTGCTGGGACTGTCAGGGTTGAGCTGAGAGGTGACTGGGCCTTGAAGGCTGTGAGGGCTTTCCCCCAGAGAAGGCAGGGAGGGAAGGACATTCCCAGAAGGAGCAGCCTGGGCTGGCTGAAGGCAGATTACAGGCAGGGGCCTCCAGGGGGCGCTCTTTCTGGGTGGCAAGAGGGGAGGAAGTTGGAATCAACTTCTTCATTGACCTATTTTGTGGGTAAAATGTTTCTGGGATCCCTCCCTTCAGCCTGGGGATCCCCATGTAGAGGGGCTGCTGTTGAAAGGGTGAGGAGTGGGGTATAGGCAACCCGGGGCCTAATCTGCAGTATCACTGTCATTGATACTGGGTATGACTTTGTGCAAAACCTTCAGCTCCTTTGAGCTCATGTCTAGAATGAGCCAGTCTTCACTGCCCAGTCAGCTGCTGGAGGCGCAGTGAAGCGAGAGCCCCAAGTATACCAGAAAGGGCCATCTCCACCCTGGGGGAAGAAAGAAAGCAGTGAAAAAGCTGGTTGAGAGGCAGGTTGGTTGGATGGCATCCTGGAGCCCCATGTCTGAGAGGAGCTGACATGGCCCTGAACCTGCTAGAAGATGAGAAAGCTGCCAATGATAGAACAGCACTGATTGCATGTCTGTGTATGTTTGGTAGGAATTACCTTGAGGGGCTACCAAGAAGTGGGGATAGCCTGCCAGTGGGCACAGTTTAGTAACCACTGAGAGCAGCTGCACTGTGTTTGGGGAAGGCCAGCCTCGTGACAGCAAGGCCTGGGTTTGCTCAGAGTGTGTGCAAATTTGGGGCTCTACCTTAATTGCTCAGGACAGTATGGAAGGTGCTGTTTCATCCTCAGCGCCCTGTTTCCTTCTTCCTGACACCATGCTCAGTTGGTCTGCTAAGTGCATATTTAGCAAATATCAATTTTAAAAGACCCCAAACTATTAGCCCAAGATCACGCCTTAGTCTTGCCTTCAAAGGGCGGGTTTAGAGCTGCCCTGTCCAGTGTGGTAGCTGTCGAGTACTGGACACGCGGCTAGTCTGAATTGAGATGTGCTAAGTTAAAATGTACAATGGATTTTGAAGACTGAAGTGATGTGAATGTCCCTTCCTTTTAATCTGGGGTATATGCTGAAGTGGTAATATTTTAGATATTTGGGTTTAAGTGAACTTTACTATAATTAATTTCACCTTTTAAAAAACTTATAAAAATGTGGCTACTAGAAAACTTAAAACTAAATACGTAACTCACTTTTTATGTCCATTGGCTAGCCCTGGGGGAGAGCCAGAGGGAGGGAGTGATGAGATGAGGGACCCTCACACCTACAAAAAATGTCCTGTCCTGTCCGGCCTGCGTGTTTGAGTTGCTCTGCTCTGGGAGGCCAGGCACCCAGTTCTTGGGAGCTCCTCATGGGTTGTTGGTCCCCCTCTTCTACTTTCTGAGTTGCAATGAAATGTGCTAGGCTGGGGTGTGATGGGCTGGGGGAGACAGAAAGTGCTACCAGATCCCAGACAGAGGCACATTCAGGTCCGTGGTGGAGATCACTGCAAGGGCTTTATTCACAGGACCCTCTTCTGTAAAGGACCAAACTGGGTCTTTGTTGGTGGCCGGAAAGCCAAACTCTGAATCACAGGAATTGCCTTTACGTAAGAGTTTTATTCAAGAGGTCAGCAAGGGAGTCAGCAATTAAATTAACACCCTAATAATAGCGCCAGCTCCCCTAATGGCAGGAGTGCTGTGATTTTATAGAGAGGCAGGGAATGTGAGCGGAATTTTGGGGCTTTGCTTTTCTAGGTCTGAGCAGTTGCCGGGCAGTCCAGGCGACATGAGTCAGGTGCTGGACTTAGCCAGCAGGAGTGTTCTCAGCAATCCGCAGATGCTTGTTTCCAATATCACTATCAACTCAGAGAGGCACAGAGAATTTTTATTAGGGTTATAATGTAGTCAATTTTTCCAAATCTCCCAGAAATTGAGATGGAGCCAGTTAACGGTTAATCATAAGGAGCAATTCAATGTGTTACCAGTTAATACTAGGGAGAGCATGCAAAAGGGTAGTTAGAATTTAATTTTGCTTATTCCTAAATTTTTAGTGCAGGCGAGCTTTTTTTTTTTCTTTTTTTGCAAAATGGAGGGGATCTGGCTACAGCTAGACTGAGGAGTCTGTGTGGGTGGGGAACGGCTCCCGTCGATCTCTGTAGCCACAGAACCAGCCATAGAGCTTCCATGCAGCGGGCCGGCCAGGTGGTAGGTGTTTGGCAGGTTTGTTTCTTGAGGACATAAATGAACCTAGAGATTGAAAGCATTTACAGCTGGCTGGATGGTTGAATGGCGTTCAGAAAGATGGATAAATGGATGAAAAAAGGGTTGATGAAAATAGAGATTGGTGAGTCTGTAGATAGATGAAAGGGGAATGAATACTTAAGTTGATGGACTGGGTAAGAGGAGGGGAGATGATTACAGGGTGGATAATTGGATGCTGGAGTGCTAGAGGCTGGAGAAGGGGTGGGTGGAGGGTGGGGGGCCTCTGCACCAGCGCTGGTCAAGGCCTGTTAAGGACATCACCACTCCTGGTTGTCATGCAGCACATTTCTCTTCCCCAACTCTTTGTGTTCTGTCCAAACATGCCTGGAGCTTCTCCAGGCTCTCATTGGCTTTCCCAGAGCACTCTCATTGCCATGGCTATGCTAATCAAGTCTCTTTCCCTAATTAGAACTGTCAGCTCCCTGGTGGGCCACCTCTGTCACTTCAGGGGGCAGGCTGGGACATGATGTGCATGGAGGGTGCAGATGATGTGTTTGTTAGACTGTGTGTGTGGAATTCTTTATGACAGGTCAGTCATTTTTCTATGCAAACCTCACATGACTTGCTAGATAATCAAGGCATCAAGATTATGATTGAGAGAGGAAGAGGGAGGAAAAAGTGTCTCAAAGGATTCTGAGTTAACAGGCTAGAGGAGACAAGATAGAGAGAAATTTCTTTTTAGGACACTACTCCTGATCTGTATGGGAGTGTGGTAACTGCCCTTACATGCGAACTTGTGAATGATACAGAAGAGCTTTCTCTGACTGCCCATAGTCCTTTCTCAGCAGTGTCGGGAGGTGACATGGAAAACCCACTTCTTTTTTAACATAATTAAAAAAAATATTTTTATATATGCATACAAGAACTGGGGTGTAGGCCAGAGGTACAGAAGGTGAGGGGGTTCACCAGAGACAGAGTGGGGAACAGAACAGGCGGATTGACTGAAATACACTGCTGAGGGGGGCAGTGGGCAAAACAGGAGAGGTCTGCTGCACTATATGGGTTATCTCCCTGGCTGGGGATTGAACTCCTGCCACAGTGGCTGGTGATAGCTTGATACTGCTGAGACTTTAACCTCTGCGCCACCAGAGAGGCCCAAAGCCCACCTCTCTGGAGGTGGCAGGGATGGGTTTCTCTCCAGTGATAGGGACCCTGAGGGCATGGAGGGGAGACCAGGTTTGTCCTTTCCAGTCAAGGGGTATCCCTGCCCAGGACAATGTGTGTGGGGGGAAGCTTGCCAGATCTGGTCCTTTTGAGGTTCTGGATTTTCTGCCTCAGCAATGGCTTTAATCATCATGACCATAAGTCAACTCATCATTATTAATTGGATTACATTTCAAGCTTGATTCCTGGAGAGGCGCCATTGCAAATGGTGCAGAAAGATGCAGCATGGGACCCGTCGGGAAGTGCAGTGTCCAGCAGTGCTTCCTCAGAAAGCGTACGAATCGTCCTGAGATACCTCTCTTATTTTTAGCACTACAACCACCAAATCTCATCCTCCATGCATCTTACGTAATGCATAGAAAATCTCCCATCCCTGTGAAATCAGTAAAACCAGACTTTTTCATTAAGACAATTTTCGTGCAATTAAGCATCTAAAAGAAACATACAGGGCTCCAAAAACCATGATGGAGGTTGTCAACATTGTTGCTGAAGATTTTACTTAATTCATTCACTCATGTTGAGGTAACATTGCATCATAACATTGGGTAACTTTCTGGGGTGCATCAGTAACAGAGTATGTATATACTACATTCAGTTACCACTGACAGTCTGAAGGTTTTCTTTTTTCTTTTAAAGATTTATTTATTTATTTATACAAGCACTGGGTACAGTCAGAAGCGCGGGAGGGTGAGAGAATTCACCAGAGCCAGAACAGGGAACAGAGCAGGCAGACTGACGAAATACACTGCTGAGGGGAGCAGTGGGCGCCGCAGAAGAGGTCTGTGCGCCATGTGGGACCCTTGCTGGTGGCCGGGGATCGAACCGGCACTGCAGAGGCTGCGGGCAGCTTCGCAGCCCAGCGTTCAACCACTGCACTGGGGAGGCCCTGAAGGTTTTCTTTTTTTTTTTCACATTTTATTTAAATTTTATTTTTTATATTCCCCATACAATTACAACCCCCTTATTTTGACCCCAAGCCCTCCTTTCCCTGCCCCCCACCCCCCATAGAGTGTCTCTGGTTCATAGTTGTTTGTCGATTTTGATATTTTCTTTCTTATAGTTATTCTTTTTCCTGGTCCCTTACTTAAGTTTTCTAGATTCCTGCTATGAGTGAGACCATCCGGTATTTTTCTTTTTCTTTCTGGCTTATTTTGCTGAGCATGATCCCTTCCAGTCAAGGGTATTGTTGCTGCAAATTGCATGTTTTTATCTTTTTTGAATGCTGAGTAATATTCCATGGTGTATATGGACCACATCTTCTTGATCCAGTCATCTATTTTTGGGCATTTGGGTTGTTTGCAAAGCTTAGCTATTGTAAATAGTGCTGCTATAAACATAGGGGTGCAGGTGCTCTTTGGAATTGATGTTTCTGTGTCCTTTGGGTAAATACCTTGTAATCAGGGAAATGCAAATCAAAACTACCATGAGATACCATCTTACACCCGTGAGAATGGCACATATTAAAAAAACTAGCAACAACAAATGTTGGGAAGGATGTGGAGAAAAAGGAACTCTCCTGCACTGCTGGTGGGAGTGCAAACTGGTCCAACCACTATGGAGAGCTGTGTGGAGATTTCTTGACCTACTAAACATAGAGCTTCCATAGGATCCAGCAATTCCATTCCTAGGTATTTACCCTGAAGGTTTTCTTAATGGTACTGCCAGCCAGTAGTTACACAGCAAATGCCCTAAATGTTGTGTTTTACCCATTTATCTCTTTGGAAACTGGGATTCCTAGCAATTGCTCAGATCTGTTTTCTAAATGCCCAATTTCTGGCCTAGTTTTGCTCCCCACTATTCCCTCTGACTCTGATGAAGACCTTTCTAGCAACTACCAGTGGCAAAACTTTAGGTTTTCCTTCCCATCAAGACAAATCCATTCCTATGCAGATGGGTGTAGGCTCCTCGTTCAGTCCCATCCTCTTCTGGTGTCGTATTCTGAACCGCTTCATGAAGGGGCTATGAACTCAACAACCACAAGCTGGCTTGGCCAAACTTGCCTGCTATGCAGACTGGAGTACAAGGGTTGGCCTCTGGGCAGGCGAGGGTGGAGAGAAAGGTAGTTGGGGATGTTGAGGGTGAGCTGCCCTCAGATTGCCTGGGGTGTTCTGAGGTTTCACCTATAAAATGTATTAGGAAATCGTCTGTGGTGCTGAGTGAAAGCATCTACTCAACCAGTTAGTGGCAACAAATACAAGGACATAGGAGTTTCTTTCAGAACCCAAGTACAGGAAGGAAGCAGGGACATGGAATGGGCTGAGACTAGAACCTGGAAAGTTGAATGTCCCTCCTCCCGGGACTGTGTGGCTCCTCCATCCCTCCTCTTTCTGCCTTTCCCCCCTGTCTCTGCAGCTTAGCTTTCCCTGCTTCTCTGGTCACAGGAGGAAGACACACCCCCTCTCCCATCCCCCTGCCTATACCTTCTGAGTTCTACTGGGCTCTCAGTTCCAGTTACATGAGGAAATTAACTTTAACATTCTGGGTCCAAAGATGATTTTCAGTAACGCACCCTGGGTCAGCTGTGGCCAGGGAGGTGGGGTCAGTGGGCAGAAACACGTGTGCCAGCACCCGTGTTGTGCTGAGGGGGCAGTCTCAGGGAAGCTGAGATGACTCACAGGCTGTGCAGACTCCCTGAAGGTATCTTCTGGGGTTCTCATTACTATTGCTGTGGCTATGTCAAACACCATATGATTTTGCACTATTGCATTTTGTGTTAGTAGTTTTTCCATGTTATTACAAACATTTTATAGACTTCAAGTGGCTTTATTACAAATAACTTAGTAAAGTTTCTCACTCTGGAACATTTAACTTAAAAAATTTTCCCCCACCATTACAAATAATATAGCAATACCATTTTTATGTATAAGCTCTTTCTATGTTTTGGAGTATTTTCTTTGGAATAGATTGCTAGAGGTGGAATTATAGGGTTCTTTTGCAAATGAGAAAAATCCACTGAAGATATTTAAGCAGAAAGGAATTTTTATACAAGATATTAGAGCACTTAGGGGGCCGGGTGGTGGTGCAGAGAAGAAGGGTTGGATATGACAGCCAAGAACAGCGTCGATGGGGTCTGTGTTTCACCCCACGGTGGAATTTTCTGGTGAAATACCATTGCTGCCACTTGTCACTGCTTGGCAATAATGACCCAGGGACTAAACTCCAGAAGCTCTGCCACCAGTTCTCTAGAAGGAGGGAACTGTCCCTCCAACAGCACAGGACTAGAAAACCCAACTGTCACTTCACTTCTCATATCTGAATCCAAGTCCCACATGGGTGGGTCTGATAGGCAGGACCCAACACACATGTCCACAGTGTACAGTGAGCAGTGAGTGGATTCCTGAATTCCTAGAATAGCAAGATAAGACTTATGCGAAACTACCAACTATCACAGGCTCTTAGTAGATGTCAGACAGTCGTGAATAATGATTTTCCACTGTGTGTTCAGATGCAGATTTAGAGGAAAGAATATACGGGCTGGAGCAATGCTTTAGGGGTAGCATCCAAAGCCCAGGTGTTGTTTATTTTATTTTTTAAAAAGATTTATTTATTTATACAAGCACTGGGTACAGTCAGAAGCGTGGGAGGGTGAGAGAATTCACCAAAGCGGGGAACAGAACAGGAAGACTTGACCAAGTACACTGCTGAGGGGAGCAGTGGGCGCCAGGAGAGGTCTGCGCGCCATGTGGTACCCTCACCCAGTGGCCGGGGATCGAACCAGCGCTGCAGAGGCTGCAGGCAGCTTCACAACCCAGCATTCAACCACTGCGCCACTGGGGAGGCCCGGTGCTGTTTATTTTTCTGTGTATTGGAAGTAGGTCCCCTCATGGCCCAAAATGGCTGCCATTGCTCCAAGTATAACCTTACTGTTGGACAGGATCCTAAAGAGGAAAGCAAAAGGTGGGAACAAAAGGCTTTCCCATTAAGAGCTTGCTCTTTCTGGGTTTAAAGTCTCCAGCAGACTTAGCTTTGCATGGCTTAAATTAAATGCCTATTCCTAGACCTGTCAGAGCAGAGGGTAACAAGATAGTCACAACTGCCCTAAATCTCTGCCTAGGACAGGGCTGAAGTTTAGGTGCTGATAGTAGGAAAGAAGCAGGACTACCTTTTGGGGAAAACAATCACATTAGCCAAAAAGGGGTCTTAACTTCCATTCCTTTATTTTTGTATGAATAGTTTAAGATTGCTGAACATATTGCCAATGGTTTCCAAAAGGGCTGTACCAACTTAAATCCTGACTAACAACATATATAAGTACATCTGTTTTCCCACATCCTTGCCCACTGGCGAGTTGTACATAGTTATAACTGTGGTACTTAATTCTCTTATTAATTCTGATAGGTTTTTTGTTGTTGTTTTCAGTTTTATAGAAATACAGCCTTAAGCCAAGTGAATGAATGAATCTGAGAGTAGAGTCTGATTTTTAGCAGATTTTGAAATGCTATTTCTTACTGTATTGATTGGGCTTTTCTGAGTAGTTCTAGAAAACAGATAACGAGCATCTGTGTCTTCTTCCTGATTTTATGTCATAACTGGAGTGTTATCCTGGTCGGTCTGATATGGGTTGTTCATTTGGGGTGTGTTTGATTTCTTCTAATTTAAGCTATTGGTTCCAAGATGCACCAGTATAATAATAGCTTGGTGGGAAGTGGAGGGGAAGGAATGACTTAATATTAACTTTATAGTTGATTGAAAGACTCTTATTTCACCAATGTTATATGTGAAGGAAATGTACTTAGAGTAACTAAAGGGAGGATATGATAGTATCATATAATTAAATATACAATCAGTTGATGTAACCTCATGAAAGATAAATTATACTATCAGAACCTAAACTTCAGCCCTGTCCTAGGCAGAGATTTAGGGCAGCTGTGACTATCCTGTTACCCTCTGCTCTGGCAGGTCTAGGAATAGGCATTTAATTTAGGCCATGCAAAGCTAAGTCTGCTGGAGACTTTAAACCCAGAAAGAGCAAGCTCTTAATGGGAAAGCCTTTTGTTCCTTTTATACTTGGTATGTTCAGAAATGATCATTCTGTTCCCAGGGTTCAGACTTTCTTGAGGATAGGTCATTGAATGTAAGAGGAGTCTGAGTCCATATAAGACTATGACTCAAAAAATTGCTCTCATCTGACTAATTTCTCACACTAAACTATTTTTGCAACCCCGGGCTATACCCTACTTTTATTGTTACGTTCTATTCATTTAATATTCTGTTGATCCTACTTTCTGCTTTTTAGGTCTATTATAGCTATTTTCATAAGTGAAGAGGGTCCATAATCAATAAAAGATTTCTTTAAGAATTTGTTGCTAGAGTTAGAATAGCTAATAAACTAGATTTCTATTCATCTAGGTGGTAGCAGTTTCTTACAAGTGAAATTCAACTTGTGGACCTGGCACTTGTTGTGAAAGTAAATATTTGGTCAACTTTTTTGACTTTCCCCTTGATAATTGGACTTCAAATTTCTGTTATTTTTACTTTTTTGCCTGAAAATTCTTCCAGGGTCAACTTTTATCATTTTATATTTTCCCCAGAAAGTCATCCATGTCATTGAGATCTTTGACTGTATCAGCAAAAACTAACAACTAAGTGTTTTACAATTTTTGTCTCCCCTGTATCTGCCCCATATTTTATTATTTAAAATTCTTTCTTTATTGTTTTCTGTCAGACACAGACTATTGTAAGTCTTGTTTTCACCAAGAGCAACCTCAAATGTACTTACTAAAGTTATTTGATCATTTTTGGATTAACATATTTAGTTCCCCTCATTTGTGTTGCCTTTTTTTTTTTTTTTTTTAATGAGTGATGTTTTGGCTTCCAGTTTGATCTGTGACTGTTTTGAGATTGGGTTTTGGTGTTTCTGGACTGCCCCATGAGTAAATGCTCTGTTCTTTTTCTCTTTGCTCTATCTTGAGCATCTAGAACAGTCCTGGTACACTGTAGAGATACTTGTTGGCCAAGTGAACTGATAAATCCAGAGAACTGGTTGGAAGCTGCGAGAAGCCTCCTCTCCTGGGGGATAGGGAGGAGACAGGTCCCAAGACGGACCACAAAGGTGGACTTTGCTTGCCGTTGGCCCTCCCTCCACACTTCCCTGCTCCCAGCCAGCTGCCCAGTGATCCCAAATCTGTTGAAATTTGCAGCCAGTGCAAAGGAAGTTCATCTTGGAGTTTGTGGTAGCCTGGGTCATCTCCTCTTGAGCTCCCTACTCCCATGCGTGACCTTGAGTAGTGAAATCTCTTCTGGCCACAGCTAGAGAGGTGGCAGGAGTGTGACGTGGGGCGAGCAGCCTCTGGAAAGTGGGGAAGGTGAACAGAAGGGCAGGAGATGATTCACCTGCATGGGGGAGCTGGGCAGAGGGGCAGGAACTGAGGCCAGACAACAGTTACTTGGTTGAAGGAGACTCTAGGGAAGGCTTCATTTCCTGCCTGGAGAGCTCTGAGCTTAAGCTTAGGACGCCTGGCCTGTGGCTGCGGAGGAAGGGGGTGAATGTGCAGCAGGTTGTGCCTTATGAATGACGGGGATGCCTGGGCTGGTCAGGGAGGTGCCCTACAGGTAGACACCTGCCTCAGTTCATTATCTGTGGTTACCAGGTAAAATGCAGCTGTCCAGTTAAATGAGAATTTCAGGTAGATGACAAATATTTATTTGATTTACCCAGAACCCAGGGCTACTCAATTGGAAAGCAGTAAGGTGAGCTGCTTCTTGACGCCAAACACATCTTGGGATACTCCCAGCAAAAAGGGAGGTTTTTAGATGTTAAAAAGCAAGGCCTCTCATTCCCTACCTGGTCTTACTCTTCAAACACCAGTGTGAACAAGGCAAGCTCTACACCTTTATGCACTCATCAAGGCCTTCTGGACACAACAAGTTCTGTCTCACAGCTACTACTGGACTTGGGTGTGCTGGGATGAGCACTTGTTTCCAGCAGGTTACGTGCAGTCCCAGGAAGTGGGCAAGGGATCAGGAAATAGAAGTTGGGACAGGCTGGTAGCTCAGACAAACTGAGTGTCATGGGCTCAGCCTAGGGCTGGACGAGTGAGGTGGGTGAGGGGGCTGCAGAGGAGCTGACAGAGCAGAGGGCAGCCTGGGGGCCACCAAGAGGGAGGTGGGAGGCAGTAAGATCATGAGGACCCTCTCTGACAGGCTCCTCCTCAGTGCCATTTGCTTCCAGGGGCTCTGAAAAGCTGAAGGGCCAATTCCAATTTTCTGAGCTATAAAATAAGTTTGGGGAAGTAAAGTGTCCCAGAAGAGTAACCTCTAGGTGTTGTCCTGAAGTTTGTGCTACCCTTAGACTGGCCTCATTTATTCCTGGCAGAAGGTTAAAAACTATACAAATAATTTTAATGGACATAATTATGTTCTCATCACAAAATAATGTGGCACAGTTCCATAATTACTCAAAAAAGATCATTGTGTGAACAGCTATTAATTAGTGAATTGCTTTGGAAAAAAATTTCAATAGATTTGGGAAGCATTGTTAATAACCCATTACGATATGTCTGGGGGTGAAATCACCATGTCGTGTCAAGGCATAGATTTATGGCTCCATTTTTAATCATTTGCAAAGAATTAAGAATGTGCTGTACATCTGACTGGCCAGATTTGAAGCACAGAAACCATACATCTGCATTAGGAAGGGAACGGATCATTTCCGGCCAAAATGGAGATCAAAGCTCTTTAGACATCCATTTGGCAAGAGCTGGCACATTTTATAGCTCCTCAAAAAGTCTAAGTGATTTTAGATAAATAGCTTTTTCTTTCCCTTTCCCCAGGGCCTTCTCCCCAGCCAGGAGAGGAAAATCACAAATTAACTTGGAATTTCGGGGAGTCTGGCTGTGTGCTGTTGCTGTGTGGCTGTTTCTGCACTACCCCCGGGGTGTGTGGGGCGAGTACCTCTGCCCTTTTTCCTGAAGGAGACCCTCACCCTTTTGGGGCATAGGATTGTCTTTAGTGCAGCAACCTTCCTGTCTCCCTGGGATGTTGGACATTTTGAGCCTTAGGGAGTAGACACACCTAGATTTCCCTGGGATCGTTGTCTGTGTGGCGGGGGAGAGGGTTGGTGGAAGTGAGCTGATGCCTCCTGAGGCTGTGTGCAGGGCACTGTGCTGGATGCGCGACATACATGGACTCCACTGTTAGCAGTGAGGAGATGAGCTCAGGGAGGTGAGGGGATGCTGCAGGATTGCTGCTTTGGGATGGAAACCCAAGGTTGGAGAGAATCTGTAGCCCAACATGCCTTGGATGACTCCCCTCAGATCTGAGCCACCTTTGGTGACCATCTCATGAGGTGGCCATCTCTCCAGGCTTCAGCACCTGTTGTGGAGGGCTGCTTGCTCCCAAGTGCCCGGTCCCACTCAGCACGGGGAATGTGTGTGCGTGTTCCTGTGTAAACCAAAAAGGCATACAGAGGGAAAGATGGTCATTTCCTCCATGCCCCTTCTCATCTTCCTCCTCAGAGGAAATCACCATTAGCCGTGAGGTGGGCATCTTTCCAATCATCTCCCCATGCATGTATACATCAGTCCTGCAGGCATGTACTGCTTTTTTTAATTTTTAAAAATTTTATATATATTTTACATCGTTCTTGTACAATGTAGGCTTTATCCTCTCAGGTGTAGTCACTATAAAATTCCTACTGCCGAGTCCTTTAAGAAACTGAAACCCAGAAGGGATGTAGTTTAGAGAGATAGTAACAGAACCAAATCTAGAACAGAGGTGTCCTAGTGGCCACACTTACTGTTCTATCCGGTATATTCTTTTTTTTCTTTTTTTTAAAGATTTATTTACCTATACATTCAAGAACTGGGGTACAGGCTAGAGGTGTAGGGGGTGAGAGGATTCACGAGAGACAGAGTGGGGAGCAGAACAGGCAGAATAAAAAATAAAATTCCCACTGCCAATTCACCCGTGTCCCATCACCATAGTCCCTTGTGCTCTTGCTCTCTCCCTCCGCCCCCGTTTTGATCGTTCACCCTCCTCCTCCCTTGCAGAATGCCTCTGATTTATAGTTGCTTGTTGATTTGTGGTTTTTAATTTATTATGATTATTTTCCCCTCAATCCCTTGTTTGTTTCCTCTACATTCCTCTGATAAGTGAAACCATCCAATATTTTTCTTTTTCTTTCTGGCTTAGTTCACTGAACATAATCTCTTCCAGCTCCACCCATGTTGTTGCAAATGGCATGAGTTTATCTTTTTTTTTTTTTTTAAGATTGATTTATACAAGAACTGGGGTACAGTGAGAGGTACGGGAGGGTGAGAGAATTCACCAGAGACAGAGCGGGGAGCAGAACAGGCAGACTGACCAAAGACACTGCTGAGGGGAGCAGCGGGCAGGCAAGACAGGCGAGGTCTGCTGTGCCATGTGGATTTCTCCCTGGCTGGCTGGGAATTGAACCCACACTGCAGAGGTTGCGGACAGCTTCACAGCGTGGCACTCAATCTGCTGCACCACCGGGAAGGCCTGAGTTTATCTTTTTTGATAACTGAGTAATATTCCATTGTGTATATATACCACATCTTCTTGATCCAGTCATTTATTTTTGGGCATTTGGGTTGCTTCCATAGCTTAGCTATTGTAAAAACTGCTGCAGCAAACATAGGAGTGAGTGCAGGTGTTCTTTTGAATTAATGTTTTTGTGTCCTTTGGGTAGATACCTAGGAGTGGAATTGGTGGGTCATATGGAAGCTCCATTTTTAGCAGTTTGAGGAACCTCCACACAGCTTTCCATAGTGGTTGGACCAGTTTGCACTCCCACCAGCAGCAGACATGTACTACTTTAGTGTGAGCAGGATCCCAGTACTGCTCTGTGACAGGCTCCTCACTCTGCAGTAACTGGAGGATGTCCTTTCAGATGCATATATGCACCGACCCCATACATCGACCTAGCAATAGAGCAGTTGTGCAATTGCCTTGTCTGGTGATAAGTTCTCTCCCTCACTCCTGTGCTCCCACTCTGTCTAGTTGGTTTACCTCCCAAATATAATCTTGGGATAGTTCTGACCACTTCCTTCCACCTCTGTCTTCCATCTCTTGTTTGGATGACTGTCAGTACCTCCTACCTACACACTCTCTTACCCCTGCCCTGTACTCTGTCCTGAACCAGAATGTAAGTTGGACCTGTCATTTCTCTGCTCACCATGCTCTGTTGAAAAGCCACAGCCTGCACTGGTCTTGGGGGCTCTTCGTGGTTGGTCAACCTGCTCTGTTTCTTGGACTACATCTCCTGCCACTTTCCCTTGTGTTTGCTCTGCCTCTGCTGCGCTGGCCTCCTTGCTGGTGTTTGAACATGTGATGTGTGCTGCTGCCTCCAAGCCTTGGGGTTTACCATTCATACTGTTGGAGTGTCCTTCCCAGAAAGCTGTGTGGAGCCCACCTTTGATTCCTTTCAGATTTGTGCTCAAATGCAGTGAAAGCCTTCCCTGACCACCCCTCTCTAGATTAATTTCTTAAAGTAATTAAAAAACATCAGGTACTCCCAAAGTCAAAGCAGCATTATACTTACTGATGGAATAATATTTTTTTTTTTCAAATTTACGGGATGAAAAAGACATCTGTTTAATTGGCCTATTTATGTACCTGTACTGCACTGATGGGTTGAGGAGAAAAAGAAGGCAAGACTGATTAGAGGTCCTTCGGGGTCAAAGAGTGTCCAGAGAGGCAGTGGTTCCACAAGCAAGCTGGAAAGAGGAGTGTGCGGGCAGAGGGTGATGTCTGAATGATGTTGACAGGGAGCTGCTGCTGATAGATGACAAGGTCCAGGCTGTGACTCTGGGTGGCTAAGAAGGAGTGCAGGAAGAGGACCCTGGAATGAGGTGGTCCAGGAGGCAGCAGTTAGTGTGTCGAGGTCCAACCATGTGCAGGTTGGCTGCCTAGGAGAAGGGTAGGGTGGGTTTGAGGGAAGGACGCTTGCCAGGTACCCAAGCCAAACGTGAATAAGTTGTCAGTCATTGGGTGAGACAGTGTGGAGGCCCTTTTAGGTAGAGAAGTAATGAGGTGACAGCAGAGAGGCCAGGGACTCTACTTCTCATTCCTGTGGCCCCAGGGAAGTGACAGCCTCCATGGAAAGCCAGAAGGCAGAAAGGCTTTTGAGCAGAGGCTAATAATATGGGAGGATTTTTATTTATTTATTTTTTAAATCATTAAGTTTATTTTTGTACATTGTTGTTCGTTTTTGTACAGCATTTAATTTCTCCCTGGTGTAGTTCTGAAGTTCTCCTACCACTCTAGCACCAGTGATCCATCACCACAGTCTCTTATGCTCTTCCCTGCCCTGTTTTTTTTTTTTTTTTTAAGATCATGTATTTTTTTTTTTAAAGATTTATTTTTATTTATTTATACAAGCACTGGGTACAGTCAGAAGTGCGGGAGGGTGAGAGAATTCACCAGAACCAGAGCGGGGAGCAGAGCAGGCAGAAGGACCGAAGGACACTGCTGAGGGGAGCGGGCGGCAGGAGAGGTCTGCGCGCCATGTGGGACCCTCCTCTGGTGGCCGGGGAGCAGCCGGGGATTGAACCGGTGCTGCAGAGGCCGCGGGCAGCTTTGCAACCCAGCGCTCAACCGCTGCGCCCCTGGGGAGGCCCTTCCCTGCCCTGTTTTGATCCTACTCCCTCCCCTGAAGGATGCCTCAGATCAATGGTCAGCTTATAAGGTCTGTCTTTTCCTGACCCTTTGTTTGGTTTCTCTATATTTCACACATAAGGGAAATAAACTAGCTGATATATATCTTTATCCTTCTGACTTATTTCTCTGAGCATAATCCTTTCCAGCTCCATCCATGTTGCTGCAAATGGCATGAGTTTATCTTTTTTGATTGCTAAGTAGTATTCCATTGTGTATATGTACCACATCTTCTTGATCCAGTCATCTATTTTTGGGCAATTATGTTGTTTCCATATCCTAGCCATTGTAAATAGTACTGCAATAAACATAGGAGTGCAGGTTTCCTTTCAAATTAGTTTTTGTGTCCTTTGGGTAGATTCTTAGGAGTGGAGTCACTGGATCCTATAGTCGATTTGTTTTCAGTGTTTTGAGGAACCTTCACACAGCTTTCCATAGTGAGTAGACCTGTTTACATTCCTACCAGCTGTGTAAGAGGATTTCTTTTTCACAACATCCTCACCAGCATCTGTTGTTTGGTTGTTGTTGTTTTTTAATATGGGCCATTCTCACCAGTATGAGTTAGTATATCATGTGGTTTTGATTTGCATTTCCCTGATTATAAGTGATGTTGAACAATTTTCATATGTATGCTGGCCATTTACATTTCTTTTTTGGAGGAGTATCTTTTTAGCTTTTCTGACAATCTTTTGACTGGGTTGTTTGCTTCGTTTTTGTTGAGTGTGTAAGCTTTTTGTAGATATTTGATATCAGTCTGAGCTCTATTTCTGGAAGGCCCAGTGGCAGACTGGGGTGTGAGGACCTCTGTCCTAGAAACTTACACATGAAGCATCCTAGTTGAAAATTTCAGACATTCTTAATAATATAGTATATTTCTAGCATTTTACACGGCATTTTATACAGCATTTCTCGGCACAGTTTACCAACATAAGTATAATTAGCATCTGATGGAGGCTCAAGAACTTGCTACTTTCCTTCTAAAAGTAGGTCTGGCTTATAAGGTCTGTCTTTTCCTGACCCTTTGTTTGGTTTCTCTTTATTCCACACATAAGGGAAACAAACCTTCTGATATTTATCATCATCCTTCCGACTTATTTCACTGAGCATAATCCTTCCCAGCTCCATCCATGTTGCTCCAAATTGCATGTGTTTATCTTTTTTGATTGCCGAGTAGTATTCCTCTGTGTGTGTGTGTGTGTGTGTGTGTGTGTGTGTGCGCGCGCGCGCGCGTGCGTGTGCGTGCATATGCCAGATCTTAATGATTCCTCCATTGTCTCAACTGGTGCGTCATTTTCCAAGTCTGAATGAAAACCCCTTTGGCGCTCAGTGACCCCCTCTTTCCATAGCTCACACCTGAGTTCATGAGCCCCATTTTTGGCTGGACTTACCCCACCCCATCAGCCTTTGAACAGCAGCACTGGCACAGACTTCATCACTTGACAGAAAGCCTATAAAATGCACAGCAGTTTTCTTAGTGCCTGTAGGTTGGTTTTATTTATTTATTTTTATCAGTAAAGGCGTTGTGATGGCAGTGGGGTGCCCAAGCTATTTGTCCTGCCTCCTCTGGATGCTGCCGACTGCAGCCCCTCTATGCAAGCTCTGCTGTGGGGGCAGGAAGTTGCTGATGCACAGCCATGAATCACAGTGTGAGAGCAGCTCATAATTGCCTTATATGTGTTTTCAGTTCTCAAATTTAAAACCATTTACTGCTGGGAACAGATGTTAAATTCAGGACGCTTGTCAATTGTTGGCGCTATACACAAAAAAGATGCTTAAAATTAGAAGCCTGATTGAATTTTAAGTACAGTGATCACAGTGGTTGGAACTGAAATAATTGAAATGGTAAACAGTTTATTATGGGAGATGTGAGTAAGCAACGGAAAGAGAAGTTGAACTTGAATTTGAAAACACATGATGCAAGTTATAATGGGGATTCTGCAATGATCCTTAAGTTAATTAATACTTGATTGTAACCAAAACACTCTAGTTGTACTTAAGGAACATGAATACCAAATTCATTCATAACTCAGGGGGTCACCAAAAAAAAAAAAACAACAACAAAACATGTGAAGTCAATAATGTCAGAATGACAACTGCCATGTATTGGGCATCTGCTATGTTCCAAATATTGGACGTGGACCTTTATAGAGTTAGACTGTTATCATCCAGGGCTGGGAAGGACCAGTAGTTTAGATGATTCTTTGCTTGGTATTTCTTTTTTTTTTTTTAAATTTAGAAGAACAGATTTATTAGGAAAAGGAGAAAGGCAAAAAGAGAGACACCTGCAGAGTTACAGGTGGGCAGGAAGGAGAGCTTGCCCACCTGCCCCACTTGCTGGTGGACTGTGCAGGGGCACGGTTCTGGGACCCACCTGGCTGCAGCCTGGCATGTAGTAGGCACTTGGTATGAAAGTGTGGGTTGAACCCCACCCAGATTCCCAGCCCGGGAAGGAATCACAGCAGGCGGCCCCTTTACTGCCTGCTGTCAATGGTGTCCACCTTGTGTTTCCTCTGCCTCCTGTATGCCCCAGGCTGTCCACGTGCACAGACGACTGGGAATAGGCATGTAGGGCAGGAGAAGCGACTGGAAGGTAAAATCTTAGAGCAGCGAGGGGTCTAGCCCAGCCTCAGCTGCCGATGTCCCTTGCTCAGGGGAAGATGCGTTGATGGAAAGAGGGATTTGTTGAAATTCGAGTGAGTTTATGTCAGGACTCAGTTTGCCTGTTTCCTTCTGAGATTTGTTCCTCAGGAATTTCTGGCTACATGAGAGGCTGCCGAGGCCGGCTTGTTTCCCATGGCTTTCACTGGTGGACGGTGAGCAAAGGGGATTTTAATTTGTTGCTTCAGTTTGAAATGAAACAAAAGATTTTCTATTTTTGCCTTGTTAAGTGCTTCACGCAGTGGTCAAGAGGATCATTCCCTAAAAGCTGTGTGTGAGGCCTGGCTCTTGCAGGAGGAATGCCATGCAAAGTGTCAAGAGACTGCCAGCTACCCTGGGAAAGTTCCTGGTAATGGTGAAAGATGAGACATCAAGTCTTCCCTATGCAGCCCCAGACGTGGGCCTGGTGGCCATAGGTGTTAACAGGCAAGTCATGTAGCTCAGGAAAGTCAGGGCCCTCACGTCTGGTTTCATTTAATGCGTCCCCTTATGAAAGTACATCTTAGAGGCATGTGTGTATGTGTGGGTTTTTTTTTTTAATTTTATTTTTATATTCCCCATACAATTGCAACCCCCTTATTTTGACCCCAGTCCCTCCTGGCTAACAGGAACTTAGTGATTAAGACAGAAGACAGAGCTAGATTTGAATTCAGGTTCTGTCACATACTAGCACTGTGACCTTGTTATGTTGCCTTCTTCTCTGGGCCTTGGTTTTCTCAGCCTTGAATTGGGGATGCCAGCCCCAGCCCCCTGGGGTGGTTGTGAGGAAACAAGTGCTCACCACAGGTCTGGCACATCATGAATGTTTTTTGTTTTTTTTTTAAAATTTATTCATGCATACAAGAGCTGGGGTGTAGGCCAGAGGTGTGGTGGGGGAGAGTATTCACCAGAGACAGTGTGGGGAACAGAAAGGCAGATTGGCTGAAATACACTGCTGAGGGGAGCAGCGGGCGAGACAGGAGAGGTCTGCTGCGCCATGTGGGTAGCTCCCTGGCTGGGAATTGAACTCATACTGCAGTGGCTGCGGACAGCTTGATAGTGCTGAGACTTAACCCCTTGCTCCACCAGAGAGGCCCTCATCACAAATGTTAACTAGAGGAGGGGTAAGGTTTTTGTTCAGTTGTTTGGAGCCCTGAGTTCTCATGACTTTAGAGTTCAGTCTCTCACGTGCTACTAGGCAGACTCTGGGCTCATCAGTCTCTTCTTCCCAGAGTAAAATCATCATCAGGGATTATGAATCTGGGAGTAATTTTGTTTGTGACCCAGTGAAAGGACTTGGAGAGGGCGTTCCCCCCAGCTTGGGGATGTCGTTGTTCCAGGTTACCCCTGCCTCATCATGACATAGCCTTGAAAGAAGACAAGTGGCTCATATGGCTCAGGGTTTTGTCTGTGGTTGGGCAGGTCAGAAAGGACCCTCTTATGGCAGTTGGGTGACCTGTGGGTTCCTCAGCAGGAGCATGCTCCTGGTGCTGTGCGTGGTGAGGTGTGTGTGCACGTGTGTGTGGTGTGCATGGGGTGAGGTGAGTGTGTGGTGTGTCTGCACACATAGGGGCCTGGGGCTGGCTGAGCTGGCTAGTGTTGCTGCTCTGACAGATGTTCTTTCATTTAGAAATTCACTTTGGGGTCTTTAGTCCAAAAATTTGAGATAAACAGTTACTGCTCCAAGATTCATACTCCACATGAAAACCTCTTTATTAGCAATCTGATTTAATGGGCAGATAAACCAGCGTCCTGCAGGTCGTCATTTGCCGCGGCTTGAACACACTTCGTCAGATAATGGTGTGAGCAGGGACTGGGCTACCGTCCTGTGAGGTCTCCAAGTTGCTCCTCAAGCAAAGGGGATGTTGTTTATTAAAGTGTTTACTGGTGCTCTCGCCTGTCCTCTCTGTCCCAGTCCTGCTGGTTTTGGTAGCACATAAGCAAAATGTGCTTGAGAAGAGATGAGAAGAGGGAGGGAGAAGAGCCAGGTCTGGAAGTTGGGCTCTGCATTTTGTTTGCTCTGTGACTGCTGTTTTCTTTCCCTGGCTTGATACCCTTACTCCTGCCGCGCACCGTGCGTTATGGAAAGGTCCCTCATCGCCACTCCAGCTGCAGGCACTTTCCAGCTTCGTGGAGGAGAATGGGAGATCAGGGAAGCTCTGAATTGCCTGTGATGAAAGTGCTTGAAGCTCCCGAAGATTTCTATTCATCCCCCAGACAGGGACAGAGAGTCTGTGAGAAGGCGGCCACACTGAATTGGTTCTTCGGGGGTTACGGCATTGTCAGCGGAAATAAGATGCAGTGTTTATCAAAGTCCCCTCATGTTTTGCCTCCCGGGATCTCACTTCTCACAGATGTTTGGTTTCTCCAGAACTTACCAGGTTCTGGAGAAGTCTGGAGGAGGCAGGCGAACACTGCTGAAATGCCCATCATGGGGATAGATGTGTCCCTGCTCAGGGCACAGGGCCCTGGTGCTCTTGTCAGCCTGCTCCATCTTGCATCTGTAGTGTCTCCCCTCAAAAGTCGTGGTACTTAGCATTCTTAAAACAAGTGAGGAATATAAAAGATCTTAAAATGAGCCAAAGCAGAATAAGTATTGAATTGAGTTCTCTGTGACTTTGTAACATCTTCTGTATCTTGATCTGTATTTCCATATTGTAGCTCGTTATTTTTCCCATATTCCTACATCCTCTCAGCGTGCTGTGACTTGCTCTAGTAAAGTGGAACTGAAGTCAGGACTCGCAGTTGCCCACTGGCCACAGGGACACTTTTTTTTGGTGATACCTGACTGGTTAACAGATGGAATTCTGGCTATAGATTTTTTTAGGGCTCACAGTTGTCTTCACAATAATTCACAATGCAAGCATGGCTGTTCATCTGTAAAACCTGTCTAACCTCACAGATTCCCTCAGACACATCCCTGGATTTAAGGAAGGGTTCACAGATGTGTGTGTTTGGCTCTCCATTCCCCTGCTCCAGAACCTTCTTCCTGGTGTCAGGAGCAGTCCTGGGTCTTAGTGGGGGGGAGTGGGCCTAGCCTGGCAGTGTAGGCCATTGGGGGCCACTCTGTCAAAGCTCAGGGAATACTGTTGCCTTGTTAGGAGGTTGTACACAGTGACTGGTCACAAGTCTGTAGAGATAATTTGTCTCTGGATGGGGTTTGCAAGGACACCAGAAATGTCTCTTATTCTGTCACCAGAAATACTGTCACCACCAACATGATTTCTGTTCAGCTTCTTAGAGCTCTGGTACCTCCCACCCAAATCTCATATCTGGAAAACCCTTCCATCCCAGGCATAGCTTGTCACTCTATCTTGGGGTGACCAGAGAAAGCTAGCCCTCAGTCTCACAGGAGCTGTGTCTGACCTTGGGTTAGGTGCTCTGGCTGGTTGCAAGTTCCTGGCAAACCCTAATCCCAGAGAAGGGAAGGTGAGGGTGAGAGGCTCGGCGCTGTGGGGAGACAGCAGGTCTCTGCTCCCTGTGCTCTCGCTGTGCCCCCACCGGTCCCGACGTCCCTTAAGATGTGCACATCGGCTTGGCCCGGCCTCCTTTGTGGCCCTTGCCTCTTTAGCTCCATATTGGCCTCTACCAGACCCTCCCCAGCTTTTATGCCTCAAAAAAGTGTCTCAGACACATCTCTCTTCCTGCTGTAAGTCCCATTTTTCCCTCTTGGGGTTTCCAGGGGCTCTCTGGGGCCTGGAGGAAGTATGTGTCTGTGTGCAAAGGGGCCAAGCTTCGGGCAGGGGAGTGGCTCAGCTCGGAAGACCCACTTTACCTCAGTGTCCCTGTGCCGCCTCAGTGGAGGAGCACCAGCCCTGTACTCGGGAGACCTGATGTGAAGGTAGAGCTTCCAGGACAGGTGCTTATGGTGACCAATCCTAACCCCAACTGCTCTTTTGTGGTGGGCTGCCAGAACCCTTTTGGTGGTACTTGTGTGAGGTCCCTCTCTCCAGACTGATAACTCAAGCTGCTGTGTCTTGCCTGCAGACCTCGGCCGTGTGATGCCTAGTTACTGCCAAGGTTCAGGAAGATCCCCGGATGAAGGATATTTGAGGATAGGGCTGAGGACACCAGTGTTTTCACTCAGATCTAGTAAAAACTGTCCTGGGTAGACAAAAACTTTCCTCCAGCTCCAGAAGCTGAAAACAAGATAGTCAAGACAAATTCCTTTGGTGTTCACATTTGAGGTGGGAGGTGGAGATCATCAAATCCTCTCCACGTGCCACACACTTGCTGGGCTGCAGGTCTGTGGGCTTCTGACCCAGGATGTCCCTCCAGCTGGAGTTCAACACCGTCTGACACATGGGAGCACGGAGATTCAGCTAATGCCTGTAATTTCCAGAAGAGTCAATTTAGGTGTCACAATAGGACTGTGGAATTGGAATGAAGAAAGTGCCTAAGGGGCTGGTGAGTGTCTTCAAAGGAAACTGGGGTTTCAGGCACAGCTTTTTTCCCCCATTGTATTATTTTTAGTTGAGGTAACGTTGGTTTACAAAACCGTATATGATTTAGAGGTGCAGGTTCACACCCCTTCGGGTGTATTTTACCACACCATGCCCACCACGAAAGCACCCATAGGCCCCCACCGCAGTCCACTGGAACCCTCCCCCCACGCTCCCCCTCTAGTGGCTGCAATTCTACAGAAACCCTACAGCTTTCTAGGGTTTGTTTTGGCTTAGTTTTTCTGTTTCAGGCACAGATTTTATTTTTTATTTTTAAAGATTTGTTTGTTTATACAAGCACTGGGTACAGTCAGAAGCGCGGGAGGGTGAGAGAATTCACCAGAGCCAGAGTGGGGAACAGAACAGGCAGACTGACGAAACACACTGCTGAGGGGAGCAGCGGGCGGCAGGAGAGGTCTGTGCACCATGTGGGACCCTCGCCCCGGCGGCCTGGGATTGAACTGGCGCTGCAGAGGCTGCGGGCAGCTTCACAGTCCAGCATTCAACCCCTGTGCCACCAAGGGAGGCCCTCAGGCACAGATTTTAAATGGACCAAGATTTACAAAGATTTCAAATTGCCCAAGAAGTGGGCTGTCTCTGGCTCTCCTTAAATGCTGGACCCTGGCCTGGGTCTCCACCCGGCTGAGAAGAACTGTTACAGTGTCCTGTCTGAAGGCTTCTGGGTCAACCTGCAGGCCCCAGTTCCTCAGCCTGGGAGTAGGACGCTTCTCTGTGGGTGTGAGGTTTCCTTCCCTGGGACAGACTCTCCTGTGGCCTTTTGCCCTTCTCACACAGGCTTGGTCCCAGGCAGCGACAGTCCTGAGAGGGTTGGGGGCAGGGAGGTGCCCCAGGTAGAAGAGCGTGTGGCCTGGGAGAGTGGACGTGAAGTTATGAAGTTAAATTTGACACGGGAATGTCCAGAACAGAGTCAGAGGCCATTAGGAGAGGAGAATTTAAGCACATCAGCCATACATGACTGGTGACTCAAATTTAGCACCATTAAGTGTCACCAGCCTCCTGCCACCTGGAATTGGGGAGTTTGGACAGACAGCCCCCTCCCCACTCCAGCCTTCTCACAAAGACTGATAAAACACTTTGGGAACCCAGCTTTAATGGGGACATCTTTGACATCCGTCCCTTTTACATGTTTTTCTTTCCCCTTTTAAAGAATTTTACTGGTTTACCCATAGGAGGCAGTTCTGTGTGTAAAGCTTCATACTTTTCTTTCCACACTGGAATACCTGCGTAAGCGGTGTTCCTCCCGAATGGCAGCTCCCGGAAGGTCACAAGTAAAAGCCTTGTTTCACCTGCAGATGAAGTTCTGATTCACGGTTGAATTATTCTTTAACAGGTAGGGGCAGCTCCTGATTGCATACTTACGTTCTTTATAGGTTCTTCTTTTAATGTAGGGAGTTACAAGAATGAAAAACAGTAAGTTGTCATCTTCCCATCCAGAAAAGTTCTGTTGATGGAACTTAAAATACTAAACAAAACATTAAAAGGTTATTTTCTGTTTTTTGATTGATTTGACATTGATCACAACACTGTAATGATTCAAAGGTATTATTAAAAGTTATAAATGCACACTCTTCTGACGCATGTTACACCATGCCTGCCGCCAAGGAACGCTCCACCCTAATTCTCCATCTTCTCCACCCGCCCCTCTGGGAACCTCAGCTCTACAGTGAGATTTCTTGGGTTTGTCATGTCTGTTCCTTTGATTTGTTTTTCTGTATGCCACATATGAGTGAAATCATTTGGTATTTATTCTTCTTCTCATTTATTAATCCTCTCCAGTTTCATCTTTGTTGTCACAAATGGTAAGAGTCCATCTTTTTTTTTTTTTTTGAAGATTTATTTATTTATGCATACAAGAGCTAGGGTGTGGGCCAGAGGGGTGGGGTGGGGTGAGAGGATTCACTAGAGACAGAGTGGGGAGCAGAACAGGCAGATCCACTGAAATACACTGCTGGGGGGCATAGCGGGCGAGACAGGAGAGGTCTGCTGCTCCATGTGGGTCACCTCCTTAGCTGGGGATCGAACTTGTGCTGCAGTGGCTGCAGATTGCCTCATAGTGCTGAGACTTAACCCCTTGTACCACCAGAGAGGTCCAGATTCCATCTTTCTTAAAAAAAACTGAGTAGTATTCCACGGTGCATATTTACCACATCTTCCTAATCCACTCATCTGTTGTTGAGCATTTAGGTTGTTTCTATAACTTGGCTATTGTAAATAGTGCTGCTATGAATATAGGGGTGCATATAACCCTCTGAATTAGTGTTTTAGCATTCTTTTTGAACTTAAAAATTTTTTTTAAAATATTTATTTATTTATACAAGCACTGGGTACAGTCAGAAGCGTGGGAGGGTGAGAGAATTCACCAGAGCGGGGAAAAGAACAGGCAGACTGACGAAACACACTGCTGAGGGGAGCAGTGGGCGTGCCACGAGAGGTCTGTCACGCCATGTGGGACCCTCGCCGGCCGCCAGAGATCGAACTGGCGCTGCAGAGGCTGCGGACAGCTTTTCAGCCCAGCGCTAAACCGCTGCGCCACCAGGGGAGGCCCTGAACTTTAAAATTTTTAATCTTTATTCTTCATATTCTCAGTAACTATTATTAAGTACTGCTAGATTTTTATTCTTTATATATTTTACATCATTATTGTTTTTGTACAGTTTGCTTTCTTGTTTCAGCATTCTTCAGGGAGATGCCTAGGAGTGGATAGCTGGATCTATTTTTATTTTCATTTTTAATTTTTTAAAATATATTTTATTAAGTTTTATTTTATTATACATACAAGAGCTGGGGTACAGGCCAGAGGTGTGGGGGTTGAGAGGATTCATCAGAGACAGAGTGGGGAACAGAACAGGCGGATCTACTGAAATACACTGCTGAGGGGAGCAGACAGCGAGTCAGAAGAGGTCTGCTGTGCCATGTGGGTAGCTCCCTGGCTGGGTAATTGAACTTGTGCTGCAGAGGCTGCAGAAAGCTTCATAGGTTGCGTCTTAACCCCTTGCGCCACCAGGGAGGGCCAGATATATAATTCTTGGGGTAATCCGCAAATAAATTGAGAGAGTAAATCCTAGTGGTGGAGCTACTAGGTCAAAGAGTGTATGAATTTTATTTTGATAGATGTCAGCCTGTGGTTGTCGAGCAATTCTGAGTAAAATCTGTGGAACTTTTTCCTGGGCTCGAACCCTTACTTTGATTACTTTATAAACTGCTTCTTTAACTATCACTGAGACTTTTATTTCAGTTAACTCCATGATCCAGCCAACGTGTCCATGTGCACACTTCCCTGTGTATGTGGGCAATGTTCTAGGACATTGTTCTCCAAAAAATTCTTTGGTAATCCCCTGTGTTGTCAGAGGAAAACATGAAGAGGCTAAAATAAAATACTACAGTTTATTTGAGATTTTGCAATTGCAAATCAGAGAATATAATTAACAGGTAACAGCCTGCTAGAGTCTCTGTTTAAAGGTTTTTTTTTTTTTTAAAGGACAAAAGAGGGAAGATAGATTTGTAAAAATTGTTTATTAAGAATTAGAATTGATTATAGATTATTTTCCTTAGAGTTCCATTGCTTTTAGTTAAACTGGCCTTGGTTACTATGGAGAGAAGATAAAGAAAAAAACAACCTTTGTATAGAGAAGGCCATGCTAACTGGAAACCGGTTTTTGCAAGTCAGTAAATAGCTTTTTTTATTTTTTAAATTATTTACGCATACAAGAACTGAGGTGTAGACCAGAGGTGCTGGGGGGTGAAAGGATTCACCAGAGACAGAGTGGGGAGCAGAACAGGCAGATCTACTAAAATACACTGCTGAGGGGGGCAGCAGGAGTGAAAGGAGAGGTATGCTGTGCCATGTGGGTTAGCTCCCTGGTTGGGGATAGCCTTGATGGAGCTGAGACTTTAACCCCTGTGCAACCAGGAAGACCCCAGTAAATATCCTTTTTGTTTTTTTTTTAAAGATTTGTTTATTTATGCATACAAGAACTGGGGTACAAGCAAGAGGGTTGGGGGGTAAGAGGATTAACCAGAGACAGAGTGGGGAACAGAACAGGCAGATTGACTGAAATACTGCTGAGAGGAGCAGTGGGCAAGTCAGGAGAGGCCTGCTGTGCCATGTGGGTCACCTCCCTGGCTGGGGATTGAACTCGTGCTTCAGTGACTGCGGATAGCTTTTAAAAGTTAAATGTGCAGCAGGATGGAGTTTCAGGTACAAGATGGTGGGTTTAGTCTGCCTCAAACATCCCTTTTCACGCCAGTGAGAAAGAAATAGAATGGAGTGACCCAGTGTACACATCCACATAGGAATCTTACATGAATATTTCAAGAAATTATATTTGTTCGTATTACATGTCTTGCATGGGGATGTTTCCTAGGTTACTCTGTTCTGTTTCATTTGAGATAAAAGCTGATTGCTAATCACTCTTTTCCATAGCTCATGAATGGATCTTAACCTACCCAGACAGCTTCTAGATCTGTGCCTTTTAACCTACAGCGTCATGTCATGGGCTAGCTCACCAATTTGGCCAGTGGGGTGAACTCATTGTCATGACAAAGTCTACCATTCTGTAAGAATGGTAAAAATCTAGAAATGGACACTTTTGCCAGCCATGTCAACTTTATATTACATAAAGGTTCTGTGTATGCTTCCCTCAATGGTTATATTGTAAAGTACAATGTCAAAACCAGAAAACTGGCATTGGTACAGTGTGTGTGTGTGTGTGTGTGTAGTTGTCATTTTAACAGTTGTGCATATTTTTATGAACACTGTTGCCGCTGGGACACAGAACTATTCCAGTGCTAAAAGATCTCCCTTTTGCTTCTCCTTCCAGTCACACCCAGACTCTTTACCTCAACTATACTAACCTCAGACCACTAATTTATTTTCCATCTTTACAATTCTGTCATTTTGAAAATGTAATATGAAAGACTTGTAGTGTTTGACCTTTGGAGATTGTATTCTTTTTTTCAAAGATTTATTTATTATTTATACAAGCACTGGGTATAGTCAGAAGCGTGGGAGGGTGAGAGACTTCACCAGAGCCAGAGCGGGGAGCAGAGCAGGCAGAAGGACCGAAGTACACTGCTGAGGGGAGCAGCGGGTGGCAGGAGAGGTCTGCGCGCATGTGGGACCCTCGCCTGGCTGCCGGGGAGCAGCCGGGGATCGAACCAGTGCTGCAGAGGCTGCAGGCAGCTTTGTAACCCAGCGCTCAACCGCTGCGCCACCGGGGAGGCCCTGGAGATTGCCTTTTGCATGTAGCATCATGCCCTTGAAGTCCGTTGCATGCTGTGGTGGTGATAGTGATCGGTGCTATATGTACCAACCATGAACTCACTCCTTTTTATTGTTGAGTAGTGTTCCATACTATGGCTGTTTCATGGTTTTACCATTCAGCTATTATGGGAGGTTGGGTTGTTTCCAATTTTCACCTCTTGTAAATCTGCCAAGAACAGACACGTTTAAGTGTTGTGTGGATATGTTTTTGTTTCCTGGTGTTGGGTCAAGTGCAGTTGCTGGGTCCTATGATTAAGTACATTTTCAGCTTTTTAAGATACTACTTGCCAGAGTGGCTTTCCACTGCACATTCCCATTAGCAATGTACAAAAATGTGGAAAAATTTCTCTACCCTTGTTAGCATTTGGCAATGTCACTATTTATGTCTCTGTTATAGGAGGTGTGGAGATAGCTCATTGTGGTCTTGATTTGTGTTTCCCTCATGGCTAATAATGTTGAACTTCATGTGTTTATTTGCCATCTGTATATCTTTCTTGGTGAAATGTGTCTTCATTGTACTGTTTTTATTTTGAAAGTGACATATTAGTCTACTGGGAAGGCACAGTGTTTTTTGGTACTTTTTGATGCTGATTGTAGACTAACAATTGTAGACTAACAACTGACACTTAGGATATTCAGACTTAACAAAGTGATTAAACTAATCGCTTCATATTTTCACAAGTTTTTTTTTTTCTGTGCTTATTTCCCCAGTACCTTTGTAAATTTATATTACTAAACTTAATCTTTTATGCCATTTAGATGAGCAACAGTAGATCCTGCTCTTTTAATCTGCTTTTGTCTGAGGCTGAGCATCTTTTCATAGGTTTTTGGCATTTGTATTTACTCTTCTAAGAATTACTTCTGCCACTTTTATTTTTTTTTTTAAATTTTAAAAAGATTTATTTATTTATGCATACAAGAACTGGGGCACAGACCAGAGGTGTGGGGAGTGAGAAGATTCACCAGTGACAGAATAGAGAACAGAACAGGCAGATTGACTGAAATACACTGCTGAGGGGAGCAGAGGGCGAGTCAGAAGAGGTCTGCTGTGCCATGTGGGTAGCTCCCTGGCTGGGGATCGAACTCATGCTTCAGTGGCTGCAGACAGCTTCATAGGTTGTGTCTTAACCCCTTGTGCCACCATGGAGGCCCTACTTCTGCCACTTTTAGAGAATATTTTAGTATTCTTTGCCATCTCCTCTCAAGGCAAATTATAGTGAAACCTAAGTATCCTTTGAATTCTAGCCTATTCCTTAACATTTCACCCCAAATTTTAGTAACTTCAAGCAACCACCATTTATCCACATGTCTGGAGAGTTCAGCTGACTGGGACTGACCTGTGAACACCCAGCAGCATGGCTGTGGTATGGGTTCATTTGGATGGCCTGGATAGGCATGGCCTAGCTCTTCTCCACTTATTCTTTCATTAGGATACCTTGGGAATATTCTCATCATGAGTTCTAGAAAAAATTTTCAGGTTCCACTATTTTGGCCAGGATTTCATTTCTAGGTACGTTGGGAATAATGAGTATCCCTTGATGGACACCCAGTTCTGCTCACTGGAAGTTGCTTTCTAGTCCTTTATGTTCTAAGCCCCTCTGTTCCATCCTCTGAGATGTCCTTCCTTTCCCATTATCCTTCTTAGCCATCCTAATGTCTGGAAACTATTACCTTGAATGAAAAAAGGATAAACACTACCCAAAGAGAAAATACTCCTTTGAGCAATTTCTCAGCTTTTTTTCCTTTTTATAGGCTTTTTAAAATGTTGAATAACATCATCCCAGCCTGGAAGCTCTTATGTTCATTATCCTTAGAAATCTTGTGGTTTTTCTATGCATCTGATTCTGTTGCATTTCATCCATTGTCTACAAGCCACACACATAATTTTTTAAAGAACTTTGACTTTTCTAGGCTTAATCATTGCTACTCTAGACATATCAGACAGTGTTCTTAAGATTTCTAGATCCCCCTCTGTCTAGCTGAGACCTATAAAGCCACAACATAAGCATTTATTCAGCCTTTTGCTTATGTCAAGTTTTCTATGGACCACGGCCAAAGCAAATCAAGTCGCTGTGCCCAGAGTCAGAAGGGGCAGATATACAAAAGGGCATGGACTCAAGGAAGTGCAAGAAAGGGAGGCATTGATGCAATCCATATACAACAAAAGGTAATTTTCAGAAGTTTGATATGGTATCTTGTGTGTATGTATGTGTGAACATAAGTGTTATGTACTGTACAATATGAAACTTATTTTTACTCAGTAATCTCTTTTGGCAATCTGTTCCTTTTAACTGCTGTAAGAATTTCATTGTGTGAGTATGAAGCATTTAATTTAGCCATTTGTGTGATGAATAAATATTCATATTATTTCCAGTGTTTTCACTATTACTGTGTATCAGAATTTGAGATGTACCGTTTTTCTCATTTTTAAAAAAGATTTATTTTTATTCATGCGTACCAGAGCTGGGGTGTAGTCCAGAGGTGGGGGGTGGTGAGAGAATTGAGAATTCACCATAGACAGAGTGGGGAGCAGAATAGGCGGAGCAGCAGGAAAGATAGGAGAGGCCTACTACCTGGCTGTGGATCGAACTTGTGCTGCAGAGGCTGCGGATAGCTTCACAGTGTGGAGACTTACCCCCCTTGCACCACCAGGGAGGCCTCCTCTTTATCTCATTTTAGCTTTGCTAAGACTCATGATGACATACGATTATTGTGCAGTGCTACTACTTTATTAGTACATAGAAAAATGATATACTTTGTAATTGTCTTAGATTTGATAAAACTTGGCATAAACATTGATGAACATCCTGCTTGGATTGATCTCTAAATCAGTTGTACCCATCTATACTCACCATTGCCTTCCATCCTTGCCAATTATGGGTACACTCTTAGACTTTTTCATGTTTTGCCAGCATGATAAAAGGGAAATGGTATTTCACTGCAGCTTTAAGTGTTTTTCTCCATCACAAGTTAGGTTAAACATCACTTGACATTTACAGCCATCTACATTTCCTTTCTGTGAATTGCCTTTAAATTCATTGCATATTTTTTATGGGGATTTTTTCTTATTGATTTGTAGGGACTCTTTATACATTAAAGATTCTTATCTTTTGTTAGTGCATTGCAAATATCTTCTTAACATCTGAAGTTTATCTTTTCACTTATTTTTCTTTTCTGTATAGATAATTGAAATGTTAATGGAGTTGACTTAAAAATCAATCTTTCTGATCTTGCTTAAAAAAATCTTTCAGTACTATAACTTCAGTACTATTACTCTTCCTAAGTAGCAAATACTATTTACTGAGTAGTTACTGTGTTCGAAGTGTTTTGCATATATTATCTCATTCAGTTATCACAACAACCCTTTTGGATTATTATTATTAACACCATCCTACACCAGGAAAAAGGTGTTAAACTATCCTGGGGTAGGTTGAGTAATGCCCTCTCCCTCCCACAAAGATAGTCACCTCCTAATGTCTGGAAAATATTACCTTGAATGACAAAAGGATGAACATTACTTCATGTTGCAAACAATCTGATTATCCTTGAGGTGGGGAGAGTATTTAGGATTACATAGCTGTGCCCCACATACAACCACAAGTATCCTTATGGGGGTGGGGAGAGCTCTTTTGATTCGCAAGAGAGGCCAAGATCAGAAAGGTGCAGCCACAAGCCAAAGGATGCCTATTTGCCACCAGGAGCTGGAAGAGGCAAAGAACAGTTAACAGATTTTCATGTTATTATCTATGTGGTTTTTCTTTTTAATGCATTATCTGCTATCCATCTTTTTATTGGGTTATCTTTTTTCTAGGAGGTCTTTATTAGGTTGGAAGCTTTGATAGATGAGAAAGGCACTTTTCAGTATATGGAATGACTTTTCACATTGGTTACGTTGTTTTTGCTATTCACCCTTTACATTTTTATTTAGTCAAATTTATTTTTTATTCATATATATCTTTTTGTCAATTAGGAAGACTTTTTCTAAGTTGACATTTCCCCCCCAAATTTTGACATTTAATATTAGGTCTTTCATTGTACATTTTCATTTATTTCTGAGAATAATGTATGGGCATAATTTTATTTTTCTCAAAAGGGAAACTCATTGGCCTCAATAACATTATTAAAAGGTCAATTTTTTTCTCTTAGTGATTTAAAATGCCTCTGTGTATGCATGATTCCATTTCTGAGCTCAAGTACATTATTATGGTGTATTTATCCTTACTCTAAAGTAAACAGTATAATTTTCTATGGTATTATGCTTTACTGTTTGGTAGGGCAAACCCTCTCCTTTTCTTTTTTTTTTTTATTATTTTTTTTATAGAGGCATGTTTTATTTATTTATTTATTTATTTGTTTGTTTGATGGTTTGTTTATACATGCACTGGGTACAGTCAGAAGCGCGGGAGGGTGAGAGAATTCACCAGAGCCAGAGCGGGGAGCAGAGCAGGCAGAAGGACCGAGGTACACCGCTGAGGGGAGCAGCAGGCGGCAGGAGAGGTCCGCGTGCCATGTGGGACCCTCCTCCGGTGGCCGGGGAGCAGCCAGGGATCGAACCGGCGCCGCAGAGGCCGCAGGCAGCTTCGCAACCCAGCGCTCAACCACCGGGGAGGCCCCCCTCTCCTTTTCTTTACCAAACTTATTGTGTATATTTACATTGTAAAAAAATAAAAAGTTACTTATAGAGTAGTTTTAGAGCAGTGAGGTTTTAAGTAATATTGAAGGGACGGCACACAGACAGCTTATACAGCCTTCTCATAGTTGCCATCCACCACCAGGGTGCTACATATATTCCAGCTGATGAACCTACATTGACATGTCCTAATCACCCAAAGTCCATAGTTTACACATTTCACTTTTGATGTTCTATATTTTGTGGGTTTGGATACAGGGATAATGACCTGTATCCATTATTACTGTATCATACAGAGACTTTTACTGCCCTGAAAGTTCTGTATGTTCTACCTGCCTCTCCCCAGCCTCTGACAAGCATAGATTTTTTTTTTTAAGATTTATTTATTTATGCATAGAAGAATGGAGGTGTATGCCAGAGATGTGAGGCGGGGGGTTTCACCAGAGATAGATCAGGCAGATTTACTGAAATGCACTGCTAAGGGGAGCAGCAGGCAAGACAGGAGAGGTGTGCTGTGCAATGTGGGTCAGCTCCCTGGCCGGGGATCAAACTCAGGCCGTAGGGGTGATAGTGCTGAGGCTTAACCCCTAGGTTAAGGGAGGCCCCAGATCTTTTTATTATCTCCATAGTTTTCTTTTTCAGAGTGTCATATAGTTGGATTCATACAGTATGTAGCCTTTTCAGATTAACTGTCACTTAGTAATGTGAATTTCAGTTCCCAATATAAACTTGATAGCTTATTTCTTTTTAGCACTGATTAATATTCATCATCTGGATGTACCACAGTTTTTTAATTTATCTGCTGAAGGATATCTTGTTTGCTTCTAAATTTTGGCAGCAATGAATAAAGCTGCTACAAACATCTGTTTTCTGGTTTTTATGTTGATAAAAGTTTTGAACTCCTGGGCCTCCCTGGTGGCGCAAGGGGTTAAGATGCAACCTATGAAACTATTCACAGTCACTGCAGCATGAGTTTGATCCCCGGCCAGGGAGCTACCCACATGGATCAGCAGACCTCTCCTCTCACTCACCCGCTGCTCCCCTCAGCAGTGTATTTCAGTCAATCTGCCTGTTCTGTTCCCCACTCTGTCTCTGGTGAATCCTCTTACCACTACCCTCCAACCTCTGGCCTGTACCCCAGTCTTGTATGCATAAATAAATCTTTAAAAAGTTTTGAACTCCTAAGGGTAAATACCAAGGAACATAATTGCTGGCTCATGTGCTAAGAGAATGTTTGCTTTTGTAAGAAGTCACCAAACTTTCTTGCATAGTGTCTGCACCATTTTATATACATTTTAGAATCACCTTATGCAATTCCTTGAAAAATTGTGTTCATATTAAATTTGTGGTTACAGTGATTTTATAGACTTTTTGAGAGAATTGATAATTTTGTCATAATTTTTCTAGTCTCAAAAATTGTTTATTTCTATAGTTAATTTTTATTACCGTTGTGTTATTTCTTGCACGTTTCTCATTAGGTATATTCCAAGGTACTTTATGGGACAGATATCTTGTTTTGGCTATGATATTATAAATGCTTAATGGTAGTATATAGTAGCTGTCAACTTTTTGTCATACTGAAGTTGGATTTTCTTACAGTCACCTATATACTTAGTTGCGTCGGAGTTTGAGTCACGGTAAGGGAATTTTCCCCCATTTTCCCAGCTCTTGAGATTATTCACTTCCTTTTTCCCTAATCCATGCATGATTTCATTTTTTTCCCCCCAGATACGTGATTTGCTTGAAACTTATCTAGTTGATCTAGTTTTATCTTTTTGGAGCTGATCTAGTTTTATCTTTTTCATGACTGTACAGTGTACCAACACCAGTTTTTTTTCTGTAAGGCCTGTCTTTTTTCACATGATTTGAGAAACTCTTTTTTTTTTTTTAAAGATTTATTTATTTATTTACACAAGCACTGGGTACAGTCAGAAGCGCAGGAGGGTGAGAGAATTCACCAGAACCAGAGGGGAGAGCAGAGCAGGCAGAAGGACCGAAGTACACTGCTGAGGGGAGCAGCGGGCGGCAGGAGAGGTCTGCGCACCATGTGGGACCCTCGCCTGGTGGCCGGGGAACGAACCAGCGCTGCAGAGGCTGCGGGCAGCTTTACAACCAGGCGCTCAACCACTGCGCCACCAGGGAGGCCCGAGAAACTGTCTTAATGTGAACTAACTTTTCATACTTTTGGGTTTCCTCTCTGTTCCACTGGTTGTCTGCCTAGTCATGCATGGTGCCACACTGCTGTAACCACAGGGGCTTTGTTACAGGTTTCCCTGTTAGGTAGGACTGATGTGGGTGTGTGTCAGCGTCCTCTTATTTTGCAGACACTTTTCTGTCTTCAGTTGTGGGACATGTTTAGTGGTTCTTCCCCCTTCCCTCTACTTTTCCATCACTAATTTTCTTACTTAGTTTCTATCTCTAGCCGTTGGTCACCTGGCCTGGTAGTTTCTGGCCTCTGATAAATTCTTGAGATGTGTCCATGCTGCAGCTCAGTCTTTCTTTTTTTTAAGATTTATTTATGCTACAAGAGCTGGGGTACAGTCCAGAGGTGTGTGGGCCTGGGGTGAGAAGATTCAGCAGAGACAGAGTGGGGAACAGAACAGGCAGATTGACTGATATACACTGCTGAGGGGAGCAGTGGGCGAGTCAGGAGAGGCCTGCTGCGCCATGTGGGTAGCTCCCTGGCTGGGGATGGAATTCATGCTGCAGTGGCTGTGGACAGCTTCATAGCTTGTGTCTTAACCCCTTGTGCCACCAGGGAAGCCCTGCAGCTCAGTCTTTCTATTGAGTCTTTTTAATATCAGTAGTTTACTTTTTATTAAGACAGGTGCTTTTTTCATAACCCATTCTTTTTACTTACTGGATGTGCTATCCTCATATTTTTCTAAGTATGTAAGACAGTCTCAGGATAAAAAATCCTGTCCTGATTGCTCTGCTGACTTGTTTTCCCTCTGGCTGAACTCTCCTGTTAGCTAAGTGTGCTGGTTCCCTTTCCACCAGCTAACTATTTGGGATCCCAACCCCCTCTTACATAAGCATCCACATTTGCTGCTTTTTAAAATTTATTTCATCAAGGTAACATTGGTTTACATTGTTTATGTTTTGGAAGTTATAGGGTCCCCCCTTGTGCTGCTATTACCATAGTGTCCCCACCACCATTGTCCACCACCATAGTCCACTGTGCGCTCCCCCTACCCTCCGGGGGCTCAGTTCTGTGGTCAGCTTTAAAGGGCTAGTTTTTGAATCTGGCTTTCTCTGCTCCGGTGTCTCATTTCTATATTCCACATGTGAAACCATTTGCTGCTTTTGACTGAAGCTGCCTTCCTGCTGATGCTGGGGGCCCTGGGGTGGGGGCTGAAAGTGTGCCCTGTGACCTCTGTGCTCTTGTTAGGTGCTCTTACTAGTCAGCACTGAGCCAGAACTTCTCTGACTCAGTTTCTACCATGAGCTGACATACCTTCTGTTTCACCAATATTTTCCTCTTTCCTCTCATCCTTTCCTCTCACTTGTCTTACGGGGATTCCTCACACTTTATAGTCACCTGGAGTTTCCTTTCTTCTTCTGAACACAAGTATGTATTATTAGAGATTTTGCTGTTTTTAAAATAAATTTGTTGCAGGGGGAGAAATGTGTGGTCTTGATTTAGTTTATTATTTTGAAACTGAAACTTCATTGTTTTTTCTTTCCTTCTTGAAATTTTGAAATGAGTTTTGTTTATTGAAAAGGATTAGAAAATTCTACCCCATTCATATGTGCACCTAAGAATGGATTGTTGCAGTTGATGGCATATTCTTGTTTATTTGCACTTTTGCTCATTGTTCTACTTTTTATTATTTAATGTTTTAAGATAGGGAATATAAAATATAAAGGCTGACATTCTCTTAAGATTGTTCAATTATTTATAGTCTGGGTCTAACTTAAAAATCTGTTCACTGTATAGGAAAAATGTAGAAGAGTTTATTGCCAACACTAGGTACCCTCCCCTACTTTGCACCGCTCTGTTCTATCCAATGTCACTATCTTACCATGTTTTCTTTAGATTAAAAATTACAGGTAAGATATCACTGGTGCAGCTGCAGTCTCTTAGACGTCCTCCCCTTATCCTAGTGTCTTCACCCACCCCTCAGGTAACCACTGATGCAGAATTTCTGGCTGCTTTTATATATTTATTGCATGTGTTTCTATATGATAATTGCACATGAATGGAGCAACAGGAGATGTATAGTATAATATTTTACATGTCTTTAAATTTTTATACGAATAACATCATGTGGGGCATACCTTTATATATTTAAATAATTTGCTGTTTAGTAAGTCAGTGTTATGTTTTGACATTTATCCATATTAATACATGTAGTTCCTTTTTTTAAAAGATTTATTTATTTTGCATACAAGATCTGGGGTGCAGGCCAGAGGTGCAGGGTCTGTATGTGTAAGTGAGGATTCACCAGAGACAGAGTGGGGAGCAGAGCAGGCAGATGTATTGAAATATGCTACTGAGGGGAGCTGCGGGTGAGACAGGAGAGGTCTGCTCTGCCATGTGGGTAGTTCCCTGGCCTGCCAGGGATCAAACTCAGGCTGTAGGGGTGATAGTGCTGAAACTTAACCCCTGGGTCACCAGGGAGGCCCCTAATACATGTAGTTCTAATTCATTCATTTAACATTCCATTCTACAAGGATATCACAATTTACTTGTTTTTCTGATGGCTGTTTGGGTTGTTTCCAATTTTTTTGTATTACAAAAAGTGGTTCTGTGAACATTCTTTGAAGATTTCCTTGTGTGCCTCTACTAGAGTCTTTCTAGGGAATCTACTTAGAATTGTAGCTGCAGGATTACAGGATATACTCATCTTTAGCTTAATTAGATTTTGCCAATTGCTCTCCAAAGTGGTGGTGCCAATTTGCACTTTTAGTGGAAGTGTGTAGGAGACCCCTTTTTTACCCCAGGAGCTCATCAACACCGTGTACCACTGGACTTGTTAATTACTGCCATTCTTATTAGAGTAAAATTGTATTGTAACATAAACTTAAATAGCATTTTCCTGATTATTAATGAAATTGAGTAATATTTCTTTTGGCCATTAGGTTTCACTTCTGTGATTTATATATTCATATCTTCATCCTGTTTTTTTTTAAAAAGATTTATTTTTACAAGCACTAGGATATAGGCCAGAGGCACGGGAGGGTGAGAGGATTCACCAGAGACAGAGCAGGGAGCAGAACAGGCAGAAGGACCGAAATACACTGCTGAGGAGAGCAGTGGGCAAGACAGGAGAGGTCTGCCGCGCCATGTGGGTATCTCCCTGGCCGGCAGGAATTTAGCCAGCACTGCAGAGGCTGCAGACAGCTTCACAGTGCTGCGCTCAATGCACAGCCCTCTTAATTCTGTTTTTATTGGCTTGTCTTTTTCTTTGTTTAAATTTTAAGATATAGGCATAGAAAAAAATTCAGACATGGTGAGAAATTGATATTTGAGGTGAAACCCATTTATGTGATTCTTAGGCATTTACAATGTACACGATTACCTTAGCTAATATGAAATATTCAAACACATCATACCATAATAGATGTATAAATGTCAAGCAAATACAAATCATTCACAAATTGGGGAGTGACTTTATAACTCTAACAGAAGTGGCAATTACAACTTATTGGGCTTATAACTGACCCTCCTTTTTAAAAAATCCAAATATTAGGAAAAGGATTATTTTATTTGCAAGTTATATAGCAATTCCTTAGCTGGATATACATTACTTCCCAGTAATACATAGTAATTTTAAGTGATTGTATTACTTACATGCCACGATTTATAATTCTTTGCATTTATTAAATATAGAATCAATATTTTTGTGTGGCCTATGTACATGGACTCTGCTTAGGATATCTTCAAGAATGGCTGAAAATAAGCACAAATTAATGTTTTTATGAACTCCACATTTGGATTTTTTGAAATCTAATTCTTAAAACCAGTAATCAATAAAATTTAAATAGAACTAGTATTCATATGCATATGTAGTAAGTGTTTTATGAGTATTACCTCAGTACTCTTCAAACATAAAGTGCTTTCAATTCAGTGAAATTAAATTTAAGAACCATGATTTATTCACAAGAAAATTGGCTGACTTCACCCAAATTTGTGCTTTCAACTAGCAAACAACCTAAGAATATTCAATAGTAAACATGAAGCGATTGCGTTCACTCTGGAGAATACTCTAATAAAAATATTTTGAGTTTTCTTTTGGCAAGACATTTTAAAGATTTAATTTTCATCAAAAGTTCTTTAGTATTTTTTTCCTAGGCTATTGTCTTTATTCTCCACCTGTATGCATGAACCTGTGTGCTTTTACTTCAGCTTCAATAAGATTTCCCCTATTTTTACAATGTTTTTATTCATCACTTCTCTTTGTACCTTAGCTCTTCCTTCTGAAGATTATTTTTCATCTTCTTGAGGTATATCTTTTAGGCATTACTTTAATGAGGGACCTGTTGGTGATAAACTCAGTTTTTATTTTAGTCTTCCAACAGAAAGTTTTGCTGGGTATACAGTTCTAGGTTGATAATAATTTTCCCTTAGCACTTTAAAAATATTATTTCCTTCTCTTCTGGCCTGTTTTCCTTTGCTAACCCCCACTGCCACTCTCATTTTGTTTTTATGTTGGGAAATCATTTTTTCCTCTTTAACAACTTTAAGAATTTTGCATTGTCATTGATGTTTTGCAACTTCATTACCCTGTGTCTAATAGATTTCCTTTTATTTATCATTTTCAAAAATTTGTCATTTTAATGAATCAGCATTTAACTTTGTTAATACTCTTCATTGTTTCTTCATTTTCTGTTTCATATTGTTTTGCTCTTGAATTTTTCCTTCCTGAGTTTTCAGATTTTCTTTTGAAGACTGAAAATTTCTTATGAAATACTTCTTCATTACATTTTTTAAGTTTTTTTAAAAGATTTATTTATTCATGTATACAAGAACTGGGGTACAGGCCAGATGTGCGGGAGGGTGAGAGAATTCACCAGAGACAGAGCGGGGAACAGAACAGGAAGATTGACTGAAATACACTGCTGAGGGGACCAGCTTGGTGAGACAGGAGAGGTCTGCCATGCTATGTGGGTATCAGCGTGGCCAGCTGGGATCGAAACGGCACTGCAGAGCTGTGGACAGCTTCACAGTGCTGCGCTCAACCACCTGCGCCACCAGGGAGGCCCCATTCTTTAAGTTTTAATGTATAGTAGCAGTATTCCATTTTTAATCGTTAAGTTTTCATCAATTTTTTCTTTTTTCAACTTTCACCTTTTTCTTTTGTGGCCTTCACTCACTCCTCCCGCTCTCTACCTCTGGCCGGCCACCAGTCTGTTCACTATATCTGAGGTTCTTTCTATTTTCAAATTAAAGATGCCATATAAAGAGAGATCATATGATATTTGCTTTCTCTGAGTTACTTGAATTTAGCATATTGCCCTCCAGGTACATCCTTCTTGTTGCAAATGGCAGTGTCTCCTTTTGCATGGCTGAATAAATATACCACTGTATATAAGTGTATATCCCTGTATATATATACACACCACAGTTTTTGTTTTTCAAAATTGAGGTGACAGTGACTTCTAATACTGTATATTATTTAGATATATAGGATCATACCTTTCTGGTGTATGTTGCAACACCACACCCCCCACCAGGGTACCCATAGTTTTCCACCATAGTCTGCTGATACCACAACTTCTTTGTACATTCATCCATTGATGGACAGACTCTTCCCATAGCTTGGCTATTGTAAATGATGATGCACTAAATTTGGGGGTACATGTGTCTTTATGAGTTAGTGTTTTCAATTTTTGGGGGGTAAATACCCCAAAATGAAATCACTGGATCAGATGGTATTGTCTTTTTAAAATTTTTTGAAGAATCTACTTCGTTTTCCAAACTGAAATTGGCTGCACCAATCTACATTCCTGCCAACAGTACATAAAGCTTCCCTTTCCTACACATCCTCTCCAATACTTGTTATTTCTTGACTTTTTGATAATAGTCATTGTTACATGTGAGGAGATCTTGCATTGTGATTTTCATTTCCCTCAATATTAGTGATGCTGAGGATATTTTCATGTGTCTGTTGCCCATCTGTATATCTTTGGAAAAGTATCTATTTTGCTCTTCTGCCAGTTTTTTGATTGGGAACTTTGTTTTCTTTTTGTTGAGTTATATCAGTTCTTTGCAGATTTTGGATGTCAGTCCCTAGTGAAATATATGATAGGCAAATATTTTCTTCCATTCAGTAGGATGTCTTTTTTGTTTTGTTTTGTTTTGTTTTACTGATAGTTGCTTTTGTTGTGCAGAAGCTTTTTAGTCTGATGTGGTCCCATTTGTTTATTTTTGCTTTTGGTCTCAGACTAGAAAATCATTAAGATGTGTCAAGGAGCTTACAGTATATGTTTTTTCTAGGGGTTTGACAGTTTCAGGCCTCATGTTCTAGTCTTTAATCCATTCTGAGTTAATTTTTGTGTATGGTATGAAATAGTGGTCATATTTCTCTCTCTTCTATGTGGGTGTCCAGTTTCCCAACACTATTTATTGAAGTGACTGCCCTGTCCCTGTTATATATGCTTGGTTACTTTGTTGTAAATTTATTAGCCATGTACATGTGAATTATCTTTTTCTTGTTAAGAATTTCTTTCTGTAGTCAGGCTACTAGTAAATTGTAAACATGACTGTAAGCATCTTGCTCCAGATTGTGACATCACTTTGTGGTGTCTTTGTGAAGTACAGACCTTTAAAAGTTTTTATAATGGGTAATACAGTGTATGGTTAACAATACTGTGAATGTAAATGAAATGTAAATGAAATGATTTCCTCCTATTCTTGTCCCCCTTCTATACAGCCCTCCAACACTGTCATTAATTTCTCATGTATCCTTTCTAAATGTCTGTGTGTACATACAAGTAAGCAAGTAGACATATCTTCCTGCATACAAAATGTCAGATTTATTTATCTTTTAGGGTTTGTGTTTTTAATTGTTTAAGAGACTTTATTACTCTGGGTTTTAAAACTATTTTGTGTTCCTAAGAAAGTTTTTATAGTTTTCTCCAACTTCATCTAATTTTAATATGGATGGTAATTATCTTAGAACCATTGGATTGTATATATGTTCTCCCTGATGTGCTTGTAGTACTGCCTCATGTGGTATATATTTGGCTCCCATATATATGTGCTGTTTCTGGGCTTTCTACTCTCAGTTCCATTAGTATTTTTAGTTATCCCTGAAGTAATATGACTGTTTAACTTTTATCGACTTTACAGAAATCTTGTAAGATCTACCATACCCCACCCCTCAGATTGTCCTAGCTATTCTTCACTTTATTTGAAGTGATAGAATTTGACTGAAATATGGATTCATTTGGAGGAAATATTTTATTTTTAGGAGATTGGTGTTTCCTAGTCATGACATCATCATTTGTCTTTTACAACAATGTCATTTTCTCTATAAAGTATTGCATACCTTGGTTGGATTTATTCTTTGGCATTTTATATTTTTGTGCTCTTAAAAATCATGCATTGTTATGGAAGATGCTGTGTTATAAAGCTGTTGATCACCAAATGAGTATATAGATTAAATGTAATCCAAGTTAAAATAATGCATTATTCAAAAATTACATTTCAAGTTGATATTTTTTTTTTTTTTTTTTGAAGACTTATTTATTTATTTGTTTGTTTGTTTGTTTATTTATTTATTTATACAAGCACTGGGTACAGTCAGAAGCGTGGGAGGGTGAGAGAATTCACCAGAGCCAGAGCGGGGATCAGAGCAGGCAGAGGGGAGCAGCGGGCGGCAGGAGATGTCTGCGCACCATGTGGGACCCTCCTCCAGTGGCCGGGGAGCAGCTGGGGATTGAACCGGCGCTGCAGAGGCTGCGGGCAGCTTCGCAACCCAGCGCTCAACCGCTGCGCCACAGGGGAGGCCCTCAAGTTGATATTATATAAGATCTCTATCTATTGGCAAAGTTTCAAACTTATTTATTGTTAACAACATGTCTTTAGAAACTCTTGGATTTTTTGCATATTTACATATTCTAGAAATAACATTCTTGTCTTTCCTTTTCAGTCCTAAGCCTATCCACCACCCCTCATTCACCCACCCACTCATCCATATCAGTCTTATTACTGGACTTGCCACTTCTTCCTATACCAGGCTGCAAGGAGGGGAGCTAGTGAGCATTCTGGATTCATTACTCAATCTAAATGAAATGAGTGTAATGCTTTACCTTAAATCTTTTGTAGGCTTTATTAAGATAACAATAGTCTATAACAATCCTCAAAAATCTCAGTGTCTGTAGCAAAATGTAAGTGTATTTCTTGTTCACTTAAATTTCAAATCATGTATTTCTGATGGGTGACCAGTTACATAAATAATCACACAAGGAACCCAGGTTCAGTCTAACACGTGGCTTCAAGGGCACCATGGAAGTGGGAGGAACATGGGGGGTCCCCATGGGGAGTATATAGGTCAGGTCTGGAAGTGCCTCACCTTGCTGTGCTTACTTCTAACGACCCTTACTGCTTACTTCCTGTGGCCACACATTACTGCTAAGAAGTTGGATACTGTAGTCTGCAGTGTTCCCAGGAGAAATAAGGAATGAGGTTTATGAATAGTCAGTTTTGCCAGTCTGCCCTTCTACTCACCACGTAACTATATTTATGTTCCTCATAGACATCTAACATGGTGGCCTCTTCCCAAAGTAATCCCGTCCCCGGTCACATCTAGTCGCTACCTGCAGGTCAAATTCTAGGAGCACTCAAGGTGATGTGCAGACTCACCTTTAGGTCCTGATGTAATTCCTTGTCATCTGGTAAACTTTGAACTCCAAAGACAGGTTCTGACCCCCTGCCGCCAGCAAATGGCCAGCGGTGATGCTAGGATGGAGCCCAGTAAGAATGAGTATTGGGAAAAGGGAAGAAGAGGACAAAAACAGTAGTCCTGGCCAGCAGCAATGATGAGATGCTGCCAGGCGGGCACTGGCAGGCTGCTGTACCCATTTAGATTCAAGTACCAGTTATAGCACCCAAGGGCATTCCTGGAGATAACTCTGATTTAAGTCCAAGGGAGTTCCTGTCTATTCCAAATTTGCTGAGAGTTTTTCATTTTTTTAAAAAAAATCATGAATGGGTACTGAAGTTTATCAAGTGATTTTTTCTGTATCTACAGAGTCAGCCATAGATTTTTCTTCTTTAATGTGCTAATGTGTAATGCATTACATTAATAGCTTAGAATTTATCTATGCATTATTATTCTCGGTCATGAGGGATTTCCTAAAACCTGATCATTTCAAAATTTTCGGTCTTTTGTTCATAAGCGAGATTGGCCCATGATTTTCGTTTCTTTTTCTGTTCTTGTCTGCTATTTATTTTAAGAGTTTACTAGGCTCATAAAATGAATTGAGGAGCTTTCCTTTCTTTTTTATTTTCTGAACCATTTTGTATAAGACAGAATTGCCTCTTAAACTGTCTGGGCCCAGTGTTCTGGGTTTTGTTTTTGTGAGTAGATTAACTATTGATTTGCTTTCTTTTATAGTCTTCAAGTTTTCCATTTCTCCTTGAGTTCATTTTGACAAACCGTCTTACTAGGACATGGTCCATTTCATTTAGGTTTTCATATGGATTCCATAAAGTTGTTCATAGTAATCTGTTCTGTTCTTAAAAACTCTCTGCTAAATCTGTGATAACTATGCCTTTTTCATTCCCAGTATTTATACTGTTTCCTGTTCAGACTTACCGTGGGTTTGCTATTTTATTAGTTTTTACAAACAACCAGCTTTTGGTTTTATTAGTCCTTTTTATCATTTGCTTCCTATTTTAAAATTTCTGTGCTTAGCCTATTTTTCACCTTCTAGTTGTTTTGGGTTTACTCTGGTGTTCCTTTTATAATTTACTGAGTTGAATCCTCAAATGTCTGATGTTTAATTACTCTGTTATTCTTTTCAAATGTGTGTATTTCCCTCTATTGCTCTCTGTGCATCATAGAAGTTCTATCTAATCTAATCCATATACATGCAAGTTATATATATATATATATATATATATATATAGAGAGAGAGAGAGAGAGAGAGAGAGAGAGAGAAATGTCATTTGGAATATTTTAAATTTTTACTATGATATCTTTGACTTAAGAGTTATGATGACACGTGTATGGAGATCCCTTGGCTATGTTTTGTTATTGATTTAAGTCTTAGTTTATTGTGGTCAGAGAATGTGCTTGATGATTTTGATGCTGTGGTAGCTATTGAAATTCTTTTTGTGGCTTTCTACCTAGAACATGGTTAGGTTTTTTTTTTTTAAAAAGATTTATTTATTATTTATTTATACAAGAACCAGGGTACAGGCCAGATGTGTGGGAGGATGAGAGGAGGATTCACCAGAGACAGAGCAGGGAACAGAACAGGCAGACTGACGAAATACACTGCTGAGGAGAGCAGCGGGCGTGACAGGAGAGGTCTGCTGTTCCATGTGGGACCCTCGTCGGCTGGCTGGTATTGAACCTGTGCTGTAGAGGCTGAGGACAGCTTCACAGTGCGGCGCTCAGCTGCCTGCGCCACCAAGGGAGGCCCGAACATGGTTAGGTTTTTTTTGGTATAGTTTCACATGAAGTTAAAAAGGCTGTGTTTTCTCTGATTGCTATATATGCAGGGTTCGGTGTATATCTGTGGCTTAAGCTTACTTATTGTGTGGTTCAAATCTTTTTAAAACCTTTCCTTTTTTTTTTTTTTTTTGCATTCTAAAAGGAGGGGTTTATTAGGAAAAAGATGGAGAGGCACTTGCATAGTCACAGGTGGGCAAGAGAGCTCCCCAGTGTTTATTTGTTGAAGACAATTATTGAGAGAGTGATGTTAAAATCGCCTGCCATGAGGGATAAATTGTCAGTTCCTCCTTTTAACACTATCATATTTACTTGGTATGTTTTAGAATCTGTTTTATCTGTCTGGTGAGTACCTGACAGTCCCTGCTGTTCGTAATAAAGTATATTGTCATGTATTAATGTGGTCAAAAATTTTTTTAAATATTTGCTTTGGGGGCCTCCCCAGTGGAGCAGCAGGTTGAGCGCAGCGTTGTGAAGCTGTCTGCAGCCTCTGCAGCACAGGTTCGATTCCTGGCTGGCTACGTGGCACGGGAGACCTTTCCTGTCTCACCCGCTGCTCCCCTCAGCAGTGTATTTTGGTCAGTCTGCCTGTTCTGTTCCCCGCTCTGTCACTGGTGAATCCTCTTACCCTCCCGCGCCACTGGCCTGTACCCCAGTTCTTGTATAAAAATAAATAAATCTTTAAAAAAAATTTGCTTTTGACTTGTATTTCCAATCCACTGTCCTACATTTTTTATTGAGATATACTTCACACATCACAAAATACACCATTTAACTAATTTTTCAGATGGTTATCTTTTAAGTCATTTTTTATTTTGAAATAATTTTAAACTTAGAGGAAATTTGCAAAATTAGAACAGTTACTGTATACTCTTTCCAGCTTCCCCTAATATCAATAACTTTACGTAACTAAGGTATATTTATTAAAACCAGGAAAATAACATTGGTATGATACTGTTAACTATAAGCTACAAATTTATTTCACTTATTCAAATTTCACCAGTTTTTCTTTTTTGTAAGTTATGTTTATTGAGGTTAAGTAAGTTTACGTCTTTGTACCTGTTCTAGGACTTACAGGTTCAAATCTCTACAGGTATACTTTCACCCCCTGCCCACTTCCAGCGCTGCCACCATCCTCCACCATGTTCCATTGGGCCCCCTCCTCGCCCCCTCCCATCCCACAATCCTGCCTCTGGCTGCCTTAGTTTTGCACTCAGATGTTAAGAGTTTATTATGAAAAGCCATCATTTTAAAGCATACTGTTGAGTGGTTTACATATAAACAGTGGCACAGACATCACCAGTATTTCCACGACAATTTCATCCACCGCAAAGGAAATATTGTACCCATTAGCCGTCATCCTGCACGTTCCTCTCCCCTCTTCCCTGGCAAAAGCAAACCTGCTCTTGGTGTCCATGGATTTGCTTATTCTGGGCATTTCACACAAATAGAATCCTACAATGTATGTTCTTTTGCAACTTCTTTTGCTTGGCAGAGGCCTCTCAAGGTTCATCCAGGTGGTAGCCTGAGTCAGCCTCATTCCTTTTTATGAAGGAATAAACTCCATTGTCTGGACAAACCATACATTATTTATGTATTTGTCAGCTAGTGGACATTTGGGTTTTCCAGGTCATTATCTTTATCTTTATGTATGCTTGCGTCCTACAGATTTCTCTCACAAATAGCATAGAGTCCAGGTATATTTCTAAAATTCAGTCTACCAATCTGACTTTTAACTGGCACATTTCTTCCATTGTGATGATATCACTGAGATTTATTTATAGTATCTTATTTCTCATTTCTATTTATTAGGCTGTTTCTTTGCCCCTTTCACCCCTGTCCTTCCTTTCTGGTTCTCACTATCCGCTCTCTGTATCTAAGAGGGTTTTGTTTGTTTGCTTTATTTCTTTATATTCCACATGAGTGAATCACAGTATTTGTCTTTCTTTACCTGACTTATTTCACTAAATATAATACTCTCGACGGCTCATCTGTTTTGTTGTGAATGATAGGACTTCATTCATTTTTACAGCTGAATATATATATATATAAATACCTTCTTGTCCATTCACCCATCAGTGGCCATTTTGGTTATTTGCATATCTTGATTATTTAAAGGAGATCCTTGTATATGGTTGGTGGAAATGTAAACTGACACAGTCACTATGAAACATAGTTTGAAGAGTCCTCAAAAAATTAAGGCTAGAACTGCAAATTCACGCCATTTGCAGCAGCAGGGATGGAGCTGGAAATTAAGCTAGCCAAAATAAACCAGAAGGAAAAAGATAAATAACGGATGGTCTCACTTACATGTGGAATATAGAGAAACCAAGCAAAAGGTCAAGGAAAAAACAACTATCAAGCTAGTGACAAGGTCTAATGCATACAGCAGGGGGCAGAGAGGGAGGGATCACAACAGGGGAGGGACAAACACAAGGACAGTGGTGATGGTTTATGGGTGACATGGTGGCAGGAGAGCTATGGGGACTACAATGATGTAAGAAAAAAATAATTAAAAAAAGAGGGAAAAAAAATAGAGCTACCATATGACCCAGCTATTCCACTTCTGGGTATTTCCTTGAAGACTGGCTGTCTTGTTCCTGCTTGGCACTCATTCTGAGCCTGCTGACTCATGTGTGTCGTCACCGTTAAGCCATTACTGCGGAATATCGCCTTGGTCCAGACGCATAGCTCTTTACTTGGGCCTCCAGTTTGATGCATGTTGCTATTTTCATTTTGTCTACTGCATTTTAAAGTCTATTTCATCTTCCCATCTCTTCATCTCTGTTATATCAGAACAGTTGCTCACTCTTGCTCTCATTTCCATTTAGCTCTTTAATGTATTTTTTTTCACTTCTATTTCTGTGTATTTCATTTATAGACGTTCCACTTGATGCTTTTCAACGCTGCTTGTTCTTTTCTGGCAACCTATTTTTTCCTCCTGTGATTTTTCAATTCCTTTTTTTGATTTTAATCATTGAAACATGTTTTCTATCAACCTATCTTAGCTTGTGACGTTCTTAGTGGGTTTTAATTGCCATTTCTTAGGTTTTCTAACTCTTGCTCATGGTGGGTTGTTCCTTGTGGAGTTTAGTAATTTTTCATTTGAACTCAAATATAGATTTGTCTTTGAGAAACCTGTATGACCTGGATTGAGGCAGGTCCCTCAAGAGTGGTTTTATATTTGCTTCTACTGGATGTCCCAGTGGGACCTCTGAGCCTGCAGTGATTTTTATGCCTATTTCTCACTTTGGAGCTTCCCGACCCTGAAGGACAGTGTAAATTTGAACTCCAGATGTCCACATGCAGTAGGTCTGTGCCGGGGAATCCAAAGGATTTCTCTCCCATGTAGAATACAGAATCAGGTATTTTTTCCTGGTTTCTCTGAGGCAGTGGGTAAATTTGTCTATAGAACCCTCTTTCCTTGACAATTCATACCTTTACCCCAGATTTATTCAAATTTCAATTTATAGTATCTCACCTTGGCTTAGGTTGAATATGTTATCGTTTCTGTTCCTTCTTGTGTATCAAAACCCAAGCCCCAGGTTGCCTGTACTTTCAGATCTTTTTGGTAGTTTTTGTTTTCTTCAACTATGCATTTAAGAGTCTTTGTTATGTTTTCTGTAGCACTTAAAGGAGGTAATGGTGGTGTTTTGTTTTGTTTTTTTGGGGGGGGAGGATAATAAGTTCTACATACAAGTCTTTTAATACATATTTTAATGTAAGTCAAACACACTACAAGGCATAAATGCAGATTATTACTGAGTGATTACAGCCACCATCAGGTCAACAAATAGAACCTTACCAGCACCCAGGAACCTCTCTTTGTGCTGCTTCTCTGTCTCCATCTCTTTACTTCTCTCATTCTGGCTTTGCCATAATTGCCTTTGGCCTCTATTCACAGTTGTGTTCCTTCTAGGTATCTCTGATAAAGTACTAGCAAGTTTTTTAGTTTTCACTGTTGTTGAACTACGTCTCCTAATCATTCAACATTATGTTTGAGACATACAATGTTGTGTATGACTCTATTTTCATTGTCATATTCCATCACATAATTCCTTATTCAGTCACTCTTCTGCTCACTGAGAGACATTTGAGTTGCTCCCAGTTCTTGCCACCGAACAAATGCTGTGGTGGCTGAGAGGGCCAGGGGGTCCTGTTGCATTGTTCCCAGGAGTAGAATTGCTGGGGTGTAGGATATATACACCTTCAACTTTTTTTTTTTTTTAAGATCTATTTATTTATTTATTTTTATTTATACAAGCACTGGGTACAGTCAGAAGCAGGGGAGGGTGAGAGAATTCGCCAGAGGGGGAGGGGGGCAGGAGAGGTCTGCGCTCCATGTGGGACCCTCCTCCGGTGGCCGGTGGCCGGGGAGCAGCCGGGGATCGAACCAGCGCTGCAGAGGCTGCGGGCAGCTTCGCAACCCAGTGCTCAACCACTGCGCTACCAGGGGAGGCCCAACACACACCTTCAACTTTCAAGGACAATGCTAAACAGGTTTTTAAATGGTGTACCTTGCATACACCCCAGCCATGGGAACGTCCTGTGATTCAGCCTAGTCAACACTGTTACCAGTAATCATCCAGATTTTTGCCAATCAGGTCGAAATGTTTGTATATCTCAAATACATTGACATTATTTGATTTTAATTATTTGATTACTAATGTGAATGAACATCTTTTTCTGTGTCTGTAAGCTACCAGGATTTCCTCTTTGTGAAGTACATTTTCATTCTTTGCCCCTTGTTTTGTACGGGACCTCGCTGTCTTTTTCTTACTGATTTGTCAGTGTTCTTTTATATTTCGGATATTAGTTCTTGTTGGTTATATGATGAGCAAAGTCTATTTAATGGCCAGTCTTCTTACCAATTATGTCTTTAATGAGTATAAGTGATTAATTTGAATGTAGTTAAAAGTTAAGCTTTTTGCTCTTGTGTTTTGTTAAAGAAATTCTTTCCTATTAAAGGGTTTTGAAGATGTTATTGTCTTTTAAATGTTCCTTTTAAAATTATAGCTGAAAATGATTTTGTGTATGGGGAGTTCCGTTTTTACCCTTATGAATACCTAGTTGCTCTAGCAGCAGTGATTGAAAAATTTCAGTGTCTCCAACCAATATGCACCACTACCTCTGCGTATATAAAAATTCCATGCAGGGCCTCCCTCATGGCAAAGGGGGTTAAGTCTCTGCACTATGAAGTTATTGGCAGTCACTGTGCATGAGTTTGATCCCTGGCCAGGGAGCTACACACATGGCGCAGCAGACTCTCCTGTCTTGCCCACTGCTCCACTCAGCAGTGTATTTCAGTCAATCTGATTGTTCTGTTCCCCACTCTGTCTCTGGTGAATCCTCTCACCCCCGTGTGCCTCTGGCCTTTACCCCAGCTCTTGTATGCATAAGTAAATAAATCTTTTAAAAAATTCTATGCATACATATGTCTATTTTTTTTAAAGATTTATTTATACAAGAACCGGGGTACAGGCCAGATGTGCGGGAGGGTGGGAGGATTCACCAGAGACAGAGTGGGGAACAGAACAGGCAGACTGACGAAGAAATACACTGCTGAGGGGAGCAATGGGCGAGGCAGGAGAGGTCTGCTGCGCCATGCGTGTTGCTCCACGGCGCGGGCGGCGGGGATTGAACCGGCACTGCAGAGGCTGCAGACAGCTTCACAGCGCTGCGCTCAACTGCCTGCGCCACCAGGGAGGCCCTATATCTATTTTTGACTCCTTTATTCAGTTCCATTGGTTTGTCTAATCATGTTCAATTTCACACTGTCTTAATTTCTAAGCTTTTATATTAAGTTTTGTTACTTGGTAGGGAAGTCCATTTAGGCTTTTTTAGTCTTCCAAGATTTTCTCAATTACTTGTGGTCTTTCAAAGTTGTATATAAATTTTGGAATTAGCTTGGTAAAATCTCCTCTTGAAATTGAGATTGCAGTTATTGTCTAAGTTTTGAGCAATATTAGCATTGTTTTATAATTAAATCTTCTAATTCATGGACTTGGCCTGTTTTTCCATTTAATGTTTTTAATGTCTTCATGCCGTTGTAAAGGGCATCTTTCAAAAAAAAAGTTTCGATTTTACTGTTTGTGAGGGTATGTAGGAAAAGAATAGATTTTACTGTATTTTTCATCCAGTAACCTTGCTATAAACCTTTGTTAATTATAATAATGTATCTACAAATACATTTTTAATTTTTGACATCCACAATGATAGTCTTTTTTCTTTCAAATCTTTACTTTTTGTTTCTGTTTCTTGTCTTACTGATCTAGCAATGCAGGGCAGAACTGAAGTGGTGAATAGTGAGATCTTTGTCTTGTTCCCTGAAAAAGAACATTTTCATTGTTTCACCATGAAGAAAGTTTGCTATAGAACTTTCTTAACAATTAACAAAGTTTCTTTATATTTTTACCTGTAAAGAGGAAGCCATGAATGTGAATAAATTTAGAATTTTTCAGTGCTTTTTTTTACGTCTATTGAAATGGTGGTTTTCCCTTTTTTAATCTGATAATGTAAATGATATCAATTTTTCTGTTAACTTTGCATTTTTGGGGTTAACTTAACTTGGTCATAGTGCAGTATCCTTTCTCAAAATTGCTGTGTTCAGCTTGCTGATACCTTACTTAGTTAGGATTTTGGTATCTTTACTATGACTAAACAAGGCTGGTGATTTTCTGTTTTTTGGACTTTTCCTTGTGCACCAATGGATATATTGTGGGTTTTTACCTCCTTTTTTATTCCCTGGAAGAGTTTGTGCAAAGCTGATGTTATAGTTTCCATAAATGTTAGATAGAATTCACTGGTGACATCTGGGCCTGGAGGTTTTTTAATTTTGAGATAATTGTAGATACACATGCAGTTGTAAGAAATAATAGAGAGAGATCCCATGTGGCCTTGACCCAGAGGTAATATCTTGCAAACTCAATATCCAGCAACATCACCATCAGGATATTGGTGCTGATACAATCGAGAGGCGGGGCACCTCAGTCTCCAGAAGGACCCCGCAGTTTGTCCTTTCATAGACACAACAGTTCCCTCCCAGCCCTAGACTCCCTTAGCCCCCGGCAAGCGTGGATATGTTCTGTGTTTCTCTAATTTTGCCACTTCAGGAATGTTGTGTACATCGAATCATATAAAGCAACTCCTGGGTATCGGCAACCTTTTGGTATTGACCTTTTCACTCAGCATAATTCTCTTGAGAATCATTCAAGGCTGCTGCATGTGCTGGAGTCTCTTGCTCTTTCTTGCTGAGTCCAGTTCCATGGTAGGAACAGACCGCGGTGTGTTTAACTATTTGCCCACCGAGCATGAGTCCACTTTCAGGCTATGATGAATAAAGCCGCTATGAACATTTGTTATGAAGCTTTTTGTGTGAAAAGGTCTTTAGTTCTGTGAGATAATGCCCTGGAGTGCAATGTTTGGGTAATAGGGTGTGTGACTGCAGGTTTTAAAAAACAAACAAAAACTACTCATCTCTTTCTAGAGTAGCTGTGATGTATCAGTTTTTTCTGCAACTTCAGCAGCATTTGATGTTGTTACTTTTTAAAATTTTAACAGAGGACTACTTCAGCTATGCTGATAGCTGCAGGGATATCAAATTGAGGTTTTCATTTGCATTATCTAATGGCTAATGATGTTGAACCTATTTTTAGGTACTTCCCATCTGTGTGTCCTCTTTGGTGAAATACTTGTTTTAGAATTCATGTCTTTGCCCATTTTCTATCTGGATTGAATCTTTTATTTTATTTTATTTTTTTTGTGGGACCCTCGTCGGTGGCCGGGGATCAAACTGGTGCTGCAGAGGCTGCGGGCAGCCTCACAACCCAGCGCTCAACTGCTGCGCCACCAGGGGAGGCCCTATCTGAATTGAATTTTTATTTTACTATTGAGTTTGGGGTGTTATTGGGTATTTGAGATGCTACTTCTTTGTTGGATGTGTGGTTTTCAAATATAGTTAGTTTTTTCTTTTTTTTTTTTATTTATACAAGAGTCGGGGTACAGGCCAGATGCGCAGGAGGGTGAGAGGAGTCACCAGAGACAGAGTGGGGAATAGAACAGGCAGACTGACGAAATACACTGCTGAGGGGAGCAGCAGGGGAGACAGGAGAGGTCTGCGTGCCATGTGGGACCCTCGCCGGTCGGCCAGGATTGAACTGGCGCTACAGAGGATGCAGACAGCTTCACAGAGCTGCGCTCAACCACCAGCGCCACCAGGGAGGCCCTTTTCATTTTTTTTTAAAAACAGGATCTTTAACAAAGCAAAAGGACCATGCTTTTGGTTGCAAGCCTAAGAATTTTTTGCCTAGACCTAGATCATGGAGGTTTTTTCTTATGTTTTTCTAATAAAGGCTTTATAGTCTTAACTTTTACATTGAAGTCTGTGATGTCCTTGGAGTTAATTTTTCTATGTTAGCTGACTGAGGTTTTTTATTTATTTATTTTTCAGCCTACAGATATCCAATTTCTCTGGTACCATTTATAGAAAAGGGCTTCTGTCTTCCCTGGAATTGCGTTAGCATCCTTTTTGAAAATTAGTGGTGAGAGTAGACATTTTTGTCTTTTTTTTTTTTTAAAAGATTTCCTTTTTTATTTATACAAGAGCTGGGGTATAGGCCAGAGGTGCGGGAGGGTGAGAGGATTCACCAGAGACAGAGTGGGGAACAGAACAGGCAGACTGATGAAATACACTGCTGAGGGGAGCAGCAGGCAAGGCAGGAGAAGTCTACCGCGCCATGCAGGATTCCCCTGGGCGGGATCGAACTTGCGCTGCAGAGGCTGCAGCAGCTTCACAGTGCGGTGCTCAACCACCTGCGCCACCAGGGAGACCCCAGACATTCTTGTCTTGTCCTCAATTATGTCTGTCAGGAGCCAGTCAGGAATCTGAATCTATACCAATTTGAATAGCAGAATTTATAAACGAATTGCTAGCTAGTCTCAGATGCTTAACTATGGGTACTGAAGGGATTAAAAGGAATTCTATGAGGTCCAAAAGAACCAAGTGCAACAAAGTCTCTAATGTCCCTCCGCATAGAAGAGTAGCCAAGGAGGGACTCAGGATTTGGGCGGGGACTCCCAGCCCTCCCCTAAGGCTGAGAACATCAAGGAGGGCATGCCTGTACCATAGGCACATACAGTGTGCTCGTGGCGGAGAAGCTGGCAGAGCAGGAGCACAGCGGGGAGACAGTGGCCCAGGGAGTGACTGGAGTGGGAGCCAAGGGGCTGCGAGGCTGTGGGAGTGTGGTCGGAGGCTTCCAGCTAGACTGCTGTGAGGAAGTGCATTCTCAGGGCACCCTCGCAGGAGGGCGGGGACTGAGGTGTGCTGGCAAGTGCAGTGGGGCCCATGGGTGACGGCTGCCGAGGGGAGACCAAGGGCCTTCAGCAAGCCAGTCCTCTGGCTGCTCCGCCGAGTGAAAAGAATGACAGACGGAATCTGGAAGGGAGGTGCCTTCCTGCCGTGGCTCACCCGGGGCCCCCCATAGTAAAGCCTGCCCTTGCATCAGTTGGCACAGAAGAAAGGTTTCCAGTTCAGCTTCAGTGGCGCGAAGGGAAAGAAGGCTGGGCTTGGGGTTGCGTCCCTGCCTGTCCCCGGGGAGAAGAGCGGATGGGAAACCCCTGCTGTCTGCCTTGCCCCCCGTGACCTGAGTGGGCATCAGTATCAGACGTCCCTTCTCCACCCAAAACTCATACCCATAGCTCGCTATAGAAATTGTAGAAAATACAAATACACATCTAGAAAATACAGATGGTCATGTGGAAGGAAGCCAGATCTGCTCATGATCCCAGAATGCACTGACTGGCATTGGGGCCTTCCCCTACCTAGTATTCTCTAACAGAAAAATGGAAATATGCCGCGGGGTTTCTCACTGAGGCAGCGTCAGCACCGTTTCCTAGTGGGCGTCAGCAAGTGCTGGTTCGGATCAGCTGCAGCTGTCAGAGCTTGCTCAGTCTGAGTCCCGGACTGGACATCCTTTTGGGGTTTCCCTGGGATCTCTGGGAGTCACAGTCCCTCCTGTGCCCCAGGGATGCTGAAAGTCTCCTGTTGTTGGTATGTGTGGGCGGGGGATGCTTTTCCCCCACCTCACAGGGGGCCCTATGGGTTGCCACCTCCAATCCCTCCTTCCTGGGCTGTTCAGGGCACTGCCTGGCAGCTCTGCTGGTCCCTGGGGCCACCATCTCCTGTCTGAACGCGGGATTTCACGAAGGCAGGAAACTGGCTCTGTGGCCCTGGAGAACTGGGGGCGAAGGCGACAGATTGTTTTTGGATAAAGACGGTGTCCTCGTACACACACGGATGACACCCATCTGGACTGGAAGAGGATACATAATACTATTTAGTGCATAAATAATCTTTAATACTTTTATTAAGCAAAATTTTAATATTTTGATAAATAATTCGGCTAATGGGAATCGTAGCTCTGGGGCCTTTGCTAGTCATTCTGTGGTCTCCCTTCGTGGCCACGGGGGCCCGACCCCAGCCCTGTGTCAGCCTTTTCAGTTCCCTGGGGTCCTTATTGGCACCTCCCAAATTCTCTCTCCTCTCCTGTATGGACATTCTTCTCCCTCGTGGCACCCCATTCTCTGCTCTTGTTGGGTATCCCCACCACCCTGAACATCTCAGCTTGTTGGACACCCCCTCCTACTCGCCTCCTGCCCCAAGCCCCTGGCAGAAGCCCCTCAGAGTCTGGGCTGTGTGTCCAGCGGCGAGATGGTGCCCCACAGCCACCTCGAGGCCTCTGCCTGCTTTCCCTGTCTTTCCTCTGACGGCCCTTCCTGGCCCCATTGCACCCCCTGAAGACAGCCACCCCCTGAGCAGAGTGGTCCCAGGCTTTGGGCAGATGCTGAGTGAGAGGTGCCGGGAAGACAGACTCCCCTTCTTGGCTGCATTCGCCCTTCCTTCCCCCACGCCCCTGGACACGGGGTCCCTGCTGTCCTGGCTGGGAAGCTGCTCCCAGGGCCCAAAGGAGGTTCTCCATCTCCAAAGAGCATGGTGCCCACCGCGTCGCCTTGACCGCGGCCCTCGCTGTGTGCCCGTCTTGCCTTGCTGCGCCCGTGGCGCTGGCGTCCGCGCTGCCCTAGTGTAGCTCGTGTGCATTTGCTTTGCTCTCGCTGTTCCCGACAGCAGGCAGGTCGTCACCTCTGTTCTTCCCTGGGGCGCTCTTGGAGACCAGATCACCCCATCGAAGGCCTCCCCTGGCCAAGCACCCCTTCATCTCTGGGCAGTGATTGCGGGTCTGCTTGACTTCTCTAGGCTGGGCTTCATGGGGACAGAACTCGCATTTTGGAAAACGATGGCTGAAGCAGAGAGTGGAGATGTTGTAAAGGCCGCGGAGCTGTTCTGGCCTTAGACAGCCAAGGCCGTCTGCCTGCATCTCCCAGACGGGGACTCGGTGCCAGGTCCCAGCACCTTGCAGCTGCGTGGGCTCATTGGCCGGGTTGGGAGGGGGGGGATGGGGCAGCAGTTTGGGGTGAGTCTGGTGGAGCCGGGGCATGAGCTGCTCCCCCTCCCGCCAGTCCTCACACCCGGCGCCTGGGGCTTGTGAGCACAAAGGAGATAACAGGGTGTGTGAGGGTGAGCAGCCGCTGTGGGTGAGGCAACAGGCTGCTGCTGCCTGCTTCCCACCAAGGGTCTTGGGTTTTAGATTTATTCTATTTCTTTATACAAGCACTGGGTAGAGTCAGAAGCTTGGAGGGTGAGAGGATTCACCAGAGCCAGAGCGGGGAGCAGAGCAGGCAGAAGGACCGAAGCACACTGCTGAGGGGAGCAGCGGGCTGCAGGAGGGGTCTGCCCGCCATGTGGGACCCTCCTCCGGTGGCCGGGGAGCAGCCGGGGATTGAACCGGTGCCGCAGAGGCCACGGGCAGCTTCACAACCCAGCACTCAACCGCTGCGCCACTGGGGAGGCCCCGGGTCTTGGGTTTTAATTTGATATATTTTCCTCCTGCCTGAGGCGACTGGTAAGATCCTAAATTTTGAAGGATAGTCTGGGCAGTTGGCTCTCTTGGGGACGGGAGGGTAGAGTAGAGTGAGCAGAGACCTCCTCTCTGTGGCCTGTGCCCCCGGGGCGGGCGTCTGCCGGGAAGTGAGGCCGGGCAGTGTGGTGGCGAGTTCTCGTGGAAGGGGCCTCACAGGTAGCAGGCGCAGTGGTCAAGAGCATGTGTTTTCAACCCAGACTTGAATTTGGATCCTGGTTGTGTTGTTCGGGCCTCATTTCCTCTTCTGTAAAATAGAGATGATGATAACTGCCGCCTTGTTGGGTTTCAGGAGGTTTGAACAGGCGGTCATTTAGTGCTTGCCACGGAGCCCGGCGTCGGGCAGGTTATTCCCCCGGGAAAAAGAGAGGGAAGTGTTTTGTTCATGTGGTTAATTTTATGTGTCAACTTGGCCACGACCACGGTACCCAGATTGATATTTGGTGAAATACGGTTGTAGATGTTTCTGTGAAAGTACTTTTTTGTTAATGAAAACAGCAAAGTCAGTAGACTTCGACTGAAAGTAGCTTGCCCTTCCGTGTGGGTGGGCCTCATCTAATCGGTGGAAGGCCTTAAGAGACGAGGACTGACCACCTCTGCTGAAGAAGGGATTCAGCCCACATTCTACCTTTAGAGTCAAGTGCAGCTCTCCCCTGGGTCTTCAGATGCCTCCACAATCGTATGAACTAATTCTTGGCCATAATTTCCCACTTCTCTTGCCCCCTCCTTTGAGGGCAGGGACTGTCTCCTTTGTCCAGCCCTCCAGCCTCCATACAGCCCAGGCACAGGGTGGGTGTGCCATCTAGTGGCTGATGGGTGATTCTGTACCCTCCTCACATGCTACCCCCTAGGTGGGACTTTTTTTTTTTTTTAAGATTTATTTATTTATGCATACAAGAACTGGGGTACAGGCCAGAAGTGCAGGGGACTGGTGAGAGGATTCACCAGAGTGGGGAACAGAACAGGCAGACTGACGAAATACACTGCTGAGGGGAGCAGCGGGCGAGACAGGAGAGGTCTGCTGCACCACGTGGGTAGCTCCCTGCCTAGCTGGGGATCTAACTTGTGCTGCAGTGACTGAGGATAGCTTCACAGTGCTGTGCTTAACCCCTTGCGCCACCAGGGAGGCCAGTGAGAACATAGAGGGGCTGGAGTTAAGACTGGGGTTAAGTCTGGAGCATTAGTGAATTTTACAGGCCTGGCAGGACAGGGAAGTGATGACAAGTTGAACCAGATGCGAGTCGTGTATTTTAGGAGCTGATCCTTTCACATCCAGGGAGAGAGATGCAAGGGTCTGGGGGCTCCCTTTGTCCAGCAGTCCTGCCGTGGGCCAGAGCAGGAGATGTTTCGCTTTGACTGTCATGAACCCCTAATGGCAAATGAAAGAGGGGACAAGTCCCTGAGGGCTCCTGCCTCAAGCAGGGCTCACTTTAACAACTGTGAACAGAACGTGCTAGAAAAAGATAACTTTTCTCAGGTTTTATTGTAAAATCCTCAGAAAAAGCATTTACAATGACATTACTTTATGACCATTTGCGAATCATCTTTATATCAAGTGGTACTGCAAATACACGGTGTGTCCGATACGGGGGAACAGGGCAAATTAAACACAAACTCATCCCAAATGCCACATACAGTTACTGTGTTGGTACAAATTTCTACTAAAGTTGATGTATTAAAAATAATTTATATATATTTTATAAATAAGGAAAAATTCACATGTATAGTAATTACAGGAGGCCTTTTTGAGAAATACCAGTGATTACAGAAAATATATTTTGGAGTCCACTCAACTGCTCAAAATAATGTACTCTGCCTTGACATGAAGAGATCCAAGAGTTTTCTGAGGGGGGGTGGTGAGACTCTGAACCGGACAAGTGGGGTGTGTGGCTTCCTGCCTTGAGGGTCGATCAGCTGTGCCGCAGCATGAAGCCGCGGAGCGCGCCAGCCAACCTCCACGCCCGCTGCCGCCGCGGGGTCGTCTCGCGTGCCTCAGGGAGCCCGAGTGGTTCGGGGCATGGAGGTGGGACCGGTCAGGCCAGGCCAGGCCGGGGAGGGGTGGGGGCTGGCCAGCTACAGTGAGGGTGCGGCTGGGGGGGCACCGAAGGGTGTGCGGTGGGTCTGGGGTGGGCGGCTCGCAGACCTGTTGCCCCTCACTCTCTACAGCAGCTGCAGTAGCAAGAGAACGGCCACTCTCGGGCGCACGGCAGGTGTCTCGCCGGGAAGTGGATCAGGGTTTAGATTTGGGGTGTGTTCTCGTTTGAGATGTAGCTCTTGGGCCCCCGAGCCAGCCAATCCTGGGTGCCCCTCCTCGGAAACAAAGCTCTGGTCCTGGAGAGGCTCCCTTAGGTTAGATGCTCACGTCCCGCCATGGTGATGGGGAGGCCCCGGCGTCACCAGGTCTGGGGTGGGGGGCAGCACTGTTATTGCTTTGTGGAGCGCAGCGAAAACCCCTAGCGCCCTGCAGGGCAAGCTCCATGTTCTCCGGGGCCACAGCGGGGAACGGCTGGTCCCTTACTAGTCAAGGGGACTTGGAAGGAGTGATGTGTGATTTGTGGCTTTGTCCCCCACCCCCCAAAAAAAAAAATCCATGTGAAACGCTCTGGTGCAGGCTACAAAAGCCTCATTGTGAATTCTGGGGGACAATCCCTGCTCTCCTGTGTTTTCCACACTACATCGTGTTTGGTTAAAGTCCCACTGCTGCCCACGGCTTGGAAGGATGCGTGGACCAGGCTCGCTGCACCCCGTGATCTGCGGGGTACCAAAGCCTGCAGGCCCTGACAAGATGCTCAGGTGCTCGGTGATGTGGCAAGTGATCTGGTATTGACAAAAGCAGGAAATGGGGTGCAATCCACCAGGTCCTTGGGGCCTTGTAGTCACAAGGCACCGTCCTCAGGGACAGGCATGCTCTGCTCCGCCCTTGACACTTTCAGGCACCTCTGGCCTGTGAGCTCTGATGGGGAGAGAAACCAAGGCAGCTGGTGACTTTCTTGAACAAAACTGCTTCGTCCACATGCCAGTCTGGGAGCAAAAAGGAGCATCCGGCTGCAGGAGCTTCGTCGTCCTTGACCCCGAGGCCCGGAGCAGCATGGCAGAGATCCTGGGGGCCGGCGTGGCGGTCAGCGCCGTTGCTCCTGGAGCGGCCGCTCAGCGAGGCTCCCGAGCAGATGGGAGGCGTGGCAGCGGGGAGGCAGGACAGGGGGGAAATGCAGGTGCAGGGAGACGGAGGAGGGACAGCTCGTGCCCTCTGTGGGCTGAGGCTCGGCTGAGGTGCCACGGGCTCTGCCCTGTCCCACCGTTCCTGCCCGACGGCTTCAGGGCTGAGTTCTCGCTTGTCGTGGTCACCTCGCGCCAGAGGATTGCGCTCCAGGCCTTGGGGCGTGTGACTCTGGGCAGCAAGGAGCCGCGTCCCAGCGCGCTCTGACGGCACTTCCGGGGAGCGGGTCCTGTGAGGAGACTGGCAGTCCGTGTCAGCTCAGTCGTCGCCCTGTGTCCCGTGCCTTGCCTCCTGGCACGGGGGCAGCGTGGGGGTGCTGGGTGTAGGGAGAATGTGAGGTAGATCAGTGGGCGGGGAGGAGGGAGCAGGGAGCACTGTGACTCTCTTGCAGGCTGGCTTCTGAAGCGGGGATGGGGGGGCAGGGTTCGGCATCCAGGGTGTTTGAATGAAACACATTATGAGAAATGAATCGACTACTTTTAAGCGCCTTGTAGAAAAATATATCCAGAATGCATCTGTTTCACATCTCAGTTCTGAAATCTCCTTAGTTCACAGGTTACTGGTCAACAGAAAACAAGAAGGTGTGGCCACACTGAGCTAACTTAGCTGCTCCCCTTGCTCAGCAGGGACATTTCTCTAGGGCAACAGGCAGGGTCTGCTTTATTCGGGGTTGACAGCTGTGCTCCAGGGTGCTCTCTGGAGCCGGGAGCCCTTTACAGCACGGTGGATCGGGCAGGGAGACCGGCCGATGGAGGTGGGAACTGCAGGGACAGAGCTGCTGTCTCTGGCCCGAGATTCCTGAAGCTGGTATTGGTGGTCTGTCCCCGCCAGGACCTCACTGGCCTCTCGCAGGGGCGTGGGGAGAGTCGTGGGGCCCTCCAGGGATTTGGAGATGAAGAAAGAGGTCTGGGCCCGCCCCAGTGAGGGCTTGCTGGATCAGGGATGGCATGGCGTGCTGCCCGCACAGTGACCCTGAAGCAGACAAATCCTCCTTCCCGCCACCAGTCTGTGTGAGGCTAGGTGGGATTTTGGACCCAGAACCTCCAGGTGGGAGGGGGAGGTCGAGCTGGCTTGGGCAGGAGGAGAATGAAGGCCTTCATGTCGCGTCCTTAACACCCCACGGGTGGTGATTAATTGTGATTATTCTGGGAAAAAAATCTGTTGAATTTTTGTGAAATTTACATTTCAAAATCCAGTCATTGTGAAATGGTGGGTCCTTGATGTTCGTGACTTTAGGGGTGATTCTGTCGATAAAAGGAATACTTGCTTAGAGTGAAGCCTCTGCTGCTGGTCGACCTTCTGTGTTTAGCCGCAGGACCCCCGCCTGATGAGGGGAGTCCTCACGTGGGCAGCTTCCCACGGGTTCCAGGAGCCTCTTTGGAGTGGAAGTCGGGGAGAGGGGCCGGCAGGGGCCACCGGGATTTCCTGGCCTCCCACTGCTGAAGAGCTCTGCCCTTCGGCCTTTGTGAATTCGCCTGATGGGACTGAGAGCTCTGACCTGGGCTTTTTTGGCCTTTGATTCCTGCTCCACTTCCACTGTGGCCGACAGGTGGGCACGAGACCTAAGCTGACCGTCTCCAGTAACTGTGCAGTGAGGACAACGAGAGGCAGCTCTGCTTTGCAGACACACTTAGAAATGGAAGGAAGAGTGGACAGGGATCAGGCACGGTGGAAGCGACTCCTGGGGGAGAAGGCTGCTGGGATGGGACGGGCCTTTTGCTCGGGAATCTGCCACCCAGGGGTCAGCCCGCCAGCCCTGTGCTTGCTGGGCCTTCCCTTACTTATGCTCAGGGACACTTTCTGCCAAAATTTAGAAGATTTATCCAAAGGGGGAGAGAGGTTCATGGAAGTCGGAGAATTTTTGTGATACAAGTTTGGGAGTAAATGTGTCAAGATACTGAGGTGGGAAGGAAGGGACAGGGAGAGCAGTGATAGCCCTCATCCCAGCTACCGTGGAACCCTAGGGTAGGCTTCTCAGGTCAGTTTCCTCAACTTTTCTCTACCTCTTTTACCTTAAAAAAGATAAAAAAAAACATGAATGTACACATCGAGGCACGCCCCTGGGAGTCTGGGGACAGGTGCTTGGCGGACATGAGGCACGCAGAGGGTGGCTGATCTCAGGAGGTGAGGGGCGGGGGGCTGTCGCGGGAGGGTGAACAGGAGCGATGTGGCGAGTGAGGCAGGGGCCGGGTCTCCTTTCCCTGGACGGGGTCACCCTTAGACAGCACAGGAAATCAGACTCTTGGGCTGGCGGAGAGGGAAGGCGCCCCTCTCCCCACGTGATCATTGGAGCCAGAAAGCACTGATGCGTCTGGGCCACTGATGTGACTGAGAGGAACAGGGGTGTTCCGAGTGCCCAGGGGAGCCCCAGGCCCTGGGAGACTCTCAGGCCCTGGCTGGCTGTGTAGGGCTGGTGGGTGGTCATTGGATGTTCACCTGCGAGCTGCCGACCGGCCCCGGCCCTCTGATCTGGGGTGCTGGAGCACATGTTGTTCGGGAGAGAGCGGCCTGGAAGTACTCTGTCCAGGCCGTGATGATGCGCGGGCTGGGGGGGCAGAGCCAAGTGCAAGGGCCACAGACAGAAAAGAAATTGGTCTTTCGTAGAGGGGTTCGTGTGTGGAGTCTGGAGGTCTTTGTCTGCAGGCTACCTACACATCGCCAGGCCAGTCAAGCCCAGTCTGCCCTGGCTGGGGTGCTGGGGCTGGCGGATGAAATGTCCCCTTGCAGTGGTGAAAAACAGGCACACAGGGTTTGTCCTGATATCTTGGGGTGTGGCCTGATCTGCACTTGGGGGTGTCGTGGTGCAGAGGACCATTATTCTTTGTGGGCCATTGTCTTCTTCCTGGCTGTGGGGTTCGGGGTGTGACTCAGAGCCCGGCCTAAGGCAGGGGGGAACACAGCTGGACCTCGGAGAGTGTCTTTCTGCTTACTAGCATTTGAGATCATAAAAAATTATTTTTTAATCAGTTTCCAAAATAAAGTGAGTGATTTCCCCATGCCCCAGGATGCAGGAAGCCTCGCTGGCTCTCCCTCAGGCTCACAACAAGTCCAATGGGAAAGAAAAGCAGCAGCTGCGAAGGAGAAAGGAGGCCCGGAGCAAGGGCAGAGGCGGTCCTCGGGCGGCGGGAGGCCCTGCCCCTGTTTTGCGCAGCTCCAGCGGGGGGACGTCGGGCTGGGCCTGGGGGTACGGGAGGGTGACGATGTGAAGGCAACCGGCAGAAGCGCCAGCCTGCAAAGCAGGGGTTCTTGGGCCACGGCGTCCCCGGGTGACATGGCGTGGAGCTGGCCGCGGCAGTGGCCCAGCTCGTGTGTTCTCCTCGTAGCGCGAGGCGTAAATCATACTTCCTAACGAAAAAACCCCGCTCTCGTCGGCAGCGCATACCTTATACGAGGAAACTTGCAAGGAGACCAGTGTTGAACCATAAAGCGAATACAGGTTTTTGCTTTTGTCCGTAAAAATGTACAGTGCGCCTGCTTGGGGCTGCGGTGTCGGGACTAGGTGCTCCTTGGCCCAGGGCTCTGCTCTGGACGCCTTCATACTTCGCCCACCCACACCGCCGTGGTCCCCCCCTTAATGCCTGCCACCTCACACCGCAGTGCGTTCTGCCTCCCGTTGATGAGGAACAGCGACTCCTGGGCTGGCGTGAGCAGGTACTGCCCGAACAGCCCGCTGTCCCTCACCATCCTGCGGGGGCCGCCCCAGGGCTGGCCCGGCCCCACGGGCGGCTCCTTCAAGTTCTTGAGCACACCCGTCTTCCCCGTGGACAGCTCCAGGAAGAGCAGGTCGGGAGCCGTCTGCAGGGTGGCGTAGACGTAGTACTGGTTGCCGTCAGTGAAGGAGTGCTGGAAAGCCACGTCCGAGACGCCCTGGCTTATTTCCAGGACGTGGAGGGTCTGGATCTCCCCCCGCACGCTGATCTCCTGCACGTACAGCTGGGGGCTGGTGGCGGTGGCGCTGACCACGAAACGCCCATCTGGGGATGTGTGCGGGATGCCGGTGACATCACCGTTGGGGCCCACCACAGAGTCCGTGACGCTGTCGATGAGCAGCTGCGGGGTGCCGGGAGAGGGGCTGTCTTGGCGGCACTGGACGAAGTAGTAGCCGCCCAGGTGGGTGTGGGCCATGGCCTGGGGCACGCAGCTGTGGCGCTGCAGGCCAATGGTCTTGACTGGCATCAAGGTTTCCAGGTCGACTTTGTGAACAGCAGGGTCGGACTTGTTAAAGACGAAGCCAAACCTGGGAGGGGAAGAACTGAGGTCAGAGGTCAGGGCAGCGGCTCTGTGGCCTGTCTTTAATGTTTACGCGTTTTTCTTTCCCTTTCTTGCCACCTCTGAAGGATAATAGCCTATTACTATCTACCTTCCTGCAGGGGCTGCTTCCTAAGGGATTCATCTATGATCTCAAGCTACCTGTGGTCGAGTTACAAATACTCTTTAGTACCTTCAAAGCTCCAGGTTCCTCCTGGGGTGCCTGTGAGGCTCTTCCCTCCAGCCCGGTGCCAGCGTGGGCCTGCCTGAGCTGGAGGGAGAGGACGGAGGGCCCGCTGTGGATGCGACAGCAGAGCCTGCATCCTCGCTGTTTTCTGGGCGAAGTGAGATGATTTGAGGATGCAGATGTGGTGGAGTAGAAGACACGTCCTAGGGATGGTCCTTTACGCTGGGAGAGGGGTGTAGAGGGGTTGCCACTGGCCACACTTAGGGTGCTGGTGGGAGGACTCGGGCAGCGTGGCGGAGGCCCGTTAGCCTGGTTAGCCGCACGGGGCAGCCAGCTGCAGACCTGGGCCGGGTGCTTGCCTCGCTGCGCCTCTGCTATTCTAGGAAAGGTAATTCCTTCTGGGGGCTGCAGGGAAGGTTGACTCTACGAACGGGGTGGCTGCTCTTATCTGGGCTTTGTGTCTGCCCCTGTGTGGGCTGGCTGCAAGCTGCGGGAAGGCCTGATTGCGGACAGAACTTTCTTTGAGTGTGAGAGGTTCTGCCCAAATCCTTGGCTCCCAGCGGCCTTTGGCGCTATGTTCGCTTACAGAAAGAGTACAACCCCCTCTGCAGTTTTCACTTGAATAACTGCCTCAGAGTGGGGAAAATGCCCACTTGAAAGTGCCTGTCAGGCACCCTTACAGAGCTAGAGTGTGGGAAGAGCAGCAAAGAAACCTCCTTAAGAGGGAAATTTGATGTCCAGCCACACGCAGACAGTACGCGGCGTTTGCCTGACTCCTGGCGAACTCAGCGGCTTTAAGGGGTCTCTCTGTCTCGAACCACCTTCAAGGCTCTTCCCGGGCACCCTTGGGGGTGTGTGTGGGGTGTCATAAAGTGTTTATTTTCTTCCTTGGCTAAATGAGCGAGTCCTATTTTAACAAGTCCTGCATCGGCTGCATGCCATGGTGTGGACTCAAAAATGAGTCACTTCTTCGTGGAGAAAGGTGTTTGATGTCAGATGAAAGGAAGGCATAAGTGGTGCCAGAAGATATTTGGGTGTTGACTTTATAAAGGGCAGGCTGAGTCTCCTGACACTGATGACTTCCCAGAAAGCCTCAGGGGTTCTCTGAAATGACTAGCTGGCGAGTGGCCAGGCTGGGATGAGGTTAGCAGTTGAGGCCATGGCTATTGTTTCTAGGCTGTTCTTTTGGATGTTGGCAAACCAGGGAACCAGGGGGCCTTGAATCCTTTGGGCTTGCTACATGGCTGCTCTGGGGGCTCCTAGAGTAACCACGGGCTGCCCTTATTGGAGAATGAGGCCGAACGACCTGGCTTTAGTCCTACCCTGCCAATTCCCGGCTGTGGGATGACTTCTCTGAACCTCAGTTTCTTCATCTGTGAAACAGGGGTTGTGATCACCTCTTAATTTTTGTACCCAGCAAGGAGAATGTGCTCAATTCACCACTGTTGTTTCCTCCCTTTCTTTATGGCTTTAACCTTGAGGATGAGACTTGCTGACCTCGCCGGACTGCTAAGGGCATTAGGAATGGGGTGCCCCCATAACTCTAAAAGTTAAAGACTAGGGAAATGTCCCTCTGGGGTCCCCGGGTAGCCCAGGAAGGAGAGAGAGGAGGAGCAGTTCCCCCATCCCCCAGGGAAGCTGCCCCCGCAGGGCTGTGTGCAGCATGGAGCTGGTCTCACCTGACGTGGTTGATGATGAGGTTTGTCGGAGGAATGAAGAAATCCTCCACTCCTGCAAAGGGCGTGCGGAGGAGATGCTGGCCCTGGCCGGTGCTGGCTTCTGTGATCACCTAGAACACAGAGTGGGAGTCCTGTGGCACCCATCCCGGTGGGGGCCGCTCCCCGGGGCCAGGCGCGCACTCTGGTGGAGCCCCCAGCAGACAAGCTGCTTGCGAGCGGGATGGCAGACAAGCAGGGGAGGCCGGAGAGCACAGGGGTGTCCGCGGCAGGGAGCCTTTTGTGTGGGGGGGGAGCGGAGCGAGGACTTGCGTGTTCTCTGGGAAGGTCTCTAGAACTGAAACCTTGCTCCACTCAGTGGCCACCCCCCAAGGGAAACCCCACCTAGACCACCTTGGAAAGAAGACAGCACTTTTCCTATTGAAAATGTGAAATGGTGCAGTTATTCACGGCTTCGGTATTTTCCTTTGATGCCTGATGCCTGGGCCACTTTGTGGGAATCTCTGTGTACCCTGCGCACGGAGGCCTGCTCTGAGAGCTGGGCTGCCATGATTTATTAGAGAAACCCGGGGCCCTGCCGGGTGCCATCAGAAATGCTGGTCATGCCAGGCGCTGTCTCGCAATTAGAATGCTAGCGAGAGCTTCCGGCTTCTCCGAGGGGATTTGCTGTGAGAATGAAGAGTCAGGCCCTGTGTGTGTTGTACAAATTGGTAGTGACAGAGCGTGGCTGCCTCTGTTTCCCTGGAGGTGGCACTTTCTTCTCTGGTCATGGCGGGAGGTGACCGGGACCATTTCCTGGAGGGTGTCCCTGCGGTGTCTGGGGGGGGCCACGCTGAGCCGAGGACGGCCCAAGGCTACACAGGACGAGCGTGTGGTCCTGCTGGGAAGCCCCTGACTTCGACATACGCCCAACAATTTCCAAGTTCTGGGCCATTTCCACTCCGCAGGCCTTTTCCGAGTCACAGAGGCTTGTCTGCTCGGGGGAGTTTTGGCTTGAGGGCCTCAAGGACAAGCCCAGGCTCTCTGGGCAGGGAAGGAGACTGAACATGGAGGTGAGATGCTTTTCCTGGTCACGATACAGATTTCTGTAGCCTCCAGTGGGGTTCTGTGACTCGCACGGGGTGGTGCTCCGGACGCCGTCAACTGCGAAGAGCGGGGTTGCCTCCCAGCTTTGACTTTGATCGCAGAACAAACAGCACCTGGCCCGCCGCCTTGGGCAGGTTGGAGGTGTATGTCTTTGCGGGTACAGCTTCCCTCCAGGGGCCAGCAGGCAGCATGCCAGATTGGCATGATGCAGCCCATCTCGAGATCTAAATCTGTATGAGATTATTTTCCTGTGATTAAAAAAAAAAGGCCAAACGACACTTTCATGGCAAGTCCTGGAGAGAAAAGCTTAGAGAACTGGGTGTTCAGACAGCATCAGCACGAGGAAACTGCCGGATCTTAGAGCGTCTAGGGGGAAATGCCGGAGAATCCCAAGAAGCCACACCCTCGTCGCTTGGTATCAGGCTGTCACTTTAGCTTGTGCTAGAGAAGGCTGTGTGGAGCAGGATTCAAGAAGTTGTGAAAGGTTCAGCAAGTGGCAGCTGGGGGAAGGCCTGGGGGGGCGAGCCTCATTTCAGAACACCTTCTTCTTGTCACAGCGCAGATCTGAACCCGGCCCCCGAGTGTGGGGTGTTTAGGAACCCGGCTGTCACTGTGGATGTTTTGCAAACAGAAGCAATGCACAACATGGTGGCCAAGGTAAATCCTTACCCACAGCCGCGATATGGCCTTCGGGTAAGTTCTGAGAAGTCAGGCTGTTGGATCAAACCACACGGTTTTGTGGCTTTTGGTTCACATTTATTTCCACATGGCTCGCCACAAAGGCTGTGCCTGTTGACATTGGGGGGAGCACGTTTTCCAGGTACGGACTTCCTTCACCCTCACCGGCAGCGACGGGGGTAGGCATGTTCAATCTATTTCATTTTCTTGTCCTAGTGCATTTCTCAGACTTTCCAATTATGGTCTAATTCCTGGTATTAATGAAAATGCTTTTAGTGCCTGGTCATTGAGGCAGAATTCGCTCTTGGTTTCTGGGAAAGAGCCTGTGCTGTATTTAAGGAATCTCTTTCTATTCCTATTTTTCATTTTTTTTTCTTTTTTAAATTAAGAATGTCAGCTGCATTTGTCTTTTCAGCAAGTACCGAAAATGTCGTAGGCTTGTGTTCGGTGCTGTGGAGAATGTGGCCGATCACCTGAGATCGACTCTGTAGAGTTTATTCCCTGTCTCAACACTGGGACGCATCGATGCCCTTGACCCCGAATAGCATGTCTAGAATTTTCCTTCTGTTTTCATACGTGAAATTAGACTAGAGTTATTTTATATTACATTGAATCACATTTTGTAATTGCAACTAAACTGGCTCTTTAAAACAAAGCAACTCATACGTTGTCTCCCAGTGGTCTGGGATAACTCCTAACATGAAAGTTATATAGGTTATATAGATTATGGGATAACTCCGAGAATAGTAAAGTCCTATATACTGTTCTCTATCTTATTTGGAAGAGTGATGAAGCGCCTCTGCGGTAATTGCTCCGTTTCAAGTTTCGCTTAGGTCAATTTGGTTTCTCCCTACATTTCATAAGCAATCATTTTTTTTTTTTCTAAGTGTTAAAATTTGCCACCTCGGGGTTGCAGGATGGTATTTCATGATTCCTTTTGTCTTCCTGTCCCTGGAGTAATAGCACTTTGGTCAGGGACCAGGCTTGGGGAGGATTTATCTGTGTCTGGATTTAATGTTCATTTTGTATTGTTTCTATTAATTTTATTAATTCCTTCTCACCAGTCACTTTGTTCTTTTTAAATTTCTTTAAATATTAAAGCCTACAAATGCTCCCTTTGTAGACGCTGAGAATACAAATACTGAGCAGCTCTCCCTGTGTGCCATAGGTTTTCATGACAGATTTGTTATGATTTTCTTTTAATTCCTCCTTGGCTCTCAGCTAGCTAGGGGTGTTTTCTTCTTAGTCACATTTTAGTTATTTCTGGCCATCAGAGAATACGGCCTGTAACATCTGCTCTACAAAAGTTGTTAGTTTTCATGCCAATAAACTACCTGGTAGGTGATTTTCTATAGATGTATTAAATCCAATGTCCGTATTACAATTTTTTGATTTACTCATATTATTTGTTCTCTTTGGTATGGGCAACCTAAGTGCATTTTAAATCAGGTTCCCCTGGTATTTCAGCCATTATTGCTTTATGTATTTACTTCTCTCTCTTTACATTATTTAGTGTTTTTATTAAATTCCACCTTGTCTGATAACATTGCCACTCATGCCTGTCTTTTTGGCCTGTCACTATTGTCACCTCCTTCCTTATGCCAACAGGGTGACGTTTTTGAGTATTGTTACTCCCTGTTCGTTCCTCTGCTCTCTATTCTTACACTGAATTAGTTAATCTTCAATTACAGTCTGGGGTTGAATTTCTCTTTCAGTGTGTCTCACAATTCAGATCTCCCTACTGAGCACCAGCTGCACATGTCCAGCTAGCCTCTCCTCTCTACCCGTCCAGCCAGCCGTCTTGGCAGCGTAGACCTTCTCCAGGTGCGTGACTTAGGGTCACCTCTGGCCTGGGTCGTGATGTCTGTCTGGGCTCCTTAGGGTCTGCTCCTCGGGTGAGGCACCTCATGCCAGGCGCTCTCAGTCCTTGCGTATCCATACTTCCTTTGTGCTGGCAGGTGAACACTTCCCTGGCAGTGGGCTTCCTGGATTTCAGTTCATGAATACGGAGAGGATGCAGCTGTGACTCCCGCTCCGCCATCTATAGTTGCAGGGGACAAGTCCAATGCCAGTCTGATTTGTTCCTGTCCACGTAACTTGAACTTTCTGTCTTGGAACTTGTGAAGTTTTCCTTTATTCTTCAAGTTCTAACATTTTATCAGGAAGGGCAGCGATGTGTCATTTCTCATCAGTCTAGTCTGGGTCTTGTATGTCCTTTTTAATCTACATGATAAGGGTTTCATCTTGGAAACCTTATTCCAAATTTATTTAATGTCTGACTTCATTCCAACTCTTTTTAAACTTTTGTTGATTGAACTCCCAAGACTTCCGTCTCTTCTGTGAGTTGAGAGAGGTTTTCTTCCTTTTTATCTTCTGGGCTACAATTTGGGGTCCCAGTAGGAGACATGCATTTTTCAATGCATTTAGTGCAGTGTAAAATTAGGATATTTTCATTTTTAGTTATAGGAAAAAATTTTGGGTGGCCCCTGTCCATGAATCCCGAAGTGTTTTCTTAGAGCTGCCAGAGGGACCAACAAAAAGTTCTATTTTTTTCTGGGGTTGTACTGAGTGGCCTTTATTTTGGCTCCTAGACCCTGGCTTGTTTGCAGCTCCCTGAGGCCTGGATGATGGCATCTGTCGAGGGACTGGCATAGTCTCAGAGTGCAGGGCTGAGGTGCCTGCCATGACCCAGTGGTGCAGGGGTGAGTAGGCCGGTGGTCAGTCCCCAGAGGTGGCTTGTCTGGACACACATGTCCCTGGACTCCCTTGTCTCTGCAACAGGACGAACTTGGCTCATCTTCTCAGATGAGATTCTGAGAGTAGGGTTAACCCCTGACGCCCCCAGGCACTGTACGTAATGAGCTACATGCATCTGGACTGTTGAATCCTCTTCTGATTCCTTAATGAGCCAGGCACTTGCAGCACAGGGGTGCTGGTGACCTTCCCGGGCTGGTGGAGGGAAGACTTTCGCAGATCTCTGGGACCCTGGCTCCTCCCAGGAGGTAGTACAGAGCTGTGGCTAAAAGCGTGAGCTACAGCAGGTAGGTTTACTCTGTCGTCAAATCGGGAAAACATCCTGTCTCTTCGCACTTTCATTTATGGACATAACAGCTTCCTTCTTAGTCACTAATGCTGCTCTCCAGCCCAAGGTGAAGGCAGCCCGTCTCCCTTCTCCTGCCTGAACTCCAGGGCCTCCTCCCTGCTTGGCCCCAGCCCCACAATACCTGTCTCTCCTCTGCGTGTCGGGCCAGAAGCCACAGCTGCTTGGCATATCAGAATCTTCATCATGGTCAGTGTTACCGTCTGTAATAGCAGGTCTGCTGAGACCCTGGGGAATGTCGGTGAGGGGCTCTGCCCAAGGCTGTTATCTGCCTTTACTGACATATCCTGATGTGTGATCGGCCCCCAGGGCAGTGGGGGAGATTCTCCTCTGCTGCAGGGTGGGTGTCGGCCTGCACGCGCTCAACATACCTGCAGGCTGGGCTGGGACTTGTGCACGTCCCCCCAGCTCAGGACCCAGACTTGATCGTGCGACTTGTCATACGACAGCTTGGCGGGCAGAGGATCCACACCTATGGACTTGGAAAAAAATAGTGACAAGTTGGTCATCATTGCTAGAGAAGCTGGTGGTGGCTTCGGGCCACTCCTGGCCAGTGAGCCCGGCTGGGAAGCTGCGGCAGAAGCCTGCCTTCTGGGTTTGTCCTCAGGGGCATAAACACATGGTCGATATGTTGTCCACCTTCCTAAAAAGTTCCTGCCCTTGAAAGTCTGGAAAGACTGTATATGGAGTTGCCAAATCGTCCCCCTAACCCCCTTCCTGCTGAGTTCCTGTCTTTACCCTTGCGCTGAACTGCCCTAGCCCTTCCAGCAAATGAAGAGATCGCTTTGTCCTCCCCCTCTTACTTGACATCCCCGCAGGGTACCACACGGGCAACTCCTGTCTGGGAGCATTTTCTTGACTTGGCCACGCAGCTTCCTGGCTTCTGTTGCTTGGCCGCCGCCGGGTGCAGGCTGCCACCCCTGGCCTGTCTGGCTGCACCCTCTTGGGTGAGCTCACGCAACAGCCTGGCTTCACGTTACCCAGCAGACTCCGAGCAGTGCAGAACTCATTCCTCTGGGGCTCACCTCCACTCCGGCACTGAACGCTACACCTTCCCAGCCCTCCTCCCTGCTAGCACACATTTCCTCTTCATTCTTCACCACCTTTGAAGTCTCCTTTTTGCTTTCTTGTTCTAATTAAAACCTCTGATCCCCTGAAGCTTCGTGTGGAGGCCGTGTGTCGTCCCTCCCCCCAACTTCACAAGCCTGGGTCCTCTGTTCATTTCTCCAGCGGCTTCCTTTCATTCTCCAGAGGCTCCAGGGTCGGGCACTGTCTTCCGCGGCTCAGGGCTTCCTCATCCCCAGTCCTGAGCCCGCGGTGACACTGTACCGACTTCTCTTGTATTTTGTCTCTTCGAAAAATCTCCTCTGGACTACACCTCTCCCTCCAGCTACCCCAATTTCCTCCCTTCACAGCAATACTCCCCTAAAGATTGGACTGTCGTCATTCTTTCTACCCTTTGTTTCACCTTCCCCCATCATACTTCACGAGCTGAGCAGACTTGAGAGAGGAAGCAAAAGTTGGAACACAGTTTTCTACAGCCTCAGTGTGCTGAGAGCAGAGACCTGGAAAGGGAAAGTAACTGGGGAGTAGTCTAGGCTGTCAGCTAAGCATCCCATGGGGCTGCACCCCAGGACTAGGAGTGGTTCAAAGCCAGAAGAAGCCTTACAAAAGCCTCAACTCAGTCTTCAACTAAGTACTTAAAAGGGTTCACTTTCTACTCTTCTTTGACTGATACAGACCCACAGCAGCATAAAAAGATAATTAAGAATTTATTATGGTAAGAAATTCCACAAGTGAAATAAGCAATACCTGTAATTAAGAAATGAATAGCAGGGCTTCCCCGGTGGTGCAGCGCGTACAGCGCAGCGCTGTGAAGCTGTCCACAGCCTCTGCAGCGCGGTTCGATCCGCGGCCGGCCAGGGAGAAACCCACGTGGTGGGGCAGACCTCTCCTGCCTCGCCTGCTTTGGTCCGTCTGCCTGTTCTGCTCCCCGCTCTGTCTCTGGTGAATTCTCTCACCCTCCCGTGCCTCTGACTGTACCCGGTTCTTGTATAAATAAATCTTAAAAAAAAATAATAGATTTTGTTGAATCCCTGTTAGATACACCAGAAGATAGAGAACTAAGAGACAGGTTGGTAGAACATAACCAAATAGAGTTTAAAAAGGGGCCTCCCTGGTGGCCTAGGGGTTAAGTCTCAGCACTATCACTGCAAAGGCCTGATCCCTGGCTGGCCAGGGAGCTACCCACATGGCGCAACAGACCTCTCCTAAGTTGCCCACTGTTCCCCTCAGCAGTGTGTTTTAGTGAATCAGCCTGTTCTGCTCCCCACTCTGTCTCTGGTGAGTCCTCTCACCCCCCACACCTCTGGCCTACATCCCAGTTCTTCGATGAAAAAAAAAAAAAAAAAACAATTTAGAGTTTAAAAAGGATGGAAAGTAAGGAAAGAGACATGTAGGAATGGGATGGCCTAACTTTTTCCTTTTCTCTGTGAAATAGAGTTCCCAAAGATGAGTAAAGAGAGAATAAGACAGCAGAATAGATGTGATTTGAAGAAATTGCTGAGAATTTTCCAGTCCAGGGAAAGATTAAGAATCTCTGCAATCCCCCAGTCAGAACAAATGAAGACTACCATGCTCAGGTTCATCATAAAATAGAACATGAAAGTATCAAATATTCTGGGTAAAGGAGCAAGATTATTACACTAGATAAAAACCAGAACCCAATTACATGTGCTCTATAGAAGACTACCTTAAGGATATGAACACACAGATGTTGAAAGTAGGAGGATAAAGAAATGATAGTATGGAGCCCTTATCAAAATCTGATTTAGCTCAACTGTCCTAGTATTAGGCAAAAGTAGAATTTCAGGTGAGAAGCATTGCCAGAGACAAGATGGGGTACTTTGTAAGAATAAAGGAGTCTCCCCCTTACCTCCAAAGGTACTACAATCTTAAAGCAGAAATGGGTAGAACTCACACAGCAGCTGACAGACTAAGAGGACAGAAAAATCACGTAGAAGAGCCAAACAACAGAATGGAGGAATGTTCCACATGTAGGAGTATATCCACACAGTGACAGGTGCAGATGTCTACAATATCAGAATACACACTCTTACCAAAATTGATCAGAGGCTGGGTCATAAAGCAAGCTTCCAAGGCTTGAAATAATTCAGAGTGTGATCTCTGGCAAGGGAAATCAATAACAAAAAATAGCCAGAAAGTCTCTTTTTTTTTTTTTTTTGGCCAGGAAAATCCACAATCTTGGTTAAATCTAATTTTATCCCTAAAATAAGCCTGAACCTGGACAGCTGAGCATGCTGGGAAAAAGACTCCCGGCCTCCCTGGGCTCACTATAAATTTCCTGGACAATAGTAAAGTTAATGTCACATACAACTTTCACCCCTTGCCTTGGAGATGATTTTCCTTATTTTTTTCTTCCAATGAGAAAATGAAAGCAGGCAGAAGAGAAGCTTGATCCAAGTGGCACTCGTATCCCCCGTGCACCGGTGCCCCCACACCGCCCGCTCCTCCTGTTACAGAGGGAATATGCTTTTACATAAGGCTGCCTCTCTGTGTGTGCGCTGGGGTCCACCGACTCCCGCTCACCTCGGTGATGCACGAGGAAGGGAAGAATTGCAGCAGCGGCTTTTCCCCGCAGACAAACGGCGTGATGTTGCCTAAGCAAGTCGCCTTGGCTTGCTCTTGCGGCTTCTGCCTCACTGGTCTCCTTTCACCCACCGTTACAGCTCAGCTTGTCCACGTGGTTGTCTACAGTCACTAGCTCTACTTGCTCACCTCCTTTCTCTCTGGAATCCACCCCCTCGGGCTTGTAGTCGCCACCTGCTCCTGCCAAGCGGCCCATGCCCAAAGGTGAGCTCTCTGTCTCTGCGACATACGGGTGCTCCCAGTAGCAACCACCACCGTTGACCATTTTCCGGGCATCAGAAGTACCACCCTCTCCTGATGTTCTTCCTCCCTGCGTGGTCTCCTCACATCGTGTCTCTCCCTCCCGCCTTGCCCCCAGACACCTGTGCTCGCAGTGACCGCTCACCCAGCTAATCCGGGTAATCATTGCACATCCCGAGTCACTTGGGCGCAAGCTCACTTGTGCTGCACATGAGCCGACATTCGCGGGGTCTGGGCTCCTGGGCCGTTGTCCATCCTGCCACACCCAGGAAACGGCATCAGTTTAGCCTACAGCGTATTTTACTGTTTTTTATGCTGAGGTAAAACTTGATTCCTCTCTCAAACTTTACATGAACCAGCAGAAAAACTTTTGCGGTCCATGTTTAAAACATCAACAAGCTGATCACTCCTCTGCCTCTGCCGCTAGCGTCCTCATCCTCGGCTGGTTAGTTCTTCTGATCTCTTACCTTTTTTTTTTTTTAAAGATGTATTTATGTATGCACACAAGAGCTGGGGCACAGGCCAGAGGTGTGGGGGTGAGAGGATTCACCACAGACAGAGTGGAGAACAGAGCAGGCAGATTGACCGAAATGCACTGCTCAGGGGAGCAGCGGGCGAGTCAGGAGAGGTCTGCGCGCCATGTGGGTCACCGCCCTGGCCAGGGATTGAACCCGTGCTGCAGAGGTGCGGATAGCTTCATAGTGTGGTGCTTAACTTACCCTTGCGCCACCAGGGAGGCCCCTCTTCTAATCTCTTCTTAATTGGGCTGCTGCACCCTTCAGTCCTCCACCCCCCACCTTTGTTGGTGCTGACCTCCGAGCCTCATCCCTCTCCCCCAGCGCCTGCCTCACTGCAGCTGCTCTTCCCTTTGCTCCCATGGCCGGCCGACTCCCACTGGGCATTTAGCCCTCAGGCTCTGGTCACTGCCCGAGGAAGGGTCAATTCAAAATCCTTCTCTACTCCCTCCGTTCCCCGGACTAGAACTGCAGTTCAGATGTTTAGCTCGCCCACAGGAGTTTTCTCAGCACTTAATGAAGTCTCGGCCCAAGTGGGCAACACATGCTTGGTGAGTGACAGCGCACAAGTCACCTTGGCCCGACCACACCCTCCCGTGTCTGACCACCTTCCGCGGGCTCTGGGGAGTGTGCAGAAAGCAAAGACAGTGGTAGGCTGGACCCCAGAACCGGGAGTCTCCCCCACTCCTGTAGAGAGATGTACCTGGAGGACTTTCTGGGCTTGAACGTCGACCACGAGGACTCGGTTCAGCGCCGGCTGGGCTGCGTAGATGTACCTGTGCCGCACGTTCACCGCCGATGCCCACTGGCATGGCTGGGGGGCGTCTCCTTCCCCTCGAGGACAGATCTCTTCCTGCAAGGGAGACAGGCAGCCATAGAGCTTCCGCTGACCCTTTCTTCCTCTCGGCCTTGGGATCTGCAGCCCACACCATCTCCTGTGGGGTCCGGGTCTCTTTTACCTCCTTCCATGCTCAGCCTCTGTCTGCCACTGCAGCCCTCCGGTCAGCAGCCAGGTCCAGAATCTTCCTAGCTCCCTCCTCCCGCCCCCCCATCATTTCCAGCACTTCACCCTCCACCTGCTCCTTCTGGAACCCTCTCCCTCTGCTTTCATCCTCACCACAAAGCGGTGTTGCCACCCAGGCCATCGGGGGCTCTTGGTCTCTGACCCCAGCATCCTTTTCTGTGCCGGGAACTCCTGCGCGACACTGCTCCTCCGTCCCTCCGCCCACCCCGGTGGCTGCGCCTTCTCTTGCTCGGTCCTCATGAGTTTGCTGCCCTTAGAATGTTCAGGGCTCGCTCCTGGAGACTTTTCTTCTCTAAAATGCAACTTCCTTTGCTTATCTGAGCCACACCTTCGGCTTGAAATACAATCTCCGCGCGTACAGCTTCCGCAGTCAGAGCTGTGGTCAGCCTCTCCTGAGCGCTGGCTGGATCAGCCAAGTACTCCACGGTGGTTCCATGTTCCTCTCGCGCCTCTAAGGCCCCTTTCGACCCTCCGTTTCGCCTCCCAGTCTTGCTCATGCCATGCAAACATGGCAGCTCTGATATTTCACTTCCTTACACCAACTACTCTGTGGTCATCGCTCACTCCTTTTTCTCCCAGGGTCCTCAGCCCTCAACGTCCAGCGCATGAGAAATCATGTCAGCCTGACCTGCAGGAGACACCTAGAATTCCACATGTCCCTTGTGTCACCTTGGCTCAAGCCACACGCCCGTCACTGCAGAAGCAGCATCCAGACCAGCCCCGACCTCACGGGAGCCGCAGCCCTCTCCCCCTCCCCCTACTTGTGCTCTTCCTCCCCTGTTCTGGACCCTCCACCCCACCCCTGCGGATCTAAGGCTGCTTGCAAGCTTTGTCTTTTGCGTGGCCTTTCCTTTGGTTTTCTCTATTCTGCAGGCAAGCGAGAGCTTCTGGTCCTGCTGCAGGGTTCATTCCCCCGGGGCTGCGGGCGCTCACGGGTCTACCTCTGCTTCGCCTCTCCCGGCATAGGCTGCAGCCCCGGCCCAGCAGACCTTGGTTGGACTCACTGCTCCGTCCTTGGCCCTAGGGCAGTGTAGCTAGTGGCGTGCGTGGCACTGGATTCGTGCTGAAAATATACTCGTTGAATGAATTAGTGAGTAAAAAAAGGGACCTTCTTTGTGGCACCAGCACCTGCGTGCAAATGATGGGGCACCCCGGCGCCCCCATGCTGCTGGACGCTGGCAAGTGCGTGGGTACTGAGCTAGACCAGGCCTTGGCGCACAGCGACTGGCACGGCTTAAACGGAGTTACACTGAGGCCTGCGCCGCCACCCGCCGCGGGCGTCAGCCCTAAGCCCCACCTCAGCTCCCCACAGGCTGCAGGCGGCGGGGCTTCCCCGGAGGTGTGGGGTGGCGTGTCCATGTCTGGGAGCTTCCAAGCCCGGGCTTTGCACACGCTGCTCCTCAGCCTTCGCCTGCGCGGCTTCCGGCTCCCCGTGCCAGTGTCCCCGCCTGACGCCTGGGTGAGCCCCGAGGTGGCTAGTGAGGAGGAGCGGGCGGAGGGCGAGGCCAGCCCTGGCCGGGCTCTAGCCGGGCCTGTGACGGGAGGGCGCGGCCATTGCGCAGCTGCTGCCGGGCGGCAGTGTCCACCCCCGGGTCTGCGCTCCTGGTTTCCACACTGCTCGAAGCAGAAAATCACAAAGAAACAGAGCTTCTAGAAGTGTGTGTGTGTGTGTGTGTGGGGGGGGGGGGGAAAAACCTTCTTTGCCCTCGTCTCCCATGAGACACACGGGGAGGTACTTCCCCGGATTCTGCCTCCTCTGTGGGCCTTCGTGGTGTCCTGCGTCTCCCGGGCCCCAGGCCGCTCACCCTGTCCACAGCAGCCTGCACAGCAGGCGGGGGGGCACGGAGGTGGGGAGGGGAGCGGGCATGAGGGGGTGGGGTGGGGTAGGAGAGGAGACACCTGCAGAGGGAGCAGCACTGCGGAAAGGTAAGCTTCCCCTCCCCCTTCCCCCTTCCCATGTCCTCCTGCAGCCCTGCACGTCCTCACTCGCTCCCCACCCTTCCCGTCTGTCCTGCTCGCCCTCCCTCTCCTCCGCCCCCCCCACCACTTCCTCGTGCCTTCCCTCTGTCACCCTCCCTGGGCCCCGACACCCCACCTTCCCTCTCCCCGCTCCCCCCTCCTGTGCCCTGCTTCCTCCAGTCCTCCCCTTTCTCCCCATCCCTCCCCATCCCCTTCTCCCCCACCCTTCGGCCCTCCTCTTCCTCCTCTAGCCCCTCCTCCCAATCCACTTCCTTCCGCTCCCCTGCCCACCTGCCCTTCCTCCCTCCCTCCCCTTCCACCATCTTCCCAGCCCTTCCTCCTCCTCCCTTCTCCCCTCGCCTCCTCCCTCCACCCACTCCTTCTCCTCCCCGGACTCTCCATCCCTGCCTTCCCTCCACCCTCCACTCCTCCGCCTCCCTCCCGCCCTCTTCTTTCCCGGCCACTGGCCACTGGCCGAACCCCTCCTACCCCACCCTGGTCTTTCCCACCTTCCCTTTCCACCCCCCTCCATTCCCACCGCCTCCTTCTGCCCTCCCTCCCCACTTCTTCTCCATCTCTCCCTCTTCCCACCCATTCCTCCTTGTCCTCCTTCCACCATCTTCCCCTCCCCCCCTTCCTTCCTGTCACCTCACTCTCCTTCCTTCTTCCCTCCCCTCCTCTCTGCTCTCCCCCGCCGCCTTCCCCCTTTCTTGCCTTCCCCCACCACCTTCTTCCCCGCCCCTTCCCTCCCCTCATCTCCCTGCCCTTCACCCCTTCCCCTCCGCTTCCTCCTTCCCGCCCCTTCCTCCTTTATTCCACTTCCTCCCTTTGTCCCCACCTGTCTGCCATCTTCCTTCCCCACCTCCTGCCCTTCCTTCCTTCCCTGCCCCTTCCTGCACGTCCTCCGCACTCCTCCTCCTTCCTTCCCATGACCTCCCCTCCTCCCTCCTCCCCACCCCTTGCTTCTTTCCACCTCCTTTGTCCTTACCTGCTGCCCGTCTTCCCCCTCCCCTCCCCTCTAACCCTCCCTGTTAGCCTCCGCTCCCCTTCTTCCCCTGCCCTCCTCCTCCCCCACCTCTTCCTCCGTCCTGTCCCTCTCTCCCCTCCCATCTTATGCTCCCCTCCTCTCCCCCTTCCATTTCTCTCCCTGCCCTTCTACCCCACCCTTCCCTCCTCTGCCTCCCGCATCCCTTCCCTCCTTCCCCCCCATGACATTCCCCCTTTCATCCTCTCCGCTCCCTCCCTCCCCCCACCGCTTTCCTGTTTCTCCCCTAGTCTTCCTCCTTATCCCCTTCCTCCCCTTTCCCTTCCCCCACACCCTGCCCCTTCTTTCCTGCCCTCTTGCCTCCTTTCTCCCCCTTCCTTCCGCAGCCCCTGCCAGCCTGGAGCCACCTTCTTCCTCACCCACCCGGCCCTCTTTATCCCTTTGTCCCTTCTCTTCTGCGCCTTTCCCCGCTTCCTCCTCACCGCCCGCCCTGCCGCCTCTCTTCCCCTTGTCTGTGCCCCTTGCTTCCCCCCTGTCAGCAGCCCTCACCTCTCCTTCCCCGGCTGCTCTTTCCTCCCCTTGTCTGCTCCCTCACGTCCTTCCCCCCCTTCCTTCTGTCCCTCCCCTTTCTCCCTTGTCCCCTTGCCCTGCCTTTTCCCTCCTACCCCTCCCCTTCCATCCCTTGTCTCCCTTCCCCTTATTCCCTCCCTCCTACCCTCCCTCCTTCATCCACTCCCCTTCCACCCCGCCCCTCCCTTCCCCTCCCCTTGCACCCCTCTGACCCTCCCTCCCCCACCTCCCTTCCTCTTCCTCACTCCCCACCCTAATTATCCCCTTTCCCACTTCTCCAATTCCTCCTTCGTTCGCCCACCCTGCCCCTTCTACCCCCTCCTCCCTCCCTTCTCCTCCACAGCCCTCTGCTTCCCCCCTTTTACCCTCCACCCCCTCCTCTCATCTACTCTCTACCCTTCCCCTCCCTCTACCTCCCACCCCTCCCTGCCTTTCTCCTTCTCCCCTCCCCCCTCTCCCCTTGGCCCTCCCTTTTCTCACTTCCCCTTCCTCCTCCCTTCCTTTCATCCCGCCTATTCCCTTTCTCCCCTCCTCCCTGCTTGGCCCTCCTACCCTCCCCTTTTTCCTTTTCCCCTCACACCCTTCTGACCCTCCCTGCCCCTCGTCTCCCCTTTCTCACTTCCTCCCCTCTTCTTCCCCTTCCCTTCATCCCTTTTCTCCCCTCCCTTCCTCCCCTCCCCTTCCTCCTTCCCATTCCTCCCCTCCTCCCCTTCCTCCCCCCTCTCATCGTCCCCTTTCACATGTCTTCTCCAGTTCCTCCCTTCTCCCCTTTCCCCCATCCCCTCCGTCCCTTCCTCCCTTCCATCCCTTTTCTCCCCTCCACTTCCTCCCTCTCTTCCCCTCACTACCCGCTCCACCCACCCCTTCCTTCTCCCCTTCCTCCCATCTACCGCTCCCCTTGCGCCCTTTTCGCACTTCCCCACCCTCTTCCCCTCCAGTTTCCCCCCTCCCCCTTCTTCCCTGCCACCCCTCAGCTTCCCCCCTTCTGACCCCTTTTCCTCACTTCCACCCTCTTCCTCCCAGTCTTCCCCTTCCCCACTTCTTCCCCTCCCTTCCTCCAGCTCTCTGCTTCCCCCCTTCCTCCCCTCTACCCCGCCCCTTCCATCTACCTCTCCCTTCTCCCCTCCCCTTGCACCCTTCTGACCCTTTTACTCACTTCCCTCCCCGCCCTCTTCTAATCTACCCCTTCCCCTTCTTCCTTCCCCACTCTCCCCTCCACCCCTCTTGCCCGCCCTTCCCTCATCCCTTCCCACTCCTCTCCTCTCCCCTTCCCTTTATCCCTTCTCCCCTCACACCCCTCTGACCCTCCCTCTCTCCCTGCCCCTTCCTCACGCCCACGCGGGTCCTCCCTTCTTGCCCTTCTCCTTGTCCCCTCCCTTCTAATCAGCCCCTTTCCCACATCGTCCCCTCCCCTCCCTCCTGCCCCTTCCTCCCTCCACCTTCCTTCCTTCCTTCCTCTCCCCTTGTCCCTGCCCTGCCAGCTCCCCTCTTCCTGTCCCCCTCCAGTCCCGGGCCTGCCTCCTCTCTTCCCCTTTCCACCGCCCTCTGTTTCCTCCCTGCTTGCCCACCCCTGTCCTCCCTCCAGCCCCACCCTTGCCCTGCCCCTCCTCTTCCCCACTTCCTTCTCCCCACCCCTTCCTCCTTTCTGCCCCACCCCTCCTGCCTTTGGGGGGGAGGGGCGTTCTCTCCTCTGCTCCCTTTGCTTCCCCACCCCTTCCTCTTTGCCCTCCCCTTCTGCCCATCCCCTCTTCCCCTGCCTTCCTTCCCCTCACCTCCCTTTCCTCCCCTCCCCTGCCCTCTCTTCCCTCCCTTTCCGCCCTCCCCTGCCCCTCACTTCCTCCTTCCCCAGCCCCTCCTCAGTCTTCCTCTGGCCCCTCCCCTTCCTGCTCTCACCTTCCCCTCCACTCCCTTGTTCTTCCTCCGCCTCCCTCCCCCTCTGTTCCTTCCCTTCCTCACTTCTTCCCCAGTTCCTCCCTTCTGCCTGCTTGCTCCTCTCACCCTCCCTCCCTCTGCACCCATCTTCCCCTTTTCGCCTTCCCTTTCCCCCCCTTCCGCCTCTTCCCTCCTGGGCCTCCTTTTAGCTTCCCCCCTTCTGCACTCTCACCCTTAACCCCCTTCCCAGCACCTCCTCCTCCCTTCCTTCCCCACCCCTTCTTCCTTTATCCTGCTTTTCCCTCCTTTCCCTCCCTCTGTCAGGGGGAAGGATGTCCTGAGCTAATCCCATGCAGGCTTTGCCGACCCCACCCCCACCCCAGACCAAAGCCCTCGGGACCTTGGGAAAGACACATCCCGTCACCACCCAAGGGAAGGTGGCTGGGACCTGAGGGTGGAGTGAAGCAGCCAGGTTGGGTATCAAACCAGACACGTGGGCCTTGGTGTCTCTCGCTCTGTCGCTCCCCTCCTGGCTTCACGGCTCGTGACCAGCTCTCAGAGGGCCATTTGGGCTTCCAGGTCGGTGGATCCCGTAGGACGCAGCATTTAAGACTTTGTCTCCCACTTTTCTCCCTGAGGTGCACATTTCCTCAATTCCCCTTCCCTTGTGAATAAACCTTTTATGAACCTTTTGTGTGTGCCTGCAGCGGGGTATTAAGTCCCTTTTAAGCGCCGGGTGAGGACCCACAGTCAGGCACCCCGTTTTGGATGGGGCTGCCCTGTAGCACCTTCTCCCCTTGATTCTTCCCCTGCCCTTCCTCCCTCTTCCTCTGTCCCCTCCCCCTCCCATCCCACCCCCTCCCTTCCCTGCTGACCTTTTCTCCCTCTGCCCCGCCCCTTCCTCCCCACCCTTCCCTCCTCTCTGTCCCCTCCCCTTGCACCTTGCCCTTCCTGCCACACCCCTTCTCACCCTCTGCCTCTTTCCCCCTCCCCTGTCCCCCCTTCTGGTCCTCACCCCTCCCTTGGTTCACTTCCTCTCCTCCCTCCCCCTCCCACCCCTTCCTCACTTCTTCCCTCCCTCCCCTCTACCCCTTCTCCCCCCTGCCTTCCCTCCTACCCCACCCATTCTTCCCCACCCCTTGTTCCCCTCCCCTTCCCACATCCTCTCCTTCCTCCATTCTTCCCTCCCCCATTTATTCCACCCCCTCTGCTTGCTTCTTCCCGGCCACTCCTCCCTCCCCCGCTTTTGCCCTCCTCTTCCCTCCACTACAGTTCTTCCCCGGCTTCCTCTCCCCTCGGCCCTCCCCTCCCTTTCTTCTCTCCCCTCCCCCCATGCCCATCCTCCCTTCTTCCTGCCCACCCTCCTTCCTCCAGCCTCAGCTCCCCTTCCCCCTGCCCTTCCTTACCTGCTCCTGGCCCTCCTCCCTTCCGTCCCTCCCCTGCCCTTGCTCCCTGCTTCCCTGTCCCCGCCTCCCCCAGCCTCTCCCCTTCCTTCCTTCCTCTCCACGCTCCCCTGTCCCCCCTCGCCCTCCCTGGCGCCCCCCCCCCCAGGACGTGGGAAAGAAGGCCAGGCGGCTGTGAGACGTGCTGACAGTGGCAAATACCCGTTTCCTCACTGCTAGCTGTATTATTTCATGCGTCTGCATCACTTTTTTAATACCCCGCCCGTCTACAGAGCGTGTTGTTCGGGTGGACAGCGCTTAGGAGAAAGCAGCAGCGACACCATCGTCTCCTCTTGGGCAGAAATCTGTAAACCATCTTTGGCGCTATGATGAGTTGAGACAAAAAGCAAGGCCACGCGCCCCCACAAAGTAGCAAACGCGGGCCTCTCTGCTAAGCGGGTGCCTCTTTACCGATTACTTCACGAGTGAGCCACCCAATCCTAAAATGAGCCCCTCTCAGACACCAGTCTAGGGCAAGGTCCACTGTTCTACATTCTTTATAAAATCCTCACCCGCCAAGCCCGGAAAGTGGGTCTTTCTGACACCCCCGTTACTAAGCCCCCACCTCCACCCCCGTGTTTCTCGTGGTGCAGGTGTGCATCATCCCCTCCACGGCGGCGAATGATTCCCGCGGGCCTGCAGACACAGCCATGCAAGCTCTGACAGGCTAGAAGCCTGAAGGACACTGATGGCCGTGAACTTTCTGGTCTTTCCCTCCCTCATAGACGCAGATCCTGAGACCCTCCTCACCCTATCTTGTCAGGCACCCCTGGACTGTCAAAGCAAGTTACCGAACTGTGGGGGGTCATATATTCTCCACTGTCATAGGAGATGTCCACTTCTCTGGGAACAAAAATAATACCCAAGTCTAACTCTGCCCCTGCCACAGGTGGATGGGGTGGCTGCTGAGCAGCAGGAGGGAGGGGAATGGAGAAGTGACAGGATCCTGGATTACGAAATCCAGGACTCAGTCTCAGGACATGCCCGGCACCCAAGCCTGAGCGCCAGCACGCCGGCAGTAGGGGCTGAGGGTGATGCCAGCTGAAGAAGCTTGTGTTTCCACACATACACTCACCAGCAGCCATCTCCACGGCCGGCGCCCAGGACAAGTCACGTTGCCTCTTCCACCTGGCCTCGCCTTTGCTCCTAGCACTGCAGGTGCTTTGGCCTGCCTATTTCATGCTCTCTGCGCAGCTTCCCGGAGGGCCACTGAGCATTGTCACACCGGAGGGGAGTCCGCTCCTTTCTAAACACAACCTTTCCTGTGTTCGCCAGCTTCCTGACAAGTCTTCCTTGGGCCTGCCAGAGCACCCTGGCCCTCTGCTCCCCACTGGGGTTTCTGTGCACATGTGCTGTGGTCGCCTCACACTGCACATCAGAGGCTGACCTCATCTGCTTGATGGGGAGCTACCTGCCCTGCTCCTGTCTGCCCCCCCACCCCACCCCGCCCCCGCACTCAGCCCTGGCCTGGCTCCTAGGACAACCCTGGTGCAGTGCTGAGGAGCAGTTGTCCCCTTCACCACTCCCCCGAGGAAGACACTCTCTTCCTCCTAGGCAAGACTCTTGGGTTGTCAGGTTACCTGCTGCTCTCTGCTGTGAGCGGCTACGAAACCTCCTCAGTTCTTCCTAGGCCCCGGCTTACCCACCACCCCCCTCTCGCCCCGGGCTGTCACGGCAGCCTCCTCACCCACGCCTGTGCTGCAGTCCAGCCCTCCTGGTCGTCGCGAGGCGCCGCTGTCCTAAAGCCACTGGCTGTGCCTCCTCAAACTGTCAGGGCTTCCCAGAGCTGTGAGGGTGTCGTCAGTACCCAGGGCGCTTGCCTGCTCTCATCCTCATGGGCCCGCCCCACGTTTGCAGTTCCCTGAGTATCTGCCTCCCTGTTCTCCACAGTCCCGGCATCTCCTCCACGTTCTTCAACATCCACCCTCGCGCTGCCCAGGGACCCTTCTCTCACTCTGTGGCCCTGGGCCTGGGGAGGCCTGTCTCCGCAGCATGCCCGCGCTGTCCTGTCCCCATGTCCTGTCTGCACAGCTGTCTCCATTCCCCTGTGGGGGCCGGGAACCCACCTGTGCACCCTGGCCCGCCCCTCGGGTTCCTGTGTGCCGCAACCACCCAACGAAGGAATGAGTTAAGCTCTCAACCTCCTGTCTCCCTTCCTTAGCCCTGGGGCGCATCTGGAAGCACCCCTCAGGGGCCAGTGGGCTGAGGCAATCCAGCAGTGCGTGTGCTGACAGGCGGGCCTGGAGGACCGTGTCTGTGTGGTGGAGAAGCCGCGCTGGCGCAGACACTTACGTAGCTCATGAAGATCTTCTCCGTGGGCTTGAGGTGCCTCTGGATCTCACAGTCCGCGGGGTGGAGGCTGATGATGCCGTCATCGGAGAAGACATAGAACATGTTTCCCACGCTGAGGCCTGGGAGGAGGACACACAGCGGTGGTGCCCCTGCTCGCAGCCGCCCCACGGGGGACTCCCCATCAGGCACACACTCAAGCTGCCGTTGGGTGCATGTCGCGCAGGCCCCAAGTGCAAGTCCTGCTCAAGGTGGGGAGAGGCCAGGGGAGTAGAGGGTGTAGGGGAGCAGGGGAGGCTGGAGCTTCAATCCAGCAGATCGAGGGCTCTAGTCCCAGGCCGTGCGCACAGCCAGCCCTCTGCCCTGAGCCATCCAGGTTGGCCCCCATGCGGGTTTCAGATAAAAGACCTGGCTCTGGCTTACGTTCTGCCTTTTCTCTTCTGAACAGCAGAGTCTCCCCAGTTGGTGTCTGTCCACTAGTCAAGTTAGAGTGGGAGAGACAATGCCCCCAAAGCAAAGGCTCTTGTTTTATAAACACATTTATGTATAGTGTCAAGCTCTAGAGTGTGGGGTCCTAAAAACGCTGGGGCTAACAGACTGGTCCAAAATTAGTCTAGGCCTGTGGGGGTCCTGGTGAACCCCTCCTTTATAAGAGCTCACTGCAGCCTCTGCCCATCGGTTTCTCTGTGGCAACTCCATGCCAGGCAGCAGGGTGTGCCCTGATCGTACTTCCACTGCCCTCACCCCCCCCACAGCTGTGCTGTTCTGGGGAGGGATTTCATCCTAGCAGAGGAGGGACCCGGGAACCAGCTGGCCCTTACTTTAAAACAAGGAAACCAGCAACATGGATGGAGCTGGAAGGGACCATGCTCAGTGAAATAAGCCAGAAAGAAAAAGAAAAATATCGGATGGTCTCACTTACTGGAGGAATGTAGAGGATCCACATAAGGGATCAGGGAAAAAAAAAATATAATCAAAATTCACAGGCAATTATCAACCACAGACATTTCTGCAAGGGGGGGAGAAGGGAGTAGGATCAAAACAGGGGTGAGGGGCCTCCCCTGGTGGCGCAGGCAGTTGAGCACAGCGCTGGTTCCATCCCGGCCGGCCGGGGAGAATCCCACATAGCGTGGCAGACCTCCTGTCTCGCCCGCTGCTCCCCTCAGCAGTGTATTTTGTCAGTCTGCCTGTTCTGTTCCCCACTCTGTCTCTGGTGAATCCTCTCACCCCCCACACCTCTGGCCTGTACCCCAGTTCTTGTATGCATAATATAAATAAATCTTAAAAAAAACAACCAAGGGTGAGAAGAGCACAAGGGACCATGGTGACAGTGCACAGGAGAATGGGGGGTGGGAATGTCACGGGGACTATAACCAAGATGAAAATGCATACATTGTACAAAAATGAAACATGCTATAAAAAATATATAAAATAATTAAATAAAACAAGGAAACTGAGGCCCACAGAAGGGAGGAGCTTGTCTGTAGACACTTGCTTTTGTGCCCAAGCCGGAGTTACACCCTGCACCCCTGTTCTGGGCCCTGTCCCACACTTTTTCCCTCCATAAAGGCAAAGCAGTATGTCCAGAGCTCTCCCTCCACCTGCCCTCCTTCCTTCATCTGAAGGTGGAACAATTCTATAAAGTCTAAGAAAATTAAATATGTGGAAGACTCTTTCCTAGCATGCTGAGAAAACTGGCATACTGATTTAATCGACTACTTGGGGAAATTTTTAGTGAGTTAGAAAACACAAGGATGGGAATCACTTCCATTTGCTTCTACTGTCTCTGCAGGCAGCTGTCTGGGCCTCAGGCCTTGGGGACTGGGAGGCACTGGCACCGTGGCTCCCAGTAGGCTGAGGGCCCTGCCTGTACTACCTGCCCCCCCCCCCCCCCCCCCCCCCCGATTCCATGCAGACGGGCTCAGGCAGGAAGGCTCCTGCCGCTGTAAACAGCTTGACCCAGACTCCCAGAAGCTGGGGAGTTCTGCATAGCCCCAGTGGTATCCTGGGGTGCTGGGCAGCCTGTCCTCAAGAGCCAGGCAAAGATGGCTGCCCTCCAGCACTTCGTCTCGGTTCCTAGGGCACCTAGCATTTGCAGATGGGTATGGCATGCGTCTTTGCTCTGACCCCTCTATCTTGCCCACAGCAGGGCCTCCTCTTTGACACTCTCACCTGGCACACTTCCCTCATTCACTTCTAGAGGGGAAAGGGAATCAAAGACCCCGTGACACCAGAACAGCCTCCCAGGGTTCCTTGGAAAATCCATAGCTGGAAGTACCAACACAAGATTGAAAGCATAATGGAATCCACATGGGGTTTGCAGCTGTGGCTACCTATGGGCTGAGCACGGGCCTTGCTTGCAGTCAGCAGTGGCATGTGAGGCTCAACATATTCGTTTAACAAATAATTGACTTCATGACCCAGCCCCCTAGAGAGTTGTCTGAGTTTAGCTGCTTCTAGGGGGCACAAAGGATTCTTTGCTTTTGTCTGTTCTCTTCATATTTCTGCTATTGCGCCTGGACAGTGGGGCCTGCCACTGTTTTTCCTTCCTAACTCCAGGCCCTGAGTTTGAGCACACAGGGGTCTGCGTGTCTAGCAGGCACGGCGTTTTTGGTGACTGGATTGTGCAATATGAGCATGGCACCTGCCAGCCCTAAGGGGCTGTGGGTCTTAAGTGAGAGCCTGGGTCTCTGTGTCTGCATTTTATACACCACAGGGACACCTCATTCTTTGCAGGACTCGACTTCTGAAACTTAAGTCCCTTTGCAGTAGCCTCACCTTAGAAAGATACCACCCCACAAAGATGGGGAGCAAAAGCCTTCTGTGGGCATCATGGGATTGGGCAGCATTGAGGACAACTGTCCTTGATGCTATGACACCTTCTCAGCTCCTTTGCGCCTGCTGGCAGCAGCCTTGTGTTCTGGGCTGTGCCTGTTTTGCTCCCATCTTTGTGAGCTTTACTGGCTGGATCTGGGCATTGCTCGGGGATGTATCTGTGTGCATGTGCCAGAGGCCATGCCACAGAGTTATGGAGGAAAAATAGGGCAGGAAAATGCTGTTTTTTAAAGGGGGAGATTGGGCCTCCCTGGTAGTGCTGGTAGTTGAGCACTGCACTGTGAAGCTGTCCGCAGCCTCTGCAGTGCCAGTTCGATCCCCTCTGGCTGGGGAGAAACCCACATGGCACGGCAGACCTCTCTTGTCTACCTCGCTGCTCCCCTCAACAGTATATTTCAGTCAGTCTGCCTGTTCTGTTCCCCGCTCTGTCTCTGGTGAATCCTCTCACCCTCCCACACATCTGGCCTGTACCCCGGTTCCTGTATAATAAAAAAAAAATAAAGGGGGAGATTTCACACTTAACTCTGAAATCAGCATTTACTCTAATATTTCTCAGAAGCCCCTCTGCCCCCTGAACTGAAGGTCTTTTCTCATAGCAGTTCTGCATTGGTAGACTCTGTTCAGAATCAGAGTTGGGGTACACATGTGTACATGACCCCTGTGACCCGCCCCCACCTCGACCCACCCTGGGAACCATATGAAATGGTCAGTATCAGAAACCGCACTTTTGTCTGGCCCAATCTAGAGATTGTTAGATAAACAGCATTTGTCCAAACCCTTTGCAAAATTCTGACACCAAAATCAGCTGCTGGAAGAATGTTTACGGGCCAGCTCTGACCAGGAAGCCCTGCCCAGTGGTTGCCCAGAGAAGATTTCAAACAGCTTTAAATGGAAATATCCTATTTTTAAACACTCATGGACTAGTGTCCATGAAAGACACAGGTGGGTTTGGAGCCTGCTTCTCAGCGTTGGCACTGGGGTCTGACATTAACCTCCGCCCCCATACGGTGTGGCACATGGACCCCTCTCGGGAGGCTGCTTGGTGTCTGGGAAAGCTGGTGGCCCATGGAAAGATGCCCATTAGGGCACCACGAACACTCACGATCACAGGCAACACAGAACAAGGGAGCTGGTACCTTCCTCTCGCCACAGAATGTTTGCAACTGCAGCAGCAGCGTTGAGAGAGCGGGAGCATGGTGGAAGGAGGAAAAAGAAGAAAGCCATGTCAGAGCCTTCACTGTGCCATTCACTTCATGCCCAGACTCTGTCTAGTCTGCATTTATACAACCTGTACCCTCGCTGCCCCAGTGACTGGACTTGGGGTGGTGGGGGGACTCTGGCTATAGACAAATGCTCCTAGGTCTCAGGATGCATCTTTGAAGCTACACCCCAGTATCAGCTAATGGGGCTCGCCACATTCTTGGGTAATAAAGAGTAGACAGCTGTCTCCCCTCCCAGGAGAGCGCTGGTTTTCAGTTAGGATTCTCCTACACCCGTCATCTTTGCCTGAGGGAGAGAGACCCGTGACCAACATGACGTCCATGAAGTCACACGTGGGCCCCCTTGGGACGCAACAGCTGCGAGGGGAGCAGACCCAGCCCACCGGCTTGGGAGGAGAGATGCCCGTGCACTTGAGCCAGGGCAGTTCCTGGGCCACGGTGGCGCGGCAGCACTGGAGGGCAGGTAGGAGGAGGTGGAATCTTATGAACAAAAAGTAGGAGGCAGAATTGAGGCTGGGATGGTTGAGCTTCCCGGGATCCTGGGCTCTGTCTGCATTTTCCAGAGTTTAGGTGGCCAGGAAAGGCCTGCTCACCTCTGGGGCCCCCGTCCCTAGTTTGTGCAGGAAAGGGTAAGGGTTCCCACTGTCTTCAGGAGATCATGATGGGAGGGGGTGGCCCCAGTCAGTGGGTTCTCTTTGCCCCCAACCACTGCCAGTCAGCTCACTGAGCAATAAAGGCCAGCGTGGACTCACGGGTCTTTCTAGCCGAGTCTTCGATGAAGAGCGAGGAGATATCTTCGTCCACTCCCACTTCGTTTTTGGCAATGCAGGTGTACGCCCCTGTGTCTTCGTACCGGACGCTGCCGATGTGCAGCTCGCTCCCATTGGCTGCAGAGGACAGCGGTCAGGGCAGCCTGCTCAGTGGGAACCTCTACTCCTGCCCTCCGGTCCCCTTCCCCGGGCTGTCGAGAGCGTGCGGGTCAAATACACCAGGGCAGGGCTGAGGGCAACCACCACCCCCGACGGGTACCGGGCAGGCTAGGACAGCTGACCCTGACTGAGCGAAACCTGGGATCCAACTGGCAGCTAAAGCCCTCCAGACCTGTGTGGGCCTGGGCAGCAGAAACATTTGGGCAGACACTTGCTTCCCCCCAGTATGTCTGACTTAGAAATAAGCCGCACCGCGCCTCTCCCGTGCCGGGGTGATGGTACCGTGCGGTCGTGGGAGTAGCACACGGACGCCGAGGGCAGGTCTTACCTAAAAGGGAGAGCTGTTTAGACATCTGGGTGGAGACATCCATGCCATTCTTCAGCCATGTGATTCTGGGCATGGGAATGCCCTCTGCGTGGCATCTCAGGCTGGCCGCCACCCCGGGCTCCTGGGCCTGGGTCTCTGGGTAGACGCGGATGACCGGGGGCACTGCGGAGAGAGTCAGCGCCGGTGAGAGGCAGCCCCCGCCTGGCCTCGGGCCTGAGCTCCAACCCTGAGACCCTGCTCCCGAGACGTGGGCCCGAGAGGCCACCTGGAATGCTTTGTGAGCGGCGCACAATCACCCTGTTCAGCAACTCAAGTCCCAGAAGAAAGGGCGATAAAGTGGATTGTAGGCAATAAACATGTCAGGCTTTGTACTCTGTAATTCATGGCCTTCATCATTATTCTAAATATGATCAGAAAGACATTGAAATATTTAATGCTGTTCAGCTGTTACATGTGAAGAGCAACAGCTACTGGAATTTATTTCTGGATGCATAAAATTCAGATATATTATTTCCGTTATCGGAAAGTCATTGGACGGGGGCTTAATTTCTTGCAGGAAGTGCTTCACAGAGCACTTATGGGCACTGACTGGCAGGGCTACTAATTACATCACCGCTCTGGGAAGGTCTGTTGGTTTTGCAGACCTGTCTATTTACTCCCCCACTTCTCAGCCCCTGGAACGCGGCTGGGAGGCAGTGTGCGCCATCCTCGGCTCTTGACACGCCCATGGCAGCTACGTTCGGGGCTGGGTTGTAGCCTGGCCCACCCATCAGATAAGTGTGGGTGGGCAAGACTTCAGCACCCTCCTCACTGCGAGGGCCTTTTTAGAGAGGCCCTATTGGGGAGGGACCGGGAAGAAGTGAGGACTGACTATGGGGTCTCCTCCTATGCGTAGCTCTGGGCCCAGCAAATAATGATCATTTCAGAGGCATTAAGGGATCTCATTTACTGATACGTTTTGCTCTACACACTCCCCAAAGAGATTTGTGACAGCTTATTTAAAAGCACCTATATACTAAACAAAGCCATCACACACCTTCTAGAAAGGTGAGAGATGGAACTACTGAATCACATTTTCCCAGTATTATCTGGAAGCGCGTTCTGTCTGATGAAAGAAAACAGCCCAGTGCTTTAGGAGAGAGATTTTTTTGGGAACGGAGAAAGCACGGCTCTCGAATGCTGATGTAGGAGGTGGCCAAGGTGCCAGTCACGCGCCTAGAATGAGTGACCTGTGCTTGAGTGGGCACAGAAGAAAACCCACATGGCTTCATTGTGGGGAATGGGCTGTGCAAATGAAAAGCCCCAGGAGGTTGCTAACAGTCTGATCAACTCTGAGTTGCAAGTCTTTCCTCTGGTTGACCTGTGGGGCAAAGTTGGGTGGCAGAGGAGAAAAACCCCAGGGAGAACTGGAAAGTCATGAGCCCACCATCAGGATGGCTGGAGATGGCTTCCGAGAGCCCCGTGCCGCACACCCAGAGACCTGACAGCGGTTATGTCACAGCTGCGGCCCAGTTCCTCCTCATCAGTCATTCTGGAGGGAGAGGACCAGGGGGTGGCAGAAGGTGCTTGTCCCAGATCAGACCACTGAGGATGGGTGGTGGATGGGGCTCTACTGCAGCAAATGGAAGGGCTGCTTAGGACGTCAGAATGGCTCTCCTTTCTCTGACTTCCTTTCGTTCAACGAGAAAAGAAACAGGAACTTATCCAGGAAACTTCCCTACAAACTGCAGTTGGTAGAGGGAAGAGCAGGGTTTAGGATGAACAGATAGTAGAAATTTGGTCAGGAACCTGTAATTAAAGAGCAGAGACAGAACCGGGGGGGGGGGCACCACTCACCAATGGCTAGATCCAGTAAGAAAATGAACAAATCCCCCATTTAGAAAAGGACAAGATAAAGGAAAAGCGAGGAAATTATGAGAAACATCAGACTCCACTAGAAGAGAAAATAAATATGGACACAATAGCCTTAAAGAATTAGGGGGATTCTACCCACAAGTGGTGGAATGGAGAAGTTGGAATAATCCTCTCCCTAAAAAAAACAAAAGACAAACTGGGTGGAAAATAATATTTGCATAGAGAAAGATCCTGCTGCTCCATCCTCTATAGAACCCCAGGGCCTCACCACAGAGATCTCAAACTAAGGCTGGTAGTTTGAGGGAGGCAGCAGGAGGAAGTGCGGGGATCATGACTGGGGTAGAGTAGATCTCCCAGCTGCCAGGATGGGCTGGGGTTGACCACCCAAGCCACGATGGGGCAGAGACAACCTGGAGCAGTGTGAACTCTGTGGGCACAGACCTGGGAGATTGGGTACTCTGTGCACTGTCACCAAAATCTCCCTCTCCACACCCCACTCGGAAGAGCTCAAAGAGACGCCCGGTTTAGCCAGGCCAGACTCCATAAAAAGCCCAACAGCAGGGGGATGGACGTGCAGAGAACTCACGAATCCCTCGGGAAAGCAGACAAATGGTATGCAGATATGCAGCCTGCAGAAGTGCCAACAGAGATAGCGATGGGGCAGCGATGGCCACTGTTGAGTGCCATCTAGTGCACACCCACCACACACTCTCAGGCTCAGCACTGCCCGCCTGCCAAGAGTAACTGGAGTGTGAGCCTAGGGGTCCAGAACTACCTCCCCCAACCAGAGGACTCAAGTATTGTAGATTACGACGCACTGCAGAAAGCAGCAGCATGGACGTGGCGGGTGGTGGTGGTGGGGGTAGTTAAGGCAACATAAGTATAGAATACAGCTTGCTGAGGAATGAAAGAAGAGGAGGTAGTGGCAACCAACTTCACACCTCAAACAGATTGAGCATTAAAGCCCCAGATCCCCTTCCTGTCCCCACCTCAGACCAAGGTAAATTAAGAAGACAAACAAAACTGAATATCTAGTAACCCACCCCTACACCCACGCAGAGCGTGTAAGGTAACACTGATGCCTACAAAGCAAGAAACATCTCAACACAGATGCAAAAGCGAAATGAGACAGACAGAAAATCTGGGTCAAGCATAAAGCATACAGAAATAGATGAAGACTTCAAAACAATAATATTAAAAATGCTAGAAGAGCCACTGGAAGGTCAAAGGCAGAATGACAGGTATTAAGACCTTAGGAAGGAGATCCAGGAACAAAGAGTTCTTCACCAGAATTGGAAATGAAAGAGGTGAAATTACAGCAGCTATTATCGAAATATACAGGATCATATGAACCTGTTGTAAAAGTCTGTATGCTAACAAATTGGACAACCTAGAAGAAATGGACAGATTCATACACTCATACAACCTCCCAAGATTGAACCATGATGAAATAAGATAGCCTAAACAGTCCAATCACAAGTGTTGAAATTGAAAGAGTCATAAAAAGCCTCCCCAGAATAAAAGTCCAGGACCAGATCACTTCATGAGAGCCCTACCTAACCTATAAAGGTCTAATACCTACCCTACTCATACTCTTCAAAAAAAAAAAAATAGAAGAGGGAGGAAATCTCCCCAATACAATCTACAAAGCCAACACTGCCCTGATCCAAAGCCAAACAAAGATAGTACAAAGAAAATTATAGACCGATATCTCTGCTGAATGTAGATCCAAACATTCTCAACAAAACACAGCCAGCATCACACTCAATGGTGAAAATCTGAAAGTGCTTCCAATAAGATCAGGAACAATATAGGGATCCCCTCTGTCGCTGTTATCCAACATACTCCTGGAAGTCCTGGCTGAAGCAATTAGGCAAGAAAAAGACATAAAAGGGATCCAACTTGGAAAAGAAGTTAAACTGTCATTATTCACAGACAGCATGCTAATGTACTTAGAGAAACAAAAGTATTCTACAAAACACTTCTAGAAATAACAAATGAATACAATAAGGTTGCAGGCTACAAAAATCAATACACAATATCAGTGGCACTTCTACATGCAAATATTGTATCAGAGAAAGGGAAATAAGGAAATCAGGGAAAGAGAAATAAGGAATACAGTTCCATTTACAATCACACCAAAAAGAGTGAAATACCTGGAAATAAACTTAATGAAGGAGATGGAAAACGTGCAGAATGAAAAATATGAAATGCCATTAAAGGAAATAAAAGACACACAGAAATGGAAAAATATCCTGTACTCATGGGTGGGAAGAATATCATGGGAATGGCCATACTACCCAAAGCAATTTACAGATTGAAAGCAATACCTATCAAAATACCAATGACCTTTTTTTCCCCAAAGGAAATAGAACAAACAATTATAAAATTTATATGGAACCACAAAAGGCCCCAAATAGCCAAAACAATCTTGAGGGGAAAAAAAAAAAAAAGAAAAAGAAAAACGGAGGCCTCACACTTCTTGACTTCAACACAACATGGCAACAGTAATCAAAACAGGAAGGTGCTGGGACAAAGCCAGAGAGACTGACGGAACAGAACCGAAAGCCCAGAGATAAATCCATATGAATCTGGACAGCTACTTTTTGACAAGGGAATTACGGCCATGCAGTGGAGAATAGATCGCCTTTTCGCATGGGCACTTGGGGATGCACAAAGGGAATTAGACGTTGTAACACCCTGCTGCTGTTGGTGCCGCTGCTGCTGATTAGGAAAGAGAGGTTTGGAAAAGGGGCAAAAGGGAAATCTTTGGAGTTTTCACTGCCGGGGGTGAGGGACGAATGGAAAAGCAGTGCCATCAGGAACCAGTTCGTGTTGGACGGGAACAGGGGTGAGCATGGTGTTATTTAAAAATAAACTCAATTCTATTTGGGGCAATGTTCAAAAAAAAAAAAAATGGTGCTGGAAAACATGGATAGCCACATGTAAAAAAAATAAAGCAAGACCTGTATTTAATACCATGTCCAAAAATGGACTCAAAATGGATTAAATACCTGGACATAAGAACTTAAATCATAAAGTACTTGGAAAAAATATAAGCAACAAACTATATAACATCTTCCATAATGATATATTTGGGAAAACAACCCCAGCAGCAAGGGAATCAAAAGAAAAAAAAAAAAAAAAAGGCATGTGGGATTACATCAAACGTAGACGTTTTTATACCTCAAAAGAAACCGTTAAAAAAACAAAAAGGTAACGTATAGAATGGGAAAAATTTGCATATCTTACATCTGACAAAGAGTTACTCTCCACATTCATTTGAAAGGAAACCTGCACGCCTATGTTTATTGCAGCACTATTTACAATAGCTATGATGTTGAAACAATCTAAATGCCCAAAAACAGACGACTGGATCAAGAAGATGTATATATACACAATGGAATACTATTCAGCAATCAAGATAAACTCATGCCATCTGTAGCAACATGGATGGCACTGGGAGGGATTATGCACAGTGAAATAAGTCAGAAGGAAAAAGAAAAATATTGGATGATTTCACTTACAGGACAAATGTAGGGGACCCAAACAAGGGATCAGGGAAAACAATATAAAATAAAACATTTCCAAAATTCACAAAGTACTTACAATGAAACAAATGACTCAATTAAAAAATGGGCAAAGGACCTCAACAAACACTTCTTTAATGAAGACATTCAGATGTCCCCTATATTGTTTCCAGATATATGAAAACATGTTCGACATCATTTATAAGAGAAATGCAAATTAAAACCACATTGAGATATCAACTCTCCCTTATGAGAACGGCATATATATAATGGAATTAATCAATGTTGGCAAGGTTGCAGTGAAAAAGGAATGCTCATCCACTGTTGGTGAGAATGTAAACTGATACAGCCCTTGTGGAAAACGGCATGGAGTTATCTCAAAAAAATAAAAATGAATATAGCATTTGATCCAGCAACACTGTTATTAGGTATCTATTCAAATAACATGAAAAATTTAACACGAAAAGATCTATCTACATCTATGTACATAGCAGCACTATTTACAACTACCAAATCATGGAAACAACCCAAATGCCCTTCAACAGATGAACAGGAACTGTGGAGCATATATTCAATGGAATATTACACAGCTGTGAAGGAAAATGTGGCATTTGGCAAAAAATTGATAGACCCTGAGGTGATTATGTTGAGTGAGTTCTATCCAAAGGTGAAAGCCAGACTATGGTTTCTACTCATCTGTAGAATATACATATAAAAAAATAACCAATGACACACAAACAATAGATGAAATAAAAATCTGATCTCAGCAAAAAAGCAGATAATGGTTACCAGAGAAGAAAGAGTAGATGGGATGGAGGAGAGAGAAAGATGGGATATAGGCATGGGTGGTTTAGTGGAAGCTAAAAAAAAAGAAATTAAACTTTCATTTGTAATGAAAACACTCAATAAAATGGAAATAAATGAAACTGAACTGAACATTATATATGAAAAAGGCACAGCCAATATCATACTCTATTATGAAAAGCTGAAAGCGTTCCCACTCCGATCCGGAGCAAGACAAGGATGTGTACTACCATCAGTATTATTCAACATGGTATTGAAAGTCCTAGTCAAAGCAGTTAGGCTAGAAAAAGACATAAAAGGAATCTAAATTGGAAAAGAAGTAAAACTGTCACTATTTGCAGATGACATGCTAATATACTTAGAGAAACCAAAAGACTATTAAAACCTAGTAGGAATAATAAATGAATACGATAAATGTCAGGATACAAAATGAATGCACAAAAAAATCAGTTGCATTTCTATATGCAAACAATGTATCAGAAGAAGTGGAAATAAGGAATGCAATCCCATTTACAATCATGCCAAAAAGAATGAATTACCTGGGAGTAAATTTAACAAAGGAGGTGAAAGACCTATATATTGAAAACTATAAAATACTACTAAAAGAAAAAAAATGCTATTAAAGGAAGTAAAAGAATACAAAGGAATGAGAAGATATACTGTATTCGTGGATTGGAAGAAGAATCATTAAAATGACCATGTTACGTAAAGCAATTTACAGATTCAATGCAATACCAATGGCCTTTTTCAAGGAAATAGCACAAATAATTAGAAAATTTATATGGAACAAAAGGCCCTGAATTGTCACAGCAATCCTGAGAGAAAAGAAGAAAAATGGAGGCATCGCACTTCCTGACTTCAGACAATGTTACACAGCAACAGTAATCAAAACAGTACGGTACTGGAACAAAAACAGAAACTCAGACTAATGAAATAGTATGGAAAGCCTAGAGGCACTGGGAAGTTATTCACTCAGCCTGTTAGTGCCTCCCAGCACACAGGAGCCCCAACCTGGGCTTTGCAGGGCTTTGCTTTACATTGGGACCCTCAACAACCCCTCAATGAGCACCCCTGCATCCAGGACAGGCTGCCTGCTCCCTGGGCAGACAGAGGCCCAAGATGCAACCTAGCAGGACTTAACTACTCACTGTGGGCCCCCAGCCGCACTGGGAAGTGCATCCCACTCAGCCTAGTGGCATCTCCCAGCACACTGGGCCCAAGTTTGGGCCTCACAGGGCTTTGTGCTACATTGGGGACCCTCAGAAAGCCCTTGGTGAGCACCCTGACTCCAGGCCAAGCTGCAGCTCCTTGGAAGTAAACAGAGGTCCAGGTCGTAAACTTGTAGGACTATTCACAGCAGACTCCCTGGCTGTACCAGGGAGTGCAGCCCACTCAGCTGTATAGGGCTGAACAAAATGGCAATGACAGACTTCTATATATCAATAATCACCCTGAATGTTAATGGTCTAAACTTACCAGTGTTTAGACCATGATCTAAAAACACAGAGTAGCATGTTGGATTAGGAGACAGAACCCAACCTTCTACTGTCTCCAGGAAACATATCTAAGTTCCAAAGATAAACATACATGGAAAGGATTGGAAAACAATTCTAAAAGCAAATGGCCCCAAGAAGAAGGGGCAACCATATTTACACCAGATAAAATAGACTCCAAGCTAAAAAGGTGACAAGAGACATAGATGGACCCCATGATGATCAAGGGGACAATATACCAGGAAGATATAACACTCATCAGTGTATGCACAACAAATAAGGGAGCACCAAAATACAGTAGAAAATTATCATCTCCACTCTCACCAAAGGACAGATCAATGAGACAGAAAATAAACAAGGACATAATAGCCCCAAACAAAGATCTAAACCACATAGGCCTAACAGACATCTATAGGAATCTGCATCCCCCAAAACTGACTATATGTTTTCCTCTAGCACACATGGTTCATTCTCCAGGATTGACCACATACTGAGTTATAAGACAAACATCAATAAGTACATGATATTGAAATCATACCAAGTATCTTCTCTGACCATAAGGTATCAAACTAGAAGTCTACTACTAAAAAAACAAGGAGATCCCCCATTAGATGGAGATTGAACAAATGCTATGGAAAGACCAAAGGAGAATTAAAGAATACCTTGAGAAAAATAATGAGGACACAACCACCCAGAATGTATATATGGGACACACCAAAATCATATTAAGAGGAAAGAATATAGAAGTAAAGGCCCACATCAATAAACAAGAAAGAATCCAATGAAACAACCTAATCTCCCACCTCAAGGAACTAGAAAAAGAACAAAAACACACAAAAGCCAGCAGAAGGAAATATAAATAACAACAGAAATAAATGAAATAGAATAAAAAAGATAGCCCAAAAGTTCAATGAAAGCAAAAAGCTTTCAATAAAATAAACAAAATAGACAAATCTCTGCCTAGGCTCACAAAGAAAAAGAAGAAAATTCAAACAAACAGGATCATAAATGAAAGAGGAGAAATTATAACAGAAATCTATAGGATAATTAGAGATTACTATGAACATTTATATGCAAATATGTTCAACAATCTAGATGAGGTGGACAAATTCTTAGAATTATGCAATCACACAAAGCTGAATATAGAAAACTTAAGCAAAACAATTACAAGCAGTAAAATTGAAGCAATAATCAAACCCCTCCCCCATAGAACATAACCCCAGGACCAGGTGGCTTCAAAAACAAGTTTTATCAAATGCTCAAAGATGAACTCAGGCCTATCCTACAAGAACGCTCTCAAAAAATTAAGAAGGAATACTACCAAATATATTTTACAAGGCCAACATCACACTAACACCAAAACCAAACGGAGACAACAACAACAAAACTACAGACCAATCTCCCTAATGAACACAGATGCTAAAATCCTCACCATAATCTTAGCAAACCAAATCCAACAATGCATCATCACAAGGATTATATACCATGACCAAGTAGGGTTTATTCCAGGGACTCAAGGACGGTTCAACATTCAAAACTCAATTAGTGTAATCCACCACATCAACAAAAAGAAAAATAAAAACCATATGATCATATCAATAGATGTTGAGAAAGCATTCGATAAAGTGCAACATCCATTTATGATGATGGCCCTTAAAAAACTCATGATAAAAGGAACACATCTTAGCATAACAAAAGCCATCTATGACAAACCCACAGCTAACATCATCTCAAGGGTGAAAAACTGAAAGCCTTCCTATTAAGATCTGGAACAAGACAAGGATGTCCACTCCCTTTTTTTTTTTAAAGATTTATTTATTTGGGCCTCCCCTGGTGGCGCAGTGGTTGAGTGCTGGGCTGCGAAGCTGCCTGCAGCCTTTGCAGCACCGGTTCAATCGCCAGCCGGCGGCTAGGGTCCCACATGGTGCCACAGACCTCCCCTGCCATGCCCACTGCTCCCCTCAGCAGTGTATTTTGTCAGTCTGCCTGTTCTGTTCCCTGCTCTGGCCCTGGTGAATTCTCTCACCTTCCCAAGCTTCTGACTGTGCCCAGTGCTTGTATAAATAAATAAAATCTTTAAAACATTTATTTATTTATGCATACAAGAGCTGGGGTACAGGCCAGAGGTGTGGGGGGTGAGAGGATTCACCAGAGACAGAGTGGGGAACAGAACAGGCAGACTGACTGAAATACACTGTACACTGCTGAGGGGAGCAGCAGGCGAGACAGGAGAAGTCTGCTGCGCCATGTGGGTTGCTCCCTGGCCAGCCGGGGATTGAACTCCGTGCTGCAGAGGCTGCAGATTGCCTCATAGTGTGGTGCTTAACCCCTTGTGCCACCAGGGAGGCCCAAGGATGTCCACTTTCACCACTGCTTTTCAACATAATAGTAGAAGTCCTAGCTAGAGCAACTAGGCAAGAGAAAGACATACAAGGAATTCAAATTGGGAAAGAAGTAAAACTATCATTATTTGCAGATAATGGTAATAGATGAAATGATAACACAAAGAAAGAACCATAAAAAAGCCCACAGAAAAACTAATTAAAACAATAAACCCACTTAGCAAAGTAGCAGGCTACAAAATCAAGAAGCAAAAATCAGTAGCATTCCTATATGGAAAGAATCAGTCTGAGAAGTAGTTAAGGAATTAATCTCATTTACAATTGTTCCAAAAAAAATAAATACCTGGGAATAAACCTAACAAAGGAAGTGAAAGACCTATAAAAGGAAAATTGCAAAACACTATTAAAAGGAGTAAAGACAAAAAAATGGAAAGGTATTTCCTGCTCATGGATCAGAAGAATTAACATTATCAAAATGGCCATCCTACCAAAAGCAATTTACAGATTCAGTGCAATTCAAATAAAAATCTCAATGGCATTCTTCAAGAAAATGGAAAAATATTGCTGAAATCCATATGGAATCTCAAAGATCCCTGAGTAACTAAAGCTCTCCTGACTAAAAGGGGAAAGAACGGAGGTATTACACACCCAAACTTTATATTACAAAGTCTTAAGAATAAAAACAGCATGTTATTGGAACAAAAAATGAGTAGAAGAGCTAATAAGCACTTCTCCAAAAACAGACATACAGATGGGCCAATGAGCACATGAAAAAAAAAATCATCACTTTGTCACTAAGGGAATGCAAATAAAAACCCCAGTAAGATACCACTCGATACCTGTGAGAATGATCCATATCATAGACTAGAAACAACAATTGTTGTTTAGGGTATGGAGAAAATGGAACCCTCGTGCTCTGCTGGTGGGAATGTAGACTGGTTCAGCCCCTTGTTTTTGTTTTTTTTTTTTTGAGATTTATTTTTATACAAGAGCTGGGGTATAGCCAGAGGTGTGGGAGGGTGAGAGGATCCCCCAGAGACAGAGCAGGGAGCAGCACAGGCAGATGACCAAAATACACTACTGAAGGGAGCAGCGGGTGCAACAGGAGAGGTCTGCCATGCCATGTGGGATCCTTGCAGGCCTGCCGGGATCAAACTCTTCACTGCAGAGGCTGCAACAGCTTCGCTGCGCTGAACCCGCTGAGCCACTGGGAAGGCCCTGGTTCAGCCCCTTGTAGGAAGTTCCTGTAAGGACTAAAAATGGATCTGCCAGACAACTCAGTAATTCCACTCCTAGGTAACTATGCCCTAAATACAAAAACATTATTGTGAAAGAATATATACACTTCTGCGTTCACGGCAGCACTATTTACAATAGCCACGCTATGGAAACAACCTAAGTGCCTCAGAACAGTCGAGTGAATAAAGAAGATATGGTGTATCCACAATGCAGAGATTAAAAAGACAAGATAAACTCATGTCATTCGGGCACGAAGGCATTATGCTAAGTGAAATAAGCCAGAAGGAGAAAGACAAATACTTACATGTGGAATATAGAGAAACCAAACAAAGGATCAGATAAAGTCAAACTGAAAAATCATCCTTGAAAGCTGACCAGAGAACTGAAGCATCCAGAGTGGAAGGTGGAGACCAGGACGCTTGAGGGAGAGAGCACCATGGGCTATGGTGGTGGACGGTGGGTGCTTTGGTGGGGGTGCACTGTGGTAACTACCCCTGAAGAGGGAGCTCCTATACTCCCCCTATATTAACAACAATGTAAATCAATAGTACTTTAATAAAAAATTAAAGCACAAAGAACTGGGGGGTTTGGGAGCACTGGACTGCTGGGGATGTGGAAAAGGGGGGCGATCACTCACGGTCAGTGGCCAGGTCTGGGGGTTAACAAACTTGTGCTCTTACTAGATCACCCTGTACTTGGCTGAGCCTACCTAGCAAGTACTGTGTAAACCTAAAGGAAGTGGGTGAAGCATCAATAGACACAGTAGAAACGAATGAAATCAGTTAGCAAAAAAGAGTGGAACTGATAAATAAATCTAAAAAATGGCTGCTCATAAAAACCAATGAAATAGATAAATTTCTGGCAAGTGTGATGAATAAAAAAAGAGAGAATACAGAAGAGATTTAAGAAATATGAGACTACTGTATTCAATTATGGGTAATAAATGTGTAAATCTCTATAAAATGGATCATTTAAAAAGAAACTTCAAAGTATCAACACTGAATCAAAGTTCAAAAAATGGTAAAGCATTACTTTTCAGTTATGCAAGATGAGTAAGTTCTGGAGATCTGCTGTGCACCTCATACTGGATGGGGCACTTGAAATTTTGTTACAAGGGTAACATTGGAAGTGTTCTCACTACAAGACAAAAAAGAAAAAAGGAAGGGACATACAGAAATGTCTGTACGTGACAAATCACAATCTGTTGAATGTGATGGTATTTCAGGCGTATGCATCTGTCCAAACTCATCAAATTGTACACAATACATATATGTAGTCTTCTGTATGTCAACTACGTACACCTCAAGGGCCTCCCCTGGTGGCGGAGTGGTTGAGCGCTGGGCTGCGAAGCTGCCCGCAGCCTCTGCAGCGCCGGTTCCATCCCTGGCCACCGGCGAGGGTCCCACATGGCGCGCAGACCTTTCCTGCCGCGCCCACTGCTCCCCTCAGCAATGCATTTTGTCAGTCTGTCTGTTCTGCTCCCCGCTTTGGCTCTGGTGAATTCTCTCACCCTCCCGGGCTTCTGACTGTACCCAGTGCTTGCATAAATAAATAAATAAATCTTAAAAAAAACAAAAAAGAAAAACAAACTACATATACCTCAATAAAGCTGTTAAAAAAAAGTATTACTAGCCCCAAAGTCACCATGGCTAGTTTTATAGGAAAGTTCTTTTGAATCTTTGGACTGGATAATTCTTAGAGCATATGGCATAGATATTCTAAATTAAATCCCAGACACAATAAATTATATATGCAGAGCACAAAAAAGATGACTATAGACCTTTCTCACTTAGGACTTTATATACCAAAATCCTAAGTAAAATATTATCAAATCAAATTTAGCATGGTTTTCAAAGAACATTCTGTGTCCAAGTATATTACGTTTCAATGGCTATTAGGAAATCTGTAATTAATTACAGCCAAAGTTAAAGGCAGTCAAAAAAGAGAAGCTATTTGATTCTCTTGCTAAACACTGAAAGGACCCTGAAAAAAAATTCAAAACCCATTTTTTGGGAAAAAAAAAGTTTAATAAAATAGAAGCAGGATGGTATTTTCTTCTAACAATGAAGTATCTCTCTATAAAAAGAAGAAACAGTACCATTCTTTCCAGAATGGTAAAACATTAAGTCAGGGGGAAAAAAAGGCACTAGCAGATCCTCACCATTACACTGGATGGTATTGTCTGTTGAAAAAAGAATGAGCGGTACAAATACCATGAAGACGGAGAAAAATGATATTTTACCTGCATATGGTCCAGTCAAGATGTACTAGATTAATAAATGAAAATGGTAAAAGGGCCCAAGCACTAAATTAATAGCTTATTCATATACCAGCAGAGACCAGACAGAAAGTACAGAGAACCTAAATGAAGAAAACTATAAAATCTCACACGAGGTATAAAAAAAGACATGAATAATATCCTCTTGGATAGGAGGACTTAACTGTTACTGAGAAACAAGAGACTATGAATGAAGCCATACATTTAATTTAATTCCAATAAAAATCAGCTGGTGGGGTCTTGGCATTTCTAAAATTTATCTACAAGGAACAAATGTGCAGGAACAGATTTTGAAAACATTTTGAATTTTTGAAAAAATGACACTGATGACGGTCATTTGGCCATTCCAGATATTGCCAAGTGTTACGATCTCAAAGGCACTGAGGTTGGGAGTGATGGAGGGAACCCAGGACCACATGTGTGGTCTTGATGGAGGTGACAAAGCTCGGTCAATGCCACCCGGTACAGTCACCCTCTAGCGCGCACCGACCAGGAGTCTGGCATCTCAGAAAGGGCGGTGACTCCAATGGCCTCAGCCTGCCCTCATGGAGGTCTCTGTAGGGGGAGAGGACTGAACAATTCACAGCGCGTGTGAAGAGCAATGCCAGAGGGAGCTGTGGGGACACAGGCACTGGAACCCAGCAGCGTGCACCCTCGCCAGCTCACAAAGGAAGTGCCTTCCTCGTGCCTACGCAGCCCGCCTCTACTGCCGGTGGGTTTGTCCGTGTCCTGGGAGGTCCAAACTGGTGGGCGGTGGGCTGATCTCCGTGAGAGGGCCAGTGGCCAACACCTGAAGACTTCTCCTTGGCCCTGCCCTTTGCAAGGAATGGTGGGCCCAGGACAAGCAAGTACCTGCATCTTTGGGGGCGGGGGCTTGTTAGAACGAGGCTGGGCCACCCCGCAGTGGCTGATGCTGCAGGGCTAGCCTGGGCCTGGATGCTTTGCGTCTACCTATCAGCTTCAGGGGAGGCCCTGAGTCAGCCATGACGGCAAAGCGAATGCAGACCCATTTAGGGTGGGCTAGGAGCTGAGATGAGTGCCATTGTTCAGCAACAGTTCTGGAACAAATGAAACTTGGCTGAAAGTCAAAGATGTGGAGTGAGTGATTCATATAAAAATATCTGAGTGCTATTTCAAGGCAATTATGGCAGAGGGCATAGAGGCAGGATCCTCGAGTCATCCTTTCCCTCAGGAATGCAGGAGATAAGCACCTGGAGGCAGCGGCCACAGCTGGAGCAGAGCCCGGGAGTGAGAGTCAGTGTGTCAGCAAGGAGAGCCGGAAGCCCTCAAAAAGCGATGGGAAAGCTGAGAAACAGTAAGTCAGGAGTGGAGCCAGTTCACTGGAAGGGCTATTGGCCTTCTCCCGATGGCCCCCCAGATTCTCTGACCCTTCTGGGAAGGAGACAGCATAGTTCACTGTGCGGGCCTGTTCCACAGCTCAGAAAGGGACATCCAGGTGACCAGAGACTGGGGTCAGTAGTGGACAAAGTCACAGAGTTGTCCCCCACGTGGTCCCTGGGGGCCCAGGAGGGTCATGACCACTGACCTGTACAACCTCCGGTCTGTATTTACTGGTCGGCTTGGTGGCTTGTTTAGGGCCACCGGACCATGGAGCATATTACCCACATAGTCTGCCAAAATGGGCTTCCCAGGGGCCAGGGCTATGCCCACTGCTTCCCTGCCCACTCACGAAGAAACTGCTAGCACGGGTGCCTGACTGGCCACATTGTTCGTGTTGTGGGTGAAAGCAGAGCAGGCGAGGCTCCCTGCACACATAGGCTTTCCCACAAGGGGCTTCTACACAATGCACTTTCCAGAGACTGGGGACACTGCTCCTCTCTGACCACCTCTCCCTGTGTCATAAAGAAACTTCGAGTATAGGCACCTCTCTGGCCCCCTTGCTGGCTTTGGTGGCAAAGCTCAGCCTAGCCAGGCTTATCATGTGCCTAGACCTTTCTGCGTTGACTTCTAGACGTCGTGCTTCCCAGAGACTGGACGCATGCCCCGCCCCTCCCTCCTGCTCACGGCCACTGCTTGTGCTCACAGAGTGGGCGCAAGGGAGCCTGCCTAGCCCCAGGGTAGAGGAAACTGCAGCCAGAAAGTCACACATGTAGACTTTTCAGTAGGGGACGTGTGACGTCAGGCTACAAAAGGACTGAGGCCACGTCCACCCCACCTCTTGGAACTCTGGACCCGTGTCCACAGCGTGAAGTCAGAAACTACAGGAAGCCACAGGGCGCAAAGCCAGTGAGCAAGGGCTTCCCGGCTGCTGGTGGCCAGGGCTGGGAGCTGGGAGGGGAACCCACCGCCTCCTCCAACACACTCACTTGTGCTGCCCCTGAAGCTTCCAATTTGCTACTGAATTCCAGGGGAGAAGATCTAGCCAGTAAAATGAGCAGAACAACCAACCAACCAACCAACCAACCAAGAAAAATAAAATCCCAAACCAAACCAAAACAACAACAAAGGAAAAATACAAGGCTTTCCCACAGGGGGCTTCAGGGGAACACATCACAAGGAGGGAATGGCTCTCTAGAGCCCAAACACACAAATATGGGAGATCTTACCTTCCTATCAGACAGGTAAAGGTTGCTATGATACCCACTCAATGCTCAGGGCCTTGACGTAGAGCATGGCCTTTGCTGAGCACCCTGACTCCGGGCTGGCCACCAGCTCTCTGGGACAGAGGTGCAACTCTGCAGCTCCTTGCTATTCACCGGGCTGCTGGCACTGCCCAGCAGACTGGGAGGAATATGGAGAAGCTGAACAAAGGGTCAGGAAAGAGACAAGACTTGCGAGCTGACCACAGATCTGAGGCATTCGGCAGGGGATGCAGAGGGCAGAGCACAAAGGACAGGTGCTATGAAGGTGGGAGAACTACAGAGACTACACCCTGGGGGAGAAATCAAATGCTGCCCCAAAATTAACAATGATGTAATAAGTAGAGAAAAAAGTGGTTGTAATCCTACAATCAAGTGGGGCTCAGAAAAATGCAGGGACAGTCATATTCCTATCAGATAAAATAGACTTTCAGTTAAAAAGGGTGACAAGAGGGCCTCCCTGGTGGTGCAAGGGGTTAAGCACCGCACTCTGAAGCAATCTGCAGCCTCTGCAGCACAAGTTCGATCCCCTGCCTGCCAGGAGCAACCCACATGGTGCAGCAGACCTCTTCTGACTCACCCACTGCTCCCCTCAGCAGTGGATTTCACTCAGTCTGCCTCTTCTGTCCCCGCACTGTCTCTGGTGAATCCTCTCACCCCCCCATACCTCTGGCCTGTACCCCAGCTCTTGTATGCATAAATAAATCTTTAAAAAAAAAAGGGTGACAAGAGACAGAGATGGACACTATGTAATGATTAGGGGATCAGTACACCAGGAAGACATAACATGCATCAATATATATGCATCTAACCAAGGGACATCAAAATACATAAGGCAATTATTAGTAAACCTGAGACCGACCTCCCAGTCATCACCAGGGACTTCAATATCCCTCTTTCATCAATGACAGATGAACCAGGGAAGAAAATAAACAAGGAGACAATAATCATAAATGAGAAATTAGGCTGTATGGACTTAATGGACATTTATAGGACACAGTACTCCCTAAAAGCAGAATACACATTCTAAAGTGCATAAGGAACATTCTCTAGGATAGACCACATGTTGGGTCACAAAACAAAGATCAATAAATTCATGAAGATTAAAATGTTATCAAGTATTTTCTCTGATCACAATGGTATCAAACTAGAAATCATGCACAAAAAGCAGGAAAAAAACCTCTACTATATGGAGATTGAACAACACACTTCTGAAAAACAATTGGATAAACAAGGAAATCAAAGAGGAAATTTAAAAATACATGGAGATGAATGGAAATAAAGACACAACTTGTGAGAACCTATGGGACTAGCAAAAGCAGTGCCAGAGGAAAACATACAACAATTCAGGCCCACATCAAAAACCAAGAAAGCTCAAATAAACAACCTTATCTTTCACCTCAAGATATTAGAGAAAGAACAAGTGAAATCAAAAGGCAGTAGAAGGAAATAATTATTAGAGCAGAAATAAATGAAATAGAAATAAAAAAGATAGCCCAAAGGGTCAATGAAACCAAAAACTGTTTCCTTTGGGGGGGGGGCAGAACCCAACAAATAAGACAAGCTAGACTCACTAAGAAAAAAAGGGAGAAAAATTTAATAGAATCAGAAACATAAGAGAAATAAATAAATGAGAGATATATATAGAATATATATAAGAGATTACTACAAGTACCTATTATACTAAGAGATTACTACAAGTACCTATATGCAAACAAATTGAATAAACTAGTTGAAATGGAGAAATTCTTAGTAATCCACACCCTCTAAGACTCAACCAGGAAGAAATAGAAAACCCGACAGACTGATCACAAGGAAGGGAACTGAAACAGTAAGCAAAAGTCTTCTAAAGAACAAAAGTCCAGGTCCAGATGGTTTCATAGTGAGTTATACCAAACCTTCCAAGATGAACTAGTTCCTAACTAGTTCCTACTCAAATTATTCCAAAAAACAAAGAGGAAAGCTTCCAAATACATTTTATGAGGCCAACATAAAACCTGATACCAAATCTGACAAAGACATCACACAAAAAGTGAATTCTCTACCAATTTCCTTGATGAACAAACACGCAAAAAAAAAAAAAAAAAAAAAAAAACCAACTCAACAGAATTTTAGCAAACTGGCTTCAGCAATACACCACAAACAAATGGGATTTATTCCAGGGACACAGGGGTGGTTCAACATCTGAAAATCAATGTATTTCATCACATTAACACAGATAAAAAATATGATTATTATATTAATAGATGTAGAGAAAGCATTTGATAAGATCCCATATCTATTTATGATTTAAAAAAATTCTCAAAAAGCTGGGAATAGGTGGAATATTCCTTAACATAATGGAAAGCACATACAACAAACCCACAGCCAACATCATACTCGATGGTGAAAAATTGAAAGCACAAGACAGGGATGTCCACGTTCACCACTACTATTCAACATAATATTGGAAGTCCTAACTAGAGCAACCAGGCAAGAGAAAGCTATAAAATGCATACAAATTGGGAAAGAAGAGGCAAAACTTTCATTATTTGTCAATCACATGATAATATACATGGAAAATCCTAAAGATGCCACTGAAAAACTAATTGAAATAATAAATCATTTCAGTAAAGTGTCAGTGCACAAAATCAATCTACAAAAATCAGTTGTTTTTCTACATGCAAACAAGTTTCAAGAGAAAATAATACAGAAAAAAATTCCATTCACAATTGTCAGAAAATGAATTAAATACCTAAGAGTAACTAAACAAAACAGGTAAAGGCTCTGAACAATGAAAATCATGAGAAATTGTTAAAAGAAATAGAAGACATAATGAAATGTAAAGATACTCCCTGTTCATGGATTAGAACAACAGACTTTGTTAACAAGGCCATCCTACTCAAAGAAATACAGAGATTTAATGCAAGGAATACACAAGAGTGCATGTATCACTTTGAATTAATGTTTTTGCATTCTTTGGATAGATATCTAGGAACAAAATTGCTGGGTCATTTCGTAGATCCATTGTTAATATTTTGAGAAAGCTCCATACTGTTTTCCATAGGGGCTGGTCCAGTCTACATTCCCACCAGCAGTGACAGCAGGCTCCAATGGTGTTCTTCAAAGAAAGAGAACAACAGGAAATTCACACGGAAACCATAGGAGACCCTGAATAGTCATAGCAATCCTGATGAAAAAGAGGAAGAGTAGTGCTGTCCTACGCCCAGACTTCAAACTGGGCTGCAAAACTAGTAATTAAAACAATATGGTACTGGAACAAAAACAGATACACAGACCAATGGAGTAGAATTGGGAGCTCAGAAATAAACCTGCACATCTAAGGGCAGTTAATCTACAACATAGGAGCCAAGAGTATCCACTGAAGGAAGGAGAGTCTCTTCAACAAATGGTGCTGGCAAATCTGACAGCCACATGCAGAGGAATGAAACTCAATCACCATCTCACACCTTGCACAAAATGGATTAAAGATATGTATGCAAGACCTGAAACTATAAAATAAGTTGAAGCAAAACTAGGCAAACACTCCATGACACTGACTTTAGCGATGTCTGGGTGGAGTGGTCTTCAATGGCAAGTGAAGCAAAAGCAAACATAAATAAATGGGATACATCAAGCTGAAGAGCTTCTGCAAGTGAAAGAAACCCTCAGTAAAACAAGAAGTCAGGAGGGGGCGGAGCAACATGGCGGCGAGGAGACGCTGCGAGTAAGATCTCCCATTAAAAAAAGTTAATAGGGAGGAAAAGCGGCAGGTCCCAGTGAGAAGTGGGACACGGAAGATAAACGGGTGACGCCAGCAAACTGCCCGAAGAAGAAAGTGGCCATAAAAGAGGACTAGAAGGGAGGGAAGCGCAGAACCCTGCTCCCCTCCCCCGCCCACAGAGGCGGCACTCTCCGACCCGCAGAGAGGAGGAAAAAAAGAAAAAAAAAAAAAACTAAAACAACCCACAAGAACAAGCGACGCAGCAAGCGGGACTGTGAGTGGAAAGGAACTATTTTGGCCACCACACCCCGTGAATGGGAGCTATGGGGAATCCTGCAGGATCCGCCACGGAGGTGAGCTCCAGGCGCTCCAGGCGCCATTGAAGAGAGCCCCCGCCCCCCAGGAGGAGGCCAGGACCAGCACACAGCCCCGGGCCGCCCGGTAAGCTTGCTCGGAAAAGCGGCGCGCTGGAAAACCAAGTGCGGATTGGAATCAGGATCGCGCGGAAAAGCAGTGCGGTTGAAAAGCAAACGTGGATCCGGATCGCAGCTGCCCAGGTCCCCGCGCCTGCGAACTAGGCTTGCAGGGAGACGCGCGGAGGCCCTCCCTGAGTGAGCAGGAACCAGGCGCCCAGGCACGGGAGCGGGATTCAAAAGGCGCCATTCCCACGCCACTGAACTGGGCTACAGCCCGCGTCCTGGAACTGAGGGCTTTGGAACTGAGACCCGGGACACGAAATTAGGGGCGTGGGTTCCCCACGACGGTGGGGCACAAGGCAGACACAGCACCCCAAAGCCGTTGAGGTTTACCCTACCATTCCCGCTCTATTCCCTGTCCCACGGGGTGGAAAATCAGCTCCCCAAGGGCTCTAGGAGAGATCTCTGGCACCACCTAGCGACTTGAAACCAGCAGAGGCTCCCGGAGGAGCCAGTGGCCAGCTGGGGAGGTAGCCCACGCCGGGCCCCTTCCAACCAGTAGTCTGAGCCCACAGGGGGAGCGAGCACCCACAGCCGGGGCAGACCAGGCGTGCAGAAGAGTGTGCCTGAGACCGGACGCGCAGGGAGTGTGTCCCACATCACCATTTTAGAACAGGGACATTTCTTCAGTAAAGACTAACTGCAGAAGGCTTCCTCAGGAGCCAGAGGTGAGCGGGGGAAGTTTGCCCACGCCAGACCCCCTCTGGCCTGCAGTCCAAGCCCAGAGGGGGAGCAGGAACCCACCGCCGGGGCAGACCAGGTGCACAGGGGAGTGTGTCCCCATATCGGCATTTTAGAACAGGGACCTTTCTCCAGTAAAGACTGCTTGAAACTGACATATGGCTCCTGGAGGAACCAGAGGGGAGCAGAGAAGCTCACCCAAGATGCCGGCCAGTCCCAACAACACAGTGTCCCAACGCATACGGCAAATTAGAAAACAGACAGTAGGGAGTAGAAGAACCACACGCAACCTAGCAACTCCCCAGGGAAAAAGCACACCACAAAAAGAAAACCAGCCCCCAGATTGCAACGACAGTAACTTGGAAGACCTTCTGAGCCTTCCAGAAAGAGAATTTAAAATTGCCGTGATTAAAAAACTGACAGAAGTCATAAAGGAAAACAATGATAAGGGAAAAATAATCAACGATCAGAAGAATGAAATTGAGTCCCTAAAGAGGGAAAACAATGGTCAGAAGAATGAAATTGAGTCCCTAAAGAGGGAAGTAAAAGAAATGCAGGAGATCAAAGAATTAATGGAAGAACTAAAGAATTCTGGGAAAAGCAATGAAAGCAGAATAGATGAAATGGAAGAACGAATAAGTACTCTTGAAGACACAGAAATAAAAAGAACCAAAACAGAAAAGGAAAGAGAAGTACGAAGGAAAAAGAACGAAGAAAGACTTCGGGAACTATCTGACTCCATGAGGAAAGGAAATATAAGAGTTATAGGAATACCAGAAGGAGAGGAGAGAGATGTAGGAACAGAGAAAATATTCAAAGAGATAATTGAAGAGAACTTCCCAAATGTGAAGAAGGAGCTGAAAATTGATATACAAGAAGAACACCAAACTTCCACGACGAAAGGAAAAATACAGCAAGACACATAATAGTAAAGCTCCCAAGAATCCAGGACAAGGAAAAAATAATGAAGCTGGCAAGAGGGAAGAAACAGATAACATTCAAAGGAAAGCCAATCAGGCTGACATCAGACTTCTCCGAAGAAACACTACGGGCAAGGAGAGAGTGGAGGGACATAGTCAACAGACTCCAAGAAAACAGATGCCAACCAAGAATACTCTATCCCGCAAAGCTCTCCTTCCTCTTTGAAGAAAGAATATGGACCTTCCCAGACAAACAGAAACTCCGGAATTTCATTACAACTAAACCCCCACTCCAAAAAATACTACAAGGAGTCCTAAAGCCAGAACCTCAGAGGGACGAATAACAATGAAAGAAGGCCAAAAAAAAAAAAAAAGTTATTAAAAGAATAAATAAATAAAATCAAAGGAAAGACAAACACAATGGCAAATACAGATGCTAACATATCAATATTAACTCTAAATGGACTAAACTCTTCAATAAAAAGACACAGAGTTGCAGCCTGGATTAAGAAACAAAACCCAACCTTTTGCTGTCTCCAGGAAACACATTTAGCTACAAAAGATAAAAATAGGCTCAAAGTTAAAGGATGGAAAACAATCCTACAAGCAAATGGACCCAAAAAGAAAGCAGGAACAGCTATACTTATATCAGATAAAACAGATTTCAAACTCAAAAAGATAAAAAGAGACCCCAATGGTCACTACATTATGATCAAGGGGACAATACTTCAAGAAGAAATAACACTCATTAACATATACTCACCAAACGAAGGAGCACCAAAATATATCAGACAACTGTTGTCCTCTCTGAAAACAGACATCAGAGAAAACACATACGTAGTGGGAGATTTCAACACACCACTATCAACAATGGATAGATCAACAAGACAAAAAATAAGTAAAGAAACCAAAGCTCTAAATAAGGACCTAGAGCAATTGGGCTTAACAGACATCTATAGAACACTAAACCCCAAAAAAACGGAGTACACATTTTTCTCAAGCGCACATGGATCATTCTCCAGGATCAATCACATACTGGGGCACAAGACAAACATCAACAGATACACCAAGATTGAAATCATATCAACCATCTTTTCTGACCATGAAGGCATCAAACTAGAAATAAACCATAAAAAGAAGGCAAGGAACTTTCCTACCTCATGGAGATTAAAAACCACACTACTGGAAGACCACTGGACTAATGAGGAGATCAAAGAAGAAATTAAAAAATTCTTTGAATTGAACGACAAGGAGGACACCAATATCCTAAATATATGGGATGCAGCAAAAGCAGTAATAAGAGGAAAATATATAGCAATAGAAGCTCACATCAAGAAACAAGAAAGAACTCAAAGAAACAACCTAATCTCGAAGCTCAAAGATCTAGAAAAAGAACAACAAAAAAACCCCAAAACCAGTAGAAGAAAAGAAATAATAAAAACCAAAGCAGAAATAAATGAAATTGAAACTAAAAAAACAATCCAAAAGATCAATGAAACCAAGAGCTGGTTCTTTGAAAAAATCAATAAAATAGACAAACCCCTAGCCAGGCTCACAAAGGAAAAAAGGGAGAAAGCACAAATAAACAGGATCATCAATGAAAGAGGAGAAATCACAACGGACACAGCAGAAATCAAAAGAATAATCAGTAACTACTATGAACAGTTATATGGAAACAAGTTCAACAATCTAGAGGAGATGGACAAATTCCTACAACTCTACAATCACCCAAAGCTAGATAAAGAAGAAATAGAACACCTAAACAGACCAATTACAAGCAGCGAATTGAAATGGTAATCAAAAACCTCCCCAAAAACAAAAGCCCAGGACCTGATGGATTTACAAATGAATTCTACCAAACATTCAGAGACGAATTAGTGCCTATCCTTCACAAACTCTTCCAAAAAATTGAGAAGGAAGGGACAATACCAAACACGTTCTATGAAGCCAACATTACACTAATACCAAAACCGAACAAGGACAACACAAAAAAGGAAAACTACAGGCCAATCTCCCTAATGAACACTGATGCAAAAATCCTCAATAAAATTTTAGCTATCAGAATCCAACAATGTATCCATAAGATAATTCACCACGACCAAGTAGGATTCATTCCAGGGACACAAGGATGGCTTAACATCCGAAAATCAATCAACGTTATCCAACACATCAACAAAAAGAAATATAAAAACCATATGATAATATCAATAGATGCTGAGAAAGCTTTCAACAAAGTGCAACACCCATTCATGATAAAAGCCCTTGAAATTCTTGGGATACAAGGAACATACCTCAACATCATAAAGGCCATCTATGACAAGCCAACAGCCAGTATCATTCTCAATGGTGAAAAGCTGAAAGCAATTCCATTAAGATCTGGAACAAGACAAGGCTGTCCACTCTCACCACTGCTTTTCAATATAATACTGGAAGTCCTAGCCAGAGCAATAAGACAAGAGAAAGACATCCAAGGAATCCAAATAGGAAAAGAAGTCAAACTATCACTCTTTGCAGATGATATGATAATATACATAGAGAACCCCAAAAACTCCACAGAAAAACTAATTCAACTCATCAATCAGTTCAGTAAAGTGGCAGGATACAAAATCAACACGCAAAAGTCAGTAGCCTTCCTATACACAAACAATAAATCTGAAGAAGAAGAAATAAAAAAAACCATCCCTTTTTTTATTGAAACAAAAAAAATGAAATATTTGGGAATAAATCTAACAAAAGAGGTAAAGGACCTATACAAAGAAAACTATAAAACACTGTTAAAAGAAATAGAAGAAGACACAAAGAAATGGAAAGACATCCCCTGCTCATGGATTGGAAGAATAAACATTATTAAAATGGCCATCCTACCAAAAGCAATATACAGATTCAATGCTATTCCAATCAAAATTTCAATGTCATTCTTCAAAGAAATAGAACAATTATTGATGAAATTCATATGGAATCACAAAAAACCCCGAACAGCCAAAGCTCTCCTGAAAAAAAAAGAAGGGAATGGAGGCATCACACTCCCAGACTTCAAACTATACTACAAAGCCATAATCATCAAAACTGCATGGTATTGGAACAAGAACAGACATACAGACCAATGGAATCGAATAGAAAATCCAGAAATAAACCCACAGATTTATGGTCAACTAATCTTTGACAAAGGAGCAAAGACTATGCATTGGAGCAAAGAAAGTTTGTTCAATAAATGGTGCTGGGAAAACTGGGTCGCTACATGCAAAAGAATGAAGCTTGACCACTACCTCACACCATATACAAAAATCAACTCAAAATGGATTAAAGAACTAGACATAAGACCTGAAACCATAAAATACATAGAAGGAAATATAGGCGAAACACTACGGGATTTGCACATCAAAGACATCTTTACAGACACATCACCCAAACCAGTGATAGTGAAGGCAAAGATAAACAGCTGGGACTACATCAAATTAAAGAGCTTCTGCACAGCAAAAGAGACAATAACAAAAACAAAGAGAAACCCCATCAACTGGGAGAACATTTTTGCACCCAACACTAATGATAAAGGACTGATCACAAAAATCTGCAAAGAGCTGATGAGACTCAACAACAACAAAGAAAATAATCCAGTCAAAAAATGGGCAGAAGAGCTAAAAAGAAACTTCTCTGAAGAGGAAATGCAAATGGCCAACAGGCATATGAAAAAATGTTCAACATCACTTGTCATCAGGGAAATGCAAATCAAAACTACCATGAGATACCATCTTACACCAGTGAGAATGGCACATATTAAAAAAACTAGCAACAACAAATGTTGGCGAGGGTGTGGAGAAAAAGGAACTCTTCTGCACTGTTGGTGGGAGTGCAAACTGGTCCAACCACTGTGGAGAGCTTTGTGGAGATTTCTGGACCTACTAAACATAGAGCTTCCATATGATCCAGCAATTCCACTCCTAGGTATTTACCCAAAGGACACAGAAACATCAATTCCAAAGAACACCTGCACCCCTATGTTTATAGCAGCACTGTTTACAATAGCTAAACTTTGGAAACAACCCAAATGCCCAAAGATAGATGACTGGATCAAGAAGATGTGGTACATATATACCATGGAATATTACTCAGCATTCAAAAAAGATAGACACATGCAATTTGCAGCAACATGGATGGCACTGGAAGGGATCATGCTCAGCGAAATAAGCCAAAAAGAAAAATACCGGATGATCTCACTCATAGCAGGAATCTAGAAAACTTAAATAAGGGACCAGGAAAATGAATAACTATAAGAAAGTGAAAATCAAAATCAACAAAAAACTATGAACCAGAGACACTTTTAGGGGGGCGGGGGCGGGAGGGGAGGGATTGGGGTCAGAATGGGGGGGCTGCAATTGTATGGGGAATATAAAAATAAAATTTATTATTTAAAAAAAAAAAACAAGAAGTCAGCCGACTTAATTGGAGAAAAAATTTGCACTTAACACATCTCACAATGGGCTGATATCCAAAATATCTAAGACCTCATACAACTCAACAAAAAGCAAACAACCAACTCAGTAAAGAAATGGGAAGAAGACTTAAAAAGACAACAGATGGGCAACAGGCATGTGAAAAAAAAAGCTCATCATTTATCACCAGGGAAATGCTTATCAAAACCACAACGAGATGCCATCTCACACCCATGAGAATGGCTGGCATCAAAAAGACCAGAAACAACAGTGTTGGTGAGGATGTGTGAGAAAAGGAGCTCTGGTGCGCTGTGGGTGGGACTTCAAAATGGTCCAGCCCCCATGGAAAACAGTATGGAGGTTTCTCAAAATATCAAAAATGGATCTACCATATGACTTAGCAATTCCACTCCTAGGGATCGACCCAAAGAATGCAAAAACACTAGTCTGAAAGGATATATGTATTCCTGCGTTTACTGCAGCCCTATTTAAAATAGCTTAGTTACGAAAATAGCCCATGTACCTGAGGACAGAGATCAGAAAAAGGCGGTATACATACACACAATGGAATCCTACTCAGCTACATAAAGGGATTAACTGCTACCATTTATGACAACCTGAATGGAACCAGAAAGGGTAATACTAAGCAAAATAAGTCAGAAAGAGAAAGATAACTATCAGCGGTCTCACTTATACGTGGGATACAGGGAAACGAAGGGTTGAAACCAACCCCCTGCTCTCCTTCTGACTCTTAACATCTGACTCCAAAAATGAGGCAGCCAGAGGGCAGGGGTGTGGGGTGGGCCCTTTGTGTGGGGCGTGGAAGTATGAGGACGCCAAGGACCCTGAGCTGTGAGCAGGTCCCCTTCCATGCTGCTGTCCTGGCTGGGCACCTTCAGCAAATCCAGAGACACCAAGAGGCTCCACTGAAACCTTGTCTCACCCTGACCTTGTCCCACCAAGGGGAAAACGGTATAAAGATGCTGTAAAAAGGGAAGCATTAAAAAAAGGGGAAACATTGCCCCTCGGCTGGGTGGGAGCATACCCACAGGCCCCCCCCTCCACCTGCCGCCCAGCTGTGCTCCTCCTGGGTGAACAGGCACTGGCTGAGCCACATCCCTGCACGTTGGTAGAAGCTGCATTACTTCTGGAGCCTGGGCTCTGGGTCTGCCCTTCTGCCGGGACAGGGAGGGCCGGAGAAGAACTTTGGCCAGGTTTTGTCAGAAAATGTTTGTTTTCTTTTGGGAGGGTCTGAGAAAGCATCTCCCTTCTGCCAGTAACAAGGCAAAGACCCAGCTGTCTCCTTTGGCCCTGGTCTCCCCTCCTCTTTTGTGTTAATTTGAATACTGAAAATCATTTGAAATTAATATGTCCTGGATAAACACGTTCGTTGTCTTTTAAATGTGCAAAACCTCGTGGTGAAAAGATTTGGGTACGTCACACAAGGGCTACTCCCTTTGGGCAACATCCATCATTTCCACGGTGAAAGGCAGCACAGATATGTCCTGAGGAAGAGGCACATTCACAAAAGAACCAAGTTGGAAAATAAACATTCGGGAGATTATTATTGTGTTTTGGGGAATGAATCGCTAGTTGTCTGAACTGTGGGGAGGTCGAGGCTGTTTTTAATTTAATGGATTAATCATTTACGTCTGAAGTTCTTGCTCCTTCCTATGAAGCAATGCTGGAGGCTGGCACGATGTTATAAATCATGTCAGACTTTGGGCCTTGTCCCTGGGAGGCCAGTCTATCGGGAAGTTATACTAATAATCTGGGAGAGGGAGAAGTTGCCTGGAAAGGGTCTCTTTAGCCAACCACGTCAGGTGGAGTCAGGCGGAGACAGTGTCCCCAGCAGCACATGGGGTCCCACCCCAGCCACCAGGAGGGGGACAGCCCCAGGGAGTCTAGATGAGCTCATCGTTCCTCGATAAGCAAATTTCTTTGGGTCTTGATTTTTCCCACCAGCGAGTGGTTGGGGCCACCAGTTCTGACATGATGTCCACCAACTACAGTTAAATATGGTGAAGACAAACCAAACTCTCCATGGCTGCCCACCTTGGACCTTGAAGTGTATTTTTGCCAGGCATTTTCCAAGCATCTTATACATACTTGTCTTATTGGGAGGTATAATTGTTATTCCCATTTCACAGATGACGTTACTTGCCTGAAACTGTATGTCAAGGAAGTACTTGCTCTAAGACGTGAACCCTGGTCTGTCTAGCTCATGTGTTAATCCTCTGACAGAGGTGTTGCCAGCTAGGGTCTGTACTGTGCCTCGGTCCAGCTCCTGGTCTATCTATGGGGCCCTCTCTTCCCTTCATGCTCTCCTTCCTATCTTCCCTCTCAGTGAGAAGCTGGCTGGAGATACAGACACAGAACATCGTTCTGGTCAGGATGTCTAAGGCACTGCCTGAGCTCAGTAGGCCACAGGCCTCCTGCCAGACCAAGACAGGGCCAAAGTGGACCACCAGCAAGCAGCCCTGCTGAGCACTGCACCGAATTCCACCCAAGTGGCTCAGGGCCATCCTTTAAGTTTTTGACTCAGGCTTAGGGTAGATAGTAAAAAGGAACAAGCCCCACAGATGAGTGTTCTGTCTTCACACTCCTTCCTGGTGAGGTTCCTTTGCAAGCAGGGCTGCTTCCATCCTGAGCTCCCTTTTGTCCCCAGCTTTCCTAGGTCCCCCTGCCTGAAAGCCACCCCATTCAGGCTCTAAGTCACAGCCCACATAGTTCTGCTTGCCCATTGCCTCCGGGGAACTTCTGCAGGGTCCTCCCTGCCGGGAAGTGGAGCAGCATGGGGGGTGTGCACAGTGATCTGCTGTGCGCCACCTTCAGCTCATGGCACCAGGCCCTGTGACAACCAACTTCAGTCCTGCGGAGGGCAGGGGCGAGGCCTTTATCACCAGGCCAGCTGTCTGACCAGGCTGGCACTGGGCACTAGAGGCAGAGAAACGAGAGAGAGTTCCTGCCCTGCCCTCAGAGAGTACAGCCCAGAACAGCTCAACATTGACCTGCTGCCCGAGCACCCCTAATGCCTCCGTTTGGATTCTCCATCAGCAACAACACAATGGGGCTTCCTATGGGCGGGGCAGTACAGGGCTCAGGATTCTGGGTGCTGGGGTCAAGTCTGCTCTGCAATTCCTCACTACAGGACTGGAGGCCTGGGCAAATCACTTCACCGTTCTGAGCCCCATGTCTTCATCTGTGACACAGGCTCAGCGCCCAGTAGGTTTTCAGTAAATGTTACCATAACTGTGTCTTTCACACCATTCTATTTTCAACATCTTCCCACACAGATAATGATTTCTTTTCCCCTTGAAGTCCAACAGAGAAACTTAACTTCCAGAATACTTTGAAAACCTCCTGTCTCGCTCCCAGGTTGGCTGACAATGGCTGTGTGTCCTTGGGAGGCACCCAAGAGGAAGCTGGTTAGTGGACCCAAATCCCGCCCAAGTGCCTGGGAGCCAGCCCAGCCCTGGACTGCGTGGGGTCCTGGAGCTTGGCCACTGAATGGTCCAGCCCAGCAGCCGTGGGAGCCGAGCGCAGAAAGCCTATTTAATGAGGTAGAAAACCAATCACAGACACAGAGGCCCCAGCTGCTCCCTCCAATTCTATTGATAGTACTTTGGCTGGAAGAGAAGTCTTAAATCTCTCAGCAATTAGGAAATGGATCACAAGTGGCCTCTCTTTGGATCTCAGAGGGAAGATTTTGCTTTGTTTAGGCTTTCCCCGGGGCCAAGAGCAGCCTCTGCAATTGAGACTAAGTGACTGAGTGCTGGGGGGTGGGAGGGCCAGCGTGGGGTTCCCCAGTTGGTGCCAGTCTACTTGCCACCTGGCAGGAAGGGTCTGTTCCCCACGAGCCTTGCGGCCCCACGGTGTTCATGGGCCTGCTTCCTGGATTAAGAACTGGAAGTAAGGAGCTGGCTCACCCATGTGATAAGCCCAGTGACAGAATCCTGGGGTACACACGCTGAAGGGCCTCCTGGTGCCATGGTCTTTCCACTTAACATTTAGGAACTGAAGGCCAGATCTGCTCCAGAAGCCTGAGGTCTTACAGACTTCCAGCTGTGAGGTACTTAGGTTCCTGGCACATGGCTCCCCTCCCTCCCAGGTCTGCTCTGGAAGAAGTAAAGGGGAGGAGGCTCAAGTCCTGCCCTTGTGGCCCCCATTCTTGGCAAGTGGGGGCCCAAGATGGACTTAACTGAGGATCTGGGAACATTTTTTCCCCCTTTTCCAGACTCTTCTGAGGACCTGAGGGAACTGGAGCAAACCAGGTGCAGTAATTTGGTGATCATTTACCCATATAGTAAGAGGCTGGGCCCACAAGCTGGTTTTAAATGAGGCGGCTCTCTTTGTGGGCGCCACACAAGCTCTGTCCTTGGAGCGGCCCTGCTAGGGGAGAGGCCGGGCGCTGCCTGAGGCTGCACCTCAGAGCAGCCTCTGCAGACTCACCCAGGGAGTGTGATAACTAGCAACCTTTGGATTATTTCCAGTGAAATCCGGAGATTTCAATGTAGGCCTGGACTCAAGCCAACAAGCATTATCTATGAAACCACAAAGGATTAAGTCTGTTCCAGCTCAAGGGAAAAACTAATAAAATATGGCTTAGGCACATATGAATATAAAAATCCCTAAAACATGCTGTAGGGTAAATATAGAGGCAAGCTGAGCTCACCCCGTTGTCCTTAAGTAGCTTGTCACCCTAAATCCCAGCAGTAAGCACAACTGAATCCCATGATGTAACCACTCTTGTCTCCTTGCTCACTTTATCCTCAGAGCAGCGGCCCGAGCAGCAGCTGGCTCGAAGGGTCTGCAGCTGACTTGGAGCTTCGACACTATTTTCTCTACCACGTGAGCACCCTGCTCAGGCCTGCTCAGTGATGGACCTGGCTGGACGAGCCTGATTCCCTGGGGTGGGGGGGGGGGGATGGTCTGTCCCCCAGGGTGTGGTGGGGAGACAGTGCTGATGGCTGGAGTTGCTGGGGTGGGTGCCCAGCATGACCGCAGGTTCTAGACTGCCATCTACCAGAGGGGTGGCCGCAGGCGAGTGACCTCACTTAGAAACATCCATAAAGTGTGTTAAAATACACCCACTGGATGTCCATGAGATGCATTAGCGCCGGGACTGGCCAAAGGGAACGCTCTGAAAACACAGGCTACTGCTGATGTCGTCACCAGGTGGGCTCATCTGCCCAGTCCCCAGGAGTGCGAACAACACAGGCCCCTCGCCCCCCCAGAACCACAGCAAACCCCCCAGGATTGTGAACACAGCCCCCCCCACCCCGCCCCGAGTACCACAGCAAACCCCCCAGCCCTGCTCTAGCCCAAGCCAAGGCTTATAGAGCCTCCTGGGGAGGGAGATGGGAAGTAGCCCCCATGGGAACCAAGAGCGCCTCCCAAGGGGATGAGCACCCACACTGCCAGGGCGGGGAGTGGTGGATGTAGACAGTTTTTGCTTCTCCTCCGGATCTCAGAACCCGCACGCCACGTCCCCCTCCACCTTCTAGGGTGGCTGCTGGGTCTTGTACTGAGCACTCAGCCTGGGCCCCTGAGACGCTTCGGGTGAAGCCAGGTACTGGCATCCGTCGGCAGACTGCCCTTTGCTCCCCGTTCCCCTTGACTGATGAGAGAGATGGGTTCTTGGGGGTCAGGCGCTGAAGGACACAGACTACAGGAGGGGGTGTTCTGAACAGCATTCTGGGGAGGCTTTGAGGGGACAACATGCACGGAGCCATTACTAACCATTCACCTGCAGGACGTGGGTCTGGAACAGTTCCTCGTGGCCCGAGGCGTGGCAGGTGTAATTGCCCATGTGGATGGTGGTCACCTTGGTGATGTAGAGGGAGTCGTCCTCTCCGAAGTCCTGCATGGGGTGAGGAAGACAACGAGGTTGGCCTCTCTGGGCGGCGGGCTGGGAAGGGCAGCCATGTCTCCTGGAAACAGGAACCCTGAGGCTGCCACAGGAGACTCCCCTTCCTTCTGCCCACCTCGAGCAGCCAGGGCTGCTTGCTGGACTGTGCAGGTCAGGGTTCCCCAAGCCCCGTGTGTCTCTCAAGGGCCTTGTTGGGACCTTACAGGCCTTGTTTGCCTTCTCTGTGAGGAGGCCTGGAAGACAGTCCTCAGCGCCCTCATGCTCAAGCTCTCAATCTCCAGCAAGTGGGCGCACCTGGCCCTCAATTTATTCTGCCCCCCCCCCCTGAGGCGGGGGCGGGGCTTGTTTCGGAGGGCAACCTTTTTTAAAGGGCCAGATAGCAAATATTTCTCACTTTGTGGGCCATGCGACTTCTGTCAGCATCTTAACAGCATGAAAATGGCCACAACAATACAAAAATTTATAAGTGTCACTTTTCCAGTGACATTTTATTAAAAAAAAGATGTTGGGCCAGAGCTGACCCTCAACCTGTAGTTTACTGAACACTCTGTTAGACTCCATCTTGACCCCTAAATGATTTCAGGCAGCTTATAGAGATCTGGATAACCCACAAGAAGGGAACCAAACTCTGAGGAAAATGGGGCAAAAACCAAGGGCTAAGAGGTAAATGATGGCCAGGAAAGGCTGACACCGGGGCTCTGTGAGAGATGGCTCCGGAAGCTTTGTCCCTGTGACCTCTGCAGCCCCACACACACGGTCCAGTGCCTGGGGGGGTTGGGGGCGCAAAAGGGGGCTTCTGGCTCATCAGGATCCCCTGATGAGCACTTGGGCACTGCTGGGCACTAGCTCAGACATGCTGAGGAAAAGAATGAGCCAGTTTCAGGGAGGCCCATCATCAGGTCTGCCTTTAGCTACCGAAGCCCTCTGAGGTGTGGTGCTCAGAGCTGAGGGCCAGAGGTGGTCCTGGCTTACTGGTGAGAAACGGAGGTGAGTGCCGGCTGCCAGGAGTGATTGGTGAAGACCCATGCCCAGACTCGGGACTTAGGCCTCCGCTTAAGCCCTGGCACTGCTCCTCAGTGAGGATGGGAGAGTCCGTGGACGCATTAGCACAGGGACTGGCCCAAGAGAGCACTTGGCTTGTGGGTGTGGTTACCAGGTGGGTTCATTCTGCCCAGTCCCCAGGAGTCCTGGTGACACATGGGTGGCGAGACCCACAGCAAACCTGTCACCTGCTCAGGTGCTGTTCAGCGAGGCCTGAGCTGAGGCATTTTTCATTTTTAAACAATATTTGCTTCTCCCCACCCCCGTCAGGTGTAGTACCCATAGTTTCCTTCACCGATGCACCCATGCACCATCACCTCAGTCCTCTGTGCTCCCTATTCCTCCCCTGCAGGATGTCTCTGATTTATAATTGTCCATTTTTGCTTTGTTGTGTTTTATGCTGTTATTATTTTTTTACACTGATGTCTTATTTGGTCCCCCTATATTCCTGCTATAAGTGAAACCATCCGATATTTTTCTTTTTCCTTCTGGCTTATTTCACTGAGCATAATTCCTTCTAGCTCTATCCACGTTGCTGCGAATGGCATGAGTTTATCTTTTTTGATTGCTGAATAACTGAATCCGTGTTTTAAACTGGGAAGCATGGCCTAGGTGGGGGAGGCTGCTTTTCTTGTATTATTAACAGAACCTGCAAAGCTCCTCTTGACCCCCCAACTGCTCCTCCTGCCGTGACCCTGTCTTTCTGAGCTTCCTTCTTCCACAGCAGTGGTCAGCCAGCAGGAGGGAGGAGAGGCCACTGTCAGCACAGCACAGTGGTGTTCAAGGGCAGCCACAGGCCAGCTGCTGGTCCTCCTTCATTTCACGCTGCCCCTCACCTTGCTCAGCCAGAGTGAGGCTGGGGCCCGGGCCGAGGCGGGAGGTGGGCAGTGCAGGCATGTGGGCCAGTATGGGGGAAAACCAGCTGGCAGCATCCTCCCGGAGGAATAAAATATTGGAGAGTGCTGCTGGGGCTGTGTGTGTTTTCTCTGAAATAGTTCTGCTTAAAAAACAACAACAACAACAAAATAACCCCAAAACCCAAAACCATTCCTATCACAGTGGAAGCTTCAATAATAAAAATAAAACACGGGGCAACTGATTTGTCAAGTGTCATAACAAAGTCATAAAGGGTTCATACCTGAGTTGCCTATGAAAAGTTAATGGTTAGTCAATTCTAGGCCTGACATATTTCTAGTTTAAGCTGTTCCTATGTCAAAACCTAAGTCTGGAGGAAAATATATTTTCCCTGGTGTCTCGGTGGTGGGAGGACATCTTGAAAGTGGGTTGGGAGGGTGGGTGCAGTCCCTGCCTTGGGAGTCCCTCCACCTTCCCAGAACCGACTGGATCTCAAATGCTTACTCAAGGAGCCTGCAGTTGTTGCCCCCAGCCTTGTCCTCCACATTGCCTTTCTGAGCCCTCACCCACACAGCCCTTCCTCACTGCGAGGCCCTCAAAGCTTGTTTTGGGCTCCGGTATCCCATCATGCTGCCCCTAGATGGGCTTGTTTGGCCAGGGGGACCACCAGCACCCCTCAGGCTGTCTGACGCTCAGGTTCCCCCAGGTCAGTGACAGAGGGGGATGAGGAAATGATACCGGCTTAGTCTCAAGCCATTGTGTACAGAAAAACAACATATATCACCTGGTTTAATCCTCTCTTCCACACACTCACTACCATTTAGCACACTGCTTGTTATATTGGCCTCGTTTGTGTCTGTCTCCCCATTCCTCTGTGAGAGGCCCCCGACACTGGGCCTGGCACATCGGGGCCCTCAATAGGTCTTCACCAAGTGGACTGTGCCAGGCCCTGACCCCTCTGCAAGGTCCATGTTCTGGTTCCCAGCCTGCGGGTTTGGCAATGGGGCGCCCACCTCTTACCTTCTCACCCTCCCCAATATTGCCAGTGTCCTAGGTTCAAAATGAGGCATCAGGTAGGAAGGCAGAGAACTGGTCTCTAGGCTCATCCTGCATCCCTACCTCTTCCATGCTGTGTTCCTCAGGAGCTGACCAGGAGAACGTTCAGCTCAGAGCACAGGGGAAATCCTGAGCCTGGAACCCCAGCCTGGACCCCTAACAAAGTCATTTCACCTGGCAGCCTGTTTTCCTCACCACTCTGGAAGCATAGGCATAGCCCCTGGGGGAAACTCAGGTGCTGGGGGTGGGCTCAGCTCCCCAAGGACACATGGGGTGGCTGTAGGTTCTGGAGTTCTACTTTCTGCAACTGACTCATTACCAGCTCTTGACTTAGGCCCCAGGGAGAACCCGACAGTGTAATAAATAACATAATGTCTCTGGGCTAAAACAATAGGCATCATATAATTATAGAACAAAGTGCATATTGTTTTCTGGAACATGAATACTGGCTACAGAAATCAAATTTACCTCATTGGATGTGAGGAAATTACTTTAAAAATTGATTTATAAGAAGCTACATAAAACTAAACCCGCAATCCTTCCTCTCCTGAATGTTCTTTGAGATGTGTCTGAATACTGCTATCAATGCTTGATTGCATCTCTGTAATTGTCTTTTTATGGATGGCTTTTTTTTCGTTCTGATGCATAGAAATGTATTAGCAAAATCAAGGTTCCTTCCAGGAGTAAACAGATGCCAGATTAGACTATTCTTTGTATTGATGCACATCCATCTTCGGGAAAGAGACAATTTTACTTAAAGACATGGTTTTTGCTTTTAAAAAGCTATTTTCTAACTATCTGCTCTTAATAAAGAAAGTAATTAGATGAGCTTAAGTGTGGAACAATATTTAAGAAGAGCTGAGCCAGGGGAGGCTGTCACAGTCACGCCCGGGGGTCAGGTCTTGGTAATAAGATGAGTTATGGATGCTGAATTTTCAGTCACTCAATCTCAAATACAGGACTCTGGGATGACTGAGTTTAGGTTGACGACACAATCAATGAAAGCCCAGTTTAGACACGTTAACTCAGTTTCCCCAACTCTGCCCTCCTCAGGAGCAGCCCCAGCTTTCTGGGAAGGATGGAGTATGAAGGGCCCTTCCTCTGAACTGGTGCCCGCTGGCCCCAGAATGTCCCTGACCCTAACATCGCCCCTGCAGCAACCCTAAACAGCTCTGATTAAAAAAACAACAATAGGGCCCCCCTGGTGGAGCAGGCAGTTGAGCGCTGCGCTGTGAAGCTGTCCGCAGCCTCTGCAGCGTGGGTTAGATTCTGGCCGGCCAGCGAGGGTCCCACATGGCGCGGCAGACCTCTCCTGTCTCGCCCGCGGCTCCCCTCAGCAGTGTATTTCGTCAGTCTGCCTGTTCTGTTCCCCGCTCTGTCTCTGGTGAATCCTCTCACCCTCCTGCAGATCTGGCCTGTACCCCGGTTCTTGTATAAATAAATAAATAAATCTTAAAAAAAGAAAAAAAGAATAGGGACATTCCTGTCTTTAAAAAACAACAGCAAACCTCCCCCCCCCAACCCCCGCCAAATATCGAGGCCTGTCCTGGAAGGCATCTGTACTCAGATTAATGTTCACGTCTACCACCCAGTCACGTGAGGATGAGAAGCCTCATGGGGCACACACAGCAAGCACAAACGTGCCCTTTGCCTCACACCTGCTGCAGGCTCCCAGCTGACCACCCTGACCCACACTGGGGCTCCTTGCCCGCCACTTCCTTCAGCCCCTCACAGGATAGATGTGCCGCTCTGCAAGGCGCCACAGAACAAATCCTCTTGCTCATTGTCCACTTATAAAAGAAGTCCTCGCGATGTGACTTGATCCCGTAGTAGCTGCTGAGCCCCCAGGAACAGTCATGCTCTGGGGGAGCACCCCAGAGTGGGTCTGTCCTGCTGCCCATGCTCAGGCCCAGGCCCAGCAGTGGGGCTGCAAATGAGAGGGGAGGTGCTGAGGGAAGGGCTTCTCCTGGACGGCAGGGGCTGGGTGGTCACTGGCTGGAGAGTGATGTGGTCACTCTCCCCATGACAGTGCATCGCTGTATTGTTCCCAAAGCATGGTGTTTGGGGCACAACTGGTGCTCAGTTAGTGCTTGTTGAATGATTGGAAGCACATCAGCCAAGTGTGCTGCTTCCTGGGGAGCCTTGAAAAAAGAGGGAGTGCAACAGTGTTTCCCAGAGAGAGGACCGACCTCTGACCCCAGCTGGTGGGAGCTGAGCCCTAGGCCCTGAATGTCCTGCCTCATAGGGTTCCTTTGTTTGCCTGGGGACTTTGGTCACCAGACCATCTCAGGATGTCTAAGGATGTGACATGTGACCTGTGATGGGGGTTCTGGGCCCTGGGGTGTCCGTTTTGCCTCCTGAGGGCTGGAGACTGGAGTCGCATGTGATGAAGCTCTAGTGAAAACCCGGGCAGCCAGGCCGGGATGGGGGGGAGAGGCTGGAGGGGAGGTTCGCTTCCCTGGTTGTGAATACTGTACATACTGTCACACGTGGGTCCTGGAAAGAAAGAGGTCTCTGACCTTACTGGGGGAGAACAACAGAAGCGCTAGGCTTGGGGCCCCCTGGAATCCGCCCTGTGGGCTTCATCCCTTGGCTGATTTCAGTCTGCACTCCTTCCCTACCATACGCTGTCACTGTGCGTGGAACAGCTCTCAGAGAGTCTGAGAGCCCTCCTGGCAAACTGACAGACCTGAAGGGAGTTTCAGGAACTCTCCAGGCTTGCGATTGGTATCACAAGTGAGGGCTGTAGTAGGACTGTTTTCTCTGGCTTTGGAGTCGGCTCTAACACAAACAGGGATATTCTGACCTGACTACATGGAAAGTGAGCATTGGGCCTGGGCTCAAGCTTGAGTGTTCAAGTACACACAGGTCTGGCACCTGCAACAGAAGCCTCATGTCACAGACCCTGCTTTGATCACCAGGCCTCATGTCACAGACCAGAAGCCAGCACCTCCCGACTAGCCAGGACTCCAGAGTAGCATGTGGGTGGGAAGTAGCTCATGGGCCCTGGGTGGGGCTCTGGATCCTTACCCAGACAGTCTGGCATGCTCAGCTGGGGAGGGAAGAGTCTCAGATGTTGGGCTGTGCGGGCAGCAGCCAACCGACATTCCAGGTGGCCTTGAACCTGCGTCCTTCATCCGGGAAACCTGCAACTCCTCCTGGGATGCTTGGACAGGAATCCCCAGGTGGAGAGGGCCTCACCGAGCATTTTAGCTCCTCTAACCTGGACCACACTCTCAGCTAAGACAGCCGAGTACCATTCCTACTGTCCTTGAAATATTCCAGGGAGGATTTGATTAGATTTCCTTTCACGGTTCATTTCAGGGACCAATAAAGCTTGCAATCAGGAATTTTCCCCTGATATAGGGTCTAAAACTTACATACTGTTGGAAAGAGCACAAGCTGGAGTAACCTCTGTGCAGGGAGAGTCGATGATATTGACGAAACCTGAAGGTGTGCCCTCCCCCAGACACAGCCCTTCCACTCCGGAGAACTCAGCTTACAGACTTCCACAAACTGTGTCTACAGATGTCTACTGCAGTGCTACCTGCAGCACATAATGCCTGAAAACATGTAGGCCTGGGAGCACCCCCGTGTGAGGCTGAGAGGAACCCAGGCAGGGCAAGGGCTTGGCTCTGATTTGGGTTCTGTGTTCAGGGTCTGAAAGCTGGGTCAGAACCTTTGTGTGGGATCCTGTGCCTCTGAGCTGGGGCTGCAGGTGGTGAGGGAGCACACGTGAAGCCTTGAAGCCAGTGCCGGGAAGGAAGAGAGGTATCCCTGAGGGGGCCAGCGAGAATGCACAGGGCAGAAGAGGAGCTTGCAGGGGTAGAGTCCCTATGAGTTGCACAGGTCGGGGTTGCCATGACCGGGGCCTTGTCTCTGGCCAACACTCCTAGTGGTCCGAGTTCATCCAAATCTCAAAAAAGAACTGGATGTTCATCTGCAACCAGAATTTCTGACACGAGCTGGAGAGAATTGGCCGAAGACTTTGAGTGCTTCAAGTATTGTGTTTTCCAAGATTTTAAAACAAAATGTACCCAAGCGCTTAATGAGATTATTTTAATGCAGAACCCACCACCACTGTCTATAGTGTTGCAAACAGCTCTCCATGCTCATCAAACGCCTCTCATCTTTTTACAATGGATTCATGACTGGTTCATATAAAGACAATAAAAATTAAATGAGTCATGAGCTCCTAAATCACTCTCTTTTGGTCTTTTTAATAACTCACTTGCAAAGAAGAACTGGCTGAGAGCATATGCTTCATTACAATTATTTGTTCCAGGTTTTACACCATTTAGGCATGGGGGGAAAGTGAACCTCTTAACACATCCTTCAAACACTGCCACAAATACTTTCTTCTAATGGGTTTTGTGTTTCTGCTTTTATCACTGTTCTGTGCCTGCCGACATTTGAAAGCCCCAAACAGTGAGATTTGGTGAAAGAAAAAAACAGCGAAAAACAGTGTCTCTTTCAAGTCATTTGAGATATACTGGGCTTGTTACAAGACTTTTTGTTTTTTTTTTAAGAAGATCACACTTGAAAAATGTTTCCTCACCCTGAGAATGTACTGGGCAACAATTCCGTGGCCTGGTCTGAGAGCCTTCTCTCCCCTTCCCTGCAGGGGCAGAGGCCAGAGGCCAGTAAGAAGCGGCGTGTCATCTACACACAGTGACACATCCTGCTGGAGCCTGGCGCTGAGGTGTCACTGCTGAAGCAAGAGACAGGCCACTGGGTCCCTGAGGGAGAACTTTGTAGGCAATGTTGGGGTGAGCAAGGCCGGCTGCAGGCGTTGCCAAGTTCCTGGACCCCACTGACTTCACAGAGCTGTAAGGGCTCAGTGGGATGCGGCTGTGAAGGGGCCGGCACAGCAGAACTTTGCCCCATATTGGGGGCGGGGGGTGTTTCGTGCTGATGAGCAGAAGCACCCGTGTTTACAGCTGCGAGGACGCAGCAGGTCACAGGTATTTTCTGTGACTGTGGGAATGTTCTCTCTCTGCTCCTGCTCTCCTCACGGGCAAGGCCCCTGTGCTTGAGGATCGTGAGGGAGAGTGAGGGAGACACTTAGGGATGAGGGGAGGGCAGGCCATGTAGTAGAGGCAGGAGGTGCACCCTGGGTTTAGGGGCTGTCACTTCACTTCAGCGCAGTGGCTGCTGCGTGGCCTGTGCGGAGGGGCTGAGGCCTCAAATGGACTTGCATGTTGTGTTTCTGCAGGAAGGGAGGCATCTTCCCCCACCTCCCCAGAATACGCGGAGGCCAGGCTTGTAGGAGGAGCCTATAGGCCTGACTCTGAGATAGGCCCCAGCCTCAGCCCCACAACCATGGCTGCTGGGCTCAGGAGACGGGACACGGGGCAGCTCATGTGGGAAAAGCAGGGCTCTGTGGTCCTGGTCACAAGGAGATACCTGTGTGGGATTGGGTGTTCCTGGCTCCCGTGCAGGATTCACCAGAGACAGAGTGGGGGGCAGAAGAGGTGGGCGGACTGAAACACACTGCTGAGGGGAGCAGCGGGCGAGTCAAGAGAGGTCTGCTGCACCATGTGGGCTGCTCCCTGGCCCGGAACTCATACTGTCCGGGAACTCAGGGCTTAGCTGTAATAAAGCTAAGACTTAACCCCTAGGCCACCAGGGAGGCCCCCTTACTGCTTCCTAATTTTTTAAATTTAATTTTTAAAAATTTTATATATTTTTTATATTTATATATATTTTATATATATTTTATTTTACATACATCATTTTTCATTTTTGTGCAATGTCTGCATTTTCATCTTGGTTATAGTCCCCATACAATTCCCACCACCCTTGTTTTGAGTTTACGCCCTTCTCCCCGCCTCTCCACCCCGTAGTGTGTCTCTGGTTTACAGTTGCTTGTTGATTTTGATTTTTACTTTATTATAATTAGTCTTTTTCCTGGTCCCTTATTTAGGTTTTCTAAATTCCTGCTATGAGTGAGACCAAAAAAGCCGCTGTTGTTATGGGATGTAAACAAATTTCTGGGGCTCTTTGTTAGCTCTGGAGAATATGTGTGTGAGTAGAAACTATTGATTTCTCATCAGAAGGACACACTATAATCCAGAAGCTCTGCTGAGAGGCAGGGTAGTGAATCCTCTGGGCTGCTACTCACCTTGGCTGATGCCTGCTCTGGGGATTGGCACTAGGAGTCCCTCTTGCTCCTCTTGGCTCAGGGGGGGATTGTTTTCCCAGGTGTGACTGAGGCAGGGCACCTCATGTGAGCTGGGCTGGGGTGAAGCTGAGACCTCCTGCAAAGGACTAGGTGGCTCAGGCACCCTCAGGAAGTGCTACAGGTCCATGCTGAACCTCCTGACTGCCTGAGAAGGTGAAGGCTCTGGGATCTGAGCTATGGCCATGAGGAGGAAAACTGAGGCAGGAGCACAAGACAGCCCGCTCCACTCTGAATGTGCCACCTGGGAAATCTGCAAGAAGGAAGACTCCTAGGTTCCACTAATTTGGGGTTCCCCTTGGGTACCTGCTTAATCTCAGGCTGGAAGGGTTCAGGGGTCCTGCAGGACACATCCCTGGCTGTGCCATACCCTGATGCAAAATCTACGGTTCCCACTGTCTGCAGGGTACAGCCAAGACCCCTTAGGCTAGCATTCAAGGCCTACCCTATTCCAGCCCCCACGATCACTCCACTCTCCTGTTTTCCCTTGTCTCCTGAAGGCCAGCTATAGCATCTTCCTCCAGCCCCCAGAAATAGCTCCCTCCTCCTCATATAAAACCTGCCGCACTGTGCTGTACTCATGGCTACCTCGCCGCCCTCTAGGCCCCCAAGAGTCTTGGCTCTAGGCTCTGACACAGGCCTTGCCACTGGCTGGCATTTATAAGCGAATCTAGCGGCTGAATCGCTCTGTCTGCCATCTGGACGCCCTGCGTGTGTGGGTGACTCGTTGTTTCCTGGGGAATGTGAGCAGCTTCTCTTCTCACTTGGCCCCAGGCTAGAGGGGTACATTTACTTTATCAAATATTATTCTGATGCTCAAGGCATCCTTGATGTTTGCAAGTCAGAAAAGTTTAATTACATGTGTCATTAGGATGGCATTCTGTAATAGCTCTGTGACTGAATTCATTAACAGAATTCTTAACAGATAAGACAAGACAAATTAATATTTTGTTGCCCATGAAAGCTTCTCATTAAGACAGTAGTGAAAAAGTGATTAATATTTTGTTGCCAATCAAGATGTCTCATCCAAATGACAAAGAAAGGAGGCCCACACCTCTGCTGGCTCTCTTATCTTGCGGCCTTGGGTTTGGGGAGCCGATCAGCTCCCCCATTTGTGAGGTGTTTCTGCGCCAGTGGCTAATTACTACACTGGTGAGCAGTGACTATTTTATCTCTGACTGTGGCAGGCGGGGCCAGGTGCAGACATGCCGCAGACTGAGGGACTTTAGGACCCATCGACCCCTCCTGAGTCTTGCTCCATAGGGCCTTCCCTTCTGGGTTCTTCCCCCCTGACCTATCCCTGCTTCAAATATGCCCCCCAATCCTGAAGAGCTGGCGCTACCCAGTTGCTGCCTGACTTTGTCCCAGGGCTGCCTCTGCACTGTCCCCATGCAGCTTACGAACACCCGGTGTGGCTGGGCAGGCCCCCCGTGCTTCACATACACTCAGCAAGAAAATGCCCAGTGGGTAGGATGTGGCCACCTCCCTGTCCACACAGCCTCAGGGAAGCTAAACAGCTTACTCGAGGCTGCAGGAGGGGGCAGGTCAGTGCCCCTGTCCCCAGGTGAGTCGAGGCAGACAGGGACAGTGTTGTTCTATCCCTGACTAAGGGCAGCAGGGGCTGTCCAGGGTCACATCTGCCTGACTGCAGAGCCTCACTGACTGCTGCTGCCTGTACACTGGGGACTCGGGCTGAAAGGTGTTGAGAATGCTCGGCAGCAGGACAATGACTGCACAAATGATAATAGGAAGAATAGCAACAGTGAGAATGAGAGTGGAAATAGCGTGGAACACTCTAGACCAAGAGCTTCATGTGTATCGTCTCATTTAATCCTCACTATAACCCTAGAAGCCTGGAGCTATTATTTACTCCACTTTACAGATGGAGGCGCTGAGGCTAAGAGAAGTCAAGTGGCTTTCCAATGTGACTCAACTCGTAAGTGGGAGAGTTCCAGGCCCCTTGGACCCTGGAGCCTATGCCCCTCATTGGCAGATGGTACTGCCTCCCACTGCCCCAACACTGAGGCGTCAGAGGCGTGTTTGTGTGTGTTTGTGTATGTTTGTGTGTGTTGTGGTTTCTGGCGTGTATCAGGCGAGGACCCCTGTAGAGCTTGGCTCTGTCCTGTGTCCTCATGTGAGGGTTTCTGGGGAGCACAGGGCCTGTTTGTGGGCTGCTGACTTGACCATGAACAGCAAGTGCTTCATAGGCGGTAACGAGAGCCCATTAATCTCTGGTTGTACCCATAATTACCCAAATTGCTGACCTCACTGTGAAAGGGAGAAATGCAATTGAGTTGGTGCTGGAGGCATGTTTGAGGGAGGGGGAAAAACACTCTAAGCAACTTAATTAACTGATGGCAAGTGCATTAAGAAGAGTTCTTCTTTTGCCTTTATTCTTGATGGCTTTAAATAGAGCATCAAGAAGTGCATGTGGATGCTCAGAGTGACGCAGGCAGACCTGTCCTAGTTCTGCATCAATCACCATGCGCGCACGCACACGCACATACACACACACACACACACACTCACGCCCCTCTCAGAGGACACTGCCTTCCCTTGCTAAGAGTGTAGGCAAGTCTTGGACAAAGGACACCCCCCTAAGCATCGGCTGATCAAGCATCCACAGGGTTGTGCTGGCACTGGATTCAGAGATAGAGAGGACACAGGAGATGCCCCCCACAGTAGGGAAGTTGTGAGGAAACAATCCTGCCTGGTGTGATTAGGGTGAGGGAAGTGCACCCCTGCCCAGTTCTGCCCAGAGTAGAACCTCCAGAGTGGCCCCCTCTTGCCATCTGCTCCCCTCATGACCACCAGGGTGCAGCCAAAGGGGCCCAGAGAATAGCACCGTCCCAACGTTTGTGGTTCCTGCAGAATTTCATGCTGGGATCCTCTCCCGACAAGGCATTCTCAGAGGGATTGCCAAGGTCATGGGGCTTATCTGCATTGCTGACCATGCTCCTGTTTGAGCTTGCCTACCTCTAAGGATGGGGAACTCACTGCTTTCTGTGATGATGACTCACTCCATGGGGGCCAGATCTGATGGCTGGAATGGCATTCCATTTAAGCAATGTGGTAATCTCTTTTTGGGGTATGCCCTGACCCTGTGCTAGTCCAATTCATGGGGTCACTGGCCAGCTCCCCCTGCCCTAAGCCAAGGAGATCAGGGCCGGCCCTATTTTACCTGCAATTCTCTTACCCTAGCTTAAAACCTGTCAAACGTCATGACAGCATCCTACACAGATGATTCATTGCCTTCTCACATGAACTTCTGGAATACTATCTCTTCCCTTATGCCAAACCAGGGCCAATAAATATACTTGAATTATTCCCCTTATTTTTCAAGTCCAGTGGAAGGGAGGTACTGCCAATGCTGCTTTTCTAATAGATTAATTTATTGAGGATCAGAGGCTTGAGAAATTGCTCAGAGCTATAAAGTCAGTGTGGGGTGATGCTGGGACTCCAGACCAGGTTGCCTGAGTCCTCAGAATCCAGAAGTATCCCTGTTGGTCATGTTAGGCTCTGTGAGCTTAGCTGATTTCTTCCTCCACACAAGTCATCAAAGCCACATTTCCTCACCCAGCAAACAAGGCCCCCAGGGCAGGTCCCCTCTGGCCTCATCTCTTTTCCTTTCATCACCTGGCTTCTGCCCCAGCCTATCCAGGCCAGCAGCCCGCCCCTGCCCTCCACAGGGAATACCCTAACCCTACATGCAGCTGCCTATGTCCACCTCTGCTTTAGGATTCAGAGTCTCCCTGGGTCCCCCAACAGCAGCTCTTCCCGCTCTGGAGCTGCCCGCCTGGCGGTGCTGTATGGGCTTGTGGGCCTCCCTTTGCGCTGGTAGGCTTGTGCATGGCCTACTCCTCTCACTCCCACCTCTGCTGATGTGGCCCAGACGGAGACCCCCTGCCCTGGCGCTGGCCTCCCAGGCAGCACACCCTTCCTTATTGTGGGTCTGATTGGCAGACTCACTCTATCTCCGAGGGCGCTGGGTCTAGGATTTCTGGTCCCCTAGTCATCATAGAGCAGATGGAAGGGACCCAAAGTGGCATGAGTCAAAGAAGTCCTGTGACCCTGCCACTGCCATGTGGCGTCTTGCGCACTTAGTTCCCGGGCATCTGTGGGCACCAAGTCAGTCCCAGGGGACTTACATTGATGTCTTCCAAGTCCAGGAAGTTCAGGGCGAGCCCGTTGCGCTTCCAGACGATGGGAGGCCGCAGGTCCCCGCGGACGGCGCAGGTCAGCACCGTGCTCAGCCCCACGGTCACCGTGGCCACACTGACCCTCTCCTCGGGGGCGAGGCTGAGCTGAACCACCTCTGCAGGGGAAAAGGAGAAGGCCATCAGGTGCAGGCCTGGGGCTAGCTAGAGTCTTCATTGGACAGTAACCCGCCATGGGGATTTACGGCCGGGCAGCACTTAGACTTGTGGAAACGGTCCATTCTCCAGCTGGATTTCTGGAAGAGAGGCTGTGACTCACATCAAATGCTGAAAGGCTTGTGCAAGTCAAAACAGCTCAGGGAGCATAGGGGAAGCATCTGGGCTATGGATGAGTCCAGTCCAGCATCTGGGCTGCCAGAGCCCAGGGAGCCAGAAGTGGGGTGCCCTGCCCCATGCTCCTGGGCCTAATGATGTCTGAGCCTTGCTAGCTGCAGTCAAGGTCTGCTAGGTGAGCCGACGGGTGAGCCTTCAGGTTCCTCATCCACCTGGGGGCGCTTAAAGGTTGCACTGTCTGAAGGCTGGTGAATGAACTGGCTGACCTTTGAAGGTTTGTTTCTGTCTAAGGTTTCTCTGAACTTGGCTTTGGATTTCTGTTCAGCGGCCATGCGCTATCGTCTTTAATTTTTTGAAGTGTACTTCAGGCTAGAGAAATTATTAATCCTTGCCATTTTATACTTGATAACTGGCATTATGACTGATCATTCTTCAAGCAAATGGGAAGGGTCTAAAATATTTCCCTGCAATCATGGGCTTTTTGAAATTCTCAGGATTGATGAAAAGATTAATCAAACTCAGGCTATTCAAATGCCAAAATGGGATCAGGCTGGGAGGGAGTAGCCCATTGATGGGACTGCCTCACCCCTAGGATTCCCCCAAATTTGGAACTCAGGGTTTGCAGCAGCAGCCAACAGAGGTGTGAGCCAAGGACGTGGACTGGCCCTGGGTACCAGCATGTGCCAGGAGCCCTCGTTACTCTTCCCACTGTTGGGACTTTGGGGGTCCTGACAGGTGCAGAGTTGGGAACTGCGCTCTGTGACTTAGCTGGACACTTACGAGCTGCACCCTGCAGTGTATCTGCTCTCACCCCCTTGCCAGTGTGCATGCAGAGGGGAAGGGCAGGTGTGCTGCCCCCAGAGCAAGTAAGGACACTGGAACAGGAATGAGTGTCCCTGAGTAGTAAAGGTCACCCCTTTTATAAACACCCAAATGGCCCGACCCTGGATCCAGGAAGATGAACAAGATCTACAATAGGTGCTTCATCAGTGCTTGTTGGATGGATGGATGAAAAATGGAGAAAATGGAAATAAAGAAAGAGAGGAGCCAAGAGGCCAGGGGAGAGGGGACAATCATACGCAGGACAAATGGCACTCCTGGTGAAGGAGCCACAAGGGGAGAGATAAGCACCGAGTGATTGATGCAGACGCAGCTGGCATAATATTTTACAAACATTAAAGTGATGCATTTCTAGTTGCCTCTTAAATCACGTTCTGCTCGCTGCCCTCCCACCCCTGAGTCATGAGGCTTATTGCTCAGGGCAGGAGAAGGCACTAACCCTCAAGCTAGCAGGGTGTGGTGATTCAGAGGGGGTAGAGAGGGGGAGGCCGAGGGGGGAACTTGCTAAAATTGTTTTATTCCTACTGTGCTCTGCTGGCCCAAACCCAGAGCACCCCGAGTATAGAGGATATCCCTCGTCCTCATCTCGGGGCTCCCCTGGGCCCTGCAGCTCTGTAGAAGTAGAAAGGGGGATGGAGTGCTCCATCCCCCTCTCAGGGGAGTGTGGGGTGGTTAAGTGTGTGTCTTGAAAATCACAGAACTCTGACTGCAAGGCTGAGGCTACCAGAGGGGAGGGGAGCAGGTGAGGAGGAGGGGGCAGAGAGGGCCCCACAGGAATTTAGCACAGAGGCTGCAGCCCCTCACTTTCCCCATCCAGTAACTCTTAAAAAAAAAAAAAAACAACTCACATGCCAAAGCAAAGTGTCTCAAACCCTATCAGTTTGGACCCCAATCTCACACCTGGCACCGCCAGTTGTAAAAGCAAAACTTCTCCCGGCTCACTTCCCCAACAGGACGTTAAGGCCCAGTGGTCTCGGTAAACAAAATTGGTCAGAGCCTGTTCAGCATCCCGCCTGTGAGCCCTGCCCCCTCAAACTAAACAAGTATTTATAGCAGCAGCCTTGAGATCCGCCGCACGATTCTCCTCTGCATCTGCCCACACGCACTCTAGAGCGCCTCCTCTCACCTACGGTAAAGCTGCATTGCTAACCCACCTACGATTCCTGCACGAACTCTTCCTGCACAGAAGCCACGGATCTCTGGGGTCCCTGGGTGCCTCCAGCCCCATCACTTGGTGGAGGACTAGGGGCACCTTGGTTGTGGCAGAAGAGATGTGAACTCAGATACATGGTGTTGTATGCCCACGTTACCTCGGTACAAAGCAATACAAAGAAAAAAGTGCTTCTAGAAGCCAGGGGGCTCCAGGAGGAGGCTGAGCATCCCAAGGGCTGCTACCCCTCCCCACTTGGGGCCACCACACCTCAGACCACCCAGCTAGCCAGGGCCTGAGATGATCTGCCAGAGCCCCTCACCTCCCAGTGGTGTAGTGGGGGAGGGGGCCTAGAGGCTCCTGGCTGCCCTCCAACTTGTCTGTTAGGTGCTCTATATCTCTGTGCCTGAGGACTGCACGGCACTGCGAGACCCAGGCATGAGGGGAAGGGCTCCGGAACTTGGGGGTGTGTGGAGTGGAGTCAGCTGGGGGCTGCTGGAGGCTGAGCTGCAGGGGACATCGGACGCCCTCAGCCTGAGAGGCCAGACAAAGCGCGCAGGTGGGGCAGGCCTCAGTGTGAGTGCCTAAGACGGGGTGATGGGTAGAGGGCTCACAGCTGCAGCCTGAGGGGGTGGGCAGAGGCTGGCAGTGGGCTTCCTGCCACATTCAGAAACCAGCTTGGGGAGCAGCTGGGTAGAGGTGAAGACTTTTTCTTAGATTAGGACATTACTTACACTGACTGTTAAAAGAATCAGCTCTACTAAGCTTTACCATGGATTGAACATTTAGTCGCTTTTTTTCTCCCACTGGCTGATGGGGGGGCGTGTGGAGAATTCTGAATGTTACAAAAGGAACCTGCCAAGTGTGAGCTCTAGTGGGACTATAAGGAAGAGACCAGCTGGGCAGTCAGGAAGGGGCACTCGGGGGAGGCAGGACACCCCTGGGCCCTAGGGCATCCTCTCCTCAAGGAACATTATATCTCAGGGGGCAGCTGGTCCAAACACAGCGGCTCCTACACCTCAGGCTGATAGAGACCCTGGTGGCGAGGTGGGCACTGGGCTTTAACAAGCATCTAAGGGGTTCTGTGGTACCCAGGGGCCTGAGAACACTGCCTTAAAAGATGGCCGCTGGGGAGGTTCAGGGTGGACGCATGGGGGAGTGGAGGGTGGGAGGGTGGGGCAGTGTGACTGGCTGAAGAGCCCCAATTACCGTGCTAGCAGCCTGTACCCTAATTTGGAACATAAGACCTCTGTGAGACAGTGGATCCCCTTCTCTGTGTGGACCTACACACTTGCAGATTTCAAACAGTTTTAGCACAACGTCTGGAGACGCCTGTAGCCCAGGGCTAAAAACAAATGCACAAACACCCGAGTGGGGAGGCTGTGGGTGCTGGTTCCACTGCCTTCCGGAGCGCAGCCCTGATCACTTGTGAGTCTGGAGACGTGCATTTTGCGCAGGGAAGACTTACCCCGAATTAGAATGCACGACACCGCCACAACCATCATCATTCTGCTCCTGTCAGCTACACAAATATTAACCAAACTGCAAATATTTGGATCATTTAAAGTTTAATTAAATGAATGTTTTATTGGATTTAATTCATGTCAATATTCCCTAGCTCCTTTTAAAATTCTGAACAGATTAATGGCAACCGAACCTCTCCTTACTCCCAGTTATTTACTGTTCCGCAAGCCATCCCCTGCAGACCCACTTCCCTGCTAAGGGACCTCCTGGGGTGATTTCTCTGGCGATGAGCCATGAGGCAGCCTCACTGGCTGGGGCTCAAGCAAACCGGGCAGAGGCCAGACTGTGGCTCTGGACACCTGGCCTCTCGCCTGGCTGTGCTGGTATGTGGCCGGTGACCTTGGGTAGGTCCCTTCCTGTCCCCTGGCCTCCGTTGAGTGAAAGAGTAAGTGAAGGTTTGAGTTAAAAGAGGTGGGGGTGGGGTCACAGACTTTTGTGCTCTGCACCTCTGAGCCAATGGTTCTGAGTGCATGTCCCTGTGCTCAGAGTGGCTGGGGCAGTGAGGGGGCTGCACTGGGGCAGCCTGACAGCAGGCGAGAGTGTGTCTGTAGAAAGAGGCTGGTGTCCTCGGAAAGTGAGGGCTGGGCTGGGGGTCACAGCAGCTTCTCTGGCACTGCTGTCAGAGGTCTGCACACCTCCCCTCTCGCACTGGAAGGTTGTGTGGAGAGCAGCGGATTCCAGGAGCACGATTGTCAGAGTCAGATATTCCTGGAGCACGAGGAGGCGAGGTGTCCCTCTCAGGCTCCCTTGCTGGGCTGTTTGGCACAAAGGAGGTGGCTGGGCCAATGGCAGGCTCCAACTGTCACTCTCGGGACCCTTCTCGGCAGAGCACGAACACCCTTGGTTTTGGAGACACATGTGTCGGGGCAAACCCCAGCCCTCACCATCCTCCCTGCCCTCATGCTTGTTCTGCTCCATGGGGCTTGGAGAAAAGGGGTGCACAGGGCACTGACAGGCCCCGCACACACAGGCTAACAAAGCCCTTCCTGAAAACAGGAGGCCATAACATTGCAGTCCCTAGAGAGTTGGGTCTTAGTTCTCACTGCAGCTTTCCCTCCATCAGGCGCTATTTCTCACACCGACTTGAACTCGATGAGACACTCATAAACCCATCAGCACCCTCTCAACCCAGATCCCGGGGCTCCGCAGCCACAGAAATTAAATTTCTCAAATTTTTGTCAAGTTGGTGTTAGTTTGCTGATGTTAGAGAGGTACTAATGGAACACATTCCAACCTGGACATTTGCCATTTTTCAACGATGCTCTTGGTGAGAAGACCCTGTCAAAAGCTCAATCAACCTGCTCACATGTCAAGATTTCTGACGGCACCTGGAAGGCCAGGCCTGGGCTCAGGGGTCTGAGCGTGAGGTAGGGCGGTCTGCAGAGGGCACCCCGGCCAGGGTGGAACCTGTCTTGTGGCTGCAGCTCTTCTGGCGCCGTTGTCACCACTGCCCTGGCACAAACCCCTCAGGTGATCCCGAGCCACCCAGGGGGATGTGGCACAGTGTGACAAAGTCCATTGACCTGGTCTTGTTTCTGTTAAGTTGGTGAGAGGGACGCAAATTCAGGTAGAGTGTGTGTCCCCAGGGTCGCCTGACTAAATGGAGGGCTGATAATAGTCAACACCTCCTGGATCCAGTGACTTCACCTGGCACTTACAGGCTGGAGCTGCCTTGACTGTCCCTGGGGGAGCCATTTGGAGGTGCCCGGTCCTCTGCTTCCCTCCACCAGAGGCTGCCACTTGGCTCCTTTCAAACATCTTCTGAGACGTCGCAGTGGGAGGCTGGGAGGTCTCAGGGCCTTTCACTGGCATGAGTGTGTGTGAGCTCTGGGCAGGGCCCTTACAGGCGGCTCTGCGCCAGGGACACCTGCACATGTCCGAACCTCCTGTCTCTTTATGCATCACCTGATTCAATTTGGTGCCACTGTCACACTCCGTCTTGCTTCACATGGGGGATGGCAATAAACTTATTAGTTAATTACTGCAGTTTGTGGGTAATTTCCTTTTTCAATCAGCTTGGGTTGCTGGGTGTTGCTTTAACCATTACCACAGTGTAGTTATCCAGCTCTGCTCTCTGGTGGAAATAAACACCTTTGGAAGCCAATGAAGGTAGAAAACATATGTTTCATTTCTTCTGTATCCCCAGTGCCTGATACAATTCCCAGCCCACAGAAGGGACGTACGAAGTAGTTTTAAGCCAAGTGAACAATTAGGGTAGGGGCACTACCATTTACAAGTATTTACTGGGCACCTACTGTATACCAGGATACAGTGGGAATATTCTGGCAAGCAGAACAGGTCCAGTGCTATTAGCAGGGAACCTGGATTAGCAGGGAGGACAACGGTCAACTGCTGAGGAGCTTGGGCTCCTGAAGCCTGTCTGCAGGGCCGGGCAGGGGTCCTGGGCTCACACAGAGCCCGACTGCCCTGTCTTGGCAGAGCCGTACTCTTGTGCCCATTCTAGGCATGAGGGTGTTCCTGAGATGAACATTTTGGTCACTAAGCTGAGAGCAGACTGGCCTCCCGACACCAGCTGGCCTCTTCCTGAGCAGAATGTGAGGGCTGAGTTCCTTCCAGCAGAGTTTCTTCTGCCTGACTGCCTTCAAGCTGGGACTCAGGTCTTTTCTTGCCTTTGGGGCTTGAAAAGAAATATCATCTCTTCCTGGGTCTTGGATTTGCTGGTTTTTAGACAGGAACTGACATTATCGGCCCCTCTGGGTCTCCAGCTTGTCGACTGCAGATCTTGGGGCTCATAACTGTGTGAACCAATTCCTCATAACAAAGCTCCCTCTCCTCGGCTCTCTTCTCCCCCACGCCCTCCTCTCTGCTCCTCTCTCCCTGCATCCTATTGGTTCTGGTTCCCTGGAGAGCCTTGGCTAAGGCCTCATGACCCACCTATCTCCTCCCCTCCGTGGGGTCTTTGTGGTCACATGCATTTCGTGCGAGCACAGAACACAGCTTCCCAGGCACTGCTTGAGGAGAGCTGCCCGACCCTCTGAGACCAGTGAGGGCAAGAAATTGGCCTTTATTGCATTACTCTATTGAGAGTCTGGGGTTTCTGCACAAGCTGGTATTAGTTACCTACCACACCCCCTCAGAAGAGAAAGAAACACAAGTTAACATATTTCCATGGAGGAAATTTTAGTGAGAGGTGGAAGTGACTCAGACCAGAAGCCTCTGGGAGTCTCTGACCAGGGGAGATCCGGCTTCTAGTCCATCCCTGTAACCTTCTGTGAAGGGAGCGCACCCTTGCCACGGCAGCCGGTTCCACGACTTTCCCCAGGAGATAGTGCCCAAGGGAGGGGGTGTCACGGTGGGCTGGGAGAGACCACAGAAACAAATCATAAAGTATAATAAGCACGACGAATGCAAAGAGTAAGACACACCTTTAAGATGGGTGTGGAGTGGTGACGACTTCTCTGAGTGAGACAGGTTTAAGCAGAGAGCTGGAGGAGCAGAAGTAACCAGCCAGGCCAAGAGGTGCGGGAGGACACTTTAGCCTGAGAAAGCAGCTGGTACAAAGACCCTGAGGTAGGGAGGGGGCTTAGAAGAAGGCGGGTGTGGCTGAAGTAAGGGGAACAGGGCAGCTGTGTGTGGCTGGAAGGGCAGAACCAGGTGGAACAGCAGAGCCTGGGTTCCTTGAAAGAAGACTCAACGATTTTAATTTCAGGCAATGGAAAGTGATAAGAATAATTTTAAGTCAAAGAGGGATGCGATCTGACTTGCATACTAAAAGGATCACTCTGGCCCTTGTGAGTAGTGGCCCACTGCTGCAGAGAAGAGGCTGTGGAGAGACCACTTAGGGGTCGAGAGCGGCTCAGGTGAGAACCAAGTGGGAGCTGAGGAGATGGGGGAAGAGAGAGCGGCTGGCCTTGGACAGTTTGGATGAAGCAGCAAGGGAAGAAGGGGTGTCAGGAATCACTGACCCTCTTGCACAGTGGGGTGCTGTGTCCTGAGGTAAGGCAAGGTGGGAGGGAGATCTGCAGACCCGCACGGCCTTGCTGTACCATCTCTGTCTTGACAGATAACCCTCTAAACCTTCTCCAGGCATTTGATCTAAAATGCAGATTACCAACACATTCTAGGTCTCTTTGGAGAATAGAAGTTGAAGGTGACTTCTAAACAGCGGCATCCTTGTTATTGAAAGCCCTCAGTCTAAGATGAGCAACAGACACAAATCTGATTTTCAGGACACTCCCCCCGGGCTCCCCAGGGCTGCGGGGTATCCATCAGGCAGCCCAAGCAGCAGCCACCAGATGGGGAGCCCCGCCTGCTGCATTCAGACCCCACTTCCACCTGGCAGGTGGGCCGTGCCCTCTCTGAGAGGAGGTGGTGCTTCAGGTATGTAAATGTGAGAAGCCTTCCGTCTTGCAAGAACATGAATAAATATAACTTGTTTTCTGTTTAATTATCCAGTCTCTTGAGAATGCTAAGTCATGGCTGCGGTTTGTAAACAGGCATCAGCAGGCCTGATGGAGAACAGCTTATATCAGTGTATTTGTTTTTGTTTCAACTCCAATTTCCTGAGCTTGCCATGGCTTCGATGAACCTCTGGTGCTCCCAGGGCTCTTGAGCTCCTGCCAACATTCGTCTTTTAAGAAACCATAGGTCTCGTGGCCTCTGTCCCATTCCGGCCTGGCTCCCAAGGACGCTGCTCCACGACCTCTCAGTCATCATGATCTACCTTCAGACTGTCCTTCCTTTGGGGCATGCCCTGCATCTGGGTTTAGGGCCCATCTGAGGAGCTCCCATAACTCGGGTCACTATTTATTAACGTGGCTGGAGCTTGGACTCAGCCTAACTATTGGAAGCAGTGCTTACTCTGGGGGTGTGGGACCCAGACCCTCAGGCTTAAAATTTGGAGGAGCCCTGTCCCTCCCCAGCAGGTGATGCTATGGGCACAGCAGGGAAAAGGTGGTTGGGAGTTAGCAGGCCATGGGGGCAGGGGTAGAGGGTTTAGCTGGGATGTAGCCAGGAACCAGGCTGAGGGCCCCAAGGTGAACGTGAGACACTGGATTTTATCTCATGAGAGGTCATGGGAGGATTTTAAGCTGGAGACTAAAACAGTCTGATTTATACTGAGTTACATTTTTAAAGACCATCTGTGCACCCAGTGAGCCAGCTTCAGTTAGTTGCGTTAAGGGAAAACCCTGACTGGAAATGGGGCTGACAGGGAGGTCAACAGGGAAACGTTATTATACATAACAAAGGGGCCCTGCTGGGAGCTTTCTGGGAGGTTCATCCTGTGGTTCTAGGTGTTACCAAGCTGTCAGTCTCTCCTGACCTGCTGCCCTCAGCAGCTGGCCACTGCACATGGGAAGGCCTTGCAGGCAGGCCCTATGTTAGGGAGGGTGGAGAGTAGGAGAGATGTGAGAACAAGGACACCTGCCCAGAAGTTTCTCGCGACTTCCCCTCAGGTTTCATTTGCCATCTTTGTGTCACGTGCTCACCTGAGAGCAACTGCTGGCAAGAACCACCTTGACTGGCTTGGGGAGGTGGGGACAGGTGGGTCACTGGACTTTGTCAGAGAGGCAGCACTCTGGGGTCACGCAGAGGTGGATAGAGGGGCCACAGAGGAAGCGGGAAAGTTGTTAGGAGCCTGTGGGGCAGGTGTCAAGGGTGGCCACTGAGGAGAGGTGGACTGAGGAGGCACATTTACTGGAGGCAGGGCCGGTGGCTTTGCTGGCTGACTCAGTGGGGAAGTTAGGGAAAGCCTCAGGGTGAATACTGGGATTTGGGCCTGAAAAACTGGGTGGATGTGGGTTTCATTTACTGAAAGGCTAAGGGAGAAAGAGCAGACATGGAGGATAAATGGAAGTTCTATTTCCGTGGTAGGTGGACTGAAGGGTAGATGGTCTGGGCTTCAGGAGAGCGGTCCAGGCTAAGGACACCAGGATTCATCAACAACTGAATGATACTTAAAACAACCAGATCATTGAGAGTGTGTGAAGCAGGAGAGGTTGTGAGCACCGGGTGCTGGTACTCACCCCTGTGTAGAGGCGGGCGTGGGGTAGGAGAGTGGGGGGCTAGAGGGTGGAGTGGGGTGGGGTGTGGAGTCACGCAGAGTGTGAGCAGGAGCTTGGGACAGAGGGTTCCAGGACCCCATGTCTGGCACTGCCAAGGGCTCCAGTCAGGCTAGGACTGAGACTTGAGCCCAGCTATGGGAACAGGGAAGTAGGGAAGTCGCTTGGGATCTTGATATTGGGAACCTCTACTGTTTCCTTGGAGCATCAGGGAAAGAAGCTGTCTCTGGAATAGACTGGGAGAGAACAGGAGGAGAGAGGCACAGAGGAGGAGTTGTTGAGAAGAGTCTAGTGATGAAGGGGAGAGAGACCTGGGACGGTAGGTGGGAAGTCAAGGAAAGACTGGCTTGCAACCATATCACTTTAAAAAAGCAGCCAATGGGAATGATCAGATGCAGAGGGCACATTTTATGATGCAAAAAAGTGAGAAGGGGCAATTTTAGGAGAAAAGTCCCTGAGTGGGTGAGGGGGGAGTCCCTGGAGTGGGTAGCAGCCTGGCCTCTGATGGGGCAGAGATTCTGTGTTTCGTCACAGAAGGTGGCAGAGCCTGGGTGCAGATGGACACATGGGGAAATGCACGAGCTGGTGAGAGATGAGAGAAAACTATTTTGGGGTACTTTTGGTAGTTCTCAACCTGGGGCATTTTGCCCCTGCCCTGAAGACATTTGGTAACACCTGAGATATTTCTGGTTGTCACACTGGGGGAGGGGTTGTTTTCTACTGGTGTCTCATGGGTGCAGTCTGGCAATACTGCTAAGCATCCCACAATGCACAGAGTAGACCCTACAATTCTTTGTTAAGAATTATCTGTCCCTAAATGTCAACAGAGGCACCATTGGGAACCGTGGAATATGTTAATAGCCACAATTAGCAACACTAATGGGACTTGTGTGCCTCTGAAATAAACACTTATCCTTCTCCCTTTATCCGATGAAAGCAAACACCCTCCCTCTGCCCTTTCCCAGGCTGGCCTGCTTGCTCACGTGGCACAACACTGCCAGGACTAACCCCTGTCCTGGGGGTTAGTCTGTGGCGATGAGAAGGGGCTCACTGTCATCCCTCACCCTCATTCTACAAGGTCAAACCTTCGCCCTGAATTGGCCATTGTGCTTTCCGCAGACACTGGCTTGGGGGCAGGACTGGATGCAGGCAGGTGACTGGGGGAGGGGAAAGAGAGTGTCCCGGCACCATAGCAGCCGCATAGAAACCCACTCATTCGCCTTTGCTGAAACCTCTGTGCTGGGCAACATGCATGGAACCCAAAAATTGGGGTGTGAGAAATCTGTTTTCCTGGTATGGGATATTTATCTCTCTCTTTGTCTTGGTAGGTTCTTTAAATTATCTTTCACAGGGAACCCTATGATATATGCTTTGTCCAAGGACAGATCTCGGTAAGAAAAATGCCTCCGTTTCCTCTGCAAAGACTCCCCTGCCATCTGTCAGTTTGGAAATCTCCACATCTTGACCCACGGCAAATTGCTTCTCGCTGCACTGACGAGGCTCCCGCCTCGCGAGGCACATGCGGAGGCCGCGGGCTGGCGGAGTGAGCGCTCCATTTTAGGGATGGATGAGCCAAAATCTCATCCGCCTCTCCCCATCCTCGTAATCATGGCCACACCATGCCCGCACCCCTCTGAAGGTACTCCTCTCCCTCTCCACTCCACGGAGGCTCCCGGTCAGGACCGCATTATTGGTTGATGTGTCCACCGCTTCCCTGGAAATGTCTCCACCCTCCGGCCCTGGGGTGTCGGGGTGTCTCCTGCCACTGTCCCGGGAGGTGGCTCAGCTCCTGTGCCTGGCCTCTCCGGCTCCCGTTTCCAGCTCCCTCCCTCACCTTCCAGTCCACTTGGGCCAAACCAAACTCCTGGCCATTCTCCACGCGTCCAGGCCTCGCTCACCCAAACTGCTCATGTTGGCAACACCTCGTGGAGAGTTATGCAAACCTTTTTTAAATTTGAAAGTGTATTTTTAAATGCAATTTTTTTTTATAGTCCAGAGCTCTTTTATTTCTTTTTGCACACCTATCATGCCATGAATTCATAGGGAATAGGTTCTAGCAGCTCAGGCTCCTTCCCATTGGTTCTCACAAAGTGTGCTTCTCTAGGTGGAGCAGGCTGGCGCTTCAGCTGAACCCAAGTACCCTTCTCTTTGGCTTCCTTTTTCGTCTGATCATTTTCTTTCACACGTTTCAGGAAGCTATCTCGGCTCTTAGAGTGCTTAATGTGCTCAATACGAACATTAATTCTCTTTGCAAGAATCTTGCCCTTTACTTGCTTGTTTACAACAATGCCAACTGCATGCTGGGTAACATTATAGACTCTTCCGCTTTTGCCATGGTAACATTTGTGGGGCATTCCTTTTTGAACAGTGCCCATCCCCTTGATGTCAACAATATCACCTTTCTTATAGATTCGCATGTATGTGGCCAAAGGAACAACTCCATGTTTTCTAAAAGGCCTAGAGAACATATAGCGGGTCCCTCTTCGCTTTCCCTTTGTGTTAGTCATTTTGGCGACTTACTGGAAGATGGAGGTTCCTGCTTAAAGGCTTAAGTGCAATTTTTAAATTAAAAACCCCAATTTTCCATTTGGCCAAGGAAAGACTAGCAGCTTCCGCTATCACCACATCACGAAAGAAAGGGCCTAAGTCAGAAAGGCAACAATTTCAGGTTAAATGCGGGGCCAACAGGCAGCCACAGCGTCGATGTCTAGGAGGTCGCAACTCAACTAGGGGAAGCCGGTGCAAATCATGGAAGAAGCTTAGGCTGCACTCACATCTTGGGCCGAGGTAGACCTGCCTGCTGCTGAGGGAGAGACGGGTGTGGCCCCTGCCAGGGAGGGTGCCCTTTGAGAGATCTAGGGCAGGGGTGGACAGGGCCTAAGTCCTCAAAAATAGACACCAGTGATCTCAAGGGCAGTGGTGATAATAAGGGTCTGAAACATTATCTTCCACAATTTGACAAATGTGTCATCTGGTGGGTTGAATGCTGGAGACATGGCCTGCCGGGTATCATTCCCCACTCAGCAGGGTCTCAGGTGAGACCAGGTGACGCCAGGAGTCAGGCTTGCAGCTCAGCCTCCCCACAGGCCTGGTGACCCGGGATCTGAGGTCCTATCTCCATGGGAAGGATAAGAAAACCAAGGCGAGAGACTTAGGGGCAGGACCACACTGCTTTTTCCCTTCTGAGCACTCCATTTCAATAGGGCTGGAGGGAGAGGGGGCAGTTACAAATTCCTGAAAAATATCTGGATCTCTATCATCAAGCAGTTCACAAGGCAGAGAAAGAAATTTCAAAGTTCAACATGGTCCCCTGCATCCCACCCACCATGCATCAACCAGGTTGCGGGGGTCAGGGGAGGACTGGCACAGTCACCGCAAGCACTGGCACCACTGTCCCTAACAACAGGGGACAACTGATCTTGAGCTCATGCGTTTTGTTTGTGGGGGTGGTACTGAATGAGTGTGTGGTGACGACTGAACCGTCTCATGAGGTTGGCCCCTGCCGGGTCCCTGCTTCCCTGTCAGAGGGGGCACATGTACAGTCTGGTAGGAAGGCAGCGTGCTGACACATGATTTTGCAGCAGGAGGTCTGAAAGCCCCATGTGGGCACATGCTGGGGACTCAGCTGGATGTACTCCATAACCAGAACCTGCAGCAGAAACTGTGCTGTGTCTAGGCCCAGTTTCTCTTTATGTAAAAACAAAAACACTAATCAGAAGAGATACATGCATTCCCATGTTCACTGTAGCCCATTTATAATAGCTAAGTATGGAAACAACCTCAGTGCCAAGGACAGAGAAAAATGTGTGTGTGTGTGTGTGTGTGTGTGTGTGTGTGTGTGTGTAGAATGGAGTACTACTCAGCTATAAAAAAGGATGAACTCCTGCCATTTGCAGCAACCTAGATGGAACTGAAAAGGATAATGTTAAGTGAAATAAGTCAGAAGGACAAAAAAAAATACCAGCTGGTCTCACTTATATGTGGAATACAGAGAAACACAAAGTGTTAGTCAAAACCAAACCAATAACAAACCTTTAACATCTGACTGCAAAACTAAGGCAACCAGAGGGGGAAGTTCACAGGTTGGGGGTGGGGGAGAAGGAACCCAGTGGAACATGGTGGAGGATGGTGGGGGCACTGAGGGTGGGCAGGGGGTGAAAGTACACGTGTGTAGAGGTTTGAACCTATAAGTCCCAGAGCAGATACAAAGATGTAAACTTACTTTATCTCAATAAACATAATGTGACCAAAAAAATCCCAACAAGCTCAGATTCAGGTTTAGAGGCATCAGAAGTCTTTGGGATAAAACAATCACCTGTATCCTGGGATTCTTTATAAATACCACCACATACACGTCCCCTAGGACCAGGCCTGGAGACCCCAGTTTCACCCCCAGGAGCCCTGGTTTATACTGACATCTGGCTGCAGTGTCCCTATGAGGTGGTCCTTCCTGCCCACTATAATACCATCTGTGCCAAGTCGACCCTCCTCAGCCTTTCCCTGGACCATGAGGAACGAGAGGTTCTGAGCAAGGAGTTCACGCTGAGGAGCCAACAACAGCAGGTGCATTACTCCAGGCCCTAGTTCTGCCTATTTCTGATCTCTTGCCCCATACCTGTCTGCCCCCCCAGCCCTCATCTGCAGGAGTCTAGGATAACAGGAAGCCCCCATGTGCCATCAGCATCTCTGACACACTCACCCTGTTCCCCTGCAGATTGTGGGCTTGTCCATTTGTTCTTGTGAAGTGCTGTGAGTTATCGGCAGCCACAGACTCTGGTACATTTACCCACGGACTTCAGGAAAGAGGAGCTGTCTCTGAACTGAGACAGCCCTCCCTGGTTAAACCAACATGGCTGGGTTGAGAGAACATACAGTCATAAAAATCCACTCATGGGCCTCCCTGGTGGCACTGGGGTTAAGTCTCAGCACTATGAAGCTATCGCCAGCCACTGCAGCACGAGTTCGATCCCGGGCCAGGGAGATAACCCACATCGTATGGCAGACCACTCCTGTCTTGCCTGCTGCTCCCCTCAGCAGTGTATTTCAGTACATCTGCCTGTTCTGTTCCCCACTCTGTTTCTGGTGAATCCTCTCACCCACCCACCCCTGCACCTCTGGCCTGTACCCCAGTTCTTGTATGCATAAATAAATAAATAAAAAGAAATCTTAAAAAAATAAAAACAACAACAAACACCCCAAACCAGCTCAGTGGACTCAAATCCGATCTTAGCTCATATGCAGCAGTTTCTGAAAAATTTGGTTGGTCATAACTCAAGCTTTCAAGGGGCTTTGCTTTAGAAATCAAGATGCCCAGAGACAGCTGGGCTGGTAATCAGGTAACTGGACCATAAGAGCGTGTCACCCTTGAACAGGAGCTGGATTCACTCTGCCAGAGCTGTGTCTGCGGGCTGAGCTCCAAGGGCATCAGGCTGCAGTGCAGAAGACTTTGGTGGCTTTAGGCACATTGCTGGTCAAAGTGTGCCTTCCCACACCCTGTGGGGGAGCTTCATGCCCACACCCAGAGCTCCAACCGCCCTACTTTTAATGCTGTTGCTTCTTTTGGGTGAGGATTCTGATAAACCAGCAGTGGCAGGTGGTTTGAGAAGCTGGGCTGATCAGAGGTCCCTGATGACCAGAGAGTCCTAGGGAGTTCTGAGGCCTTTACAGGTCATACTAGAGGGGCTGGAGATGGGGCTCATTTATTTCTGTAACCTGGCTCCTCGGGAGCAAATATCTAAGTATAAATCTCAGGTGCCTCCCTCCTTATCCAGAAGCCCCTGTGCAAAAGGGATCTGCCTATGATTGCCGTATTGTTTGTGGGGTAAACACAATGAGAAGGGGCTAAGTGCCGATCACCAGGGGTAGCTCAACACACAGTTTCAGCCCCAAACAGACTGTTACACAACTGGTGGAAAAGGCAGGTCAATCGATTTGTACAATGTGATATGGCTTTAAATATGAAAACCATGTGGTAAAACACGCTGTATGGGCTGATCCTAGGTCACAAAAGTATCTGTGGTTTGTACCTGCATGAAAGGAAGTCAGGTAGGGTTCTGCCATTTTGTCTCTGGAAGTTATTCTTGAAGCTTGGAACTGGGGAGGAGTGGATTTGGTAGGGATTATCTTTCAACTTAATGCTCAGTTACATAAAGTTGGCATATATTACTTGGAAACAAAAGATCTTACAGTTGATCTTTGAACAATGAGGGGTTTGGCGGTACCAACCCCCAGGCATTCAAAAAATCTATGAATAAATCTGGAGCTCCCCTAAACTTAACTACTAGTAGCCTGCTGTTGACCGGAAGCCTTATTAATCACATAAACAGTCAATTAACACTTATTTTGTATGTTATATATATGACATACTATACTCCTACAAGAAAAAAAACTTCAGAAAATAAGGGAAATTATTTACAGTCCCTCAAGATCATGTCAGCAATTTATATAAAAGCCCACGCATAAGCAGACCCATGCAGTTCAAACCTGTTTTGTTCAAGGACCAGCCATATTTCAGACAAAAATGAGAGCTCCCTCAGGAGGCCTCATAGTGACTGGACAGGAGTAGCTGGGTGTGAGGGTGTGCTCTTAGGGGTTCTTGCTCTTTGGGGTTCTGGGGGTGTTCAATCAGCCCGATCCTTTGAGCCACTCCTGCACTAGAGCTCAGGCCCTTGCTCTGCTCCTTCCAAGGTATGCTAGACCTGCTCATTGTTGGCCTTTGCAGACTTGGGGTCTGCAGAGTTCTACAAGGTGGGTTAGCACATCCTCTCTCGGCTCGCTGGGTTGCTGACTGCAGGGTGGACTACAGCTAAGACTTCCATGAATATTGGTTCAGTGAGCGCTACACTTATAAAGCCAGTGGAGAGAGGAGGCCAAGTTTGATGCTATCGGTGGCTCAGACACTGCAATGTCCGCATGCCTGGTCTCTCTCTCCTTCCCCTTCCAAATCCTTAATTCAGGTCAGCCTTTCCTGGCAGCCCCCTAACACCACAAAATGTGCTTGCCTAACGTGGTTCTACTTCATTATCTCCATAATCCAACATGGAGACAGGGAAGAAGAACACGGCTACTCTGAGTGATTTAACAGGATGCTTTAATGATGTATTGAAAATGAACACTGACCCCAGGTAAGAGGTGCTAAACTGATGCTTTAAGAGCACACCATCCATTTCGCTCTGATGGACTCTCCTCCTTAAATCACTGTGTTGTCATTTTTACGATGCAGATCCAGCTATTGAGGCTACAGGACTGTGAAATGTCATATAAAAAGCCAATAAGAAAAAAATAAAATTAAGTTGCGGGGAGCGTGCATTAGCATTTCAAAAATGTTCTGTTGCATTATGCTATTATTCTCGCTCTGTCAAGGGGCACCGGGATCCCGTCCTCCCCATAAAGAGACTGTGCCGCAGAATGTATTAGCGCTCCATTCCCGAACGGCTCAGCGGCTGAAGGGCATAGTTACCATAATGCGAGATATATTCTGGCCTAAATTTGATAGGACACTGGGGCCGTCCGCCTCCTCTGATGACAAAGTCTTGATTGCCTCTCTCCTTGATGGCTCAGGCCTGGGCTTCCAGAATTTTGACAAATTAAATATTTTCAGTATTTCTGCCCTGGAGAAAAATAAGGAAGGAAATCTGCTGTGGGGAGGGTCTGGCACTTGCACTTTTGGTGATGATGGGAAGGCTGGGATTCAGCGAGACACCCTGAGCTCCTCTGCCTGGCAACCTGAACCCCAAATTACCCAAGACCAGAGCCCTTGAATGGCTGGGTCTCGGGTGGAGCAGGTGTGGTCATTTGGAAAGGACGAGGCTAATAACTCAGAATTGCCCTGGGAGTGGTAGCCTCTAGAAAAAAGGACTCAAGTCCTTGCTGTTCAAACCAGGCTCTCTGAGGGGCAGCTCACATTCTCACTTGGATCCAGGGAGTGCTGCTTCCTTCACTGGGTTTTGGGGTGCGAGCTGGGCCACGGTGGCTGCAGAGACGAAGCCCTGCCAGCTCACTCGTGGTGGGGCCCTCTCATCTCTTGGGTAATTATGGGAATGTGATTCCTTTCTATGACTCTGAATTTGCCAAATGGGGGGAAGATGAATCCAGTGCCCCTGGTAGCCGATTACACTAAACCATTGAGACAATTGCAGCGCTTTATCTGAACTTCTAAGAAAGCTGACTTGTTCTTTAGGAGTCATCGACTTAATGGAATTCCACTGTATTATTTTCCAGCGTGATATGCTGCAAAACGAGTTCGGTCAGCACTTTAGTTTGGGGAATATATTTTCATTTGAGAGGACACCGCTGCTGGACTGCAACTTGGTTTGGGAAGCACAGGACTCTCAGCCCCACTGAGGAAAGGCCTGGAGGAGGTCACAGCGGCAGTGCAGGCTGAGGTGAGCACAGATCCGCCAGGAGGGGCTGGGGCTTTTTTTTTTTTTTTTTTTTTTTTAAATTCAGCATTAAGTCCAACAAGTGAGCTCCTGCTCTGGAATGCACTCTACCCTTAATGAGACACCATGCCCCTCTGCTTTCTGTAACAGAGACCTTGAGAATGTTTTTTATTAGAGAGCTAAACAAAACTTTCCACTGTTTTCATGTTTCCTAATAACAGCCCGAGTCGTAACCTGAATTTTTATGCAACTAATTATGAGTGCGACTTAGGCATGAAAGATTTATACGATCAGAAAAGAAATTACCTGTGTTATCTCTGGGCAAGCGGGGGATGAGCAAAGGAAGGGAGTTAATCAGTTTTCTAGGTCATGCAAAAGGCACCTGCTGGTGCTGGCTGGCACCGTGAGTGGCACAGGGACAGAGGGACGCACATGGGTGACGCCCTCCTGGGCCACTACTCGCAGCTGTTGCTCCTCCTCCCTGCGGCAGCAGCCAGCCTGGCCACCCGCCCCTGGAATCAGCTTTTCCTCCCAACATGACACCCCACCCTCTGCTGCTTCTACGACCAACATGCCCGACTGATCCCCAGAAGATGAAAGCCCATGGCGGTGCCTGGGAAAATGGGAAACCAGAGGGATCTCAAAAAGGGCAGAGGGTCAGGGAGGTCACTTCCTACGATCAGAACGGAAGCCAGAGTTCTATCAATTATTGCCCCTGAAAGTTTCATTTTCATTAAAAACCAAGACTGAAAATTACCTCCGCAGCCATTCCTCGGAGCCCATAATCAAGGGAATGAGTGTTTGCCAAGGAGCAATAGCTCTGGCAACCATCATTCACTAAATCACTAGTGAATTGTTTATCTGTGGAAAAGCGGCGTGCCCGCGTGGCGGTAAGGAGCCGTGATGGAGAGCCGGGAGTGTGAGAAGCCAGGCGTGCGGAGGGCCGTAATGCGCATTAAGTTACCCGGCCATTTACCGAGGCCCACAGCTGATTAATATACACGGGCTTGTTCATTTACTCAGCATTATGTTTAATCATTTAATTTCGCAAGAGTTTTCAGATCTTTTAATCATCCTAATATTCTTCTTATTGCAACATATTACTAAGCTGTTAGTTCAATTCAATTAAAAATTGTCATCCAAAAGTAATTTATTCCATGTGCGTCGTTAAGTGGATACCCCAGATATGTCTGCATTTTAAAGGAATAATAACTCTTCCGATTTATTAGGCTGCGAGCGACTGCGCTGCGTTTGCACCAGAGGCGAGACCGCGGCGGTGCGTCCGCGGGCACTGATGTGCCAAGGGGTCTGTGACTGTTTCTCCACACTTGTTACTAAGACTCAGAAGAGAAAAGTCACAACTCGGACCATCTGTTAGTACTCGGGTGGGCCCTGCAAACCCAGTTTGACTTTCTGATGCTGAGAACATCTGTTAAGACACGGCCTCGTCGTCCTCGTTGGGGGCCACTAGGCGGCAGGTCCCGACAGTGTCCCTCTCACGCAGGAGCAGGTGGGGAGGCCTGGGAGAGCTGGGGAGCGGCCCGCTGTGAGGCCTGTGAGGGGAGGCTTACCCCTTCACCCCTGTGTCAGAATTCTGACCTTCTGATGGTGCTGGAGCAGCGCTGTCTGGCTGAAACGGAACACAGCCCAACGCAACGTGATGGAAGGCGTGCAAGCCACAGACCTGGTTTAAATTGTCAAACAGCCTCCTCGAAAAGTCAAAAGAAGCGGGTGATACTAATTGCCATCATATACATTATTTAACGCTCTGTCTAGGATATAATTTCAACATGTATAATCAGTATGAAAGTTAAGGAGAGATTTTACTTTCTTCTCCCCTCCGAGGCGTCACAATCTGCCTGCACGTCTCTCTGGAGGAGCCTTTCTCAGGCTCCGCGGCGAGCTGGTGTAGCTGGTGACTACAGAATTGAGCAGCATGGCCCAGAGCCCTCGGGGGTGGCCCTGTGCACCCAGCTGTGGCTCCCCTGTGCACATGGATGTCCTGGGTAATAAGGGAGGGTTATCTGGGTTATCTGGGGGATCTGCCAGCAGAAGTTGTGGTGCTCCCAGGGGCACAGAACAGGGGATGCACTGATGACCATGGAGGCCCGGAAAAGGGGGTGGTAGGGAGAAGCAACCCCTAACAAATCCATCCCTGGTCACATAACCTTGTCCCTAGGCCTTCTTGTAGCCAAGAAAAACTCAGGTAGAAGAAGGCAACCACAGGGGTGCTGATGGGAGCACTGACAGGTAAGGGAGGGTTCACATCCACTCTCCATCCCTACTCTGTCTGCCGAGAGTGAGCCTGGGTTCTCTTCTTCGTCTGCGCCAGGAGACCATTCCTGAGGGCTGATTACCAAGCTCAGGGAGTAAGCTTTGCCCTTAACCTGCTCCATTCCCCAAGGGAAGATCTACTTTCCTTTGGGGATGAAATCCTCCATGATGAGGACATGGATGAAATTAATGCCTGTGCTCCAAGGTGGAATTGTACCATTGTCTTTAGAAGACCCCTCAATTCAGCAGGGGCAGTGGCTGGGGCTGGTGGACTTGTTTGCAGATGTGCTTTGGCCAAGCAGGGCTGTACTGAGTTTGGTGACGGCAGCCAAGTGCCATGCTCACATTCCAGAACTCTGAGGAGTGCATCCCCGGGACCGTGCCCCCTCTGGGCCGGCCGAGGAGACTTGAGCTGCCAGGGACAAATAGAGAGACCTTGCAAAATTGTAATGCCCTTCCCTTCTCTAGCAGGAGGCTGTGATTATTAATATCTTGCTCTTGGAAAAGGGCTATCTGAGCTGTTTTTTAGAAGAATGGCAATAAAGAAAGGAAATTAAATTAGCAACTCTCTGTGAGCTTCTAATCCATTAAAGTGTCTTCCATTCCATAACCTGTTAACTTAAACTCTGGCCACCTACTTAAGTGGTTTCAAGAAAACAGCAGTATTCTGCCTGGCCCCATTTTGCACCAGTTACGATAAGAGTGATTGAATGTTGGTGAAGCCTGGGGGTCTGGTCCTGAGAGAGGGGCTTTGCACCAGGTCGGTGTGCTCAGCCTGCCCATGTGAGCGGACATGCTAACCCCCTGTCAGCACCCAGTCCTTGCCCCAAGCATACTCGGCACTGCAAGAATTAGTCCAGTACAATTACCACCCCCGAGGTGGCCTCTGCAAGCCCCACTCTTAATGGGAAGGCAAAACCACCTGCAGTGAAAGATATCATGATGGAGCCACATTTCATATTGAGGACAGGCTACCAGGAGTAGCAGCTAACCACGACTGTGTGCCCAATGTGTGCCTGGCTCTGTGCTGGGCAGAGTACCTGCTACCTAATTTGTGGGGCCCGGCACAAAAGGAAAATTTAGGGCCCCGCTTCAAAAAAGAACTAAGAATTTCAAGACGGCAACAGCAGAACATGAAGCCCAGGTGGTGCCTTCTGGGTATGAGGCCTATGTGGCTGCAGACGTGGTCTGCCCAGGTCAGCTGGGGCTAGCTGCTGTGTGCACAGCAACTGGTTGAACTCTCGCAACAAACAGTATCACTCTCCATTTTACAGAGGAGCAAAGATAGGCTCAAAGAGGTTCTAAGATGGAGGGGATGGAGGCTGTGAAAGGGGCACACAGGAGACCAGGGGTGGGAAGGCCTTGAGTCGTCGCCTGGCATGCGGTAGTCACAGACACCAGTGCGGCAGCAGGCTGCCCAGCACCATGCTGGGAGCGCTGATTCAGTTTCTGGAAAACAATATCATTTGTCCCATTAAATTAATGTTGTTAATTTGAAGTTTATTGGTTTTGCAGTTTGTTTTTATTTCATTTATAAATTTGTTTTAGCTTTATGGCTGCAAAAGAGTTCTGTGCATAAGGAATGTGCACCTAGCTTTATGTTTGAACGTATTTAACTAACATTATACTAAATATAATTTAAGTCAACAGAGAGGAACCACAGTGTTTCCCCTGCAAGTGGGGTCTGCATGTTACTTCAGCATCCACACCGGAGGGAGAGATCTTAGACTGCCACACAATTAACAAAGGTGTAAGAAAAAGGTACTTCATTAAAAACTAAATTAAAAAAAAAAAAGAAGGGAAATTCATCTCTTGTCCCCCCTGGTGGGAGCCACAGGGGGTGCTCATAGTCCTGTTCCTAGGCTGGGTGGACACCAGTGGGAAGAGCAGTAGGGGGAGGTAGTGAGAGGCAGGGAGAGGCACAAAGCACCTCTGGACAGGTGGCTGTTTAAGGCTGGCACAATTGGAGGGTCCCCTGATCCACACTCCTTTACCTTGATCCAGGGACCCCTCGGCCTTGTGATACAGATTCTCAGAGAGTGGCCCTGGCCCAAGGGGAGGGGGCCCTGTAGCAATACCTAGGGGCTTAAGGACATGGTGGGGAGCAGTTATGATTCCTCAAGGCTGTGTCACTAACTGACCCTGAGAGGAGCCTTGGGGCTAAAAGCTGCCCCCCACTGCTCCCATGGTCTAATTCCCCACTTTCACGAATGAGCATGTTTAAAACCAGCAGTCAATATCTTGTTACCTCATGCATACTCTTGACCAGCAATTTTACACCAAGATATATTTCCAACAGAAATGCATGTTAAGGACTTATGTTCATAGCATCAAAATTTATAACTGCCCCAAACTGGAAACCACCCAGGGATAGCAACTGTGGTATAATTTTATGGTGGAATATTATACACCAATGAAAAGAAGTTACAAAAGTAGTTTTGAGAAGCAACTAGATGCAAAAGGTTCACACTGTATGATATCATTGATATAAAGTTCAAATAGAGGCAAAAAACTGCTATGGTATTACAAAGGCAAGATAAGAGTAACACCTGGGATGAGGTAGGTGTTTGGTTGCTATAGATTCATCAGGATTGTGATTCATCAGGATTACTCAGGGGTGTCCATGCCAACCTTCACTGAACTGTGCACTTACAATCTGTGTACTTTCTGTGTAATGATAATGTCATTTACAATTAAAAGAATGACAGCAACATTTTTATATGAAACATAGGGCTCTCCAGTAAACAAAATCTATAAAAGAAAATCTAAAAGATCTAAAAATCTAAAGAGAAGAAAAAATATTGTTATTCTCCATCAGCTCGCACTTCTCTTCCCATGGGACAGACCTGGAGGGAGACTATAGCCCCAACTTGCCCCTTGGGGTCAACCCATAAATGAATGGACTCTCTGGGGTATTCTGAGGGTCCCAGATTTTCTCCCTTTCCTGCCCCCACCACAATTTGAGAAAAGCCTTGTTCTGAATTGTTACTGGGGGTTTGTGCCCAAGGATATTCTGCTGCTGTGAAGCTAAAGATGAACAGCCAGCAGGGCTTAGGAGAGACCCCTTCATGAAGATGCCCAGGTGACAAGGGACCTGTGACCAGAGCTCAATCCCAAGCCTGGACCACAAGGCCCTCACTGATGGGAACACTTCCCAGGGGTCTCATATGATTTGCACAGTCACCTCCAGTGGTACCCCTGCATGCCGGTGGTCACCTGGTCTCTCGATCTACCCAAAGAGTGACTGAGCTGATGCAATGAATGCGGTGAGGTTGAGAGGCATTGAGAAGTCGCCAACTGCTGGCTAAAAAACACCTGTCCCCACGAGGGCCAGGCACCCACATTCTGCCCAAAGACCTGCCTCCCCTAGAGCTCCTGTGTCCCCTGTTACTTATGAGTTTGAAGCAAAAGAGATATAAGAGCCTGTGTGCCTCTTGCCATGGCTGCTACCCTCCCGGCTCACTAGGCTTCGCCCAGACCCCAGCTGTAGCCTAAGCTCTTATTCCCACATCCCCGCTGCCTGCCAGCCACAGAACAGCCTTCCCTGGGTCAGATGTTCCAGGAGGGCCCTACCTTGCTGGAACTCTCCCCCCACCTTCCATCAGGCTGACACCAGCTGATGTGTTCTGCTCTGTCATGACTCAGGCATGTTTTAATAATGATTTTCCAACAACAAAAGCTGGGGCCACCAGGCCCTGTCCCCTGGGTGTCCTAGGAGTCTTCCCAGCAGAGGGCACATCAGCAAGATCTGGATGAATATCAGAATCGCGAGGAGGTAGTTAGTGAAGTGTGGGCACCAGGGCCATCAAGAGGGGAGCACCCCTCTGTGGAGGGGCCATCTGATGGGTCTGCAGGTCACTCTCATCTCCAAAAGTCTGGCCACTCCCCAACAGCTGGCAGAGGCATTTCTATGCTTCAGACCAAGGACCTGGGGACAGGAAGGGCCTTCAAAGGCATCCGGCCCCTGTGCCCCCTGTGGCTGAGTAAATGAAGGGAGCCTCAGGTAAACAGGGCACCCACAGCCTTGCTGGGCCTGAAGACCAGGCACCGGGCCACAGACGAGATGGGGTGCTGAGCATCATGTTGTAAAGATATGGCTGCACATGATCCACCCCAGGCACTGGGAGACCCAGGCCCTCACCAGCCAGGCCAACAGCGCCTTCTGTGTGGATGAGATTCCAGTGCTGTGGCGACAATGAGGTTTGTGGAAGAATCTCGGTTTCCATAGAGAAGTTCTTTAGAACCATCTGTGTGTTCTCTGGACTTCAATACCCTGGACTATGGCCAACACTTGGACACCAGCGCCTGGCAAGGAGGCGCAGGCCGAGCTTGGCTGGTCACGACACATATCTCCTAGGAAGCTCTGGGGCTCAGGGAATGTGAGACCATGGTAACAGAGTGGGAGCCATGGGGCACAGGAATAGTCAGGAGTGCCACGGGGCTAGCGAGCACCTGTGAGGGCCAAGAGGGCACACATGGCACCCCTACCAACTCCCTGCCAGGCCATCCTCCTTGGGGGCTACAGAGCATTGGACAGGGTACTCCAATTGTGTTCAGTGAAAGCTCAGAACATGACCTTATTTCAAGATAGGATCTTTGCAGCTGCAATTATTGAAGACTCTTAAGGTGAGCTCATCCTGACTTAGGATGGGCTCTAACTCCAGTGACCGCTGTCCTTATGAGAATAGAGACACACTGTGAATCCACAGAAAAATTCAAAACCCAGGATTTGTAGCCCCACAAGGCAGACTGGGGACCCCTGCTAAGGCAGGCAACGCCATAACGCCTGGAAGCCATGGAAACAGCTGTGGCCCCAGGTCTCACTGTGGATCAACAACTACGCTGCCAAGAGTACCAAGCCCTATCACTCCTGCACGGGTTTCAGCCACTGGAATCTACAGTGAGATGCTTCCCTGGAATGGGCACCTGTATTGTGCGGTGGCACCTGTCTCCAGTTCAGCCCAATAGCCATCAAATTAGCCACCTCCCTCCTGGTAAAGCTTCTGCCCACAGTTCCAAGCACAGTGCAGAAGAGCGGGTGTGTGACCTATGAGTGGGTCACAACGAGTGTAATGTTGGGAAAGATGACCAAAAGAACAAGATCTCCTGCTGACCTGAGTTGCACCAGGCACTTAGAAGCTCCACACTGCACCCTGCCTCGTCGCCTACAACATGCACTTCACTCACCTTCCCAGAGCTGCCCAAGGACACATCCCTGAGAAAAAATGTGTTGCTAAGTCCACCTGGACAGTGCATGTGACTAAACCCAGTTAATGCCTTTTCACAAAATTTTAAGATTTGAAGAAATCAATAAGGTCATACAAAATAAAAAAGAATAGAGGACACAGAGCAACAGGAAAAGGCCAGAAAAAGGAGAGGCAGAAGCTGAAGTCAGGTTGCTGGAAGGCGAGGAACGCTGGGAGCCACCAGGAGTTGGAGGAGGGGGAGGGACCCTCTGCTGGAGCCCGTATAGAGAGCATGGCCCTGCCAAGGCCTTGAGTTCCCACTCCTGGACTCCTGCACCCTGCGAGAATAAATTTACATTGTTTCCCGCCCCCTCACTGCTCTTGGTTATAGCAGTTTTGAGCAAGTCAGACAGGGCCTTTCTGGAGTTCAGGGGGGCAAGTCAACTGCAGCACAGTCCAGGCCTCATGTGGTCACCACTCTGACTACTGGCCATCATTTCAGTGCCCCCTGGCTTCCGGTGGCTACATTATTTAAACTGGCTCAGGTGGGACATGGCAGATGGGCACAGGAGGCTGCTCAGGAAGGAGACCTTGACATCTCACTTCATGGGCTCAGCCCAGCCCACTCAGTGGGATGCTGTTTGTTCACAGGTCCCTTCCGGAGAGGCCAGCATGAATATTCATGAAGCAAGTTACTGAGTGCTCCCCAAATTCTCAGCTAAGGTCCATGCCTCTCTGGAGGTGGACTGGGCTGGTGGAGGCACATGAGGCATGAAAGTCTCCACACCTGCTCTGCGAACTGCTCCTGAATTGTGGCTGCCCCAACAACGCAGTCCCTAAGGAGGGCGCCATAGTATGCTGGTGCCTGGCACATGGAACATGTCGGGAAAACACTTGGTAGGTAAACAGTGAGGACTGCATACCTGTGCCTGGGTCTGGGACACCCCCAGGATGCTCTGAATGAGAGGGGCAGCTGTGTCCTGCCTCTTTCACTAGCACTCCCCCAGGAGTCTTGACACAACCACCCAGCACTCCCTTTTCATTGAGATTCTGGGCCTGCTGCTTGTGATCTGTGTTAAGGGCCCTGAAGGTCATTTGAAGGTCGTGAGTTTAGACACCCCAAAAGATGACTGTTGCCTGGAACCCTCTTTCTAGAAAAATAGTCCCCATTAGGTTGGATTTAGGAGGCCAATAATATTAGTAATAAAAGTTAATATTCCCTGAGCGCCCTGCCTTACACTCAGCTACGCCTGTCACACACGTTATTTCTTGGGCCCCTAGAACAGCCCTATGAAGCAGGTGCTCTGATGACTCCCCTGGTACAGATGAGAAACCCAGGGCTTGAGAGGTGAGGCGACTCTGCGGTACCCTCCGTAAGGCTGCTGCAGGCCTGCTTCAGCGCCCTCTTGAGACCTGGGCTGATTAACCGGAACAAGAGAACAGTGTGCAAGAGCAAGGTGGGCCTGCAGACAGGAAAATGGCCAGGGAGGGCGCTCTTATCTTGTGAGCTACCAGAGGAGAATCTGCACCTGGAGGGCCTCGCTCCTGGTATCTCCTTCTCCAGGGCATTGGTGTCATCTCAGGGAGCAGATCAGAGGCAGGCGTGGCCATGAGGTTTGGGCCAGGACTTCTGGGACAAGTGGTGGCCAGGATTTCACTCTGAATAGCTGGTAAACCTGGGCCTGGGGTGCAGGGTTTGTGGCTCTGGTCAGAGCTTGGCCAATCAGATGGGCAGAGCTGGTTGGGAACCCTGGTGCCTAATTTCCTGGTGTGGCATGCATTTATGGAGCTCCACTGTCAGGCGCCCTGCGGGCTCTGGGGAATGGGTGGAGGGTCCCGGGCGGGAGCTGAGGAGAGACTTGGGCAGTGAGGAAATGCTTGGCACCTGAGCATTCCCAGAATTCACCCTGTACAGGGGACACTTAAGTTCAGCTTCAAAAGAATTTGGCCAGAGGATGGGAAATTTGGAGCTTGGGGAGGGGCTCCAAGCAAAGGAAACAGCACGTGCAAAGGCCCAGTGCCCTGCTGTGGGTGCAGATGAGTGGTGGCAGGAGTGCCAAGCTCAGGGCATGGCAGAACTGACTTAGACATATGGAGAATGGGGGGAAGTCTTCCGCATATCCTGGCACAGGGAACCTGCAGCTTTGGGGAAGTACCTGATGGTTCTGGTTCCCTGCCAGCTCACAGTTGAATTGTCAAGTTCCAATTAACATTCACAGACTAACTGAAATGTGTAATTGGAAAACTCAAAATGCATTTTTAATCCCATTAGCGATAGGATCGTTTCCCTGCATATGACTCTTGGGTGGTGAGACCAGGGGTTCAGCAGTGTCTCTGGGGGCCAGGGTCCTATCCCAGATGGCCTCCCCTCTTCATACCTGGGACTAGGGTTGCCTCTGGGGTCCCTAGTAGAGACCTGAGCCACTCCCTCATGGGTACAGATTGCTGACTCTGCCAGCTCAGCACTCTTACCCTGAGCCCTGGCTTGGGCCCAGCCCCACTGAACCAAGTGCGTCACACTTGCTCGAGTCTTCTGAGCCCCTGGCTCCTGCTTTGGAAGCGCCTGCACTGATTTTGTTGCCACAAAGAACAAACCACTTTCTATCAGGAACATCATTTCCCTAAACAAACACCACAGTCTCAAAGGAGCAACTGATATTTGTCTCTTCTCAAAGATACAGCTGCTGACACTCGTCAAGTTCTGAGAAATAATTTAGGAGCCAGGGGGCACAGGGAGCCTGTTAGCACAAGGTCAGGCCCTGGGTAAGAGGCAGCACACACCCTGGGCAAACAAACGTGTTGTTGTGCATAGAGGCGCTCACCGGTGACCACATTTCCAGGGTGGTAGTGGAGAGACCCTGTGTCTCAGACCACGTGCCGCCTAAGGGCGACCTCCAGGAGCCCTTCTTGGGCACCTGTCGGCCCTGAGCCCAGCTGGAAGGCTTGTGTGAGCCAACATGGGAGGTCACTGTTCTCTGGGGCTGGCCTTGGCTGTCCGAATGGGGGACTGAAAAAGCTGTGTCCAAACAGAACTAGACACCTGGTGAGGACTCTCCTGCAGGGTGCAGATGCAGGGGGACCTCCTGTTGCAATTCTCTTGTGCTCCTGCTCCTACGGCATAGTGTCAGACACCCTGCAGCCTGCCTCCCACCCAGTGCCCCTGCCCCAGCAGATCACCAGGCAAGCCAATTCTGGGGGCTTCTTGGAAGGGAACTGAGAGCAGACCCTGAGGGTGTCTGACCAGAGGTGCAGATGGAGCTGGCGGGCACTGGGTACTGGATAGTGGGATGTTAGCTTGCAGCTGCAGGAGCAGGACACTGCATGTGGAAGGTGGCCTGATCTGCACAGATGTGGGTGGAGACTGACCAGCACCAGGCTTTGTGCTACCCTGACCCAAGGTGCACCCGAGCAGAGACCCGTCACATATCTGGACTCCAAGCACATCATAAGGAGCAAAGTTCAGAAGCGCACACTCCCAGGTCAGACTGCTGCTGATCAAAGTGTTTCCTGAAATTATGAGTCAAGTCATTAAAAACACTATCCTTTGACTGCTGGTATGTGACATTCCTTCTTGCTTCTAAGACATGTGTCCCTGGGGGTAGAAGCTGGGGCAGGATGTGGGTAGCTGGCAATGGTGGGAACACAGACTTGACTTTGGTGGCTTGGCAGCTGAGGCCCCAAAAATGTGAAAGCCGACCTTCTGTTTAGCCTTCCTCCAGCAGACCTGCACCCCGCCCACTGCACCCTCCCCATGGTCCAATTCCTCCTCCCTCCACCTGCATATATACAACACCTGGCACAGCTCTCCTGGCATGCACAGACTTGCTTTGGGCATTTGCCCTCTTTCCTAGTCCTTGACCAGCCCTCTTGGGCAAGACTTGGGGACCCAAGACCTGGGTAAGCCTCTGTGCCCCTCTGCCACTTGCCCATCTCCTTCCCACTCTGAAATGGCAAATAAGCTAAGATCAGAGAGGCTATTCAGGGTCAGATGCTGGGGAGATAGGTGACTCAGACACAGTCTTTGCCCTCCTTGAATAGTTTTTTATATTTTTTTAGCAGGAGAGGGCTCAGCCTGGGTATATGTGTGTCATGGTCATACCCTGAGGCTGACTGCTAAGAATCCTTGGGTCTGATGTCACGTGAATTTGAATCCCAGCTCTGTCATTGGTTTTTCTATTCTATAAAATGGGACTCATCACAGGATCGGTCTCATATCTGTTCTGTGAGGATTTACATGTGGACCCAGCTCATGGTAAATTCCTGTGAGCTTGTATTCTAATTAGAGGTAAAATGGACCTAGAATTCTGGGAAACTTTCTCAGCTCTCCAAATTTACCTCCATAGAGACACTTGTACAGAGGCCTATTTTTTTCTAAAGAGACCTTGTTTCTATGGAGCACGTTTTAGATACACATCCGCCCACTGCAAGTTAATCACCTCTTGAGTCTTGACAAAACCTTCTTTCTCACCCACAGGACATGGTTCAAAAGGGCTCTCTGATTTATTGTTTATTTAAAAAATACCAATCAAATCAGAGAAGCTGCCTTGTAAGGAGGGAGAAGGTGTTATGGGTGCAGGGTGTGGGGTGCTGATTGCTCATGAGCCACGTGCTGCTCTGGAACCTGGGGTCCTAGCTCAAGTCTATAGTGCGGTATTGAGGACCCTCTACACATCCTGAGTAGGAAGGGCCAGAGGCGGGGGATCCAGGGCCAGCTTGTTGGAGGATGTGGCATTTGCACTGGCCAGGACTGGGAGAGTGCTAACAACCGGGCAGTCCTTCCTGGCCACTTTGTGGAAATAATCATGGTTCTGTTTTTACTCAAAATGTCTGTGAGCATCTAAAAGTTAAAAGACACGCTGATAACCTCAACACTGCCCACTGACTGCATTTTTCTTCTGGACTTGAGCAGAGCATTTTTAATCCCATAAAAGGAAAACCTAATCTGAGAAGTATTGATTTTAAATTTCTTTCCTTCTCTTTCACTTAAAAACAACTCTCGACTCTGGGTGGCCGCTGCCTCAGGCTGCATGGACTGGCCATCATCATACGCACAAGCCCAAACATCTGCGCTTCTCAGCAGAGATCCCCAGCTCTCAGTGTAGAGAAGCTTGACAGAGGAGCTAAGGTGCAGGAGGTGGGGTGCTGCTGGGGTCTGAGTTGCAGTCACGTGCGCCTCCTTGTGCCATAGGCCTGGTCAGGGGAGGCTCCTGCTTTCTGGCCTAGAATGGAAGTAGCAGTTTGGACTATTTCTTTCCTAACACACAGGCCTGGGAGTCCCACCCAGTTCAGTCCTGGTCCTGCTTCTTCCCTGCCCGGTCGGTAGTGGACCCTGGCCTGGTGTTCCAGGCCTGTGTGAACTGACTGCCTCACTACAGTTATCATTGCACTCTTCTATTCATACCCCACCTCCAGGACACAGCAGTGCCCTATTTCTTGAATGTATACTGTGCCCCCTCCCCCCCCAGTTTCTGCGTCTTTGGTCCCATTGTTCCATTTGTTACTTGCTTCAATCACACATATTCGGCCAGATACCATTTTAAATACCAAATGTCACCTCCTCCAAGGAGTCTTTCATGACTGCCACACCCCAAGCACAGTCTCTCCCTCATTCTCCCTCTCTTTGGGAAGTAGAAAAGTGCAGTAGAAATGTCATGTACTTCTGGAGTTGGACTTGCTGGGGTTTAACCCCCGCTCTATTGCCTGGCCTGTCATCTCATCTGTAAACAGGAGTCAATCATAGTACCTAAGGACTGAAAACACGAAATAGATGATTTATTTAGCAGTGTGCCTGGCACAGAGTAATGGCTCAGCAAAGTATAGCTACAGACCTTATTCTTTTTTATCATTGACTTGTTTTTAATATCTCAGCTTCATCTCCCACTGCTGGGCATCCCTAAGAGCATGTGACTTAACCTTTCTGAGTCTGGAGCCTTGTGGCATCTGTGGGCCTTAGACCAGCACCTTGGGGACAGGCACAGTCGGGGGAAGGCCCTGCCTGCTCCTCCAAGGGCTTGTCTGGGTCTGCCAGGCCCCTACTATGGCCGGTCACCCTCTGGAGCTGACCAAGGTGCTGATGCTGCTACTCCTCAGAGGCAGTCTCACATTCCGTATTCATAAGGTCAAACAGAACTTGCGGGGCCACCAGTGGCTTAAAACCTGTCACAATCACAGCACTCACAGCCCGGCAGTGAGAAAGTTATCAAGGTGGCACTAGGCTTCTAATAAGTCAGCACCTCATTCTCCTTGGTTCTGAATGCTGGGACAGGTCCCTTTGTCCCTGAAGGGCTGAGGTGCAAATGAGGCCCAGTAGTAACTGTGAGAAAAGGCTGTGGCCCAGGTCAAGCAAACTACCCAAGTGGCAGCCCCAGGCAGGAAAGTCAGGGTAGTTGGGTAGTTCTAAAGGGGGCATCTGGGACTAAAGCTCACTCCATCTTCTGGGGTCTCAAGCTGCCTTATCAATGGTTCCTGGGTCACAGCAGCAGTTCCCTGCCCACCCTATAAAGCCAGGTGTGAGGGTCTGTTAGAGGCTGCTCTCTACCCCAGAGTGGGTGCTGTGTCTTCCGTCTTGTCCCTGAAGCCTGCGCCCAGGGAAGCAGGCAGAGGCTGGAAGACGCCCTTTGAGGGAGGAGCCCCAGGTACTGCGCCCTGGTGATGGGGCATCATCAGGAAGAAGGTCAGCTCGGCATTGACTTCCTTGCTGCTCTGTCAACATTTCAAAGGTCCTAGAAATCCCAGTGGGACTTGATATAGGACACTCAAGTCCCTCCCTGCCTAGGGGATGAGCATAACCTCACCATCCTGGGGCTGAGATAACAGTGAAGACCTTGGGGGCTGCCAGGTCTGGAGTCCTGGGGTGAAGCAGGGCAGAGCCAGAAGTCACAAGTCTCAGCTCCCACTGTCCCACCAGTGATCTGTCAGCTCGGTCCTGCACCAGGAACACTTCTTAATGTTGAATGAAGGTGTTCTTATGTCCTCCTCCCTAGTCCCTCCTCTGAACCTTTCTCTCACCTCCAAGTAGAATCTGTTCCTTTTCCCTCTGTCTGTCAAAGTCCATCAAATCCTGCTCTTCAATGGCCAGTTCAAGCCTGCTTTCTTCCAGGAAGCTGGCCCACCCTCCTATTTGTAGAGCACCTAGCAGTCTTCACACACTAAGGTTTAGTGCTCCACATTCATCCACTGCCTTCTGTGCCCTGGGCTTCACTTTCCAAGATGGGCCCACAGCTCTGGAGAGCAGGGCCTAGGCTATCATTTCCTCTCTGGGATGAATGACTGGGCATGTCCCCTGCCCTGGGAATTGCTGAAGGCAAAGCTCTCTCTGACCGAATTTCAGGCCCAGGAATCAGTGAGGCCACAGGTGGCAGGGCTGCTGTCTGCACTCAGGGGCACCTGTCTCCTGACCAGCCTGATGCTTGGATCATCCAGCAGCCTGTCCAGGCACAGATGTAGCCCAGGCCTGCTGTTCTGCCTCCAGAGCTGCCCGCAGCCTGATGCCGGCCCTTAGGCAGTAAGACAACAGGAAGGCTCCATGTGGCAGTGAGGGGCGGGGGAGACAGGTCACCTGGTACAGCCAGGCAGAGTTGTTTATTTCCACTCCTTGGCCACTTGATGGGAAAAAAATGGAGCAATGGTTTCTGAGACTATAAGAATTTTGTCTCAGTTGCATTTGTATTTAAATGGACCAAATAAATTCAGTGCCTTCTTGAGTGCGCCAGGTGCGGGGCTTGTGGACTAGGGGGTGCTGACTGCCTTCCATTCAGAAGAGTGAGGCCAGGGTGAAAAATGAGGCCTGTAGCAAATCCTCGCAGTCATTCTGTTAGCAACGATGAGGGTCTAGCTCCAAGAGGGACCCATCCTCCGGTCAGGTGTGCCCCCTGCAAAGGCCTGGTGATGAAGTGTGGCACATCGTAGACCATAAGGGGGAGAGAGGGTGAAGAAGATGGAATTTTGTCTCTGTGCATGGTGAGCAGAAAGCAGGGGAGACTATTTGCTGATCTAAATGAACAGAAAGTTTGGCACCAATCAGAGGGCACATTCAGCATCTGCACTGGCTGCTTCCATCCTCCATGCCAGCACCAGGCCAACGGGGGTGGCGGAACAGGGGGTCAGAGCTCCAGTGAGGCTGCCAGGAAGCCTGCCAGCCTCCTCTGTGTGGAAACAGGAGAAAGCCATGTGTTCCCTCTCCAACCGCACCCCTGCTTGCGGGGTGTAGACCACCACCACAGGGAGGTGGTCCTCCATGAAGTGGTACTTTCTGCAGGGCCTCAAGAGTTTGACATGGATGTCTGAAGCCCCTGACTTTTAGCTGTGGACATTCTGGCAGGAGCCACAGAAAGAACTGGTGGTCTCCAACAGCCTTCCCTACTCACCCAGAGGTGGCTCTGAGAACCAATCTGCCTTCTGCTCAGTGATGAATAAAATGGCTGGGGCTAGGTGGGCTAGGAGACAGGGGCCCACAGTCCCAGGATGCCTGGCCTTCACCTGTGGTCTCCTGCTGGCCCCTGGTAAATCCATCCATGGACTTCTTTTCTTTCATCATAATTCTGTGGGGCCCTGATGGCATACGGAGGCCCCTTGTTAGCCGGCGAGTCTGTGCCAGGTGAGCCCAGCCAGGCCTTGACAGTGGGCTCCTAGTTGGGAGTCCCAGTGCTGTGGTCTCTCCATGTGGCCCTCAGTCTCCAGCTCCCCCTGAACCCAGAGGTATCTCCCAGTAATATGTAGATTCTCAAAAACCCAACCACCCACTCGGAAGCACTTGGCAATCTGATTACTAATGAAGCGTGTTTAAGGGGAAATTGGAAGTGAGTTAGGAGAGCCTAACTGGTAGGGGAGCTCAGCCACACTAAGTGGGGTGTCCATGTGTCGTGAGCTATGAAGACCTGCAGCTGGAAGCTTAGTGACTGTGGTGGGGCTGGGCAAGGCCCTCGGAGAGGGACACAGACTGAGGAGAGAGGCTGAGGTAAGTATCTCAGGCCCTCTGCCTGCTTTTGTACATTGGATTTTACTGCAACAGCTGTCCTTGCTTGTCTGTGACTCCTCTGGGCTACGATGTCAGTGGTACGCAGTCGCGGTACGAGTGTGTGGCTTGAAGACCATGTTTGCTACTTGGCCCTCTGCAGAGCGGAAAAGGGCGAGAGGCTGGCAAAGGAGAGCAGCTCTTGACAAAGCAGATGAAGAAGAGGTGGAAGGCAAACGGGTGCCTCAAGGGGAGAGGTTGGTAGGGCCTGATGCTGCAGAGGGGTCAGAGCTGCTCAAGACTGAGGTGCATCCATTGGACACAACAAATGTAGCTTGTGCCTTCATAGGTCTTGATTCCCTCATATGTACAAGTGTGGGGTGGAGGGAAGGGGACAGGCTGCAGAGGGAAGAGCCAGGTTAGGAGCAAGGCTATGGGGTTGATGAGAATAGAGGCCTCTTCAAGATGCCTGCTCATTCAAGGGGAGAGGGCTGTAGGTAGCAGGGTATACAGGACAACCAGCAAGCCCTTCTAGTTCAGACCTAATTAAGACTTAAAAACCGTTCTGAAATATGTGCCTGCTTCCCAACTTGGTTATAACTGTCCGGTCAACTTCAGAGACACGGCCCTGCCAGGCCTTGAGTGTCCACCTTGGCCCATGGAAGTGGGCACTGGAGTGTAGAGAGGAGAGAAACAGACCTAGGGCTGAATCTTGTGAGTCATACTGCCCTGGAACTGACACTTGCCTGGGTCAATGCACCGATTCCTGTCCATCTCTCACCCCCTTTACAATCCAACCTCCAGAAAACAAGTTTACCTGGTTGAGGTTTTGCACACAGGTCTCTCTGAGCAGTGGCTCCTATCCCTCCTTGGGGCTGCACTGGCCTCTGGCTTCTTTGTGTGGCCTAAGAGCTCAGCCAGGGCTGACCCCAATTCTCCCACCTCTAAGTGCTGCCTCAAGAGACTGGGCCTCCTGCATCCCACAGGCTGGGCGCTTGGCCTACCTTGTATGATCCCAGCCCAGTGACCCATTCTGGGAAGGGTCGAGGCAGCCTGCCAGCTTCCTCAAGCTGTTGCTGTGCTGCCTCAGCCAGGCCCAGGGGCAAGGCCATGGGTTAAAAAAAAAAAAAAAAAACAACAAAAAACGAGTGTGAAGTAAAGTAGCAAACTCATCATTTGAAACTCTCACGTTTCCTGAGATGATTCCCATTAACAAAACACCTTCATTTTCAGAAAATCCATGTTCACAGCTTGCTCTGTAGAGCCTGCCCCCACAAGTTATGATTTATATTTTATTACAAGGTGAAAAGAGACAAAAAAAAATGCTCACAAGGGAAAAAAAAAAAAGCCCACTGACTCTTCACAGCAACTCCCAGGGCATTTGATTTAAAGGGACATTGTCATCTTTAATGTTTTTATCCAGAGGAATTAGAGAGAGCCACCGCGATAATTTAGAAGCTCCTGATTTAAGGGGCAGTCTCTGTGGTCTGGCTTAACTGTATTTCCCTTTTTATGGTTCCAAAGAGTATTTCCTGAGAGATAATAATGTTGGGTGATATTTCTCCTCTGTCATGTGGATGCCCAAGAAGAAAATTAAAATAGGTCCTTTCATCTCCCATCTCCGAAGCCAGGCCGTGGACAGAGAGCACTGTCACCGGCCACCTCCAGCCACTTCATTTTCTAAGCCTTGAGCCTGCCCCTTGGTGCCCCCCTCGTGGATGGCAGGAGGCAGGGGCCATCTTGGCCCCAGTGGGAAGCCTCAAAATGATCTACCACTGTCCAGCTACTTTCTTCCAAGACCTGAGTCAGTGGTCACTAGAGTCTTTCAATATCATGTCTTTTTTGTGGCCTTTTCCTGCTCCCACTCCTGCTTCCATGCTCAGGTGTCCATTACCTCCCGAGTTCTTCAGGCCACAGTCTCCCTTGGCGGGTGAGGTCAATCCTTCTTAAAATGGCTTTGCCCACTTTTTCCTCCCTGGTTTCCGGGACTTCTCTGACAAGCCCAACCCCTGTGGCCTGAAGCAATCCCGTAGCAGGGACTATGTGTTCATGGAATCGTACTTCTTTTCCCTCCTGCGGGCACAGATGGACTATATTTCCCAGCGGCCCCTGTGGTTGAATGTGGTCATGGGATTGCATTCTGGGCAATAGAATGTGTCAGACGGGATACACACAAGTCCTTGCCCAGCTGCAGGGAAGTCTCCTCTAAGATCTCCTAGACTCTATCTTATGTGCCAGTTGACTACAGAGCATCCAGGCAAGGAATCTGAGGCCCTACAGGTTGGTAGAACCACAAACTGAAAGCGGTTGGGCTCCTGTGTCATGGTGTGGGCACACACCAGCATTAAACTATGCCATGGTCAGTGTGTTGTGTTAAGTCTCTGAGACTCGGTGTTTGTCTGTGACATTTACTTTCCCTGACCTGGACAACCCTTGTGGTTCTGGTTCTAGTCTTTCCCTCCAAAGTCGTCCTTTGCTTTTCTCTTAACTTTGTATACCCAAGGGACTACCTGGCTGTTCCAGATTGTGTTCCCATCTGTGTGCTGTTGCTTAGGCGCGTCTGCCTGGGACGCCTTCCCCTATTGCCTTAGTCTGCCCGTGAAGTCCCAGCTCCCTCTGTGGAGACTCTAACATCTTTTTGATTGGAGCTGGGACTTCACGGGCAGACCAGGGTAGTATGGGAAGGCGTCCCATCTCTGTGTCTTTGCGCGGGCATTCATTTCCCAAAGGAGAGAGAGCTCATTGGGCGCAGGGACCAAATTTCACTCGTGCCCACCATGTCAGTGTTGGAAGGCGTGCTGCTTGGTGGCCAGGGTGTCAACTTTGGAGGCAGAGGGCCTGCTGAGTTTCAGCTTCCCTGGCTTGCTGATTCTTCAGTGCCTCCACTCCTTTGATGTAAAATGGGGACAAAAAGAGGGCTCCACTCTAAGGAACCTGCTTTCAGGGAGAGATGGAAGCATCCATGTTTCCATGTGCCTGTCACCTGCCAGCCCTGCTGTGACCACCCACTGGTCACTCCCCACCCCACTTGTGACCATCGTGGCTGACCGGCGTCCCTCTGCACACCTCCTGGGTTACACTGGGTGATGTCAACACCCAGTTGATCACCCTGCCAACACTCCACCTAATGGCGTCACTCCTCTGGCTATCTCCCGGAGTAAGATGTTGTCAGTACAAAGAACGGCAGCTTGAAAAATCTGATCTCCGGGTACTGTACTGTCTGGTCACCTTCCATCTCTCCTGGTTTATTCCCTCTGGGATCTAGACTCCAACAATTCTTCACCGCCACTGGCTCCACAATCTACTGACCAACCATTTAATTGTCTGTCACACCTTCGGGATGTTTCTTCTTTCTCACTCAGTTTTAATTCCATGGAATTCAAATCACTGGAATCAGATGTTGCACACACCTTTAATCCCCTGCCCCTCCTAGCATCGCTCCAGCTCTGGCTTAACCTGTCTGTGTATTCTATGCTTGTATCTGCGGAGCTGAACATGCTGGAGAGAGAGAGCAGCACACCTCCCTGCTGACTGGCTTCCCTTTGAATTCGAGACTCAGAGCCCCCAGCATGCCCGGTGCCCATGCCGCCTTCTCTGCATCTGTTCACCTGTCTGCTCTCTTCGGCTGTTGCTCCAGACCTTCTCCTTCCTCCCCCATCCTCGATCTCAGCCATGACCCTCCTTCTGGATTCAGTGAGAAAACAGACATGTACAGTGCTCCCAGCACATCCACCTACCTAGCAGTACCCGTGCTCATGTGCCCAGGCCACTGCCCTGCTGAATGTCTCCACCAGCCACACCAGGCTTCTCTCACCCTCCCCTCGGAGACCCCGTCAGTTTCTACCATCAACATACAAACATGCCATCACTACCTCAGACCTACTATGCCTCCAGTTACTGCTCTATTTTTGTTCTTTGTCACAGCAAAACTCAGAACATTTTCAATAACCAATGTCTCCAATTCCTCTTTCCGCTGATACTTAAATCCATTTCAAGGAGGCTTTTATATTCCCTCCCCTTGAAACTGCTTTCCAAGGCAGCCAAAGCCCTTCAAGTAATAACATGATGCTCCCTTCCTTGTCCTCATCTTAACTGACCTCTAGCTTCATGTGGTACAACTGACCACCTCCCGATTCACTCTTTTTCTTGGCTCCCAGGATAGGGTACTTATTTGGCTTCTTGCCTCCTGCTCTGGCAGCTTCTTCTCACTCTCTTTTGCTTCCCACCCTTCATCTTCTTGACCTGTTCACATCAGAGACTCTTATGGCTCAGTTTTAGAAACTCTTCTTCATGTACACTAAACCATTCGGCGCACTCATCTAACTCCACAGCTTCAAACACTGTCAGCATACTAAGGAAATTCAAATCTCCTTCTTAGTCTGGACCTTGGCTTTGAACTCAGTCTTGTTCATCCAATTTCCTTGCTGGCATTGCCACTTGGATGCGTGATAGACATCTCAAATTCAATATGCCCCCCGAATTAACTCCTGATCTTCCCAAAGTGGCTCCACCAACAGTGCTGTCCATTTCAGTCCATCCTTCCAGTCTTTATGCTGAAAACCTGAGTCTTTCTAGACCATCTCTACTTATAACTGCATCTAGCCCATCAGCAACACTCTTAGGCAAGATCTGGGAAAATACACCCATAATCTGACCACTTTTTGTTGCCATTATCCCATCGCCTCGGAGTTCACCACCATCATTGATCACCTCAATTACTGCAAAGCCCCCAACTTGCTTCGACTCTTGGCCCGTAGAGGTCTTTTAAAACCGCAGTCAGAGTGATTCCTAAAATACGAAGTCAGAACATGAATGCTCAAAAGACTTTCCATTTTGCTCAGTGTGAAAATCGGTCCTTATGTGGCCTTCCAGGGCCGTCCAGGGCCTCTGAGCTCATCCCTCCTTCCCGCGGCCCTCAGGCCAGCAGACCCGTTCTCACCCAAGGGCCTGGGGGTCTTTTTCCCCAGGCAACTTTGTGGCTCGTGTCCCTTCCCCTTAACGCCTGGCTCAGAGAGCCGCCTCTTGGGTAGGGCTCTCCAGTCTACCACTCTTTAGTTCTACCACTGCCTGCAGACTCCCGCATCCTCTCTTGGTGTGCTGTTGCTCTCACAAGCACTCACATTCTGGTCTGTTTCTGTTGTTGCTTATCCTTGTCTACTGAAATGCAAGTTCCATTGGAGTCAGGATTTTTGTCTGTTTTGAAATCTGCTGAATCTCCATGGCCTTCAGCAGCATACTTGTGTGAGTGACAGCGCCCTGCTTCCAGGGATGAGCACTTTCCCCTGCAGACCAATGGTGGGGGAGGGGTGCAAAGGAAAGGGTGGGGGTTGGGGTGGGGGTCCCTGTGCAGGCTCAGGTGCAGGTTATGCAGAGGCCACCTCTGAGGCCCCCGTGAGAGACTCTCAGGGTCAGGCTGCCCTCCAGGATCAGTAATTGTGCTCTTTTAAAGAACATTTTGGAAAAAGACCCCCTTCATGAATTAAGGGGACATTTTTTCAATCCAAATAGCCTCACTACCCCCCCAAACCATATTTCACTAATGTGTCCTACCCCTCCCAAACCATATTTCACTAATGTGTCCTACCCCACATGCAATATCTCAAAGAATTACAAATATATAGTAAATGATTTCCACAATATCCCTGCCACACAGAGGAGGGATCAGTCCCCTGATTAAAGAAAGAAAACTGAGTTTTCATGATTATGTCAGGCACAAACTGGAACTCGGAGCTCCAGGGGACCAAGAGCAGAGGAAGGACTTGTATCTGTTCTCAAACCAAGGACTAGGTCTGGGAGGCTAGCCTCTCATCACACGTGCTGGGGGCGGCCAGAGCTAGTGTCTGGGTTTGAATCCTCAGCCTGTTGTGACCTGGCTGGGTGTCTGTGAGTAAGTGACTTACTTTTTTTTTTCCCCCCTAAAGATTTATTTATTTATTTATACAAGCACTGGGTACAGTCAGAAGTGCGGGAGGGTGAGAGAATTCACCAGAGCCAGAGCGGGGAGCAGAACAGGCAGACTGATGAAGAAATGCACTGCTGAGGGGAGCAGCGGGTACAGCAGGAGAGGTCTGTCGCACCAAGTGGGACACTCGCCTGGTGGCTGGGGATCAAACCAGTGCTGCAGAGGCTGTGGGGCAGCTTCACAGCCCAGCGCTCAACCCTGCACCACCAGGGGAGGCCCGGTAAGTGACTTACTCTTTCTCTACCTTGGTTTCTCAAGTCTAAAATGGGGCTAAACAGTGTTCTTTTCATTGGGACTGCTGTCACTAAAGATAATGTTAACTGGTTAATGCTCAATACATGTTATTGGCAATAACAAATGTCATAGCAGAGCCTCCGGCCACAGCCTTCTGCTGCCTGCCTCCCACAGGTGACGATGGTCCCTCTGCCTGGCGCCATCTCCCTGTCCAACCACAGCCTACAGACGCTAGGGCTGGAACTGTGGAGCCTAGGAAACGCTAGCTCAACCGGTCAGGGCCCAGCTGGGATTAGGGCTCCCATGCCTTACCACAGTTACTCACAGATGAGGCTGGGTGGGGTAGATTCTCAAAGAAAGAGCTGCTTCTGGAATGTCAACCTCTGTGGACTAGGGTGCTGGATGGGAGGAGGCCAGCAGTGACCCTCTGCTGAACATACCCTCTTGACCCTAGTCTTCAGTACTTGTGAAGTTGACACCTGCCAAATTTGAGGTACCAAAAGGGCTCAAGTGAAACATATGTTGGGACCCAAAGTGTCCAGAATTACTTGAGTCCCGTGTAGTTTAGCCTGGGCTCTGAAGCTGGACTCCCGGGTTCAAATCCCCGGCCTGCAGCTCCCTAGAGCAAGCAAGATATTTGGGGACTTTGTGCCTCCAAGATTTTTCTGCAAAAAGGGGTTAATTACAGCTCCTCCCTCATAGATTATGGGAAGGATTAATGAGTTCCCTTAGAACCCTGTCATGGCACATGGTAAACACTCAATAAGCACCAGTTATTAATGCTGTTATTATGGCCTGAGATTAATCACATAGCTTTAGAAGCTCTGCAACACACAGTGAGCCCTGCAGTGCTCTGCCTCTGCCCCGGCCTCTGCCCCATGTGGGGTGCCAGGTCCCACCTGCAGGGCCAACGCTCCAGCTTGCGGGGCTCCAGCTTGAGGGGCTCCAGCTTGCGGGGCTCTGAACTACTGAATGAGGAAGTCAGGAAATAGGTCCAGGTAGTCAGTTAGGAACGCAGTCCCCAAGCCCATTTATCAATCTGAACAATCAGTGAGAACTAGGAGGGTACCCCCCCAAGCCCAGGTGCCCTAGGTCTATTAATCAGTCTAACTGGAGAACAATCGTGGCCAGGTCAGTACCCAAGACATTAAATGTTCAGAGTGATGGGCCAAAGGTGGTTCCTGAAGGCAGGCGAGGTAACGTGGGAGGACTCAGTGGGCCTGAGTAGCCCAGGAGACCCCAAAGGCTCAACCAATCAACAAGAGACACAGCCAAGAGACAACGCGGAAACACCCAACAGCCAACCCCAACTCCTTGCCTCCTTTCCTGTCCTGCCTACCTATCAATAAAGCTCTTGCTTTCCTGCAACTTTGGTCTCGACGTTAAATTCTTCCTTGCTGAAGGTAAGAACTGAGAAAGTGCCCCCCTGGGGTCCTTGGACTCTGGGCCTGCTCTTGACCCCGATTCACTATTTCCCCTGCATGGTGCTTGCAGACCCAGGGGGACAGGGCTAGGCCTGCTGGGTGTTCCCAGGGCCCAGTCCAGAATTTGCCTGGAGTGGGTGCTTGGCTGAGTGAGGACCTGCGAGTAGTTATCACCTGCTACTTCAATTTGGGGGCATTTCCTTAAACTCACATTTACTCAGACACGTGACTTCAAAGACCCATGGCTGCATTCCAGAAAGCCTCCTCTGGAAACCTCAGCCTCATCTGGCACAGGCCAGGGGAAGTCTCTGTTCACTCTGGATGCTGCCTTGCTCTGCCGAGCCCCAGAGGACAGCTGCTTGCCAGGCCACTTACCCTGGAAGTGCTCGTGCCTCAGAGAATCCCTATCTGAGGCTCACAAAACAGGGACTGGAGTCAGGGAGGCCATCCCTTTGCATCCGGGAGATGGAGCCCGGGGCTGTGTCACACTGCTATCCTGTGATGCAGGCCACCCCCGGTGCCCTGGGTATCTTGGTAGACATTCTGCTTGCAGACATCATAGAGCCTGCAAGAGCCTCGGGCTTCTGAGTTGTTGTTCTTCAAAGCAGCGGCTTGCTGCACTCAGGGTAGTCCAACCCAGGCCTTTAAAGTCGAGCTGCCCAGACTCCAGGGCCTGTGAATATTTCATCTGCCCAGCTGCCTGGCCAGGGCTTCCTACAGAGGGGTGGGGGCCTGTGGTCTGGGGCCAGAATTGTGGGCTTGGGCTGGATCTCTGCCCTTCCCTCCAAGTAAGATCAATAACCTCCCCTGACTTCAAAGGGAGGTGGGCACAAGCGTGTGGAGACTCAGGCAGCCGCACAGGCAGATAACACAGTCCCTCCTCCTATGTCCATTTAATGCCAGGCTCCTCCCTCCTCTCCCAAACCACCGCTGCCCATTAATCAATAGCACACCCGGCTGCTTTGATTTCCCCTCCATTCCTTTCCTGCTTATCCTTCACCAGAGCTGCTTTCTCACTCTACCCAGGCAGTGGCTGGCAGGAGGGGAGGCAGGGAGGCTGCCGAGAGTCTGGGCATGAATAATCCAAAGTGGACTATCAGCCTCTGAATGATGGAGAGCTGGCTCCAGGGGACAGGGAGTCGTGCTCAGCCCACACCTTCATTGTTAATTTAGAGAACGCAAGGAAAGCATCCAAAGTGGAAGCACGCTGACATGACTCTCCAATTAGACGCAGCGTCCAACTGCTTTCCCACCCGCCAGCAGCCACTGCTCCCTCCCAGGCTACTTCCTTAACTCTTAGCCACCTCCCCTCCACCACCCCCACCCCCTGTCTGGGAACGCTGTGCAAAACCTTGGCTGGAAGCCAGGGGAGGTGGGTGCTCTGTGCTCGGTAGGGCTGGGGAGGGAGAGACCCCAGGGCCTTTGTCTGGGTAGGACAGCTGGACAAGCTGCAGGGTTGATCGACGTGCTTAGGTTCAGATGTGCCTGAACCTCCAAGGTCACCTCTAAGGCTCCTTTGGGTATAAGCCATTCCTGCTACTTGCCAACCCCCACCTTCCTGCAGCCAACCCCTCCAGGGAGGAACATTCCGCATTTTCTGTTTCTTCCCCAACCTGAAATCCCTGAACTTTATCAAGAAGTGCTAACCACTCAGTGCCCATCATTCAGGGGGTGGCAATTCTAGGGTCCCTGAAGAGGCATAGCTGCTTCGTTACAGGTCTGGGCAGGACGTGGCCAGATTCAGCCCTCACCTTGCACCTGCCCCGTCCCCACCAGGGTGGGGAGGAGGTCCGGGGGACATGACCAACACCAAGTCTACTTGTCCACTCAGCACCTCCAGGTGTCTGTCTGGCTGGCCCTGGCCCAGCCTCGGGGGCTTTCTCCATGCCCCTTGCCCTCTAGTCCCCTTAGGCCCAGTTCCTGACCCAGCCCCCCTTTTGTTCTGTCTCACCCAGCCATGGGGGCTGGGAGCCGTAACTGCTGTGCCCTGTCATCTAGTTGTGCCTGCAAGGCACTCGGCCTGGGCGTCCTGTGAGCTCCTCCTGGGGGTCAGGGGGTCAGCCCTCACCGAGGAGTCAGCAAGTTACCTGAGGGAGGGGTGGCCTGAACACACATGAAAGGTGAGGGTGTGACTCTGTCTCCCAGTCACCCTTCCCTTGACTCTGCACCTGCTGTCAAGCGCAAGCACATTTCTAAGCACTGCTGCACGGAGGTGGGCTTCAGAAGGTGGGCTGGACACTAAGCTTGGACAGGGATAAAATGGGGCATCTCTGGAGTGCATTTCTTAGTGGGCACAGAGAAGGGATCCATATTTGATGGGTTTGGAGGTAAGCCTCCCTCTGTGGGGGACCCGATCACTTGGGGAGCATGGGGTCACCTGTTCTGAGTAACAGGCCTTTTCCCTGGGCTCTACCTTCCCCTGTGGAGCTGAACCCACCTATTCTAAGGGACTCTTTTCATAGTGTCACCTGAAAGGGACCTGGGCAAAAGTGTCTGGAAACCTTTGTGGCTGTGGGCTTCAGGAAGGGAAAGAGGGTGCGGGTGCAGGGTCCCTTGCTTTGCAGCGGCATGACCCTCAGAGAGGACTCTGCTTCATGGAGCCTGCTTCTCCTGCCCCTGGGGGCACAGCTCTCAGGGTGCCTCTGGATCTGGGCCTCTAGGAGACAAGGTAGAGACACTTGGCTAGAAGTGCTTGGGACTGGGAACAGTAGGCTCCCAGCCCCCAGGCCTCAGTTTCTTTATCTGCAGAACTCAGGCTAGGGATGGGGTCTTCCAGGTGCCTGGTGTGGTGTCTGGCACTCAGCAAACGCCTGAATGCTCGGCAGTCTTTAAATAACAGCCACTCCGGAGGCGGGCGAGGCTCGAGCGTCTGGGAAGACAAGAGAGCCGCAGAAGGCACTTCAAGAGGCTGCCCGTGCTTCTCTCCCACCACCTATATGAGGGAGGCAGAGTCCTCTGGGCCCCATTTCTACTCCCACCTGGATGTGATTTGCAATCCCAACAATGTAGAAACAGTTGTTGAGCCTGAAGCACCTGTCTGAAGACAAAACGTCCCTGCCATCTGGAGGAGAAGGGCTCTCCAGGGCTCCGCTAGCGGGCTGCCCGGGGCGGCTTGCATGCCGGGCTCCGAACAGGACACCGTGGGGACAGAGCCGGAGGGGCTGCAGGTCTGGAGGAAGCCTGAGATGAAAAACTACTGCCAAGGAGCCCTGTGTTTTAAAGGACGACAGTGGGGGGGCAGTAATCTAGGCTTACTGGGGTGATTATTTTGTAATATATGCAAATACTAAGTAATTTTCAGGCATTGTATACCCGAAAGTAATATAATGTTATATGTCAGTAACAAAAAGAAACATAAAAATTCAAATAAAAAGATCAACAGTGGTAGCAACCAAACTCGTCAGTGGTCCTATGCCGCTCCCCTGTATTTACTGGAATTTACTGGAAAGTCTGCAGAAGAGAAGGAAATGTATCTTGCTTGACCCCTGCAGAATGCAGAATGGGGTTCAACAAATTATGCACGTTTGCTTACCCAGTGCCAGCCTGGGTCCCACGGGTCCCCTGGTAGCAGTGGCCTTCATAAGTAGAGGCAAAAGTCTGGGACCTCCAGAACCCCACCAGATCCTGGGCAGCTACAACGGGAAGTCAGGGTCAGAGCACACACCCTCAGCAGGTTTGCCTCGTTCATCCACAGATCGGGATCGTGCTCCCCGACCAGCCGGGAGCACTTCTATGGCCCCATTTCACTACAAAAGGCACTTGCCTCCCAGTCCACCTCATCGCCCTGACCTCCTTACAGCGACCAGTCAGGGAGCCTGGTATCTGGCGAGGACTTGTTCAGTGTCATAGTCAAGCACTTACTTTATATCAAGCTGAATACTCCCCTCCTGGGAAGTTCTAGGCTTTCTCTCCAGTTGCCTACTGTCCAGCTAGAATAAAACATCTCAGGTTACAACCTTGCCTGCTCTTAAAGGAAGCTGCTACTTTCCTTCTGCCCTTTTGGGTCTCCTGGGCCTGTTACTGCCCTGTCCCTTCTGCTGCTGCCACCTTTGTTGAGGTCCTCTTGGTCCTGTGCCTCTGCCTGGATTTCAACTGCCTGGCATCTGCTCTGCCCTCAGCCCTCCTCAACCTGCGCCTGGAGGGAGGAGGCTCCCTAAGCCGTTGTGCTGGGAGGGTTGCTGAGTAACCGCGTGATGAGGGCCCAAGGCCACAGGCGTTGATGATGCAGAGAAACCTCAGATCGGCCATGGGTGGTCATGTATACCTGGTCTGGGGTCTCTGACAGCCCTTTACCTGCCCCTCCAATGCCTGCGTCTGGCAGGCAGTGGCAGCTTGGGTGTCCCCTGCTATTTCCTTCTGGAAGAACATGCTTCTATCTGCCCAGCTCCCAGTCGCCTCCCACTGGTGTTATCCCGCTGCTGGCCTTGTGAGTGTCCCCAGGCCGGAGGGTGGCCCACCCACCACCCACCCAGCCCACTGTGTGCCCACGTGAGTGGGGCTGCATATGGAACTGTGCCTGAAAAAAGGTGGCTGGAGAGAAGGAAAGGCTACAAAACAGAACAAGTGAGCAGTGCTCCAAGCATTTTCAGGGGCAGACAGCCTGGGGGAGGGCTACCCTCAGAAACACCCGCAGGCTTCACAACTCGGGAAGCGGGGCCCACACAGCCCTCCTGGAGCCATCCCCATACCGAGGCTCGGGCACTGAGGCAGCTAGGCTGGGGCACCTCTGAGTGGCCCTTAGCTTCCTGAGCCTGGCCTGGAGCCTGACAGCCATGGCTGGGCCCTCTGAAAAGGCCCCTGGAGACCTGGGCTCTGGGCTGCTCAGCCATTCACACCCCAGCCTTCCCAACATGCCAATCTGGGGAGAGAGTCCAGAAATCGTAATGTGACCTTCAGTGCTTAATTGCATGTTGAATTCTTTTGAAGTCTTCACAAAAGCTTTGCAAAAACACTGAGATTTATAAGGATAATACCGAGCTATCCTGGCAAAAAGCTGACATTTAAATTGTTTTCAAGTTATATCTTTGTAATGAAATTCTTTGTTTCCTCTGTAGCCATTTCTGAATATTTACCAACATTCAGAGAGCGCTCTGTTCTATGCAAAATTTCCACTTTCTCTGTGATGCACCACAGGCAGGCATGAGCCCCAGCCCCCCGCCCTGCTGGGAGTTCTGAGGACAGTGAGCACCAGGTACCCAGTCACCCACCTACCTCTCCCCCCAAGAGGAGGGAGTCAAAAAAAAAAACCACCAAAGCATCTTATTTTAATGAGTTTTCTTTGCAATTTGTATATAATAGATTTTCTATAACAACCTGTAATTAGTTCATTTGCTACTATTCAATTGCTCTGCACTGAGGCCATTGACAGCTTCCAGCTGGGATCTTTCAAAGTGGAAATGCTTGAAGACTCAGCTCTAGACAATGGCTGGAATGTGCGGGACCCACAACGCAGCTGCTAGGAGCCACCCACTGGGGATGGGAAAGAGGAGACTGGGTGTGAAACTGCCAAGGAGAACCTGGTGGAGCGCGAGACCCCAGTAAGTGGCCGTCTCGGCTCCCAACCGAGCTCTCCTCATGTGATGAGGGGGAGACACGCTCCAGAGCCCTGGTGCGCCCACGGGGTGACGTTCTGCCACCCCTGCTGCCCGCGTGGCTGAGGCACTTACTGAACACCCCTGCTCCCAGGGGCTGCTAGTGACTTTGCTAGCACAACCAGGGTGGCTAGAGGGCCAGCGCAACCTCCGCTGTGTCGGTGCCTTCCTAGAAGTGGGAGAGCCCTATGGATTGCAGCATTGATCCCTGAGACAACAGCTCTGCTAACCTCTGACCCGACAGTCATCACTGGAGAAGGTTCTGGGGCCTTTCAAGGCTGAGTCCAGGTCCCCAGCTGACACTTGGGATCCTCTCCAGTGACCTGCCTGTGCTAGTGGACCCGGCAACAGAGCCTCAGAGTCCCCGGAAATCCCTAGGAAGCTGGGTGGTGTCTTGGGAGAACTCCTGAAGGTCTAAACCAAGTCTGCCTTCTCTTAGACCCCTGGCCCACCTCTCCATCCCAATTCTGCCCTCTGTGGCTGCATCTGCCAGCCATGCTCCCCTCGTGCCAGCCTCCTCACTCACCTCAAGCCCTTTGGCCCCTCAGCACCTTTATTGCCACCTCTGCTGTTGACCTAGCTGGCTCATGTTTACTTAGCACAATCAAGGTTTCACTCTAATCACTTTGCAATTACCTAATTACCCCCCTTAGTCCTGAGAGGCCCTATGCTAACATGTCTACAGATGAGGAGTTAGAAGCCCGGCTTAACCTCTGGTAAGAGCCATCCAAGGTCACACAGCTAGTAAGCAGCAGAACGAGGTTTGAACCAGGTCTGATTCAATTCATGTTCTCACTCACCAGGCCACAGTCTGGTGACTGGAGAGGTGAACCAGGCCTGTGGGTTCTGAGGACAGTGTGGGGGCTTGGTAGAGGACGGAGGGAGACTTCCTGGCAGGAAAGATCATTGAGCTGGGACTTGCAATTTTGGGAAACCCTCTGTGAGGACAGTGGGATTCTCATCACAGGAGAATCCCCCTGAGTTTCCACTTGTGTTTAAATGTATGAGCAGTTTTTGGAGTCAGACATTTGAGTTCAATCTCAGTTTGGCTACCTGTTGGCTGTGTGACCTTGGGTTAGCTACTTAACTTCTCTGAGTTTCAGTTTCTTCATCTGTTAAATTGGGACATAGCACACAGTACTGACACAGGATGTTACTTATCATTTTATACAACTCATGTATTAAAACCCCATTAGTAGCTAAAGCGACAATGACAAGCTAAATCATTCAGATGGCACAGTGGCTCTGGCTTGAGGGGCACAGAACCAGCTCACATGGAAACTTCCTTGAAGTCCCTCTCTCTAGCATAACGTGAGAAGTACCCCCACCTGGCCTTGGGAGTGCGAGGGGAAACTCACAGCATTGGTCTTCCAGTTTTTAATCCATCCTTTGGCTACTCCAATTGAAATGTTCTGTACCCTTCAGCAAGTGATGAAGCAAAGGTTTTTTTGGCTACTAGACTTGCCTGTTCTGCATAAACCTGTTTCTGTCTTTGATATCAGCCTCCTAAAAAATGTTCAGACAGGCTTTTCCCAAGAAGTATCACCTTGGCAGATAGAGCTAAGGTCAGTCAAGGCCATGTGGGTCTCAAGAGAAACTGTTACCATTCCTCAAAGAATGAAATTACCCAGATTTAGGGTTACCTCCAGGAATAACCATTCTTTATTTTCCTAGAGAAACCTATTTTAAGGCAGGGCATCCCTCCAGAGGCAGGGTCTTGTCATTTGAAATCATCTCCTTATCATGTGAGACCCCCTCCTCTCTCCTCGATGGCCCAGGCCTTTACCCCATTCCTTAGCTCAGGATATAAGCCTCCAGTTTGTCCTAATTACACTAGAATTTACAACCATGTAAATCTCTATAGGTATGTAATTAAATTTAGTCTTTTCCCCCTACTCATCTGTCTGATGTTAATTCGTTTGCTTAGCCATTCAGAGAAGAACCCAGAGGGGTGGGGCTTTTCCCCTGCTCGTTTATTTTTAAATTCATTTATATTTTATTATATATATATATTTTACATCATTTTTCATTTTTGCACAATGTATGCATTTTCATCTTGGTTATATTCTCCATACAGTTCCCACCCCCCACCCCCCGTAGTGTGTCTCTGGTTTATAGTTGCTTGTTGATATTGATTTTTACTTTATTATAATACTGATGATCTTGGCCGTGGCCTAAACTGGAGTCAGTTCTCAGGTATGGCTTGCTTTCCAAGTTCAAGAGCCAAGGAGGTTCAGACAAAATTTTTGATAATATTTATCTGAAATGCTATCTGAAATCTGGCTGTGCATGATCGCAAACTCACGAAGCAAAAGGACTAGGATAAAGCGGCGTTCCTGTCAGGTATTACCCACGTGGATAAGGAGGCACAGAGATGTGGGAGCAGGGGCTGCCTGCTGCTGTTGCATATCACCACCCCATTCAGCATGGGGGCTGTGAGGTCTGGCTGAGCTGCAGGCCCGGCAGTGTCCTGTGGGCCTTGCATTATTCCCTCAAGAAGACAAGGGCTGGAGGGTGGAGCTGCTCCATCCTCTCATGTCACAGTGACGATGGCAGAAAAACAGCTGCAAAGTCACTAGGTGATCATTTCCTCTGCCTCACAGTGGCCCTGGATGCAGAAGTATTGCAATAATCAGATTAACCTACTGCTTTGCTCTCTGCTTGCCTGGAGCTCACAGGCCAGAGGTGAGGGAGGGGACTGACTCCTACACAGCCAGCCCCAGACACCCTCCTGACTAGGGTCCCCTCCTCCAGGTCACTGAGAACGTGGTCCTGGCACATCACCCAGTGATGCCCTTTACCGCGCACTGCAAACTGCGTAAATCCTGGCTTTGCATCCAACTCATTCGCTGGGGCTGCTCTCATAGGATTAATTAAAAGGACAAGTATCTTTCTAAAAACCAGAAGAAACCTGTAATGAATTTAAAGCTGGAGAAAAATCCTCATTTAAGCAACATGTTTTTCCCACGATCCCAGCCCAAGCATTCAGAAAAGTGCGAAAACATGCATTATTGAAAAGCTTTTTAAACGAGCAACTTTTAGATGAATCTATTGTGATGAACAGACAGGGCCTGGGGCCTGGGTCTCTGATTCCTAGTCAGCCAGGTGGGGCTCGGGGAGGGAGGATGGAGGGTACGTGCTGAGAGGCCTGAGATCTTTTGCGCTGAGATCACGGTTCCCTAATTTGGAAAGTTGAAAGCTACTTGCAGAGAATATTTAAGTGACAAATGGAGGAAGAGAGGGAGGCCACCCTCATATTTTGCTCCTACCACTGTACAGAGACAGGTGACTGGGAGCTTTAGTGCCATCAATCAGTCAGAAATAGGCTCAGGGACCCTGATCTACTCCCAGGGGAGGGGCCACCTGTTCCGTGTTGCCCCTTGAACCCCCAAACCAGCTCAGCTGTGCACGGCAGCCACCAGCCACAGATTCCAGCCTGACCTGTACTAGGTCAGCTGCAAGAGAAGACCTGATTCAGGAGACTACCTCCCAACACCCCATCCCCGAGCCCCCAAGTGCCCAAGCTTATAAATACAACATACTTCTCCAGGGACAATGCCCCAGCCTGGATAAAGTGACTGAGTCCACACTAGGAGCCACCTGCAGGCCCACCTTGCTTTATGTCCAAGGACCCTGGCAGAATAGAGACTGGAAAATGCAATTTTAAAGTCACCTTCTTTGTCAGGCTATCAGCTCTAGTTTTTAAAATTAAATCCAAACTGTTGTAGCTGAAATGTTTGAGGTATTACTTTCTGAGTTTTAGTGAGATTTCTTAAATGTTCATTGATTTCTGGGTAATAAGTTGTACCTACATGTCTCATCTCAATTACCTGTTCAACATTAACTGAACCATAAATTCATTCCCAGGGCGCTGGGGGGCTCTGGTTAGAGTCGCTCTGATTTTGAAAAACCACTGATCCCATGTGTTAGAGGGGTGCATGCCGGGTCCTCAGAGCCTGCAGCTTCCTTAGCAGCCACGAGTTTACATTTTATTGCATATTTATTATTTGGGCTAGGCTGTGATGAATGGTTTGGCCCTCTGGGTCAGCTCTAGTCCAAGGCAACAGCAGAATCTAATTTGCTTTAAAAATGACAATGATGAGCCTTTCAAGTAGTCTGGGAATGAAGGAAGCAGAAGCCACACTGCTCGCGGGAGGCACGTGCTGGAGGGAGGTGGTGACGCCCCGCTCCTGCACCCCGCTCAGGTTTATAAGGACCTTCAACAGGGGCTGGTGGCCCTCCCTTTCCTCATGAACAACAGGGATGCTTCCATTTCTCCGAAGTCAATAGCTTCCTGTTTGGTCCCAGACCTACTCCCAGGAATGATTTCGCGAGCAGGAGCTTCTGCAGGGCCAGGACACTGGGGAACCCAAGCAGCTCCTGTTTCTACTCAAGGATGCCACTGCAGGACTCATGAGTTGTGACGCCTGTGGATCCCCCAAATCGGTGAAGCCCCGCCTTGGTCCCTGGCTCTTAAAATGTGCCGGCCTTTTATTTCACAGCAACTTTTGCAAGAGAGCTTGACCTCAGAAAGAGTGGCTGGCCAACTCCCAGAGTGGTTCCCAGAACACAAGCTGCGGCCTTCCTGCTTCCTGCCCCGGGGCTGCCACCCAATCATCTGCGCTACCCTTGCCCCCCTTTTCTTGTTCATGTTCCATGAGATCACCCCCAGGCCTTGGTGTGGGGAGGGTGAGTGGAGAGGATACAGCAGGAGGGAATGGCTTAGGACAGGAGGGAGGGTCTTGTCCAGTGATGTGCGAAGCTTAACAAACACTTCCCTGAGGAAAAACAGTCCCTCCCATCCCCACTTTCTTGGTAGCATTCGATTGTGTGAATATCTGTGGTGTAAAAACTTCTACCATGGCAGATTCAAAACTATCCATTATTTTACTATTTGCCTTGCAAAATTTCTCCAAATCTAACAGTTGGTTCTCATGAGCCAGGTGGAATTATTGATTCTTCCACACAAGCAAAAACTTAAAAGATTTATTTCAGGGAATCAGCATCTTGACCTACAAAGACACCTGCCACAGCAGCTGAGACCCTGCCGAAACCCTGTCCAGCTCCGCTGATGGTTGACATCGGTTACTCTTGGAAGAGTAACTCAGGGAAAGACCCGGGCCCCTAAGTCATTCCCTCCATTCACGGTAAGCACCCCACTGAGGACTCACTCAGAGAACCTCCCATTTCAGATAGAGCACCCCCTTTTCTTTTCACTAGGGATTCCACCACATCTCCTTGGTAATGACCATGCCCTCTTCTGCCAAGCCTTCTGAACCCTCCAACAGGAATTACCTCAGGCAGGGATCCCTGGGCCAGAGACTAGGATTACCTTAAAATCTGCTCCCTCCATCCTATACTGTCATGAAATCCCCACAGGGTGCCGGCAGAGCCCTTCCAGTCATGCTTAAATTTCAGTCCTGGGTACCTCAAGGACAGCGAGAAGAGCCTTTACCAAAAGCAGTGGTTCAAGCAAGTCTCCCTGCACCCTCCCCGAACCCCGCCTTCTCTCAGCGCTCAGTGCTAAGTCCTGTTGCAAAACAAAATCAGCGGCTTCACCTATATTTACATATATATATGACCCGAACTCAGACAGCAGACTTCAGACCCTGAGCCCATTGTGGTGCAGGAATTCCTGCCCAAAGCGGCTGTGGGTGTGGGGTGTGGGTGCGGGGGACCTGGCGAGGCCTGACTTACGAAAGGCTGTGTAGAACTCGGGGAGTGTCAGGGAGCCGTCACTGTTGTAGTCATCAAATCGGAGGAGGTCACCAGGCGAGCACCCCAGGAAGTCCTCCTCCAGGTCCTGCTCCTTTAGTTCGCGCTGCAGGGAAGGAGGGACGAACAAGGCCAAGGCTGAGTGTGGGCTCGCTGGGAGGTGGCTCAGGCCAAGAGGGGAAGGGGTCTCTTTTCCGCCCGAGGGGTGGGATTCCAGGCACAGCTCATGGGCCCTGGGGAGCACCTGGAGCTCTTTGCTTTTGCCTGTCTGACCCCCTCATTTTATAGAGGAGAAAACTGAAGTTCAGAGAAGGACAGGGAGTTTCCCAAGGTCACACAGGGTTTATAGGGCAGAGTTGGGATTCGAGTTCAGGACCGGACTCTGCCCACCTGGCCAGACAGAGTCCAGAAACCTGAGACAGGAGGGATCCCTGAGGCCACCTGGTCTACTTCTTTATGCTATGGGCGGGGAAGAAAACAGAGGGGTCTGCTCAAGTACACCCAGTAAATAAGTAGCCACTGAACTCAGTGTGGGAGTTGAGGTCCCTGGCTCCAGCTGTGCTGTATTGGAAGGTCACTGCTTCACTGCTCCATCAAATCACATCCCACCCCAGCCTCACCCGCCTCAGTGCAGCACCTCTTAGCCACAGTGCATCCCCCAGGAAAGGGCAGCTGCCATTCTACTGACCAAGGCCTGACCCTCGGTCTCTGCCTGCCCTGTCCTACCAGGGACAAATATATCTGCCCTTGGGATTCTGGCCTGGGGGCCATGTGTGAACCCCTCTATGATGTAGCCTAGGCTGCAAGTTGATTAAAAGTAAAAATTCCAGGCACCTCACTCAGCTGGAGTCAGTGGTTGGTGTGTCTGGCATTAGAGTCTTATAAAGAAAATGCTCAGAAGGAAATGATTTTACTTATTTATTTTGGGGGGGGGGGAGAGGAACAGAAGCAGTTTTTCTTTATTTAACAGTCTCAACTTGGCCTGCTATATTAAAGGCAATTTAATGTTATAATGTTAAAAAAAAAATGACCCTTCACCCAGCAAGTGAGAGTGGTCGATAAAAGGGAGATCAACCATAACGCTGGAAATCAATCTTCCCAGGATGGAAATTTCCCTTTGTCTATATCTGCATTGGAAATTGATTAACTTTTCATAGGGCCGACAATTTTTTCCTCGACGTCTTTGATTCAGTGTCAAAGAAAGGCCCACTTTAGCTGGGCTGTGCTTGGCAGATTTATGAAATGGATTTTAAGTACATTAAATTTTAAAGAGGAAATCATAGTCCAATTACCACGCTTGTTAATGGCTTCAGGTGCCTCGGGGCACGTCTGCCAGGTTACAGCCATGTGCCCAGGAAGGCTCTGCTCTGTTTACCCAGCAACCCCTGGGCCTGGGGTGCCAAGAGCCACAGCTGCCTCTGTCTGGGCAAGCTCGGCCTCCCGCCATCAGCACTCCCCGCATGCACCCTGTACTGTGGGGAGTCGCCAGGTGGCCTTCCTGCAGGGAATAAGTGGTAGGGCAGGGCTTTTCCCAGAGTGACTCTGGTCCTCCATGGGTCCCTGGTCCTGTCCCTTGGGGGGTTTAGCTCTAGCTGGGGGCTGAGCACGGGAGGTGGGGTCGTGCAGGCTGGCACGGCAGGAAGCTGAGGGCAGAGGTCGCCCTGCTATGAGTGAGCAGAGCAGGGTGCTGCCCCCTCATGTTTGTGGCTCCCAGCAAGCACACTGGGGGCTGGCACTGCCCAGCCAGAGGAGAGGCCCTCTGGGTGACTACTCCATGCTCAGGTTTTGTGGGTGGTTGCTATTGCCACAGGCTGGGGAGCCTTCTCGTGGGAGGCATTCTGTGCCGTGAGGAGAGCAGACACACACGTCAGCCCACCGGGGCCTCCCCTCAGTTCCACCGCACCCTCTGCTGTGAACACTCCTCAGGCAACTTGATTTCCTCCTCTAAAAATGCCTGTGAATTAGCGATTATAGTACCAACTGCACAGCAGAGAATGCTGGAAAGGTTTTAAGATAAAATCACCACAATCACTATAATAAAGATGAGGATAATGATGTCGATCATAGTCATCTATGGAGAACACACCTTGTGGGTCACCAATAGGAGACTGTGTCACAGAGGTGAGGTTGGCCCAAGACCCACTAGCTAGTAAGTGCTGGAGGTGAGACTCGAACCCAGGCAGTATGACCAAGAAGTCTGTGTTCCCAGCTACATGCCACCTAGCAAGGATCTCTTCTGTGTTGTTCCATCACAGGTAAAGGGCCCTGCTTACCACTAAGCACAAGGTGGATGTTTAGTAAACGCCAGGGCCCTCCTCAGTCCAACCCTTCCTAGTAACCTGGCCACCACGGTGATAAGGTCACTGCCTTGTCTATCTGTGGGGGACACTGTGCTCTCCTGAGACGAGATGCCCCCACCTCACCACTCTACTTGGTTTAGGGGCTGCTGTCTCCCCTTGCATATCTTTGCCTGGGGGTGCTCCAGACCCTTAGAGGAGTGCAGGCCCTTCCGGGCCACCTGGCCTGCCTTTCTGGCCCCAGAGCCTATGGGCCTCACTGGCATGGCTGGTGGCCCAGGCAGTTCCTCCTTCGCTCCTTTCTGCTGCAGACACTAGGTGCCTTGGCTCTACTTCACAGCTGGAAAAAGGGACACGGTGCTATGTTTGGGGAGGGAGGCAAACAGGGCCCAACCCAGGCGTCTTCCCAAAAGGAGAGGGCTGCTCGGGTTGGATGCAGGATTCTTGTTAGCAACCAGGCTGGAGTTTGGGTAGTTATGCTAGGATCCTACCAAATGGGGGCATCGCAGGACGGAGGACTTGGGATGCCTAGGTCACAGCTCCAAACCCTACTTTTCTCCTTTTATCCATCCTGCTGCGAGTGAGGGCCTCTAGGAAGAGAAGCATTACTTCCTAATGAAGAGCAGAGAACTGCCCCTCTAAAGCTGAGTGCTTCAAGCTTCTGTGCACACGCGGGCTGGGGTGGCTGGTGGGGGTATCTCAGAGGCGGGGTACACTGGCCCTCTGCTCCAGGAGGGCGGCCTCTCCTGCAGGACAGGGGTCTTCCTCCTGTAGCTGTCCCGGGTTGTCCTCACCTCCTGCTCAGTGGGATGCTGCATTCCCTTACAATTTTCTTTTCCTGGGATGTGTACTCACCTGAGCCAGCTCAGAGCTGCCAAGGAGGCCATCACCGTCAGCATCCAAGTCCTTAAACAGAGATTCCACCAGCAGGCGCTTCCGGGAGGCAGGGTCTTGCACGCCATCACCTTCCTGGAGCGGCTGCAGGCGGGCCTGGAGCGCCAGAAGGACCTTTTTCAGGCGGGCGTAGTCGGCCATGGTGCACGGGTCACCTGGAAGAGAAGAAGGGGTTACTGCAGTGACATGTACCCCTTGGTCTTAAGAGAATGGTCCCTCCATCGGTTTGTTCACCCATCACACTCAGCACCCTTGGGCATTTACCCTGTGCAGCCTAAGGGGCAAGCAGATGGGGCCTGTCTGTGGGGACGTCTGTTTCCTGTGTCTACCCAGGCCTCCACCTTGTAAATATTTAGAGAACCTACTACATGTTGGCACAGGGCTGACTGCCAGATGGGATGGAATTCACAGCGCAGCCCTGCAGCACCTTTAGGAGAGCAGCCCCATCCCATTTGTAACAGCTCCTCTTTGCCTTAATCCTACCTTAAAGGTGGCTTTTGCATACTTGGCCCCATAGATGAAGGAGTTGTAGTTAACAGGACTAATAAGCCCTGCTTAAGTTAATTAGGTACACTCCCAGGGCTGAATTACTTCAAAACAAACGTGTACACAAGTCCAGGGCCAAACAACAAGGGGCAGCCTTCGGAAATGAAGCCCGAGGCACTCGGCGCTTTCTGCCCAGGCCCTTCTCACAGCCAGCCTGCCGAGCAGCAGCGGAACTGCATGGTGTGGTGGCAAATGAGGCCTGTGATGCACTATGATGTGACACAGTTTATCTTGTGTCACATACAGGACTCAGTCTGTTGGCTGAGGCTGCGGGCTGTGAGCAGGCAGGCTGGGCCCCCCAGCAACCTCTCCGGCTCCCTGAGGGTGGGGTGCTTCTTGCACTGGCTTGGCTGGAATGGACATGGCTCCACTCCAGGTTGAAGGCTGAAAGGCTGCTGGAATGAACTGTCCAGGCCTGGGGCTCTTCCTCTTAGTTTCAGGGCCAGTTCAGGCACCAGGCAATAGCTCAGGGTTGCAGACTCACCAGAAAGCAGCACCAGAGAGCACAGGTCCCAGAGTCCACTGGGTTTGAGTCCCAGCTCTGCCGCTGCCTGAATGTGTGACCTGGGACCTGGCCTCAGTGCTTTCGTCTGAGAAGTGGGGAGAACAGGGCTGCTCCGGGGTTAAATAAGCTGTGCACCGAGGGGCTTGGGACTGGCTTGGCACCGAGTAAAGGCTCAAGGAATGACGGCTATGTGCCCATTTTTCATGATTGGAACCATATTTGCTGAAGAGGTTACTGGGTGGGGATGTCTGTTTCCCGCCCTCCCTCACCAGATGAGCCTGGACAGCCTCGCCACTTTCTCTTGTGGTTGTTTTTGTTTCCAGATTTTCTTTCAATTTGGGGTCAATTGATTCTCGTCAGAAACAGATGCCGCGACCATTTCCTCCTGCATGTTTACTTAGAAAAAAATCAATTGCTGTGTTCAATATAATCAAATCTATTTGCTCTCTGGGAGTCTCCAGGCTCTTGCAAGACTGGCTCTCCATCCCCCAAACGTGCTTGCCTTCTCATTGGCCTGTGGGGTGTGCTTCCCGGGAGCACGTAGGGCCACCAGCCGGGAAACCCGATTCTCAAGTCGGTACATCTGCACAGTGTTGAAAATAGTGCCTAGTCTCGCCCCAAGCAGGTCCAGCCTAGGGGAAGATGAGGCTGCCTCTGGGGGCTTCTTATTTCTGAGTCTAGATAAGGGTTAGTTTTAGGAAAGGAGAAGATTAGCTTTGTCCAAATCTTGCCTCTCTTCTCCCCACACCCAGTCCCAACAAGGTGAAACGGGTCCTGGCAAAAGGACAGGAACTGGGATGCAGGGAGGAGATGGAAGCTGTGGGGTGATGGTGAGGGGAGTCGTTGCGGGGTCTGACAGGCTCTCCTGGGGCAGGTATTTGTGCCCAGATGCCACAAGGCGGTGGACATAGCACATGGGTCACTAGGAGGCTCAATCCAGAAATGCCAGTGGACAGCTGGCTCCCGGGAACACAACACAGCAGGGCTGGGGCAGAGGGGCAGAGGCGCTTCAGTATCACTGCACCCACCCAACCTTCCCAACCTTCCTCCAGGACCTTGGTGGGGCATGGATCTCAGAGCTGCCAGCTGTTCCGGGCCAGAAGTCTGAAGCCAGACAGTACCTCCCATGCTGGCAGGCCAGGGACACCGTGGAGGGGACATATGGGTGGGCTGCAGCCAACCCCCAGCTCTGGCCCTGTTACCACATCCCTACAGTTCACTGTGAGGGCACAGGCCTCCTGCTTCTCTACCCTGGCAACAGCCTCGCACCCACCTCCTGATCAGGAAGGAATGCAGGTGCCGGGCACCTGCAACAAGGCAAGTCCTGGCCAAGAGGGGTGTGCAGTGCAATGGGGCGGCTAGAGGCCAGCAGTGGATGGATAAGTCACAGAGAGTGAGGCCAGGGAAATGCAGGCGCGAAAGGGCGCAGCCACAGGGCCCTCCAGCTCAGTGCAGGAATGGCTGGGGTGCAGGGTAGAGGGGTAGGCAGAGCTGGGCCCCTCCCTTCCTGGGGCAGATGTCCCCTCTCCTGCCTCCCCTCGCCTGCCTCCAAGCACCTCCTGTATCCAGGATCCAGGCCTCCAGCTCAGAGTCTGAGCTTCCCGCTCTCCAGCATTTCTCTCACCTGCCCACATTGTAACACCCCCTTCCACTTGACTCTGTAGAGTCCCCACCCACCCACAGTGGGATTGGAAGCTTCGCTTGCCACAGAGTGAAGACGTCCCTTTGAGGCAAGGTCTTGCGGGGCATCTGGCTGATGGAATGAATAGTCACGGTGTCTCCCTTCTTCCCTTTGTTTTGCAATAGAAAGTGTTCCTTTGATGGACATTTAATTCCAGAGACTGCTACCTGCTTCCTATCTCTCTGCTCAAAAAATTAAATGCGGATGTGCCTGTGCTCCTGCTATAATCATCTCCCTCGGCGTGGAGGGAGTGTGGCTGGGATGGGAGAACATTAGAATCTCCAAAGAGGGACAATTACAGAGGGAGCTAGATTAATGAGGTGTCATAACAACTTAGCCAGATCTGCGGCTGACCTTTCTCATGGAGCACCGTCTTGATAAATGTAGTTCATTACCAACTTCTGACATGAAAATAGGATCACACTCTGGGCTCCTCAGCGGGCTGATCAATATTTTATCTGCCAAAGCAGGCCTGGCCTGGGAGCAGGAAAAGCCCCACGCACGTGAGCTGGTGGGATGTCCGAGGCCAGTGCTGGGGCTGGCCAGGCATGGAGGGCACCAGCCTGGCAGGAAGGTGCCTGGACCTTTCCAAAGCCTGTCAGGATGTTTGCCAGTGTCAGACTGACCCGGACACAGGCCTCTCTCCCTGAGAGGCACCCAGGGATGCCCATGCACTGGGAAGGGAGGGAGGAAATTTGTTTATCCAGCAAGTACCAATACAGTGGCCACGTAAGTCAGATGCTGGGCATCAGCGAGGTGACGGAGTGAAATGAGCCCAACCCTGCTCACCTTGGGCATAAAGTCCACTTCTCTGGGGAAGCTTCGGGCCTGGCTAGCCACTTAGACTTTGCAAAGTCGTCTCACATTTCCTTTTATGTTACCACCCTCTATGGTGGAATGGGGCTAGGAGTGCCCGCTTTTTTTTTTTTTTTTAAGATTTATTTATTTATGTATACAAGAGCTGGGGTATAGGCCAGTGGGGTGAGAGTATTCACCAGAGACAGAATGGGGAGCAGAACAGGCAGACTGACTGAAATACACTGCTGAGGGGAGCAGCGGACAAGTCAGGAGAGGTCTGCTGCACTATGTGGGTGCTCTCTGGCCAGGGATCGAACTCGTGCTACAGTGGCTGCTGACAGCTTCATAGATTGTGTCTTAACCCCTTGTGCCACCAGGAAGGTCCTGCACTTCTAAGGCAGGAAGTGGAGGCAGAAAGAGCTGGGGAGGGAGGGCCTTTCCTGCCCGGTGCTGCCTCCAGCCTGGTGACGGATGCTGTTGGTGGTGGTATCAGGAAGACATGGCAGCATGTGATGAATCCCTGTGACCCTAGGACCTGGCAAGTCTGGTCCAGGCCACTCCTAGCTCCCTGCCTTCTTCAGGAGAGTACGCCCTGGAGTCACTGCTTGCTTCTCAACCCTGCTCTCCAATCCATTCACGCAGCTGGAGGCCCGCAGTCCAGCCCAGGCCCTGCCTGCGGGGAGCACACAGTCCTGGGAGGAGTTGTAGAAAAGCACTAACACCCTGTCCAGGTTCCTCAGTCAGCCCCAGAGGGTGTGGGAGGACTGGGTCAACCATCCGGCACCACTGGTCCCGGTGCTTACATCCTCAGCCTGCGGGCATTTTCTGGCTTCCTGAGTATGCTGGGTGCTCATATGGGAAGTTTCCTGGGGAGTGGCATTAATGCTCCCCCAGAGTAGCCTTCCACCTATGAGGGCTGGGCATTGGTGGAAGAGCACCTTGTTCCCTCACACCTCAGTGGACCAATTTTGAGGAGTGCTCCACACAGTCCCTCTGGGGTCCCCAGAAGGACTGAGCCCCAGCTGCCCATTAGTGGCAACCCACCTGTATTAGCTTGTTCCCTCCCTGGTCTCACTTCCCTATACTTTTTTCCCCTTATACTTCTTGGGGTCTCCTCCAGATGTGCTGCTCACCCCTAGATCCTCGTCTCAGCAGTGGGTAAGCAGGGAGGGCAGGCTTCCTGGCGGAGGAAGAGGAAGTCCCTCTTCCCTGGAATTCTTCTATCCTTATCAAAAGACTTCAGTCTAACCAAGGTCACCACAAACACCCCCAAAACCCTTTTTTTGGGTGAAGACACACATTTCTCTTTTCCTGGCAACCTCTAAGACACAGAGGAAACAAATATTTTTCTAAAGGGGGAGGGTGGACAGCAAAAGCAGGAGGGGGCAATAGACTAGGGTGGAGGACTCTGGGCACCTTGGCGGGTGTGGTGACATACATCTGAGGAGGTGTGAGCCTAACTATATGCAACATTTCTAGTGTTGTAAACGATGTCACTGCAATAAAAACAAGCAAAAATAAATATCCTTCCACGGGTGTGGGTAGAAAGCTGTGCAGCATGGGTGATGTTGGTGCTGCCCACACATGAGGCAGCCCCTGGGCCCCAAACAGGCAGCTCCTGGTGAGACTTGTTCAAGGCACACACTTCAGGGTCACACACACATGTGTGTGACCAGATCTACTCTCCAGATCTCCCTCTGGAAGCCCCATCATTCTTGGGTCAATTGCTCATGGAGCTTGATTGCTCCAGGCTGGACCACAGTGGCCCGGCTGGGGAGCAGGCCTGCCATCCTGGGGGCCCCTGCCATCCTCACCATCATTGGGATCAGCTTCCCTGGGGGCACTTGGGAGAAGTGCGGGGGTCCCCAGGCCTCGGCTATTCCCCCTCCTGGGGATTTCCCTCCAAAGTGACCAGAGGGCCAAAGCAAAGACTGGGCTCTGTCCTGGTCCCAAGTGACATGGTCTCTCCTTTCCTGGGACTCAGGTGCGCCTTAAACAGGGGCAGGCACAGAGTGTGATGAAACTGGGGGATACTAGTTTAGATCTGGTGATGCTTCAGCAGTGAACTAGACAAAATGTAATCCAAGCCTCCTGGAGATCTGAATGAAGAACATTCCAGATGGAGGAAGCAGTAAGTGCCTAGTGCTTGTCAGGCACATGCTTTGCAGACCAGCACTGCTGAATGGTTCCTCCGGCCACACCCCACTTCTTCAAGTCCCTGTGTGGACTTGCTGGGTGGGTGGGCTGCAGTGACCCCAGTGAAGATGAAAAGACCCAGGATTTGGGTATTCAGTCTCTTGCCCAACTTGAGGGGCACTTGAGGAGCGTGATCAGGAATAGGGTTGGGTGAACCAGGCCTTAGGGGTCCCATGCAGCAGATGAGGGAGATTATGGTGATTTAATTTCTTTCTTCACAGAAAAAAACTCTTTCCAAGAGTTCTTCAATGGACATGGACCTCTTTTATAAGATGAATGTTTAAAACCAGCAGCTGAGTGGGGACTCTGGAGCTACAGGCCAGGTCTGGCAGTCACAGGAGCCCTCTGCCCCACCTCGGCGCAGCTCTTGCCTGAGCCTCCAGTGAAACCCGGGGGGTCGAGAACGAAAAATTAAAACTGGGACTTGGCAAAGTGTCACTTTCACTGGTCCTCCTAGGAAGCTCTGCACCAGGAAACCAAGGCCTGCAAGGGGCAAGTCTTTGCTGGACTTGCCCCAGCTCAGGCGCTGGCCTCTGGCCTCTCACGTGGCCATCTGCACGGGAGCAGATCCGCCTTTGTCAGCCCGCCTTTTCGCTGGTTCACACAACTTCCCAGGAGCCTTCGGGTCACCAGAAGAGCTCAGCATACAGGCCAGCGATGGGGCCGCAGTTAGGCCAAGTCCTCTTTTAAGTGCGCTCATATAAGCACAGTGGCTCCTGGGAGAAAGGATTTAAAGTTCACCAACCAGAGCCCCTCAATTCATGTCAGGACCCAGTTCCCAGCACAGGTTAGGCCCAGTGAGGTAAAGAAAAGGAAGGACAAGGCTTTGCTGTGTGACCTGTATGCCTAGCGTTCTGGCGGCCCCTTCTGTCCGTCCCTGCCTTGTCCTAGTCCCTCCCTCGGCTCACTCCCACCAGCCTCCTGACTCACAGGCTCCTGCTCCTCTGGTCTCTCTGCCTCCTTCCACAGTCACCCTCATCTTGCACATCCCTCCATTAGGGAGACTTTCTTCCCCCCGGACCTTTTTAGCCCCCCCATGGGTACCCTTGATGCCCAGTACTGGGAGCGCCATCACAGGTGAAGGTAAAGGTGCTCACTAAATGTGGACTGGCCGACGACGGAATTCTCCATGGAGAGGGTGGGAGGAGGGCTTGGGGAGCGGCTGCGACCCAAGTTCCCTGACCACAGGCCCAGAATTGTGGAGGGGCTGGGGGCCCCTGTCACCCATCACTGGCTCCTGGGGAGGGAATGGTGCTGTGGGTGCAGTGGGTGGCTCCAGAGCGTGGCACTGCTCTCTGAGGCGCTTGCCACCCTCAAACCTGTAACACCTGCTCTGTAAGGTGAAATCTGGCATGGCCAGGTTGGGGGTGGATGAGACGAGGGGGTGTGCTCCAAACACCAACACGCACAGAAGGGGCTCCTTTCATTCACCTCTGGAGGGGTGGGGTTCTGCCTCCTGTTCTGTCACTGCCGGTAGGTACTGTACAGCACGCTGCCTGCAGAGAGGAGAGGCAGGGGCCGATGATGGAACAGTTGTCCAGGCAGAGGCCTGAGGGTGCATTCAGCCATGACATTGTCTTGGGGGAGGTTGATCCCACACCAGGACCGTACCGATAAGTGAGCACAAAGCTGACCCTGGGGACCCCTGCTCTCGGGATAGCTTTATACAGGCAGATGGATGATGTGGATGGGGCAAGCCCACGGTCACCATGAAGACTCCAGGCCCTGATGGCCCCCAGGCACTGGAACGTCCCTCGTTGGGGTAGCCCTGCACATTAGGAGTCCCCTACAAACTCCAAATTTACTGGAGAGGGGGCTGCAGAATACAGTGTTCAACATCACGAGAAGCTCCTCTGCCATCAGCAGAAGTAGTCCTGTTGTATGTGGGTGGCCAGGACACCCACCTAATCTGTGGGCAAAGGGCAGGTCTAATCTGTGGCCTAATCTGTGGGCAAGGGGCAGGGTGATAGGAAGGATGTGCCGACCTGGGGGTGGGCTCGGGAGGGGGGCCGGTGGGTTACTTACACCTGAGATGGGGGTGCGAGGCTCCCTTCCCCGGCCAAACACAGGCCAGCACTTCAAAGCCGGCAGCTCTTAAGCCGCACCCAAGGGACTTAGCCCTTCCTGCCCTGGCAGGGTGACCCAGGCCCTGGACTCAGACCTTGAGATACCCACTGGGAGGCCCCTGGAGGGGCCGGGGACGAGACTGGATGTGCCCATAGACTCTCCCTGCTGTTGGGTTTGCTCATGGCCAGGCTTCTCCCACTTTAACTTCCCCAAACATTAGCAGCTGGACGCCACATTGTCCCTGAAGGCCTGATAAGTAACGGCACTGCTGCCTGACAAAACCACCATCTTTACCACCAAAGCAAAACATGACTTAATTGCCTGGCACCGATAGCACAGCTGAACGTGGCCTCAGTTCCACGGGCCTCAGTTACGATGTGTCATCCTGAGGTCTATTTTGAAACCGCTAAGCTGTGCAAAGAGCAAGAAGCATTTTACTCCCAGATCTAATTTATGAGCAGCCGAAACTTTACTGGAGTTTAGCTTAAGAGGAACAGATGTTTAGCTTGATGTAAATTCATGAACATTAACAATCTTTCTGCTGCTATTTCTGGGGAAATTCAATTAACAATAAATGCCAAAACCAATGGGTTTATCTTCAGGATACATTTGCACTAACACGATCAAGTTTTACGGATGGTGTTGACCAGGCCAAGAAATTCTGAAAACTCCAGGAGAGAGTTAAGCACACAGGATACAGTCTCATCACAAAGCCCAAACAAATGTAAACTCTGAGTTATCTGGTGATCCCCTGCTGATGGGGCCCAGAGCCTGTGCCTTCTGAGTAGAAGCATCACTGTCACTCGCACTGAGGCATCCTGGGGAGGTGTTTGGACTTTGGCCTAATCTGTAGCCACTGGCTGCAGACATTGCTCCCAGGTGCCTCCTTCCCGAAGCCCTTTCTTTCAATCTGGCTTTTCTGCCATCGCTCAGCTCCAAATAACAACTTCAGTCCACCCCACACACACTCTGGCTCCTTGGCTGCCTGAGCCTCAAGGAGCTTGTCATCTCCTGCCATTTCCTGCCATCTCCTGCTTGAGCATCTCCTGCTTGAGCATCTTCATCCATAGAGAATTGGCCACGGGCCCGCAGTGGACCACACACCTATGCCCATAGAGGGGCGCCAGCTGCCTCCCTCCCTCTCTGGCACTCAGAGCTCTACCTGAGCCCCCTCCTCACTCACAGTCCCAACCCCAGAACCTGCGACGGGTCCACCACACTTGAGCAGTCCCTCAATCTCCCAAGGCCCCCAAGGAGGGGGTCTCACATCGGGCTGGCCAACCATGCTTGGCCAGTGCCCTCTGCACCTTCCCCTAGAGTGTCATATTGGCCATCTCAGCTGGTTTTGAATCTTCTGGGTTGAAGCTCTAGGGCCCACAAACAGAATCTGCACATCTAAGGCTCCACATGGCCTTCAGCCCTTCTGGAACCCAACCCACACTCTAGGCAGAGAGCGGGCCTCTGGCCCCAGGGCTGCACTGAAGCCGATCCGGCCCCTCCAGCCCTCCAGCTCTGCTGTCAGTGGAAATCTGCCTCCACTTGCACCTGAGTTCTTGACAAAACCTCATCCCAAGTTTCACCCCAGCATCAGGTCATTCAAATTAATAAGCCACGCGGACCTTTGTTAGATAAATGGTACATTTGCTCAGGAATGCCTGCTTCAATTGATGTTGCTATACAATCTGCAGCTTGACATTTACAATCCTCTCTTCTATTCCTATTAGAGAAAGCAAAATTGGTTGGATTCCTGGGAGAAGGATCCACATACACTTTTTATGGTTGACTGGCACGTCCATCAGGTGGCCCCAGAGTGAAAGAGTAATGTTTGAAAACTTGAATAAATGCTAATGCCCTCCTGGCATTAAGGACTTTATTTCTCACTCCTGTGTTAGCAGGAAACCCACACCCAATGCTTTCCCTTATAAGTCACCAGTTTTCTCTGCAGGTAGGCACTGGCTTCTCATAGAGGGGCTTCTATGCTTCAGCCCCCTGCCCATGCTAATCTCACCTCTCACAGTGGTGTCAGGGCGGATGGTGGGGGAGCGGTCATGGGGTGGGGAGATGTGGAGGCTGAGGGGCGAGACAGTGAGCACCACCCCCATCTCTGTAATGCCTCTGATTTTGTTCCTAAGACTTCCTGGGCCAAGGCATACCCCCAACACACAACCAAAGGGAGGGGCCCAGCCATGGGGGTACAATCATCCAGCTCCTCAGGTGTCAGTGCCTTCCAGAAACGTCGCTGCTCTGAGCTGTTGTGGCCTTTGAGTGACCACTGAGCAGAGGGGACCTGAGGTGGTCACTGGCTTTGGGAGTGGCAGGGAAGGGGGCTGCTGGCTGGAGAGCAAGTCTGGAGCTCAGGCAAAGCAGTGCCTTCATTCACATGGGGACTCATGGCACAGGCAGAGGGGCTCTGCTGGGGAGCCCCTAGGAGACGTTTTAGAATTTCGTGGGGGCTCTGGGGGCACTTAACAGGTAGGACCAGGGACCTGGGGGGCCACACCATCTGTAGCACAGTCCTGCACAGCCAACTCCCACAAGGCTGGCACCTCGGACAGGTTTTCACCTGTCCCAGTGGATGGTCACTGATGTGAATGGTCTGTTACAGTTTTGAGTCTAGAATCCAGGACAATGTTACATCCAAGGTATTCCCCCGTCCTGCCCCCAATGTCAGTGAGGTTGCCTGCAAGGCAGACCTCTGCCTCCCCGGAGGGAGGTGGTTTGACCTGCAGTAATCTTTTCTTCTGTTGATAACCTTGCCCACCTCTTTCTGTCTAGAAATCCCTCCAGGTGGCGCGAGCCTGGCAGTATCTAGTCGGGATGCTACCCAGTTCAGGAGTCCCTTAACAAAGCCAAGTAAGGCCTCCCTGGTGGTGCAAGGTGTTAAGACACAACCTATGAAGCTAACCGCAGCCTCTGCAGCACAAGTTCAATCCCCGGCCAGGGAGATACCCACATGGCTTAGCAGACCTCTCCTGACTCGCCCGCTGCTCCCCTCAGCAGTGTATTTCGTCAGTCTGCCTGTTCTGTTCTGTCTCTGGTGAATCCTGTCTCTGGTGAATCCACTCTGTCTCTGGTGAATCCTCTTACCTCCCCCACCCCCCCACACCACTGGCCTGTAACCCTGTTCTTCTATGCATAAATAAATAAATCTATCATTAAATAAATCTATTTAGATCATTAAATAGGAATTATTTCTTTTAAAACACCATTCAACATCTCACTGCCCCTGCCCCCCATCCCAAAGTTCCTGGCAACTACCACTGTACTTTCTATGTGATTTTAACTAGTTAACTGGTTTAGATATCTCACATAGGTGGATTCAAGCAATTTGTCTTTTGGTGTCTGGCTATTTCACTTAGTAAAATTTCTGTTCTCAAGATTCATCCACATTGTAGCAGTTGTCAGAATTTCCTTTCTTTTTAAGGCTGAGTAATATTCCTGGTATCGTTTTGTTTATTCTTCATTGGTTGATGGACACAGGTTGCTTCCATGGCTTAGCTATCATAAACATGCTATAAGCAGACATAAATCATAAGCATATATAAATATGCTGCTCTCAATATGAGTGTACCTATGTCTCTTGGAGACCCTTTTTTGGGCACACACCCAGAAGTGAGATTGCTGGATCCTATGTTAGTTCTCCTTTGAGGAACAGCTGTGCTTTTCCCACCGCAACGGTATCACTTGACATTCCCACCAACAGAGCACAAGGGCTCCAATTTCTCAGTGTCCTTGTCAACACTTGATATTTTCTGTTTACTCGATGGCAGCCATTCAGTGGGTGTGAGCTGGTGGCCTCATTTGTCTCCATCTTCTAGGTGCTGAGGTTTTGAAAGGACAGGGGAACAGCGTGGGGTGCATCTGAGTGCCTGTAGGGGTGATGTGAATGTGCACCCAAGCCTGCATGCGTGGCTCTGTGGGTACAGCATGCACACCTGTGCACGAGTGCACCTTGCAAAGGCCAGGCTGGGGATGTGGAGAGCACAGAGCCGTGCCCTTGGCCCTGGAGCGCCCCCGACACGAGGAAGGTAGCTGGCACCGCAGGGGAGGAAGAGGCTCCACCTCTGTGTACTCCCCACTGCGGTGAACAAGGTCCCGCTAAGACACCATCAGTGCTGCTGCGGCAGCTGCTTCTCTCTCTCCAGAACTCTGCTCTTTCCTGTCTCTGTTTTCCCAGGACACCCTGGGCTGGGCGAGCCCTCTGGGGCAAGGCAGGATGAGGAGATGGTAGCGCATACGCCTGGCATCATCTGGGGTATTTCTCTCTTCAGTGTTTCTGGGGGTTATTTGCGTAGACGCTGTAATCTTCAGCCTCTGAGCCGAGACACAGAGCCACTGGGCTTTATAGGCTGAGTGTCTTCCTGCTGGGACAAGTGTTGCATGGACTGCAAACCAACGACACTGACCTAGGGTCTCTGGGAAAGAGCCCCCCGATGTTAACGTGTTCCACATTTTCACAGTAGAAGCTTTGCTGGACTCGTGGGGACATTTACTTCAGAAGGAACAGGATCAGAAGAGAAGGGCTTCAGAGTTGTCTCAGAAAACAGGGCCTGCTCTGAACCGGGGATTTGTGCCTTTACGTGGGTTTGGTAGGAAATGGCATTTTGGAGAATGACTGGAATGGGTTTTTAAACCTGAGATGACTCAGAAATTTCCTGAGGTTGGAAGATTTCTCTTAACCACTCTAACTTGTACTATTGACAGTGAATCCCAGGTCAAAACAAAGCAAAACTCCACACAACTCTGAAGGAGAACAGCAGCCCTGGGGTGGGAGAGGGGCACATGCTGGGTGGAGCCTGTGCTGCCGGAGGAGAAAGAACAGCTTTCCTCAGCACCTGCACCTACGCCCCTATTCTGAGGGCTGTACGATGGGCAGCTTGTCCAAAAGCAGGCTGCTGCAGAGGTGCACGTCGGCCGCAGGCAGAAGGTGTCTGAGTCGGTTATCAGGCAGGCGGTCATGGCTCGGGGTCCAGAACCCAGAGGCCAGCAGTGTGAGGAGCCAGGGCCACAGCCTCCCTGTTGCCTTGTCTGGCGTGAAAGTAGATTCAGAGGCTTTGAATGGGTCGGGCACACAGAAGACAGAGACCCTCCAGGGGCCACCCAAGGAGATGTGCACGAACAGAGCACCTGGGGGAGGACAGGTGGGGTCTGGTTCTTTGCACCAGATGTTGGGGTAGGTGCCCCACATGTGTCCCTGTGGGGGGGGGGGGGGGGGAAGTGCACCCCGCATGTGTCACAACCTCAGGCAGGGTTTCTCTGTCTTCTTTTGAGTTGGACTTTGAAAAACGTGGTTAAAAATTTGGTAAACTTTTTTTATGTAGAAGGAAAAATTCCCTTCCCTTTAGCCAGGCACAGAGCTCTCCAAGCCCCCTGCGGCACTGTTTCTCAGGTATTCAGGCCTGGCTCTCTGGGGAGGAGGCCAGAGGAGGCACGTTTGCTGAGTAGCCTTGGGAGTAGGAATGGAAGAGCCCAGGGGTTGGGGACCTCATTGCCCCAGAGACTCCTGAACTCACCCCCACCTCAACAGCTGAGAGATATCTGAGCCTGTCCAGGAGCTAAGAAGACACCCACACAGGTCACTGTCCACGCCAATCCTGGAGCAAGACCCTGAAACACCCACGTGGAACATCCTTGATTGATGACTCGCAGGTTCACCAGCCTCCCCCCAGATCACAGTCTCCTCTGAAACACTCTTCCCGGCAGAGGCCTGGCCTGCCCTTCTGGGCACAGCAGAAGCCTCATCTTCTGGAAAGCTGTCCCCAGCCAGCTACCCTCCCTTGTCTGTGACAATCCGTGTCTCTGCCTCCCTATCTGATGAGTGGTGCCCACCAAGCAGATGGGCATGATGAGCCCAAAGTTAGAGCATCAGGTCAGGAAGGGTGTGTGTCCCTCAACCAGTTACTGCCCTCACCAAACCCACAGAGGATGCTTGGCAACTGGGGTGAATTAATTGATACCAAGTGACGTCGCTTTCAGGTTAACTTACAAGGAGGGTGCAGACAGTGAAACCACTGTCTAGTTTCTCTCCATAGCGGGAGATTATTTATTAACCTCTGAATGGCTGGCTTGGCAGAGACGGCAACCCCACAGCTCACTCCTGCTCTGTGAATTCAGGAGCATGTGAACTACCCTAACTCTAGATCTCAGGTAGAATACAGGCCACAGAGGCACAGGGCAAGGGCTCCGGATCAGAACCTCTGCGGCAGCCCCCCTAATCCCCACACACATACGTGGCAGCTCCAAAAACACACTGGCATCTTCCCCACGAAAGGGGGCTGTCCAGCGGGGGGAGGAGATGGGGTAGGGGTGAGGTGGGTGGGATAGAAACACAGCCAGCCTTGTGCCGTCCTCAGGTCCCATCCTGTTCACTCGCAGACACGCGCAGAGAGCCCACAGCACTCGGGGTGTAAGCATGCCGAGTCCCAGACAGGCAGGCTCAGGGCAGAGTTGATGAGGCCCAGGCTCTGCTCTCTAGAAGGCCAGGCCCGGGACATGAAAGGACTGGCAGCATGGCTGGCTGTGTCTGTCTCTCCTGCAGGTGGGCAGGCCAACCCTGGGGCTGGGTTGGGGCTACAGGCCTTCAGGGCTGAGTGGAGGCTGAGGTGGGCACACCCAGACGGGTATGCTGCTCAGAATTGTCAGGCAAACCATTCAGGGAAATCAAGATGGCATTTATGTGGGGGCTTCTGTCCTTCCGCCCCAAACAACAGAGCCAAAGCTGCATTTCTGACCTGAGAAGAGGGCTGGAAAGAATCCTGTCTAATTTGTGTGTACACTTTACCTAGTTCCTAAGAGAAGATGAGTAAAACTGGTGGTGGCTGGGCTCTGCTTGCTTAATTGGGGTGCATTAGTGCTGAATGGGAGCCCACCACATCTTCCAGGAGTGGATCTGGGTCCACTCATCCGATCGTATCTGCCTGAGCAGCGCCATGATTATAGTTTCACGATGACTGAGGAGAGCTAATGGATCAGAGAAAATGGTGTGGGGCTCAGTGTAAATATAAAATGAGTCATCTGCAGGCTTGAAACTGGGCAGCGATAATGACATTTTAGGTGCCGCCCAGGTCTCAGGAGCTTCTCCCGGCCCTTGTCTCCCAGTTTCAGGCTGCACCTTAAGGAGCAGCTGAGCAGGTAGGAAGGATCATGCCCCACCCCGCCCCCATGCTCCACCAAAAAGCAAGCCTAAGAGCTGGAAAAGGGTCTTTCCAAGGGTGGCTAGCTCAGCTTAGACTTTGAATGACACGCAGCGAGCATCCTGTAGGGGAGTGTTCTGAGAGTAAGTACTGAAAACAGTGAAGGTGTTTGTGGACAACACCCGTGGACTCGTGCGGCCCTTGATGAGGGTGTCCAGGTGATTAGTACATGGAGGGAGGGCACTGGACAGCCAGTGCTGGGATGTTTCATGCAGCACGGGCTGTGTAGGAGTGTGAGACTTGTTCTCTGGCTGTCTGTCCCGGGTCACCTAGGGGAGATGTCTAGTTGGCAGGTGAGCTCGGTCGGGGGAGAGGCTGGGCTGGATGCCCCTGTCTGCTCCGGGCAAGGTGTGAGGAGTGTCCACTGAGCAGAGTTGCCAGCCGGACCTGGCTTACCCTTCTGCCTCATTGTCCCCGCCCAGCCCACCATGGGTAGGTACTCTGAAAGCTGCTAATTGCCTGGGGGTGGGGCACCTTAGGCCTTTCCCTGGCCTTGTATGCCTGCGCCACATGCTGCTCTTGGAGGCCCCAGTGAAGACGTGTTGGAGCCAATGCCTCTCTCTGGACCAGCTCCCAGTACGCAGGACACGAATGTGGCCCCAGGACTGGCCTCTCCGCCATGCTCCATCTTCCACCCTGTCTCCACAGGTCCCTCACACTTAACTGTCCCTCTTGCCCTGGTGCTTTTCTGGGTGCTCAGAGGTTCAGATTCTTTGGGGATTGGGTCTCATAAGCTGGGTGGAGCCTTCAGGGTGCTCCCCAGTAGACTTTTAAGCCCCTTAACCAAGGGCTGGAGCTAGTCTGACATCTCCCTGGGCTCAATATGGCCCAAATTGGACTCACTACCGAGAGGGCTCCAACTTGTGCATCCCAACCAAGGATTAGGGCCCCCCCCCACCAAAAAGCAAGCATAAGAGCTGGAAAAGGGGCCAATGGCCCCTCCACCAAGACCCTGGCTCCCCATCCACACAGGTGACACCGCCCTTGACATCACGCCTGTTCCCAGCCAATCAGTCCTTCTGAGGCCCACCTTTTAAGTGTGTCCTGACAGTGTCAGTTGGTCCCCGCTCCTACTGTGTCTTCACTGGCTCAGGGAAACCACCAGTTAGCATGGAGGACCACCTCCACCCTGAACTCCCACAGGCTGCCGCCTTGCCCAGCCAACCCTCCTCCCCGCAGCAGCTGGAGAAGCCTCTGAAGGCTCCCCACTGCCCTCAGGGTAGAGCCAAACTGCTCCCTTGGGTCTGCAGCACCCTCCTCCACTGGTCTGGCCCCTCTCTAGCCTCGCGCCACCCCCACACATGGGCTCCAGGGATCTTCAACCCCGTCGGGCACCACATCCAGGACACGGCCTGGCATGACAAACACACATTATTTGGCACATATCAGGTAAACGAAGGAGCGAACAAGTGGACAGACAAGTGACGTAGCCTCAGCCACTCCCACCAGACACACATGGCTTCTAAGTTTCCTTCTGGTCCCAGGACGCCACGAAACAGCCGCTGGGTTAGCTGAGCACGAATTTTCCACACTCACCAGCCTTCTCTCTGCTTCCACCTGGAATGTTCCTGTACTCACACCCCATTCCTCTGCATAAGTGTGGAGGGGGGAGAAGGAAACAGTGGGCCCTGTCCCAAATCCAGCCTCAGCCCCCTGGGGTTCGCTCTCTCACTGACAGGAGGGAACTCCGCTCAGTCACACCCATTCTCTCCTTTCCTGTTCTCTCTCTTTCACCTTTTATTTTCCCTCATGTGCTCACAGGAGGGCTGGGGTGCCCCCCAACCCCACCGTGCTCTCGTGTTCCGGGTTATGTGTGAGCAGTGTCTGCTCCCTGGAAACTCGGCTCCCCTCCCTGGGTCTTCCTTTGCTCAGACCTGCACTGGGCCAATCTCTGTGTCTCCCCCAACTCCCTTTGCTGTAGGAGCCAGTGGGCCCCCACCTGGTACCAAGGGAGGAGCATCTCCCTGGGAGGCAGGGCAATCCCCTTTGTACTTTAATGGCTCAGGGTCCCAAGACCCTGGGATGCAGAGTGACCATGGAAAGTTCTGGAAGTCCAGTGTCTTTCCACAGGAAACAACTCCAGGGCCTTGATCACAGGGAATCACAGGGTCCAGGACAAATGTCCCTCTCCCTGGTGGCAATGGGGGGCGCCTGTGAAGTGACTGTAATGGAAATATAAATTGTCCTACTTCAAAGCAAGCACTTTAATATTTTGTAATGACCATTATAAACCTGTTCTCTGCTCACTGCTAATAAATACCTCAGCCCCGCACCACATTTCCTGGTATCTCTAAAGACACCGGGAGAAGGCAAGGGAGCCATAAAAGAAACATAAAAATACAGTTACAGACGAGCCTAAAACTCATTTCTTTGAAGCTTAATTGATGGGAAAAGCTTCTGGCCCCAGAGAACTTAAAGGTCCATCATGCAGATATTTGATTAAGCGTCCCCATATCACGGACCACACGAAACTGGAAATCATTATACAGTAATTGCAAATTCATTAATAAAATGATGATGTGGGTTTGCTCAGGACATAAAAAAGGAATAAAATAATTCACTCAGATAACTCAACAAAAATGTGTAGCTGCCCGAGAGACAGCTGGAAGCAAGGCTTATTCGGCCTCCGTCTTCCTAGTCCTCTTGAGATGGGGCTTTTCAAGAGCTTGGGGTAGCTGGGAGCACCGCCAGGCTCCGGCCCCATTGCCTGGTCCAGGGTGTGACCCTGAAGGTCCACTGAAGCTGCTGTCCAGGCCACCACCTGCCCACAGTATTCCTGTCAGAGCCAAGAAGACAGACTCAGGGCGCTAAGGCCAGGGCTCCCTGGACAGCTCTTCAGCATTTCTCTCTCCCAAACTACCTCAGGAGATAGTAAAAACCTGCACAGGAAGTCAATCACGCCTGCCTGAGCTACCTAAGGTCTAAGACAGGCCAGCACAGACAGAAAATGTTCAGCAGCTTCTAGCATTTCTCTTGCACATGGTCCCAGGACTCCCTGCCAAGCCTGTGTGTATATGCACGCATGTGCTTGCATATGGGTATGCACATGCGTGTGTGAGAGGGGAGGAGTAAGGGATGAGAGAGCTGTCATGGAGAAGGAAACTGTCTCTCAGGCAGGAAACTTCCTTTCATCCCTGTTCTTATCTGCAAGTGCAGCACACCCTTTACCAACGTTTGCACTAAATCCAAATCCCGTCACCTCTCTCCACCACCACCCAGGCCCTGCTCTATGCTTGTCCATTTTCCATCTGTCCTTCCAGACCCACCTTGAAGCATTCTTCCTCTTAGGAAACCATAGGTGTGAATCTTGGAGATGCCACTTACAAGCAGTGTGACCTCAGGTAATTCACTTAACCCCTCTGAATCTCATCCATGAGAGAAGAACAGCAAGAGCACTTAGCTTATTGACATATCAGAGGTTTCCAGTGCATTTTAGTTTACCTCCCACTCCTTGGGGCTTACAAACATGTGTGTACCTGCACTGGGTACAGAGAGTGCCTAGTACCTGCTCTCTCACTGTCTCCCAGGTGCCCAGGGCTTCCTGGGTCACCTCCCCAGGTCTGTGCCACCTCATATCTGGCCTGGCAGCTCAAAGAGCATTCTCGCAGAGGGGGGCCCACAGGCGTCCCAGGGATTGACAGGGCAGTGGGACCACACGTGGCCAGGAGGAGAGCTAGAAGGACTGCCCAACCAGAAGATGGGTCTGGAGTCAGGGGCAGCACTGTCTCAAGCTCAGGGAACGGCAGGCCTGGGACCAGCAGGGTAAAAGGGGCTGGATGCTCAGGTGGCCAGAGAGAGCAGGAGAAGGCAGCGGTGTAAGGAGGGGTCCATAGGTCAGAGACGGGCAGAAGCGGCTCAGAACCAGAAAAAATAAAACCACACCTTCACTCAGGCAAAGCACAGTGGCAAGAAAAGTAAGGACATCTCATGTAATTTATCCCTGGATGAGCAGTATCGCCGCCTTTCACTTACATACCTCAGTGAGGCATCAAGCTGTCGACTCGCTCATTTGCTATAGTTTTACCTCAAATGCCCAGGGAAGGAAAAATGTGTGGAGTCAGCTTCAGCCTGTTGGTTGCGACAGGGGCTACCAGCCTTGGTGCCCAGGAGCACAGGACAGCTGAGAAGAGCTGCCCTCCAGTCTTTATGGAGGCCTTGCTGTGGATGCCTGGCTCCTGCAGGTAAGATGGGGGGAGGAACAGGCTTCTGCACTTCCAGGATATATGAGCACAGGCATGAGTGGGCACGTGTGCATGCATGCACGCACACACACTCACACACAGAAAACATGAGGATGGCAGTGCTAGAGAATGCCTGTGCCACAGGGCTGGCGGAGGTGGAGGGAGCGAAAAGGCGGGATGTTTTCCTGCAGCCTCCACAGCCCGAGCCATCAGTACAGATGGGGCAGACAGCAGGGCCACTCAGGGCCAGACGCGGGGGCAGGTGATGGAGCTCCAGGACTCCCAGACCTGCCAGTTCATGGATGTCTCCCTGAGCAGTTCGCTGGAAACTGAAGCATGTATGTCTGACTGCAGCCGCCACTGAACAGAAAGTGTCCCTGGGGAGCTCATGCGCTGGGCCTGGATTTGCTGGCAGTTGGGGTGTTTCCCCCTTGCCAGACAGGCGAACCTAGTCTATCCTCTCACCCTGTGCTCTGTCGGCAACTTCAGTGGAAACATTACAAAGAGGGCAAGGCACTGGGCAAACACCTGTTACATGCAAATAATGAAATAGAAGTTACCTTTCATTGGGGTTATGAGAAAATTCAAAAGAAAGAAAAAGTAGGGCCTCCCCTGGTGGCGCAGTGGTTAAGCGCTGGGCTACGAAGCTGCCCGCAGCCTCTTCAGTGCCAGTTTGATCCCCGGCCACAGGGCGAGGGTCCCACATGACGCACAGACCTCTCCTGCTGCCCGCTGCTCCCCTCAGCAGTGTGTTTCGTCAGTCTGCCTGTTCTGTGGCCTGCTCTGGCTCTGGTGAATTCTCTCACCCTCCCGCGCTTCTGACTGCACCCAGTGCTTGTATAAATAAATAAATAAATCTTTAAAAAAAAAAAAGAAAGAAAAAGTAATGAGCAATTCTGGAGCCTCTGACAAGGCCACCTCTGCTCCTACACATCCCCTTTGTCATTTGTCTTCCCACCGCATGCTTTGTGTGTTGGCCATCACAGCAGGTGGGGCACCCAGAGTTTGCCTTGCCAGCCATTTCCAGGACACTTGTTTCTGGCTGCTTGTGGATCCGTTCACGGTCCAGGAGCCACTTCCCACCCTACCTGAAAACCCCAGAGCCTGTCATTGTCCCATTGACTGTGGGAGTCCGGGGGTCTTTTCTTTCCTCTGTGGATTAACAGCCCAGGCAGCACCCCTGCCAACCCATCAAGATGAAAGATGGCCCATCTGGGTTATTATTATGCATTATAATGAGGGCTCAGGTCACCCATCCTGGAAAAATCCACTTTATTCAGTTACTAAGAAGTAAAGCAGTGCATATATTTCATTAGCAACTCTGGAAAGAGTGGAAGTTTCTGGGCCTATCCTCTGAGTCCTTTGCAAGGAGTGCACAGAGGTAGGGCCGGCTCTGCTGTGGAATCCCTCCCCCCACCCCCACCTGGTACAGCAGCTTTGCCAACGAGCTGTGCCCTCCTTCCAAACCCTGGGTTGTGACCACCTCAGACCTTCTAAAGCCACACATGTCAAAAATAAACCTTTTGGTCAAATTGCTATCGCATTTGAAGGAGGACTCCAACCCAACAGTTGAAACAAAGTTTCTATAGCTGGGACCATGGTTTGGTGACATTTGTTCTGTTGTGTTTAAGGCTGTAAGCGGCATTTTTATTAAGGGCGCAGCTCCCGTTCGCTCGGATTCTATTCACTCTACAAGACCTAATTCTGCGTTGTCAGTCTGAGTCCAATGCCACTTGAATTCAATTGCTAGACTGTGAATTTCCTCAAGCATCTCCTATTTAGTCAAAGCCAAAATCTCAGTGGGTGGTAATAAATATCAAAGTACAGGATTGTTGAGGAAAGCGAAGTAAAAAACCCAAGTCAAATAAGATTATCGATCAGCACTGAACTGCCTTCATCATCTCTATGCTAATTCCAGATATATACACACATATTGGCATTTTCATTACATAAATGCATGGACACTTTCAGCTGAGGAAATATATCGAGCAATTTAAAACTGAAATCTTTGGAGAACAGCAAATAAATGGTAAAAGGCGTGGGACAGAGAATGAGTGGATTATTACAGGCATGAGATAGTCTGTAGAAACTCCTCGGATATTTAACCTGGCACCACCTTTTAAAGTTTTGAAAGAAAAGCACGCACACCATAAACACCCCCCCCCTAAAAAAAAACAAAACTTTCCATAATACATGAAAACCAGTTAACCAGTTAGGGAATCTTTCTTGTCCCTTCACTGTGGGAGAAAGCTAATCCCTGATCCTTCCCTCTTACTTATGACTTAAATGATCTATAACATCAATTTTTAGCTTATTACATCTGTAACTACTGGTAATAAGTGTAAGTTTTTATTCATTGACTCTAAAAGTGAAATGATAACGGGCATTCCCAACAGACAGGTGATGTACTCGGCGCCCTCAGCTGCGGTACAGGAGCTCGCCTTATGCTTTCCAGGCAAATAGTTCTTCATCGTCCTCCCTGTACTCAAAGTTGTGACACACTGACTTCCCCCACTACCTCAAAGTAGAGGGTTTTTACTGTGTAAGATTTGGTAGGTTATATTTTAGGTCTAGGAATACTATTTCCATTAATGTTGATGAAAAAAATTTTGAGAGTTGCCAGGTCTCCAAAATAACCTGCTAAGTCATACCAAATAACACATAAAACTAACACAACACTCAGACTACTAAAAATGGAGCTACCATATGACTCAGCAATTCCACTCCTAGGGATCTACCCAAAGAACACAAAAACATGGATTCAAAAGAACACCTGCGCCCCTATGTTTATTGCAGCACTATTTACAATAGGTAAAACCTGGAAACAACCCAAGTGCCCAAAAATAGATGACGGGATCAAGAAGATGTGGTATTTATACACAATAGAATACTATTCAGCAATCAAAAAAGATAAACTCATGCCATTTGCAGCAACATGGATGGTGCTAGAAGGAATTACGCTCAGTGAAATAAGTCAGGAAAAAAAAAAGGAAAATTATCGGATGGTTTCACTTATAGCAGGAATATAGGGGAACCAAATAAGACATCAGTGTAAAAAAATAACAGTACAAAATTCAACAAAACAAAACCAGACAATTATAAATCAGAGACATCCTGCAGGGGAGGAGGAGGGAGAGGGATCAGAGGGAGGGAGGAAGGAGCACAGGGGCCTGAGGTGATGGTGCACGGGTGCCTTGGGGAAGGAGATTCTATGGGGGCTACATCTGGGGCGGTGGGGAAGCAAACATTGTTTAAAAATGAACAATGATGTAAAAAAAAAAAAACTAACACAACACTTAGGTCTGGTGAAAGCAGGAATGACGTGGTCAGGACACAGCCTATACAATGAGCTCCCGGTGAAGGAGCCTGGTGGCCTCTCACTGCTGGGCTGCTGTCTCTAGACCGGTTGCCAGAAAACAAAGCCTGCGTTCTGTCCCTTTTCACCGCTTGTCATAAAAAAGAAAAGAACTAGCAATGTAGGTCTTTCTTGAAAATGAAGTGGTGGAAAGCAAACTTTTGAAAAGCAGGGGGGACCCGTATCTCCCAGGACTCACAGCTGCGCCCCCTGCCCCTCTAGGATTTTGATCCATGGCACACCTGGGTTGTTTCTGCTGTTTTTACACCAGCTCTTTTTAGATTCTGGTTGCTCACCATTTTTTAATTAGAAAAAAGGTAATTTCCAGTGCCCTGAACATATCTTTGTTTGGTTTCAGATTCTAGGTCCAAATTTGTTTTCCCTCAGAAATTGGAGGGCACTTGCTTCACAGTCTTCCAGTGATGCTAACGCCAAGAATCTGGTAACAATGACTCTTGATTCTTTGGTGATGACATAGCTTTTCTCTCTGAAAGGTTTTAGCCTTTTCTTTGTATCCCTGATGCACTAAAATGTCAAAAGCATAAGCAGCGGTGGATATTTTTTATTCCCCCTCATCTGCCCCCCCCAACACCCCCATCATCTGTCCCCACCCCAGCATCCTGCCCTCATACTCCATAGTCCACTCTTTTTCATGAATGTATGGAATGCAATATCACCTGTTCTGAGAAGATGCAAGATGGAATGAATCAACTGCAGCTAGAGATAGCGATGAATTTTACAAATAGCTTTCTAGAAGCCCTCATTCAAGTTCACAAATCAGACCCATAACAACTCCAATTCTACATGCCCACAGATGAAGGAGTCCAGCTTCTCATTCCAGGCAAGACCATTCATCTTGGGCTAATCTTGTCCCTGCTGTGTGAAGGCACAGGCTGGCCCTGCATTTCCCAAATTGCCTCAGACTGTTGGGGAGGGAGACCCTTCCTTGCCATGTCCACTCTGACAGAGCCCCAGAGACCCTGCAGGAATTGCCTTGGGTCATCACAGCCGGGAAGGACCCAAAAGAGCAGCACATTCAACCTGTCACTCAAAAGACAAGGAAACCAAGCCCAGTCCTGCCCAAAGCCATAGTCAGGTGAGGGAGATAGTATCTCAAAATGATAGCTGGCAGGTTTTTATTTCCAGTAAATTATTGTTTCCTCCTAAGTTCTTCCACCATTAAAAACAGGCTGAGGCTGTGTGTTACAGTCTGGGGGAGGGGTATGGCGCACAGAACACCTATGTGTCAACGTTGGGCTCTCAAAACTCATAGCACAGACAGTTTTCGGGAAGCTAAGGCTTTTAATTTGCAGGAGACAGCCTTTTTGAAAAATAATTTATTTCTAATGCTCTAAAATCTTGACTTTTAATGACAAGAAATAAAGCTCTGGAGTCCATAAAGTTTAGAGTACAAGGCGTGGAGTTGGGGAGGGTGCAGGGGATGAGACGCTTGTTTTTCCTCCCGATTGAAGATGAAGTCACTTAGTGGGAGAGGAGCGGAGGTGAGAACAGTAAAGGTGATCCTGGGTCTGCCTTCCAGAAGGGTCCTTTTGGCTCCTTTCTTGGCCATGATCAAAAGCATCAGTTGGGGGCCAAAAAGAGAGGAGACCTGTGCTATGGGAGGGGGCTCGGGCTGCTGGAGCAGAGGTGCAGCCAGGTGTGGGAGCTGCAGGCAGGTAGGGTGTGGGTGGGAGTGGGGCCTCGCAGTGGCGTGCTGCCGCCTTGCTTCCCAGGACATTTGTGTCCAATGGGTCAGAACTGATCCACAATCTCCCTCCCCATTGCAGGGACTGTAGCTACTTGTTTGTGCCTCTGGGTCCTCATCTGAAAAATGGGATCACAACCAAGCTTCCCCCCTGGGCAGTGGTGCGGAGGAGGTCGGACACTGCACAGAAAGTCCTCAGCATGGAGTCTGTCACAGAGAAGCTGCCTGGACAATGCGGGTCCTGTTAGCATCCCTAACAATACACTGGCTTGGAAACAAACTCACTAAAATGAGCAGAACCGGTGAACTGCATGTAGGCGAACGAAAACATCCAAGTAAGTCATAATCTTCTCAGTAACTGCCAGTTACAGCCAGGACATGTGGGCTGGTTGGGTCCGTGTAGTGATTGAGGGAAATCGCACTGTAGTTCTCTCAAGTCCACAGCCCCTCAAAATGCAACACTCCTCTTTGCAGGGGAAGTCTGGGGTGCAGACCCCTGTCTCTGTGTGAGACTCGCAAACCTAGAGAGAGCAGTCGGTGGGCCTGAGGGGGCGAAGCTCTTCTAACTGTTAGACAATTGGCATCTCTCCCTCTGTCTCAACAGGGCTGTGGTCACAGCATCTGGCCCTGCGGTCACCACCAGGTGTGAATTCGTTTTGCTTCCCCAGTGAGACCCATAAACTCCTTGTGCTCAGAGACTGGATTCAAGAGGGAGCCCCTGAGGGAGGCCAGCAAAGGGCTGGGTGCTGGGCAGCTAATCAATAAGACCACCTAAGGATGTTGGCATCATTAAGTGGGCACAGCACCAACCCTTTCGCCAGTGGCCTTGTGACAGTCTTGTGATCCACAAGCCACAGCTGTGCCCACACACATCTCATGTCCCCTACATCAAAACCACAGTCCCAGGGGCACTGTTTTTCCAGCAAATGGTGAACAGACTGACGGCAGCGGGAGACGGTGGTGACGTGTGTGAGCTCAGGTGTGGAATGTCACTGCCCCGCTGGCAGGGCCTCCTGCCCGCCGCTGCTTGCTGGCTCCCGTCATGCCATCACGGGCTCTGTCCACTGCTAATTGAATTGAGGAAGCCCATCGCCAGCAGCTGTCCCCGCTGTGGCGTGGACTTGGCTGTCCAAAGCAGCTGTTGGAGAACAGTCTGCAAATGAGAAGCTGGGGCGTCCTGACGGGCTGCCATTATAAACGACAGGGTTGTGGGGAGCAACAGTCTGCGCAAGACGTGTCTCCAGAACGGCTGAGGGAGCAGCGTTCTAGATGCCTGAACATTCTAGTTAACTGATAGTCCCAGATGGCTCATCAAGTTTTGAAGAGAAAACAAGTAACAGCGGTTAGTATGGAACTGAATCGTGTATGATGGAATCTTCCTTTGGGCCCAAGAGGCACACCAAGCTCTAGAGGGATCAGGACTAATACTAACATGCTGCCAAATTTAGTTGTAAGAGAGGATCGGAAGTAAATCCTCCAGCTATTTAGGATTTAATGGCCAAGAAGATGTTACTCTTCCTTTATTTCTGACCCGGGATTTCCTTCCATGCACTGGTCAGAGCTTCCCTTTGCCCCCGAGGCCCTGACACAGAACACCCTGGCCTTACCCTGGTCAGTGGGAGGAAGCACTGGACTTGAGACTCAGCGAGGGGCAGAGGAGGGGATCTTGGGCATCCCCAATACGAGTGGCATATTATCTTTTAAGAGGAAGAATCTTAAGGCCTTTCTCCAGGAGTGGGGGCCTGAGACCGCAGCGGCCTTTGGGGTCATGGGGGCCAATTATGAGTTGGGATCCAAATCTTCTCTGCCACCAAGAGCTACGGGGGCCCTGTTGTAAGAAGTCCCCATAATTATAGAGATTCTGGCAAAGCAGTGGGTAAGGGAGGGCTATTTACGATGCAGAGGAATTGTTATTGACAAAGATTCAATCACAACCACACACTATGTGCCTACTGTGTGCCAGGCTGCGGCACAGCAGGGTCATCACCAGCCACAGCCCCTCTGGACCCCTTGGGCAGACCCAGGTGGGCACTGAACCTAGGACCTAGGAGGCAGCACCTGCAGGGTGGACTTTTGATTTGAGAGGGAAGAGTCTTGGCAGCCAAGGTGAGGCCCCTGAGCTGAGGTGTCTCCCAGGGGAGAGTTCAGGTCAGAGAGGACATGTCTCAGCTTCTCAGGAGATTCCTCAACCTGTCCCAGGTGGGAAGGGGCACCGGTGAGGCTGATGGGGGACCTGTTGATGCTAATGGCAGCAACCAGAAACCACCTGTGAGTAGCGACTTCAGGGGACCCCAGGAGACTAGAAACTTCAAGGGAAAATGGGGCATCCACAGGCCTGCCTCGCAGGGATCCTCTGGCTCACACAGTCGTTTTGGAGAGAACCCCAAAAGCTTTCTCTGGGACTTTGCTGAGGCTGCGGGGTATACACAAGAGACCCTGGGGGCCATGCCACATAGCCCCTTGCCTGTCACGGCAATCCTGAAGTGCATTCACTCACAGCTGAGCTCTTTAATCTTCAAGGCGCACTTAATCCCCTTTCAATTTTAGGTCACTTTTATAGTCCAAGAGCGGGGTGCAGGGCTCAGCTAAAGTGGCATTAACTCTGCAGTCTTAGAAGCTATCAGGCACAGGTGAGAAGAGGGAGGGATGGGGCACAGGGGCCGGGCAGGGACAGGGGTGTCGCTGGTCAGCATGGCCAGATCAGCTCGCTGGGAGTGGCGGAGGGAAGAAAGGGAGCTTGAGACCAGCATTATTAGCCTCAGGGCAGGGCTAGTTTGTGCCTTCCCATGCCCTGCCCTCCCCTGGGACAGCTCCCTCCTTGGTGTCTGTCTCCTCCAGACAGGCCCCTCCCTCTGGCTGGATGCCCAGTGCCAGGTCCAGGATATGCAGAAATCATACAAATTCCAAGAGGGTAAGTGCAGAAGGCACAGTTGGGAGCCAGGGAACCATTTCTATAATAGCTGTGTTGGCCTTTTACTAGCTATTTTATAGAACACAGTTTAGAAGGTGCTGATTTCAGCTAAGGCATCAAGTTCTGACGTCATCCCTTGTTAAGCAAAAATGGATTCTTCTAGGAGCTTGCCTTCCCCCAGTCACCTAACCCTAAGAGCTGCCACCTTCCCGCAACTACAGAGCCTTCTCACGGACCTCAGACACCCCACTTCTTTTGGAGGGCTTCTTGCCTGGTTCATTTCTGCACTTTGGCCTCCTTGGGTCTCACGGTCTAGCCTCCCCTCCTTTCTCAGGATGTGGCAGGTGACTTGGGCACTGAGACACCCACACTGAGGACCCAAGAGAAAAAACGTGTTGGGACCACAGAGCATCCCAGGCTTTCCAGAGGCTTCTCCCACCTCCATCTCCCAGGCTGCTTCCTGCTGTGGGCAGGGGCACAAAGTCGTGGCTCAGGGTGGCCAGGCGGTTCTGCCTGCACAGAGCGCCCACCATGCCAGCCAGTTGTGGGATGGGCTCAGCTTGACAAAGTATCCAGAGCCCTGTTCACCTGCCAGGCCGCAAGCCCCTCCCCGTCCCAAACCTCCCCCCTGCTCTCTCTCTGCCTGTCCTCACTCAGGTGACCTGGCTGCCTGCAGTAGTGTCCTGTGGCTGTTCCGACAGATAGCCATGGAATTAGTTAAAACAATGTAAATTTATAACCTTACAGTTCTGGAGGTCCGAATCCAACCTGGGTCTTACTGGGCTAACAGGAGGTGTTGGCATGAATGTCTCCCTCTCCCTTACGAGGATGCCTGGGCTTACACCAAACCCACCTGGATGGTCTCCCCAGCTTAACCACATCTGCAAAGTTTCCTTTGCCAGGTAAGGGAGCAGGTTCACAGGTTTTGGGGACTAGGATGTACATCATTCTGGCTGCTATCCTGCCCATTCTAGCCCATCAACTCCAACATTAACCAGCAAAGACGAATTAGTGGAATTACGGCACAAGTCACTCTCCCCACAATCAAACAGCAGGGGCTGGATTCTGACAGCAAAGGGGCCCCTATAATAAAGGGGCCAGTGGGGAGATGAGGAGGGACCCCTACTTCCCTGAGGCTGTGCCCAGGGACTCTGAATTCATCAGGCAAACGTGCCTGTCCAGCTTTTCTCCTGTCTTCCTTTTTTGGAGTTTGCTCTGCCCTGGCTACTTTTCCGAGGTCAGGTCTGCAGCAGGGTGATGGGTCTGCAAATGTTTTCAAGGCCTTTTTCAGATGAAAGAATCTTCCTTGGATGATTGTTTTTAATGAAGTGCTTTTCCTGATTATAAAATGACATACTCCCTGAAGAAAGGTTGAGATGTAAAGAAAAGTGCCAAAAAGAAAGTAAGTCTCCTGTTATCCCAACATTCAGAGTGAGGGGCTGGCGGCTGCATAACATGCATGGGTCTTCTTCGGAGGGTTTCCTCTATACACGTGGTTCTGTGACCTTTTCGCTCTTCATGTGTTATCTACATTTCTCTGGGTCCCTGGCTTCTCTTCTAGCTAGGATGCGTCTGTAACCACAAGGGAGCCGTCCTCTCCTCTGCCAGGGGTGACTTGGCTTCTGGTGGCTGATCTGTAAGCCTGTCTCTCGAACATCAGCAATGCTGTCACCTAAGACTGTGATGGTTTTTGTGGATTGCCCAGCCCCCCTTGTTCTCATGATATTGTCTTGGCACCCAGATTTCCTGCTGGTCAAGCAAAAACCAAGTAGAGTCAGGCAGGGGGCCTCTCACCAGGACAAAAGTCTCGATATTCTGGGGTCAGTTGGCATAGTAGTTATACAGGTGTGAGGCTTTTAGCCACTTATTAACAGTAATATCAGTGTTTGGATTTAGAGTGCATTTTAATTCTTGAAAGCCCTCCCCTTTGGCCCCCTGCCGTGCCCTCCCTTCTACTTTTTACAGCATTTCCTTTTCTGTTCTTAAGCTCAATTAGAACTCTTACCTGGGACTCTTTCCTTCTCTGCCCCTCTGCAGCCTGAGGCTTCAACTCCCTCGAGGGAGCATTCCAGAAAAACTAGAGGGGACAGGACAAGCAAAGAAGGAACTGGCCCTGAGCTCGGTGCTGCTGGGTCTTATCTCCAAAGTGGCCCCAGCCACTTTCCAAGCCAGCAGGTGGCTGCAGCAAGCCCACGTTTCCTACAGTGCAGCCTGGGAACACCAGGCGCTGGGTAGAGGGGTGCTCATGATGGCCCCCCCACCAAATCTAGGGGTATGGGTGAAACCCTCCCCTCCTCTTCATCCCCAATCACTTACTAACATCATATCATACAAATACAATCTTCTCTTATTCTTTCTTTTCCCCCCTCAAAATAGGAAGGCAAGCCTCGGGTGAATTCTCCCTCCAAGCACCTAGCTGTTCCCTGACCTTTTAAAACCTGTTTTATGGTGAAAAAGGAAAAAAAAAAACAAAACATTGTTTAATTCATTGCTGGCTCCAAGATCTGACCTTAACGCATGGAAATGGGTTTTGGTCCAATGATTATCTTGTAGAATCCAAGCCTGAACACACTCTCTAAAGTTAAAAAATGTAAACATTACTATTAGTGTCTCTTAGAGTTTGTTTCTCAGGCAATCAAAAGTTTTTGTAATAAACGGGCCATCATTCTTTGTGAACAATCTTTCAATTCTCAGTCTGCAAAAGGAGAGGAGATGTGGCAATAACATCCCAAGAGAGTTCGTATCGATGTGGTTATGGCTGGAGGGAAATAAGAGATGACACACTTAAAACATAAGCTTGTCTTTACATGATCCAATTACACTCGGGAAAAATAAAAATAAGCTCAAAGCAGAGGACCTGTTTTCAAAATCCACCTTAATTTCAGATGGTGAAGAGCAGCAATGCATTTACCCTTCAAAAATAATAAATAAAGTTCTAGAGTCATTGAAAACACTCATCACCTCTTCTGAGACGTCAAGTCCCATTTTCTGTCATGTTTCCCAATTACGGCGGTGAGTGAAGCTCCCCAGCGCGGGGGCTTAATTGCCAACCCAGCTTTGCGTTTGCTTTTCTGAAAGCCAAGTTTAGGGAATTAAATCCTTGAGAATAAAACTGCTCAATCACAATAACACAATTGTGTATTAACTTTTCTCTCTCCTTGGAGCTGATAAACCTCACCATTCTTCTCTGAGCAAGAAACCAATTTTAGAAATGAGTTAAATGACCCAGAGTATGAAGAACATCAGATTAACTTTTCCTGGACCCTTGCAGCTGAGAATGAATCTGAAACATGACCCCTGACCTCTTCTTGCTCTAATAAATTTTCAAGAGGAGTTCACATTCTGAGCCCACAGTGTTGGCTTCTTTCCAGAGTTTTTTTTTAACAACTAGGTGGAAATCATGCTGGGCACGAAAGTCTCTTAGCTCCCACCCTTTCTATGTCATCTTCAAATTTCACTGTTGATGACAGTAATTCTTTATGTTTACTTAACTCTAATTGAGAAGCACCCTCTTTCCGGTCATCTGCTGTTCCTTCTACAATAGCGGCCGACATTCTCAGGGGTCGTGCTCCTGCTCAAGTCACATTCCTTCCCCGCATTCCAGATGTTGGTTCCTGTGTCCAGGAGGCTCATTTCACTGTTTATTACCTGAAGACCTAAGTGACTCCCAGGAACATCAGACCTATGTCTGGCCAAACTCACAGGTTTCTTTTGTGGGAGTTCCTGCACTTGCTCTTAAATATCTTCTTTCACCCCCAAATGTCCCGTGTTCCTGAGGCCTGGGCTGTGGGAGCTAGGCAGCTATGAGGCACTTTGAGGGGGTCATCCTATTGTTAGTGGGAAAGGATGTCCTGAACAAACTCCATACGGGCTTTGTGGGTGCCACCCCCACTCCATCAAGACACGGGGAACTACAAATCCCATGATCCCCTAAGGGAGGTTGTGAGGACCTAAGGGTGGAGTTAAGCAGCCATTTTCTCTGTTTGGGTATTTAACTGGCCATGTTAGTGGGGGTAGCTCTCTTGGCTCATGCTCTTGGCTAGGTAGGTTTGGTCTCGGTGGGTCATTTGGGATTCCAGGTTGGCAGAACAGGTAGGACCCATTTAAGAATTTATCTCCCTCTTTTGTTCCCTGAGTTGTACATTTCCTCATTTCCCCTTCCCTTGCAAATAAACCTTTTGTTTATTTGTGTGTTCCTGCAGTTTAAGTCCCCTTTAAGCGTGCAGGTGAGGACCCACAGTCAGGCAACCTGTTTTATATTGGGGTTGCCCTGTAACACTATATGCCTTCTTGTTGAGTTTCTTCCTCTGAAAATGGTTCTAAGTGGGCAGACCTGGCTGCTCGTGTTTTTTTCTGGAAATGACTGCAGCAGTTTTGGCTGTGTTAATGACTGGGGACTGGGGCTGGGCAGGTATGGGAGGGTACTGTCAATACTGAATGGGCAAGCACGAGGGAGCCTGGCCAGCATTCTGCCCCATGCAGGATGATCTTCCAGTCTATGAATTCTCATAGGTCTTATTATACAAAGTCTCTGGATATTTTTAATTCTTTGCAAGCAGAGTTTGACTCTGATTATATGTCATGCAAAGTATCTTGTGTGTGGTTTTAATGTATTTGGGGTTTTCCTGGGATAGGAACTAGGAGGATCAGGGAAGGAGGAAAATATATCACTTTGTTCAGAAATTCATCAAAAGTTGTTCCCTCTGACAACGCTGCCTTTGGCTGCACTGTTGGTGCCTCCCGAGCAGCTGCCTCTGTGGAGGCTGCTTCTTGCCAACACCTGGTTACCTCATCGTGAATTCTGGTGCCCTCCAGCCTGTGTGCACACATACTGACATATGGATCTCACCACAAATTATTTTCTTTGAATTTATCACTTGTATTTCAACTATGGCACCCTGCTTTGAAATTATATGTGTAAATAGAGGATAATTCCTGTAATTTTAATTTTGGGGTAATAAAGGGAGGGCATTACAAAATACCTCCTAGAGAAAGTGATTGCTGAATCCCGAAGAGTTGAAAACCTATGCTTGATGATTTGGCCAGGGTACCCAGTCACCTATCCGGAAAGAGGGCAGAGGAAGCTTTGTTCTTCCGTTTATTCTTACTCACAGAGCACATGTTATCTAAGTGCCTTCTAGTGGGCCCCAGGGGGTCTCTGACCCATGGTCAGGGTGCCTCTGTCAGGGCCAGGGCTACAGGGTGCTTGTGCGTAAGGGAAGCACAGCTCTGCCCCCTTGAAACTGGACATGGCACAAAAGAGTGGGGCTGGGCACAGGAGGTGGCCCAGGCTGGCAGTTGCTTGGTCCCTCCTATAGTCTCCAACCTGGACACCTCTGATTGCCTCCTCTTTCTCTTTCTCAGCAGTTATTTCTTAAGCCAATTACTTTATATTTTAAAATCATTATCCCCTACTTTTATTTTAACTTCTCTAATTTCTATGCTTTTAACCTATCTCTTTGTTAAATACATAATTTTGACATTCATTCTCTTTTTTATTCCTCTTTTTTCTATTTTAATCTCATTTAGTATCTGGAATTTACATTTTATTTCTCTAATTCCTTTCCTCCCATCTCCTATAGCTGTCAGATTTTTTAAGTTTTTATTTTATATCTCACCTGTTTTATTGATTCTCCTCCCTTCTAACCTAGTCCTGTTTCACTTGCATTTTGAGAGGATTCTGCACTATCAACCTTGTGAAATAAAAATTACTGTTTTATCTTTATTTCTTTCCAAATAATTGGGAAGTTGCTGAGAAAAAACCCAGGTAAGCATGGGACCCCCTGGCTGAGGACTTGGTGGGGGCACAGTGATCAGTACCGGGGGGGGGGGCAGTGATCAGTACTATAGCAGGAAGTCTCCCAAGCTTCTGCATGGGCCAGGGGATAGAATAGGGGTGTCCTGGATGCCCCCAACCCCCCAGCTGCAGCCTTGCTTCTCCTTTAGGGCAGATGAGGCAGTGGGTCAAGCACTGCAGGCCCCCTCAATTCTTGCTTCCCCTAATAACCCCAGGAACCTGACTCAGATGATTTCTTTCTTTCATTTGCCCCTAAGCATGCCTTCGCTGTGGCTGAACACCCCCAACACCCCCACTATAGCCTGTGGGAAACTGGCAACTAAAATTATATTTGATATGTTAACTATATTAGCTGCCTCTTCATTTCACCTCCCGTACTCTTTCTTTTAGCATCATGGAGACAGCCAAGCAAGGCTGTTCCTGGAGCTCGGGCCAGGGTCCTTGGCATTATAGCTGGTGACACTTGGGCTGAGGGGTGGAGAGCAGCTAAGAGCTGTAAACTGAAGGCACCAGCTCCCCAACAGGTCTGAGGCAGGTGCAATTTCACAGATCCAGGGCCGCCTCTGACGAGTGCCGCCCACACCCCGCTCCATCCCTGCCCCTCCATCGGTGTCCACAGCTTTACACAGTGTTCTTGCCACCAAGACCACCTCACACTGTGCTAACGATGGTTTTCTCCAGGCTGGATTAATTCACAGACAGTGGTACACAGGGCACTAAATTAACACTTGTCACTTGGCAATAACTCACCAGCCTTTCTGCTGATATTAGCCCACCTCTGGGTCCTGAAATGTGCTGCTGGGAACAGATCTTTAAATAACCCCTCCCTGCTGGACAGGGTAGCCTGGCTAGGGCAGGGTGTTCAAGTACAAGGGCATGTACACACATACACACACACACTCTCTCTCTCTCTTTCTCTCCAGCAACAGCAGGTAGACTGAGAGCTCACAAATATGGACACGAGGAAGATGGTTCCATTATTGCCCTGGGGGACATACGCAAAGCACCTCTGGAGCCACGCTAGCTCTGTCTCTGAGAGTCCGAGTCCCTGACAGCTTGGGCCTCCAAAGCCAGTCCTGTGGGAAGGGTGGGCCAGGCAGCGGGTCACTCGTGAAGTCGGTGATCTCACGGTCTATGACCCCAGGGGTCAGTAGGCAGGGGATGGCCTAGGGGCCAGGAGTGTCCAGCTTCTCTTGAACCCCAATTTAAGTCCTGGAACGCAGACTCCATTCTGCTCCCCCCACCCCGCAGGAATCATTCCTCCCCACACATTAGCAAACAGGGTCTGGGAAATTGTGCAGTTATGAGGCAGGCGCCTAAATGAATCCTGAAGGAGATGGTACATTTTTTTAGCCACTTAATTGAATCTGTGGCAGTAAATCTTTTAGTCTTCTCTTAGCATTTAGAATTTCAATTTACTCCATGGATTTTTGTGCTCTACCCCCAGTGAAAATGAGCATTTGTGCCGAAAAGCTTTTAATCAACCGTTCTCAAAATGTCAGTCCCCCTTATCTCGAAAGCCCACTGAAATCTTTGTGCCTGTGGTTTAAAAAAATATATTCCGTGTATCCTGTTTCTCCCTTTCAGTTTCTAGCATCCTCTATCGTGGTTTAATCAGAGTCATTTTTGATGTTCATCCCTCTCTTAATCTTCTTAGATTCCTTTTTAAGGTGAGCTTTCCACTTCAATCCGGCTTCGCTGATCTATTAAGATTCTCTGCGGTCGCTGCCTCAGAGATGAAGATACGCTTCTGTGGAAGCCCTCTATTCTAGCACACAGAAGGTTAATTGCCCAGTCTTTAATTAAATCAGTCGTTTTTCTTTAACGTTGTTTGTGGGACTCCATAATAAAGTAAGCCATAAACTTGTCTTCTTTTTATGAGGAGTTTGAGTCTTGAGTTCTCGCTCACACTCCTGTTCCAAAGGCTGATCATGGTAAAAGCTAATTCCTAAAAATACCCTTAAGGGGAAAAAAATGGAATCTTTAGGGATTTTAATGGCAAGTGTTTTATTAACCCACTGTTTAGGGAAAGGTGCTTCGTTTCCAAAATGACTTTTGTGGCAAAACGGAAAAGGCCTCCAGCTATACTTCTGGCCTTCGGAGGCCCCAAGACAGGGCCTCCATCCCCAGGCTATGCAGGGTACCAGGCTCTCCCTGGGCCTCCTGCCTCACCTGCCCACACTGCTGTCATTTGAGTAGCCACAGGGGTGGGACAGGGCAGCATGCCCCCCTCTCCCAAATGCATGCCCCCCTCTCCCAAATGCTGATTTGCTAATCAGCAGTCCAGCCGCCCTGACCCCCTGCTAGGGGCAGCAGTGTTCTCCTATCGATTTCTCCCTGGCCCTCTGATTTCCGATGAGCCTAATCAGCTGTGCAGTCTTCAGTCCTTGCTCCTTGATTTGTCAGGAGAATGAGTTATCTGAGCAGACGCTCTCTGTGATTTGTAGGTTAGAGGACTCAGCTGTACTGCTGTGACCTTTTCAATATTCTGTTATTAGATGGGCTGGCCATTTCAACTTCCTCCTGAACAAAGTGTCTTCCACATGTGCTGAAGAGGAAGAATGGCTAGTTAATCAGAAAACCCAATGCTGAAAAGGTCGGACCAGGGCGGTGGGTATTAACATTCACCGTTTGCATTGACATCCGCAGCCTACAGAGCTTTTAACTCACAGGGCTGAGTGGGAACACACAGAGTGATGAGCTTTAGCCTTCAGGTCCTCTCCTCCCCTAACATAGGGATGACTCCCATTCTTGCCCATTCTTTATGGGCAACCGAGACTCTTCCAATGGTCTACAAGTCCCCATCTGCCAGGGCCTCCAGGCCCCTCCCCTGGTCCATTTCTTACCACCCTTCACTTTACTTTCTAGTCACCAGCCATGTCTCCTATGCTGTACATGCCAGACTCTTCCAGCCTCAGGGCCTTTGCACATGCTGAGCTTAGGTTTGGATCTCTCTTTCTCCAGGTTTCTGCATGGCTCCCTCTTGTTCAACAATCATCTCTCAACTCAAATATTATCTCCTCCCAGAGACCTTCTCAGGTACCCTAGCTATGAAACTTCCCATTGAAACATCACCCTAGTTAGGTTTTGTGTTTTTTTTTAGGGTGTTTATCATGTCTCCTACTTGGCTGTTTGTGTGCTTATTTTCTGTTGTACTCTACTCAAATGTAGGCAAGTACAATGTCATGGTTACCCAGGGCTTTGGTACAGTCACAAGTACACAGCAAATACTCAATGAATGCTTATTGACTACTGTGGAGAATTTTTGTGCCCCCCCCCAATTCCTATGCTGAAATCCTAACCCCCAATGTAGCGTTATTAGGAGGCAGGGCCTTTGGAGATAATTAGGTCCTAGGTTTGGAACTCTCATGAATGGGATTAGTGCCCTTTTGAGAAGAGACAGGAGGGCTCGCCTCCTCTCTGTTCTCTTCCATGTGAGGAGATAAGAAGATGGTCATCCACATGCCAGGAAGCGGGCTCTCACCAGACAGAGGACCTGCAGCACCCTGACCTTGGACTTCTCACGTCTAGACCTGTGAGAAGAAAGTGTTATTTAAACTACCTAATCTATGGTATTTTGTTACAGCAGCCTGAACCGAGGCAGAATGAAAGAAACAAGGCAGTTGATTAAAAAAAATCTATTTTCAGACTCCTCACTGGTTATTGGAAACTTCCTCCTGCCTGCCTCCTCTCGCCCCCTTCCTGCCCCCTCTGGAGAGGACCCACAGCACATCTCCTGTGACACGAGAAGCCAGGTGGAACCCAGCACCGAGAATTTAACTCCCTGCAGTTATTCATTCAAAGGAACAGCAGTGACTGCCCTAAAATAGAAGCTTCTCATAGAAGCGCAAGATCACATTGGAATTTATAGCAATGAAGCCATTTTCAAGATCTCACTCTTGAACTCAGGCCTCCTTAAAGTACTCAGCCTTGCTTGAAGAGGCTCCCCTTCCAAAAAAATCCCACAAGTTCCCTTTGCTCATTTTTGGTGCAGACTATTTTAATTTTGTGAATGATCCGCTCAAACCATGGATTTGTACTGGGACGTTGCGATCACACAGTATCAGGACAAGAGGGAGCCATTCCTCTGGTTGCAGGACCCCACTCTGAAGGTCAGTCCTGAGGGTGACTCTGCTCGCTCCTTTTGGGCAGACACAAATGGAGGGTGGTGGCCGCTCCCTCCTGGAAGGGCTCAGCTCAGGGCTGGGCCGCATGAGCAGACCTGACTGCCTTCCTGTTCACAGCGCGCGAGGAGTGGATGCCAGGATGCCCAGGACCATTTGCCCGGTGGTGAGCAAAGACACATCCCAGCCAGTACCCTGCTTCCCTAGGCCGGAGCTCCGTGCCCACAGCCTCCCAAATGGAGTGCGGCAGTTCCAACATGACCTGAAAATGTGTGGGGTTGGAAGAGTTGTCTCTGAAACCAGGAGGAGGGTTTTGGCCCAGAAAGAGTCCCTTCAGCCCTAATGTAAAAAAGAGATATTTGCCTGGCGAGCTTTATGCTTAGGACTTTTTTAGGAACCCAACCAAAGCCGCAGTGAAAGGCCTGGGTGGTTCTAATTCCATTCTGAGCAGATGCTGGGGCTTTACGGTCACCGTGTGACAGGTGCCATTTCTCTGGGGGCACTTTTGCTCCAGATTTCGGGCTGCAGCCGGCAGCACCATGTGAACAGCGGGCTCAGCCCTGTGCTCCCTCCTCAGTTCTCCCTCAGCTCGAGGATGAAAGATGCTAAATGTGAGGGAGCCGCATCCCTGCCACGGTGGGGTTTTCTGCAGTTGGCCACACCAGGAGACTGGAATCAAAGATCTGGCAAGTAGAAAAGAAAATTAAAGCTAATGGTTTTAAAGGACCTGCCAGCTATGATCCTTGAGAGAGAACAAATCAAACACAATTCCACAGGTGACATGGGATGGGCCTGAGTAGAAACCTGACACTATTTCACGTTCCATCTGGCTGGTTGACTGGAACTTTGGTCTCCATGCTCTGCTGTGGAGAAACCCAGTCTTACCCATCCCCCAGCAGGATGAAGATTCCAGAGCCTGAGACCTTGAAGGAGCCAGGAGACCATCTGGTTTAACCCCACACAGTGTAGGTGGAAACTGAAGTAAAGGATCACCCTTGCCTGAGGACAGTCTGGCCTTGGCCCCTAAGCTCGGGGAGGGGATCTCTAAGTCCTGGGAAGGTCCTGCATGACTAGTGTTTAGTTGGCCTGCGAACTTTGGGCCACATCAGCCTATGCTAATATACGACTTATGATGGTGACCCCGGGCTACATAGTTTTAGTTCAAGCTCCCAAATGGCCGGAGACTGTCAGGACCCAGCAGTGGGTTGGCCATGTGCATGTGACTGGACACCAGGCTCAGGTGAGTGTCCCTGGTGGGCCCTACTCCATGTGGGTTCTCACATTATGGCGGGGAGAAGCAAGCGCTGTGCACACAGCCGCTGTGGAAATCTCTGTTCTCTGTGCTTCTTCCCTCTGCTGACTCCAATCTGTATCCTTTTGCTGCAACAAGTCACATACTAGTCTAGTGGCTTTTATAAGTTCTGGGAGCCCTAAAATAAATAATCAAGTAGGAGGGTGCTCTTGGGACAGTTAACCTTGCAATGGCTATCACAAGGCAGGGCGACCTTGGTGACTACTCACTCTAGAAACTGAGGTCCAGAGAGCAGGGGGGAGAGCCTGGAGACACCTCAGCCACCTGAAGCCCAGATCAGGCCCCTAGCACCCAAGGGTGTATGGCAAGCAGACGACTGAGATGGAAGCTAACACTCACAGAAACAGAGGCACTGCAGGAATGCCAGCAACCTAGCCCCAAGGGTGGCTGTGCCTGAGCCTTATGGCCAGAGAACATGCTCCTGGCCCCTCCAAACCAATTCCACTAGGCCCTTCCCTTGTGCCCCAACCATGCACACATTGTCAGCTTGTCCTCTGGCCCATTCCAATCATTTCATTTCACCAAGCAAGATCAGTTGGCAGGCTAGGATTTTTCTGGTGCCAACTGGCTTTTTCTGCAAAAGGGGATTTTCTGGCAAACTATACTTTAAGGATACAGTTTTCTTATAGTGGGAGCAGCCAATCTTGAGCCAAATATAGGTGAGAGTGCAGCTGATGGAGAAGCTTCAGTTGCCACCTCCAGGGTGACTTGGGCCACACAGGTGTCTGGTGGGCAGAGCTGCATGGGACCACAGTGCTGCCAGCCTCAGGCTACCCGAGCCTGCCCTTTCCTTGTTAAGGTTAAGCTCTCTGTATCTTCCAAAGCGCAGTGCCCATCAGGCATTTGAGAACTGGCTGAAGAGAATCACGTCTCTTCATAAAACAAGGAGCCAGTTATGCAAGTTGTTGCGTCTGGCAGAGGGCATCTTGCCGACGCACCACTAGCCCTGGCCACCCGCAAGTGCCTCCCTGGGACTCCTCGGCGGGACGTGGGCTGAGACCCTCCCTGAGACCACCAATGCCACCCAGAACAGGGTGGCAGAACATGGTGGGAAGGCATGGGGAAGTAGCAGGGCACCCCCGCTACTGCACAGGAGAAGGGGACACTGCCTGCCAGGTTTGTCCACAACCACTATGCTGTGAGAAGAAGGCGTCAGGCCCACATCCAGCCCAGCACAGTCCCTGGCACCTGCTTTCTTACTTTCCACAAAAAGCTCAGTTTAGAGGGTCCCCATCTTGACAGGTGGGTGTCTGCTACCTGGTGTGATTCTGGAGATTCCAAAGGGCATAATGGGTGTGAAATGATGCCATTAAATGACACTGCATCACTCAATTTCTTGAACGGACTCTCACCGACCTGGTGACCTGGTATTGGCAGGGGCTTAGCCCTCAGCACCCTCCTCTATCTCCTGTGAACACTCGCTGTGTGTGTGGTCAGCCCCCCTGGCTTTCTCTGGGTCAGCAGCATCTTAAATCACAGCCTAATTATATTCCATCCGCCCCAGTGAGACTTAGCTCTCTGCAGAGGAGGGAGCTGGTTGCTGCCAGAGCTCCCGGCTGGTGGCCGAGGGTAGGATGAGGTAACCTGGGGGATGCCGGCGGTGCAGAGGGTACTCAGATGGGGCTGAAGCCTACCCTTCCAGCCCTGCCACTTTGCCTGGGACAGTCTCATCACTTAGCATCTGGCCCCAGGCCAGCCAGCTAGAGTGAATAGCTTGAACTTCCCGGGAGACAGGTACATTAGCCATGGGCCCCAAGGAAAAAGAAGGTCTGACTCAACCCTGTAGACAGGACAGTCTGTGCCCAGGGCAAGCTGGTGGTCAGGGACCTGCCTGCCAGGTCTGGTGCCCAGGGTGTGGGAGGGTAAGTGGGTGGCAGGGAGAGCGAACAGAGCTGGGGAGGCTGATCTGGATGCATCTGGGGTTTGGATGCTACAGCTTCACCCGATCGTGATGGAGAATGAGAAAGGAAGAGCTGGAGGAGAGGGAGAGCCTGGGAACGGACATGTGTTGAGGTGCTGGGAGGCCCTCAGAGAAGGTGGCTGTTGCTTTAGGAATGGGGGGAAGGAAAGACCGCCAGAGAGTTCAAAGGAAGAGCCATCACTATTTGAAGTGACTGGCTCCACGCAGGGACGAGGAGAGATGGGCCAGGGGGTTGGGGGAAGGGGAGCTGGGTGCTGAGTCAAACTAGGGCTAAGCAGCTGCAAACAGGATCCTCAGCAGCAGCAAGACCTTTCCCTTAGGCCTGTGATTAGAGAGGAGACTGCTGGCCCAGCTCCGGCACTGGCCACTGGGGAGCCTCAGGCAATGTTGGAAAAGAGGTCCCTGGAGATGGAGCACAGCAGTGGCCCACCATGGCTCTCAGAGGAGCTTGGCCCACCAACCTTCCATGCAGGGAAGCCCGGTGGCGGGGGGCGGGGGTGCTCCATGAGATGTGCTTCCTCAACCTGGCCCTCCATATCACGGTGCCAGTCAGCTCTGCCCCCCGCTTCAGAACAGCCTGGAAGCCAGGGTTGCTGCTCACTGCCCACCACGCAGGCGTCCCCCTGAGCATGCTCCACGCCACGCCCTGCCCCTCCAGGTTCTCACAGAACTGAGAGCTGGGCTGGTGAGTGTCCCTACCGCTCCCCAGAGAGAATAAGCAGCATGACAGAGGGGCCTGGAGAAGGCGGGGCTCCACATGGCAGGCTGGGGCTGTCTGGGGGATCCCTGGGGGGCTTGCCACTTGTCTGCACACCCGAAGCACTCCCTGTGTGTGGGCCAGCCTCCAACCCCACCGAACAGTTGCAGCACAACACAAAGCGGTAACGGATGCAAGCACATTCACATCAACTGCAAGACAAGGAGTGTCATCTTCCCCTTTGTTCTCAGCCCCCTTTGAAGTGCCACAGAAAAAGACAGTCACACAGATCAGCCATCACCAGCACACTGTTGGTTATGAGAACACCCTTTAAATAATAATAGATTCAGGCTTGGAAAGTACAGTGTGTGTTTGTTTTCCCATGTTCCATAGAAGAGTGAATCATCTGGTATTTCTTCTTCTGACTTATTATTTTTTTAAAAAAGATTTATCTATGCATACAAGAATTGGGGTACAGGCCAGAGGTGTGGGGGGTGGTGAGAAGATTCACTGGAGACAGAGCAGGGAACAGAACAGGCAGACTGACTGAAATACACTGCTGAGGGGAGCAGCGGGCGAGTCAGGAGAGGTCTGCTGCGCCATGTGGGTAGCTCCCAGCCTGCCAGGAATCAAACCCGCACAGCTTCATAGTGCTATGCTTAACCTGCTGCACCACCAGGGAGGCCCTCTCCTGACTTATTTCACTAGCATCATCCCCTCCAGTTCTGTTCATCTTGTTGCAAATGGCAAGAGTTCATCTCTCTTTATAGTTGAGTAATACACCATTGTGTACATAGACCAACTCTTCTTAATCCAAACCAAAGTTATTTCAATAAAGGGCAGGGGGACAGGGTGGGGAGAAAAGCACTGTGTCCAGCAGACCCTGGGCAAGTGACCTCAACCTCCCTCTTGGGCACATAACCCGCCCCTTCCCGACAGACACAGCTTTGCAGCCTCTGCTGAGCATTCCCAGGAATGGGAGGCCCGTGCCCTGTTGCACAGACAACCCCGGCTGTCGGAACACTCATCAATTTATGGTGGAAACTTCTGGAGGGGAGAACCTTGACAAGAAGGATACTTTGGTTTATAATAAAATCTGCGTCCCTGCCACCCACCCGCAGGCCCAAAGACTCTTGCAGGGGTGTCCAGGCATCCGCCCCAGGCTTCCAGGTGAAGGCCCTTCATGACGGGATACAGTGCTCTTTTTCTCCCACCAGGGAAGCAATACTTCATGCTGAGAGATGGGGACCACTGTCAGAAATCTACTGTGCTGCTTTTACTGCCCTATGGGAGGACATTTCCCAAAGGCAGGGTCTCCTAGTCTCCACTCCCTAGAGACCACCTGTTTGTCAGAATCTACCCAAGCGTGTGGTGCCAAAAGGAGAACACACAGTCAGCTCGTGCTGTGTGCTCAGACCCTCCTCCTGTGGGTACCTCAGAGGACTGGGTTGTGCTCAGGCCTTGGGATGCTACCCCCAGGCCTGCCAACAACCTCCTGCAGCCAGTGGGCACCTAACCTCCTGGCTTCATGGAGAGACTTCTAAAGGTGATAACCAGCCAAAGAGCATGAGACAGAGACTCCACTTCACCCTGCACAGGTTCCAATGGGCACACCCAGTAGGGATGATAAACTGGCCAGAGTGAACGTCAAGTGTGGCGGCATTAGCATCACTTACTGGGGGACTGACAGGGACAGGGCTCCAGACCTCTGGAAGGTTCCAGAAATTGGCATTTCAAATGGGGAGTTTAATGGTGGAAACAACTTCTAAGTAGGGAGATGTGGAAATTCACGGCACCGGCGAGCAGGGCATTCTTTTTCATTGTGACAGCGGCTCCTTGTTCCAGGCTCCCCACCAGCCGGCCCCTCACAGAGCAGCGTGGCTGACCTGCCAGGGAGGGACGTGGGATAAGCCCAGGCTCTGCCATCATCGGATGTTCTACTGCCTTTAAGGGATCACGCAGGGAGCTGTCCACACGTCAGTCCTGGGCCCTGGGAAGTTACAGGGACAGGAAAGGTCTGTCCCAGTGGGTGACTCCTCCTTGACACATAGCCAAGAGATAACACGACACCCACAGGACAGCAACAGAAGGATCCTGAAACCACAGCATCAAGCACTCTCTGTCTAGCCCCCACAGTGTGAGGCTCATCTCCATGTTGGCTGAGTAGAGCCCCTCACAGAGTTCAGAGATGCCCCCACCCCACCCAGGAAGCACAGAAGCCTCCTCCTGAAGCTGTACTTCCCTCATGCAGCAGCTCAGATGAAGGGGCCCAGGCACCTGCTTCTCCTGGACCTGAAAAGGAGGCGTTGGGGCAAGAGGACCCTGAGCCTGGGGTGGTAACTTAGGGTGATTTCACAAACTTGGGGAAGGTCCTCCTGCACCCAAGCTCCCCCAACTGTCCCAGGCCCACTGGCCCAGGCACAAGACTTTGGTTTATAATGAAGGCACTTGTGCAAACTCTTCTATCCACTGATGGAAACAAGTTTATCTAATGTGAAGGTCCTTTGGTGGAGAGTCCATGTCAGGGCAGAGCTGGAGGGAGGAGGGCAAGGTCTGAGCATGGGGCCTGAGTCCAGGCTGCACAGCTATGCAGAAAGGCTCTATTCTATCGTCTCATCTCTGAAGACATGAGTTGTGCAGATGGAATGTCCTCTAAATATTCTCCCTTCTAGACAGACACAGCGACAGCAGCACCATCCTAGTTAAATATGGATCCTTGCCATCATGCTCATGGTAGAAAGCTGAACTAAACACCCCATCAATATTTCAGGCCTGTGGCTGCTGGGCAGCATGGGGCCACGACTGAGGGAGATCTCTGAGTCCCGACATTTTCGAGCTGGAGGGAATCGCAATGCCATTAAAGTCATCATTTAAAAATGAATGAGTTGGGCCTCCCCGGTGGTGCAGGGGTTAAAGTCTCAGCGCTATTAAGCTTTTACCAGCCACACAGCCTGAGTTCCATCCCCAGCCAGGAAGCTACACACACAGCGCAGCAGACCTCTCCTGTCTTGCCCGCTGCTCCCCTCAGCAGTGTATTTCAGTCAGTCTGCCTGTTCTGCTCCCCACTCTATCTCTGGTGAATCCTCTCACCCCCCCAAACCTCAGGCCTGTACCCCAGTTATTATATGCATAAATAAATAAAAATAAATCTTTAAAAGAAAGAGTTGAGCTTCTTGAGTGAGCGGCACATATATAACCAAACACACACTTTATTTATTTTTTTTAAATATATATATATTTATTTATTTATTTATTTATTTATACAAGTACTGGGTACAGTCAGAAGCGCGGGAGGATGAGAGAATTCACCAGAGCCAGAGCAGGGAGCAGAACAGGCAGAAGGAGCGAAGTACACTGCTGAGGGGAGCAGCGGGCGGCAGGAGAGGTCTGCGCGCCATGTGGGACCATCCTCTGGTGGTCGGGGAGCAGCCGGGGATCAAACCGGTGCTGCAGAGGCTGCAGGCAGCTTCGCAACCCAGCGCTCAACCACTGCGCCACTGGGGAGGCCCATAAACACACACTTTAAAAGATGAAGCACAACCACAGGGACACAGCCTGCTTCTCCTGCAGGCTTCTCTGCTGACTTGACCTGCAATGATCTTGCACATGCACCACCTGTCCTACCTGCCTGGAGCCCTTTGCCCAAGGAAGTGATGACCTGAATTGTTACGTGAAGGAGAGATCAGATTATAAAGTGCTATGGAGAGCACATACAGAAAAAAAAGTCTCTAAAGTTCATACCAAAATATTGTCCATGGTTCTTTCTTATTTTTCTTTTTTGTGCTTTTCTGTATTTCCTAAATTTTCTGCAAATAATACCTAATATCTTTGTAGTTAGAAAAACAGCAATAATAAAAAGAAGGCCATGGAAGTTACTTTAAAAAAGCCAATAAAGGGCCTCCCCGGTGGTGCAGCGGGTTGAGCACATCACTGTGAAGCTGTCCGAAGCCTCTGCAGCATGGGTTCGATTCCTGGCTGGCCAGGGAGATTCCCACATTGCGCAACAGACCTCTCCTGTCTCGCCCGCTGCTCCCCTCAGCAGTGCTTTTGGTTCATCTACCTGTTCTGCTCCCCACTCTGTCTCTGGTGAATCCACTCACCCTCCTGCGCCTCTGGCCGTAGTCCAGCTCTTGTATAAATAAATAAATCTTAAAAAAAAAAAACCCACCTGTTATCTCATTTGCTTAAAAAAAAAGCCAATCAAGGTTTTTCTGTCTTGATTGATACATCAAAGCCTCCTACTAGCTCCCCATTGTCAGAATAGCTGGAACATCAGCAAAAGCACGCAAGGAAAACAAGCTGGTAGGGAACAAGTGTTGGAGGAGCTTCAGAGTAGGTGTCCCTTTGTGACAAAAATGTCTCTTCCTTTGTTATTGCTCCTGCCAGGAAAACTGATCCATTACAGGCAGCTTCCAACAACACCTGCCTGTCTGGAAACCTGGATTTTTACCCCGTCTGCATCAGTCATGGACTCTAAGGTTAATTTGTTTCTCTTGCATTGACACAGTTAAAAGTAGGGTCAACCCTTGTGAGAAAGAGGAGAACCAGCAGAAAGTGTTAAGATTGTCTGAAACAACCACAGCCTAGAGAACGACTTACAGCTGGTGTCAAGTGGTGTTCAGAGTAAATGGAGAGAGACTATGTCTGTGTAAAGACACGGCTGTGCAAAGATTTCAATCCTTTTGGAATTAACCCATAGATTCAGTGTAATACCTCCAAGCAGGCGTGTGCGTATGTGCTCACGTACCTGACAAGGAGATTCTACAGTCTAAGGTACAAATGGTCAACCATCTTGGTCTCAAGGAGGAAGGAAAAGGGCTTGCCCTCTGAGACAACACTTAAAGGTCCAGGAATGAAGACAGGGTGGTTGGTGTAGAAAAAGATCAACAGAACAGAGCAAAGGGCTCCACAAGAAGCCCCTGCAAATAGGAACTTGCTCCAGGACGGAGGTGTCATTGTTGGTCCCGGGGCAGGGGGGAGGGGGTGGAACAGATGAACCTTTTAAGAGAGGATGCTAGCACAAGTTGGGTTCCAAGTTAAAACAAAAAGCCATCAGGGGCCTCCCTGGTGGTACAAGGGGTTAAGTGTCAGCACTATGAAGCTATCCACAGCCACTGTAGCACGAGTTCGATCCCCGGCCAGGGAGGTGAACCACATGGCGCAGCAGACCTCTCCTGACTTGCCCTCTGCTCCCCTCAGCAGTGTGTATTTTAGTACTTCTGCCTGTTCTGCTCCCCACTCTGTCTTTGGTGAATCCTCTCACCCCCGACACCTATACCCGAGCTCTTGTATGCATAAGTAAATTTTAAAAAACCATCGAACTAGGCCTATCCTTTATACCATTCGGAAAAAAAATTACTTCCGGGTTGACTACAAAATAAACACGGGTTCCCTTCTCTGATGGAGGCAGGAAGCATTCTAGGAGCAGATCTCCAGGAGCTCCTGCCAGGCTCATTCCCAGGGAAACAACCATCACTGGTAAATAATTTAAAACCAAACTCAATTACCTAGAGAGCTCAGTAATTGTCCTAAGGGCATATGAACTGAGAAGAAACTTTTTTTTTCAAGAAAAATTAACTAAATGCGCTGGCTCAGCGTGAAGGACACGCCACCTGAGTGAAGTGGCCTGGAAGGCAGCGCCTTCTCTCCCACTCTCAGTCAAGATCAACAGCATCTCCCTGGGGAGGAGCCCAATATTGTCATCCTCCTGGCTCCACACTGCATAGACTAAATTCCAGGCAGGTGCTACTTTTTTCTTCCATCCAACTCTGACAAGGCTGGACAGAAGTTCTACTGTGGCAAGGCAGGTCCCAGATGCTGGCAGCCAGCTGTCCCAACTGCTACTCAGGACGGAGTTTCATCTGCTGAGAGAAACAAGCAGAGACCAGAGCTCCCCTCCATTCTGTGCCTTACATACCCTTCAGGAGTGCTGTTCTGAGAGGTCTGGGTGTTTATTCCTGCCCTGGGGCTTGGGGTTGGGGATTATGCCCAGCGGCAGAGGCAGGCCATAAAGATGAAGTAACTGACTTTATTTGGGACAGAGTTCAAACCAAAGGGCACTCTTACAACAATGGAGATTTTGGTGACAAGCAGTTAAGAGGAGGCTAGTAGCTCTATGAAGGCAATAAGCTAGACATAGTCTGACCAGTTCATCAGGGAAGGAAATGTGAGGGTCAGAGAAAGGTGGGACACCACTAAACACAGCCACATATGTATACTGGGTGTACCAGAAGCAAGGGGTAAAGAGGAAGGAACAGAAAGAATATTTGAAGTACTGATGCCTGAAAATATCCCAAATTTGATGAAAAGCATTAATCTACACATCCAAGAAGCTCTGGGAAGAATAAAACAAAGAGATCCACATGCTGACACATCATAGTAAAATTGTTCAAAGACAGACAAAAATTGAAAGCAGCAGGAGAAAATAACTCCTTGGGTACAAAGGAGACCCCAATATGATAACAGTTGACTTCTAATCAGAGCAATGGAGGCTAGAGGCAGCAGGATGACATACTCCATGGCTAAAAGGAAAACAGCCCTCCACAGAGAATGTTATAGCCAACAAAACTATTTTTCAAAAATGAAGGGGAAATAAGGACATTTCCAGATAAACAAAAACAGATCATCGGTTGCTGGCATACCCACTTTACTAGAAATATTAACGGAAACTCTGGAGCCTGAAAGCCAGTGACCCCAATAGAAATTTCAATCCACACAAAAAATAAAGGACACTGATGAAGATAATTATGCGGTTATACAAGACAGTATAAATATATTTCTTCTCAAGCTGATTTAAAAGGCAAGTACGTAAAACCATATAACTGGATTATATATAATGTTATGTAATTGTGACAAAAATGTAATATATTTGACAATAACAGCACAAGGGAGGTGGGAGGGTGCAAAATTCTATTGGAGGAAGGAAATGACACCAAATGGTAACTTAAATGCACAGAAACAATGAAGAGAATCAGAACTGGCAATAGGGTAACATGGCAAGTTCTATAAATACATACTCGTTCTCCTTCTCCCAACTTCTTTAGATGACATAACATTATATAAAGTAATAATTATGACAACGTATTGCTGGATTTGGAACATTTATAGATGCAACATGTATTACAATAATAGCAGAAAACAGGAAGAGTAAGTAGAGGTATATAGGAGTAACACTCTACATCTCACTGGAATTCTGACCCTGAAGTAAATTCTGACAAGTTAAGATGTATATATATGGTCAGTCCTAGGGCAACCATTCAGACTATCACTCCAAAATACAGTAACATTTCACTGAATGACTTAAAGTACTATGCCAGGAAAAATTCACTTAGTGCAAAAGAGAGCAGTAAAGGAGGAAGAGAGGAACAAATATAAAAAAAATATATAGAAAGCAAAGTAAAATGTCAGCTGTGAACGCAACTACATTGGTAATGATGGAAAGTATGAATAGGCAAAGCAATCCTATCAAGATAGAGATTGTATGACAGCATGAAAAAACAAGATCCAACAGTTGTTTACAGAAGACATATTCTAAAATCAAAGATAAATAGATTGAGAGAAAAGGGATGGAAAAGGAATAATAACAAAGCAGAAGTTCAATAAAATAAACTTCAAAACAACATGTCACTAAAGAAACGAGGAACATTTTTAACAATTACAATTACTACCCCTAATGTCAGAACCCCAAAATACATGAAGCGAAGAATGATAGGAGAAGGGAGAAAGAGATAATTCAGCAGTAGGAGTTGGAGGCATCAACCCCACTTTTTTAAAATTTATTTATTTATTTTTATATTCCCCATACAATTGCAACCCCCTGATTTTGACCCCAATCCCTCCTTTCCCTGCCCCCCCCAAAGTGTGGCTCTGGTTCATAGTTGTTTGTTGATTTTGATTTTTTTTCTTTCTTATAGTTATTCTTTTTCCTGGTCCCTTATTTAAGTTTTCTAGATTCCTGTTATGAGTGAGACCATCCGGTATTTTTCTTTTTCTTTCTGGCTTATTTCGCTGAGCATGATCCCTTCCAGCTCCACCCATGTTGCTGCAAATTGCATGTGTTTATCTTTTTTGAATGCTGAGTAATATTCCATTGTGTATATGTACCACATCTTCTTGATCCAGTCATCTATTTTTGGGCATTTGGGTTGTTTCCATAGCTTAGCTATTGTAAATTATGCTGCTATAAACACATGAGTGCAGGTGCTCTTTGGAATTAATGTTTCTGTATCCTTTGGGTAAACCCCACTTTTAATAATGGACAGAAAGCCAAGGAAGAAGCTATAATAGGAAAGAGAAGACTTGGACGACACTGGACATTTAGAGCCAGGAGACCTCAATTGAACATTCCAGCTAGCTTCAAGGACGCACATTGCTCTTCAAATGTGGGTGGTGCACACCATAGGCTAGACTATATCTAGACCACAAAACAAGATTTAATGCATTGAAGACGACTAGAGACATAGAAGGTATGTTTTCCTATTACAATGGAAAAATATTAGAAATCAATATCAAAATTCAAATTTGGAAATACATAGATATGGAAATTAAAACACTCCTAATTAACAAATGTGTCACACAGAAAACTTCACAAGGGAAATCAGAAAATGTTTTGAGATGAATGGAGTATAGGTAAAGGAGCATTTAGAGCAGAATGAATTAACAGCTATAAGTGCCTACAATAAAAAGGGAACAAATGTGAAATCCATGACTTAACCTTCCACCTTAACAGAAAAGCAAACCAAATCTAAAGTAAGCAGAGAAAGGACATAGTAAAGAGTAGAGTCAAAATCAGTGAAATAGTGAGAACAGGATAGAGAATATCAACAAAATCAAGAGTTGTTTCCTTAAAACAATCAACAAAATGGACAAAACTTTTAGCTAGGCTGAAAAGAAAAACACAGAATGTGCAAATTACTAAAAGCAGGAATGACAGAGGGGCTATAACTACTGACTTTACAGAATAAAAAGTATTATCAAGTAATATTATGAACCATTATGTGCCCACACATAAGATAAATGAGGTACTAGACAAATTTACAGAAAAACACAAACTACTAAAATGGACTCAAGAAGCAACAGGAAATCTATACTAGTAAAGCTATATTTTAAAATTTTTCCCAAAGAGAAAAGCTTAGGACCAGATGGATTCACTGGTGAATTCTACCAAAGAATATCAATTCTTCATAAACTTAAATATAACATAGAAGGAATGATTCCCAACTCATTTTATGAGGCCAGGGTCAACCTCACACAAAAACTAAACAAAACATCACAAAAAGTGAAACTACTGACTGGTATCTTTTATGATTAAAGAAATGCAAAAAGAATACGAACAAATCAAATCTATCAAAATATAAAAAGGGATTATACACCATGACCATATGGGATTTATATCTAAGGTTGTAAATTTGGTGCAATATATGAAAAATCAAAGTTACCTATGATTATAAAAAATTACACAGAAAAAGAATGAAACCACATAATCATCTCAATAGCCACAGAAAAAGCATGTGATAATAGCTAACACTCCTTTTTGATAAAAACACTCAGCAAAGTGGGAATAGGATGAAACTTCTCCATCTGATAAAGGGCTATGGAAAACCCACAGCTAATGTCACACATGATGGTAAAACTGCATGCTTTCCCCTCTGATCAGTGAAAGACAAGGTTGTCTACTTCGGCCACTTCTAGTCAGTACAGGGCTGGAGGTTACAGCCAGGGTAACCAGTAAGAAAATGAAATACAAGGCATTCAGATTATAAAGCAAGAAATAGAACTATCTATATTTAAACTCACATTATCTTTTATAAAGATAATCCCAAATCATACAATAAAAAACTATTAAAACTAATAAATGAGTCAGGCAAGTTTGTGGGATACAAGGCCAACATACAAAAATCATTTGCATTTCTACACATTAGCAGTAAACATTCTGAAAACAAACATGAAAACAATTCCACTTAGAACAGATTCATAAGAATAAAATAATTAGGGGTAAACTTAACCAAAGAAGGGCAGAAGTTATGCTGCAAAAATGACCAAGAATGTTAAAAGAAATTAGAGAAAACCAAAATAAATGGAAAGATGCCCTACAGTTTTTGACCAAAAGACTTAATACTGTTAAACTGGCAACATTTCCCAAACTGATCTACTCATTCAATGCAATACCCATTGGAATTCCAATTGGTTTCTTTGTAAAAAGTGATACGCTGATCTGAAAATTTCTATGAAAATGGACAGCACCCTGAATAGTCAAAACAATCTAGCAAACACTCATGAAAGTTGGAGGATTTGCACTTTCTGATTTCAAAACTTACTACAAGGCTGCAGCAATCAAGACAGTGTGGTACCAGCAGAAGGGAAGACATAGAGATCAAGGAGATAGAAATGAGACCTTATAATCATGGCTCATTGGTTTCAACACGAGGGTCAAGACAGGGCTCCCTGGTGGCACAGGCATTTGAGCACCTCCCTGTGAAGCTGGCCACAGCCTCTGCAGCGTGGGTTCGATCCCACTGGCTAGTGAGAATCCCACATGGCACAGCAGACCTATCCTGTCTCACCCGCTGCTCCCCTCAGCAGTGTATTTCATCAGTGTGCCTGTTCTGTTCCCGACTCGATCTCTGGTGAATCCTCTCACCCTCCCGTACATTTGCTGGGTTCTTGTATAAATAAATAAATAAATCTTTAAAAAAAAAACTATTAAAAAAAAGAATGTCCATCCTTAAAAGGAAACAAGTAAAAAGTCAAGACACGAGCAGAAAAATATATTTGTAACAAATATGATCAAATAATAAGTATCCAGAATACATGAAGAACTTCTACAAATCAACACAAAAAGGGACCAACAACTGAAACGAAAAATGTGCAAAAGACTTAGGTAGATGCTGCAGAGAAGAGGAAATCAAAACAAATGAAACGAGGCCCCATAATCAGGAAAGCATTAATTAAAACCACCATGAGATCACATTTTGTAGCCATCAGGGTAGCAAAACTTGCAAATGTTCAGGCAGCTGTCACATGTGGTAGTGACGTGAAGTATGGAATGCTCAAACAGGGGAAACAGCTGTTTCCAGGAGAAACAGCCAGCGGTTTTGGAACGAGCATGTCCGTCCTTAGCAAGGCGAAAGAAGCTCACCTAGGGACACACCTCGGGGAACTCTTGCCCGAGACCCCAGAAGAGACAGATGAGAAGGACCCCATGGCAGGCATGGCTTGGACTCACCCTGAAGGGGACAGGGGTGGGGTGGGGTGGGGGGCTTCAGCAGGAGAGCCGACAAACTGGTTTACACGATCGGGATTGTCAGCAGCGCAAGCCGGCCGTCTCCAGCTATCGTCAACAAGGATGCATCTTACAGCTTGTTACTGAGTAAAAGCAGCAAATCAAGAAGGAACGTATACACCAGTTTCATCTGTGACAGTCAAAAATAGGCAAAAGCAAACCATGCTTAGACACATTCAGATGAGAATGTGAGGAGAAGCCAGAGTGGTGGACCCGGGAGCCCCGGGAGGGTCACCTCCAGGGCAGGGAGGAGGGCGAGAGTAGGGAGGCCACCAGGGAGGACGTGTTCGAAGCACAGCCTAATTGCTGAAATATGACTTCTCCTAAGGATTATTTCATTGCACATACAATTTTAGCTCCCCTTCCGTCTCCTGGTCACACTGCATACTAGAAAATGAAGGAAAAGTGACCACTGGCTTCCCGTCCCTCCTAGGAATGTACCTGCGGGTCAGCACTGCTGGTGGGTACCCCCAAGTATCAGGGCGTCTGACCAGAGAGGAACAGGGACCCCCGGCACATTCTGCTGCAGGTGGCCCCGGCATGTGAGACCAGAGCTGAGCCTGGTCACAAGGCTTTCACAGACCCAGCTCTGCTTTGCTATGGTCCACCGTGAGCTGCTCCACTGACCAAAGAGAAACCAGCCTTCTTTGGCGGCACCTCCCCCCCTCCTTGCTCCCTCTCTCCCTCCCTGAGCAAGTGTAGACTGCATGCTTCCTCCCTGCCAGGCCCAGGACAGGGCAGGAGCAACACACCCGGTGCCAAGGGTTACCTGTTATCTCCCAATGAATTGATTGCGATTGTGCCAAACGCTAGAGGAAGATGCAGGTTTCTCCACACTCACACGCCTTCAACCGGGCCCATACCCAGCCCCAGCACAGAAATCTCGAGAACAATGTGAAGTCTGTACTTCTTGTCTACGAAGGATTAAATTTTGTGGATATTCTTAAACACTGGGAGGCTGCTGGGAAGTGAAATGTGGTCATTAGGAAGTATTTGTATATGACTGATGTAATTGCTTTTGTTATGCAAAAAATTTCAAATTGCTCTGATAGGAAAGTTAAGAGAACAGCTTTTTGTGGCTTCATTATTCCACTTACTGGTATTCAGGTTGCCAGGCAGGCATAAGTGAAATGTAGATGGAATAACCAGGCGGTACCAGAACGGCATGAGCAGCTGCCTTCTTCTGGAGCAGCCGAGTGGTAGCCCATCAGCCCTTAGGTTCTGCCTGACTTACACCCTCCTGGGGACTTTCCGAAGCACCACAAGGGCTTGGGCACTCCAGAGAACTCAGTGCATTGCTTCTCTGGGGCCCCCCACTCAGAATACGCTCCAATGGGAGCCCACCTGTCCGTTTGGAGATGCGGTCTCACAAGAGACTTTGACCAAAGGGTGGGTGGGAATGGAGCAGCCACGGTGTTCGGAGGGTCCCCGTGATCACGCTGGCCGGCCTCCTGATGGCGTGGGGTGTGGAGAGTGAGGAGCACACGGTCATGGGTTGGGGGGGTGCTGTTACTGCAGCACCGCGTGCCAGGCCTCTGAAGCCACAGCGGGAATAAATGTCACCTACCGGGGACCCTGGCTCCTATCACCCCCCACCCCTCTTGCTTTACACTGGCGGTGAGAATACTGAGAAACAACTCACGGGCTCCTTGAGTTAGACACTTATTTATAATGCAGGCAGTGACTGAAATACAGGAGAGAGGGATTGCTCCAACCAGGCGTAAGCGTGCTGGGCCTGCGGAGCCGACAAGGCTCACACGCAGAGAGCTCAGACAGCAGGGGTCCCGCCTCACTGGGCGCAGCCTCCAGAGCAGCTGGGCAATTCGCTACTTCAACCAGGCCCAGTGTTGGAGAAACTGGCTAAGTCCTCAAAAAGTCAAAACTAGTAGCTGGTGCAGTGCAGCACGCCCTCTCAGCTCAGGGAGGGACATTTGTAACCACTTGTTTTAGATACTGCGAGCACACCCAAGGCAGACTCCTGGGGAGGGGGGCAGTCGCACGAAGGGGCTGAGAAGATGAGGGGGAGGTGAGGCAGCAGAGGAGGGGCAGAGGGAAGGAGAAGAGGACAGAGACAACTTGATGACACGTAGACAGGTGTGGACAACCTCCACCCCGAATCTGGCGTCCTTGGGCTGGACCAGACATCACTCCCTGGCCACTGTCGGAGTGACAACCTCGTCCCCCCACAGCAGGCCCAGTCCATTCTGACTGTGCCCACGCTGAGCTTCCCATGCCCCCCAGACACAGCCTCTCCTGTGGCTTAGTTCTACCCCTGTCCCATCACCCCTGGAGTGCAGATGCCAATGGGCTCCTAGCAGGGGCTCCCCATCACCACATGCAAGGGAAAGGGGAACAGCCCTTTCAAGGACCACGGACGAGGTTTAGATAGCACAGCCCTCTCCTGCTAAAATTCTCCTGGGTTTCCAGACTCCCAGCCTGGCCCTCTGAGACCCTGAGGTTCCCTTGGTGAGAACCCCCAGCCACAGTCTTCAAAATGGGGGGTGGGAGAGGGGACCCTATAAGAAGGACATGTCCTTTCTTGGGTCAGGCAAAGATATCTGTCAAAAGCAAACCTCAGTCCCGTTCAATGACAAGCCAGTGCCCTGGAAGGCGTTTTTCTTCCATTGACTTCAGTCATGTAACTGTCTGTCTGACCGACTGGCCCCTGGGAGCTCTGGGAGAACAGGAGACATCCCATCACTCAGCTTTGGGGCTGCCTCAAACATTGGCTCTGTTAATTGGCTGCTGCCTTATTAAGAGGCGGGTCTCCCGCTGCACCTCTCATTACCCATTTGCAGGAGGAACAACTGCTCCTGGTCTCACTCCCCACGTGCCAGTGAACCAAGGCAGCTGATTAAATACTTTGATTTCTGTTTCTCTGAACCTGGCAGCTCGGCCGCCCGAGGAGTGCGGTTCCCAGACAAAGGCATCCTTGGAAGGCATGCTCTGCTCTAATCAGCAGCCTTTGTGCCCCGCCACCAGCTCCTGCCATCTGCGTAGCTTTCTGTGCGACCAAACATCCACTAACAGCCACAATGCCTTCGTTCCCTTTGATTGTCCCCCCTCAAGTTTGCATCTTATCTCATTTGAGTTTTTAAGTGTAATTTCAAACAGTTATTGTTTAAACTCTTAAGCTCGTGGCAGAAGAGAACTTTACCAAGAAAACAGCCACTCACAGGAGGCAGCTCCAAGGCTGCAGCGGAAGGAGGGTGACAATGTCTGGGCTCAGTGCTGCTCCCCCAACCGCCTGTGGAACTCCTGGGTGCGGGATGGAAGAAAGGGTGCAGCTCAGGGGAGGCAGGTACAATAACTCCCAAGATCTCACCTCTTTCCTAAAGCCAAGGACGTGGACAGAGGGGTGAGCGGCACCCCTCTGACTGCACATCTGAGCTACATTTCACTTCTGTGCCAGCATTCTGCCCCCTAGATCCCTTCCATTGACTTAAGTGGGGTGCAACCCTGACAAAGTGCTGGCATGTTCGCAGGGCTGTTTGGGGCCTGGCCCAGATGAGATGCTTGGCTCCTGTTCATAGAAACCCCTCATGCAGGCCTACCCCACAATAGCTAGACAAGGCCTGAGGAAGCTGGAACAAACTGGGGGAGCAGAAGTGCTAGGTAATTTTATGTGTCAACTGGCTGTGTCACACTGTCCAGACAGGTGATCAAACATGATCCTAGGTCCTTCCTTCCTTCCTTCCTTCCTTCCTTCCTTCCTTCCTCCCTCCCTCCCTCCCTCCCTCCCTCCCTCCCTCCCTTTCTTTCTTTCTTAAAAAAGATTTATTTATTTATACAAGCACTGGGGTACTGGCCAGAGGCATGGGTTAGGGTGAGAGAATTCACCAGAGACAGAGCAGGGAGAAGAGCAGGCAGAAGGACCGAAGTACACTGCTGAGGGGAGCAGCAGGCGAGACTGTCTGCCTTGCCATGTAGGAGTCTCCCTGGCCAGCCGGGAATCGAACTGGCCCTGCAGAGGCTGCGGACAGCTTCACAGAACTGCACTCAACCTGCTGTGCCAACAGGAGGCCCTATCCTAGGTACTTCTGTAAGGGTATTTTTGGATGCTATTAACATTTAAATCAGCAGACTTTGAGTAAAACAGATTGCTCTCCATAAATGCAGGTGGGCCTCATCTAATCAGTTGAAGGCCTGAATAGAGCAAAACAGACCAACCCTCTCTCAAGTAAGAAGGTATCCTCCAGCAGATGGCCTTCAGAACTGAATCAGAATATTGGTTCCTTCTGGGTCCCCAGCAAGTGACCCAGCCTGAGGACTTGGGATTTCATAGCCTTTAAAATCATGTGCGCTAATTCCTTATACTTTATCTCTTCCTATAAATACACGTCCTTTTTCTCTGGAGAAACTGACTAATATAGCAGAGGTAGGAAGTGGGGATGACTCTGCTAACCCAAAAATGTTTGAGCGCCTCTTCAGTGAGAATGGCTGGTCTAGAGGCAGTGTGTTACACACACTGAACCCCTCTCTCCAGACTTCCCACAGATCTTAGGCTCCCTATACCCACACTGGTGAGCAAGTCCTAACTTTTCCTTCTACTCACAGAGCTCTCACTCTTTGACCTTGGAAAGGCACCATGTCCATCCAGGCCAGAAGCCTGGACATAGCCCCCACCTCCCTTGCTGCACATGTAATCAATCTGCTAACATTTTTGGGTTAGCAGGCTCGCCTCCTACCTCTGCTATATTAGTCAGTTTCTCCGGAGAAACAGGACACGCATTATAGAGATGCATTATAAGGAATTGCCACGTTCATTCTTCCAGAATTGTTCTCTGGCTGTGCACTCGCCTCATTCAGGCTTCCACATGTGTCTTCAGGGTGCTTTAAAAGCTCCCCTTCCCGACTCCAGGGGTGACACTGGGTGATGGTTCTACATACCAGTCAGACTGGTCAAAACCCTAAAATCCTGCTGAGCTCTCAGTGTGATCTTCAAGGTCAGCCCTGGCTTGTCAAAGCCCCACCCCACACTCTGCCCTTGAAACTCGTATTTGGGGAAGTAACATTTGGTTTACGGGTTCACACCTTAACCCTTGGCCTAGAAGGCCTTTACCCTCCATCTCTGCCTAAGTCGTTTCTACTCAGCATTTAGTATGCAGCCCGGACAGCACCTCCTCCTGGAGGCCTCCTGGGTTCCTTCCACAACAGCTTGGATGTACTCTATTGTGGTGCTCAACCCCCCTGATTTACAGGCACCTCTGCTGTGAGCTCCCCAAGGGCAGGCCATACCACACTCCCCTGGCATCTCCAGCCTTGAACTAAGCTGGCACATGGGAACCAGGTGCCCAGCATTGTTTACCGAATAAACGAAATGCTGAGTTGTTGAAAGCTGCCAAGTCATAAGTGGACAAGATCTAAGAATCGCAGATTGTTCTAACTGATCCTGAAACATGAGAGTGGAACCTGTTGCAGACAGGCCGGGCGTGTGATGAACAGATGGAGGAAGCAGCATATCCCCAGCGCTGCTCATGGCTTCCTGCCTGAGGGGCGCTGCAGAAGCCCTTCCCTGGTCACTCCTGTTCCCAGCTCTTTACCCAGCGCTGCCGTGTGGGGCTGCCCGCAGCTCCTGTGGCCACATCGGGCGCTGGCCAGCGATCGGGTCATCACAGAGACAGAGGCAGGCAGAGTGGATGCAGCAAAGACAACAAAGGAACAGATTCCTTTTCTTTACTAAGGAAGAGGTTCAACATTCCTCCCTGAGTCAAGACTGGTTAACAGCAAGGTTTCCTCCAGAGAAGCATGAACACTGGCGCGTCCTGCCACGTTCAGCAGCCACTGTGGTGTGCTTGAACAGTCTGATGATTTCCAAGGTTGTTTTCTTATTAATTAGAAAAATAATTTCTCCTACAAAAGATGTGGCATAGCTCTAGGAGCAAAGACAACATGTGGCTCTTAACAAGTCAGCAGCCAGGTAGCCCTGCATCTCAGCTATAGCCCCTCACTAGCTGGGCGTCCTGGGGGAGTCACTACCACTCTCCCAGCCTTGGTTTCCTCACCTGCCACGCAGGGATAATAGTGGTCTTACCACGGACGGTGGAGGCCAGAGGGCTGCAGGAGGATGAAATGCAATAAAGCGCATTAAGGGCTCAGCATGTGTCCAGCGTGGATCACCGGCTTTTTACATCAGTTGTTACACTGCCTGACGTTTCCATCCAATTTCTAGTCTTAAAAACAGTGAGAAGTTGGGCCTCCCTGGTGGCGCAAGGGTTAAGACGCAACCTATGAAGCTCACCGCAGCCTCTGCAGCACGAGCTCGATCCCCAGCCAGGGAGCTACCCACATGGCACAGAAGACCTCTCCTGTCATGGCTGCTGCTCCCCTCTGCAGTGTATTTCAGTCATTATGTCTGTTCTGCTCCCCAGTCTGTCTCTGGTGAATCCTCTCACCCTCCCGCACATCTGGCCTATACCCCAGGTCTTGTATGCATAAATAAATCTTAAAAAAAAAAAAAAACACAGTGAGAAGTGTAAAGTCACAATAATTTGCTGCAGATACCGGTGATTGTACTTGCAGCCGAGTCCCTGTGGGCCTGTACCCATGGAATCAGGAGCGGCCTTCGCTTTGAGCTGCTGCTTCTCCAGCCTCCAGACACATGTGTTCAGGGCCATCTTGTTTCCTGACAACTGTTTCTCTAAATGAGCACACGGGCTCCTGCTGGCATTTCTCATAAGAGAGCAGGCACACTCCCTGGAGCTGGACTTGCGCCTCCTCTAGTTCCTTCTGTTAGATCTTCCCCATCCACAGGCCTGTTTGCCCGAAAGCCACAAAATTTTACAGTGAAAAGTTGTTAAAACTTCCCCACTGTTAGGAGAGTGTTTACTGAAATAAACCTAGCATGTGAACAAGCTCTCCATGCTCTTGTGTGCTGGAGGCTGGGGCTGTGGGTGGAGCTGGAAAGGGGGCGGTTTCCCTCTGTGAATGAAGCATCCTGCTCACCCAGGAATGAGCACTTTGTCTCCTTGTGACACGCCCCCCTTGCACATCCACGTGGAGATGGTCGCCGGGGCTTAAAGGCAGAATGTGTGTGAATGTGACTCATTTCATGCCAAGGACGAAAAGTGACAGAGCTCCATGGCTGTGCGGACTCCACATTCTACCGTTTCCCTTTGGGGGAGCACATGTGGACTGCTAAGACATGGTGGCCTGTCACGTGGAGGAGGAGGATGTGCCACGGTGACAGTAAAGTAGTGGCAGTGGATCATCGCACCTGCTGCTGCCTTTCTACCTGCCCTCCCCCCTCCTGCCCACCCCCATGTTATTCAGTCCTGGTCACTATCCGAGTTTGTGTCAATCTCTCTTCTCCCAGGAAAGTCCCTCCTAACTGCCAGAGTGGCCGGCGGGCATTAGTGAGCGTAAAGACAGGTCTCACACCGCCACTAACCAGCTCGGTAACCGGGCTAGTTATTTGGCCTCCTTTTTGGCACTCGGTGAAATGCCAACAAGGATGAGAATTAGGAGAGATAGTGCCTATAAAGCATCTGGTGGGTGGGAACGCTCAATGGGAGGCGGCCATGGTCATGTTGACCCCACCCCAATGGCCACTGCCTTTCCCACTGTGCATGACTCTGCCCCCTGGCTCCTCCTCAACCTCCACCTCCCAAGTGCCAGCTCTTTGGTCCTCTTTGGCAAACAGGGCTCAGCTCTCATGCATTTCCATGCTGATCGATCAACCACATACTTTCAACTGGAACGTTAGCATCAAGAGCCCAGGCCTTCCAACCTGCCCTGGCCATGTGACTGACACTCTGGAATGTGCAGCCACTCTGAGATCATCATCACTCAAGGAGGACACCCTGTGCCACATCACAGTCTTCTAGTCCTCACAATCCAGGTGTGCTTCCTGGAGGTGACAGCCTAGTCACCAGCGACTGTGAAAAAGGCTCAGTGGGCTGACCTGAGAAGGTCATTTAGTCATTGGTTGCTCTATCCTTGGTCTCTGGACACACCAGCAAAGGCAGCAAATTCTCTCAGTGTGGCTGGTAACAAGCACTGGGTTCATGCAGGGTAATGAAGGTGGAGCTAATGGAAAAATTGCTTAGTCGGGCTGATGTTTAAATACTTAGCCAAGAATTATGCGGGATCTGTTGAATTCCCACAAGTAAGTGAAGGCAGTTAATTGTGCTTAACTTCATTTATCCTTTGTCCTTTTTGCTAACTATATGTAAAACAACTGTTCAGATAATCTCTCGTGTGCTTGGTGCTGCTCTCCAGAACCCGAGCACCAGCACTTTCTTAAATTCTCTGACTGTTGTCTAAGTTTTTGGGGATTCATTTTCTTTGAGTATTTTTTTTTTCAGTGAGAATACATGGTGGTATATTATGGGAGCCCTGCCTGTCAGAGAATACTTTGTTCCACACACGGGTCACCATTCAGAGCGTAGGATGATTGGAGCACAATCTTACCACTTCAAAATGCTACAGATGAGCTTCTCTGGTGGCGCAAGGGGTTAAGATGCAAACTAGGAAGCTGTCCGCAGCCACTGCAGCACGAGTTTGATCCCTGGCTGGCCAGGGAGCTACCCACATGGCGCAGCAGACTTCTCCTGACTCACCTGCTGCTCCCCTCAGCAGTTTATTTCAGTGAATCCACCTGTTCTATTCCCCACTCTGTCTCTGGTGAATCCTCTCACCCCATGCACCTCTGGCCTGCACCCAGTTCTTGTATGCATAAATAAATAAATCTTTAAAATAAAACAAAAAAGAAAAACCCACTACAGATGTCATTCCTTCCTTTCTTGCTCCATAGATGGCAGAAATGGTGAACGCTGAGTTTTCTATTTTCCTTCACAGAAAACCAGATTGTTTTCTCTGCCTGGACACTTTAAGTATATTAAAAATGTGTTGAAATCCCTGAAAGTTTAGCAGTACTACTTGGACTTTTATATTGGGGATATGTCTGCTTGTGGTAATTTAAAAAATAAAAGCTTTCTTCACTTCCTGTGTACATTTGATTTGCTGTGGGGTCTTTAAGATGACCAGCCACCAAAATGCTAAATCGTCTCCATCCTACTTATCCACATCTTTCCTCAATTATTAATGTGTTTTTTTTCTACTTTTCTCCTACACAGTTTTAAGTTTGTTCTATCAAAGAAGGATTGTTTGATTGCCACATTGTTAGTAAATGTAGAAGGTCTGTGTTGTAGTATTCCAGGTCTCTTACATGCTTTCTTTACCTTCTCCAGCTTCATTTTATTTTTGGTTGTGGGTGGCCAATTTATAATCCCATTTTCATCTCATTTCAGATCTCATGTCTTATGGAATTAAAAGTGGGACACAGATGCTGTCTCCGGTGCTTTTTGCTTCTTGAAATAATTTCCCCCAGAGTGTACCCGAGTGTGGCGCTCCATCTTCTTGTGGCAGAGTCCAAAGTCTCTTTAATTATTGTTTAAATAGGTCTGTGCCAGCTTCACCTCCTAAGTATGCTCTCACCCCAGCCCTGGTGAGATTGTCCAGGCTGTGGAATTATGCCTAACTCCATGGTGACTGCCACAAATGTCACTGCTGAGGGGCCATCTGAACCTCCCTGTAGCCAGTACTTGTGGCTAAATAGTTGACAGGCACCCTTGAGAATCTGAGGTTTTGTTCATGAGTAGAAGAGAGAATTAGCAAAATCCTTCTCTCCATAATTGGGACAATAATGTCACTGTCCCTTCCTGCACCACCACTACCACTACCCCATGTCCCCTTTTGGAACCTCTTCCTCCCTCAGGGATAGTTCTCCTCCAGCTGCAGTTCCGCAAAGACTTCTTTCTCAGCACCCCCCCCCCTCATTGACCATCACCTCATTTCAGGAAAGGTTGTGCTATCAGACTCATCAGACCCTCGGTTTCCCTCATTTGGGGTTCCCAGAATTGCTGGACAGGCTTGGATAGGGAGAGGTTTAGTTTTGGCTTCAAGAGTCCAAGCAGAGTTGGGTACATGGAAGGCCCATGGCTGGGTGAGTGAAGGTCTCTGCAAAGCTCCCTCCCAAACAGCTTGGATTTCTCATAATACACAGGATTCATGGGTCACTGGGTGAGCCACATAGCATGAGGGGAGTGGACAAGGGGAGGGGAGGCTTGGGTGGGCTCAAAGGGGCACTTACTGGGCTGAAGCAGGAAGTTTCCCAAGTCTGCTGCTCGGGGGAGTCTGCTCCTTAGATTCTGCCGCTTGCTGGAGCAGAGAAGTTGCTGGGTGTACTGCACTGCTTGTTCGCAGTGGTAGCCATGGCTACCTTGACCCCCTTCCCGAACAATAAAGAATGCTTATGCTATGATGGATGGGGTAGCAAGTTTCCTCATATAAACTGTATAAAACCCTGCCACCTTTACTCTTGGGTGCTCGGCCTTTTGGGAGCTATCCCACAGCCTACCAGTGTGACAAGTAAATCTCTCTCTACCTCTTGAGTGCTGTCTGATTTCTCTGGAAAACTGCTGTAACAAGGCCAGTAGAAGCCAGGCCTGCAAAGTCATCTCAGCCAACCAATGTGGGAGACAGCAGTGGAAGAGCCAGCAAAAGCTCCCCGAGGAGGATAAGTAAGAGGCCACGCCTGCCAGGGCACTGATGAGCCTGCCTCTGGGCGACACAGACACTCCCAGGTCAGACCTCCTGATTGTAAAAAGCCGACAGAGTTTACAGTGCTTCGTGATTTTATCACCCACGGGCAAAGTGAATCGACTGCTTCCATTCAGAGCAGCTTTCTGAAAGTAGTTCCACTCTGACTACCTTCATAATGATCAGGATTCATAAAGCAGAAGGGAGCACAACACGGAGAAGGCAGAGGCCAGTGCTGGCGAGGAGGAGGATGTGCCCAGCCCAGCAGCCCCTAGCGAAGTTTGGTCTTTTGGCCTCCAGTTCTGGGGCCACCACGCAGCTCTCCCTGGGTACATGGTTCAGGACCCGGCACAAGTTCAGCCCCAGTAAGGAGCTACCCATGGCTCCCAGGGGCCCAGGATGCTGAAGAGGGCTGGGCCTCCACTTCCATAGCGCTGCCCCTCAGCTCTCCAGCTGTGGGAGCCTCTGCTGTGGTCTCATCACTCATCGCCAGGAGCCTGCTCTGCTGGGAATGCTCAGCAGTCACCTGTGAGCCCCTCTGTAGCTGTGTGGCTCTGCCCCCAACTCCCTTGATTTATGCCACACAGTGGTTTCTACTCTTGGAGGAAAAAGGATGATCCCTAAAGTATCAGCACTTCCTGGCCCAGAAAAGCAGGCAAAGAGGTTGGGGACCCACACCAACTGCGGGATGAGGTGGGAAGGAAGGGGTGCAGATCAAGACCAGGCTGACCCCCAGCCTCTGCTCAACTCCTGTGCCCACTGTCCTCCCGGCTACTGGCCCCCTCTACTAATCACCCACCAGCAACAACAGAAGAACACAAAAGGGATTGCATATGTCCAAAAGTATATAAATCCTTTCCTCCAGCCTGTTAGTAAGCAGAAATCACTTTCAGGCAGGGACCCAGAGTCAACATATTTGAGTTGTGGCTGGTCTGACAGCTGCTGAGTTTGTCACACAGATAATTAGATAAACTGCTTGAGCACAGAGATTCAATATGCAGTGTCATTTAGCGGCTGCTACACGGGGGCCTTGATCTTAATTGAAGGCGCAATAGGGGAGAAACTTCAAGAAGTCCCAAATCAACTTCTTCTCGCTCCAGTAATTAAACATTTGACTCCTGATCATCATCCAAAGCCTCCCAAGTGTTGGCAGTGGTCTCCACTAAGTGGTTCTAAGTGGCCTGGCCCCTAGGGCACCCTTCTCTCCATGTCACCTGCTCCTCTGTCTCCTACCCCTTCCTTTTTGGGGTTTACTTGCTACCCTATGCCCACCCCCCAGTCTTCCCCCAGGAATCCAACATATCTGTTGAGCAGGGCCCTGCTCTAAATCTGCCACCTCCTTTTGGTGGACCCTCTGATTCCCACTGTGTGGAGGCTCGTCAGTTAGGACTTCCCAGTCTCTCATTTGGGGGTCTCTAAGGTACTGTGTAGATTCTATTTAACACCTAATCATTCATTTATGCATTTATCTAAAAAATGAATGAGCCATCTCCAATGAGCAAAGACAGAAAGATAAATCACATTTCCCAACTTGTGGGGCTATGTGGTAGAGTGGGGAGACGGGGAAGCAAGTAAGTTATAACAGAAGGAAGACACCCACTTGGTAGAAGTGCTGACAGCACTGGGGTCAGCTTGGGGCTCACACAGGACATTCCCTGGATCCTGCAGGTTTGTCTCAGATAAAGAATGAGCCCAGAGATAACTGGGCGTGAGCTCCGTCACAGGTATCTCTTCCAGACTACAGGATACCTGCACAGCTTCCTGGGATGCTGTGGTTGGTGAAGTGGGCAGACCCCTAAGGTCAACTCTTGGTGGGCATAGAGGAGTCATCAGAAAGGCCTAAGTCACAGTGGCTAGGAGTTGGGGCTTCTCATGGCTGACAGAGCCCTACTTGGGTGGGGTCTCATTACCCCTCTAACTCTCTCATGGACCTCTCTCCTGTCCTTGCTCTGCAGTAGCAGCTGGACCTCCTTGTTGATGCCCAGTCACACCAGGGTAGCTCTCACCTCAGGGCATTTGCACCTGCTATTCCTTCCATGGGGCTGCTCCTCCTTCAGGTATGCAAAATGCCTCTGTCCCTAACCTTCCAGCCTCCCTCAGGTCTTTGCTCAAAAGTCTCTTTTCATCTTAGAAGCCCTCACTAACCCCCCACCCTGCTGTTCATCTCCACGGCACTCATCACCTCACACACTTGCTCTCGCCTTCACTGCCTGTCTCTCAGTGCTGGATGTGTTAGGAAGTAGGGATTCTGCCTGGTTTGTACTTGGCTATGTCCACAGTGCCCAGAAAGGCTCTGACGCATCGCAGGTGTGTCTTTGGAGTGGACAGCAGGGTTCACGCAGGGCAGAGCACGGTCAAGGTGGCCTCTGCGAGAGCCTACTCAAGAGCCATGTGGAAGATGGTTTGAAGAAGCATCTGGACAGGAGTGGGGAGAACAGCTAGGGGGTTACAAAGCCTGAGAGATGGCAAAGGGATGAATGCCTGTGGCAGCAGAGGGGAAGAGAAGAGAGGCCAGAATCTAGAGACAACAAGGAAGCAAGCTTGGCAGGGCTTGTGTGGGGGTTCACCTGTCAGGAGGAAGCACGGGAGCCCCTAGTCCCCCAGGGTATGGGGAACTTGCTGTCATTCCTGAGGTGAATGCTGTGTGAGGAAGAAAGGCTGTCAGGGGCAGGGGCACAGAGAGATGGGATGTTCATGTGGAACAGCCCAAACTTGAGGTGCCTGTGGGCCTAATGGAGAGGTCTAGGTGTGACTAAATGTGGAGGCGAGGTCAGGGATGGAGTCAGCTGTGTCTTATTTACCCTCGAGGCTGGAATTGCAAGGAGGGGGGGAATGGAAAGAGAAGAGGGCTGTGGAGGGGCCTGGGGAGAATCCATGTGAAAAACGCTACTGGGGACGTAGGGGTCTACAAGGAGTTGGAGGCTCAGGAGCTGCAGGAAGATGGCCAGATGCCACTGTGGCGGGTGGTGTGGCGAGACTGTGCCTGAAGAGAGCCACCTGCACACGGCTGTAGAAGGATTCGTGGGGCAAGAAACATACCCAAACCCCAGGAGGCAGAGAATGGGATGGGGTGGGGCGCTGGCAGTGCAGGGAAAGCCTGGGGCCTGGAAGGGCTTGGGAGGGGAGAGATGGAACTGCACCTGGAGGGCTGCTGGCCGAAGCGGCAGCTTTTGGCTTTAGGGTGAGTCAAAGCCAGTCGGCTACTGAGGTGACTGAGGTGCCCATGCAGGAGGGTGGGAGTTGAGGAGGAGGGTTGCCAGGAAAGAACATGTGGGGGGCCTCGGTGCTGCACTTGCTTCTGTAAGCAACATCAATGCAGTGCGAGACTTTCTCAGCTCAATAACTTATTAGCAATTTTTAATTACCGGAGTGTAATTAATTCATCCAAAGTGCAGCCGTTCTGTGAAGCACACTGCACGTGCTGAGCTGATAACATTCTTGCACATTGGCAGGTTGCGCACACCAAGACGTTTTCTTGCATAAAAGCTAGAGGAAATAGCCAAGGAACACACGTTTGTGTTAAGTCGTGTTTTTTCTTGACTCTGAAAGCAGATACTATAAATGGGACGGCTGTGCCTCGCAACTGCTGGGACCCCATGCAGTCACCCCAAGCATTGCACAGAAGCTGGAAGAGTCTACGGGGATGGGGTAGAGGTGGGGCTAGGGCCTGCAAGACTGGGGGTCATCACGAAGATTCCCACTGGACCCTGAGGTCTTGGAGGAGCCTCTAGCCTGAGCAACCGCCACATGAGGGAACAGAGCCCGACTTCTCTTAGCTGTCTAGCTAGTGGTCAGGCCTGGAGTCTTAATCATGCTGGTGTCCTCAGCGCCCTCTTGGCCTGGGCACAGGTGGACACTCACTAATGACTGTGAAGCTGGGTGGCTCTATGGAAAACAGTCCCACCCTCCTCTGAGAAGCCCGAAGTCAAGGCCAGGAAGGGTGCTGGGTGTGGACAGGTTCCTTTGCAAGGGCTGGAGCTGCAGTGACCTCTGCCCAGAAATACAGGTGGGGCCAGGAATGCAAATTAAGTCACTTAAGACACTGAAACAGCAAAGGGGTTTGGAGAGAAAGTGGAGGGCAGTGCTCAGAAGCCAGAGGGAGCTGGAGAACGAGGCTCTGCTGTTTTGATCCTGGGCTCCTGGCAGCCTTCGCTGGGTACTCCTCTTTTCCACTCTTTCCTACAGCGGAGAGTGTGCTCTGAGGTCCTGCTATCCGGGGGCTCTCTGTGTGTGCTACAACTGACCAGCTCTCCTGGAACACTTCCAGCTGGATATTGCGCTGACCTGCAGAGCAGGAGGCACCCACGCCTGCGGCAGCCAGGCTTCTGTAGGCACCCACAGCTCCTAGACCGTGTCCACACCAGGGAGTCTGGTGGCAAAGGGTAAGCTTGGACATCGGCTGTGCCTGTCTCGCTGGAGCAAACAGCACCAACACCGGGTGCTTCTGAAAGGTGGGCTGTGCGACCTGGCGTAGGTACTTGCTCTCTGTGGGCCTCAGGGTCCTAACTGGGAATGGGGAGGTTGGACACCCAGTCAGTGTAAGAACTCCTACTGCCTGGCCAGCCACATGGCTGTTCTCAGCTCTCTCTGACCTGCTTGTTTGCATTTTGCCATTGCTTCACGCCCTCCTTCCTCCCACTGCATTTACTTGCTTGCTCTTCCTCAGCTGCACCCCTAGAATGCCCTTGCCCTCACAAGCTCTCACCTTTCCAGGTGCATGTGGAATATTTGTTCCCAGCTTCTCACCTAGACACCCCCCGTCTCATCCTCAGGCAGGTGAATCCCTCCCTCATGCTGATCTGACAGTTCCCCAGAGCCTTCGTGCATCCAGAAACTTCTTCCAGACCCAGAATCAGGGGCTCTTTGTTCTCCTCTTACTTTTCTATTAATCTGGTGGATCAACATCAGTGACTCCTCATCTCTCTTTTGCAAGAGCAAGGCAGTTGGAGAAAGTGACTGATTTAAGTTTGATCACTTGGAGGTCATATTTTGCTCACACATTAAATAAATATGGATGGTCCATGTTCTGCACCCTTGTTCGAGGGAACACCCACCAACCCGGACCTCTTGGTCTGGGTCAGTGCGGTCAGATGTGGGCAGGGGTCTTAAAGCTTCTGGTGTTGCCCTTCAAATGTCCCTGATGTTTGCAACGACGCCATTTAGCCCCACGTGCCGCTGGGACGCCTGGAGAAGCGTGCTCCCAAGTTCTCCCGCACGTGGCACTGAGCAGCCCATGTGGATGCCACAGAGCACTTGCATGCCTTGTCCCAGAAGGGATGGCATGGTCCCAAGACTGTGCCCTTCAGCCTCTGCTAATCACCCTCTCTGCCTGGCCTCTATGCATCTCCCTTGACCCCAGCACCTCCTGCTACAGGGACCTGATCTGCCAGGGTGAACCAGCACCCCCACCCGCGCCATCATCCACCTGCGCCAGGCTCCCCCACACCTCGGAGTCTCCTGCTGAGGCTGGCAGACACCTAAAGAGATGAGTAGCTTTCCCCCAAGTGTGGAAATGCCCTGGAGGTGTGGGGCTTACTTTCTCTTCTAAAGCAACAAGATTCAAAGTAACAACAAAACAACAGTGAGAAGAAAAAGAAGTCTCTTTGGAACAGAATCTATCCTCTAGCTAACTTGCAACAAAGTGATGGGGTTTTAATGACTGTGTTTAGATTTGTCAGTGAGCCCTAAGGATATTAGTGTTTTTTTCCAAAATGGGAAATATTTCCTCTGATTTCACGAGCTCGGGATGTCCCGACTGAATTGCCAAGGTGCACCTGCAAAGACCACACAGGACAAGGAAGCTTAAGATCCATTCAGAGTTGAACCTCTAGCAGGCTCCTTTCTTCCATAATTTCATGGTTTGTTTGGAAAACTGCCCGACTGTGACATTGTATCATCTCGGCTAACACCACCCTGGCGTGGTGAGTGATTGCTGAAAGACAGGCTTGTCTTCTCAAACAGCGTAGGAGATAAAGCGTGAATACAGAACCGAGTCAGGAAAATAATTTTCAAAGTGCCAACTAGTACACAAATAGGAAGGCTGAGCCACAAGAGTACTTATAAGACACAAACTCCATCGGAAGTTAAAGTTACAGAGTATTCCACCCACTATCTTTGTATTCTCTGGTGGTTTTTATGCTGAGGACAAATGTGACTTTGATTGTGCCACAAGAAGAAAGGGATATGACATCCCACATTGCTTTGTCCCAGATTTTCAGCAAGAGAGACCCTGCTTGGGGCTTTGGGAGAGCCGGCATGGAGGCTGCAAACATGAGCCAACGCAATGCTTTTGGGTTCAGTTTGGATTTTCTCACATGCTAATGATCCCTAAATAATATTATGTTCCATTCTGCATTCACAAGGAATCCCATTGCCATGGCAACTGGAAAGTGATACCAGAAGTTTTCTTGTAAATGGGGCTTAAATGCAGCCTCTCCGCGCTGGCAGAGTGGCCAGGTTGTGTGTCCCCTGCCAGGCTCAGGAGAAGCCTACCCTAGATGGGTCTGGGGCTCTGATGGCTACTAACTTTACCCTGTCCCACCTGCTCTAAATGCTCCAGCCCTGCAAGGACTGTCTAAACAGTCACTTGTGGGGGCAGACACAGCCTTAGAGAATGAAGTTATAACTTATCTTTGTAATTTCTGGTAGGAAAAGAGAGTGGAGCATGGATGATTTTAAATTTTTGTTTGCATGAGAAAAAGTGTACTTTTGAGTTTTCTGTATCAATAACTTCCAGGAGATTTGGAACAAGTGACAAATTGTCATTGATGGAACTCAAGATGACATTTGATATTCTGCTGCCATCTTGGGGCAGGGAAAGGAGGCAGTTGTCACTTCTTCCAAGAGCCTCCATCACTCTGTCAATCCGTCTCCTCCTGTTCCCTGTTGGGGCCACAGTCCTGGTGAAGGTGGAGAAATACTCACCACAGCACCCCCCTTAGCCGGCCTGCTTCCCCCCCACCATGCCCTGGACACCGCCAATGGGAATGCTGGAGGAGAGGGGGTGGGCAAGAGATGAGTGGACCCTGAGCAGGAAGCCATGATGGCTTGGTGGGTCCGGACCCACAGAGTCAGTCCTGGCTCCCGGGAGCATCTCTGGTCAGTCATTCCCAGCACCTTTGTGGTTCCCTCCCCATCTGCCATTAAGTTATCTGGGCCGAGAGATGCCCCCCAAGTCTTGCTCAGTGCAACCGCTGCCCAGCCTCTGCATTCCCCTCACAGCACATCCCTGTTCTCTAGGTCTAAGGTCACGCCAGATTAGATAAATGAGAGCAATGAGTGTCAGCAACACCAAGAACTGGGAAGGTGCCGGCACATGCTGAGTGGTTTCCGTGCAACCTCTCAATTGCTTCCCTGTGGTGGGAGACAGCCCCGCATCACAGCTGAGGAAAAGGTCCAGAGAAGCAGAACTCTGCTCAAGGTCACATAGCCGGGAAGTGGCCATGTGAGGCTGCAGCCCCAGGTGTCTCTGGGAGCTGCCACTGAAGAAGGCTCTTCAAGAGAGTGGTTCCACCACATGGAAGGGGTGGGGAGTCACAAAATCTGTGAAAAAACCAGCGAATCAGAAGGATTCGGTGGCTAAATTCAGTCAGGTGGAAACAGAGCTGAGCCCTAATCTGCCTGCCCACCACCCCAGCCTCTCCAGCCCCCACCATCCCTCGCCGTGCAGGCTTTCTGGCGGCTGTTTTTTCCCTTGCATGAAATGAGAAATGCTGTTTGAATAACCGATGGTGAGGGAGGCTGTGCACACTCTGATGCAGAAATAAAAACCTTTAGAAAGATGCAATTTGGAGGATATTGGAAACTGGAGAATGGAACATCAGTCTATAAAATTCAACATGGCCAATAAAGCGGGAGCAGCTGGTCAAGTGTTTTAGTGCTCGTGGCTGCCGGAGCATCGGCAGGCAGGCGCTGGTCAGCGCTTCTAGACCAGGGACATTTTTCTTGGGCTCATTTTGGCCTCATTTCCATAATGTACCTCATGATTTCTGAAGCACCTCAGCGTCAGCATTACCAGCACGGCCATGAAAGTGTCCAAGGCCATTCCCATCACAGGATAAACGCAACTCTCCCCAGCCCTACCCACTCCAGGATCCCACTGCCTGGGCGCATGGGGCAGGGGAAAATGGTCCTGCATCTGGGTGCAGGCGGCACCCAGGATGGAGGCTGCAGGAGTCCACCAGGCCTGTGCTTCCCGCTGAGCTGCTGTGCACTCCCCATCACCCTACCATAAGTGGGTACCCTTCAGAGTGAGGTGCAGGTCGGGCCCTCTGCTCTGGGTGCCCAGGCCCTCACCGCTCTGACCAGTGACAGGCGCTTTTCTGTTGTCCGTGTTGCTGGTGGGGCTCCACCCTAAACTTTCTCTTCCCCTTCCTGTGCTAGCCCAAAGCAGATCTCTGACCTCAGAGTAGGCTTACCCAGGTCTAGCAGGCCTGCTCCTGCCTTCTCACATCTGCTGACTTGCTCACACAGAGAACGTTCCATTCACAAGTGGCCACATCAACACGAGAGTCATACTCTAACTCCCACTCTCATGGTCAAGCCTCCCTACAGCAAGCCTCTGTGCTGTGGCTGAGTGTATCAGTGCCTGAAGAGCCGCAGGTCCCTCCCATCTGTTGGGAGCAGACATGACCCTTCTCTTCTGCCACCACCCCAGCTAAAAGTATGAGCCCTCTGGCCCCGGCTTCTCAGACATGTTCTGACATTCATGCAGGGCCTTCCTTGTCTTGCTCAGGGATGTTCTGAAGGCCAGGCAGGGAGCACCGGTCCATCGACAACCATTCCAGGCCGGAACTTGAGCGCCTGCCATTCCGGGAACCTGCCTGGCCAAGTGTGATGCACAGTGTGACCTGCTGACTCGTGAGAGTCTCTCCAGAGAGGTAAGCACAGTCCCTGCCACCACCGTGCAGGGCCCACCCTACGCAAGGGACCTGGACAAGGCCTTGCGTTCTGCACCAGCCAGGGCTTGGTGGGCCACCTGGAGTCTGCTCCCCAAGGGGCTTCCCCTAGGGGCAGGCGGACACAGACATGCATCACGAAATGCCACAGCTGCTGTTGTGTGGGGCTCGGCCTTCCCCCTCCCTACTTCCCACATTTAACCTGCAGACTCAGCAACCAGATCATTTGTCACAGGGGTGTCAGAAGATCCATCACAAACCAAAAAGCAGCGAGGTGAGGCACCTCCTTCCTACCTTTAAGGAAGCAGTCCTTGCTCTGGATGATGGCGATCTTCTTCTCTTGCAGGCAGGCGGCACGGTGAAGCTCACAGTGGTTTTCATAGAGCCTCCCGTCAGAGCCGCACACAGGCACATAGCTGGGCCTGCAGGCCTCCAGGCACTGGCACGTGGGCTCCCCCGTCTCCCTGCTGAGCACGCACCTGCTCCCACGGCCACAGAACATCTTCCCGCATGCGGCTGGCAGCCCGTCGTGGCCAAGTCCTGCCAGGCACACAAACAAGGAGGGTCAGATGTGAGCACCAAGGAGGGGGTCTCTACTGCCTCATGGCAATCCCAAGTCATGGCGAGCGGCAGCTCCATCTGCCTGTGGAGCCAAGATCTGGGGTGCCATGTACTGATGGGTCCTCTGCCCCTCCAATAGAGCTGGGCATTGGGTGCCCACAGCAGCATCTGCTCATAGCACCCAGACATCCCTGACACAGGCCTGGCATCCTGCAGGGAAGAAAACACATGGGCAAACACATGGAGGAGACAGCCGCCAGGTAGAGGGAGTTCAGGGCACAGCTCCTGAGCCCCAGGAAGGAGACCTGACAGGATGAGGAGCTTTGAGAAGGGTCGGGGTGGTGGTGGGATACGGGGGCACAAGGCATGGTTTTAGGAAACTTAGAGAGCCCAGCAGAGGCGTCCTGGTCTAGTGTGGGAGGCACTGTGGAGCCACGGAGTGCAGGGAAGAATTGTGGAGCAAGAACAAAGCGCTATTCTAAGGGCTTGGAATGGCAGGGCAGCCAGAGGCTGGGGGAAAACATGACTCTCCATGACACACATCATCAGGGAGGCCTGTCCACTGGGGAGTTCTCCCTAGCACAAAACTGCAGCCCTGGCCACGCAGGACGAGGTCTGAAAACAGGAGATGCTGGGTTGTTGGGGTCTCAAGCCATGTGCCTGGGTGTCCACTGCACCCAACATGTGCCCAGAACAATCTCAGGCAGCGATGCCCAGAGCTCACTTGCCAAACAGGACGGTGGTGGCAGCCTGGGCTGTAGCTAAATGGGTGCACTGAGTGAAGGGCCTGGCGAGCACCTATAGCTGATGCCACCTCTTTAAGGGACCCGCAGGACTGGCTGCCTGCCAAGGCAACAGAGCAAGCTGGGCATTTCAGAGGGATATCAAAATACAAGTAATTAAAACATGAATGCAGATCTCATGGCCACAGAAGTCTTTCCTTTAAGTTTTAATTAAATCTTCTTCAAAATACTCAGGGAAAATGAGTGGCCCTGGTCATCCACATGGAAGTTTCAGCCCCAGCTCCAACCCCCTAGGATTAAAACATCTAAGGGGAAAAAAAGAACTTCCTTTTCTTGTTTCTGGTTTAGTCTGCTTTTCATCATTATAGATTTGAAAGAAGAAAAAAATCAGTTATTGGTAGATTAACTGCTTGATTCAATAACTCATTTAAATTCTTCCAGCCTTGGCAAGCTAAGAAATATTGATTTTTGTCTTGAATCATAATAAACTGGAAGGTCAAAATAGCTCTGAGCAGTGTAAAAGTGCAGATCCTAAGTGGGCGTGTGAATCTTCTTTATCCACTTTGCTAATTGTTCGCCAGTCACCGTGACGGCTCAGTGGCACCCGGCGGCCCCCAGCACATCCTCCTGTCAAGGCTGACAGGTGGAGGGGAGTTGAAGGCTGGCGGCAGTGGGAGCCTGGACTGGAGGCCCTCCACCCACGGTGTTTATGGCTGCTTTGCCACAGAGTGCCTTTGATTAGCACGATTCTCCTGGGTGGTTGCGAAATGAGTTATCCTGGAAAGTGCTGGCGGCTACTAGGAGAAACTAATACAGCTCTAAAAATATCAGCCTTTGTTTCTTTCCTAGACAGGGCAGGACACAAAGCATTGCCACTGTATCACTGTTCTAATAAACTTGCCTGTGTGATGGGAAGGCACACACTGATGGCCCCATTTTGAAGAAACAGTGACAGTCCCTGAGCTTCTGTATTCAGTTCCTGCCTCGGGACTCTGGCTCTGCTGCCCACTTGCTCTTTCAGCCTAAATTATCCCCTTCCCCCCTCATTTCCCCAAACCCCACCACTATTGCAGGCCATTTCGTCCATGAGCATTTGCTGCCAGCTATAGCCAGCTGCCCCACCCATGCTCCACCCCACACTCAGGAGGCCCCAGGGTAGGGACTTTGTCCTCCTGTGGTTCTACACATTCAGGCTTCCCGAACACAATAGCTGGAAAAGCCAATCTTAACTGATCTGGTGCCAGTGCTCAAACACCAGCTGAGGATGAGATGGGGCAAAAGGTGGGGACGCCCACACACAGGACCTTTTGAGGGTTCATCTCCCCTCCCCGCCTCCAAGGAGGGCAGAGGGAAGCTGAAGAATGGAGGCATGGATTGGAGATGGGTCTTCTGGGGTAGAGGGGCCTAGAATCCGAGTGGCAGAGCAGGAAGGGCTTCAGAGACCACGTGACCCTGCCCAGGTAGGCAAACTAGAGGAAGCTCCTGTGGGTGGGGTAGAGCTCCGACTTCCATCCTCTATGTCTCCTTTGGAAAACTCACATGCACACTGCATCAAAGGCCTCTGAAACCACGTGCTGTGTGGAGCCTCCCGCCTGCAGGCCCCTCTTGGAGGCCCCCACACAGGCTGTGCCTGGCGGGTGTGGGGGTTGCTGTTAAGAAAACACTTGTGCCAACTGTGCTCTTCGAAGTTGTCACTGACACTTAGCCGCTCAGACATGGAAAGTGGCCATTGGAAAATATCTGATTCTAATTCTTTGCACTTAAGACAAAAGGAACTCAAAAGCCCTGCATCTACCTCCCCAGCCTGTGGGCAGCAGGCCCTGACCGCTGGGCAGGCCTGCCCAACGGCAGGCCTGGAGCCCCCAGCCCATCTGCAGAGACGATGACCAAGCACTGGTGTCCTCATTAAACAAGCCCCTTGTCACCACTTCCTCCTTGTTATTAAAACAGAATGAATTCCCCACTCCTACCAGCAAGATGATAAAACGGTAATGGGAAAGGTAACCAAGCGAGACGGCCGGCCAGCGCCTATGGTTTTATGAGGTGCCCACGACGCGGGGAGCAGATATAATGTGCCTAATTTATAGTCATAAAGAACAGTGTTTACCCAGGTTAGAAACTGATCATCTTACCAAATAAGCTGCTTTCCAACACTAATTAAATTGACTGAGCATGGTCAGAAATGGGAATTGTTGCATGAAAGTTATGGTGGCAGGAGGAACGCGTGGGTTGGCACCAGAATCCCTCTGTGACGCAGGTAAGGATTTTCAGTGGGAATCTTCTTCACTCCCGGGGATCAGAACTGGCCACAGCACAGAGCACAGACAGATTGGGTATTTGCTTCCAAGCTCTGACTCATCTCTGTGATCGATTCCTTGGCACAAGGTATACCAATGAGTGCTCCCCTGCAGGTATGGGACGCTGAAGGGCAAGCAGTTGGGGTGCGAATTGTCTCCAGGTGGCTTGCCCAAGGCAGCATTTTTGTCTAAGAACTTGACCATGGAAGACAGTCACCCCCTCCTTACAGGGCCTTGGGAGGACCCCACTCCAGGTCTCAATGGTCTGGACCCCACTCCAGACCTCTCCCTGCAGATCCCCTACTCCCCACAGCAAAAGATGGGGACTAAATCCCAGTACCTCGCCACCCACCCACCCGACCATAAAGCCACATGAGGTGAAGACTCGGCTCTTAGGTGCCTTTGCCTCTTTGGGGCTTGCGCGAACCAAGAAGAGTGGGATGTGGATGCACAAGACCGGAGGCGGCACGCACAGTCCTCAGAACTGACCACCTGTGCGCTGACCGCCTCACTGCTGCCCCCGGTGCTCACAGAGTATGCAGACATGTGGGTGTCCAAGGGCTCCCCTATCCAGATGAGTCACAGTCTCAGACACATGAGAGATGAACAGACTCCCTCATCCTGAAAGTGAAGGGGATGTGGGTGCAGGGAAGGGAGCAGTCTGGGGCCCGGAGCCCAGCATGCAGAGCAAGGGGGCTGATAGGCAAAGATCCCACTCCCGGGCAAATTCCACCAGGGAGACTGCTGGAAGTTGTGACTGTAGTGGTGACATTGCCACCCTGCCCAACTGAGCCCCTACAAAGTGGGGTGACTTTGGGTCCCTGAAAGTCTTTGGTCAGCCCCTGGGAACTGAGTGTTAGAGGGATACTCTGTCACCTTGATGTTCAGGACTCCAGATCCACTCCTGGCTGAAAGGGTCCCTCCTCACACACCACTGGCTAGAGTACTTCACACCTTGTAGGCTGCTGGTGGGCAGAAGGGCAGCCCCCGGGGGCCCTCACACTGGTCATCTAGGTGGGAACCTCCATGCCCTCTTGGTGCCTGGTTGCTAAGGCTGTTACAGGTTCACGTCTCTCACTTAGGGAGATGAATATTTCTAATGCCTGGCCAGAGAGGGCACTGCTTAAAGTAACTACTGACTGAGGTGTGCCAAGGGCCTCACACCACGCCTCACAGAATGCATGAGCTCAGGAGCCCTCAGGCAGCCCTCACAGCAGCCTTGGGAGGCAGATACAGAGGCCTCGCACAGAATGCATCTGTGTCTGTGTATGTGCCCATTTTGCAGATTAGGAGAGTCAAGAAGTCACTTGCTTACGGTCAGACAGCAAGAAGTTTGTAGCTGGTGGAGTCACAATCTGAAGTAGCCTCACCCCCAGTGCCTCAGGTTTGGGAAGGTCTGCACATCCGGGGGTTACAGTCCCTGACTCAAGAAGCTCAGACCCCAGTGTCCAGAGGTCCACAGTCTGAGCTTGTCCATGACCAGGACACACCCAAGCATCAGCACCCTGGCCTGCGGGACAACTGCTGCCCACCCACCTCAAGGACATGCAGTCCTTGTGCTCTCAACAGCTTCTCTAAGGGTGGGAGGCTCGTGAGGATGAGCTGCTGGGCTCTCTGAACACAGGCAACCCCATTCCTTGTCATGGATGGACAGCTGACCAGATCCCGCCCTCTGTTAGGACACCTCAGCTTCAGTGGCCCCCCCGCCCCCCTTTCTGGCCGTTTTCCCTCAAAGTGTCCAGGTGACAGCTGGGTGGATGGGATGTCCTCTCAGTGAGCTCAGGGTGCAGCCCAACCCGAGGCACTTGTATGCACCACTAAAGGAGCAGCTTCCGCAGCTCTGAAAGGTTTGGCCAATTCTCAGGACCCAGAGCCTCCCAGAAACATCTACTCACCCCTGGAAGGTGATGCACCTTGTCACGCATAATTGCTCCCAGATCCTAATCGGAGGTCTGACAAATTGGCCTCTAAAAAAACCCACTAAGTCAAAGTTGGAAATGCCTGGAATGTGGACAGTGAAGGGAGCCTGAAGCTATCCGCAGGCTCTCCATTCAGATGCAGGGTGTGGTGCAGCCAGAGCACAAACAAGGTGCCTATATAGTGTCCAGGGTCACCGGCAAGACACTTGGAGGTGGTCATTTCTAGTCATAAGTATGTATTTCATAAACTTAAAATCACAGTTTTTCTCTTGATAATGTAAAGTGTGCATGTGTTAAAGATTTAATCAACTCATTAATGAAGGGACAGGCGGGTCACTTTGAGCTGGTTCAGAGGAGGCTGGAGGAGGCATACAGGCTTTGGAGAAGGTGGGATGAGATGGCGAGGTGAGACACATCTGTTTCATGACAAGAAGAAATGGGAAGAGGTTTTCCATCAGAAGAAAAACTTGCATCTTTATTGGAAACAAACCTATAAGTTAACATGTCACCCCACAGTCGGAGCTGCAAAGAGGCAGCCTTGGCCCAGATCACAGCACAATCCTTGGGTGGGCCTGCTGAACGATGCAACAAGGGGAACACTGAACACTCCACCCTCGCCCTATCCCCACATTTTGGGCACTTTCCCTAATACCACCAAAGGCTACAGTGACAGATGTCACCTGAGTAGGTCGCCTAGGACTATTGTCCTTCCCCCCACCTGGGGGAGGGCCTACTTCCTTCAGAGCCCTGACCTCACAAGCAGGCCCCAGAAGGGAGGAAGATGAGGCCCTACACCACTGAGCTCAGCTTTCTTGAGACAGAAGAGAACTCCCCGGTGGGAAAGGCCCTGGCAAAGCACAGGGAACCAGCCGAGGGCAGGGTGGTGGCACCGTCAGCAGGGCACCCGGCCGGCTGCTCTGGTTGAGCCTCGGTGCTGACCCACCCCTGTTAGCTGTGTGGCCCCATAAGTTCCCCACCTTCTTTTCCCTCTAATTAAAAAAATGAGGATAACAGTGGCTTGCACTTTCCAGGACTGTTTTGAGGATCAAATCAGATAATTCATGCAAACATCTTGGCACACAGTGCTCAATTCAGACATGCCGAATTAGCCACAGGCTGAATAAGTAGGACTGAAAAATCAGAAACCATTTGGTCTGATGGATGCTAGTGCACACAGGCATGCGCTGCCACAGTCTTCGTGGCGGGGGTGGGGTGGGGGTGGAGGGCTGCCTTAACGAAAAGGTGAGCATATTTATATTGAAAATATTGAGTGTTTTTAAAAGACTCAAAATAGCAGGTTTTGGAATACCCAGAAGAAAGGCTTTCCAGCATCTGGGTTTGCTTGAACCTTATAAACTTTGCCCAGCTTCCAAGGTCAGAGTCTGAAATCACATATTCTGGTCACAAAGTGACCAGACTGACCTGTGGCTCAAACTCTGCAGGCTGCAGTGAATACCAGGCATGGGGGCGGCACCAGGACGGGGACAGCCAGGCAGCTGGGAGCTTCAGTTTGAGTGGCATCCCCCACGCATGACCCTGGTGGCTGCAGCGTCACTGTCAGGACCTGGCCATTCTCTTCCTCTGGAAGCCCTTTGCTCTGACATGCCAAGTCCTCTTCCAAACTGTGTAGTAAGCATGAAGTGCCTTCATTCTCCAATTCCAGAACTTTTTCCTCGAGGCCTTTCTCTGGCACAGTCCTCCTGACCCAGGCTGGCAAGCTGGCAACTTGACGCTCCTTGGTGCCCGAGTGGGGATCCCTGCGCTTCGGCTCCTCAGCCACACGGCAGTCCTGGGGCAGGGCTGGACTTCACCGTCACCCAGAGCACTGGGCCCTGGTGGGTGGTCTCTGTGGTTTCAGGGCAGAGACTTCGTTCTACCTTTGGTGTGCAGCACTTGGCACGGGGCCTGGGACAGGGCGGGCTGCTGGGTGAAAAGTCGATTCTGATTAAGACAGTACAGAGACCCAAGATGGCGGCCTCAAGGGCTGAGGAATCAGAAGCCGACAGCTCTTAACACAGAGTCGGTGACATGCCGAGGTGTAGAGAGGATATTGTGTCTGGGATATTGTGTAGAGGGGATCTGGGTTCTGTCAAGGTACCAACCCAGGCAAGTGTTGTTCTCACCCGAGCCTCGGTTTCCTTATAGGTAATGTGAGGGGTCGGTATAGAGATTCTGAGGTTGAAAAACCATCTGTGGGGCCTCCCCGGTGGCGCAGCGGTTGAGCGCTGGGTTGCGAAGCTGCCCGGCCTCTGCAGCGCCGGTTCAATCCCCGGCTGCTCCCCGGCCACCGGAGGAGGGTCCCACATGGCGCGCAGACCTCTCCTGCCGCCTGCTGCTCCCCTCAGCAGTGTACTTTGGTCCTTCTGCCTGCTCTGCTCCCCGCTCTGGCTCTGGTGAATTCTCTCACCCTCCCGCGCTTCTGACTGTACCCAGTGCTTGTATAAACAAAACAAACAAACAAACAAATAAATAAATAACATGCCTCTATAAAAAAAAAAAAAAAAGAAAAACCATCTGTGAACTCAGGGTGTCCGTGACAGCCAGTGCTCTGAATGTCTGTCTCTGGCTCTGAGCACAACAACCTCTTCTGTTTCTTTTGACCTCATTTGCCCTCTGAGGTTATTGCAACAGGCTTCTGAAAGGTTAGGTTAGAGACGGAGGAAGAAAGGCTGCAAGAACATGTGAACCACAATGGAGTTTTTGCCCCTAGGAGAGTTTCTTTGACAAAATGGTTTTGTTTCAGAGCAGTTCCTCCAAATATGTGCCTACCCCCAAGTTCCTGCTCTTTGCCCAAAGCCTATTAGGTTCCCATCTGTCTATTCCCTGTCACCGGAGCCTTCACTTTTCCTCCTGGTACCAAGCTCCCTTGTCACTTTCTCTGGCTCCTTAGGGCTCCCCGAGTCTTCAAGCTGAGGGGGCCAGATGTTGCTGCTCTCAGTGGGTCTTCACTCTTTTGCTGATGCCTCATTATGTATGTGGGCTCTTTCCTGCTTCTCCACCAACTAATGATTCAAGGCCATGACACCTCAGGCTGCCTCCAATTATTTCAAGGATTATCGTGGAGACACTTATCATGTGCTGCTGCCTCGCCACCCTAGGCTTTAGGTTTGTGAGCACGGGCAGGCTGCTCAATCCTTCTAGGACGCTTTACCTGCAAGAGCTGCCCTGGGCCAGCACCTGGCCTGCGTAGCTGACTTATCACAGATGGGCTCATCATCACAGGGAAAGCTGTTCTCCTTCATTGTTCTTTTAAAGAAAGAAATGGAGTTCAAATAAAAAATCTAATATCTAAGCACAAAAAATTAGCATTTCCTAATCAGAAGGGTGTTAATTTCCTCTCTCAAAGATTTGCCCTTTTCTCTCAAGGGATTGTCAGCCATAAAATAATATGTACAGAAAAATATCAAAATAAAGCTCACTAATAGCACCAAATAGATACTTCTTTTCAATAACAATTTCTTCTCAATACCAATTTCTTCCCAATACCAATTTCTTCTCAATACCAATACTCTGGCTCACCTGAGCCATGTGCTGCTGAGGCCTCTGGCAGGTGGCCTGGAAGGTTCAGGGGAGGCTGGCTAAATGGGTGAGGGGGTCTATTGAGACTAGCAGGGCACATAGTGGGCTCTGGGGCTTGATGGCCTGTCTACTCTCACACCGAGGGCCTCAGGGTCCCACCCCCTATCAGGTACTGCTGTGAGATTCCTAATGCCTGCAGGTACTTCAGTACCTGGACTTGAACCCCAATCAGTAGGCAGCAGAATATACATAATATATACAGAATATACAACCACTGACTATACATCAGGGGTCCAGCTTTCAGAGAGCAGAATGACAAGAATGAGGGCTGCTGCGGGAGAAGGTTGACAACTTCAACAGAGACAACAAAATGGCAAATGCCAGGAGGACTGAGCACAGCACAAAGAGAGTTTTCAAGAGAAATGTGACTTTTGAACTAAAAAGAATCAGAGAAATTGAAGGCCAGAATGGTCACTTTTGAGACGATAGTGCCCTCCAAGATCGACTAGAGGACGTATCTCAAAGCCTAGAGCAAAACCACAAACAGGAAGTCCTAAAATACAGTGGTCATTCCAAATATAAACTCAAAGGAAAAACTCTTTAGATATGTCATCTTGAATGGCCAACCACTGAATGCTTCATTCAAACAGGACCCAGGCACTTAGGCATTTATACCTGCCATCACCAGTTTTATTCAAAAAGGAAGGATAAGACAAGAAAATGAAATATTCTGTAAAAATTCAGTAAACAACTTTCTCTTTTTGCTGATTATATGTCTGCATACTTAGAGAACCAAGAGACTCCAATGAAAAAAAATTTTAAATGGTGAGAGAATTATGACGAGGTAGTTGGACAGATGATAAATACACCAAAATTAATCATTCTTCTCTTCATTAGCTATACATAATTAGAAATGGAAAGGGAAAAGCAGTCCACTCATAATAATGGTGAAACCATAAAATATTTATGAATAAATTTAACAAGAAAGTCACAGGACTGATACGAAAATGACTATAAAATCTTATTGAAGGTCGTAAAGTAAGATTTGAACAAACGCAAAGACATTTCTTATTCTTGGATGGGAAGACATTACCATAAATTTACACATTTAATACAATCCTTTTGGAATTGGGTAAATGATCTTAAGAAGTTCATTTGGAACAAGAAGTGTCCCCAGATAACCAACAACCTAAGTAAAGGAATGGGGAGGGTTTTGCTCACCAGATAGCAGAACATCAAATAAGAAACTGTCTAAGATCGAATCAATAAGCCATTGACCGAGGAATAGACAAATCAATGACTGTAGATTTGGCAATAAAGTAGGAGTGGGGATCCAAAATAAATCCCAACTTATATGAAAATTCAGTGTATGACAAGAGTGATCAGTGCATTAAGAAAAAAAAAGTCACCTGAGAAACGATGCCATTGCATACAGCTATCTGCCCCCCTGGGATAAGATAACATTGGAATTCAATTTCACATCACATAAAAATCAAATTCCAAAAACAATAAATGTTGAAATTATTCTTATTAAATAACAAGTAGGGCTAAAAGAACACTTACTTTGTGAACAGCTCCGGCATTTAGTATAAAGGTGAAGGGACAACTCTATCCTCATCTACCCATTTAAAGACAAAGAAGTTGCACAGTTTTGAGCTTCTCCAGGTTCCCCCTCCAATACCATTCTCTCATTTTCACTCAGAGGCACCATGATCCTGAATTATTATCCCTTTGCTTTGCTATGTCATTTCAGCTCATCTGTGTTTCCTTGTTTTACATGTTATTGTACTTTAATATAGATGAGTCACTCGTGTTTCTATGAGATTTACTTCTGTTGCTCTTAGGCTTTATTTCATTTCACCCACATTCTTGCATGTACCTGTGACCCATTCACTGCACACACTGCAGACACAGAGCATAATTTATTTATAGACTCTCGTTCGTGGACGGCCTTTTTGTGTGGTCCTCAGTCTTGCTTTTCTTTCCTTGTTTTGAATAAGATACTTCATCTCTTCCACTTTTTCTTCTACTCCTACACAAATTAAATATACTTTTTAATTTTTCCACTGTTTCCTTCATAAGTTTTTAATGTATAATTAACTGAAAAATCTAAGGTTAATCTACACCTTTATCCTCCACAGGAAGAAGCTTCGACTCATCCCTTTCCTCATGGATCAGCTTAGATCCATGACAATAGTACATATGAATTCCATTTTTATTCCTCATAATTCCTGTTTATACCTCAAACCTTTATGCCTCAAATTCTTAGTTAGGGTTGTCTAAAATGTCAGTTTTGTTCTCAACAAACAAGTCATTTATGCTATGTGTAGAATAAATATTCTATGTCCAGAGATTTCCCCCATCCCCCAAATCAATCAACATCGTATTCTGCTCTTTGGCGTCAACTGGTGTAGAGATGTCCTTTGCAGGGAATCCATCTTTTCTCTTTGGATAATTTTAAGATCTCATTTTTGGTTTCCTACACTTTATGATATAAACATACATATTTCTTTGCACTTATTTTGCTTGGCTTTTCTGAAAGTGAGGATTCATATTTTTCATCACTTTTTAAAAACTCATAGTCATCTGCCTTTAAATATTATCTCTGCTCCACTACTTCTCTCCTTCTCCCTGTCCAGGTATTCTGAGGCAGAGATTACAAGTTCTCCCGCCACCTCACTCTCTCTCGTCTCTTTCATATTTCCTCACTTTGGTTTTTCTGTGCTGCGTGCTGTGTGATTTCTTCAAATACATCTTCCAGCTCTTGAATTCCCTCTTCAGCTTTTCCTAAGCTACTCCCACTGTGGTTTTAACCTTGAATTTTTATTTCTAAAAGTTCTATTTAGTCCTTCCCAAAGATGATTAGTTATGTGCATAATTCTTAATATCCAATCATACATTCAATCATTTAAAAATAATAAACATGCATATTTTATATCCTGTGCATTTTTGCCATTTATTCTGGTTCTTATCTGGTCCCCTATAGTGTTTTTGAGGGTTGTTTTTTTTTTTAATGAACTTACATTGCCTGGAAGTTTATGTGAAAAATTTTGAGGTGTGGTTTGAAGATGTGTTTGTCTTGGTTATGCCAGGCACTCAGGGACCCCAGCATTCAGGGTTAAACTAAATTTTGTGTCTGAGATTTTTCAGACCACAAGGTACTCTGCATCTGAGCTTACAAACCCTTATGGCAGTCAACAGATGGCTGTGCATCATCAGGGGCTTTCTCCCTCTCTACTCAGTGATAAGATTTGAGACACGCACATTTGCCTGCAGTTCTTTGGGACAGAGGGCTTCTTTCTGGTTCACCCTTCCACTCCAGATGCAATACTTTGGGTTCCTAGGACTACATCGGGGTGGAGGACATTTTCCAAAAACGTCCCCCTTGGCAGGACTCTCTGGGGATCAGTACCCTGAATCACATAGGATGTGCAAACCAAAGCAAGGCTCACCCAGTTTGGTAAGACCCTCAAGGGAAGACCAGCTTCACCCTGCTTTACCTCTCTGGGTTCCTGGTGTCCCTTGCTTTTTTTGGCCTCTAGATATCCCTGTGTCTTACCAGCACATCAATGTTGAAAAGATTTTAAATGTTTAAAATATTTATCTACCATATTGTCAGAGGCAGAAGTCAGGTTATTCTAAAAGTAGAGTCCAACAATTAAAAAACATTTGATATAAAAACACAGGCATGTTATTTCAGCACCCACCACTCACCCGAAGGAGAGCGGGTGGGTAGAGTTCCTACTGCAGCGGGTCCTCAGAGCAGGTGGGGGTCACTGCCAGGCGGCTTTTTGATTTTCCTGAGTCTCCCTGCATGTTTAAGCCAATTTAAACTTTTCTATCACCAGGGACTTAATAGGGAAAAGTGTGTTAATGGACACAGTCGTCCCCGATAACTTATGTCTCTATCTGTCATCTTGAAGTGCAAATCAGGAATCTAGAATCACATCTAGATTTGGGCAGAGAAAAATGCAGTCAGTGACTGGTTTCTTTCTCGACCACTTCTGATCAAAGAAAGAAAAAAGACGGAGTTGAGCTTGAGGTCGCTGTGAGTGAGCAAAGTTTTGCTTTAGGCAGACCCTCCACCCAGTGGGCCTCCACCCACAACATCTTCTGATCTCTAGTTCACACTCATCAGAACAAGCCTGGTTTGGGCTGGTCCTGCACTCCTGAGGCAGCATTATCATCAGGAAGTAGATGACAATGACATATTTCACCCAAAGCCTGGGCAGAAGTCATTCTGTAGTAAGTATCGTTTCAATCTTATTTATTAGACAATATTAAAAGCTGAAATATCCTTCCATCAACTAAAATGAAATTATCTTTGATTTGTGACAATAAGCACACTTGTTATCTCAACTCTAAACATGTCAGGATGACTTTTGCTTTTCTGTTTCAAGGAGAGAAAATTACAATGTTTTATTTCTTAAAAAAAAAAAAATCATAGCGAGGAGGAAAGCAGCAGAGCTCGGTGGTGACTGCAAGGGGGGTCCATCACAGGGAAGGGACCAAAGAGACACGATCCAGTTGGCTCTGGTAGGTGACTGAGCTGGGTGGGGGCAAGGTGGGGTTGGGACTCACGCAGGAAGGTGGCTATATTTTACATACAGGATGAGCTAGCGATAAAGACATTGAGGTTAACGGGAACTAGGATTTCCATAGAAGAAGAGTCCTTTGGATGAAAAGAGGGGATGCAACAATGAACTCTGTGGTTGGACTGGCATTAGAACAACTGAAATGAACTCATGGCTTAAGTGTGTGCGCGCGCGTGCATGCGTGTGGGGGTGGAGGGAGGGAGAGAGAGGGACAGAGAGAGGGAGATACCTATATTTCTGACGTCTCTTCTCTGAGAAGGTCAAAACCCCAGTAGCACAGAGCACATTTAACTCTCACATCTTGGTTTCCAAATGAAAGTCACCTCTAAAGGGACCTCCCTGGTGCCACAGGGGGTTAAGTACTGCACTATGAAGCAATCTGCAGCCTCTGCAGCCCGAGTTTGATCCCCAGCCAGCCAGGGAGCAACCCACATGGCGCAGCAGACCTCTTTTGACTCACCCGCTGCTCCCCTCAGCAGTGTATTTTGGTTGGTCTGCCTGTTCTGCTCCCCACTCTCTCTCTGGTGAATCCTCTCACCCTCCCCACCCCCCGCATATCTGGCCTATACCCAAGATCTTGTATGCATAAATAAATCTTTAAAAAAAAAAAGTCACCACTAAAAAGGACCAAGGGTTTTTTAAAAAAAATGGCTTATTTCAGGGAAAGAACAGAAATATTACAGAATACTAGGAAACACTTCAAGAACCCTGGGGTGCATCACGAGAACATGGAAGCCAGTTTGAAAAAGCAGCTCCTGCTGGCTGAATCTGGGATGATATGAGCATGAAAATAAGCAGTGTTAGTAACAGATAATATCCTAGTGAATAAACAGAAGTCCATGAATCCACACTGTTTTTAAAAAGTGAGCAGATACATGCAGGAGAGAGAAAGCTTTTCCTTACAGTAGGATTTTAACTAATGTATGTAGAAGAAGGGATGGAATTAGAAAATTTTCATTTGGCAATAATCATAGTACTAATTAATTCAAGCAAAAAAATTCAACAAATGCTAAAGCTAGGAGTAGCCGTGAAAAGGAATGACAGGATATTTATATAGTTTCAAAGTCTCTCATTAGAAAACATTTATTAATTTTAAAGGAAAACAGAGCAGCTTTGCAGCAGAAAAAGCTGGCAGATGTCACCATGATCAAACTGAGTATTACAAGTGGTGGAGCAAGCTGACACCATTCCTACTTGATGGGACGCAGAGAGAAGAACTCAGCGAAGCTTCAGTTACATTCTGCCAAAAATTTGTAACTTCCATGTAGCCATGAAGAAACATCAGACAAACCCAAGAGAAGGATGTTATTAAAACCACTATCAATAATCTTTAAAAATCTCAAGGATATGCAGGTAAGGACAGACTGAAGAACTGATATGAATTGAAGCAGGCTGAGGAGAGGTGAAAACTTAGCATAATGGGGATCCGATTTGGATTCTTCATCTAAAAAGGATGTTATTGGGGCCACTGGAAAAACTTTGAGTAAAGGATATATGACAGCTCTTCATACTATTCTTGCAAATTTTCCAGTAATATGGAAAATATTGGGGAGAAATAGGGTATCTAAAATTTCATAGGCACAATCCCATTTATAGCTAGGATGTAAAATTTTGCAAAATATTAATTTTCCCATTATAACAACAATAAAACACTGAGTAAACTAAAATGCATATCCTTTTTTTTTTATTAGATAATAAATTTTATTGTTATATTCCCCATACAATTGCAGCGCCCCCATTCTGACCCCAATCCCTCCCCTCCCGCCCCTGCCCCCCTAAAAGTGTCTCTGGTTCATAGTTTTTTGTTGATTTTGATTTTCACTTTCTTATAGTTATTCATTTTCCTGGTCCCTTATTTAAGTTTTCTAGATTCCTGCTATGAGTGAGACCATCCGGTATTTTTCTTTTTCTTTTTGGCTTATTTCGCTGAGCATGATCCCTTCCAGCGCCATCCATGTTGCTGCAAATTGCATGTGTTTATCTTTTTTGAATGCTGAGTAATATTCCATGGTATATATGTACCACATCTTCTTGATCCAGTCATCTATTTTTGGGCATTTGGGTTGTTTCCAAAGCTTAGCTATTGTAAACAGTGCTGCTATAAACATAGGGGTGCAGGTGCTCTTTGGAATTGATGTTTCTGTGTCCTTTGGGTAAATACCTAGGAGTGGAATTGCTGGATCATATGGAAGCTCTATGTTTAGTAGGTCCAGAAATCTCCACACAGCTTTCCACAGTGGTTGGACCAGTTTGCACTCCCACCAACAGTGCAGAAGAGTTCCTTTTTCTCCACACCCTCGCCAACATTTGTTGTTGCTAGTTTTTTTAATATGTGCCATTCTCACTGGTGTAAGATGGTATCTCATGGTAGTTTTGATTTGCATTTCCCTGATGACAAGTGATGTTGAACATTTTTTCATATGCCTGTTGGCCATTTGCATAAAATGCATATCCTTTTGAAAGTCATGGGATAGTGACAAAGGAATATAGGTCTAAGTGACCCAAATGCAGACTGGGCTTTAACAGAAGCAAAACATTTAATATCTGAAATAAAGCATTTCTTAAATATACCGTAATAAGAACTGTCAAGACACAGCAGAGAACGGGACCAGTGCATTCAAAGACTAGCTAAAAATTCATAAAACTGATGGAAGACACCGACCCAATATCCAAGAAGGTTAGTGAATCCCACAAAGGGAAACCATTATCAAATTATTCAGAAGAGGCCTCCCTGGTGGCACAAGGGGTTAAGCACAGCACTATAAAGCTGTCTGCAGTCACTGCAGCATGAGTTTGATCCCCGGCCAGGGAGCTACCCACATGGTGCAGCAGACCTCTCTTGTCTCATCCACGGCTCCCTCAGCAGTGTATTTTAGTGGATGCACCTGTGCTGCTCCCCACTCTGTCTCTGGTGAGTCCTCTCACCACACCCCTACCCCACAACTCTGGCCTATACCCCAGTTCTTGTATGCATAAATAAATAAATCTTTTTTTAGAAAATTATTCAGAAGAGCATAAGGGACTATGGTGATGGTCACAGGTGATGTGGTGGTAGGAGAATTATGGGGACTACACCTGAGAGGAGAAATCACATATTGTACAAAAACGAACAATGATGTAAGGACAGAAAAAAAAAAAAAAAGAAGAAAATACCAAAAAGAAATAGAAAGAAGGAAAATAATGAAAACAGAAAACATCCCCCCTCGCAATATATGAATATTCACATTCCTCCCTTCCCTGCCAACACTTAACTATGTATGGTCAGTAAATTTTAGCCATCCAAATAGGTGTAAGGTAGATTAAGTGGTGGCTTTAATTTGTATTTTCTAATTACTAACGATCTTAAGCACTGTGTTATGTATTTATTTGCCATCCATAAATATTTATACGAGAGATGAAAGCTTATGTCCACCAAAGGATGCATACAAAATATTCCTAAAGAACTTTATTCCTACTTGTCCCCAAATGAAAATGAATCTAATGTGCACCAACAGGAATGACTCAGCAAACTGTGATGTAGTTGCACAATGATATCTACACATCAATAGAAGGGAATAAACTGATTTATCAACAACATGGAGATTATGTTATGTTGAGTGAAAAATGTGATGTTGCGTGAAAGAAGCCAGATACAAAAGATTCATTACTCTATCGTTCCACTTACATGAAGTTCAAGAATAGCAAAAACTAATCTGTGGTGATAAGAATCGAAACAGTGCCTGCCTCTGCGTATGGGAGGGGACTGGAGATCACTTTCTAGGGTGACGGAAATGTTTTATGTCTAGACTTGAGTGATGGTGTATATGTCGGTTAAAAATCACTGACAAAGACCCGTGCATTTCATTGCATGCAAATTATACTCAATTAAAAAAAAATCACATTCTGGTTTTATCTTTTTTACAAGACAAGACTTGAGATTAAATGATGAAAAGTGGGGCCTCCTTGGTGGCACAAGGGATTAAGTCTCAGCACTATGAAGCTATCCCAGCCACTGCAGCACGAGTTTGATCTCTGGCCAGGGAGCTACCCACATGGCGCAGCAGACCTCTCCTGTCTTTCCCGCTGCTCCCCTCAGCAGTGTGTTTCAGTGGAGCTGTCTGTTCTGCTCCCCACTCTGTCTCTGGTGAATCCTCTCACCCCAACCCCCCGCACCTCTGGCCCACACCCCAGTTCTTGTGTGTATAAATAAATAAATCTTTAAAAAAAAAATCACAAGTGGAAGGTTAAGAAATGCATCATATTACTTCCAAATCTTACCAGGGCTTCTGCCTATGGAGTTGGGGGCAAGGGTGGTGGTGCTCTGGTTCACACCAGGTTCTGGGAGGATGCGGGGTACTCAGCAAGTTCCTGGTAGAATGGGATGATCTGAAAGGAGGGGGCTGTCCGAGAAGCAGGAAAACAGCTCTGGCAGTGACTGGGAGTTACGGGGCGGGGGGGGGGGCGGGTGGGTGGAGGGCAGGGGTGTTTCTAATACCTGAATGTGTCACTGAGTGAGCAAGTGTGGGACTCCCTTCTGGGACTACCGCTGGGGCTGGCTTCCTGGGGGTGTGGCTGAGCAGGGATTCAGGGCCCCTGTACTAGGAGAGGTCCATGCTTGGGGTTGTTGTCTTGAAATTCTGAATAATTATCTTTGAATTTGCATTCTGTAAGGAAATTCTGATGGGACATGGAGGATGTGCTGTGGGGCTTAGCTTTGACTCACTGCTTTCTCACCTCCCCAGATGGCTCTGCTGCTCACTCCCCTCCAACCCCTGGTGCTCTGGGTAGCCTCCCCCTACTGCCCCCTGCTCTACCATCCACCTTGGGGTCACATTGGGGGTGGGGGGTCTACATTCTGTTGCCCTCCAGCCCTGGCCTGGGTGGAGTGTGGTCAGGGTAATGTTTGGAACCAGACCACTGGGCACCTCAGGGTGTGGCACTGTGGCGACTGCCCCTGTCCCAGGCTGCCCACCTGTTTGTGAGTGCTGCCCCAGCTCCCTTCCAGTCGGGGGTGGCCAGCCCTTGGGGGTGTCTGTCTGTAGTGGGTCAGGGCAATGGGCCCATGGGAGGTGAAACCGACTTCCCGGCTCCTGGATGGGGTCTCACATTTTCATTTTGCACTGGATTATACCGGTTCTATAGGTGCTGTTGGGTGCCCCACCTGTCTCCTCTGGCATGACCCCAGGCCAGGCAGCTCTGCATGGAGGACGACTAGAATCCCTGCTCACTGAGCTTTCCATCTGCCCTCTCGGTGTGCTTTCTAGGAGATGGCCTTGGCCCTGACTGAGGGGGACGTGGGGAAGCTGGCCCCACAAGTGCGGTCTTTTCTGACACCTTGTGCCCTCTCATCAGAAGTGACCCCTAAATGCTGCTCTTGGGAGAACACAAGGGGGCCTTTCTGGTCACGCCAAATGACCATTAACTCACAGGACACAAAGCTGAGTGGAAGGGGGCAGCAGGCTGGTGGGCATTATCCTCACTCGCCCATTCATTCATTCAAACAGCTACTGAACCCCACCATGTGCCAGGCCCTATTCTATGTGCAACCAGAACACACACAAGCCCTGTCTTTATGGACCTTAAATTGAATGCAGGAGATGGACAGGCATGAAGACAAGACAGGGAAAGGGGAACAGAGCGAAAGAGTGTGGGGCTATTCAGGTGAGGTGGTCAGGGAAAGCCTCTTGGAGGAGGTGGCCTTGTAGCAGGGACTTGCATGATGTGAGAGAATAAGTCAGAGAGGATCTGAGGACAGACAAGACCCTGAGGTGGGAAGGAACTTGGTGCTTTCAAGGAAGAGCAAGAAGGGTGGAAGGGATACAGAAGACAGAGGAGAGGGGCTCCAGGAGAGGCCAGGCAGTGCGTAGGGACAGACCGGCAAGTGGGGAGCTTGGGCTGCATCCTTAGTGTGATGGCAAGCCACTGGAGGATTTGGAGCAGGCCAGTGATAGGATATAATTTCTGCTTGAAAAGTGCTTCCTGGCAGCCGGGTGCCAAGGGGCTGAAATGGTGGCAGGAGGAGAAGCAGGGAGACCAGTGCGGGAGGCACCATGCTGTGTAAGCAGCAGGCAGGTGCTGGTGGCCAGGACAAGGGGGGCTGCAGGAGGAGTGAAGGCACAAAAGTGCTATTTTAGGCAGGATTTGCAGATACAGGCGATGATGCGAGTGAGAGAGAAGGGTCAATGGGCCAGATTTGAATTTATTTCCAATCTCCTTGCCAACTGATTTTCAATAAAGCTTTATTTTCTCAAAAACGTGGTGCCATGATGTATCAGCCTCTATTCATGCCCATGACTCCATAACAAACTCATAGCTGCCTCCTGACTACTTTCTATCTCCATTCACTTATTTTTCATCCTTTAAAATCCTTAATTCCTAATGAAAGCTAAGTAGTCAAGGGAGGTTCTATAGCGGCCTGTGGGGTTCTGCTGGAAAGCCAGCGAAAGCTGCTTCAGTCACTGAGATGGGGAAGATGGAGGAGGATCAGGCTTGGAGAGGAAATCAAGAGATTGTTCCATCTGCATTAAGATTAAATAAATATCCACGCAGAAAAATCAAGGGGCACTTGGTTATGTGAGCCTAGAGCGTAGGAGAAAGGTGTGGCTGGAGATGGAGATCTGGAAGATTCTCAAGGCAGGGAATAGATGACATCTACCATGGAGTAAGTGCAGATAAAGAAAGAGAATTATTTTTAAAAAAAAAAAAAGTTATTTTTTTGATAGACAATTATCAAGTGTGGAAATTTGTGAGATTTAACAATTTCACCCCTGCATTACAAAACTTGTGTTTAATATGAAAACCATGTGTTTAATTAGCTCATTTAGGTCACTTTCAAAGAAACTCTTGCCAAATTTATTTTTCCTTTTAGTGCTGTAGGTTGTTACAGCTTAGAAACAGCACCCAAGCTCCTGGGGACGAAGGTGACTGAATGGATGAGGTTCGGGGGTCCAGAAGTCCAGGACTCTGGGGTCCTGAGCTTAATGAGCAAGCACAGGGGAGGGCACACAGCCTGGATCCAGTTTCAGTTTCCTTTGCAGTTGGTGTCTGAGGACAACGGGAGAAGAAAGAAAATGTCCCCTGGTATTTCTGTAATAACCTGGAGGTGGGCATGGGGGTGGGGGGCGGCTGGCCCATTAGCTTTGCTCTCGGACTGCGCAAATTAACAGGTGATGCACCAAGAGCCGGCGCCCCATCTCTGCTTGAGTGCTCAGCCAAGCTCACCTTGACGGATGTGCCCCCACCCAGGCTCCTGGCATTTCCCACATTTCTTTACATCAACAGAAACTTCAGTCCTAAGCCCATTCAGGCAGCAACTCCAGCTGTCCTCTTTGCATTTTAGAAGTGAGATCAGGCACAGTTTCAGGGAGTGGGGGGCGGAGCTACCTGCAGCCAGGCCACCCTGAGGTAGCCATTCCGCATAATGCGCCCCCTGCAGGACAAAGGCGCCACCGTCCGCCCCAGAACCGAGTCTTGGGCGCTGCTGGCTTCTGCTGAGCCCAGGAAAGAGGCTCTGTGCAGACTGCAGCACCCAGGCTGCTGTGTGATGGAGGGCTGCAGCGTGGGTGACAGTGGGGAGAGGGAGACCAAACCGGGAGACTGCACTGGACATGGGGGTGGGGCAGTGGCAGTGGTGGAGGTGAAGGTGGCTGTGGTGACGGAGTAGTGATGGGGTGGTGGTGAAGATGCCATAGCGGACCTTCAGCGATGATAAAGGCGATGAGAGATACAGACCATTTTCTAAGAGCGAGTTCACCCAAATGACTCATGCCCCATGCCATGGGGCCCTGCACGGGGCAGCAGGTAGCAGATACGAGTGAGTATAAACCTTTCCACAACAGAACACTCAATATGGACACAAAAGCTGGGCATCCAGAGGCTGGGAGGAGAGTCCTTCAAGCTAAAGTTGAGGTGCACTTAACCAGCTCATCACCAGATGTCACCGCTTGATCTGGGGCAGTGGTGGAGAAGCAGGGCCATGCCTGTCCTAGGGCAAAACCAGGGTGAACTCCAACGCCCCCACCCCCATGGGGAAAGGCCAATCTGTTTGAGGGCATCAGAGGGAGCACCTGTACCCATGATTTCAGGGAACACATAGCAGCTCCTAGCATGTGGGGCCTCCTGAACTTTCTAGCAGTTCAAAAAGTCAGTGCAGAGGGCTGCCACACTTGCTGTTACCCGGGAGACCTGTGGGCAGTGCAGGGCCCGCATCAGGAAACCTGATGAAAGTCATGTTAGAGTGGTGGAGATACTCTCCTGGGGCCAGCTGATGACTGGGAAAGTTCACAAAGAACTTGAGAAATAGCCAAGCTGGCAGGTCTGATTTGGAGACAGGGAATAAAGATAATTCTGTTCAATGCATTAGAGATAATAAAGAAATAGCCTATTTTGATAAGCACTGCATTTTCCCTGTAGTCTCTCAAGTTATGATATTTGGAAGGTCTGGGGGCAACTGGATTTCCCGCAACTCCCCCAGACACTGTCCCTGTGACCATGTTGGTTCAGAGTGGAGGTGATGTGAATTGTGGGCTCACTTCTAAACACCATACAAGGGAAAGATCACCCAGGCTGGAGTCCAACACTCTCAAGTTCTGTGTCTGGATAATGGGAAAACAATCTTCCCTTGAGGCCAGCAGAGAAGAGCACATGTGCTAGTGAGCACAAATCACCTCGCACAGCCCTGTCCTGGTGGGTCCCAGATAATGCTAGATTCCTTCCCAGATACTTCAATTAAAAGGAAATCTGTGGGGCATCCTTGGTGGTGCAAGGGGTTAAGCGTCAGCACTATGAAGCTATCTGCAGCTACTGCAGCACGAATTCGATCCCTGGCCAGGGAGCTACCCACATGGCGCAGACCTCTCCTGTCTTGCCCACTGCTCCCCTCAGCAGTGCATTTCAGCCAGTCTGCCTGTTCTGTTCCCTGCTCTGTCTCTGGTGAATCCTCTCACACATTCCCCCCACCCACTCTGTACCTCTAGCCTATACCCTATCTCTTGTATGCATAAATAAATAAATCCTTAAAAAAAAAAAAAAAAAGGAAATCTGTAACTGAGAGAATCATTTACATCACAACATTTCTCATCGGTACCTAAAATTTCAGTCCAAATTTTAGACTGGATTAGCCCATTCCAGATGAATTTTGGTATAAAAGACCCACATACGGGCTCACATTTATTGAGCACTTAACTGTGGTCCAGATGCTGGAAGTGCTTGATGTCAATTTTCTTCAGGGGTGAATTTGTTACTGATTTTTAGAACTAAGTCACTACATAGGTTTTTGTTGTTGTTTGTCATCTTTTTAACATTAAAATTTCATTAAATTGAAAAAAAAAAAAGAACTCTAGCTAAAATTCCAAGACTGTCCCAGAAACTGTTCTCCAGTTATTCGATGGATGACCCAGAAGTGGTCTTGTCCTTCAGCGGGCGACCAGAACAAGCCAGCTGGCCACACGGAACCGGTCCTGCCCGGGCAGCGGCTGTTAACTTGTATGCCAGACTCTCCAGGCCTGCGGCTTAACAACTGCCCCCGCGAAAGTATTTTGAATATGAGTTCAGACTGTTAGGTAGAAAACCTGAAAAAATAATCAGCAGATTCCTGTGAGGAAAGATTTCGGGGCAACTGACCTCCCAAGGCTCTCCACTGCGGGGCGTTCATTTATTTGAACATCCTTCTGGGTTCGCCTGTAAAACTTTAAATTAAACCATTCATTCACTCAGTGATAATTCTGGGGTCCTACTATGGGCTAGGCTGCAGGTCCTGTGGATACAACAGGAGACGGGTCAGAGACATAGACCCTGCCCTCAAAGTTTATGGTCTAGCTCCTGGCTGCCACACACGGCTGGCCAGGCTGTGCGCTGCTCCACACGTCCTATGGGAGCTGGAAATTATTCCAAACTCTGTTTCCCCACCCATGCATCCTGGAAGGGGACTAAATTTGCTTAGATGAAGGGGCACCATTTTCCTTGCACAAAGATGCCACCTGCTTGCCAAGCCAAGAACCCACAGGGCTCTGTTTGTCGACTGGGTGCTTTTACCTCCATTGCACAAAGGCTCTGGAGCTGGCCGTGGAGAGAGGGCCCAGAGCACAGTCCCAGTGCCATGAAGTCTCACCGATGTCTGCACAGCTTGCTGATGTGCCAACAAGGAGGCTGGGGAGGGGGCGGGTAGGGGACAGAGGCATGGAAGAGTCTATTTGAAGTTGGGGTAAGGGAACGGAAAGCAGGAACCACATGTTGAGCGAGCGCATTGACAAGAACCTCCCCTCCCTGGCCTTCGCCCCCTCCTCTTCTGTCTAAAGCAGTCATTTTTTCCCCAGCTAGTAATCCCTAAAACTCCCAACACGCTATTAGAATAGTGAGCATTGCCTTTACACCTGACCAAAAGGTAAGTTCTCCCAGGAAGGGTGGAGCCCGAGGGAGGATGAAAGAAAGGAGTCCTGTTTCCTGCCCCACGGCCCTGGAGAGGAGCTGAGCCCAGACCGGTGGACTTGGGTCTCCTGCATAAAGGGCTGTCACTGCTTGGGGCGCACAACAGGTGAGCCCACTGCCCTGCCGCTCCCCGATTAGAGAATGTCCTCAAGCTGGTTTCCTGGTGGAGACCATTAGGGAAAAGACCAGCAATTCTAATTTCTCATAACACTGCTCCAAGGCCAGTAGAGGAACAATAGCCGCATGTGGGGCAGGATGCTCTGGGGCGCTTGATACTGGCCATGGGCCCCCTGGGGGCGGTGGATCAGGAGTGCCAGAGAGTGGCAGCTGTGGTGGCCATGTTGGCCGGGGTAGTGGGAAGGGGCAGTGACTTGCCCCCCACCCCTCAGGCCCCCACCCCAATGCAGGCTCTGACAGCACACAGATAAAGCACTGAGTCCCCTCTTTAGTTGATCAAACAGCACTGCTCCTGCAAGGCAGGACTGAAAGCCAGTTTAAGGGGTTTCGTCCTTCTAAGGGTGAGCACCAGTTTTGTAAGAAGTAAGTGGAGATTTCGAAATCTGAACTGTCCCTTCAATCTCAGTGTGTCTTGTTATGTTCTCAAGTGCCCAACCTCTCAAATGCACAAAGGCCCAGGAGAATGTTGTTTCTCTGGATCTCATAATGCCCAATATTCCTTTTATGGTCAAGCCCACACAGTCTCCTCCAGAAGATCCTGGCAGTGTCACCAGGAGGGAGCATACAGGCACACTAGGGAAGCAGTCTGCCAGCCCTGGGTTACAGTCCTGCTTCTGCTCTCATTAGCTGTGTGATCTTGGCCCAGTGACACAACCTCTCTGGGTCTCAGTTTTAAGTTACGGAGCCAGACAATAGCCAACACATTGCCTAGAGGTGACACAAGGTTCTGGTGCAATGCCCAGCAGTGGGTGGTTCTCACTCTGGGAAGTGCTGCCTGTTTCAGCAGCTTCCATGGTCAAATCCTTTTCTCAAAGAACCTGTTCTCCCAGAAGCCTGACAGAACCGACCCTTCCGGCCAGGCAGCCACAAGTGTCCACCACAGAGGCCTGCTTTCCCACTTGCAGATCGCCTGCCTCTGCCAGGTTGCCCAAGCCTCCTGTTGGTGGGAGAGTGTATGGGAAGGGTGCACAGCTCCATGCCAGTGCTTCCAGCTGTGCACACACAGAACCAGGGTGACAGGGGGCTCGGGTAAAAATGCAGATTCCTAGACTCCACAGCTAACACTTCTGGTTTAGTCAAGCTGAGACTGGACCTGGGAACATGCCTTTTCACAATACCTGCTGAGGTGAGGTGACAAAGCTACAGAACACAGGTTGAGAAGCCGCAGAGCCACAGCTGGTGTAAGATAGATAAAGGCTTGGAGCTCAGCCGACCGGGCCTCCCCCTCACCTGGGGCCACTCTGCTCACCCGAGGGATGCAGCCTTCTCAGGGGCTGTATCTAGCGATGTGGCACCAGACTGTGGCACCTGTGTCTCGGGGTTGGGGGGGGGGAGGAAGGGGAAGGTGCACAGGACTTTTGCTTCCCATGGTGGATCTTTCTGGAAAAGTTGGGTATGCTCCGAGGGTGAGCGATAGAGCTTGGGAGATGGTTATTTCAAGGTCTCTCCTGAAGCCCCTAATGGGGAAGAATCACCCTCTGCAACCATATGTCAACTGGTTGCGAGTAACAATCCCTGTGAGGGGCCTAGCTGTACCGTAACGAGGATGGTGTCTGAGTGGGTTTAGATTTATCCTTCTAACAGTCTCATCTCACACACACACCCTGGAAACCGCAGGGCTGATGAAATAGATGGCAGCCATCGTGTGAATGGGCAGGACCTCTGGTCAATAGTACTGGGTGTGCTGGGCAGACACTATCACCTGCCACCTCTGTCATGATGGAAGAAGGCCCCGCTGCACCTTCGGGGTCGAGATCTGTGACATCTTGTCCCAGGGTCCCCAAACTGGCACCTTGCTGATGTCACCCTTGATGTGTCTGGGGCCTTGCCCTGGCCAGAACCAACAGAGCAGGAATGGCAGAGTGGGGTGGGGTCAGGCCATTCTAGGCTGCAGCAGCTCCTGCGACAAGAGTGACAGCCCAGGCACAGGTGCCACAGGTGGGGCTCCTCTCTCCACCCTCTGCAGAAGCAGCCTGGCCTGCAACTCCTGGCACCGATGCAGGCATGCTCACTCCAGAGACCCCTTCTCTTTGCCATTAGCCTTGGGGAAATTCTTGAAAAGGGTGCCCCCTACCCTCTGTTAATGCCTAAATCTCCAGCCTGGAGTGGCATGCAGTGGGCAAACAATGCAAGAGGCTGTCCCCTGCCCCTCCACCTGCTCCCTTAGAAGAGTCAGAGGCACGAGCAGCATCTGCTCTGCTGGTGACGTGCTAAGGTCATGTTCTGAGCAGCCTCCTCAAGTCTCAGCTGGGGTTTCAGAAACATGCGAGAGCCTCATCCACACACGGGGCTGCTTGCGCTCTGCTGGGCCTTGGAGGTGGCCCCTAAGGACCCTGCGTGTGTGGTGATCAAACACTAAATATTCCAGACAGTAACCTTGGGAAGATCTCCTCTCTACAGTGGTCCCTGGCTGTGGTTTGCCCTTTGGCCACCTGTCAGTAGTTCTGTTCTCAGGAAGTCCATCTCCTAGGTCCCCTGTGCTGGGGGCTGCCCCCTTCATCCTCAGCTCAGACAATGCCACCAATGGTCCCCTTCCCTCTTCTCAACAGGAGGCTCCTGTATTTCCAAGTCACAGATGAGAGGACAGGCCGCGGGAGGGTTCCACTCCAGGACCACTGGAGCTTGTGCTCGTGACCAGCACCCCTGGGCCAAGGGGCAAGACAGAGCAGCTGTGACAAGGGCAGGGGGCCAAGTCCCAGCTTATTCTTTTTTCTAGCACCTGCCTGGCTCAAAGCATGCCCTGTCCTTTGAGTCTGGATCTCCAGGCTCCTAAGCTTCAAGATATTTTAGGCCATCCATTCACTGTATTATGCGCCTCTGTACTCTCCAGGATGCCCGAAGGAAGGAGGACAGAGCATCAGGAATCTATTTCCTGGGAAGTGTCTATTCTCAGCACGAGGTCACGGTTCCTTGGTGACCTCGCAGAATCCACCGGCACGCTCCACACCACGATATAACTCAATTAGCGAATAAAGTCCCTTCTCTCCCATTTCAGGTTAACTGGGTCTGTACCATAGTTCACAAATTTTTGTTTTCCAATCTCTGATTATTGATTAATGACAAGTCATTGGTTCCAGACACACGCTGCATACTGTCAGCACTGGAGACGTGAGTGGTAAATAAAAACTCATAATTAGTAACTGAGATTGGATAGCTCCAAGGTACATGAAACGCTTGCAGGAGAAGTGCAATTTTTCCATGTTTGGGCAATTTCCAAAGTCTAGGTATATAGCTGCCTGGGTGTGGATGTAAGTCAGAAGTGAGATTTTCATACTAGGAGCAAACTTTACAAGAGAAGAAACAATTGGAGAAAAACCAATTTAGTTAATTGTCTTGTTGCACCTGCTGTTTGTGAGGATGTGAAACCAGATATTCTTCCTTTGGAGCCTGGTCTTGCTCCAGCCCAGTGGGCGTGTGGGCCAGTCTGGCTGCTTCTGCATACATTCCGACATCTCCCAGGGGTTGGACTTAATGGGAAAGTGGCATTTGCAAAGGTTTCGGGGAGTGGCCGTAGGACAGTGATGTTTGTTTCCATGGAAATGAATATAAAGTCTCCAGTTCATCACTGTCATCCCAGCAGGACTTGGGAGAGGAATGGACAAGTCAGAGTCTTTACAAGTTTGGTTAAGGAGGCGTTCATGCACCAGCAAAAGAAAGGGAGGAAAAACTGTTCAGACCTGCCTTTGCTCACTGCGTGTGTCACTTTAGCCAAAGTCATCATATCAGAATCTCACTCTATAGAATGAAATATGCCTTTCAAGGCAGTAAGGCTGTCTTTCTTCTTTCTGCCTTCCCTCCCTCCCCGCCTCGCTCCCGCCCTCCCTCCTGCATTTCACTGAGTCCACTTGATAGAGTTAGAGGTAACAATCATTTGTGCTTTTAACTGACTCTTTGTTAAAGGACATACCCAGACTGGACATAGAGATGCTTGGTTGGCCTTGCTTATCTCTGACTTGGCAAAACTATAGTGGGAGGTCAGCATAGTCTTCAGAGAGGAATCTTTGGACAAGACTTAGAGGAAAGGGGCACCTGCAAAAGACATGTGTCCCAGCACACATGTAAGGGCCCACCATTCCTGCCTAGTGGTGGTGAACAACATGGTTTCCTATCAAACTCTCTGGCAGACATTAGTTACATGCACTCAGAAGGAACTGTAGGTAGACAGGAAGAAAATGAGATAATGGAGAGAGGGTGGGGGTGTGCATTCTGAAGGAGAAAATTCCAGGTCAGGGATGGTAAATATGGGGTACTCATACCCCCACTCCCATGACAGACAATGGGAATCACCCATTCTTTTCCACTGAGCTGCAGGGTGGCTTTCTCATTCATCTATCACATCACTTCAGGCAGATGCTATCAAGATATCTGAGTTACCTCCTGTGGTAGATTAAAGATGGCAACAAATTCCCTAATTTCCCTCCCCTTGGGTCTGGTCTGGCTGTAGTGACTTGTTTGCCCAATGGAATGTGATAGACATATCTGGAGCTTTTGAGGCTAGGAAGTCTTGCATTTTCCATAGTCTTTTTAAGACATGCACACTAGGAGCCCTGGGCCACCATGGAAGAGGTCTGACTACCCTGCAGGAGATACATTGGAAATGCACTGACTCTGCCAAGGTGTAAACCAATAAGTGGCATTGGCTAGGACCCTCCATTATAGCCTAGCTGGCAGTTAACACCACCAAGTAACCCCATGGATGCCACCCGAGCAGAAGAATCACCCAGCTGAGCACTGCTCAAATGCCTCACACAATCACAAGATATAATGGTTGTTGTTTTAAGCTAAGTTTTGAGTAATCTGTTACACATCTGTAAATAGCCTGTATAACACTCAAAGTAAAACTCATGGCCATCCAGAATCTAGATTAAAAAAAAACCGTGTTTAGGGCCCAGCAGGAGCCTGTTGGGGCTTTCCGAGCTATATAACAGTAGTACTATCTTTATTGAGTGTCTACTCTGTGTGAGACACTTGGCCATATTTTATTGGGAATAACTCATTTATATGCAAAATTTCCCCAAGAACCCAAGGACAGATACCAGCCCCCATGAACTGGACCTACCTCAGTTGAGAGTTAAACAACCATTCAGCCTAACAGAGGGCTTCAGAGTAAACAATTACCCAATCACACTTTTTCTTTCATGGCACCTCACTGTACCCTTTATCAGTTGGGCAACACTGGTTCATCATTTTTTGTTTTAACAAGCAAGGAAATTGAGACTCATTGAGAAGATGTGACTTGTCCTAGCTAAAACTAGTTGGTGAAGGAGACAGAATTTGTCCCCAGATACAACTCCCTCGCCAACGGTCTTTCCATATGTCACAGTGTCTCTCTGAACAGATAGCTCATAGAGAGAGGTTCTCTTTACCAGGACATTTCTGCTCCTCCCTCAATATCTACTCAACACAATGAGGATACTTATAAGACAATGACCTTACAAAGGAAATTAACTTTCAAACAGACGTGTGTTGCAGGAGAGATTTATAACACCAAACATCTCAGGTTCTCCTTGGTAAAACCCACCTCATGTGGGTGGGCTGAGGACCACAAGTTCAAGTTCCTGTGATATTTGAGCCAGGTGGGGCACACAGAGAGTGCTTTCCAAGTAGAGGCACATGCTATCATTCATTTATGTTGCTCATGCAACATTAATTATTAGGCGTCTACTATGTGCCTGCGCAGTTTTAGACACCAGGGACTCAATAGTGAACAAAAGAGAGAGACATTTACTCCTGTACACCTTATGTTCCAGTATTAAGTGGGAGCCTCTGAGATGTGTATGCTGGTGGCTGGTCCTAGCCAAGTGACCTATTTGCACACATCTGCCTTGGTTAGCACTTGATTCAAATTTATTCTACAGTGAACAATGGGCATTCTTTAGTTACCTTTATAGATAATCAAAATCACAAATGCTAAATCTGTCAGCTTTTTAATATGCTCTTAGGCCCTGTGGTGTGAGGTCTGGCCAAGTTACTACAAGCAGTTCTAAACAATGGCTTACAAAGGGGGGAAATGTTTTTTGGGTCTAACCTCTGGACAGGGTATCTGGTTCCACTATGCTTTCTACCTCTGGCTTCTCAAGATGTCACAGAGGAAAAGAGAAATTCCTGGAGTTGTGAGACAAACAAACAAACAAACAAACAACAACAACAAAAACCTAAGCTGCTCTCTCTTCTGGTGAGCTGAAAGCTAGAGCTGAGATCTTGCATGTTTAAAACCAGAGCTCATTGGAATTCACCAAAACCTGGATGAGTTCCCCAGAGGCCTGCAAGAGCTTAATAGTGCTATTTGTTTCTGAAGCAGGGGACACTGCAAATCCATTCCACCTGCCTATCCACATTAATGTCATTTTCTGGTCTGAGAGGTTAGAGAAGGGAGGAATTACTCTCTCACTGGCAGGAGGGCACCCATGTGAGAGTGGGACACCCTTTCAAGCCTGCAAATTTCCCAGAGTATGTTATTTTTGGAGGATTGCTGGTCAAGTTGCCTGTCATGATTGAATGTTTCCAGTTTTGATGAAACATTTTCAATTTCATTTTGGAGTTCATGCATTCAGCTAGCATTTATTGCCTACTAAGGCAGGATTCTAAGTGAAGACAGCAGGCTGTGATGGAGTTTATGTTCTTGTGGGGAAAGTTTAGACAATACCCAAATAAATAGACATACAAGAAGAAAATCATTACCTAAAAGATGGTAATGAATTCTTTGCAGAGAATTAGAATATTCTGGTTTGATCAGGAAGCCTCTTTGAGGAGATGACATTTAAACTGATATATGACCAGTAGAATCTGGCTCTGCAAAGAGCAGGGGAGCTATCCTAGCATAGAGAGAATTAATGGCAGGCAAAGGTGGGGCCTTGGGGGAGGGGGGTGGAGAGCAAAGGGATCAGAGAGGCTGAGGCACAGTTGGAGGGGAGTGTGGTAGTGCAAATCTAACAGTCAGACGGAGATCTTCTGGGGCCTCAGAGCTATGGCAAGAGGATGAACTTGGGATTATTTTTAAAATGTGAAGGGAGAACCTTGGAGGGTTTTAAGGAGGTTATGTGATCAGATTACACTGAAAACAGATTACGCTGGCTATTACATGGAGATTGGCATATAACAGATCCAAGGAGAAAGGCAGGAGACCAATGAGAGACTTCTGTGTGTGTCAAAGTAAACGATGAAGGCAGTCCTGGCGATGGAGAAAGGTCGACAAGATTCAGGGTATGCTTTGGAAGTAGAATTGATAAAATGTGGTTGATGGATTAGATGTGGAGATGTAGGGGATGGCTGTAAAATAAATGGAATGTTTTTCAGTGAAAGTAACTCAACATTTTGGTACATTTTCACCCTAGTCTTTTCCAGTTTCCTAAACATACATATGTATTTTTATAAAATTGGAATTTGAACGTAGCTTTATATCATGCTTTTCAACTTAACTCAACTTTTTGTGAATATTTCTCCAAGTCATAATTTTTAATGGCTGCATAATATCTCATTACATAGGGCATACCATAATTTCTTTAACCAATCACAGCTTGACATTTGGGTTGCTTCCAATATTTATGTTAGCATAAACAAGACTACAGTAAACATTCCTGTACATAAATCTTTAGGCAATCTCTGATTTTTTCCCCTTGTGATAAATTGCCTGAAGTGGAATTACTGAATCAAAGGCATTTCAAAGAGGAGACTTGATAAATAGGTACTGCCAAATTACTAGTAAGATATGGGTGCCATTTTATGTTCCCACTGGCTTTATTTAATCGTTCCTGTTTCATTTTATCTTGGTAAAACTGGATTTTATCATTAAAATAATCAATTTAACATGCAAAAAATGTATTATGTGACTTCACTAATTTTTGACTATTAGTGAGGTTAAGCATTTTTCTAATATTTAATGATCATGCACACTAGCTGAATGGAAGTGAAGGCAAGTGTGTATGCATGCCCTTCCCATTCATGCTTTCCATCAACTTTCCTATCTGGAAAGTTTTTATTATTTTTTGAATTATTTTATTGATTACTAAGAGCTCTTTATATAGCAAAGTCATTCCCAATGCCAGCTATTTCTCCCAAGTTTTCATTTGCTTTATAATATTCAGAAGCTCAAAATGTTTATGTGATCAGCTATATAAACTATTCCCTAATTGTGTCTTCCTTTTTTGTTTGGCTTAGAAGCACCTCACTCACCTTAATAAAAGTACAACATATCTCTGTATACTTATGTGAGGTCTTTTATGGTTTTATTCACTTTTATTCACAGTAGCAACAATGGTTTTGGAAAAGTTCACAGCACAGATGTCTACTTCCTTTGTCTGAACATAGTATTTCCCAGACGTGTTGTGTATAGAACCATCTGCCTGCTATAATTATTAATAACCTATGAGATTGTTTTATAGAAAGCACGTTCTAAGAGTCATTTTCTCTAACTAAAATCATGGAGGAATCCCACTTTTTTTCTGTTAAACAAAACCAAACCCTTCATCAATCATCCCAGCACCATTTGGAAATAATCTTCCTCTGTTCCACAGCTCTGAGACACTGTCTTTATGTTAGTATTCTGTATCTTAAGGTTTGTTCCTGGCCTTTCTGTTCGGTTCTAGTGGACTGTTAAAAGCTCCCACTACACTATGCTGTTATTTTTCTCTCTATTCTTAACAGCAACAGTCGCTGTTCTTTGGCACATAAAGCTCCATGGCCGCTGCATCTTCTTTATGGCTTTTATTACCATAAGACAACCTCCCTTTTTCTCATTTAATGTTATTACCTTGAATTCTACTTTACCTCTAAGATTGCACCTTCTGTATTCTTCTCTGTGTTTTTGCCTAATAGATCTTTGCCTATACTTCTTCCTTGAGCCTTCTTGTAGCATTTTAAGTGTATATCTTTTCATTCACTTGTTATCAAAAATGTATTGGGTACATCCTATGTGCCCAGTGGTGGGCACTGGGAATACGATGGTGATTATAAAACAAACATGAGGCTTATCCTCACAGGTACTGAAGTGCAGTATGAAAGATAGACATTAATCAGTAATTTTCTTAAAGTGTAAACGAAATTACAATGGTAGCATACACTTGATATATGGCACATGGCATTATGAATTACTAAGTGCTACAGAAGTTGATAATAGCATGACTTGATGTAGTCTGGGGGAGTGCTCAGGAAAGGATTGCCTGGAGAAGAGACATTTAGCCTCAACTTAAATGATTTATTGGGGAGTGGGGTGGTTAGGGCACCGGGAAAATTCCAGATACAGGATGACCTTGTGACTAGAAGGAGTCTGCTTCAGCCAGTGGGACTAGATACAGAGACCCAGGAGAATAAGGTCATGGGTTGAGATTGGAAAGGTCAGTGGGATTGGACCATGCAGCACCTTTCAGATCCTGCTGAGGATTTGGGCCTGTGTTCTAGAACAATGAGAAGTACCTAGAGGGCTTTAAGCAAGGGTTTTACAAGTAATATGAGCTGCAGACAGCTGCACGCAGAGCAGAACTGCGTGCGTGTCTTCACAACTCTGCTCACTGACACCACTGAAAACCTCCCCTGGCATGGTCTCTACACGATGAACACTTGCAATGCTACATATCAGGGCTTTCCCCCTCACAGCCTGCTGTCAAACATGTACCTGTGCGTCAATGATTGACATAATCACTACTTGCATTTTCCAAGAAATTATCCCTGTATCTGGGGGTATCTGTGAGATGAGTGAGGAATACAGAGTAAGGAAAGCATTCGACGAAGGTAGACCTGCAAGCCCATCATGCTGGTGGTCCTGAATGGGGCTCACACCTCATGGGCATAACCAGGGAAAACCACATGCAAATAAAAGCACTAGATGCAGAGGACGGAAGTAAGCACGACCTTTGCAGAAGGAGGAGCAAGAGAAGAATTTGGGCTGCAGGAAAAGAATGTAGGTTTTGTGAGAAGCAATTTATACTGCATATAAAAGGGTCAGGATGAGCTTGGATGCTTAAGAGCTGCTGGAATCCCACATACCTTTTATTTCTTCTGCCCACTTTCATAGACGTCAGTAGAGATAATAAATCATGTTTCCGTGAGGTCACATTGTCTCTCTTACTCCACTGAATGCCAACACTGCCTAGAAGGGAACTCGGAGAGCAAATGGTGAAGTACCTTCCCTCGTGGCCTGCAGTCAGCAGGAGCCATTGACAGGACACTTCTCCCACTCCCTTGCTCATGTCCCGGAGGTGTGGGCACATGGAGGTGGGTGACTGATGGCAGTGGGACAAGAATATCTAGAAGTTGCTTTTTCCTTCCTTTCCAACTCTGTGAGTCCTTAACTTACCAAAGTCTTACCTCTTAGATTTCAATAAAGTTTTTTCTTCAAGCCTTTTGGTATGATCAGGCCACACCTGCCAATACTGGTTCCTCTTAGGACCATGAGTTTCTACCTTGAATCAAGGCTACTCAGTGAGACAGTGTAAGGACACCGGCTCTTTCCTCCTGGAGGGTATGGCCCTCCCCTGCCACTGGTGTGCACATCCGGAGCCCTTGTTGGAATTTCAAATCCAGGGGAAGGAGAGTCTCTGGGTCTCTGAGTGCCAGAGAGGAAGCAGGTCTCTCTGCTTCTCACCCTCAGGGGTGCAATGCCAGTAGCTCACTCGTTGACTAGCACCCACATGGAGACATGCCGCTTTCCCCCTGTACCAGGCCCTGCACTCCATGCAAGAGGGAAACTGGGCCCACCAGATGGACAGCACCTTTACTAGTGACCCTGCCGGTGTGTGGGGCGCTATCAGCCAGCCTGCCGCATTGGAGCATGCCTGTGGGAGGGCAAGAAGCAACATCGAGGCCAAGAGTTGGCAGATCTGGCTTCCCTGGCCCTAACTTTGTTATCAGTCAGCTCTGTGACCTGGTGCCAGTGACTCAATCTCCCTGAACCCTTTCCAAGTCTAGTAGCCAGGTCATAAGCTGGCCTCATGTCTCCCACTGAGGTTGAGCTCTCCCTCTCTCATCCCACCCTTTGAGATGATGGGTTATGCCCTGAGGACCCTCCCCCTCTGAAATTGCATATTGTAATTCTTGGCCACTGCATCAGACAACACTGTTCCACCCTGAGCACTCGGCCAGGGAACTGGCCAGGGGACTGGCCAGGCCAGCTATGCTGGGAGTTCATATGCGGGGAGCAGCCTTCCACCACAAGTGAGTAAGAGTTGGTGGCTACATAGCAACTCTGTACTCCTCGGGGAGGACTCGGGGCATGTTCACCTCCATTGTCCAGAGGTGCCTGTCTGGGGGTCTGAGCCCCAATTGCCCCTGTTAATAACCTGCTCATTGGCTTTCTCTTCCTTGTTTTGTTTACCCATCCCCTCCCAGTGCTTCCTGGGATATCCTCCCAATAAACTGCTGGCATTCAAATCCTTGATTCAGGGTTGGCTTCTGGGGAAACTAAGATGACTGGCTACATCAGGTCAGGCCCTGTGTGTGAGGCCCTAACACCAGGAGTATTTTCTCCCTTTTCTTTGCTGTCTTCAGGAACAGAGTTGACCCTGTCACTGAACCAGGACATCCAGGCCAGGAGGGAGTGGTCGACTGAACTGTAGCACAGTGCAGGGCCACAAGCCTCTACTCTGTGCCTCAGGGGTGCCGTGAGACCAATGTGAGGGCTGAGGTGTGATTTGGATGCCATGACTGTCTCCACTGCCTTCTCCTCCCCTTCTGCCCCGAGCAGTTCACTGCCGTGATACTGTGCCTCCACGGAGATGACCCAGCCAGACTGATTTGGGGAGGCAATCCTTTCCCCAGGCCTACCCAGCTCAGGGCAGCTGTATGTCCAGGTCAGGGGTAGCAAGATCCTGGCTATCTTTCTCCCTCTGGCTATAAGACGATGCAACAAGAATACAAATTGATAGCCCAGACATCCCTTTCAGCTCCCAATCATTTCTCTTTGTTGCTAATTGTATAGTTGTGATGTCGCACCATTAAGTCATTAAATGAAAAATGCTAAATAGGTCTACCCTAGCACAGTCAGATCCATTTTTATTGAACATCCTCTTCTGCAGCTTTTCTTGAGAGACAGGATGTTGATATTTTTTTTTATCTACCTCTATTCATCAAGATTAAGAGGGAAAATCCTCATCTGTTTTTGACCACGGTCAATAAAAGCGTGTTCAGCAAAACCAATACCATCTTTTTTTGATTTATTTTTAAAAACACTCTCACGCAAAGATCCATCATCTAGAACTCTGGTGGAAATAAGAAGAAAAACACAGAGGCACTGGTGCTATGACCCTTCCAGAGGATGGGACCCTGAAGTTCAGGTCCCCATCTCCTGAGTCATGTAGGTTTAACCAGTCCTTCAAGTCACCAAGACAAAAAGCGCTCCCTGAGTAAGTCTCTTACTACTGACGCAATGTCCCCCCCCCCTCCCCCCCCACTTTATACACTGGTTTATTCCTTCTTTTTTGCTCTGTTCAGTGGCACACTTCATACCTTCTTTAAAACAACAACAGGTATCCTTATTAAATGTGGAGAAAAAGTACTGTAAGTCAAATCTTGTGATTTTTTTAAAGAATATTTTCGAAGACTCCATTTATCAGAAAATAGTTACCTCTAAATATACCTGCAGAAGCATCACTCCTGGTCCATATGGGCCACCTTATTCCCACCCATCCCAGCCTCCCTGGCAGAAGGTCTTCCTCACAACACCTTGTGTTCATAAGGTAAGTGTGACATTCTAATTAGAAATCAAACATGGGTGGTGGAGTCTAAATGTGGAATTTAAATTCACTCAAGGTCCAAAAATATCCAACCGTTCCTATCTGAGATTTTTTTCCAGGTGCAAGAAAGTGATAAGGGGAGCTCAATTCTTCTAATGTGCCTCGAAGGAGAAATGGCAACATTTAAGGAATCCCATCTGGGAAAGGAAAGACTCAAAGGTTCTAAACATCCAAGCTTAAACAGACTTCTCCCACTTTCTGCTGTTGGGACAACTCATTCACAGTTTGGGGAGGCCCCAACCATTTTACTATTGTATCTGCTCCTCACCCGCAGGCAGGGCTAACCCTTTAGCCCTGCTCTGCTGGGGGACACTAGGCTTCTCCCAGACAGGCTGCTTCTAGTGACCACCTCCAATCTGCTCTCTGCACCGGGGGTGGCTTGGTGATGCTCCAAGTCCCTTTTGTTAAGGAATCCAGCCCTTCCAGGCCAGCCCGTGTTCTGCAGGGGAGCCAGGCCTGCTCAGAGCTTGGGGCCCCAGCACTGATGGGTAAATCCCTACCTGTGGGGACCCACTATCCCTGAAGAAGGTTGCATTCTGTCTCTGCCCTTGTACTATGTTCCACCCAGATTTTGCAGCAAACAATCCCCCCAATGCATACCACAGAAGGCTTGTTCTGCCCCTGGCATTTGAACATTACACGCTCTCTTCTCAGAACGCTCCCCCACTCCCTACCTTAGACCTCCACTGGCTTGCTGTTTACATAACTTTTCATCTTGGATACCTTTCTGACATCTCCATTTGGGGTTGGGGTTCCTGCTGTGTGCTCCTACAGCACCCCTCCTTCCCCTCCAGGGCACCTGTGCTGTCCTGTACCTGTCAGACCGAAGCACATGGACGGTGGAGGGAAACACATCTGCTCTACCCCCAGTTCCTTACAGGGCTGGTTAAGTGACTAATCCACTGAAAGGAAGGAAAAGGAAAAGCAAAACCACCAAGATAGTTACCGTCCTGCCCAAGGCCTCTGCTTGGTCTGAATGTGTCCCCTCCCCACAAAATTTACATGTTGAAACCCAAGCCCCAAGGTGATGGTATTAGAAGGTACCTGGGTCATCGGCAGATGCAAGGTCAGTCTGAGTGCATGCATGCACCATCAGATTGCTAGTCCTCAACGGCACGGGCATGGAATTCAGGTCCAGCCTGTCCAAGTCACCAGAGGCTATGTCAGAGGAAAAATGGGGAGCAACCTCCTTCCCAGATGGGGAGGGGAGGACTGATGAGGAATAGGGACAGAGCTAGGGTTTTGGGCAATGGAAGTGCTGGTGCTGTGGCAGTTAAACCACAGGTACTAAGGGGTGTCTATGGAGAAGCCACCAGTTTACCACGTGCGGCTTTGGCTTGGCCCTTGGCCTCTGCCCAGCAGACACTACCTGAGGGAGGACAGATAGCATCAGCCATGTGCCAGGCTATAAATTCTCTCTCTTGCAGTTCTCCCTTCTCCTACTCCCTGTGTAAATAAATCCTGCCCTGCTGGCCCCGCTGCCCTCATGCCTGATACAGCACTGAGGCATGCTGGCTCAGCCAGGCCCTTCTGTCCAGGGACTCCTGGGGACAATGTGCATCCTTGTGGGCACTGGCCCTTCCCACGGAGTCTCTAAGATGCCAACCGGGGGCAGACAGATCCTTCCAAATGCAGATGGGGGTGAGCCTGGGGGATGAGACTGGGGCATGCCAGAGGGGCCTTCCACTAGGGCTTTTTCCCCTAGAGCTTGTGGAGGTCCTCTGGAGTTATGTGTCTGCTTCCCTGAGTTGTATACTATTAAAACAGGAAAATTCTTCAAGATTACTTACTAAGTTTTGAATTTATGCTTGAGTTTCAAGGAAGGAGAAAATGGACAACTCCCTTTAAACAACTTCCATGAAAGGTTACAAAACACAGATAATTTAAATGTGGGAGCAGATGGCAGGCTGGGTGCTGTTCTAGGCAAACCATGTGTCCCCTGGCAGTTGTTTTTAATGGATACTATGAGTTTATATGTGGTTTATAAACTCAAGGGCTAGCGATTTTCCCAAGTGATTGATTGTAAGGCATAAAAATGCTAACAGTTGAGACCTTCATTTCTCCTGAGGAGACTCTCCTTCTACCCAACCCTTACTCCAGGGCCATCCAGAGCAACTGATCCCCATCAGGACCCTCATAGCCTCATTCTCAGGCCAATTCTGATGGCCCTGCTCCAAACTCTGTGGCCCTCTTCTGCTCCCAAACATGCTGACACCCTGTGCCCCAGTTCTAGTCCTACGTTCCCCTCCTCTGAGTGTGCTCCACTCTTGAGTGGCTCTCTACCCACCATATTAGGGGACCCTGCCCCTGAAATACCATCCCCTCTGGTCTTCTCCCACCCAGCGTCCTCCCTAAGTGGAAGTCCTGGAGCCGGTCCTTTCTCAGACAACCTCCTTCCACAGCCCTGCCCCTACTCAAAGTGACCCAGGATCCTACTCAAAAGTTCCCAGAGGCCCCTGTGGGATGCAGCTACTCAGCATGGCTCCCTTCCTCTGACTGGGGAGGTTCCAGGCCTGGACCTGGTCCTCATCTTCTATGTGACTCAACATATCCTGTCTGTCCCCTCCCTGGACCTCAATTTGGTGGCGGAGCTATAGAGGTCCACAGGCACAAGGGAGAGTATCGGTCTAAAGAGTTCAGATTGGGAAGAATAAGCTGCTCAGGTAGGTCAGAGAAAAGTGCTGCCACTACTACAGATACTTCATCCCTTTTCGACCTTCCAGGAGTCTTCACTCTGGCCTCCCCTGACTATGCCATGGAGTCTCCGAGAGCTGGGACAGCAGGGGGTGGCAGAGCTAGTAGGATAACTAGCAATGGCTCACGTCCAGGGAGCACGTGTTTGCTGGGTGTGAGACGAGCCTCATCACCAGCCATGTCACGGAGAAGGAACCTGAGGCATGGAGTAAGGAAACAATTTGTTCAAGGCTCTTTGGGGTCACCTGGTCTCCAAGTGTCCCTGTAAGCCACTGTGCTAGTCTGCTTCTCTGAACCTTTACAGAAAAAACCAAAGCAGCATACAATGCGCCTCCAGGAAATCTCCAGCCCCTGGCTGCAGAGGGGAAGGGACAGCTGTTTGGCGAGACCCAGGTCAGATTTCGGCAGTTCAGATTCGATAAAACTCACAGGACCACACCGAGCACAACACTGTGCACGGGGTAATTGTTTTCAAAATACCATTTTAGTGCGAGCTACATAATCCCACTATTCTGGTGGAAATTTCCTAATCTTTCAACAGAACTTTCCTTATTTTTTTTTCTTTCTTGGAACAGATGGCAAGATTTTGATCTCAAATAACTTCAACGAGGAAATTGTCATTTTTACCCCTTGTTCGCATGTGTGAGCACACCATGTTTCATATATTAGCATGAAAGTAGCTGTGTGTAGCCTTCCCTCACACGTGAGATGGTGAGAAGACACTTTAAATTAAGCACTATCAGTAAACAGTGATCGTAAAGTAGTGGGAAGATAACCTTCCACTAATTTCCCCCTACTGGAGCCATATGCTGCTTCCCTCCCTGGCTGCCCTGCTGAATGGTTCTGTCTGGAACAGTCTTGGCTTCCAGCCCTTTCATTACGCCCTCTGTCTTGCACAGGACGGTGACTGTTTTCAGGGATCTGGGGTGCATGGGGCCAGCAGCATCCTATCCGAAGGGGAGGAGTGGTGAGGCCTACACCACTCCCCGACCTGTGGCTCAGGGGTGCAGGTGGTGGCGGGACGCCTGTCCCACCATGAGTCACTCCTGCCTCACTGGGCGTGTCCTCACCCCCATCATGCTCAAGCTCTTTAAAGCAGCCCCTCTGAGCACACATCTAAGTACTGGGTGTCCTGGCTCCTGGGGCTCACCATGGGGTCCCACACTGCCAGGGGCTCTCCTCTCACCTGGCTGTTGTCGGTCTCCTAATGACACCGCGGGGAGCACATCAGCACCCCCACTTTACAGACAGAGAGCAAACTGAGAGGATGGCTGACACCTGCAAAGTCAGGACGCTTCAGCATTTCCCAAAGGGCAGCCCCGATCTCCTGCCACAATTGTTACACCAAGTGACCAAAGGACTCAGGAGTCAGGAGGGGCTCTGAACACCCCATCTTTCGAACAAACTTCCCAGGTGCACTAGACAGCTTGACACCCACAAGAGGTGAGAAGACAAGGATTGAAATTCAGGTTCCCATAATCCAGTCCTCTTTTTAAACCACAGCTGCCACCAATGTTCCAGGTAATAGACTAATTCACACCCAGATGTTTAATGGCCAATTGACTAATTTATACTGGGGAGGTAATTCTGACAATGGTTTAACAGGTTTTCCCTTCCAGATCATATTTACATTTTAGTGGAGGCCTTTAGGCAAACACTGCAAAGGGAAGGGGGCGCATCCCTGAGATCCCCAATCCCCCGTGCACACTCCTCCGAGCCTCTTGGCTGCAGGTGCCCTGCACTTAGGTGCCACTGTCACTGCATCTACCTGGGGAGATGTGCAGGCTGGTGTCTGTGTCTTTGCTCTGCTCAGTCTCCCAGGTTTCACCCCAGACCAGTACTGCTAGGTGGACTCTGAGCACTGACATGACCCCTACCACCCTCTTCAGAATGCTGGGCAACATGCCTCATTTGGAGGTGTCTCTACACCAGCATGAGTGCCCCATGGACTTAGGTCCACAAAGAAGCCTTCAGAGTTGGCGAGAGGTAGGAGTGACCATACAGGGCTGCTGAGGAGCAGCAAAGCCAAGTGAAACAATTGCCAGTCTCAGACACGTGGGCTTTTTTGAAAGTCAAGAGCAGTGGATTGTCTCCCTGGAAAGGCAACTTTCATGGGGGGGTCAGACCAGGTAACAGGGTCAGGGAGTGGGGTCTGAAGTAGCCGGGAGTGATCACCGCATTCATGGAAAAAACCAGCAAACAGCACCTGAGAGGTCAGGCCCAGGAGACTCTTTCACAAACACCTACTCCAGCTGGAGTCTGGAGTGAGAAGCGAGTGCCCCCTCACCAGCAATTTCAAGGGCACATGAATGGTGCCCAGATTTCTTCCCAACATGGCTGCTTTCCCACTGGGTATTCTCCATCCTCACCCCCAACATCACTCCAATTCATTCTCCCTGCATGTCTTTTAAGTGTTGGCAAATGCAAGAAATTCAAGGAAAATGAAACGGAGGGCAAATTGGATTTCATCCTGAGTGTAAAACATCTACAGCAATTGCTCTCCCCAGATCCCCTGCTCATGGGGCTCCACTGGGCCTTTGCTGGGAACATGTGGTCAGTTATCCCGCTGAAGTTATAATCCAGGTTGTTCCCCCTGGGAAGGAAGGCCAAGTTTGACTCAGATATGCAAAAGGTCTTCTGTGTTTGGCAACCAGTAAAGAAGTGGCTTTGCACACCCACTTACCAGCTGGCTTTGAAAGCGAAGTTTTTTCTGCTAGAGCTTAACCCAATTTCTTCACAAAACAAATACCAGCCTTTTCTCTATTTCTATGCCCTGGCCAAAAAAAAAAAAAAAAAAAAATCCAGGCTGCAAACCCACAACCCCACAGCCAAAGCCTACCAGGGGAGCCTTTTACAAGCAGCCCAGCTGTAGGATCCATTCTATTTATGGCACACAATCTGGGTCTCCCTGAGGGGAGGCAGAGGAGGTCACCCTAGGGGAAGCTGCTGAGCCCAGAGTGATGGCCCCCCAGCAGCTGGGGGCTCCTCTGGGATTGCACCTTAATGGCTGGGGGGGCTCCAGGCCCCACTGCCCTTAGCCATCTGTGCGTGGCCCGAGCAAGGCCCGCAGGGCCCAGGGGAGCTCTGACAACCATCACTGGTCATGTCCATCTTCCATAATTCAGGAGAATCGGGGTTAAAAAAAGTGCATGAGCAATCGACATAATTTATAAGCTGTAAGTGGACGAGCTGGCATCCTCTCGCATCATAAAGTTTAAATAACGGTGGTTTAACACCAGATGTAAGTGCAGCTGTCCTGAGCCGAACGCCATTAGCTCCATTACAGCGGGAGACGGTCTTGTCCCAGTTCAGCACCCCAGGAAAACATCACACCTGTCCTCTCAGTGCCACGGCGGCTGACTTGATGCAGGAGGCGACCTGCGCCTTTTCAGATCAGATCCATCAGGAGCTGGGGCAGCACCGGGGCATGCCGCACAGGCCTGCACTTGGCCTGCCAGGTAGCCTGGCTCCTCACACTAGAGGCTGTGGGGTGAGTGGCAGGGAGGAGAGGTGGGGGAGGGGAAGATGAGGAGAGAGTGGGACAGCGAGGGTCAGAGGGGGAGCGAGAAGTACAGAGGGACAGCTGGACAGAGGGAGGTAGATAAAGCAAGAAGAGGGGAGGCGAGGGGAGGAGGAGGAGGGAGAAGAACGTGAAAGGCAAGAATGAGAACCAGGCCTGAGCAAGCTGGGGAAGGAAGCCCTCCCCCAGTTTTGGCCAAGCCCCTCCGGCAGGTGAATTGTTCTAGGCAGGCAGAGACTGCATATACTGATAGGTTCTGCATATATTGGCTAATGGTCAATGTTTCCACTCCAACAACAAAAAATCTTTTGCGGGCCCACTATATACCAAGGGAAAACTTGAGAATGTCAACAGAAGGCCAACAGGGCTGACTGAGCTGGAGAGTCCCTGTGCATAGAGCAGCCAGCCTCCCTCTCATTTCGGCTCCATCTGTGGGCACTGTGCTTGGAACAGAGCAGTCCCATCTTATAGGGGGGAAACTGAGGCCCAGATGGGGAGGATTTCTCTAAGACCCCCGGGGCAATTCAGCAGGAAGCAGAACTGCCAGTCCGTGGAAGCAGTGAGAACTTTTCTGTTTCTTGGGCAATGAAATGGCTGTAAAGTCTTCACTGAAGGAAGAGCACCAGGGTCGCCATGATCTATGAGCGCCAAGGCACTGAGAGCCATGGGGGATGTCCGTCTGTCCTGCAGTGCCCACCGTGTGACTTCCCTGCTGTGGATGCAGGATAAGATGGGCCCCTCCGCCTCTAGAAGCCCCGCCTGGCTTCTAGATGGCGATGTGGCTGGTGACGTGGAAGGTGAAAGGAGGCTCCTGATAACATGCTGAATGCCAGGGACCAGGTCACCTGGAGTCAGCCCCCTGGGAGCCACAGCTCACACCCTGGTGCCCTCTCTGGGGGAAGCTGTGAGTGTGCGAGACCGCCGAGGCCCAGGCTGGGGCCCTCACACCTAGGCTGCAGAGGGTTGGCTGCTGGGCCGGGGGCACTGAAGACATGAGAGCGGCAGCTGCAGGATGGAGTGTCCCCCATGCCTGCCTGATTACCTGGGGAGAAGCTTGTCTAAGGAGATATAGACTGTTCTTCTCGTATCATCTTTCTCTCATATCTCTCAAGTACCAAGCCAAAGAATTGAATTTTTTGAAGACAACAAAGGTATTTGTGCTGCACCGAGCAACAAGAGGAAAACAACGTAGGAATGCTTAGCAGGATCTGCAGCTGGGGAAATCTTCCCGAGCTAAGATTCCCATGCAGCCAATCTCGACAGACAGCTCTCATTTAAATGGAAATTCTCCTGAAACACTAACAATGACCAACACACCTTGTGCCACGCTATGTGCCAGGCACTGTTCTGAGAAGTCTGTGTGTGTCTGCTCATTTATCCTCACAACTGCCTTAGGAGGTATGGACTCTTTAGATGTACTGGACAGGATGAAGAAATCGAGGCTCAGAGAGGTTAAGCTATTTGCCCAAGATCACTCAGCTTGTAGGTCAGAGCCAAGATTTGAACTCACATAGTATGGGTCCAGGATTCATCATCTTAACCATGAATGAGCCGTGCATAGAAAATAGTCTAGCAAAAGCTCTAAATTAACTTTCACAAAAACGACTCATGATCCCGATGACCTCTGCAGCTGCTTTGGAGGGATCTATTTAGCTTCAATAGCCCCTGACCTATTTCGCTTTGGGAGCCCATCTTGCAGAGGGACTTTTCCAGCAGGGAAGAATGGACAGGCTCTCCCACGCTGAGCCCTCTGAGTCTTGCCACGGAAGGAGACTGAAGTTGTGCTTCACTGGGAAAAAGGGGGCCCACAGGCAACTGAGTGGCAAGTGCTGGTGCTATTCCTGGCAGGAAGAGCCCAGCAGGTCAGAGCTCTGCTGTCCTCAGACCACACCTAACAGCCACCGACCTGAGGGTGACAACACTCTTTTTCATCATAGGCTGACAGCTGTGTCTCAATTAGTCATTCCATCCTCCCATCAGCCCTGCGAGGCAACCAAGGCTCAGAGGCGAAGTGACTTGGCGGTGACGCAGCGTGTTTAAGGAACTGATTCATATCAGCACCTAGGACAGTGTCTGAAGCACGTGTTCCCCAAAAATGAATGCATGAAAGACCAACTAACCCAGATGCAATCCTGGCCTCACCCTGGTGCAGTAACCTGGAGCTCTTTCCTATTCTTCTTCACCTCCATTGACAAGGCAGGCAGACAGGACCTGTACTTTCTCTCTGCAGGGCTCATTCATGGGTGGAAGTGCAGTGAGCCCAGTAGCGGGTACTCAATATAGACTCACTGATACCGGCCTCTCCTAAGTCTGCAGTCTCTATCACCATCCCCATGGCCTCCATGGGATGACATTCCAAGTTCACTGGGACTGCATCAGAGCTTTCCATGGTCTTCTGTTGAGATCGGATGGTCCTTTGAGTGCATGCGCCTGCCCCCAGGTAATGGTCCCTGTCCCGGGGCAGCACCTTGCTGTAGCTGGTGTAAAAGCCTCCCAGAGAAGACTGCTCTGGTCCCTCTCAGCTACCTCAAGACAAGACCCTCCCAGGTTCAGGCTGGCAGGCAGGGAGGGACACTGACTGAGGTCAGCCCCCAGGGCTGGTGGTGACTCCTGCACGGCTCAGGCTGCTAGCTTGGGGGAGGAAATGGGAGAGAAGGAGCATACCCCTTCTCAGAGGACCTCGCAGGTCGAGTCCAGGCTGCAGCCACAGCATATGCTCAGGGAAGGTGGCTCAGTCTCCCGAGGGAGCACCCTGTGGAGTCCAGGGCTTGTGCCCAGTCGTGACCTTGAGGCTCTTTTCACGACTGAGCAGGAAGAGGGGCTGGGTGAGGGGCTGGAGGCTGGGGCGGGTAGTGGCCACCAGCCACAGAGGCAGTGTTCTCAGTTCTGAAAGTCACTGCAGCATTTTTATCTTTCACAAGAAGTGGAAATGACTAAGTCGGGCTGGGATGAAGCATACTAGCAACACAGCAGCTGTCAGAAGAGAAGCATAAACCATTCTCGGCAATAGAAAGATCACATTTCTTCCTCAATCAGCGAGTTTTAATTTATTTATCTAGCTGAGTTATGATGGATACAGTCTGCCCAAATATATTACATGGGGATAATGCAATCTCTTATCCAGAAACCACCATATTATAGATACCATCAAGCTACTTTCTCAAAAGTGTTTGGTACCCTAGCAACCAAAAAAGAAAAAATAAAAAAAAAAACTAAGACATAAAAATTACATTGCATCTGCAATACTTTGTTGAAATTGGTTTTGCAATAAAGCATGTATTGTAAAAACAAAGGTTTAATGATATATCAGTTTGGTGAAAATCTGATTACAAAGCAAAACACATACATCTAAGTAAAGTTGCAGAGCTTTTAAAAATGAAACTTGGCAAGGAAGTCCTGGGCAAGCTCTATCTGGAAGGGGCTGGATCTTTCCCTTCTTAATGGTGAGCCTTCACCGTGGAACCCCTTCACCCACACCCGGTGAGGCCAGCCTCAGTCCTGAATGTGAGAACTTGCAGCAGCAGTTGTTGGAGTGCCCAAGTTACAGAGATGGCAGGTGTTGCCCAGACACAAAAACTGTTTGCTAAGAAGGAGATACCTCTGTCCCTGAAGGTGGCATTTCTCTGCTGTGCAGTGACATGGAGCTGGGGACCCAGGAGCTCAGCAAACTGCTGCCACCCCGCTGGTATCAGAGGCATGCACACCTGCTGACCTGGAGTTCGGGTGCTATGAAGACCTCACAGAGGTGCCAGCCACCAGAAAGGGGTGAGAGGGCATTGTTTTTTGTTTTGTTTTTTTTTTTTTGAAAATTCTTTTTTTTTTTTTAATGGAGGCATGTTTTATTTATTTGTTTGTTTGTTTGTTTGGTTTATACATGCACTGGGTACAGTCAGAAGCGCGGGAGGGTGAGAGAATTCACCAGAGCCAGAGCGGGGAGCAGAGCAGGCAGAAGGACCGAAGTACACTGCTGAGGGGAGCAGCGGGCGGCAGGAGAGGTCTGCGCGCCATGCGGGACCCTCCTCCGGTGGCCGGGGAGCAGCCTGGGATCGAACCGGCGCTGCAGAGGCTGCGGGCAGCTTCGCAACCCAGCGCTCAACCACTGCGCCACCGGGGAGGCCCCAGAGAGGGCATTGTTGATACCCCAATAGCCAGATGGAGACTGCCAGGCCTGAGACCCCATGATGTGTGGGGACCCCAAGGCACCCTGTCCTAGCACTGGGCCCTCCTTGTCGCAGTCTCCTGTAATCGTCTCTGTCCACACCCAGAACAGTGCTTGGTGCATAGCAGCCCTCACCCCACACGGGTGGTTAAATGCCTCTGTGCCAGGCCCCAATCAAGGAGGGCAAGGGGTGCGGATAGGAGATGGCTCTGCCTTATGGAGCTGACAGCGCCGGTGGGTGCAGGGAGGGAGGTGCACGTGGAGCTGCAGCCATCTCCCTATGCTTGGCCTTACCACCCCCTTTTTTTTTTTTAAAGATTAATTTATTTATACAAGCACTGGGTATAGTCAGAAGCGCGGGAGGGTGAGAGGATTCACCAGAGGCAGAGCGGGTAGCAAAACAGGCAGACTGACAAAATACACTGCTGAGGGGAGCAGCGGGTGTGGCAGAAAAGGTCTGTCGCACCATGTGGGACCCTTGCCGGAGGCCGGGGATCGAACCAGCACTGCAGAGGCTGCGGGCAGCTTCGCAGCCCAGCGCTCAACCACTGCGCCACCAGGGGAGGCCCTCCCCTTCTTTATTCCTTCACCTTCCCTGGCGCCTATTTTTCTGCTACAGAGAAAGAATAAACTCATCCTATTAAAATGCCAGGCATATTACTTTGGGAAGTACTTTTATTTCCCAGGAAAATAACAAGCAGGGGATGTCTAACCTAACAGAATGAATGGGGAGTGTCCTGCGTGGCGCCCTCTGGTTGAAGGTGACACATTGCAGCTGCTACTGCTAACACAGCAAAGCTGAAAGGAATTGGTTTTTAAACATGGATGTACATGTGCCTCACTGATTTTATTTCCTAATGTATATTGATTGCCTTTTCAAATAAACTTGGCCTCGTACAAAGGGTCAGGTATGCAGACTTCACCAGATGAGGCTGGGGGCAGAGGGTCTTCGGAAAGCACTGTGAGAAAGAAGATTCTAGAGGGAGAGAACAGAAGGAGACTCTCAGAGGGCTTTCTGCCAGGTAGAGGCCAGCTCCAAGGAGGCTTTCACAGCACAAGATGACACTGAAGGTGTTGAGAGAGGAGTGAGAGGGCAAAGTCAGAGAGTCAGTGATGAGGACTATGGATAAGAATCCAGCCCTGTGCCGGCTCTACCCCACAGCCTGAGGATGAGGGCTCCTTGGCCTGGAGGGCCCCTCAGTTGAAAGCTGTGCTAGTCCCCCTCCCAGGGCTAGGAAGGGAGTGCCTCAAGGCCGGACCACCACCCAAAGGCCTGGTGTGGGCTCCTTAGTGCCCTGGCCGTCCTGGGGTCTTGCACATCCACAGTACTGTTCGGAGAGGTAGGGGCCATTTTTCTGGGGACAGGGGGATTAGCAGTTAGCATATTTCCCAGAAAGAACGTCAACCATGTGGACCAGGCTTTCAAAAGTAACTTCCTGACCTCCCTCATTATGACCCTGGGGGATCTCAGAGGAGCTGCTCTGGTTTCTGCAGCATATCATCCCCATGCCCGGGCACGCACATGCAGCAGAGCAACCCTTGTGCAATGAGGCCCACTGGGCGTGAGGCCCGGCTGATAGGTGTGGACCACCCACTAGTCCTCGCCCTGGTGCCCACCAACCCTTTGGGTTGGATCCGAGAGTGCGAAGTTTTCTTGTTCTTTTCTCCTAAAAATACTTGTCATCATCCAACCCACAACCTCACACAAAGTTGGGCTTTCAAAAAACCACCCCGCAACACAGGTAACAAGTCCCAGAAATGGCTCCTTTTCTGCCCTGGTCCTGTTTTTGACCTTGGATCTCTGTACCATGCGGGAGCCCACTGACCGGCCTCGTGAAAAATGGCTGGGAGATTCCATCCCACAGAGCCTTAGCCAGGATCCAGCTAAATGCACCGGGTGGGATTTATAACCAGTTTTCTGTAACACTACTCCCAGGATGGGGAGGGAGACAAGAAAAAAAAGAAAAAGAAAAAAGAAAGAAGGAAAGGAAAAAAAATAGAAAGCTAAGAGAAGGAAATATAATTTCAAATTCATTCATGATTTATCTGTTCCCTCCTGGTGGCTGCAGGGGAATTTTAACTTTGCTGCTGCAAGATGGCCTGGCCGCTGCCGCTGCCAGGGAGCTGCAAAGAGCTCGGGCACCGTTAACCGTTTCTGTGCTGGTCACTCCCAGCCCATGTGCTGCTGCTACCCAGCCTGTGGTCTGGTTGATCTCAGAGCCTGGCAGGACATCACGGGCTCCTGGGGCACACAGGTGGGCGCACCTAGCTCACACAGAGACTCGCCCTGTTCCCCGAACAAACAAAATTCTCTGGAGTCAAAATGAAACAGGAAACATTTGAAACTATGTCCTTTCCACTGGGCTGCTTTCTCCTTTATCCAAAGCCTTCCCTTTGAAATGCCGTGAAGCCCTGAAGGGAGGCGAGTGAGCAGCACACGCAAAGCAGCCTTTTAGAAATGTCAGTTTCCATGTTAGCGAGCCAAGGCGGCGGGGCCAATCAAATGCCTCTCGGCTGCCCTGTCATTTGCACCAATGGGCTCCATCTACAAAGGAATCGTCGGCATCTCAAGCCTGCATTGTCCCGCACGGTTTATAAAGGCCCTTCCTCATACATTTCCGCACTCAATCTGTTTCTGCCATTTAATCAAGGATCTTTAACTTCCAGAAAAAAGGGGACACAGCAACCTTGGAAGGAGTGGACGAGGCCATTAATCAATGGTCTCTGTGAGCGAGTGAGGAGAGGCCACGCCGTACACGGAGCGTCTGATTCCAATTAGTGCACGAGGCCGGGGCCCAGGATGAAGGGGTTAATGCCAGTGTCACCAGGCAAAAGAAACAGGGAAAATTCATTCCCACAGCCCAGCCTTCGACAAGCACCCATCTATCTATACGTTCAGCTGAGCTTTCCTTTCCCATTCTGCACGACGAACAGCCATTGTTTAAAAATGTCACGATAATAATCAGCTTTTGCGGCAAAGATATGAAAAATGTATTGCAAGATCTTAAGGATGATATTGTCTTCCAGCAGATTACACATTCCGCCCACAGAAAGGGCTAATCTGATGTCCTCAGAGAGGAAATAGGTAAACATTTTCAACATTATCACCATCTGTATTTCATTTCTTAGGGCCTGCTCAAGAAAACAGTTATTTATGTATAAATAAAAAAGAATGATTTTGTCCTTAAGAAAATAGTAATGGAAGCCTTGAGAGATCTGCCTTGGGTTTTACTGCCCGAGCCTGTGCACTGACAGGAGACACGGATGCCGTCACCCAACCCTCCCTGAAGACAGCCCCATGCCTCCTACGCACATCCGCTGAATTCACCCAGTTCGGAGCCCATCTTGGAATTGGCTGAGGCCGAGCCCCATCCCAGATATCTCACGAGGGGAGAATGACCTCACCGTGAAGGGAATTCCAGAGAGGTGTCCGGAGCTGGGATCCCAGCCCCTCTGCCTCTAGCAAGACAGCTGCCCTCCCTGAGGCCATGCCCATTTGGAAAATGGGGGTGATGGGGCTTGGCCTGTGGCCCGGGACGATGGACAGCTGTTGGCTGGTCCTGAGGGCCTCACAGAGAGGAGGGGTTACCCTGGCTGTTATTACGGGGGAAGGATTATCATTAAACAGGGAAGGAGGAAGGTGGGGGAGAGGTCAACGTTTTGAAACCTGCGATTGTATCTGATGTCAGTAAGTGTTTCCTGAGCTACCTGCTATGTGCTTAGGCTTTGGCCAGTCTTTGGGGGTACATGGAATACCCCCAAGGAATGCCCATCACAGAGGGGCAGTTAGGGACCATCAGAGTTAGGGAGCTCCTCGACCCTTGGAGCTGGCTCTGAAGGACAGCTCAGACCCTGCCTTGTCACCTCCCTCTCCCCCAAAAGACCCCAAATGCCTCTGAGGGGGTCAGTGGTGCTCAGGCTGAACCCTCTGGAGGTAAGTTTAGATTTTGTTGGCAGACTTCCAGAAACCTTGGGGATTTCACTGTTTTCTCCTGTTTCCTTGGGCCTGAAAGCCTGACTCAAAGGGCACCTATGTTTATTTTCTGAGGCAAAAACAAAGAGCAAGGTGAACCACGGACTGTCTCTGAGAAATCCCCACTGCCCTGGAAGCCAGGAGAAGGGTGGGGAGGGGGGTTGCCATCAAGAAGCCCACCGAGGCGATGTAATACCACACATGCTACGAGTCGCTCGAGACTCGGGACAACCAGATGTGATCGCAACTGTTCTTAAATCCTAGATTTTATAGAAATGATTGGCTGGGATCTCAAGTACACATTTTAAATTTTGTTATGTTAAAAACACTGTGTGACTCACAGAAAGCCACCTTAAATTTGAGTAAATTCAATCACTAGATAGGACCAAACACCAGTGAGGAGGCTGCGGAAAATTAACAACAAAGCAGGGGGCCCTTGTCCTCCAGCAGCAGTGGTCTGAGGGGGTGGGTCGCACAGAGAGGAGGGGCATGTGGGTTCCCTGCTCCAGGCGGCCCCTGGGATGGAGGGCATCATGAGGCCACGGGGCAGCGGGGGATGCAGTAGCTCCCCCAAGTCTGGCTTAGGCCTTGTGGTGCAAACAACTCTTCCTTTTCTTTCCTTTTTTTTTATATATATAAATATTTTTTTAAAGATTTATTTATTCATGCATACAAGAACCGGGGTACAGGCCAGATGTGCGGGGGGTGAGAGGATTCACCAGAGAGTGAGCAGGGAGCAGAACAGGCAGGTGGACTGAAAACACTGCTGAGGGGGAGCAGCAGGCAAGACAGGAGAAGCCTGCTGCGCCATGTGGGTAGCATCCTGGCCAGCCAGGAATCCAACCTATGCTGCAGAGGCTGCTGTCAGCTTCATAGTGCTGTGCTCAACCCCCTGCACCACCAGGGAGGCCTTATTTCTTGTTTTAACCTTGATGTTCCCTGGGCTGCACACACCTGACAAGTAAACATCTCCCCTTTCCTGTCAAGGGTTCATGTTGATGCCCCCAGCCCTCTAGCCACAAGGTTTTCCCACCAGGGAAGCCACAAAGCCATGTGGGGGTGACAGCGCCAGCCTGTGTGGACATCCACCTGTCCCCTGGCGGCTCTCGGGCAAGCCCTGCTGCTCCATGGGAAGACCAGCCTCCTCCATACACCTGAGTCCTGTTCTCCTGCTAGTTCCATCCTGGTTTACATTTCTTCTTTCTTCCTTTTGTCTGTGAGCTCTGGGGCTCTATTCCCAGAGAACCAGGGGTAGTTACAGGCCCCATGTCCATTTTAAAAAGAATAAACAGGACTTATTTTAAAGTGAAACTGGGAAAAAGAGATATTTAAGGGGACCCAACACTGCCTAGATGACCCTCAATGTAGAAAAGTCCCACAGGTATTATTTCCTGGGTCAGGGCAGGTCTGGGGTCTAGTCACACAGACTGACTGCATGGCCCTGGGCTCCCCCATCCTACCTCTCTGAACCTCAGCTTCGTCATTTGACGAATAAGGGCTTAAACTCTCAACTATTCCTCAAACCCTTTCCCCTATCACACCCTTGCATACAATGAGGTCAGCTCCCCTCTTTCCTCAGTTATGCCAATCAAAAAAGGAACCTGTGATATATACAGTGGCCCAGGTGAGAAACTATAATACCTATACAGTATTATAAACCGACGTTACCTCAGAGAAAAGTCTCTCTGCAGTGGTACTATTTTTCTTATCACACTGGGTTCCCTGATATTAACCACACATGTGGAACATTTTTAGTTACACAAACGGTTAATAAAGTTTTGAGAGTGGTCTAGAAATCAACCCACATTCCAGAGAAATGCCTGTGGAATAAACGCATTTTAGTTTTCAAAGGTCCAAACATCGGCCTCACGACAGACTGCTGGGAACAAAACCCTCATGTGAGCTGTGAACTGCTTGCCCAAATCACTTACTCAAATTCCATCTGTCGACACGGCTCTGCTATTAAAATTTCCAATCTAAAGGGAAAATGCCATAACTAGTGTGGGTTTCAATCCCGTGTCTTAATATTGGGACCTGCCATCCATCCTCCCTGTCACAACAGACTGATTGCCTTCAGAAGTGGTTCTTCAAGAACAACGGGGTGATTCTCATATCCTCAGCATTTTGGTCTTCTGCAAGCAACTTAATTCAATTCCCATGTAGTTTACTGAGGCATTTACAAATTTCCTGTTCCCTATCCCAACTCCATAGTGTAATCTTCCAGTTTTACTTTACCAACCTTTGTGGCTGCAAATCTGTTCTTGAAACATCTTGGGATGAATGCAGATTTGATTTTCCCACCTAAGCCCCCCTCAAAAAAATGCCTCTAAACCCCCCACCTCTAAATTACAGGCTACAGACATTGCTGGTGTCTGACCAGGTAAATCTGGTTCCAATAACATCTTTCTACCAGTATCCTTGGAGAAGGGTTGGGAACTCAGTCCTAGTTGCTGTGATGCTAGTCATATCTAAGCATTTTACACCATTTAGATGATTTATTGTGCTATTTGATCAGCCTGGGTAATAAATCTCACACATTCTCTTCATTTCAGAACTCTCCCCCAACATGTTTGTTAAAAAAAGACCAAATGACCTGGGTTGTTCAAATAAGGAAATAATTACATATTCAGTACACGACATCTCAGAACCTTCCAGTTCTCAGAACGGGTGAGTGGAGCTCTAGACCTGCGCGGCTTCAGCGGAAAAGTCCTGTCAAGCCCATCACCACTCTGTAGCCATGAGGAGAGAAGCAGCCGTGGGCTCAGGCAACAACAAGCAGGCCACCCCACAGAACCCATCAGCCTGTCCTGGTCCTTCACAGAGTCGTTCCAGAGGGGTCTGCGGGAATGCAGAAATACAGACACAGCCTCAAGGCCACGTCCCCACTGACCAGAGCCAGTGACATCTGGCCCTGATGGGGCTTTTCCAGAGAGAAACTGGTCAGGAGAGGGGCTGCCCAGGTGCTCACTCAGAGGCCTGGCACACACGACCCTTTAGCAGCAAGTCCTGAGACCTCAGCACTCCCTTCCCCACAACACCCTGGATTCCTCACAACACCCTGGACAACCCCTAAGAGACTGCCAAGCTGGGCAGCCTTTTTGGTGCCAGGGGCTCTCACATGCCTCTAGGTGTAGAGAGCAACTTGGGTACATTCTAGTCTATTAAACCTCCACTGTGTCGTCTAGAATTCTGTTCCAGGCAGGCAGATTCTACGTGGCAGCACATGTGAGGAGGGGTAGCCGACTGTAACTTCCATTTTACCCCTGATGATTAGTCAAAGAAACTTCTAAGACCCCATTTCCATGCCAGTGGATGGCTCAGAAGGGGGTACATGTCCCCCTCTGGCAGTGAAGTGAGAGGGCAGCCTTTCGGACACTGGACGGATAGAGAAGAGACGGTGGTTTCGTGCCCTGCTGTGGTGATATCTGCTTATGACTCCCTCAGGGGGCCGCAGGGAGGGCGAGGCTGGCCATGGAGATGGCAAGGGGAGGAGGCTGGCCCTTGAGGGCCTCCCCGATGGTTCTAAGCCTGTAACCTGTCCCTGTCCATGCCCCCATGAACCTCACCATGTATGAAAATAACTTTCCCTACTGTTTGAGCCAGTGTGAGGGGGATTTTCTGTAACCTGCAAAAGCAGGTGAACTGATAAGACACCCAATCCCTGAGCTGCTGCTGCCAAACCCTGGGGTCTCAGGGTTGGGAGTGTGTTCCAAAAACACTTCACTCTCTTGGCACTCACAGGCAGAGTCTGGCCTCTGTTTCTTCCCAAGGCCTGGCTGAAGAACACCAAGTGGGGTCTCAGGAATTAAACTATCTTACAGGCACCTACAAAAAATATCTCAGCAGCCAGAGGCCACTCCAGCATCCTCAGTGACAGTGTGCTAGCCTTCAAGATCACCCTCCATACCTGGCGACAAAGACTTAGGCAAATTTCAGTCCAGTTCCATGGAACCCTCTTCTCCACTAGCCCTTGTCCTTGGCTGGCCAAGCCCAGCTTTAGCAAAGCCTCCCACTAAGCTAGTTGATTTCAAATTCCTCTACTTTTTGATACTAAATCAAGCTTCTCTTCCTCCACTCTTGGTCTCTAATCAAGTTCCTCTTTCCTGACCCCTGTGACACTTTACCAAGGTTCTAATAGCAATTTTCCATTCCCCTCCCTCATCCTGTCCACTGGCCATAAGTTCCTACTTAACCCTGTTGATTTGGAACTGAATTGGATTTCTCTCCTCTCTTGCAACAATCCTTTTTTTTAAAAAAAAAATATTTTTTATTTATACAATAGCTGGGGTACAGGCCAGAGTCGCGGGAGGGTGAGAGGATTCACCAGAGACAGAGTGGGGACTAGAACAGGCAGTCTAATGAAATACACTGCTGAGGGGAGCAGCAGGCATGACAGGAGAGGTCTGCCATGCCATGTGGGTATCTCCCTGGCTGGCTGGGAATCAAACCCACACTGCAGAGGCTGTGGACAGCGTCACAGCGCTGCGCTCAACCTGCTGTGCCACTGGGGAGGCCCTCTTGCGACAGTCTTGAAAAAAATCTTCCTCATTATTTTAAGCAAAAGTTAGAATAATTTCTCCTGGGCACAGGCCACTCATTCCCCCCTTAGCCTCACGGTTGGCAGCCACCTGTGGGGAAAAGGCCTGTTCCCTGAAGTGCCATGTCCTTTCTAACCTCCTGCCCCTCTATGCCCTGGTACAAAATCTTTACATAAATAGGGGGCAGTGTTTCCATGCCACAAAAATGGTTAAGGTTTCAAGGGCAGACATCCCATGTCAAGAACTCTGACCATAATACACACGGTGTAAATGACAGATCCTTCTCTGAGTGTGAACGAGTACGAATGACTAAATTAATAAATTAAGGTGTTGTGCACTGGAAGGCAGGTAAAAGGATACAAAGGACCAGAAAAGGCTAGGTAAAGGCTGGTGGATTTAAGGGCTGACTCTCCCTGAGGTACCAATTTGCTGCCCATATGCCCCAAGCCTGCAAGTACCAAAGGACTTGGCCCTGTCAGTGTCAGCTCCTTGTTCTGAATTTGGTTCCAGTCGCCTCCCAGTGGGCTGGAGTGTGTGCTCACAGACACATCATGACACCCCTGGGGTCTCCCCAGATGTTCTCCGTGGAGGCTCTGATCCCGGCACAGCACACCTGCATCTGGGGTGTTAAAGGGCTTCCCTCTTGTGGGCGCACAAGTCCCCAGAGCCCTATGCCGCCCTGCTAAGTCTGAGCACGGGCCCACCAAGCCAGTGCCCGGCAGAGGTCGTCAGAGCAGCCCTTACTATTTCCCCAGCGTCAGGCCATTCCTCACTGACTTTCTATGCAGGTTATTCCAGTTAAATGTGAGAAAGATTGTCCTGCCTTCACCACCAAAAACTCTAAACAAATCCATAACCCAGGCTTCCAGTGTTCAAGTTGTTCAAAGGAAATTGCTCTTTCACAAAAGAAAAAAAACAATTACTAGTTTTACAATGAAGCATCTCCATAGGGACCAGCCTGGCGGTGGGGCCAGCGGATTTGATTGCTGTGGCTGAAGCGCCAAGGCCCCTTCCTGCCCTTGTCGGGCCAGCAGCTCCCACCCCTCTCCGCACCCCCACAGACAAGAGAGTCCTGATCAGTCACAGCAGAGGGAGAGGAGGTGCTGTGTAGGAAAAGGGGTGGGGGCTGTGACTTCAGGGCCAGGAGCAGGGGAAAGGCTAACCCAACTGCAGGATTTGGTGGGGGGATTTCTCAAAGGTTATATTTCCTTATGCTTTATGTTTTTCCTACAAAACATCCCTGTGTGAACTAGTAATTTAAAGCCAACCTTTCTATGGAGTGCCTTCATTTGCACAGTCTATTTACTAAGTCACACTTCCAGATATTTCCTCTAGATGGGTGAAATGATCATTTGCCGCGGGGCAGTCTGGCTTCTCACACCAACCTCTGGAAGCAACCTCCGTGCCCACCTCTCTGACCTCTGGCCCTGCCATGCCCCGCTGATCTTTGCCCCTTGCCACCCCCCACTCCACTTTCCACCCACACTTCTCAGTCTGGCCTCAGTCTATCAAGGCCTTTCCTACCTGACTCAGCCCTGTCTTCTCGACTCCTTGAGTCTGCAGATGTTTCACTGAACATGGAGGGTGCCTGGGCTGTGAGGTGTTAAACTCCCATTATTTTCTGTGTGTGGCATTTCCCCCTAATAGAGAGCTCCATGCGGTGTGTCCCGGGACGCCCTGGCAGGATGCCAAGCCCTCAGAGGGGCTAGCACCCGGGGCAGGGGAGGATTTCAGGGAGGGGCTGAAAGCCAGAGCTCTAGTCCTAGGTGTATGTCTGGAACCGGCCCCTCCCTCCTTTGAGATCATGTCCACCAGCACACTGCACATAGAGATGAGCAGGGGTTCTCCATGGTGCTGGGGAAGGTGCCTGCACCCCTCCAGGAAGTGTGTCCTCTCCAGTAGGGCCCACGGTGGGCCTGGAGCTGCAGGCTGGGCTGAGGACAGCAGCTCCGCGAACCTGCACAAATGGCCAATGTGGGTTACTGAAGGTGCCGAGAAAAACGCCTTAATGATGAGTGTGAGACAAAGCAGCATGCAAACACATGTGCGCGAGCTACATTCAACCGGAACACAGCACTGCCAAGTAACTGTATCGACGGGTGAAGACCAAGGGAGTCTGTGGGGAGCAGCATGTCTTGGCAGAGGCAGAGGCAGATCAAGAGAAGGGCTCGGGCGCTGACTCCACTGCTGTGGGGCTTCCACCAGCCAGCGTGGGGCCTGGGAGAGGGGAAGGGATGCAGTGCCACTCAGACCCTGCCATTTCAACTCCCCAGCCACCACCAGAGTCTCAGGCGATGAGCCTAGACCTGTCCTTGCAGGCGACCTCCAGAGAAGTTGGCATAAGATGCCTGCAATCCCAGCCCAGAGATTCTGATTCAGCAGAACTAGGTGGGGTGCTGGAAGCTGATTTTTAAGAAATCCTCCCAGTGATTCTGTATTCCGGACTTGAGAGCCATGAGCATCTTGGGACCAGAACTCCTGGCTGCCAGCTCCTCTAGTTTTTCAACACAGATTCAAGGAACACTTTAAATAGATGGGGTTTCTGTGCTTCAGGATCTTCGCAGGGGGACACAGAAGGAGGGTGACTGACTTGTCTGAGACCAGACTCCACCCTCTGCCCCCCAGGTCCCAGTGCTTAGGGGAGAAGTCAGGTTGGGGCCTAAGCAGTTTTCAGCAGTGGAGCAGGAGAAAGGCTCAACGTGAACCTCACTTGGTCCTGCTTGGAAGGAAAGAGAGCCTGGTCTCTGTCCTCGGGCTGCTCACCCACTCTTTGAAGCTTCTCACCATGTTCTGCTCCCCACACAGGAAAGGGTGGTGCAGCGTGAGGAACAGAGTCCCTAACCCAATCAATCATTCTCTCCTTTCCTCCTGGGGTGGTTCTTTATGCTGAATCGAGGTGAGGGGAAGAATTCCTCGGGACAAGAGCATTTACTGATCCTTAAGGCGACCCGTCCATTCACTCGCAGCCACCTCCATTCCTCTCTCCATCTGTGCGTCCGACACCTACTGAATTCTCTGAGTAATAAGCCTGTTGTCACACACCTGGAGCAGGAAGTGGACAAGGCAAGGTCCCACTTCTCTCAACTGCTCACAGTTTGGTGAGGACAATGGAGGGACAAACGGCTGCAGCCCAGTGCGGACATGAGCTGAGCTCTAGCCCCAACGCACAAAGGAAAATGGACCTGGCTTCTCCTGACGTGGTGGGGAAGCGTTCCAAGGCGAGGATGGCTGACCTGAAGGCTGGGGAGCGAGGAGTGGTGCAGGGCCTCCGTGTATATGAGTCCCTGTGAGTGTGCATGTTTGTGAGCAGGGTGTGCGTGCACACCACACCTCCCTGGGACAAAGCCACAGCATCGTGAAGCATGGAGTGAGGGCTTCCCAAGGGCAACTTGTGGGTAGCCTGGGCCTGCGGGTGGCGGTTTGCCCTCCAGCTTCCTGGTGCTAAGGGCTGTCTGTAGCTTACAGGAAGCCACAGAGCTATTGCAAGTGGTGAATGATCAGGATCTGATTTGTGTTGCTTGTGTTTAGACAGCCCCAGTGGTGGCCATGGGGAGGTTAGGTGGGAGACAGGGGCTCAGTTGGCAACTGATCCACTGATCCTGGCCATGGAGAGGGCCTGAGCCCAGGCAGTGAGAAGGGGTGGGTTGGAGGACTCGGAATCCATAGACCATGAAGGTGAGGGAAAAGAGGGTAGTATCTGGGCCTCCCTGGTGGTACATGGGGTTACGCACAGCACTGTGAAGCTATCTGCAGCCTCTGCAGCACAAGTTCGAACCCCGGCCAGGGAACTGACCCACATGGTGTAGCAGGCCTCTCCTGTCTCATCAGCTGCTCCCCTCAGCAGTGTATTTCAGTCAGTCTGCCTGTTCTGTTCCCTACTCTGTCTCTGGTGAATCCTCTCACCCCTCACCCCACACCTCTGGCCTGTACCCCAGTTTTGTATGCATAAATAAATCAATCTTTAAAAAAAGAAAGAAAGAGGGATAGTGTCCAGGATGACTGGGGGCTCAGCAGGACCCTGAGTACATACACGGACATCCAGGCGTGGCGGCTCCCTCCACCCAACCCCACAGGGCATGGAGCTCACCACACAGAGGTCCCCACCTCCTGAGTACTTCTTATCCCTGCTTTCTGGCTGTTTGCTCAGATGCCGCTGGCTGTAAACTAAACGCTCCTAAAACATTTCTTATACATTACAGGCGTTTTTCTACCTTGAAACACTCGGGTGGTTTAATTTGTTTTCTGAAATAACAAAAGCAATTAGACTAATTGCCTTCAGAATGGGGCACTCATAGGGAACAGCCTCAGCACCGCACAGGAGGTGCTGGCAAACTCTCCCAGGTCTGTCATGTGCACGGCAACCTGCCTGTCTTGCCACAGGCCAGGGTGATCAGCAAGAGAAAGGTGTGCTGGGGGCAGGCACCCTGCTCTGCTGCTCCTTACTACACTTCTCTTGCCAGGAAGATGGAAATAAGGGATGGTCCCTTCCCAGCACAGGGGGCTGAGGTGGCGGCTCTCCCAGCAGCACCCGGCCTATGGCACCAACAGGGGCGCCTGGCCTGAGAGCTGCATGGGTGCTGCCGCCCCAAGGTGCTGCTCGTGGTTTGCATATGGCTTGACCCCGTCATGCTAGACCAGATCTTGGGGATGACCCAGGCCAGGATAGCTGGGAGTGACTGTCTGGACTTGGTTCATGGTACTTGCATCTTGGTTTACTCCGGAGCCAATACATAAGCATCACCAGGGACAACGGTGAGCCCAGGATGTAAAGGGTGAATGGGACCCCTTGCTTCCTTTGTTTTCTCGTAGAGACACACCTGAAGCTCCCCAGATAGGCTCATGCAAGTCACCCGCACAGTGCACAGGACTGTGGCGTGGCCACCTTTTATAACTGCAGCAGCACCTCCACTCAGCACCAGGCGAGCTATTTGGAGCCTCTCCCCCAACCTGAGGCCAGGTCCAGGTGCAGTTCTGAGTCATGGCGCACACAGCCCTCATCTCCCTGGGGTGCGGCAATGTGCGCCAGGGCCTTTCACTGGGCAGCCCACTACGCCCGATCTCACTTCCTAGATCGCACAGCTCAAAGCAGGAAACACACCCACCCAAGCAAAACCTGTGTACAAGGCAGAGGGCTGATGAGGAAGGGGTGAGGGTGTGCAAAGTAAGGGATCCCTCTAAGTGCAGGAACTCAGGAGACCTCCCAGGACAGGGCTGCATTGAGCCCAGGCAGGGAAGGCGGAAAGGCAGGGAAGAGTGGAAGAAGGGGCTTTTCAAGCTGACGGCATACACGAGTTGTGTGGGCTGAAGACATGTCTGGGGGCAAGCTGGTGGTCTCATTAGGTCAGTGGATGGGAGGCAGAGGATAGCAGAGGCAGATGAGGCTGGAAAGACAGCCCAGAACCTTATTGGAAGAAGAATGGATGGCAACCGGGTGACTGGGTTCTCCATTGTGGTTTGGAGAGCCAAGTTTCCAGGTCTGAAGATGGTGAGCTGGGATGCAATGGAATCTGGAGAAACAGCAGAAAGATGAGCCCAAGGAGAAGACAACAGTCCATAACCAAACACTGTTGAGATGCACCCTCTCTGGGCATCCCAGCCCTTCCTCTTCCACCTGCCCATCAAGACTTTGCCTAGCTCAGCTGTCCAGACACCAGGCAGGAGCCAAGTACACGCTGGAGAAGAAAACCAGCACAGTGCTGTCCTCTGATTGACCGTCAGTTGTCCCATTTAAGCAAGTGGGTGGACTTCAGTACTATACCCTGACGTGGGTATGACCAAGGATGAGCAGATACTCTGGGGCAGGCAGAGGGGAAGTAATGAGCTAGCTTTGGGCCCATTAAGGTTTAGCTGCCAGTTGCCAAAGCAGAAAGTTAAATCTTTCTGACATGATAGAAACAGCAAGGGCAGGGATCCCTCACTGACCGGGATAGGTACGTGCATTTCTTTTCTTTTTTCTTTCTTTAAGATTATTTATTTTACACAAGAACCAGGGTGCAGGTCAGATGCATGGGAGGGTGAGAGGATTCACCAGAGCCAGAGCAGGGAACAGAACAGGCAGACTGACGAAGAAATACACTGCTGAGGGGAGCAGCGGGCGCGACTGGGGAGGTCTGGCGCATCATGTGGGACCCTCGCCGGCCGGCCGTGATCGAACTGGCACTGCAGAGGCTGCGGACAGCTTCACAGCACTGCGCTCAACCGCCTGCGCCACCAGGAGAGACCCTTCTTTTCTTTTTTAAAAATTTATTTATTTATTTTATAGAAGAACTGGGGTGTGGGCCAGAGGTGGGGGGGATTCACCAGAGACAGAGTGGGGAGCAGAACAGGCAGATTGACTGAAACATACTGTTGAGGCGAGCAGCGGGCAAGACAGGAGAGGTCATATGTGGGCTAGCTTCCTGGCCGGGGATGGAACTCAGGTCATAGAGGTGATAGCACTGAGACTTAACCCCTCGGCCACTAGGAAGAACATGTGCACTTACTTTATTTTCTTCCTGAGACTCAATTAAATGACCATAAGAGAATAAATAAAAAAAAAATGGAGGGACCAGAGAGGTATCCTTAGTGACAAGGCATTTAAAGAAATTTCTGCAGGACAGTTTCTGGTGAAGATGGCTGAGGGCATCTCAGTCCACAGCCCACAACTCAGAACATGCACAGAAGGGCACAGATGAAGAGGGTGCCCACCTCCAGAACGACACCTCCCCCAGAGGCACAGCTGAGATGGTAACCGGGAAACTGAAGGTCTGTGTATGGAAAACTCCCTTCTGCACAAAACGGCACGGGTTCTTCTCTAAAGAAATGAAATAAAGTGCTTGAGGACAGCCATGGGGGTAATGTGGGCATCTCCTCACTTTGGCACCTCGGGAGCTAACCAGCGCAAAGGCTGGTTCCTCTTAAAGAAACTGCCATCTGGCCAGCGCTGCCCTGAAATAAGAGCTGGTCAGCCTCTTCTTCATTCTTATACTTGAATGTAAGACCATGGTGGGAGAGCTGTGTGAGTGGTCAAGCAAGACTCACCAGACCCACAGCATGAAACAGACAGCAAGATCACAAACTGAAAACAGACAAAAATGGCAACTGAAACACACACACACACACATACACACACACACACACACACACACACACAGAGAGAGAGAGAGAGAGAGAGAGAGAGAGAGAGAGAGAGAGAATCTGTATGACAGAAGAAAAATAAAAATAGAATTCAAACAGAAACCCAAAAATTACTAACTGGTATCTTCAAACAGCTTAAAGATGTCACTTCTGGAAATCAGAAAGAGAGAGAGAGATTGTGCTTGGAAAGGACAGTCCTTGAAATAAAAATATTCAATACTCAGATTGGGTGAGAAAGCCAAGGAAATTTTCCAGAATATAGAATAAGATATACAGAAGCAGAATCTTTGAGAGAAAAGGTGAGACAGAAAATAATGATCCAGGATGTTATGTATTCAATTAAGAGTTCTAGAAAGACAGATGAGAAAACCAAGAAGGAATTATTTTTAAAAAATTATAACTGCTTTCACTTGAGGAAGCATATATATTTTTTAATTGAGGACCCTACAGAAGGGAGATACAAAGTCAGATCATCACTGTGAAATGCCATAACAGTTCATCAGTTATGATTCTATTCATTATGGATTTTTATGTTAACTTTCATTTTATAAAATATTGTTTATAGAAATATTATTTATTTTTTATGAAAATACTATTGATTAATGAGTTCTGAGTTTGAGGTGAGGGTCTTGGTCCCCCCACCCAACCCCAGCTATGTTGTATGCCAGGCAGAGATTTTGGAGGTAAACTAAGGAAACAAAGTATCCCACTCTAATGGAACTTCAAGAAGATAAAGAAATGATCCTAATAGCTTCCAGAAAGATTAAAGCTGGTTATCCACAAAGAACAAAGATCAATCTAGTATTGGACTTTTTAATCAAAGACACAACATGCTTAAAGAGGAGCCCTTAAAAATTGAGGGTGTGGTTTTCTCTTCCTGTGTTCACAGTCCAACTTCTACTTCCCACCCCTGAATAGTTTTCACAGAGAAGCTACGAGTAGAATAATATATCACTTCTCGGCTAGGTCAGTTAAAAATCTGGTGGGTCTTTTCTATACTCTCATTCCTGTCCATCAGGACCTTGGAATCACAATAGAGGCAGTCTGTATGGTCCTTGAATTATTTTGGGGAGCAGAGAACCCCCACATCTCAACATCTTGGGGAATGAGTAGGCTATAATGTGAGTGCACAATAATTTCTGTTGTACCTCCAGCATTAAGGGTTGTTTATTATAGCAGTTACCCTGTCTTTACTATTAAAAGGTAAACTGTCAACTTGGAATTCTATGTGCAGTTAATCTGTCATGTTTAAAGACAGAATAAAAGCATTTTCAGACCTTTAAGGAATGGAAAGATGAACCCCTGTACATACTTTCTTAAGAATTACAGAAAGGTGTGCTCCAACAAAATGAAAATGTAAGCCAAGAAAGGAAGAGTTAGGATATTCCGGGAAGGATGGTGCAACCCACAAGATTGTTCTATATTGGAGCAATAAAAAGAGGCTCCAGAACAGAGGACTTTGGGGAAAAGAACCAACCAATGATAAAAGAGATAACATGCATGAATGTGGGGATGTGTGAAAGGCAACTAACTGATGGAGGGTAAAAAAGGAGAACTATTTGAACCTGATACTAGAAAATTGCCTTTGTTGAGTGACAAGGGGTGAGCGTGCTGGATGCAAAGAAATACTAGGACATGATGTGACTCTGCAGGGAATAATAATATTTTACAGTAACAACAATATAAATGTGATTTACTTGTTCTCAACTGTTAGAATCAGCTTATAGACAAATGATGAGAGGCCGTTCACCTGCTGGAGTGGCTGGGGTTGACCTTGGCATTACTCCAGTCCCAGCTTTAAAGACCAATAAACCCAAGTTGGAACAGGAAGGTGACTCTCTCCAGGTCCCTGGGAGTGCAGCTCTGGCCAATCTGAGCCTGCCGTTCACACAGTCACCTGCCCTGCTCTCATTGCTAACAGGCTGTGGCAGGGCGAGCTGTGGCCTGTAACCTCAAGTTCCCAGCAAAGGCTGTTCTGACTGCAGAGTTGATCATGCAGTCCCAGTTCTGACAAGCCTTTCCCCTCCCTGTTTCTTTAGACACTTTTCCTCCCAGTAGGGGCAGCTGTCGATATCCTTTCTGGAGAAGATAACCTTGTCTGTCCAACATGTTCTAATTCAGTGCCCTGCTCCTATGGTTTTTGGATGCTGTTGGAGAGAGGCTCTGATTTGAAAGGAAAAGAAAATCAATGGTGTGCTTTGTAGAGGTGACATGTCAAAGCGCATCAGCTAGTGGCACTGTGCCAGGCAAGCAGCTATGACCTCCCATCTGCAGAGAGAGCCATGGGGGGCAGTGCCGGTCTGTTGATCAGGGATGAACAAAAGGGCTCTGAGCCTCGTGCAAAGTGTCCCTCCTGTGACTTCTGTGAGTCTGTGATCAGGACCGAACAGTCAGGCTTAGGATGAGGCCACCTTTGAAAGCCCAAGTGATGCTGGGGTCAAGTGGTCAGCTGGTAAGTTATCTGCCTCCAGATAATTCCCCCACACAGATATGCTTTGGCCAAGGTGTTTTCTACCTTTAGGACTTTAGAAAGGATATAACCCAGGCAGAGTCCCTAGTGTCACAAGGGTGGCAAGATCTATTTTGTGATAAAGAAATCAGGATTTCAGGTCTTGCTTCAAGTCTTCCTGTTGAACTTTCTTCTTTTCTAGGCTCAGAGAGGCTGAAGGAGAGCTGGTCCCCAGCTTCAGAGTGACCTATGTCACATTTGGAAACTGAGGCAGGGGCACATGGCACCTGGGGTGGCATCTTGCACCCAGGTGGTACCTAACAACTAGGGAGTGGACACAAAAATCTTTTGGCCCCTGCATCCTCTGTCCCCATCCCACCCTTAGCAGGTTTAATCCCGCTGCCTGAGGAAAAAAAGACAGAGGAGAGAGGGAGCCGGGTATTTGCTGAGAAGCAAGTGCTTGATGCCTAGCTTGGGCGAGCATCGTGCCCTGGGTAAGGTGGGCTGACTCTGCTTGGTCAGGCTGGGTGCACCTCCTCGAGCCCCACCCTGCTCTGGGAAAGCGTACAGGCCAGCGGAAAATGCCGGAGTTTGCTTATCGGCAAGAATAATTCTATTCTGCAGCTGTCATCAAGGGCGTTCTGTGCTCGGGGGTGGGCAAACCTCCATGGCTTTTGTGACTTATAGACAAGCATTGCAACATTAAGCAGCTATTTGCGAAGAAGGGCCTTCATTTTCTGCTTCCCTACCCTGGCATTAATAAGGAAAGCACACCTAATTGCCAAGAATGATTGATGCAATGAAAGAAAACCCTGAATGCCAGGGTCAGTGGAAAGGGCTGGCGCACCAGTGATTACTCTTAAATTTTCTTCCCTTTGCCTTAGCAGTTTCTTTTAAGGGAAATAAACAAATGGCAATTTCTTCATAGTTTTGACTGGTTAATTATCTCACTGAGCTAGCCCTGTAATTTTAACTGCCGGTATTCGCGCCCACCGCCTCATGGGAGGAAGTCAGCCTCACAGGGTCCCCTGGGTGCCAAAGCACCCAAGGGTGCTATGTTGTCCAAATGATAGGTCCTCGAAGGCTGTCCTCAAAGAGAAAAGAATGAAGGGGAATGCTTGCAGGTCTCACAAGGGCTGTGGGCCTCACGTCCAGCCCAGGTTGGGCCCAGGATGTGGCCTTGATAGACATCTAACTCGGGAGGGTCGGAGCTTTCTCGGTTGAGAACTAAAACTAAGCTCCAGGCTTAACTTCCAAAGTTTGCTCGCCTAGACAACAACTGCATCAATTTTCCCAGTTAAGTACCAACAGGTGGGAGAGAAGGGCACACAACAAAATGTCATTTATAATTTAAAATTCATTATTGAAAAGGGCTCCGCAGTAATAGTCCAACTTCAATCATTTCAAAGATGCCTTCACAGAGGCGGCACTGTGACTGGTGACAAGAGGTCATGCGGGCTTTCCAGGACTACCTTCCCGCCTCCCTTCCCAGGCCTCCCCCGCCCCCCGCCACAACCCTCCTGTCACAAAGCTATTTCATCTCTGGAGAAGTTTTATGCCAGGGATATATGACCAGAATACATGAAGGTCTTTCAAATTTATTTTCAATAGCCCTGCTACTCTCTTCTCTATGAAATATTTAGCATTTAACTCGTTATTTCTGCTACTGGCAAAGTCTCAGGTGCAGGTGGCTTTGTAGAGATGGCAGAATGTCACACCAAGGTAATTGTTTCTCTTTATTTCCTCTAGATAAAGAATAAGTAATAGGCAAGTCTGAATTATCGGGTGGTGCTTCCATCACGGGCTCCGGCGATAACATAAACCAGGAGATTGAATTTGGAGTGGTTTGCATAATCGGCTCTCCCCCCTCACTTCAAAAATTTGCTTGAGAATGAATCTGCATTCCGGAGCCACTTCTGCTACACTTCTCGCGTGTGCTCCTGCCCTCTGAGTCTGGGCGGGCAAGGTGCAGTGGAGTGTGTGGCAGGGAAGTAGGAGCTAAGTTCAGGGAAGAAGGAGAGGCGTGGCGGTAGAGAAAGCTACCTGAGGTCAGCAGGAAGGTGTGAGATGAACACAGGCTCATAGAGCAAAAACAAAGATTGCACCAGCTAGAGAAGAACCCAATGGGATCAGTCTCTGGCCCTTCTGATGCCCCCTCACTTGGCTTCAAGGAAAGTGAGTTGAGCTCACTTCACAGAAGATGAGGGAAGAGGAGAGCCAGTGCCTGATGCATCTCGGGCAACACGATTCCCGGGTCCGTCTCCTGGTGCCACGGGCACTCGTTGCCACTGGTGCTAATACACAGCTGGCTTGGGCCTTCCGTGAAGATTGGTCTAAGCAGTTGGGTGAGCAGCCCATTGTTGCTATTTTATACCAAAGATTTTATAGCTCTTAGAAAAATTTGAGACCGAATGCAAAGTTTGTTTTTTTCCTGCCTCCAAGCATTTTAAGCAGACAAGGCATAAATATTCATGAGTGATAGGAAAGCTAGCTAGAGAGAAGTTGTGGTAGAAAAAAGTGATTCTGTGAAATTTTGATAGCTCAGACACTTACCTCCATGGAAAACTCTCACTGAGAAAACAGTGTGTCAGATGTCAAATTTACCGTCCTCACGGACGGCTGTCTGTTCTCTGAGGAGAGAGGCCTTTGTCCCGTGAATTTTCTCCCATGTTATTCGGACTCACCCTTTCCCCAGTCCATCACAGCCCCTCTATTTAGGAGCCAGAGGTTGCCCTTTCTCTAGAGGGTGGCCCTCACTGACGCCCCTTCTGAGACAGTGATCTTGAGACATACCTACATGGACAGTGAGACCTCAATATCATCAGTCGGTTCCTAGAAACTATGGTTTCAATTGAAACACGCTATAATAAAACCAATTTTACCATAGGCTAATTGATATAAGTTGCAATAGAAATAAGAATTAACTTCTTAGGGCATATTTCTGTCACAAAGCCATCACCAAACTTCTAAATGAAGACCCAAAACACTCCCAATGTTCAACAATTACTTGCACTCGTTCATTTCCTGACCCGCTTGCAGGGATGCAAGCAGCTAAGCCTGTCCACACAGCCCAGGGCGCATGAGGGGACCAGCCCACGGGACCCCCTGCCCCAGCAGGGCGAGTGCATGTGCACACGCAGGGACAATGGATCCCCAACAATGAACCTCACATGCTCCTCTTTGGGATGCAGGAGGAAACCAGAGTACCCTGAGCAGATCATACACACATGGGGAGAGAAAACTCACACAAACTCCACACAGACAGCAGCCCTGGCCAGGAATTGGTATTTTTTTTCTTGTCAATGTTGTAACAAAATGACACCGAATGAAATGATAGGCCTGCTGTATTATTACTATGATTGGGCGATTGATTTGGAAGTTCCCTCTCAGGTCACAATGTGAACCCCAACAAGTGGCTGGGTGAGGTCAGCAACTAAGCGAAGCCTGGCTTGGGGGCCAGTCCCAGGTCCAGCATCACTGGAACCTCCATGTGAGTGTGCAGAAACCAGACTGATGCCCGGGGCTGTGCCTGGCACGCTGTGTGCTCACGAAGTGATCTCATTATTGAAGACTGTGTGTCCTTGAGGGTTTGCTCTGCCATGGCCACTCTACTCAAGGTGACAGCAAAGTGCTGATGGGCAAATTTTACCCACTACGTTTGAATCGCTTTTAAAATAACCGTTCAAATGATTAATTGTCAGTGAGAAAAAAGTCTAGAAAGGAAGGAAAGAGAGAAGAAAGAAAAAAAGGAAAGAAGGACAGAGGAAGAAAGAGAGGACAAGCGTTAAATAGATCCATCAAATTTCTTAACTGGTCATAAGAATATTGCTCTGATTTCTCAGGAAGGGAGTCAAATTTTTCACAAATGATTAATGACCAGTACTATCATTTTCTCTCTTATTCTCTGCTATTCTAACAAATCCCATTCCTTCCACGTCTTTCCAATAGGTTGACATTATGTTGGGCATTAATTTTATATGGTACTTGGCTCAAGGGCCTTCATACTTCTGCTGGCACCTGTGAAGACAGGGCTTACTGTGCTGCCCCCATGCAGATGAGGAAACTGAGGCTGGAGAGCACACGTGGCTTATTCAATGCCAAAGAACTGGTCAGTACCAGGGCTGGAAATTAAACTTTTGTGTTGGTTTTGTGTAATTCCCAAACCATTGCTCTTAACTCTCTTTTCAGGAAAATACTGGGCAGACTTGACCCCATAAATTTTTGTCTGCTTCTCTTTCAGAGAGCAACCTGCTGAAATTTTAATTGGCTTGGGCACACACTTTTCTGAAAGTCTCTACTTTAAACTTTATCTTCAAAACTCTGCAAAACCTTCTCTTTTTTCCTGAGAAATGCTAGTTTTCCAGAGTTTTCAGATAGAAATTAGCCCAGATAATTGATAACTCTATTCACAGGTACTGAAGCACACCTCTCATTGGGGACATTTCATATTACTTTATGTTTCAATTACTGAAAAGTTCCCATTGTCTGGCCCATATGACTTCAACAGTGATGACATCTGAGGCAGAAGCCAATCCATTAACGCCAGAGGGACAATTTTCTCTTTCGGAATCTCGCTCTGGTACATATTATTGTATGAGCAAGTTTCATTAGGAAGCAAATTATGTTCTTCCATTGAATGTCCCCATTGAACCAAAACCACTTTTGATGTTCTTCCAAGGTTTTACTAATGAAAAGAATGTGAGAATGAACTGCAAAACCAATTCCATGATTTTTGCCTCTTAATAAAATTTATGCCGTGTGAAGCCCACATTGTGGCCCCCGTTGGGCTGAGACTCAAAAACCCACCTTCATCCTTGCGATTTATGAGATAACTTACACACAAACATTCTAAAAATATCTTGACTGCTCATCTGAAATTCTAACTTCACTGGTGAGCCAGAGTCATCTGTCTGGTCTACTTCTATGACCCAGTCGGGTTCAAACCACAGGAAGGAGCATCTGTAATGGTGGTAACAGGCAGGGGATAAATTATGCATTTTCAGGAGAGAGCCTTATTTTACAGCAGTTTTAGAATGCACTCCCAATATTACAGGCTTGCAAATTTAATCTTAATTTCTTCTGTGATTTTCTCTTTGAGATTCTCCATTGATCCCCTGAGTCAAGAAAATGTGTAGTTTATCATCTGCCTGATCAACAATGGCTGAGTTCACCCAAGTTGCCTCATCCATTTCCTTCCATCAGGTCAGGACAAGATTTTAATTTTTCATGAAGAGCAAAACTGCAGCTTTCTACATGGCCAGATAACTGGGGTAATTTGCTCACACACACTAATGCAGTTTCAGCTGGAGGCTCCTGACGGCCTCTCAACTGCCTCTAACGTTAGCATGGAATGGAGGCTGCCTTGTCACATGAAAGAAGGGAAGGATGGGGGGATCCTAGTGTTGGGGAGTCGATTCTGACCCCACAAATTGTGGAAAGAGGCCACACCCCATCCAGAGGACAGTCCATGGGTGTATATCCAAAGTTTACAGATAAAAATGATTTCTTCCTCTTCAAATATTTGAACATTTCCCACGCAAAGTGAAAGATTTGTATCATTTTTAAAGAGAAAGAAAAAATTCAAATAAAAATACTGTAAAAATAAGTAAGTAGAATAAAAATGCTGAAGAAGTTCTGAATTCCTCGTTATGTGTTTTTATGGTATTTATGTTCTTGCTTTTATAGCATGTAAGCACGAATCATTACTTAACACTCTTTTAAATTTGCTTACCGGGAATTGTCTTCCTTCACCAGAGAGAGCCCTAGGGAAAGCAGCAGGGACCCTGTGCATCTTGCTTGCTGCTGGGCTCTAAGGGCTCAGCCCAATGCCTGGCAACAGATGGAGCTAAACACGCATTTGCTTGGGCCAGTGAATGAGCTGGGAGTCACCAGTCCAAGCCCTGCCTGTCTGCACTGATGCATAACTAACAAGGGCATGAGACGCTTCTGAGACCCAGTGACTTCTTCCACCCAAAGAGGATGGTACAATAGCAAAAAATTGCAAATAACCCAGATGTTCCTCAACTGGGAATGGATGAACAAAATGTGGCACATGAGATGGAATATGATTCAGTAGTTAAAAGGAAGGAATTACTGATAACATGTAACAATGTCAAGAATGTTATCTGCAATGAAAGAAGCCAGAGTCAAAGTGTAGGGGCCATTTACACGGCATGTCCAGAAGAGAGAACTAAATCTACAGAGATAGATGGATTAGTGGTTGGGTGAGGGTGGGAATGGGGAGTGCGGTAAGTGGACAGAAAGTTGATTTGGAGTTAAAGGAAAGCTTCTAACAGGAGATCATATGGTGGTTGCACAGTTCTGTAAATACATTGAACTGTACACTAAAATTGAACAAATGTTATGGTATATAAATTATACCACATCATAATTTTTTTTAAAGATTTATTTTATTTATACAAGAGCCAGGGTACAGGCCAGATATGCGGGAGGGTGAGAGGACTCACCAGAGACAGAGCAGGGAACAGAACAGGCAGACTGACAAAATACACTGCTGAGGGGAGCAGCGGCGTGACAGGAGAGGTCTGCGGCGCCATGTGGGACCTTCGCCGGCCAGCTGGGATCGAACTAGCGCTGCAGAGGCTGCGGACAGCTTCACAGCACGGTGCTCAACCACCTGCACCACCAGGGGAGGCCTCCACCATAAAATTTTTAATGAATGAAGTATTATGATAATGCTGTAAGCCCCTACTGTGATGTATGGGAAATGCATAGTGGTACAGGTAACAATAACTTTCATCTGCTGAAAAAAATAAACTTCATACAAATAGGCAGATAGGCAGGAAGGCAGATAGATGGATAGATGGATGGAAGGATGGATGGATGGATGGACGGATGGACGGACGGACGGACGGACGGACGGATACATACATACATACATACATACATACAGAACAGAGGGTGACTCTCTTCCTCCCCTCTCCATGAGGATTAAGTGAGCTGATGTTGGTGCACGCACAGACCACAGTGCAAGAGAGAACCCTGGTGTGAAGCCGCAGTGCTCCCTGCCCTTCCAGGGAGCAGCAAGGGGGAGGGACACGATGCTGAAGTCCAACACCTGGACTTCACCTGCACTTCTAAGCTCTGCCACCAACTGGCCATATGACCTTGGGCAAATGATTTTACTTCTGTAAGCCTCAGCTTCCTAATCTGTAAAGTGGGAATTTTAACATCAATCTTATCGTCCTCAGATCTGACCCTGGTGCAGAATAAGTCCTAAATAAGTATTTGCTATTATTACTATTAGAATTTCTCATTGAATGTGAAGAGCTGAAATGCCACCACAGTATGTACAGTTGCCCTGCTGTGCCCGTGACCACTGGAACAGCGCTGGAGCACTCAGAGACAATGAGCTTTTGCTTTGGGAGGCATTCTCTGAGCTGGCCTGAGCTGCCCCTCTCCCCTGCTGTGCCTAGCTCAGTCACAGTAAAGTCCATTTCTACCTGTGGCTACAGTATTGGAGAGCGGGCAAGAGCCCCATGTGTAGGCGCTGGCAGCCTAACTCCTTTGCCCCAGATGTGGTTTTGCAGCCATGCCTCCGTGTACCCTTAGGGTCTCACACCCAACCATTCACCCTCTGCTCTGGAGCCCGCTGCACATGCTGAATGACCTTCCATCTGCATGAGTCTGAAGAAATGCTTCAGTATACAATAGGCCTGTTTCCCCAGTAAGAAGAAGCTGGTTCTCAAATGAGAATTCTCCCGCTAAGGCTATATCTACCTTTCAGTATTGCCAAGAGCAGCCCCTGACTCCATGCACACTGAATTAATTGGAGGGGGTAGGGCAGAGGGCAGCCCGTGATGCACACAGTCCTGGTGGTCCAGACACTTCACATTTCAGACTGGAGGGGAGGGCAGTGACTGCTGGCCTCCTAAGCTGACCCCTCAGGGCCTGGAACAGAGCTGTGTGCCAAGGACCTGGCAGGTGGTCACATGTCTGGTTCCTGCAAGCTCATGACAAGGTCCAGGCCCTTCTGACCTGGATGCATTCAAGCCCTGCCTGGGGGGTGGATAGTAGAATTGCTTTCCTATCCTCATCATTCATAAATGGCCAAGCACTGCTATGGAAGAAACTCATGCACATTTGATATGTTTATTCACTCACTCAACAAATGCGTATTGCATGAGGGCCACAGTCAAGTTTCAGAAGGTGACAAGTCAGACACAGCCCCCGCCAACCTGCAGTGATCAGAACTGACCCGCCATTAAGGGGGACATTCTGCTTCTACAGACAGCAACCTAACACTGGGCTAATTTGGGAATTGTAAACCTCTGACTCGTCTCCCACGATCTAAGAGGGCACCCCTTGGTGGCAAAAATCCCTGGGAACAGTCAGAGAGAAGTGGATGTGACTTTGGGGCTGATTTGTCTGGAGAAGGAGGGAGGGAGGGAAGCTGGCTCCAGGCTGAGCAGGATTGCGGCCAGCAATGTCTGCCTGAAACATAGCCCTAGACTCAGTGACTGCTCACTCTCGTGGATGCACAGGGGAGCAAATGTCACACAAGTGTGTGTTTGGAAAAGAACAAGGAAGGCAGACTGCATGCAGGAGACAGGCCCCAGCCCCCAAATCCAGGCTTCTGGCTGTACTGCTCTGGTGTTTAATATCATAAAGCAATACTGACGAGGGGCAACTGAGGACAGTGTAAGCATCTGTTAAAAATGGCCAGGCTCCCACCGCTATGGAGAGCTGTGTGGAGATTTCTTGACCTACTAAACATAGAGCTTCCATATGATCCAGCAATTCCACTCCTCGGTATTTACCCAAAGGACACAGAAACATCAATTCCAAAGGTCACCTGCACCCCTATGTTTATAGCAGCACTATTTACAATAGCTAAGCTTTGGAAACAGCCCAAATGCCCAAAAATAGATGACTGGATCAAGAAGATGTGGTACATATACACCATGGAATATTACTCAGCAATCAAAACAGATAAACTCATGCAATTTGCAGCAACATGGATGGCGCTGGAAGGGATCATGCTCAGTGAAATAAGCCAGGAAGAAAAAGAAAAATACCAGATGGTCTCACTCCTAGCAGGAATCTAGAAAACCTAAATAAGGGACCAGGAAAAAGACTAATTAATACAAAGTAAATATCAAAATCAACAAGCAACTATAAACCAGAGACAACACTATGGGGGGTGGGGGGAGACAGGGCAGGGAGAGGCAGGACTAGGGTCAAAATAAGGGGGTGTGCAACTGTATGGGGAATATAACCAAAATGATAATGCATACATTGTGCAAAAATGAAAAATGATGTAAAAATTATATAAAATAAAATATTTTTTTTAAAAATCGCCAGGCTCCTGTGAAACTTTACAAGGGTGAGGGCCACTCTGGGATCCGTCTGGGCTCAGTTCACAGCAGTCCACACCAGTGACCCACTTGCAGAGAATGCTGATGACCCTCAGCTTGTCCATAGGCACCAATCCCTCCTGCAGAGACCAGTGGGCTACCTGGAGCATGGCCTGGCAGCCCACCCTGAGTCTCAAGGCACCTCTTGAAGGGCAGAAGTTTGAGGATCCCTTAGCCAGTGCCACGGTCAGCAGCAATTTGACAGGAAGAGGGGGGCTCAGAGCAGCTCACCAGAGACTCTGCTCTCCCCGGATAATCCAGAAGGGCCACGGGAGCACCGGGCAGGAAGTTGCAAGTTCCTATGTACCAAAACCATACCAGAGAGAACACAAACAGCTGCGAAGAGTATATGGCCTTTGTTTAGAGACTGCTCATGCATGCGCCCCCTCACATGTACACACTGCAGAGTCTACTCTCCATACTCACCCAGGAATAGGGCCAGGAGATGTTGGCTGGGGCTGTGATGGACCCTCTTACAGCCAGACTTTCAAAGGCCATTCAAGTCCCTATGGACCATCAGTGCTTTGACCATAGACAATCCTCTGATTCTGGTCTCAGACTGGCCTTTTATTTAGCCTACAGGGCTCTGCATCAGCTAGTCTTTTTCCTTTGATAACACTGATTCGCAGAGCTTCTGTGGCTCAGTGCGAGCACGTGAAGCAAGGGAGCCAGAGGCCCAGCATGTCCCAGGAAGGCAGAAGTCTGTGCGCAGGAGCAGCGGGTGGCTCAACCAAAGACAAAAGCCTGCCCTGGTGTCCATCCCACTGCACAGCCTACAGGCTGCCTCCTTAGCCCCTCACCCACACAAGTCTCCCCAAAATTCACACTAGAGGCGCAGGCTGCAAAGTCTCCACACTTTCAGCTCCTCCCTACAGCCTTCCAGCTCTCCTGGCAAGACTGCTGACTCCCATTTTCTTTCTCCGGATCCTCTCCCCTGCCCCGCTCCAGCCTCTGGCACGCAGCACTCTCCATGCCCTGGCTACGGCCATGTGGCTACTTCACGTGCCCTCCAACAGGGCTCGGCCACCCCTGCCTGTGCTCAACCTCTCCCAGCTGTACCTGGGAAGCAGGTCCACACAGGTCCACTGTCCCCTAGGTGTGGCGCTTTCTCTGCCACTCAGCAAATTGGGCAATTTCTTCATCTCCCCGCATGGACTCTCGAAGCAAATGGAAGGTATCGGCAGAGTGGCACCCTTACATGTCTGAGCCCCTCTTTGCAGAAAATTGAAATGTAGGAAGAAATAAAACCTCTTTTTGAAAAGGATGCTTCGTTCAAAGGCCTTCTTGCATAGAACTTTGAAGATGACACTGGAAGAGAGGCTACTTCCACCAACAGGACGTGACTTCCTCTTAAGAAATAGAGTTAAAATCCCTGTTATCTTTTTCCTAACCAAGGAAGAAGAGAAGCATATACTCACTCACTTGTATGTAGCAAAAACTATATTCTTCTACACAATAAGAACCATCATGTGTCAAAGGAAAACATGATTTTTATATACAGTTTAAAAGTTCATCTGAGAATTTTGTGCCAAACCACAAAGAAAAGCAGCCCTGTCTGTTTCCCAGGCCTCCCTTGCTTCTCCTGCGCTGAGCTCAGCAGGGTTGGCCCAAGCGTGGTGCCAGCATTCAGGAAACTGCAGCTATACCCCCATGTCTGCAAGTGGTGAGAGCCTCGGGGACCCTTTCTGGAAAATGGAGACAGCTTTTTTTTCTGGTGTGATTGTCATCACAGATAAATTGAGACCAGAAAGTGACAGCTTAGAACCATCCAAAGGTAAGCACATCATGTTTAATCACTAAGTAGCCGCTCCTATCAGGCCTCAGGAAAGAGCTGTGCTGTTCAGGCTAACTCTAAATTCGTGATGTGAAGGGTAACTTCACCCCAAGAACGTTCCCGGTTTCTTCCCTTGTTTTTATCTCTTTGTCATTTATATTACCCTTGACAGTAGCCATGAATTTTGGTTTAAAAATGAAATGTGACTGCCCCAGGTAGCGTCATTTCTCTGCCTGGAAAGGAATATTTCTGAGACATTCTCGAGCACCAGAGTTCCTCTTGTTGGTCTGGGAGAGGACCCCAAGGCAGCCCTGCAGTAGAACGCGCATTTCCTTAGCTTGTGCTTTGGAACAAGGCAGGAAGCAGAGTTCACATTCACAGATACTGAAGAAATAGCTGCCTGGATACTGGTAGAGGAAGCAGGAAGAAGCTCTTTTGGGGCACATAACGTGGCTGCTTTCCACCAACCTTCCCAGTCCAGGCTAATTAGGAGGCTGGCTACTGTGTTAGCAAGAACTGAATTTGGAAACATTGAAAATGAAATGCAAGTAATTTCAGTTTTGCAGCCACTCAAACTAAGCTGAGAAAGCATGGCCAGGACTTGCTCTGCAGAGGGCCTCCCAACCCGCCCACTACTAAGAGGTAAAGGATTTCTAATCAGCACACTGCAAGCAAATACGCAAATGGAAGCTGCCAGGGCAGCTGCAAATAAGTCGCCATCTTGAGTGGGTGGCTGCGCAGGCCACAGGCTCTGCAGCTGACTCACTGACAGTGCTCAAGTCCTCGGCAGACCCTCGGTCCCTGGCAAATTCAGCCTGTTCCCATCTGTCAGGTACTGCAGATGAGGGAGGCTGAGCTGCTGAGGTCCGCTGTACAAACTGGGCCCGGACCACAGCTAGCTGAGTGGGTGCATCAGTATTATCCCCAACAAATTAGGTATCACAATGTGCTTCCTGCAGAGGATACACTTGCCTGCAGGTGACAAATCTGCTCTGAGTCTGGACTGTGCTGACTGTCTTCCCTTTGGCAAGTGGGCCTGTTCCCAAGGGGGACAGGAAGCAGTGCTGCCGGGAAAACTGCAATCACAGCGCACACTTGGGACATGTAACCCTTCTGCACCATCGGTGAGGCATGAGTGGTGGGTGAGAGGGTAAGCAAGGCGTGCAGGTGTCAGCAAGGGAGCCACTGAGACAAGACTGCGTGTGTAAGAAGATCTAAGGGGAAGGGAGGGGATGGAGTTATGGGGAGCAAAGAGACCAAGAGAGGGCAAAGGAGAGAAACCTCGAGAAAACCTTTAGAGAGACGCAGAGACAAAAACTGAGGGAGTGAGGCGAGAGGGGGAGAGAGGAGGAGAGGTTGATTGATTTCTCTAAGGAACTGGAGGAAGGGACATAATTCCAGCAAGCATTTCCCTCTCCTATTTTGTCCTTCAGTTTCTTTAAAACTAGCTCAATCATCAACCACGTCTGAAAAAGCTTTTGAGGAGATAAGTTGAAGAAAAATGTGTTTTTCTATGAGAAATCCATCACCCAATACAAGTTACTCTCACTGGCTTGCACTGAGAAAGCAAAAACAGCTGAGGTGACCCTTTGCAGCTGATTGGCCCGTTACTGGGAGGACCCAGAGAGACCCCCCCACAAGTCAATGGTCCCCAGTGGGGGGACTGAGGCCACTGCCAGGAGTTGGCCTTACAAGAGCTGGCCATGGCTGGCAGGAGGGTAAAGGACTCAGACCACCCCATCTTCAGCACTATATATGTATTGATGCCCCACAAAATCATGCAAATAAATATTATCCACATTTGGCTGATGAGGAATTTGAAGTTCAGAGAGGAGAACTAGGTCCAGTTTTGCAGCAGTAGGAGAAGGATGTGGGGCCCCTCCAGTGTGGGGACCCCGACACTGACTCCTGAGGACTATGCTTCTTCAGGAATTTCAGTACACCTACATTGCCCTTGACAGTAGCTGTATATATGTTGGGGGTGGGGAGAGCAGGAGCCAGCCTTGAATCCAGTATACCAGCGAACCATGTAGAAGTGGCAGAGGCCTTCTATGCAAAGAAGGTGAATATCCAGCACATTCTTGGCGTCTCTGAAAACATCCCGTGAGTTCACTGCTCAAGACCCACTGCTGCAGGTGTTTTATCATATGAACACGACATACAAACTTTGGGTCTCCCTGCACTTGGAGCTTCACCAGCACCGGCGCTGCCCCCAGGGCTGCAGAACTCAGAATGATCACATACAAAAAAGGCCAGGTACCCACGATTTATGCTGCGGCCTGTTTGATATTCACTTCCTCCTACAAGCTGAGCTGTCACCATCTTTCCTTGCAGGTGATGGAGCACAAGCCACTCTGAGGTTATGCATCGCTCTCAGGGGCCCCCAGATACATGATGGCAGGGTCCCTGCTTGGTGAACTGTTCCCCGTCCTCCTATCTCTGCGACCTCAGGTAAGTGACTGCCTCCGGGCCTCGTGTTTTCACTGCTGAATGTAAAACTCATGCCTTGTCGGGTCACTCTGAGCGCGCCCTGGGCTGGTGATGGAAACGTTGCAGCACAGTACCTGGAGAATGCCAAGTCCTCCCTCAGCAAAGGACATAGGCAGCCATAGGAGAGACTGCGTCCCCCTCTGTAGAGGCCCTAGCACACACAGGACCCCCACTCGCCATCCCTTGCAGACTCTGATGGTGCTACCCAAACCCAGCGCTCACCTCGGCTGAGTGCTCTACAGAGCCACAGCAGAGGATGAGCATCCCACACTGCTTTGCTCTCTGGAGAGTCCCTCAGAGACCCGGGTCTGCCTGCAAGCCTGTGCTGTGGGCTCTGGACACGTTTCCTCCATGGGGGCTTCGGATTTGCCCTCCTGAAGCCAAGCCTAGAGCACAAGGGCCCGAAAGTGGTGGTCCGGTTCATCACTATTACTTTTTTGGCTACTAAACTGGCTAACCCCCTATTTTATTGAGAAACAACTGACACACATCACTATCTAAGTTTAAGGAGTACAGCAATATGCTCTGCTTACACCATGCTGTGAGAGGATTACAATGGGGTGCAGCTAACATCCAGTTTCCTGTACAGATAAAATAAAAAGAAAAGAAAGGAAAAAATGTTTTCTCCTGGTAATGAGAACTAGTAGGATTTACTCTCTGAACAACTCTCTGTGTACCAGCCAGCACAACACTATCATTTTACAGACAGGAGACCCAGTGCTCCAAGAGGGAAGGGGTCGAGATTCGTAAGTGGCTGGTTAGGAAAGAGAATTCAGCCCCATTCTCACACAATTGCGTTTTAAAGGGCTGGAAATTACACTAGAATGTCTACTGCCATATATGGATATATACACTGTTGATTTTTAATATTGATTTTTGTTAGTATAATCATCGTGTGATACTTAGGACTTTATGAAGAGGCTGGGAGAAACGAGATGCTGGTCATAGAGGCCATCTTCCTGGCAGGAAATGTGCAAAGAGGCACGCTAGAGCACTCCTCCGGCGTGCAGGGAGAAGAGCATGGGCTCACCTCTAGGGGGGAAGGTTATTAAAAGTGTGGATTTGGAAGAGAAACCCCCAAACCATTGCTGGTTTTCATTCTTGAGGAAAATGAAAACACTGAAGCAAGAACTTCCTTACAGGGTGGGAGCAGGGGCTGGATGTGGAGGGGCTGTGAGTGTCTTCACCTTAATCTCACAGGCCTGGGACGCTCTCCACCTCCAAGCCAGGCAGCCCGGCCCTCCCAAGCCTCTGGATCTGGGCTCCTGGAGACCGGCGGTCAGTGGTTCACAGAGCCTGTTACCCCTGGGGCTCCTGCTGAAGGAACTGCATGAAAGGTCATTTCACCAAGGCCACCTGACCAAGCCCCCGTGGCAAAGGGTCAGAGCAGCAAGAGGGGCCGCACAACAAGTGTTTGGTGAGCTCAACCTGACGGGGGCCTCGGTGATTTGTTCCTGTCCTGACACAGGTCGCTATCAACAACATTCAGTACCTTAAGAGCAACACCAAACTCTGGACCTCTGATATGGACCCACTTTGCAGCTCAGTTTCTGTGGAACACTGACCCAGTCCAGTCGACTGTGGAGACCCTGCTCTTTTTCATGGATTCTCACCGCACTGAACACTGGGGTGGTCAGTGAGAGGTGGAGTGAGGAAGAACCCAATCAACCTCACCTGTGATGATCCATCCACACGGCCCTTTGGGCAAGGGGCTTCCTTGTGACGACCGCAAGTGGCAAGGAAGGAGGGAAACCCGCGAGTGTCTCTGAGGTTCCGTCATCTCAGATATCATCTGTTCTCAGGAGAACTTGGGCTGAGACTGCTAAAAGGTTCTCAAAAGACATGCAGACTCAGGGACCACTGTTGGTTCTGGGGGTAGAAAACTTCCATTTTACAGTACAATGTGTCGTAGATGATATTACCCCCAAATAGTCCCTAGTTCTCAATTCCGTGTTTCCCAAGGAGGATCTGTGGTTCAAGGCCCTCCCTGGGGGTTGACAAAAGACAAGCAGTCACTCATCACTGATAATGAACAGATGTTCAAGGGAAAGCCAGGTCAGAGGCCTAGCTCTGACCTGCAAGCTCTTGCCCAAGCTCCACAACCAGTGACATCATCTCCTGCAAGTCATCCCCTGTACCAGGAAATGTCCTCCTTGCACTAACCTTGACGGCTAGGAGCCATCACCTCACTCCGATTCTTAATACAAGACCTCTCCTTTTACGTCAAGAATGGGTTTTCCCTTTTAAAGCCTTATTTTAAGCCTGCTCTAGTGTACATGTATTTTCTTGTTAAGTCACTGCCCATTCTTTCAGTATCTTAATATCAGTATCCCATATAGTTTGGTATATAATGAAGTCATTATTGTTCAACTCTAAACATTCAGTAATTTTCATTACAACCCCTTGTCTGACCACTGAGTTATTTGGAAGTATATATTTCGCTTTCCAAAAGTATGCATTGTGGTGGGGGTTTTGTTAATTATTTATAAATTGATTGTGTATTGATCAAAAACTACGGTCTATTAATAACTTGGTATTTGTAACATATATTAATATGCAACAACATATATCAATTGGATTAAGATTATTGATTATTATTCCCAAATATCCCATTTTCAAATTTTTTGTTTGCTTGAGTCATCATTTTATGAAATATGTGTTAGAATTTCCCATCATGATGTGAATTTATCCACATTCACTTGTAAAGCTCTAGGTTTTGTTTTATGTCTATTTAGCACCTATTTTAACAGCACAGAAATTCCTGTTATTTCTTCCCAGTGAATTATTTCTGTCACTGTGTAATAAAACCAACAATGCTGTTGTGCCTTAAAATATATTTTGATATTAATATTACTACAAAGTATTCTTTCCTTTCAGTATTTGTTAACTATATCTTTTTCTATCAGTTTCATTTCAAACTTTGTCATTTTATTTAGATCTGACTTATAAATTGCATATATCTAGATTTTTAAAATTCAATCTGAGTATTGCTATTAACAGATGAATCCAGTTCATTAATTATTATTACTTATATATTTAGATTTATTTTGCCACTTATTTTGTGTATTTATGTATTAGTTTTATGTAGCTATATATTTATGTAATATTTTTACTTTGCTTCATTTTTACCTAGTTTCCTGCCTTCTATCAAATTGATTGTTATTTACCAACCCCCTTTTCCCATTCTGCTATGTTGGGAGTTGTACCCTGTTTCTATTGTTTCACAGGTTACCATTAAATTTTTAATAAGCATTTTGATTTAAAATCTAAAGATTATTAAGGCCTGATTATCTTTTCAAATGACACAAACCATAAAATGCTCAAGTCATCACTATGACCTCCTTTCTTGTTTAAATACCACCAAATTAGCAATCTGATTTTTGCTCTTTTTCAACAATCAGTACTCACTTACATTTACCTATGTTTCCCTAAACCATTTCTTGCCAGGAGTTTTTGCATGCCATTTTTTTTTCTGAGTTCAAATGCCTTTATAGCCTTCAATAGTTCTTCCAGTAAAGTTCTGTGAATGGTAATCTCTCAAATCTTTGTCAGAAAGTATCTCTGCCTTGATAAACACCTGGGATTACATCAAACTAAAAAGCTTCTGTACAGCCAAAGAGACATTAACCAAAACAGAGAGACACACTACTGATTGGGAAAAAATCTTTTCACTCCATCCAACTGATAACAGACTGATCACAAAGATATACAAAGAACTCACAGGGCTCAACAAAAACAAAATAAATAATCCAGTCAAGAAATAGGCAGAAGAACTTAAAAGGTATTTCTCCAAAGAGGAAATGCAAATGGCCAACAGGCATATGAAAAAATGTTCAACATCCCTTATAATCAGGGAAATGCAAATCAAAACCACACTGAGATACCACCTTACACCAGTAAGAATGGCACATATCAAACAAACAAGCAACAACTAATGTTGGAGAGGATGTGGTAAAAAAGGAACTCTCCTACATTGCTGGTGGGAATGCAAACTGGTCCAACCACTATGGAAAGATGTCTGGAGGTTCCTCAGTCTACTAAAAATGGAGCTACCATACGACCCGGCAATTCCACCACTAGGGATCTACCCAAAGGACACAAAAACAGTGATTCAAAAGAACACCTGTACACCTATGTTTATCACAGCACTATTTACAATAGGTGAACACCTGTATACCTATGTTTATCGCAGCACTATTTACAATAGGTAAAACCTGGAAACAACCCAAATGCCCAAAATAGATGACTGAATCAAGAAGATGTGGTATTTATACACAATGGAATATTATTAATGTATAATTAATATTATACACAATGGAATATTTATACACAATGGAAATAATGGAATATTATTTATACACAATGGAAGGTATTATGCTCAGTGAAATAAGATAGAAGGAAAAAGAAAAATATCAGATGGTTTCACTTATAACAGGAATACAGGAGAACCAAATAAGACATCAGTGTAAAAAAAATAATAATAACAGTATAAAACACAACAAAGCAAAAACAGACAATTACAAATCAGAGACATACTGCTGAGGAGGAGAAGAGAGAGGGATCAGAGGGAGGAAGGAGGAGACTGTGGTGATGGTGTACGGGTGTCTTGGGGAAGGAAATTCTATGGGGACTCAACCTGAGGGGGTGGAAGAAAATATTGTTTAAAAAAAATTAAAAATTAAAAAAAAGAAATAACAAAAAAAGAAAGTATCTTTGCCTTTACTCTTGAATAGAATTCTAAGTTAACAATTTCCTTATAATTTGATATTTTATTGCTTTCTGACCTCCTATGTCTGATGAACAGTTTACAATCAGTACTTGTTTCTTTGCAGTTAATCCTTTTTCTCTTCAATCACTTTTATTTTTGGTATTCTGCAGTTAACTGTCATATAATTTGTATTTGTCCTGTTGAGGATTTGATATGCTGCTTTAATCTAGGAATTTATATCTTCTTTTAATTATGGAAAATCTTAGCCATTATCATTGAATGAACATTATCATTCAATGTTCTCTCTCCTTCATTTTCTTTACACTTTCCTTATAAGTCTCTCTATTCTCTCTTCAAAATTCTTAATATATTTTAACATGTCTTAATGATATCACAATACCTTAATAATCTCTCTCAACATCTGCTTTTTTATTTTCCATCTTTGTGTCTCTCTTTTCTGGATAATTTCCCCAGATAATCTTCCAGTTCAATAATTCTTTCTTCAGCTATGTCTAATATGCTTCTTAACCTACCTGATAAATTATTAATAACTTAAATTTATAGAAATTATACTTTTCCAAATGTACCTGTGCTTTTCCCCCTCTATCATTCTTTCTTATAATTCTCCTCTTTTTACTATTCTAATCATTTCAAACATGAGGTTTTTTTTTTATAAATTTATATTTTTTAAAAGATTTATTTATTTTTATACAGGCACTGGGTACAGTCAGAAGCACAGGAGGGTGAGAGAATTCACCAGAGCCAGAGGGGAGAGCAGAGCAGGCAGACTGATGAAATACACTGCTGAGGGGAACAGTGGTCGGCAGGAGAGGTCTGCATGCCATGTGGGACCCTCGCCTGGTGGCTGGGGATCAAACCGGCACTGCAGAGGCTGCGGGCAGCTTCGCAGCCCAGCGCTCAACTGAGTTTTTAAATAGTTACTCTTACACTGTTTGACTATCTGAAGATTCTGGAGAAGCTAAGACCTGCCAGTTGAATTTGTTAACTCTCCCTCATGGGAAATTATGATTTACAATTTTATAGTGAAGGCTCAAATTTACTTTTTCCCATAGGTATCCCATACATTCTAATGCAGAGCTATTCCTTTAAAATACGTTTATGAGTATTTCTTACAGCATCTCTAATGGTTTTACTAATCAGGGACCTACCCTTATGTTAATTTCTAGGATTAGAATTTTGGCACGATTTAGGTAGTATAGGCTCAAACTCCACACCTATGTGTGGGTCAAACTTCAGCTGATCACAAGTTACTTTCCACTGGTTCAAAAAGCACATTCTTCTGGGCCTCCCCTGGTGGCACAGCGGTTGAGTGCTGGGCTGCAAAGCTGCCTGCAGCCTCTGCAGCGACCGTTCCATCCCCAGCCACTGCCGGCGAGGGTCCCACATGGCACGCAGACCTCTCCTGCCGTGCCCGCTGCTCCCCTCAGCAGTGTATTTCATCAGTCTGTCTGTTCTGCTCCATGCTCTGGCTCTGGTGAATTCTCTCACCCTCCTGCGCTGCTGACTGTACCCAGTGCTTGTATAAAATAAACAAATCTTAAAAAAAAAAAGCACATTTTTCTTAGTCCCTGGCAATGCCCCCAGGTTGTGGCTTTATGTTGGGCACTTTATGTATTAGGTAGGCCCAGATCACATGATGTCCTGGCATGGATTGTTAAGGGCTGTGCAACTAGGCAAGATGGCTTCAATCCAGGTCAGATACTACCTCCTGGAACTTTAAGCACATGACACTGGCTGGTTCACCAACCACTATCTTTGAGATTTCTTTGTTCATTTTTGGTACCTAAGAATTTCCCTTACTTACAGATTCAGCTGTATCTTTAGAAAACAAAGATTTTTCCCTGCAATATTTTATCCCAATATTCTATATGCTTGGAGTAGGGATACTTAGAGCTCTGGTGTCAATTCAGATCTCTCTTCTGTCAGAAGCTGAAACTTCCAGCTCCTTGCTTCAATATTTGATTTTATGCTAAAGCAAAAACCAGCCTTTAGCCAGCTGTTCAATAGTTCTTCAAACTACACAAAGTTAAAACATAGAGAACTCCAACAGTGAATCACAGTGAATCACCTGCATGTGTAATACCAACAGTACACTTATGATGTGTCAGACACTGTTGGAGACACTCAGCCATATTAAGATATTTGGTCTCCATGACAGCCCTGTGAGGTAGGCATTATTATCCATTTTACAATTAAGGAAGCTGAAGAACAGAGAGATTAAACATAAATAAGCAGCTATGTGATTAATATAAGATTGATAACATCTCAAAAAGAGCAGAGAAAGAGGGAGAAGGAAAACATTTCCACTTTCCCTGAGTTAGGATAATGAAGGATTTCATATGTGAGAGTCTTAAAACTTTTACCTGCCACTAGGGGTTTACAGTTGGGTTACCCTGCCTAAGATACCTGTGGTCTTTTTTTTTTTTTCCTTAAGATAATACTGCATTGTGCATATGTGTAATTTAATTTTCTTGAAAGCTTTCCCAGTCTAGGAGTGAATTCACAGAATCACCAGTGTCGGTACTGATGTTCCCAGCAGACATGAGCACACACGGAATCTCTCACTTGAAATATATTTGCAGACATTTCTGGATTCCCTGCCAGCAAAGAGTACACTGAGAAGTAGTAGTTTTTGAAGATAAAATGTTCAACAACTGTGTTCTTAGACCTTATGGAATTCCTAGCATAGATTCTGATCAACCTAGTCTGAATACCATGGGGCTAAACCGTATCTGAAAACTGTGAAATCCCGAAGCCCCTTTGAAGAACATGGTCTGGCTTATGCAGACATTAATTTCCATTATAACATTTACAAGAAGAAGGCAGGAAGCATGGGCCCTGAGAAACCAACGGTTGCTGTGACTTTGGCGTGAACACCCCCTCCAGGCACACTGGGGCACTTGCCGCAAACTGCCTGTCAGTGCATCTTATTCAAATGCTTTGATCAACCTGCAAAGTGAGCTGTGTTTTCTCCTCTCGTCCTAGAACCGCAGGTTACTTTCAGTAAATATTTTGATTGGTGAGGCTGCAAATAACTGTCTCCATTCTGAGGCTGAAAACCAAACATATCCATGTTGAATAAACAAAGCGGACGGAATGCTTCCTGCCTTGGCCCGAAGCATCCTGACTGAAATCCGTCCTGGGAAACAAGCAGCCAGAATCATTTAAGAGAAGGATCAACACAAATGCTGGCCAGCGTGCAGACTGGCTGGGACTGAGGGATTGCAGCTGACATGAGCAGGGGAGGCACTTGCTGTTAAGGAGCAAGGTTGAAACTTGATTGGGTGCCTATGGGAGGTGTGGGTGGGGGTGTGAGTGGGGGTGGGGGTGGGAGTCAGGGTGCCTAGCAATAAGAGCAGCTCCTAGGCAGCTGTTTTTTCGGGTGTCTGCCATGACTGCGGGGGAAGGAACGAGGATCTGGGATGTGGTGGTCACACCTAGAAGGCAGCTGTTCCTAGCCGTGAGGGAAATGAAACAAAACTGAAATACCAATCCTGGAAAGGAAGTGCTACAAATCACACCCCAAAACAGGCACATTTGTGGATTGCTCGAAGCGGATGAGCAAGGAATCCAAATAGTGGCACTTAAGACCTTTACATGGCAAAACTGGTTTCGTTCTAAGCATGATCATCTTGGATGGAGTATCCAGGGTACCACAGGGTATCACACACCTCCAGCCTGTACAGAGAGCGACCTGGGAGCATCTGAGGCCCTGCAGATGGGAGATGACCACAGTGAACAGCAGTGACCAGCCTGCTCTATGACCACCGGGGGGTTGCTGAGCATTGGAGGGAGAGTCACACTGACTCTGTCCACTGTGCAGTTTGCTTGTGGACTGCCATCTGTCCCCACACTGCCACCAGCATCTGTCTCTGGCAGCTCTTTCCTGTGTCTACTTGTTCTTGGGATCTGAAGCCAGGTCACTGAGTTACTAGACGTGTGGTTAAAGCAGAAGCCATAGACCTCTGAGGGCTGAAGAGTGGTTTCCCCTCTCATGGAAACATGAGGCTCTGCACTGACTGTGGCCTCAGGGTGAGCAGGCTAGGGGTCTCCTGGGTTCTTTCCTGCCTGATGTCATAGGCAGAGAAGGGGAGGATGTGCTGTGCACATCCCTGCTGGGAACAGAAGGATCACTGCCAACTGGAGCACAGAATTTGGGGTGCCATCCTCCTCACCACTCATTTCAATCTGCACCATCATGTTCTATGGCATGTGCCCTGAAATCCAAAACCACCTATAGATTTAATTTCTTCAAATAGAACACACGGAATTGTGTGACATAAAGCAGGTGGGTGTAGGGCACTTTCTACAAGTGTGCAAACATTTAAGTAAACAACTCTTGTAGATTAAAATGCAGATTTCTTTCTAAAATGTTAACCTGGGAAGAGAGGAAACACTGACCTTGGTGTGACTCTCGGCGCTCTCTCTCAGGTCAACCCCCTCCAGAGCCCAGGTCTGCAGAGGTGTAAGGTCTGAGACAGAAGTCGCAGCTGACTTATTTCTCCTCCAAACCTGGTCATATGAACCCCCCCCCCATGGCACTCAGGGAGCCCTGAGACTGTAAAACTCTGTATTCACTGAATGGGGCTGTACGTCAACCTGGGCCGGGAGGTCAGTCTCCCACGTTGGCACTAAGTCCAGGCAGACACCCAGTGGTGGAATGAGCCCTCCACAGGGATGCACACACAGGCGTGAAGAACAAGGACTCCTGTAGCACATGTGCTCGGCCAGCTTTCAGATGAGAGCTGTCCCAGAGAAGCAGAGAGGCTCCAAGGAAGATGGAGACCATTTGGGCTCCTGCTCCGAGGTTGATCTCCTCCCAGCCAGCACAGCCATGATCTGCCCTTTGCTGCTGCCCTGCAGCCACCAGGATGCCCTCCCCACCCCATTGCTCCCCACACAGAGAGCTGTCAGATTCTCCTTGTTGCCTCTCACATTCCCCCCGCCCCCGCCCAGTCTTCTCCCTACACCTGTCCCTCAGGCCAGCTCCTACCTTTTCCTCTCCCAGGGGTCTTCCCTGCCCATCTCAGTTCCAGGGGTCCTGTCCCCTTGGATTCCGCCTTTCAGGCTACATTCCTTGTGCCATGCTGGCACCCAAGCACCTCCCTGCGATTGGTGGGCCCTGTGTCTGCTCTACCCCAATCCCAACCCCCCCCCCAGGGCAGCTTCGCCCCACAGCAGCCTCACCCCACATGGGAGAAGCAGGAGCCACAGGGTGAGGAGGCAGGCAGGGAAGAGTGATGGTCATTTGTGGAATCTGAAAAGGGCTCTGGGAAGTTGGATAGGGCCACAATAACAGATGTTTTTTAAAAAGGACAACTCTGGTGTACAAACTGTAATAACCATCCCAGGCCCTGTCAATCTCTGTGTTGTAATTCTTAATGAGCAAGAAAACGGACTGTGAGTCCTGGAAATGGAAAAACTTCTCAAATAGGAATTCATTGAAGAACAAGATGAGACTTGTGGAATAAACCCCAATGATACTTCCAGATGCTCAAAAAGAGCAGGGTTGGTGGGGGGCAAGGGGCACAGTTGCCCTGGAGTGGGAGGAGCCTGAAGATTTATCCAGAAGTGGGCACAGCATGCCCACTGTTATCAGTTGTATTTATTATGGGAGAGGCAGGAGCATATTACTGGGGAGCTGCAGCATACCCCGACTCCAGCAAGTCCTCATTGCCACCACTGTGTAGGTGGCATGCATGGAAAGAGACCCCACAAGTCACAGGCAAGCCGAGCACAGAGACCACTTCGTGTGGGTTCAGCAGAAGCCTCCTCTGGGTAAATTCTTTCATGAAAATCTCCTTCCTCTAAGCATTAGCTTTCCTGGGAGCATCTCCTATTTAAAATAAATTAAAATTGTATAACCACGTTCTAGTCTGTCTTCCATTTAAAAGGCAAGGCAAGGAAATCAGTGGGCAGAACAGGCAGACTGGAGGACTCTCTGGGAGCAGCAAATTTATGCATTGCCTTCTGAATCCTGATCTAAGGTTTTGGAAGAAGCTGGACCTCAGTGCAGTGTGGATGCCAGCCCCCAGGCAGCTGGCTGGGGCCTGCGGTTCTAGAATCCTGTCCACTTGCTGGGCACGGTGCCCCAAGATCTGACAGAGACTCAGTCTGACCTTTCTTTGGATCCAGGGCACTATGTCCCCATGACAGGGGAAGAGGCCTGATGAGCGGGAGAAGAACAGGTTGCAGGTCAGGCCCACTGAAAATGTGGCTGTAGATTCAGATAGCAGTTAGCACCCTGGAACTTTGGGTCTGGAGACCTGTTCTCATGACCATTACTGTACACATGCATTAACCATTACGAAGGCAAAATAAACACATGCCCAAAATCTTGGGGGGCGGGGGCTTGGGAAGAGGGAGAAAAGAAACAGGCCTCTGTACCTCCAGGACACAGGCTGAGAAGAGAGTGGGGGCCAGTGAGCTTCCTCCCCTGCCCCTCAGGCAAACATCAGCTGTGGCTACCGTTTACATGTGTGCACAAGGAGTGAGGGGTGTTCTAAGCCCTTTACTTGTTATTCTGCTTTCCACAGCTGCTTAATGAGGAAGGCTTTATTCTACCCCTCTTACAGGAGAGGAAGCTCCAGGAGGAAGAGGCTCAAGGTCACACAGCTACTTCATTGGCAGAATCTGGACTAGAACTCAGGTCTGTCCTGAGACCTGAGCTCTGAGCCCTGTTCCCTCAAGGGAAGCTCCACTTCAGTAGGGAAGGGAAGGGAGATCTGGAAAATTCTGTGGTGGACCAGTTATCTAGACCTGGGTATGGCAGTGCCTGAGAAGACTGGTCTGGAGAAAGAGATTTCCATTTTCTTTGTTAACATGTGTCTTGGTAGTTTTGAGAAATGCCTACATACCTACATACTCAGCACACAGCACTGACAGAGGACACAGCAGCTCCTTGAATTTCCCGAAGCCCAGCACATTTTTAGCATCAACAAATTATACACACATGCACACACTTGAAGTAGTTGCACACACTACTTCACCCACAGTCATTTTCCAAACATTTAAAGACCCCGCGTGGTATGAGCAGGACCAGTCAGGATGGATCTCAGCCTGAAATGTCCAGTTCAGCCAAAGGGCTGCAGCCTGGTCGAACACCAATTCTTCTCATGGCCATTCTTAGAAAACCGCTCTCAGAAGATCTGCTAAGAAGTTATTAGATCCTTGTCCTGTCTGGTCCTGAGATGCTTGGTTTGAAACCGGGAAGACAACTCCAAGACGCCAGGTCTTGGCTGAAATGTCAGGAGGGCTGTGGCCATTTGCACAGAGCTGCTTGGTGGCACCCCTCACTGGGTACTGTGAGGGCGGGGGCAGGGGAGGATTCCTCGAGAAACACGGTGGAAGCTGACTCTGTCGTGGATCCAAGCGAAAGTGAGACTCCCCCGATCAGGGCGATGGGGCGGGAGCTCCCAAGAACGGCTTACACAAATTGCAATTGCCAACTGCTTCCCCGAATTCAAACCCAGGCATAAAACAACCTCCCAGGGTTTCAGTTCAGCTTAAAATTTGCTATTCACGACAGAGACAAGTTATATTTGCTTCAGTGAAGCACACTCTTACATGATTTTAAATTCCTTCTGTGACTCAGCACGGGCTCAACTGATTAATCCCATGTTGGGGATTTGGGGCCTCTGACATGCTGCAGAGGCCACGCTAGCCCACACCCTCTCTCATCCCTTTGAAGTCCTCCAGGCAGCTCTGTTCTCCACCCATCCCCACCTCCCACATCACACGTTTTAGCTTGATTATGGGATCCTGGGAAGGCATAATCTAAATCCTGCCTTCTCATATTTTGTTTGACATTCATTTATTCAATCAACCAATATATATTTAGTGCATGACTCTGTGTGAGTCTTCTCTTTGCAACGAGAACAGAGGAGCTGTGAACCATGGTGCAGATTTCCTTTTCCCCACCTGTCACGGGCCAGCAAGAGGCTGGGGATGTAGCGGATGCTTCATAACCAAGCAGAGCACTGATTAAGTATGTGCTCTGTTACAAGAAGAGAGCAGGGGTTCCAAGCCCCACTGGGCTCCCTGTTAAGTTGATGGGTGTTACATTGAATGGTCTGGCTCTCCAGCCTCGTCATTCCTGCTGACTTCCCACTTTCACTTCCATGAACTCATGTGACCCTTCAGTGTCTCTGCAACAGAAGCTGAGAATGTTCACGGCACTCAGTCGACTTCTCCCGGGTTTCATACACTAGTGAGCACCCTTGTCTCCAGCTGCCATAGTGAGTGACTGCCACTGAACGATAAATAAATGAGACCAAAGTTGTGGGTTTGAATTGGGTCCCTACTTAGAAGTTCATCCTCATCCTGTCTTCACAGAATGACCCATAACACAAACCTTTGATCCCAAGGGGTCAAGGTCAGCATATGCAAGCTGTGAACTTTGCCTCAACAGCTAGAAAGCGCAACCTCCTGATTCTGGAGGTATCATGTCACCCAGGGGTGCAAAGAACCACACAAAAATAAAGCTGTTCATTTATCAAGTGTGTACTCTTAGACTAGTTTACTAAATAGGCAGGTTTAAAAAAATCCAATGGATTTACATGTTAACTTTTCAGAATGTGAAAGCTGATAAAATAATCAAACCCATTTCCAAAAAGGATATCCTAATGACTAATTCTTCTCTCTAACCTTTCTGGATTGAGTAGGCCATCGTTTGACACCTTTGCATAATTAAATTCTCTGAAGGAAATTGATCAGGAGAGCATAGGGTGGACACACAGGGGGACGCCACTCGGCCATCAACACCCCTGTCAAACACAGATGCCCACTAGACTCCTGTTTGCTTCATAAAAAATGTGTGCTTTAACTTTTGAATTTGCTTGACAGCTAGAGGAAGGGGAGATAAAAGGCAGCCTGTAAGTGCCATGTAATTCTGGCCATCACTCACCACAGGAAATGCGCTCCTAGGGAAGATGAAACAAGAGGGCAGACCGCAAATAGGTGGGCCCCGAGATGACTCCTGCCTGCACAAATGTACCTCCAAGAGGGTGGCAGCGTGGGGTGAGGGCAGCAGCCAGGGAAAGGAGACCGTCTCCAGCCGAAACCACCCAAGGGAAAATGGGCAGCAATTTGTTACATGCTTCTCAATCTTAAGGAAAAAAAGAAAAGCAAGCTTTCCTTTACTGATGACTGGAGCACAAAATTGGTCATGTTTGAAGGATGGGAGAGTTTCTTATTACTATGTCTTGCACCAACCACCTTAATCACTCAGGTGGAGCCTCTCTGCTGGGTCTGGTGTAGAGAAGGGAGCAGGGTTGTGTGAAGACAGCCCTTCTCTAGGCAGGCAGTACACTGGGAACTGGGCACAGGAGGGGCACGTAGGAACTGAGGCCATTCAAGGACGGGCTCTGGGTGGCACGGGGATCTGTTGTTTTTAGATAAATCAGCAAGTAGGACAATTCTTAAGGGCACCTTAGGAGACTGTTGGGGGCAGGTCTCTAAAAGTATACCCCGGCCCCCAAATAATCCATGCCCCATCCCCGGAACCTGTGATTATGAGGTGATGATCATATTTTGTGAGGTTCATGGCTTTGTTATGGGCTGAGCTCTGTCCCTCAAAGAAGATATGTTGAGGCCCTACCCCTGAGGACCCCTGCATGCGATTTCGCTTATGAAACAGGGCCTTTGCTGATGTAATCAGTCAAGATAATCATTAGGGTCACCCCGAGTCCAACTTAACTGGTGTCTTTAGACATAACAGGAAATGCAGGCACAGAGGAGAACACACAGAGGGTGGCTGCTCCCGTGAAGATGGAGACAAATACTGGGCTAGGGATACCTGGGGCTGCCAGGAGCAGACAGGGTCCCACAGGCGTCAGCGGGAGAACAGCACGGTGGGCAGCCTGATCTTGGAATCCTAACACGCGATACTGAGACAATACCGTTCCCATGTTTTAAACGACTGTTTCAGGTACTTTGCTACAGCAGCCCGAAGTTGCTGGTAATGCCCTCTCGGATGGGGACATTGTCCAGTGGGACTGAGCCAGCATCATAGACCCCTGAAGGCAGAGAGGTTTCTGTGGGGGCCTGGAAGTCAGAGGTGGGAAGCCAGGGGAGGACTGCAGGTTTTGTCGCTGATTTGAAGATGGAGCGGCCATGTGGAAACAGTGCATGTGATCGTGAGCAGCGGGGGCTCCTGGCTGACAGTCAGCAAGGGACAAGGATCTCAGTCCCACTTCCACAAGGATCTGAACTCTGCCAACAACCTGAAGGAGCTCGCGATTGGTGTTCATCCCCCCGCACCTCCTGACAAGAGCCTGTGTCAGCCACACCTCCACTTTGCCTTTGTGAGACCCATAAAGAGAACCCAACGAAGCACACGCGGACTCCAGCCTACAGACATTTACTAGAACCTGAAATGGTAAATCTGTGTTGCTGCAAGTCACGAAGCCTGTGGTCCTCTGACACAGCAGCGACGGAAACCTGTACGGAGGAAGTCCACCTTCTGTTCACCCACCATCTCAATGCGTCAGTTGCTCACCCCCTCATTAGCAGGGGGCGCTGGTAATTCACAACCAAATCAGAGCCTTTCATAAGAGATAGCAAAGTGACCACAGATAAATCTCCCTTTTGGATTCCAGGGGAAATAACTCACTTTGTTTCATGGAAACAAAGGTGGTTACAAAGAGAAGAGTCCCTCTAGTTGTTCACCAAGCAAAACTCAGGAAGGAAGGAAAAAAGCCCTGATCTGTAGCATTTGCCAGCATCCGCGGTGCTCCTGTGATGGCCAGCTTCTAACCACTAGCTCATCGAATTCCTGAAAATTTCACACGCACTCTCAGGAATGAGTCACAGCAGGTGGTGGCCCACGGTTGGATGCACGGGGCGGAGGGCAGAGAAGCTGTCTTGAAGGAATGCAGCAGCCTGGCCTGGAGCAGGAGACCTCGCCCCAGCATGCACCCTCCCTGTGAACCAGCCCTGTCTCGGGCTTCTCCTCTGGCCTCTGGCAGTGTCAGCCACGCATGCTTCCTTTGCTGCCACACGCGATGGTGCCTGGTATTAGTTTCAGTCCTTGCACCCCAGTCCTACTGTCTCCTCTCCCACAGGCAACGCCAACTAGACACATCCAAACCGGAGCCCATTATCTGCCCCAAAGTCCTCCCCAGCGCCCTGGTCTCAGGCACAGTGCCCTTACCCAGCTGCAAAGGGGAGACATCCAGAGGGCAGGCTTACAGCCTCTTTTTCTCTTTCTATATCCAATAGGCCACCATATCTGATCAATTGTTACTCCAGCAAAGGAAAAATCAGGGTGAGTCCATGCACTTCTCCCACCTCTGCTAGCAGTCTAATCCAATCGCTGCCAAACCCTGCTAGATTATTGGAGGTGAGTCCAAAATCAGCCTCACAGCCCACAATCTGTACAACACAATAATCCTTTAAAACTGTAAATCTTATCAAGTCACACTGCTGGTTAAATTGCACTGGTCTTAGGGCAAACCCAACATCCTTAACTGGGGCTCTGTGTGATCTGGCCCCTGCCTCCCTCTCTGTGCCCCCTGCGCTGCCCCTCCCTTTCTCGCTAAGCCACACCGCTGCCTGCAGCACCCCAAGGTGCTTCTCTCCCACTCTTACCTGGCTCTTGGCTGAGACAATCCTTACTGGGCTCTCAGCCTTCCAGTCACTTCCTTGGCGAAGCCCTCCTGATACTCTGCCTGGGTCAGGCAGTCACAGCGCTGTCCTTGCCCCATACAGCCCTCACCACAGGGGGCTGTCCTCAGCCCCTGGACGGGCAGGCCCCTACAGGTACGGTGGCCACAGAATATATATTTTGAAAGAACCATAAATGAACAAATATAGTTTTCAGTTTTTAAGAATTAGATTACAGAAGAGAATGTGCAGGAGGATGCCCATTTTGTGGAAATAAAGGCACAGGGAGAGAAGGGGCTGGAGATAAATCAGAATGATAACAAAGACTGTCCGGGTGCGGGACCACAATTCTTCTCTATGGATATTTACATAGTCACAACATTCTTTTTACAACATGCTTGTTTTTATAATCAGAAAAAAGAACACCCATGGGGGTTTTGTTTTGAACTCTAAGAGCACAGCGGAAGGCGCACCGTGTGGAAAGTCAAGGCCAGGAGCGTGGACCTCCCACCAGCGGGACACCATCAGGCGAGTCCTCACAGCGCCCCTTGGTGGCAGCAGGGACCCACAGGCGGACATCTGTCCCAGAGGGCACCTGCCCCGGAAAGTAGACAAGCTTTTCTTCCTGAAGTCTGACTAGCTGAGAAAACAAACAGCAAGCGAAGGAATGCCCATCTCTGCAGTTCCTTCTTAATCAATGCCCAAGGGAGAGTCCTGGCCATTAAGCAGAATTTTTACTTCCATTGGGATGAAAATATTTTAGAATAACTTCTCTCTCTTATTCCTTAGAATGAATTTTTAAAAGAAGAGATGCATTCCCTATAGCTGCCGATTTTTTTACGAGTGGATGAGAAACAGCAACGCTAACGTCTATGTGATAAATTAAGGTTCCTACTAGCAGATGAAGCAATGGAAGGTTGTTTATAACGTTAATACTCCCAAGGGCTGAAATCACAGCATCGGGGTTGCATATCAATGTCTGGCAGAAACAAATCAGTTGCAAGATAAAATCCAATAAACTACATCTCTTCTCCATCCCCATCAAAAATACCCATCCCACTTGCTTGGAAATATATTCTTCAAGTAGGTTTATTTAAGGCAAGACAACTGCAGAATCCCAGAGTGTGGGCCAGCAGGATACCTACAATCCTGACAAGATGGGGGTCTCTTTTGGAGCTGGGAGAGGACCCTTCGCTCCAGGAAGTCTTCACTGAAAGGCAGATCAGCAAGGCTGTGACCCACACCCACATCTTAGAGAAAATGCTAACCATTATTTTTTTTCTTTTCTTCTTCTTCTTTTTTTAAAGATTTATTTATTTATTTATTTATTTATTTATTTATTTATTTATTTATTTATTTATACGTGCACCGGGTACAGTCAGAAGCGCGGGAGGGTGAGAGAATTCACCAGAGCCAGAGCGGGGAGCAGAGCAGGCAGAAGGACCGAAGCACACTGCTGAGGGAAGCAGCGGGCGGCAGGAGAGGTCTGCGCACCAAGTGGGACCCTCCTCTGGTGGCCGGGGAGCAGCCGGGGATCGAACCGGTGCCACAGAGGCTGCAGGCAGCTTCGCAAACCAACACTCAACCGCTGCACCACCGGGAAGGCCCAGTGCTAACCATTATTTTATAAAAAAATTAAAAGTGGAGTCATTCATTGGATTGCCCAGGGATTTGTGACATTGCAGAAATAAGTTCTTTCCTAGTTATAAAAGTTTAGCTCACCATACATCCCAACTAGCCCACACAGCTTGCGGGAGCCCAGAGTGAGAGATTTGTTTGACAAGCTGATGACCTTGTGCTGGGAACCAGAAAATGCAGCGAAGGATGTGGCGGGTCATCACACACTTCCTACACATTAGCACAGAGGACTTGATTCTATCTACCTGTCACCCTAAAAAAAATCAATAGTTCCATCCTAAAGGAAAAAGAGGAGTGAACAGATAAAAGTTGATGAGTAGGGAGGGAAAGAAAAACAAAATTTAACTGGGTGGACAAGAGGGGATGGAGAACAAGGCTGAAAATTCTGATGTCTGACTGATCCCTTATTTGGACAGCGCACACCCCACTAATCACGCTCACTCCTGTCCCTCTCGCATTTGTAGCAGGGGCCACCTTTGCCCAGTGAGAGCAGCTGTTGACAGAGGCTCCAGATTGGAGGGCCAAGGCGGGGCTCAAACACAGGTAAAAATCAGCTTTAAGCATCCACCTCTGTTCCAGAATGGCTGACTAGACAGACAAAGAGCAAGTATTTCTGTACAGTCCATCTGAAATAAATTAGACTGGGCCTTGAGAAAGAAAGAATACAAAATTTCTTTTATTTTGTTTTTAATAAAAGTGAACAAGGCCATGTGCTGCACCAGATTTTGAGAGTTTTCCCAATGAGGCAGGCAGATGCTGGGACCACTGGTCATTTCTATGGTTGGTCAGAAGGCTGCTTTGGAACTAGCCCAGAAGCTGCCTTCACCATTTCAATAGTCTAATATGCTCTTTCAAAGTAATTCAACATATGAAAACAAAATCTGGCAACAATTTCCAAAATGCAGGCATTTCCTGCCACCCGATCACACTCCCATGCCCACGTGTGAGTATGCCTCCTTCAGATCTGGGGAGAGCTGCCCCTCCTGTGGTGGTGGTGGTGGGGTCTCCCCAGGGCTGGAACCCTGGCCGCAGGGCTGCCCAACCCTCCAACCTCGGCAGAAGAGCCCTCCTGGACTCTCGTGGGACAGCGCCCTCTCCTCTTTTCACACACAGCCAGGAGGGGACTCCCTTCCCATCTCCATGTTCACATGGCTGCTTCGCCTAATCTCCTCTGATTCTTTACCAAAGAGGAGACTTTGCCATCCCTCCTCACTCAGTGCCCGTCTCCTCCTCACTCATTAGCCAGCAGCCCGAATGCCCTTACAGAAGTGAAGCACTCAGCAAACACCAACTCATCCCAAGAAAACCTTTTAACGGGCTGGGACCCCTGAGCACTCTCTCTCGCTGTTCAAACCGTTCTTCTCACAGCCTAGGAACATGGCTGCTGGAGCTGTCTCTGTTTTCCTTCTGGAAAGTATTCACTGCATAACAACAGAGTCCTTCAGCAAAGGACTGCAATAGCATCTGGGTCGCTACACACTCCGAGTTCTTCATTAAGGATGATGGGCCTAATACGGTGACATGTGAAGCAACCAGTAGATGTGAGCAGCTGCACCTCCGGCTCTGCTACTGGCCCGCCAGTGGCGCTGCGGAGAACTTGGCCCTTGTGGTGCCTACTCCGATCCGGGCAAGGGTGTCGGAGGGAGTGCATATATCACATGCCTACAGGGCTCTGGGGCCAGGTCTCACACAAACCCCAGATGCCATGCTTCATGCGCAGGGAGCAGGTAAAGGATCTGGTGCACCTATCTATCCTTATGAGCTGTAGTTAACGTCCAAGTGCCCACGTGGCGCTAGGTCCTGTGCAAGGTGTTTCCTTTTTTAAAAAAAATTTTTATACAAGAGCTGGGGTATAGGCCAGAGACACAGGAGGGTGAGAGGATTCACCAGAGACAGAGTGGGCAGCAGAACAGGCAGATGACAGAAATACACTGCTGAGGGGAGCAGTGGGAGAGGCAGGAGAGGTCTGCCTCGCCATGTGGGATTCTCGCTGGCCGGCAGGGATCGAACCCGCGCTACAGAGGCTGTGGACAGCTTCACAGTGCGTCGCTCAACCTGCTGCACCACGGGGGAGGCCCCAGTGTTTTTTTATGTCATCTCCTTCAACCCTGACAATGATTCTGGGGAAACTGAGGATCAGTGCAAGGTAACTGACTTGTCTAAGATCACGAGTTATTAAGTGGCATGGAGGGACATGTGCTGACCACACCGTAGTCCAGCAAGCTGCTAACCAAAGGACTACAGCCTACACCAGTACCTGGCACATGGTATTTCTATACAAACCAACTTGTTGGCATAACATATTAACAAAAGCCACTGATCCCCAAAGACCAAATGGCAAGTCAATTATGATTCCACCCATTTCTTCATACAAAAATCATCTTTTGAGCCCCAAGGACTGCGCATGAATAGTCCCAGGTTGGGCTGCAAACTCATGAGGTCCAGGTGGTTCCTTTCTGACAGCTCATCCTGATTAATTGGTGACTCTGGGGTTTATTATTGTTCCTACCCAGGGTTGCTGCTCGCCCTCCCCAGAAATGTAAGGAGGCTTCAAAAAGATCAATTTTCCCAGCAGAAGAAAAAAGCACAGACTCAGCTCCCTACCTAGGTTTTATCTCCTGCTCCAAGAGAATTGGGAATAAAATTTAGTATGTGTTACTGTGGGCCTGTCTGAATGCAGCCCCAGGAGTCCTCCTGCCTCGCCAGTGAGTCCTGGAAAGAACCCGCACACCACCAGACAAACAGTCGAGGGGGGCCATGAAATCAACCAACCCACCAAAGAAGGTTTCTGTACAGCTCTGGGTGGTGTCCTCTGTAGAAATTTTCTTGCAGTCCCTCTGTAGCAAATGAGGTTTCCAGGAGATTTTGTGAACTCAGTTACTGTGACTGGGGTGCATCCTGAGTTCCATCAAGATCACAGCCAGCACGTTTGAGGACATCTCCAGCACTAGTGCCTGGCACACGTCAAGCTGGCTGTGGACCCATGCCCTAGGCTGGCAACTCCACAGTGTAGGCATCTATGATGGGCCAAGACCCTGAGCCGGCTAGCCCCATTCACTGACCGAGCCACATGTGATTTTTTTTCTTCCTAGTCAGATGTGAAGATCCTTAAGGGCAAGAATCTAGACTACTGCAATTGTGCCACAGCCTCCACCCCCAGGGCTAGCACTGCTACACTGGTCCCGTCACCTACTGTCCTCACCACATCCTCAGCCCCTTCTAAGGAAAATGTCTCAAGCACAGACAAGTGAGAGAACAGCTGTCAGCAGCCACATCTCATACCCCGTGGCCTCCCATGGCAACTACTGCTTAGATGAGGGAGCTCTCAAAGGCAGTAGGTGGGAAGACTCTCCAGTGACATAGTCCAAGAGGTGAGCTGAGCTAGTTGGATTCAAGGACATGAATCAGTTTGCTCCAGATGTGAGTCTTAGAAGAAGCATCCAGACAGGCCTCGAGGAAGCCTGGAAAGCAGAAGTTTAGGGCAGACCTCAGCCAGCAGGAAGCGGAGGCAGAGGAAAGAGACAGGGCAGAGGGTAATGTGTGTACCTGGCAGTGACAATGTGGGTCCAAGGGGGAAGACAAGGGGGAAGAAGTGAAGATGGAACTGAGGGTCAGTCGAGGCAGAGGGAAGAGGAGGGGTGAGGGAGGTCCAGGAGTGAGATGATTTGGATATAGTTCTGTTTCTGGGTCTCTACTCAGCATTCTGCAAGATCCCTTCTTTCCCTTCGTATTACCCCAAAGTGACCTCATTCTTCAAGCTTAACTGAGAAAGGCCCTGCTCTTGGAGCCAACAAGGCCCACGAGAAGAGTCACTCCAGGCAGAGTGTAAGTTCCTGGCTCCAGAGCTGCAAGCCCGCTGTGCACACTCAGCCCCACCCCCCGTCCCCTCTCCTGGTGCTGAGGCTCCCCCTGTGTCTATCTGCCTCTCGCTCTCAGCCACAGAGCCCCACATGCTGTCCGACTCAATTGTGACCATGCATCTCCCCCTGCCTCCAGCTCTGGGCTTCCAGCCCAGGGCCCTCTGCAAGCACCGCTGACTGGCAGACAGCCTGGGAGAGAACCGCCTGGAGGAAGAGCAACTGTCCCACCTGGAGAGATGGGTCGCAAACAGAGTGCAGATTTGCAGTTTAAATTCAGTTTCTGTTCAATAAATTTTTTCAATTTGTGTTTTAACAGAGAAATCTGACACAGAATAATGTGGGTACCTCCTCCAAGAATTTTATGTGTTAAGACTTTAATATTTTTATATATTCTGAATTGTACTTTAGGCGATGTGCCTGTGTTTTTAAAGCAGCTTTCATTCTGCATCATAAAGTATGTATTATGCTCCTTAAAAAAGGTAAATATGTACATTCACACATATGTATATAGGTACTTAGGTACCTGTAGCAAGAAGAACAATGGGTTTTGCACTGGATACTGCAGTGACCTTAGTAAGACTGGAATGAACAGATGATGTAAAAAAACTCAATGAAATTTTCTACAATCGCAGAGTCTCTAAGTGCAGTTCTTGAAGTGATGGGCATTTTGCCATGATGATGTCTAACCCCAAACTTCAAACATGGTGTTTTGTACCTGTACATATATAAATACATGCACACATATATGTGCATGTGCCAGCCATATACGTACATGCATACCACACACACGTGTGTGATGCTCTTGTACACACATGCACATGCATGTATACATTTCACATATATTAATGTCACATATAATACACATATATTTAACGGTAGAGAGCTATTTCTTTCCACCATCATTAGTTATTAATTATATGGGACAAAAGTGAAGTGAAGCTGTGTCCTTTGGCTGGAGAGAACATGCTCCCCACAAGAACAGGCAGGGTCACACTGTGCTCACCTTGGCGCACTGGCAGAAGCAGACCCCAGCAGCAGTGCATTATGGAAACTGCAGTTTGCCCTGCGCCTACCTGGACGTCAGCACCTCAGAGGAGCAGCCAGTTACAGCTAAGCAGAACTGCACAAACTGCATTCCTCCAAACCTACAAATGGGAATGGAGTCCGGTGACTGGTCTTCAGTCACCTGAGTGGACAGACAACGAGGACAAGGGCACCTAAAGGCCCCAGCTGTTGGCAAACAACAAGCAGGCCTAGGCCTCTTGTTTTTAGGGACGAGTAAAGGATTTAAGCCTGACATGAAGCCTGGGGCAAGGGAGTGGGATGGTGCGGGGCAGAACCTGTACCAAGGAGAATATCACCCTGAAGAGCCACATTTGAAGGTCTGAATCTTACTTTCAGGCCTATCAGAAAGATCCGAAATCCAGCTTTAGGATTTGGAAGAATATTTAAGACAGCTTCTGCACCTCAATAGGATTCAAAGGTGACATTTCTGAGAGAGATGCAGAAATTCATAGAGAAGGATAAAAAGACAATAGAAGGAATCAAAAACTCAAGAGAGGGGAATGAAGGGACAAAAGGGTGAATGAACTGTGACATCGTTTAGAAAAAGGGAGACTGCAAGAGACAGAACATGGATTTGTATAAGTAAGTAACAGCCACATAGGAGCCAGTAACAAACAAAACTAAAATGGCACAAGACTCAATACTGACATGGAAGACAAACTTCAGAAGGTTTCCCCCAGTGCAGGAGGGAGAGAGCACAGAGGGATGAAAGGGGACAGAAATCCACCCCCCCGCCCAAGCATAATTTCAGATGACAAACCAGAACAACTAATTACCACACAGTTGAGGAAATTTTTTGAAAGACCATAGCACAGATTCAAAGAGTTCATTATGTTCCAGAAGATAAAATGGTAAGAAATCTATACCTATGCTTATCCAAACAGAACATTTGGGTAACAAGGATAAAGTACAAGTGGTTCCAAAAACCAAAGAAAAACAACAAAATTATTTTCTGCAAGGAAACAAAATAAGCCTTCTTTAGATTTTTATTTTGGAACAAAGAACAAAATACTAGAAGATGGAGAAATCTCTCTATAGTTGTAACAGAAAATAATGTTATTTGAGAAGTATAGCCTGGAGAATTGACTTTCATGTGTAAAAGTACTGTATTCGTATTATAGATATGCAATATAAAACTCCTGTACTCTTAACTCAAAAGCATTGCTTGAAAATGTAATATTAATACAACTAACCCAATATAAGAAAGTTAATACCCTCAGAAACTACAAAAGAACCTCCAATAAGTCATGAAACTAAGTAAACAATAGTTAAACTAAATAAATGCTGTAATGCTGGTTGATAAGCTAAAAAAGAACACCTGTCCACATTTTTTTGAACAGAAAAACTAAAACTTCTCTAATTGTATGGGGAATATAAAAATAAAATTTATTATTTAAAAAAAAAATTAATTTGGCACTGTCATCATGGTGATATGAGAAAGTGAAAAAGGTAGAGGGATAAAGGACAGAAATTTGAAAATGGTAGTTAAAATTCATTAAAATGAAATCATATTGCAATTCAAGACACTATTCCAGTGAATTTGAGGATTAGAGAAAGGTATATTAAAATGCTTCAAAAATTTAAAAGGTAATTCATAGGAGATTTAAGAATTGGAAACATTCACTAAAAACACCAAAAGATGATAATGAAATAACAGGTCAGAAGGTAAAACACAGAAAGCAAAGAGAAAACGGAAGCATACATTCAGAAAACAAAGTAAGTTGAAAGAAGTAATTCTAATCAGAATGTGTAATAAACATAAACAAGTTATGCTCTGCTCTCCGCTCTGACTGGTGAATTCCCTCACCCTCCCGAGCTTCTGACTGTACCCAGTGTTTGTATAAATAAATAAACAAACTTTAAAAAAAAAACCAGGTTAAATCATAAATATAATTATATTAAATATAAGTGAGGGCCTCCACCACTGGCGCAGCGGTTGAGCACTGGGCTGCGAAGCTGCCCACAGCCTCTGCAGCGCCGGTTCTATCCCCAGCTGCTCCCCGGCCACCGGCGAGGGTCCCACATGGCTCGACAGACCTCTCCTGTCTGGCCCACTGCTCCCCTCAGCAGTGTATTTCATCAGTCTGCCTGTTCTGTTCCCTGCTCTGTCTCTGGTGACTCCTCTCACCCCTTGCACCTCTGGCCTGTACACCAGTTCTTGTATAAATAAATAAATCTTTAAAAAAAAATAAAGATGACAATTCTAGCTTGTGGAAATGTATGCAAAGAAAAAAAAAAAACACCTAAGAAAAACCTTACTAAATTAAATGCAGCACTGTATTTTCACAAAGAGTAGCACCCCCTGACCAAGGAAGACTCCTTCTGGTCCTCAGTGATGATTCATTTGCGGGGAGTGAATGAACTGCAGAGGTGCAGCAACAGCGATGGTGATAATAGCTAACAGCTCCTATTGACAGAGGAACTATTATTATCCTGATTTTAAGGTGAGGAAATCAATATAAAGAGATCAAATAATTTGTCCCAAATCCCACATCTTATAATTGGCGAAGGCAGGGTCTGTGGCTGGGGGTTGGGGTCTGGAGCCCATGCTTAACCAACTGCTCAGACATTTGAGTCCAAAGGTAAGGAGCTGCTTCATGGATGTGGAAAAGGCATTTGACCAAGTTCCCAAGATACTCCTGATGCAAAGTCCCTCCAAATAAGTAGGAATGGAGTATTTGCTTTATGTGATAAATTTTGTGTACCTAGAAATAACCACCAATATTATTTTAAACATAATTCACTTTTACCATTATAATTTCCCTTTACTTTTAAATTAAGATAAAGATGCAATACTATGCACTATGGTATTTTTTCTGTAAGGTCTCATCATTGCAATCAGACAAAAAAACCAAATAGTATTACAAAAAATTTTAGAACATAGCAGAGAAAAATTATCCTTTTTTTTCCTGGAAAAAAGCCACAGTTCTCAAAATTACTATTAGGATTTATGTAGAATTCAGTGAGGTAAGTGTTCACAACATAAGTGAACAGAAAAACACAACGGCAAAAACTATACCAGCTTACACAGTAAATGAACATGTGAAAAGTCTATGCAATATGCAAAATATATTTAGAAAATTACTCGTTTATTGAGAATAAGAGGAGACTAAATGGAGGTCTCTATATTTCTGAAAGGGGATATTGAAAGTTGTAAACATTTAAATTTTCTCTACATTTACCTATTACATTAACCCATCTCCACTACACCTCCAGCGAGGTTTCTTTTTTGGAACCTAGCAAAGATTATTCAAATTCATATGGAAGAAGCCCCCCCAAAATATTTAAGAAAGGCAACAGGGGGTGTTGACCTTTCAGACATTCAAGTAAATTAAAAAACTAGGGAAACCAAAACAATGGAGAGAGAAGTAGGAACAGAGAGATCAAAGCAGCAGAATGAAAAATCCAGGGATACCCAGCCGTGAAAAGCACACCCTTTCACAGCAAAGAAGAAAGCCTGCATAGTTGACTTTATGGTGCCGGCAGGACCAGTTAGCCTCTTGAGAGATAATGAAGTCGCATCTCTGCCTCACAGTAAACATTCCATTCTTGATGGACTGAAAAAAAATGTGCACTGACACTATAATAGCACTAGGAGAAAATATAGATGTCTACATGGTCTTTAGTTTGGAAAGAACTTTCTAAGCATAGGAGTGAATGCAGATACCATAAAAAAAAAAATTCGACAAATTGAAAAATTGAACTAAACATTCAAAAAACTGTCTGTCAAACCTATCATAGTCAAAATTTAAAGATGAGTGACAAATTGGAGAAATAGTTGCAGACCAGGTGTTAGCAAGTTAATGTTCTCAATATACAAACAACTGTTATTTCACAAACTATTTTGCTATGTCAACAGCCAAGCCGAGCAAAGCCACCACCCAGCTGAGAGACGCCAATGCGATTGCTTAGTAACCAAAGCAAGGGGGACATTAAAACAAGAAAGTACCATTTTTATACTCTCAAATTAGTCAAGATTTTCAGAAGTGGGAATAACCAACCAAAGACAGGTGAGGGGAAAAAGGCATTTTGTTAAATTTCTGGTGCAGCTGGTAACTAAAGTAACCTTTCAAAAGCACAATTTGACATTATAGTTCTAAAGATCTAAAACTGCCTGTATTCTGCAAATCCCAACAATTTCACTACTGAAACTCCATGTGAAGGAAGAAATTAGGAAAAAATACAGATGAGGATGTAAGTAGAAAGTTACAAAATACCGGATATTCTTAACCCACGCCCGGGGGGAAAGCCTGCCCAGGATACGAATGTGTGTATGTGAGGTCTGCACGGCAGCTTAAAAACATATTCTTTGTCCTTTGTAGTGTTTCCCAAATTGACTACCATATTGGTGCACGCACTTGGAAACTAAAAAACAAATAGAAAGCTATCTCAAAGCCAAATGACAAAGAACATTATTCCTGACCAAGGCAGCGTGGAAGAAAATTAGTAATTTTTGTGTGTGGTCAGTCCTTTTTTTGACTCTTTATCAAGCCAGTGAGAGAAGAAAAATTCTTATCAGTGCTGCTTTCTAGACGAAAGTGCTGAGACCTGCAGAGAAGAAAATAACGTGTGTAAAACAAGCTCTGTGCTTGGGGTGCCCTTGTCAGGTGAGGACCACGCTCCTCCAGCCAGGTCAGGCTCTCCCCGCCCCTGTGCCTGCCACACCATCGCTGTCCTTGCTGCTCAGTGCTGTGCAGGGCACTTCCCACAGACGACTCTTAACTCAGATCACTGTAAAGGTCACCCACACATTGGCACCCCAGGGGGTCCTAGAACATGCCGCTGCTCCCTAGATGCACAAGGACTTGGCAGGCACTTGACAGTCCTGCCAACAGCTGCCTCCTCTGTAGATGAGCAGCCCCTGAGGTGGGCAGGCCCTTCCTGCTCCTGCCCCAGCGCCTGGGCACTCGGGGCTGAGCTGGCCTCGGGCAGGGCTCCTTGCCTTGTGCTTTGGTCACCGAGGGCCACGCTTCTTAGGGGCTGCTCGCCCTGGAGTAGCAACGCAAAGGAGAGCCCCAGGTGGCCATGGTGCCTTCTGAGGCGCTTGGAGCCTTTCAGAGAAGGGCAGTGGCAGGAGGGCTGGTGGCTGCGCCCCTCTGGCATTTTTCATGCAATAACTAGCTGTACTTTCCCAAGTGGATATTATCCCTCCTTCCTCAGCAAGTTGCCTTTTACAAAGTATTTTGTTGTTGAGCAATAATCATTCTGCTCTAAGAGAAGCACCAGGAGCAAGAATTTGAAATAAGTCATCTCTGAGATCTTCTAATCAGAGGGAGAGGGCGCAGGGCCTTTGACCTCCCATCACGTACATTTATTCTGGGTCTAATTACAATATTTAGGCAGTAGATGTAGGTGTTAGCCCCAGCAAGGGGAATTACAGAAGATTGAAAGTAAATTCTGTATAGAAAAAAATTACATAAAATTACTTGGGATAAACAAGCAGCTAAATAGACTGTGGGCACCACTGCATTAAAAAAAAAAAAAAGCACCAACATAAGACAGTAAAACGTGCAAGGAAGCTGGAAGGACACGAGGCTCGCAGGCACGGGGCGAGGTCCCTATTCCCACCTCAGTTTTCCTTCTCTCTTACGCTTCTCCCTTCTTTCTTTCCTGTCTTCCTCTTCTCTCTTCCTCTCTCCCTCTGTCCTTTTATTTTTGCAGTATGGTTATTACTTATGTACTTGAAAGTACAGGCCTTGGGGTGGAGGGTGTGCAAAGATAGGTGGGCTGAGAGCTTCTTAAGAGTATGTCACTGGACACCCAAAGACTCCTGGTGAAGGGGACAGACCCAGTCTGCACCCCACCTGCAACCCTGTGGAGCTCTGAGGGTCCTCAAGGAGCCCTTCTGTCAACCGTCACCCACTGAGCTTGGCTGACAGTGTGAGTGCAGGGGATGGACCAGGCAGACGAACCCAGGATTGACCCTTGTCATGCTCAGAGAGAGAGAGAGAGAGAGAGAGTGATGAAGGGTGGGGGGACAGGTAGAGACTTCATAAGACTCAACCTGAGAGGGAAGCAGAGTACAACAGGAGGAAAACACAGCCCAGGCCGCATTCTGCAAACATTCATGTGGATCTATGTTTCTCCAGCAAGTTGCTGAGTGCTGAAGTCAGGAGCTGCTTGGTCCCTGGTACTAGAAAGTGTACTAGGGAACTTGAGCACAGGCCAGAGGAGGGGGAGATGCAAGTGTCTGTCCAGTGAAGTGATTTTAAAAGAACAGGGTAGCTTTTAGTAAGAGTGTGAATGTGGGGGTCTCTCTGGTGGCCTAGGGGTTAAGTCTAGCACTACCACCACTGCAGCATGAATTCCATTCCCAGCCAGGAGCTACCCACATGGCACAGCAGATCTCTCCTGTCTCACCTGCTGCTCCCCTCAGCAGTATATTTCAGTAGATCTGTCTGTTCTGCTCCCCATTCCCTCTGGTGACTCCTCTCACTCCCCACACCTCTGGCCTGTGCCCCAGTTCTTCTACGCAATAAATAAAACTTTTTTTAAAAAGGAGTGTAAGTGTGTGTTATAGATGTATGATTTTCATTTTGTTTTTAACATAGAATTATGCATCACTTTGGAAAACAAAGAGCCAGCGCTGGAGAATGAGACACGGCTGGCTGAGGTCTGCTGGGATGAAGGGGCGCGGTGACCTGAGTGTCTGGGGGAGCAGCTGTGGAGGAAGTTGAGGGCCCTCCCTCAGAGCCCCAGCTGCTTCTGTCCACAGGAGCAAGTTGAGGGGAGCTCTGGGCTCAGTGTGCAGCTCCACTTCTTACTGGGACCCTGAGTGGGTCATTTCAACCGCTTCAAGTGTGTTTCTTTCTCTGAGAAATGGTGTAGTGGGAGGAAACTGCTTATTTTCCCTCATCAAACATTCACAGTTCTATCCATAGGAACCTGCATTAGAGTAAGCGCCCCACACAGACCCAGTCTTTGGGTGACAGAGGCCTGAACCCCAGCGCCGGGGATGATAGGGTCTCCACCTCACCTCTGGCGCAGCCTTTCCTTGTCCCTGTAATGGGTGTTCAGGGAAGGCCAAGACTAGCAATGGTCTAGGGAGCGGAGAGCAGGATTTTGTCCTAAGCAACTGGCTTCTCCGCTCTGATTCCCGCCCTGCGTGAAGCCAGTTATCACTGTGCTGCAGCACACACCCCCCACTCCTTGGTTAAAATTGTGTTGGATTTCTGTCCCCTTCAACTGGAAATCCCAGCAGATGCGGAGTGGGAAGCTGCAGGAGGCAAGGTCCTGCACTGCACTATCCTAAAACCTAGAAGAGTGACGTCATCTGGTTGGCTCTGAGGAGTCTGTGAAGTCAATGAGTGGATGAGACAGATGAGGACCATAGCATCGCCTTTGCGAATCCCTTTTTATTAATAACAGAATGGTGATTCTCAATAAACATTACTTCCTTCTCCACTTTGCTGTCTGTTATCCTACAAACTGTCTAAATGAACTCCCAGAAGGGGTCCTATTAACTCTTTGTGACCGTTGCTGTGTCCTTTCATGGAGAGGCAGAGCAGGTGTCGGGGTGCTATGACTGCTGTTAAGTTGTAAGCAACAAAGCCATTAGATGTTTAGACTATAAAGAGGCTTCACAGGCGATCTTAATCTCTGACCTCCAGGTAGATGGATTTATAAACTGCACGGTGGTCCCAAGAGGTAGAAGGTATAGAGCTCCCTTTGGGACAAAGATGTACAAATTGCAAGAGATACTGCAAAACACAGGAAGGTATGCACCCCCAGGTCCCCAGTGGTCCCCACAGGGACATACAGCTGAGGGGGAAATTATTTATGAATAGCAAGAATTCCGCCGTGTGGAAAGGGATGAATCTTGCACAAAACCATTCAAGACAAAGGGCTGTGGAGCCAGGACCACCGGCTCAGCTCTCTCTTGTCTAACTCAGCACTTATTCAGGCTAAAAACAAAATGATCATTCTTTGTCTTCTCTACCTTTCCTTTGCTGGACTTGAGCCCACGACTCCTATTAAATTTTCCAAGAAAATGTTAAACAGTTGGTCAGCATTCTCCCTCTAACAGCCCTAAAAGACAATAAATTACCTATTTGCCATAATCTCTTGAGCATTAGGATTTTAAAAATGAAAAACACAACTCTTATCACTTTCCCTCCTAGCATCATTTTCTATCCCTTAATTCACCCTTGTTGCTCATTGCTGGACCCTTTCCAGCCTTTTCACATTCTGCTTAAATTTTGGAGACCAAAGCATGACATAATGCTGATGCAGACATCTCTCCGATATGACTTGCAGCCTAAACAATTTCCAGCAGCATCTTTCACATTTAATATTTCAGTGGCTGCCAATTTTAAATTAAGCTAATTGATTATCCAATTGACACATTCTTAGCATGCATCTGCCCCTGTGGCCCCTCAGAGCCCAGTGGCTTTAACAGGGGCATCCAGAATTCATTCTAAAGGCCTCAATATCATTAATAGAGCATACAATTCAATGATCTGAAACCCAAAGTTGCTTGGGGGCAGGAGCCATATATTTCAACATTTTCTTTGAGGCATTTCCTGGGAATTTTTCTATTTTAATCACCTGGATAATCTTAAGGAGTTGGAAAAATGTTTTCTGTGGAACATGTTATGGACTAAATTGGGTCCTCCCTAGGTCATGTGAAAGTCCTAGCCCCAATGTGACTGCACCTAGAATTACCAAGGAGGTGAGGTCTGGTAAGCCAAGAGGAATAGGCTGGGCAGTGGACAGTACACTGTGTTATCTGCCTGCTCTTTAGAGGTTGGACATGGGTTTCTAGACCTGACATACCTGGGTCTGAATCCTGGATCCTGTGTTTACTATGAAAAGGAAAATGAACTTAACTTACATGAACACTGACTTTCCAGTAAGTAAAGTGAGGGCAACAGCACTCATCACCTGGGGTTGGTGTGATTATTAAGGGTGCTCCTGTAAGGAGCCAGACACATACTATATGCTCAATAAATAGTGGCTGCTACTACTGCTGTCACCATTCATGCACTAGCGTTCTAGGCACTGAAGAACCAGCAGTAACCGGTTCTCACAGGACATTTTTTCTCTTGGAGCTTACGTTCTTCGGATAGTTCACTGACCAGACAGCACAACTATCCATATGACAATAACAACTGTGAGGGAAACAAAACCCAGTGATGGGCAGTGGAGGGCTCTGCAGAGGAGAATGGCAGTTATGGCCTTTCTGGGCGCAAACATCTAAGGGGGTGCCTGATAGTAAGAAGGCGACAGCCGTGAGCCATTAGAGGGAAGGCTTTCTCAGCAGAGGGGACAGCAAGCATCGGGCTGGTTCTACTTGAGCGGAACAAAGTAGGTGAGTCCCCACCACGTGCGGCATGGGTGGCAGGAAGGAGAGGGAGGAGATGATTAGGGAGAAGCAGGAGGGTGAGATCATGCAGAGCCTTGTAGACTCTGGCAAGAAATTGGATTTTATTCTAAGCATAATAGGAGGCCATGGGGGGGGGAGTTTAAGGAGATAAATCATGGTCATTACTCTGGGTTTTCCAAAGTCTGACAAGACATCGGGAAAAGGCTGAACGATGACGAGAGGGTGAAAAGCCGGGCATCTGTGGCTATGCAGAGAGAAAGGTCAGAGCTGCCAGCCCCAGTGTCTCAGGGACCAGAGATGCCTGCTGCAGACGGGGCTCTGTGGAACTCACACCACTTGGCACCAGCACTGCCACAGTCCTGCGACCCAGGGGGCCCTCCAGAAGACCTCAAGGTGGCACGGCTGACACTGCAGTGACTCACACCTACAGAGTGGACCTCAGGGGGGTCATGCCCAACACTTGGCCCCTGCCCACACCATTCGGCCACCCCACCTGTGCTGCTGTAGCTGCGTTTGGTTTGTTTGTTCTTAATGTGCATTGAGGGAGTGTTGGTTTACGGCACTGTCTATGATTTAGGGATGCAGGGTTACACATCTACAATGTGTTGCCCTACCTGGCACACCACCAAAGCCCAACAGTCCTCCACCACCCTCCATAGGGCCGCCTCCCTCTTTTGCTCCCTCCTCCCTCTCTCTCTGGTAGCCTCAGTTCTGCAGTCAGATTTCAAGCATTTGTTTTGCTTTTGTCTGTTCCTTTGTTTCGTTTCTTTCTGTTCCATGCAACAGGGAAATCATCAGGTATATGTCTTTCTCCCTCTGACTCAATTTCCCTAGCATAAACTTCAGTGCTCTCACCCCCTCCACAGTACTCACCCCCACCACAGTACTCCAGTATGACACGTACCCCACCTTAATCCACTGCTCAGGGTCAGCACTTAGCTGTCTATGCTGCCCACCTGTGAAGGACGCCATCCCTGGATGCCCGCTCAGACCCACAGGCGAAGATTAGGTTTCAGGATTGAATTTAACCTCCCTCTACAGAGGCATCTGTAAAACTTTTTACTGCCACTGAAACTTGCTAATTTGCCTTAAATGCTTTAGATAAGGAATCCTTGAACAGGCCTATGTAGCACTAACCTCATGGATCAAACAGGCCTCCGAAATTTTACCTTTTTAATCCTGCTCTGTGGCGCCCCCCAGCAGACCCATGCGCTAGCCTTTTAGCTATTCTGACAAAACAGGCCCCAGGTCAATAAATCCAAGTCCATTTGATGTCTGGAGAGCAGCCATTAATTATGTATCCCTTTGGTTAAAAATGCAAATAATCCCCGGCAGCCACTTAGATCTCCTTGTGCATGAGCTTATCACGCACATTCCACCCCAAACCAATCCGGCTGAGGGTGGTGCTGAATGGTGTGGGGGGCCGGTTCCCAGGAGCCACCTCCTCCTCCCTGTACCCCCATGTCCACATCTGCTTTGCCTGTATCTGACGTCCTCCTCATGAGGAAATGCAGAGCTCCCACTCAAAGACAGCACCTTTATTTCATGATGTGAGTGAAGAGACGGTCGGGAAAGAATTAGTGCTGGCTAAATGAGGCGCACTGAGAACTGCCTGCCCGCTAATGTGTCAGCTCCTGGCCACAGCTTCCTCATCGGATGGTGGATGGAGAAATTTTTTATTCAGCTCAAGCAACCTCCTCACGGTCTCTGCTCTCCTGAGACTGGCAAATGGTCATCAGCTACCATGCTGGCCCTGGCAAGGATGCATCCTCACTAACAAGCTGTGCCTCAGCTGGGTAATTGCCAGCTCAAGAGTGCCGAGTCCTAATTAACCTCTTCAGGGAACCAAGATAAAAGTACCAAGAACTTCAGTACTGGCAAAACCTGCCCACAACCCTTGTCACACAGATAGGGAAATGGAAGCCTCCCGGGACGAGTCACTTTGGCACGTGGGTTATTTTAAGTTATGGTCAGTCCAAGCCCTGCAGGCTCACAAGAGACTCTTACCATTCCCTGAGCTACCTAGAAGGATGAAAGCTGGAGGTGTTACTAAGAATTAGGATTTTTTTCAGAAACAAACTTTCTGTTGGGGAAAACTGCTGGACAACAGGGCAGACACTCAATGACAGAGCAGCTCCTTGAAGCCCCAGACACTTGTCCCACTCCCCAAGTCAGGAGACAGAGGGACCCTCATTTTGCCCCCCTGGCTTTACACGCTACATCCATACAGATACTCCACACTGAAAGGGAACCGCTAATCAAATGAAATCTTTCCTGTTTCCTACTAAAGGAGTCATAGGTCTGGTGCAGTAAATAATGCAAAGTAAATGTAAACAACAAGTTTTGCCTCTCCAAAGCCTGTCTAGATGAAATTACCTAAAGGAGGTTACCTTTTAACAAGGCCAGGCAGCCTCCAGGCTGATTGATCTCCCATAGCATCCTTGAATACCTGTCTTTTGTCACAAACTTTTGTGCTTACTGACCAATGTTATCAATGTAAGATGGTTATGTATAAAAGAAACTCTCTGTCCCTAGACTGGTGCTCAGACCTTACGGGACTACCCAGGTCTGGGACCTCATGCATGAGTAATAAAGCTTCTTCTGACCTCACCATTCCTGAAATACCACTTGTTCTTCCCCTGCCTTGGTAAAAGGCTAGAATTTATTTCTGCAACAATACATATTTAATTAAATGTGTACCTTTCTTCTGCTAACCTGTCCAATGTTGATTTGATAGCTTGACCATCCAGAGAAGAACCCAGAGCGGTAGGTTTTCTCTTCACACCTACAAAGGTTGGGGGCCCAAGTTCCCATGGCAAATTCACAGAGCGCCAGGACCAGAGTCCAGATCTCTAGACCGATACCTAAAGCACTGGTTACTCTACCAGATTGCAAGAGCTGTCTGTGTCCCTAACTCTTTATCCCTTCAAAGATGTCAGACAAAGACAGACTAGCTGAACATGTATTATGTGATCCGCTCCACGCCAGGCATACATGCCAGGGTCATGGGGAAGATACCCTGGCTTGTTCATTCTTTGACTAACTACCTCCTTAGCAACTGTTGTGTGTCACATGCAGTGAGACACTGGTTATAAGCTTTTACAGAAACTTTTGCTTCCTGGCATTATTATTTACTAACTAAAATGAGGCACTGAGAAAATTAAGTGAGACCTTATTCCTAACCAAACAGTTATTGAACACGCTAACTGTAATGTAGTATTTATGAGGGACCTGGCCCAATCTTTGGCTCCCAGTAAATGATCAATATGTTGTAGCAATTTCTATTCTCCTCACCATGTAGCTGGGAGATGAGGAGATACACGAGGAGGCAGCCACGTTATCAAGCACCAGACAAGGAGGGTGGGTTTGGGGTGGTGAGGGGAAAGCAGGTAACCAGAGAGAAATGGAGAAAGTCTTTGCAGAAAGGAGATCTTTGCTGGATGTTGGAGGAAAAATAGAGCAGACCCAAAAAGAGAGCCAGTAAGAAGGACACAGGATAGGGTGTGGGAGGCAGGGGAGGACGGTCAGGGACGGCCTCGAAACTGGGCAGAAGAGGAGGGACAATTCCCTGAAGTCTCCACGTGGCAAGTCACTTAGATCTTTATCTGAGTTAAATGACCGCACACACTCCATGCCCAAACCAGCTGACCTTGTGGGAGAAAATAACTCTAGACAAGTAGAGAAATGGCACTGGGGACACTGGGGCCCTAGAGGCCTTTGCAGGGAACTGGGCATAGGGAAAGCAGTGACCGAGGAGGGATGGATCTGCAAGAGGAGGAGAAGGGGCGGGACGGGTGGGCAGACGCAGGAGGTTAGACGCAAGAGGCCTGTGACCAGGGTGGGGAGGTTCTGAGCTCGAGAGCATGGAGTTGCCAGCCAGCAACTTCCTTCTTTAAAAAGGTCTGTGGAGGAATGTTGCAGCCCCCCACCTTCCCGCCCAGCAGAGGGACGAGTGGCAGCAGACAGAGACAAGTCCCAAGGGCACTGGCTGTCCAGAGAACCTCATCAAGGCCGTGCGGCTCTCTCCGAAAGACTGCTAATGTGCTGCTTCCCAGCCAGCGCGTGCTCCTGCCGCCTCTGGTTTTGTTTCTATACTGCTGGAAAATGAGAGGTTTCAGTGGAAGATGAAAAATTATCCTTTATTTTGATTCTGTGTTTGAACATCTTCTACTTCTCTATAAATTGAAGGGTATATTTTGGAATTTGATCTAATGCTTGGCTAACAGAACCAGAGAATCAAAAATTAGTCAAGGTTCCAAGAAGACTGATGTAGCGTGATGCCTCAGAGAGACAACGTTACTCTCTCCAAAAGCTGCTCTGGCCTCTCAGGAGACCAGGGAGCACCCTCAGAACAGCACTCAGCCTCTCATCGTCTCCATTACACTCACTCTCCCTCAGTCTCAATCGCCTCCTTCCCCCACCTGTCTCTCTCTCACAAACACACATACATATACACACATACACGCATGAGCGTGTTCACTGCTACAATGACCGAAGTTATAAGCATTCTCTGCACATAATGCTGCTAAACAGCAGGAATCCTCTCCAAGAATGCAGGCCAGACTGAGCCTACAAGAGCTGGAAGCTGGACAGCTGAGGGAACTCACAGTACCAGAGCCTTTTACATTTTATTGATTTCCCTCTTATTTTTCCTCTTTATTTGGAAACACCAAGGTGCAAAATAAACACAAGCATGCAGAGACCGAGAGGCTAGAGAGTGGCACCCAGCAGCAGGCCTGGCCAGTTAGGTGTGGCCAGCCCTGGGCACAGCCGAGAGAAGCCAGGCAAGGCAGCCTGGGGTCAGCGCCCCTCGCTTGCCTGGCCCACCTCTCCCAGCCCATGGAGTACTGCACGCTCTCCTGCTAGAGGCTTGGACACACACCACATTCCTTCAGTTCCCTGAATCAGAAAGTTCACGCTAGGAATGAGGATGACCCATGGTTGGCCCAAGCACCACATAACTCTGCATGTGTTTGCACTTGGCCTCTGCCAGGGCTTTGGGGAGGAAGGTGGTCCCAGAGCCGTGCCTGCAGGTACACACTACACACTCTGCTGCCATTTCTCGGTCAGTCCTGTGATGCACTCCAGACCCCTGTTTACATTCACCTTTCTCCTCGGTTTTCTCCACTGGACATCAATGCCAGGAGCCCACCTGGCACATTGCTGGTACTTAGCAGGCCCCGATATCTTACTTGGCACACACTTACATAACACTCGCCAGGTGCCAGTGTCTGTTTGAAGGTTTCCACGAACATGCAATTAATTCTCTCAACTTCGTGAGGTACATATTATCATCATGTGCATTTTATAGACATGGAGACTGCATGCCCTGCCTCCCTAGTGCCCAGCCAAGCAACGGAACCCTCCTGGCCCAGTTAGGTCATTCCCAGCCCCAAGCCCCCAGCGGCTCAGCCACACCACAGCTGGGCTTTGCTGCACACGCGCTTCTCCCGAGCTGTTGCTACAGATCTCCACTGAATAGCTTTCTGCTGAATGGTTTTTTGTATAACATTGTTCATCTATAACAAATAATAATCATCTATAATAAATAATCTATTTATTTTCTATAGAACAGGAAAAAAAAGAAGTAAAATGTTTTTTCAAAAAGAAAACCCTATGTGGCTGCCTTTGTGGCACGGCACCCGGACACTGATCCGAACTGCTGAGGGCAGACCCTGGCTTTGAGGACCCAGCTCTGGCCTCTGATGCTGGGAAGCCAGACTTTTGGGGAGTGACACCCAATTGGCTTGTTTGGATTTTGTGGCACTTTTCTTCCTCCTCTCCTACAAACTCAGCTAAAACTGCTGCATCCTGCATATTTGTTTTTTGTTTGAAGCAAATGGCTTTGAGAATTCTGTGCCAACTCTTAAGACAAATGGAGACACCCCGGGGTGCTGTGAAAGCAGGGTGGGAATCACTGATTGAAGGGAGAAGAAAGGGTTCAGGGGAAAACTAGCAAATCAGCATCTTCAGAAGCTGCAGCCCAAGCTCAGTCCCTGCACACACCATTTCAAGGTTAGAGCAAGTTAAAAACACCTGCAAGATGGCCAGTCCTGCCTGTGCTCCTGCCTCTGCTGGCTGTTTCCCAACAGCTCACACATATCTCCCAGGACCCCCTGGAGCCCTGAGTCAAGACACTCACATCTATGCTCTCAGGCACTGTGGAGAGAAAGGCAGACAAGTAAGCAGAAACCCCTCCCCTGCCGTCAGGGAGCCTGTCCTCTAGGCAAGAAGACAAGACACACCCCTTACCCCTTAGAGCGCTCCCTTGTGATGAAGACAATCCGAAGAACCTTGTTTCCCCATCTTAGAAATGACTGTGCCACTGGGCTGCCAGAAGGTGGACTGAGTCAGGACCCTGCCCTGGAGCACAAGTCCCCACGCGCTGGAGATCTTGGCAGAGGAGGGTCAAGCAGCCACGTGTTCAGAGCTGGATCCAGGCCCCCACTGCAGGGCCCCAGGTCAGAATAAAGCAGGTGCTAAGGTGGAGGGCCTTGTGCTTCATCTAGTCACACCCATGAACTCTGCTCCAGGTTTGCGCTGCAACAATCAGAAGACATGAGAAGGAGAAGGACTTGCCCTGATACCTGGGCCTGAATCACAGCACACAGAGCCCAGACCTGGACAGGGGACCGGATTCTACCCCAGCACATGAACCTGGAGAGGAGGCTCTACCCACCCCTGCCAGGAGAGGGATCCTGACAGCCCCTCCTCATGTCTCACTGGGGGCCACTGACGGGACTTTCTTTCACTGTTTCTTACAGCTTCTCTCCATCAAAATCTTAACCTTATATCAATTGTTACCGAGTGCCATTTTCAGAGAAAGCCCCAGCCACCCAGCACTGCCAGTGAGGAATGAAAGGGGGGAGAGAGAGACGCTAGCTGGACACTGTGGTCACCTGGCCAGGGAGAGCCCCACATCTCACCAGTGACTCACGAGGCCTTGAGCCTTCTGCTTCTGCTGTCACAGGCCGGCTGGGAGGAACTGGCCAAGCAGATGCAGAGGGTGGATGCCCTGCCCATTAGGTGTGCTCAACATCACCTAAAAGAATGGCATTCCCAGTAGGCCTCTCAACTCTGGGGAATACAGCGACAGAGTGAGCAACAAATGGAGTTATTTGCTAAGACTATAAGCTACAACCTGAAATAAATCAGTGTGAAATGAGAAAATAGAAAGGGAAAGATGATCCTTTTCAAATTGCCAGTGAAGTTTTAGTTGACAAAATCATGGGTTAGCAATAGGAATGGAAATCTTCAGAGTCCTCAGTCACAGTCATATTCTCAAGTGAATCATATTAAAAAGCAATCCAGTGAGCTCACTCCTGGCAGCCTTGCTGCACTATGTAACATTTCAATAACCTGTGCCCTTTCATCAGGGAGAGGAAACCCAGACCGCTCCAGGGCAGGCAGCTGAATGCAGTGGCTGGGGACCCAGCTCTGAGGTGATGGACAAAATGCTGCCCCTCCCATACCCCCACTCCCACCAGGGTCCACACCTAATCTCTGGAGCTGGTGACACATCCCCTTATGAGACAAAAAGGACTTGGCGGGTGTGACGGAGGGAGGGTGTTGAGATGGAGCAATTATCCTGCACAATCCAGGTGGGCCCAATGTCCTCACAAAGGGCCTTATGGGAGGTGGGGGTAGAGCCAGAGAAGGAGTCATGACCATGACCAGGGGAGGCGGGGCTGGAATGGTGTGGGGCCACAAGCCAAGGAAGCAGGTATTCTCAAGAAGCTGGAAAATACAAGGACACAGCTTCTCCCCAGCACCTGCAGAAGGAAACTTGGCCTCACACAGCCCAACCCTGTAACTTCTCAGAACCCGCAGATGCTACCCTGCCTCCCATGAGCCCCTCCGAGCCGTGTCTTTAGGCCTCACAGCATAGAGAATCACTACATTCAGAATAATCTCCAGGTCCCATCTTGAGCAAAGACAGCATCCTTTGGGGGTGAGAAGCCATGTGGCCAAGCCTCCCAGGGAACACGGCTGGGGGCTAGGTGGTCTGGTTAACCCAGTGTTGTGGTGAGCAGAGACCTCACAGAAAAAGCCAAGACCCTCCCTTGTGCCACTCATCAGCAGGACTCTGGGCTCCAGAATCAGGCTGACCCAGCCCACGCGGGCTTCTGATTTTCCCAACACAAGAGCACAAAACACAGTGTGAGATGGACAGAGCTGCTTGCGCTCTGACACCCGGCCAGAGCCTTCCGAGCCATGCTGGCAGTGGCCAAGTCACCTGCAACCATCCTGGGAGGGCCCATCAGCCCCTACTGCACCAAGCCCCACTCTGCCCTTTGGTCAAAGGCCCAAGAGCTCACGCCAGATGTCACAGGGTTAAATGGTATCCCAAGTGGGACCAAACCTGTGGACTGGGTTTCAGAGCTTTCTGCTCAGCACCAGTTTGCAACTCGGGTCCAAGGGGTTGACACAGCAAGCCAGAGGCTTGATCATGGGCCAGCATGACCCAGAATCCCTCCAGTCATGATGTGACTTGACACCTTGATTTTAGTCAAGTGAAACTGATTTTGGACTCAGACTTTCAAAACCAAAATATAATAAATATGTACTATTGTAAGCCACCTAGTTGGTGGCAACGCGTTACAGCAGCAATAGGAAAGAAACACAAGGCCTCCACAGTTATCTCCATCACCAACCCCTCCCCACCGTGGGCAGGACTGTCAGTTTCATCTCACACCAGAGATATTGCCCCAAGACTGTACCCCACAGCACATTCAGTCCTCAGTGACAAAGGCAGTGGATTCCACACTGGGAGGGTCTGGCATAGGGGAGGGTCTTGGCTCACTGCCCTTTCCATTCTCCAGTGGCTCAAAGATGGGGCTCAGACCCTTCACCTCTCCCCTGCATGGCGAGTGGCCTGCGGTACCTGAGCTACGGCCCTTCACACACACCTCCTAGTGACATCTCAGGCCAGAGCAAGTCACCTTGGAAGATAAAGCAGTTGTAATATTAAAACTCAAATAATCAAATACCTTAAAAAAAAAAGAAAACTACCTATGAAACAGGAATCATCATGTTAAAGTTAACGAGTCATTCTAACAAGTCATTCTGTGGGGTACGGAGGCAAGTTATTTTTATATCACTTGCATTTCAGAAAAGGTCTGTCACTTCCCGGCCAGACAATGGCAGCTGTTTTCTGCAGTGGGGTCCTACCTGGGACAAGCGCAGGCACGGGGGAGACATGAGCCCCAGGGCAAGTCCCACAAGGAACTTATTGCTGATCCTGTCTGGCGTGCTTAGCTGCAGGGGCGAGCTTCCTTCGTTCTGGTACACTTCTTCACACTGCCATTAATGCTTTCATGCCTGGTGATGGAGTTTCAGACAACTCCATCCTCCCTGTGCTCATAACTACTATCCCTGTGTAATCATTAAACCCAGAACCTGTAATAGCCAGCCTTGGAAGAATAACATGGTTGAAGGAACACAGCCCTAAAGCCAAAAATAATTCTTCTTAAAACTGTATTACTTTTTATTGAGGTGACATTAAGCGTAAACACTGTCTACGACTGGGGTAGAGTTTTGCATCTTTCAGATGTATGTTGCACACCACACCCAGCACCAAGTTCCCACAACCCTCCCCCATGGTCCACTGACCCCTCCCCCTTGGGCAGCCCCAATTCTGCAGTAAGATTTCCAAGGATTATTTTGGTTCAGTTTCGTCTGTTCCTTTCTTTATAGCTATAATGCGACCTACTCAGTTATTTGAAAAAAAAATGGAAAAAATCTTAATCAAATAACACAAGTCCTTAACTTGCTTTCGAAAACAATTGTTGCAACACAAATGACACAAATAACATCCTTCTTTCCCTCCTTCCTCCACTCCCTCACACCCTACTGTCCCGGCATCTCCCCACTCTTGCCTTCACGTCCTCACTCCCAGCCCTCCTGCTTCTCTTCCATGCTGCCTTTCTTCAGCCCTTTCCTATAGGGACAACCCACTTTTATTTTTCTTTAAAGATCCATTCATATGACTTTTTTTTTAATTTTTTTTTTTTTTTTTTTTTTTTTTGGTGGGACCCTTGCCAGCGGCTGGGGATCAAACCGGCGCTGCAGGCGCTGCAGAGGCTGTGGGCAGCCTCGCAACCCAGCACTCAACCGCTGCGCCACCAGGGGAGGCCCTGGCTTTTTTTTTTTTTTTTTAATGAGCCAGGGAGGGCAGCAGAGGGGGTAGAAATTAGACTGGAAATTACGGGATGGTTTGGCTGACAGGAGGTAAAGAGGCAGTAGAGGCTGAGCGGGTAGACTGACATCAGGATAGTTACTGATAGTAACATAATAGTAACGCTCTGTTACGCAGAGCTCCTCCTGGCCAGAGCCCATACTGAGCTAGTCTTTTGCGGTCAGATGACCTCACATACACCACATGTGAGGTAAATCCACAAGGAACTGATTCCATGGTGGAAAGAGTTCTCACACACTAATCTCTATTCAGCCGATTTTACCCCCTTTCACAAATACTAAGTTTATTGTGGGAAAATATTGGAAGTTCAGATAGCCATTAAGAATAGAACAATTAGGGCCTCCCTGGTGGCGCAAGTGGTTGAGTGCAGCGCTGTGAAGCTTTCCGCAGCCTTTACAGTGCAAATTCAATCCCAGTCGGCCAGGAGATACCCACATGGCACAGCAGACCTCTCTTGTCTTGCCCGCTGCTCCCCTCAGCAGTGCTTTCTGTCCGTCTGCCTGTTCTGTTCCCCGCTCTGTCTCTGGTGAATCCTCTCACCCTCCCACACATCTGGCCTGTACCCTGGTTCTTGTATGCATGAATAAATAAATCTTTAAAAAATAAAAAATAAAAAAAGAATAGAACAATTATTCAAACTATCATGGAGAAATAAACTTTTTTATTTTTTCACTACATCTCTATATTTATTTCATGTTGTTTGGCAATTAAGAATCCAATAGTTTGTACTTTTTTTTTTATAATTTGCTTTGTTTTCCCTTAATAGCATATAGTGCACAACTTTCCATTTCAACAAATGTTTCTGTCGTACAAGTATTTCTACACTATTGTTTTAAATAGCTGCTTAGTATGCTGTGGCACAGATTATTTAAATTACTTTTTAATTATTTTTAAAACATGATTATTATCAATATTGTGATCTTTCAATTTTAAATAAATTTAAAGTAACTGAAGAAAAACAATGTATAAAATAAATGTAGCATATAAAAAAATACAATGATAGCCCATGTAAATTACTTAGTTTTTTACTTATACATAAAGACATTCTTTTGCTTCTTTTTTGCTAAACATTATGTTCCTGAAACTCATTTGTGTGATTACATGTAGATGTAATTCATTCATTTCCACTGGGATCCAGTATTTTAATCTATTTTATCCATCTTCTGTATATCAGCAGAGAATAGATCACTATATTCATGACTATAGGCTAATCACAATTTACTTGTGCATTTTTCTGTTGCTAGACCTTTAAATTATTTTTAAACCACTTTAAACAAAGCTGTTAGAATTTTCTTGTTCATGCCTCCCAGCACAGATACACAGGGAATTCTCTGGGATTATGTGGCTGGGTGTGAAATATCTGGACCCTGGGATAAAAGCACTGTCCATTACACCTAACAAGACCATAGTGGGTTCCAGAGGAGTCCTGCAAGTTATGGGCTCAACAGCAGTGTATTAGAGTCCCCTAAGTCTCCCTCAGGATGGCCTCACTATTTTTTAACTTTTGCTTTCCATGTGAATTTTAGCACCAGCTAATTGGGCTGTCGGAAAAGTCATGATGTGTTTTTCTATTTTTTTCAAGCAAAAATGTGTCATGACTTTTCCGACAGCCCAATAAAATTACACACACACAGAGATTCCTGATAGGAAGTTAATATACTGATCATTTTGAGGAAGAATAACTTTCTTTGTAAGTATTGAGCTTGCTTACCCATTAATTTAGGACCTTCAGCGAATTTCCATAACTTCCTGTGCATATCTTACACATTTTAATTATATTTACTCTTAGGAACTTTATTTTTATGCCAGTGATTATATTAAACCTACATTTTCTTTGTTTCTGTTATCTAGAAATACATTTGAATTCTGTATGATAATTCTGTATTTAACAACTTACTAAGAAACATTAGTTAACCCTAATAATTTACTCAGTCTTTTGGCTTCTCTGTACAAGTGCATCATTTCTGAATAGCCAGACTTATGTTTCTCGCTTTCCCATTTTTATATTGTTTAAATTCCCGATTTTCATATTGCTTATGTGTAATATTTTTCTTAGCATCAGTGCGCTAACTAGGACCTCCAGTGCAATGGTGAGCAGAAGTGAGGCTGTGGTCATCTTGCATGCGATGATCATAAAATCTCATCATTTCTCTATTAAGGGCAATGTTTGCTATAGATTTTGGGTCACTTTTTTATTCTAATATAATTTGAATTTTCTATTTACTTTTAAACATACTTGTTTATAACTTCAAAATTACAGACAAATAGCAAGAACACTATAGGGACCCTGTGCACCTTCTATCAGATTCATCACGTTGCTCTGTTTGCTTATCATTTCTCTCTCCCTCCCCTTCTTTCCCTGTGTGTCTATGTTCATCTGTCTACACGTACACACGTGTGTATGTTTATATGGTGTGTATCTGTGTGTGTACTTTTTGGGAAGCAGCTGGAAACAAGTTAAAGACAGGATATGCCTTTAACCCTAAAGCACACATTTCCTAAGAAGACTTTCTTCCTATCATATAAATCAGCGATGCTGATGGTAAAAAGCAAAATTGCTACAATACTATTATCCAATCCACAGCCCACATTCCAATTGCTGGCTGTCCAACAGCGTTATTTATAGCAATTTTTCTTTCCTCATCTAAGATCCAACCCGGGATCACAGATTGCATTTAGTTGTTAGGTTTCTTTAGTCTCCTTTTATCTGGAACAGCTCCTCAGCCTTTCTCTATGTTCCTTGACCTTGGTTTTTTTCTTTTTCCTTTTTGAAGACCATAGGCAAGTTGTTTTGTAGACTGTATCTCCAACCTGAACTTGTCTGATGTTTCATCATGATGAGATTCAAGTTATAAATTTTTCACAGCAATGCCACAGAACTGACACTTCGTCCTTCTCAGGACACCCTGTCGCAGGCACGTGATGCTGGCTTGTGGCTGCGAATGCTTGGTTAAAGTGGCAGCCACCAAGCGTCTCTGCAGGAGACTAAGTGTTTTTCCCTTTGTAATTAAAAAAGAATTGGTGACGAAATAATTCCAGATTACGTAAATGTTTTGTTTCTCATCAAATTCTGACCCTTGGTTTTCAGTACCCATTGATGACTTTTGAAATGCCATCATTCCTTCCTTGAGGCAGAACACAAGGAAGAGCTTTCCTTTATCCCCATTCATGTATTCATGTGTTTATATAAAATGGACATGGACTCCTATTTCGATCAATGTATTACAATCCTATTTCAGTTATCTTTGGTTGTATAAACAATTGTTCAAAATCCTAGAGACTTGCATGTGGGCTGGCATCTGGAAAGGACTCAGCTAGGAGATGGCGGCTCAGGGACCTTCGTGTGGTTATGGTCAGACAACAGCTGGAGCTGGGAGAAGAGGGAAAGAACCAGCTGGGGGGTTCGCTGGACACCTCGCTTCACATAGTCTCAGAACTTCTGTGTGGTCACCCCACACCTGCTCATTTGGGTTCCCTCACAGGATGGTGGCTTCATGGAAGTAAGACCATTTATATGTCAGAGCTCAGTGTAAGTGATCCAGCCAGCAAGAGGGAAGTTTTGTCCCTTTTTATGACCGAGCCTTAGATATCCTGTAATCTCATTTCTACCATAGTTACAAGCCTGTCTGGATTCAAAGGGAGGGAAATAGAGGTCATCACTTGATAGAAGGAAGGTCAAAGTCACAGTATGAGAAGATCTGTGCTGGCAGATACTGCTGCAGCCATCTCAGGAAAATAATCTGCTATATCCCACCCTCTGACCACAAACACATCCCTCCCACACACACGCTTGCAATCTTCTTCCTAGTATCTCCATGTCTATTATTGTTTCAGCTCAAGATCCGAGACCTTGTTATCTACATTAGGGCCAGGTTTAAGCTAAGACTCCTTAGCTAAGGTTTCTTGATCTGGTTCCTTGGGTACTGTTCCTCTTAATGTGAAGATGTGTGAACTAAAGAAACACATCTTTTCTCCCTTCCACTTCCATCCACACAGAAACTTATAATGGTGGGATAAGCATAGGACTCCTGCAGAAATTTTCATTTAAAAAAGGGAGAAAAACATGAGCTGCATTTCCATTACTGATCCACAGCAGTTCTGAAATCCAGCCAGTGCTTATTTCCAGTTCCTTGATTAGGAGTCAGGTCTACTGCTGCCCAGGAATAATTCTCCATGGCTCTTGACTTCACCCCTTGAATCATTCTTCTTTTCCATAAAACATAGCCTGTTTATAGTTAAGTCAGCAGTCTCTTCATTGTATACTGTTTCTGTCCCTTTCCTTCCAAACTTGTATACCATTTTTAAAGAACCTGTGAGTTCTTAATGAATGCATTTATAATATACTATGTGGTGATTCATTTTATGGACCAATGTGGCTGGGCCACGCTGCTTATATTTTGATCTACATCCTTCTGGATATTTCTGTGAAGGTGTTTTTGTTTTGGATGAGATTAACATTTAAAAGGGTGTATTTTGAGTGAACATATTATCCTCCATGGTGTGGTCCAAATAGATGAAGGCCTGATTAGAACAAAAATGCACTTTCCCTGAGCAAAAAGGAGCTGCAACAGACAGCCTTCAGGCTCGAGCAACACTTCCTGAACCATCCCCCTGCCGCGTCAGAATCTGGACTTGCCAGCCTCCACAACCGTGTGATTCAATTCCTTAAAATAAATCCCTTTCTATATAAACACATTCTGTGGGTTCTGTTTTGTGGAGGAGTCTGACTAATACATACCCTTTCAGACAAAAGACAAATCCACACATCTCTTCGAGATAAACCCCTCTGAAGCTGTTACGGGGCAATGTTCTTAGATACTAGCGACCCTATTGTTCAGTGTGAAGGCACACCCAGACACTCCTTAGAAGACCCTTTTTATTGTCTTTTTTTCTGGCTGGAGGGGTCTACAATGCCTTAAAATTTTCTGAAGTACTTATAAAAAGAATCTTACAGGCCCTCCATGGGTTTGATCTTTGCCCTGAAATATTTTCTTAATTTGACAACTTTTTCACATCTTTGAGAGTCTGGGAATGAGGAAGTTTTATTTTCAAACCCCTAGTGAGTCTTGGCTCACAGTTCTCTCTTTTGCTCACCTCTCTCCTCTCATGTTTTATCACAGGTAAGAGGCAGCCAGGAGGGACTTGCATTATTCTTTCTGATAATCCCTCTAGTTAGGCCATTGAGCGCCTTTGGTGTGTTTCCTATTCTTGTATTACCACAGGTGTCAATATTATCAAAATATCCACTACTCCAGTATCAAGGGTTCTCTTTCATCCAGCTCTTAATAACATTTTCCCTTTTCGCCATTAAGCTCTCACTTAGAGCCACCTCCAGGCTCTTCAGATTTCTGCGAATATTCTCAAACAGTTCCTTTAAGTGCTGTTCACCAGCAAACTCTTCAAGGCCCTTGTGGGTTCTCCCTGCCATCCAGTCCCAAAACCAATGTCACATACTCTGATTTTTTGTTGTTGTTACTGCACCATTCCATTCTCATGCCCCAAATCTATTATGATTATCTGTGGCTATGCCACAAATGGAGGCAACAGGCATTGTTTCATTTCTCGATATTTCTGTAGGTCAGATGTTTGAGCAGGATTGAACTGGAAGGTCTAGGCTCAGGGACTTAAGTGTAGCTGGAGCCAGAGAGGGGCAAGAGCTGAATCAGCTGGGGTTTTTCCACATGGAGTAGCTTGGGTTTCCTTACAGACCTTGATCTCAGGACATTTAGACCAATTTTGGGGTAACTGAAGGGTCCTGCCTGAATGCACCAGCCAGCAAGATAGAAGCTACCAGCTTTGTATGACCAAGCCTCAGAAGTCACATAGTATCACTTCCACCAAAGTGACAAGCTGGCCCAGATTCAAGGAGAAGGCGCACAGCCCACTTCCTTCCGTGGGAGAGTGTCAAAGGCATGATTTAAGAGGAATGTGTAAAGCAGGAGACAGTGCTGTGGCTCTCTTTGAAAAATACAATCTGCCAAAATCCATCCCTCCTTTCCTTTGAACTGCTATTGTCCAAATGTGGCTGGTGTGGGCCCCTTTAAGTCTCCACGATTCTATAAGCACTGCCTTAATTTCTGGAACAAGATCATGTTCCAGATCCCCCATGGACTTTTTCTGCTCCAGCACTGGAATCAGCTATTTCTCCAGGTGTCCAAATCTAGGTGGTAAGAGTTGTTGTTGCTTTTAAGTTTTTATTGCTATTGGGATATCACTGCTTCTGGGCCATCTCACAATACAAAGTTAGAAAATGTTACACACATACACACACACACACACTCTCTCTCTCTCTCTCTCTCTCTCTCTCTCTCTCTCTCTCTCTCTCTCTTCTCTCTCTCTCTCTCTCACAGTGATGTCTTACTAATACTTCCAACTCAAATCCAACAACACAGGGTACATTCTAGACTTTCTCAAACCTGGTTCCCATTACACTCAACATATTCTCTAATTTTCTGCCATTGGGTTTTGTAAATGATGCTATGTTAAATAAGTTCCCTTATACTTTAGTCTCCTTTTTTAAGAATTTTTAAAAAATAATAATGAATAGACAGTGGCACAGGGGTCAAAGTCTGAGCACTATCAAGTCATTGCCAGACACTGAGACATGAGTTCGATCCCCGGCCAGGGAGCTGGCCCACATGGCACAGCAGACCTCTCCTGCCTTGCCCGCTGCTCCTCTCACATTGTATTTCTGTAGATCCACCTGTTCTGCTCCACACTCTGGTGAATCCTCCCACCCCCCGCACCTCTGGCCTACACCCCAGTTCTTATATGCATATATAAAATAAATCTTTAAAAAAATAATGAATTGACATTAGATTTTTTTTTAAATGTTCTAGTGAGATGATCATATGACTATTCTACTTAAAATTGTTGCTGTGGTCAAATATATGAAGATATTCCTAGTGGCAACCTGTTATTTTGGGAATAAACCAAATCATTATGGTTTATTATCTTTCACTAATCTACTGCCTATCTAGTTTGCTAATTTTTGCTTAGGGCTTTAACAGTTATGTTTAAAACCTTGCCTTTCTTAATTAAAAATGGAAATTCCATTTGACCCAGCAATGTCATTGTTAGGTATTGATCCAACTAACATGAAAACTCTAATATGAAAAGATCTACCTACACCTATGTACACGGCAGCACTGTATACAATTGCCAAATCATGGAACCAACACAAACAGACAAATGTGTAGAGAAACTGTGGGACATATATTCTGTGGGATATTACTCAGCTGTGAAGAAAGATGAGACAGTGGCATTTGGGACAAAATGGATGGACCTTGATGTGACTGTGCTGAGTGATTTCAGTCAAAAAGCAAACGACAGATTTTGGGTAGTCTCACTCACCTGCGGAATACAAATACCTAAAAAAACAATTATATGCAAACAACAGAAGAAATAAAAATTTGAACTTGACAGAAAGAAGATAATGACTACCAGACAGGAGAGGTGGAGGGGTTAGGGGAGGGAGGCAGATGAGATAGGGACATGGTTGCTTTGGTGGAGGGAATAGAAAAGAATATTAATTTAAAAAAGAAACCAAAAAAAACCAAAAAAACAAAACCTTGCCTTTCTTTTTTCCATACCATCCTTGCTGGTTTTGGTATCACGTTTACTGTAGCCTTGTAAATACACCTGCCTTTTCTCATGCTACAACAGTTTATGCGAGATTGAAATTGTGTCTCCTTGAATGTCCATCAGTACATCTTGATCTAATATCATCTTTGTAGGATGATCATTAGCTAAAAATTTGATTCTATTTCTTTAATGATTATAAGATTGGATATTTTGTTTCCATTTGAGTAAGCTTGGGCAAATTTTGTTTTACCTTTTTTTTATTTAAGATTTATTTATTTATGTATAAAAGAGCTGGGGTACAGGCAAGAGATGCGGGGGGTGAAAGGATTCACCAGACAGAATGGGGAACAGACAGGCAGACTGACTGAAACACACTGCTGAGGGAAGCAGTGGGCGAAGCAGGAGAGGTCTGCTGCGCCATGTGGGTTTCTCCCTGGGCGGCCAGGGATCGAACTCATGCTGCAGAGGCTGCGGATTGCTTCACAGTGTGGTGCTTAATCCCTTGCGCCACCAGGGAGGCCCTTTTTTTTTTTTTTTTTTGGTAAAGGCATTTGACCATCAGAGTTTTCCTAGCTATTGGCAAAATAAGATGTTGACACTGTATTAAATTCTGCAAAGACCCCATCTCTGCTTTATTCCTCACACTGTTCCCTATCTTCGCCACCTTGGGGTCCCATCCTCTTTCTTTCCTTTATTCTCTTGCACAGCTTTGCTGTTCTTTCAAAGAACCAACATTTGGCTTTGTTGATCCTTTCTGCTGTAAATGCTGCTTCAATCTCATCCATTCCCTGGGATCATTGTTCTTGGCTATTTTCTTCCTCTTACTTTACTGGGGTGTCTCTGCAATTCTTTAGTTAACATTGTGAGTTGAATGTTTAATTCATTACTTTGGGGCCTTTCTTCTATTCCAATGGAGTCATTTGAAATGAAGGATTTCTAATTTTTGCCTTAGCTGCATTCCACAAATTTCCATACGTAGTATTTGTTGTTTAGATTTTTCTTAATCTTTTGATTCGAGTATTGTTGAGAAAAGTATTTAATTTTTTAAAATTCTGACTTAGTTGCAATAAGGGCAAATTTTATAAAATTGCTTTCTGGTTTAGCTTTGGCAATATCTTTAAACTCTGAGGAAAAGGTATATCCTCCAGTTGTATGCAATCTTGGTCACATCTTCAGCTCTATCTTTTAGTTCTCTTTAGTTACATCTAATATTCTCTCAAATCCATTCAGTGATTTCTTTTAATGTAAGCAATCAAGATCACATGTGATAGCCTACTCTCTTCATCTTTTCAGCTCTCTTTTTTGTATCTTATATTGAACATAGTTTTTCTTATGCTTTATCTATTAATTACAATATCTAAAGTTCTGTGTTGACTGGCTCTCACTTTGGTGTCTTTTTAAAATTTATTTATTTATTTATTTATTTATTTATTTTTGACAGTGAGCTCTTATTGTTTGGATGCAACCTTTCAAAATTATCTACGGCTTGTGTTAAAGAAGGATTCCTCTGGACAGGGTTTGTATTTACCCTCACACATGCCTGGCCCCACCAGCCAGGACGATTTTAAGCTAAAGTCTTGCTTAAGGTTTTCTGAGACCAGTCTGTTCATTAATTCAGCTGAAAACCCAGCACCTGGTTCCAGTTCTCATGTGAGATACTTGGACTCTCTCCCCAGCACCACAGTTCAAGTCAGACAATTTTCTTCACTCATCCCAGCCAGGATACAAGGCAGGCTCATTTCTATTTTCACTCTATCACTAGAGATGTAGACTGTTGGGGTCTCATCCTTAGGAGAGGGGGTTTCCAAATAAACGGATAGGTCCTAGGCTTGGCTCTGGTCCTCCTGTATCTCTTGAGGTCATAAAAATCGAAGCTCAAGGTCACCTACATTGGACAAATAGCCTCTAAACAAAATCAACATCAGAGCCTGATTTTCAACTCTCACTGGGTTTTTGGCCTTTAAGAAAAATCTTCATCTTCTGCCTTCTCACTGATGTCACGAAAAGATGACTTAATTGCTTTCTTATCCATCTTTGAAATTGTTTCAAGTGAGTGAGTGAAGGTATTTAGTCTTCCTTAGAGTTAGAAATAAAAACCTGTACAAATCATGCTCAAGTTCTTACCTTTTTATTGCTCATTCTTCCTGAAATAGTGGGTAAATAGATTTACTTAGTTTTGATGAAAGGAAATAACTTGGTGCATGAAATCTGAGGCTTTTTAACCCAATTCATTTAAGCAAGTGTTCACCGAAGACATCCTAGTTCCAACTACTATAGACCTACCTAGAATTAGAAAGCACGAGCCCAGCGCTGCCCCAGTGAGGGTTAATAATAGCTATCATGACGGGGACCACAGAGTGTGCTCGGAAGGGGTCGGTGCTTTCCACTATGCATTGGATCCATATAGCTGCTGAATGAGTTCAATAGAATTATCACCCCCATCTAGAGGCAAGTAATTCAGGCCACAGAACATTAAGTTACTTGCCCAAGTAATAAAGCTGATAAGTTGGATCATACTTGGAATGTCTGGCTACATAATTTTGAAGAGCCACACACACAAAGTAGAGAACATGAGAGCAGATGATGTGAAATCACACAAAGAATAAAAGGAGGAGAAAGTCCCTAGAAACAGCAACTGGAAATATAGAGAAGCTGACTTATAGGTAGAATGGACTCTGGGCTTCTTTGCACTCTGCAGTGATTTTCTTGCCCTCTTTGTTAGGTAGTGTGGCATGATGAGTGGTCGCCCCACACTCTAAGCCTGGCCCAGAGGGTGGCACAAGCCGCCCCTCTCCATGGGGGAGCCCATGGTCCCCACACAGACACTGTTAACCCTGCCCTCTCTCTGTTGCTAATGACGCTTTTCTAATAAATCTCCTGGGCTTCCTTTAAGTCCTTTCATAGGATAGCAGCTCACAAACTGGCAATCATAGCTCCTGAAGGTAAGGGGCAGGCATGAGAAAGCTGTGAGTGGCTGCCCCAGCTCCTGTAGAGGCCAGAGATGTTTGTCCGCCTCGTGCCTCTGCTAAGGACTGGTGAGGGAAAGCAAGAGTGGGAGGGAGGATAAATCATAAGGCAGTTTTTATAAAATGACTAATAAAGAAGTAATGAAAACCCAATAACTACCAATTATAGAGGCAAGAGAAATAACAAAAATAATAAAGCAGAAAGTGTACAAAGCAAACAATTAAGAACGTTTTATTAAAATAATACTTGCTACTCGGCAGCATTAGTTCTTACCACACAAGGGCAGTGAGTGTTTATCATCTGAATTTTGCACATTAAGAAGATGACACAGTGGGACTTCTCAAGCTTCTCCAGGCTTAAGGACACCTCGGAGCCCTGATTCAAAGTTGACCGTGCTAACTCTCAGGCTGAGATGTCCTCTCTCATTAAATTCTAAATCAGCTCAGAGAGCACACTATATTTATTGTTTTTTATTATCATGTGACTGATTCTGGAGGAACCATGAAAATCTTTGGGATAAACAAACTGATTCTGAAAATACTTTAAAAGTTTCTTCTTTTTTTTTAACCCAGTGGACCAAAATGTATAAATCAGGATTATTCAGGTCTATTGACTACTGTAAATGTATATTTAGATGTAACAAAATATCAGTGGGAAAGATCTTTGGAAAATAATTACTTTACAATATATGTGGAACATTTTTTAAATGCTTAAAGCGACTGACCCATTTTAAAGTCATAACTTACAGAAGGAGGCACAAATATTAATTACCAAACTGTAAACTCACTTGCAAACTTATAACCTGAAGTAAATGTTCACAGATCAGGACATAAATATCAGAAAATAAGATGGCTTAATGGAAGCTATCTTAAACTGCCTAAACTCAGCTTCATCAGAGGATCTCAAGGAGACTGGGTAGATAAGAGTTACTTCAAACTTCACACTAAATTCATCCCTATTTCCTGCTCCCCACACCACTACCAACATCTGACTCTGGCATGCTATCATTAATAATTCTCTGCATACAGAACAGGAGCTGATTCTCAAATGCCCAAAGAAGTCACTCAGGTTATTTAATGAATGTGATTATCCTGGGATTTCAACTTGTTCATATTTATTATTCTAAATTATATCTGAAACTTGTTCTCAGTATCAAGGATGCATCAGAGAGTAGTGTGGACTGTGGCAAACTACAGAGGACAAGCATGGTTTTTAAGAGCATGGTTATTACTCCAGCCTGTTATTGCCATGATGTTATATGGACCCAGGATTAACAAAACATTGCACTTTCGAAGATCCACCAATTTGGATCTGTGTGCAAAATTTCTTTTTTAAAAAAATATCAGCAACTTATTCATATTAAAATATAAATAAAAAAAAAAAAACCTCATAAGTCAAATATCTGATCAGGCGAAGTGACTGCTGAGAGGTCCCAAGGCTAGTGAGTAGCAGAAGTGGGACATGAGCTGGGCCGCAGCACTCTCTGTGGTGGGTTTATTTCCTTTGACCCACCACAGAGAGTGGGTTCATTTCCTTTGACCCACCACAGAGAGTGCTGTGGTCCAGCTCATGTCCCACCTCCACTACTAACTAGCCTTGGGACCGCTCAGCAGTCACTTCACCTGATCAGATATTTGACTTCATCTATGAAAATAAAGGTGACCCACATCTGAAGCAGCAGGCTGTGTGGGGGTGAGGGAGGCTGTGGGACTGGAAAAAGAGGCAGGGGACGGGCGGTGCAGTGAGAGGTGTGGACCGGGGTGACAGCCACAACCAGCTCATGAAAACGGGGCTCGGCCATGGACGGCACACCCCCCACCAAATTCTGAGGGTCTCTGATCCATGGCACCAGTGTCCTAATGGATCTTGCCAGCAGCCTTGGACAAGCACGGAGCTAATAGATGTCAAACAGCATTTGCATTTCTGAGATGACTTCATCTGCTCCCTCTCCCAGAACTCTCCAAACCAAAACTTGAAATTTGGACAGATGGGTCAGCTCTGGACAGCTCCTCTTCCAGAAATCTCATAGGAAAGAAATGGTTATTTCATGATTTCCTGAACAGACAGACGGTGTTGAGCTTATGAAACAAAACCCCAGCACAACTACAACAGGAAATGCGGCTGCTCGGCCTTCTCAGCCTGGACCAGCATGTGATTCCTTAAGAGACATATGGAGAGGTTTGCCAGCCTTTGTCATTGAAGCAGCTTTCATCCATTCATTCAAAACACACTTCACGATGAATTATCTGGTTCATTAGAAATTCTGCACGCGGTCAGGGAGAGGTCTAGGTTTGGGAGTGCATTGGGAGGCTAGCATCGGAATCTGATTCGAGAATCACACCATGTCACCCACCCAAACTCCCTCTGGATAACGACAGCAGGGTCAGAATGAAATTCCTGGATTGGGTTTCAGTTCCAGGGACATCTGGAGCTATCAGAACATACTGCAGAACACTTTCTCTGGAAGCATCTGTATTTGGGGGTTACTCTAATGTAGCACCGACACGGTGATGAATGATTTTCTGGTTCTCTCTGGCTCTATTTTAAACTGTCATCATTCTAAACCATGAAATACGTCAAGTGATAATTAAACCTCACCACAGACAGGTACTGTGAAAATGATTAACTTTTACCATTTCCCCCACACACACTTTGAATATTCTGAATCCCCAAGGTATGGGATCATTACATTGACAGATGAGAAAAGGTGTCTTTGCAATAAGTTATTTTTAAAAGAACCAAAACAGGACTTAAAACTTCATGCTTTCCCATTGGATTTAAATTTGAAAACTTCTGCCAAAGACTCACATTAGAAAGGAAGCCAGGTAGGAGAAGCACAGAGCTGACCCTCACCATCTCAATGAGCTGTGGCGCCTGGGATGAGCTCAGCCCTGCTGAGCACCAGCTCCCCCGTCACCAGACGCCAGGGACAATGTCCTCACTCTACCTCGTGCACAGGTTTCTTGAATGTATTCAATGCAGTGACAAATAAGAAAGTTCTGAGAGCAAAATCCACATTATCCCGGTTTAAGATGTTATTACTTTAAATTCTGTATAAAGGGGAGAGTGATATGCTAGCCGTCTTACAGACCTGCTGTCTTAAAAAAAAAAAAAAAAAAACCCAAACTCAACTCATTGTCTTTCCAGCTGAAGTTTCTAAGCCTGAGATTAGATCTGACCCTATCAGATAAACATCTCCTCTTAACCACAGGACTCCCATTTTGCCTCCAAATAGGCAGTGACTCACACAAATGATAAAAATTCAAATGAAGCAGCCAAGCAGCTGGATGGGAATGCTGCTTCCAGCAAAAAGACACAGCAAATAACTGCTAAAATTAGTAAAACAAACAGACTGAAATGTATTTTTACTCCCACAACTCATTTTCCAGGCCTGTGATTTTGCCTTTAAGGCCCATTTCTTTTGAACGTCAAGGTCTGTGTTTCTCTGACAGCCGCAGACCCGTGGGGTCCCACCACCTCCAACCTGCAGGCACCTCCACTGCAGAGTGAGTCTGTGTGTGACTATGAACATTTCAATCAGAATCGTGCCAGCACTGCTGAATTTCCATAAAGAATGTGCTTCCCTGAATGACCTCGGTTAAGCCCACTTTAATTCTTTGATCAATTTCCTATCAAGTTCAAAGAGCCCCCTTCCCCATATTTTTTCTATTTATAAAACAAGATTGCAATGCTTCGTGTCAGAGGGTGTTTATGAGGAATGTATGAGACTGAACGTGAAAATGTTTCCATTAAGACTCCTCCAATCTAAGAATTTATATTGAGGCCAGAAAATAAGTCTTTGCGCCTAAATTCGTGTAGAGACAAACAGGGAACTGCTTATTAAAAACGGATCTTCAACAACCATTCTGGTTCTACATAAGGCCCCAGTCCCCCCCCCTCCTTTTCCCCCATTGCCTCTGGAATGTCCTCGCCTCCACAGAACCCCCTAGTGGGAGCAGCCAGCAGCACCGTGAGGCCCTGCCATGTGCTGTTGAAGCAGATATCCAAGATCTACTAAGACCTGCTGCTCACTTAGAAAAAAAATGGAAAGTAAAGTTTCTAAGAAGTTTCATTAAAGTAACTAGTGAAATCACCACCAGGAGGGGATTTGTGCAGAGGAGGAGACCAGTCAAAGGAGGCAGCTGTGATGTTTTTAAAAAGTACCTTGCATGTGTCATCAGGGATCTGGGTTCCAATCTACACTCCCTTCTAAGCATCTATGACCTCGGATAGTAACATGAGAACATCATCTCTTCGCCTCGGCTTCCTTCTCAGAAGATGGAAGAGATGCCCTCTCCTGAAATGCTAGGTGAAGTTGCTGCAGTCTGGTTTGCCTTTGAAGCACTCAAAACCAGGGGGGGGGGGGGGTTGGGGGAGGAGGGAGGGAGTGGGGTAGACACCCAGGTGTGAAATAATTAAGTAAATGTCAATATACTTAGCAGTCTTGTCTTTTAAACCCTTCCTATATCTGTGTGCTTCATCCTGACACACTCCCAGTTGTCAGTAGGGGCTAACCTTCCTCCCACCCTCAGTTCCTGACATTCTGATGGCAGGGACACAGTCTGTGTTACTCTCCCTAAACCCAGAAGCCCCCGATCTCATCACTGTTTCAAGAGGGGACATGTGGCCCAAACACATCCTACCCAAGTAGATCTAAGCATGTCTGCAGGGAACACCAGACCAGAGACTCCGTCTTCCACTGCACTTAGAGAGGTGACTGAGGCAGGGGAGGCTGGCACTCACGTGAAGGGGAGTCATCTGTGAAGAGTGTCATGAAGAGCAAAACCAGGTCTGAAGTGTGCCTGAAACAGCACCCCTACCTCCGCACCCACTGCCCAACCACTCAGTCACAAAAGCCAATCAATTCCTTTTTGTTTGAGGTTAGCTAGAGAGGGTTTTATTATTTGCAATAAAAGGAGCCCTCTGACAATATCACCATCCTTTGGAGAAAAGAACCTGCAACTTCACCTCCATCAGAACATTCTGAGAGTTGTACTTCCAGGTCCTCAGGTGCACTTCTCATGTGCAAATGCCTTCACATGCTTGTCAGCCCACCTGTGAGGTGCCTGCCCATGGGGCAGACGCTCCGGGTGGCCTGTCCATCTGCAGGATGCCTGTACACCTCAACCACGCATCCTCATTGGCAAGGCTGCACCATAAAGGCAGGGACTGTGCCTGGCCACCATCTTCATCAAGGAACATCCAATCCACCCAAAGAAACTCCCATTAGCACCAAATAAACCTCCAACAGACCCTAAGAGTGGGAGCTAGTTCTCCTTTACAGGTAGTAATTGACAAACTAGGTGTCAGTCTGTCAGTCGTTGCTTTAGAAGCACGACAGGGATGAGAGTGCAGCCAAAGGGCTGAGAAGTCCCCACATCAACCTCCAGGGTGGGTGGGGCCTAGGTGCCAGGTAATCCATGTACCATTTGACCCCGCAGACTATGCTCAGACTCAGTAAGACTTTCCTGTTGGCCACACCATGTCCCCGGGGCTGGGGTCACTGCCTACAAGCCAGTGTCTTATGTCCTGTGATTTCCTGGAGAGCAAAAGCATAAGGGATACTCATCTTACCTCACGCAACGTGGACCCTAAAACATATTTTGCAAAATGAAATTCCAAGAGTTTCTTGGAAGAAACTACCAAACCAAAATAGGGGTGTGCAGAGGACACCCCTATCAGGGGTTGTAATGCGGGGATCTCGGGCCCTGGCTGCCGATCTGCAGGGCCCCTCCAGGAAGCCGGGGCTCAGGCAGCAAGTCTGTGTGCATCAGAGGATTCACAGGAACCATCCCCACAGCCCCGCCACAGGGAGAGACAGGTCACCAGCGCTGCAGTGGTGGTAGATGGGGGTGGCTCAGAAAAGTGAGCGCCCCTGGCCTCCAACATTCAGATAAGATGCCTCCTCTTGCAGATGACTTCCAGCTTTGGCTCTGCTCCCATCAGCGCTGACAGAGTAAAGATTTTCTAAGAGACAACATAATCTGAATATAAGGCAGGTTATTTCCAAAAATAGTTTTTAAAAAGATGAACTCTTTCTGGTGATCAGAAAAGAATTAGAACATAATGGTCAGTTGGATTCTGTACCTCATTTCCTAATGAAGAAAGATTGCTGAGCAGCAATGAGACAAAAGAGACAGAAACAAATGATTTTTAAGTCACAGATAATTAACCCCAGAGGCTCGCTGATGCCGCAGGAATATGCCTGGGGTAAACGGCTTAATGAGTTTGAAAAGGGCTTCAGTGTTTATAAGAAGATAGTTTCAAGGATTCCTGAAAAGCAGAAAGCTCCATCCGGCTTGGGGTCCAAGCAAGGAGTAAAGGTGAGAAGCATTAAATGTTAGGCTCTCAGGAAGGAGAGGCAGGCACGGGCCCTCAGCAGCAACATGGGGTGCTGTCACCTCCCGAGCAGGCTCTGCGGGTACCTGACGTACTGCAGGGCAATGCTGATGCTTGATGGGCTCCCCTGACAAACTGGCAGCTTCTCATACCTTCTATAGACTTCTGGAGAACTTGACTCTCCCCACGAATTCCAGATAGGGGCCTATGCCTAAAATGTGCACTGGCAACTCCCACTCAGACCCATGCACATGCATAAAGTACTGCCTGGGACCAGCTGACCCCACCCAGACCCGCCAAGATGTTAAGAGTTTGTCTGTCATGACCACAGAGACTTAACGCACTTGCATGAACACATCTGAAGTCCTCATCCAGACAGCCCCCTCCACTAACGTTGTCAGAAAGAACAGAATAGCTGCCCGAGGAGGGTCACTGGGCAGAGCGAGCCTCCCAAGGGCACCATGGGAAGAGTAAGCAGAAAGGTGGCAGTATTCTGGGCTTTGGGGCCCACAGCCTGGCATCCCTTGTACTTGCAGTTTCACCTCATGGAAGTAGAGAGGTGGCATCAAGCCAGGTCAGCCCTGGGGTGTGGACTGTCGGTGCTCACTGTGTCAGGGTCCCAGGAGGAAGGGCCCCGATTCCTGCTCCAGCCCTGTTCATGAGAGTTGCCCAGAGCACAGCACAACTACCAGGTGAGTGGGCTGTGTACCCAGGTGAGGCGTCACCACCCACAGTTCGAACAGCAGCACAGGGCTCCAGCCATCAGCTCGCACTGGACATAGCCAGTGATTGGAGAGGAGCAGTCCAATCACCAATCAAGCCAGCCTAAGGACAGGACGGACAGTCACTTCCCCAGAGCCTGGGGGATCTGCCACCAAGGAAGATTCCCAGGTTCCCTCAAGCTGTCTCAGCGCACCGCTGCTCTAAGAGCCAGCTCAGGCATAGAGAGTTTCCTTGGAGAACTCAGGGTGATCCACAGCCTGAGAGTCCTGCAGCTAATACTATGCTTGATCCTTGAAGATGGCCTTGTCTTCGTTTCCTGAACTTTATTATGATGCAGAATTGAAAAGACATATGAAGGGTCAGTACTTGTGATGCTCAAGGACAATTTCTGACCCTGGTGTCCAGAAAACCCCTCACTGGGGAGAAACATTTTAAGTGTCTCAAAGATAACCACTTCTACGGGGAAGAGAATTTCTCCAGAAAGGCAGAGACAGACAGAGGGAAGAGACAGGGGTGGGTGAAGATTAAGGTGGTCCTGTAACAGGGTGGTCCCCAGGAAAGGGGGAGGATCCAGGTTTCCTGCCCCACCAAAAAGGAGAGGAGCTGAGCAGGGAGGGAAGACGCTGCAGAGGAGACTGAGGAAGGAAGGAAGCAGGATGGAGCCAGAAGGAGCCCTGGAGGAGGCACATGGAGCAGAGAGACACGTGAAGAAACTGTGCTTGCCTTTTGGTTGTGGACTGGTTGAAACAGATGTGGGTGAGAGACCCATGGGGAGGAGACTTTGGCGTTTTTTGTCTTGATTTTGATTTTCCTCCTTTTCTCCCAGACTTGTCCGGTTGTTTCTGATCCCTTTTTGTGGGTCCCCACTAGAAGAGACTTTAGACCTGTGGCAGGCTTTCGGGCCTTGCTCTGGGCCAATCCCACTTGGGTGGACTTTCACCTATGAGGAGACGGGTAACTTTGGGTGCTTGATTTAGAAACTGTATTTTTTGCCTTTCCTGTGTTGTTTACTAATTGTATTAAAGTTCCTTTTCATTAAAGTCTCATATGTTTTGTGTTGATGCGGCAGATAGCAGAACCTATTTAGGGCAGGCAGGTTTACGGGGTCTGGGGTGCCCCTCTCCCTGCCCTGTAACAGTTCTTCATTGGGAAAAGGCAGCAGCTACAGGAGGCAAGGTCCTATGTGCATCTGCTTCGAGCCAGGGAAAGCCTGGGTTACCTGAGATACTCCTGTGTCTAAAGCCAAACCTACAGATGCACCATGAGAAGGGCTGTAATTGGCTTTACTAACCTCACTGGGTGCTGATCACATTGCCCATACAGTGCCACACCCCGTCCCTCCCACACCATCCCACGAGGTTGTCACAGATGGCAAGCTGCCGGCATCCACTGAGTGTATCTGCCCAGCTCTGAGGGTCAAACCTGTCCCCAAGCCGATGTTTGGGTGAGGGTGATTTGGCAAACCTCAAGGGAGGCCAGGTGACCTGGCCTGGACAATGCCAGCAGTCCCTGCCTTCCCTGCCACAGCAGCAGGTCTGGGGCTGAGTCATGGCACAGGCCCAGGGAATCAGAGTCCCTGCTGGACTCCACAGGTATCATTCTGGGAGAAAGTAAGGTCCCCCTCGGGGAGGGGAGCAGTGAGCAGTCTAAGCCCTAGTTGCCGCAGCCATCCTATCCTGGAAAGCCGCACGGAAGAAGGCAACTCGCTGGGAGGAGGAGGAGATGGGGAGCATGAGGACCCCTGTGTCAGCTACTCTTGGAGCCAGGGCCTCCTCAGGGTCTGCAGCTTTATGAGCCTTGCGGGTTGCAGCCAGTACAAGCTGAGTTCCTGCAACTCGGACTTGGGCTAATGGTTCGTATGATTACTATCTCCACTTTATGGGGCTGGAGACACTGACCCGAAGTCACTGCCTGCCGACCAGCCACGGTTGATGCTGGCCAACCAATCACTGTATTTATCCAGAACATCCCAAGAGCTCTGCCATCCACGTCCCACCCAACCTGGAGCCACCAGGTACAGTGCTGTTTCCTGGCAGCTAAAAAAGGGGCAGCACTACCCAGAAAGAGCCAATGTCACTTCCAACTTTCTGGAATCCAGCGACTTGTAGGAAAGAATTAGCAAGTCCCATTACAGATCAGTGAGGGAAGGGTGGGTGGGGAAGGGAACTCCAGCTTCTTCCCCAGATGGCAATCCCCCTAGAATTAAAAAGGATCCACCGCCCCAGGCACTGTCAAATCTGGATGACTTCTTTTTAAGTCCCCCACATCTGCAGCCATTAAAGAAGTTATCTCAAAAGAACCTAGGAGTTTATTAATCTGTTTCATCCAAGAGAGTCAGCCACTTCACATTATACCAAGATAGATTATGCAAGGCGACTGAGAAATCCAGAAAACATCTGCTAAACAAAATCAAAATTAATGGTAAACAGAATGCAATTCTTGATGGCTGAAGTTCACCCAGATGCAGAGATCTATAAAGGGGCTATTAGAGGCAGCTGCCAATTAGGGACTAATTCCAAGGGTTTTCAGCAAGTGAGGTTCTGGCTGTACACTCAGGACTGCCAGGTCACATTTATTTAAGACACTTGCATTGCTAAGGCCTCATAGCTTCCCTGGCTATTGTGTGATTGCCCCTCTCTTCTTTCTGTTTCCCTGAAGGCAGCAGTGTCCCTCCTCCTCACCAAACCAGGCTGTTCTGGACAGGAACATGTGAGGGAGCCATCCCAGGGAGGGCAGGTAATGCAATGTGACATGGGTGCCCACCCCCAGACTCACAGCCCCTAATCACAGCACAATCACAGACATCTGGACTAGACCACTGATCACCCCAGGACCTTAAGAGATGGCTGTCAAGGGCTGAATTATCCTGGCCACTTGCTCAGCTCATCAAGCATTCTCTCATGGCTATAATTCAATGTGATTGGATCAGTTAGAGAAAAGTACTGGTTTGAGTAGATGAATTCTGGCAGTCCCAATCACCACCAGCCCTCGGAGTGGACACAAGAGTGTCTTGGGGCAGTGAGGTTGGCACCTTTTGCTGCAGCTTTGAAATTAAATTGCAGTTGTCTGGAGGGAGGTGCAGAAACACCTGCATTAGAAAGCAGATGATGACGAAGCTACGGCTGCTTCTCTGCACAGTTAGTGCAGGTGTGTCAGGGTCACGAGGATGACACAGGACTGCCTGGGGCAGGGGGGTGCGGAAGGAGGAAGGCAGGAGCCATTCCAGAAAGACCTGCTACCAGTCTTGTAGTCCTGTCACAGTCCATGATACTATGATGCCTCCAGGTTCCCCTGAGAGTTCTTACCACAAATCTACCCTGGACTCAAAGCTCCCCTAGGAAGTGTTCTTCTCAGCTCTCTGGGCTTGGCAGTGGACAGGTAGGTACAAAAGCTCTTGGATGATGATGCAAGACCAGCTCACTTAAGTCATTTCCCTCCATGAGAGACAGGGGATGTGCATCAAAGGGACCCTGATCCACAGTGAGTCTTCATTCCTACTAAAATTAGCATGGAAAGGGAGGTGGTACCTGCACTGCTCAAGTCATGGGTTACTGAGGGTCAAAGGATTTAAAGAAAAGTTCTATGAAAACTTCTTAACAACTGAGGAGTTGCATCATTACTACCTCCCATTCTCCTTCATGTACCACCTCGGAAGCCCTGGTGCTAGGCCCGTCTTCCTTCTGGGCACTGAGGAAGAAGTTCTTCCTCCTGAGCACTCTAGAGCAGGATTTGGAAAGGATTACTCTGTTTCATCCAAGAGAGTCAGCCACTTCACATTATACCAAGATAGATTTGGAAAGGATATTACATGGAATTCTAGCTCTGAGATGATTAAAACACACACATGCAATTTAGATGCCACAGGAAACAACGTTTGGAAATGCTGTTTATTACACCTGCATTGAGAGTCCCATTTACCTTCTTAAAGAACCTGAGAGGTTCTTCAGCAAAAATAACAACAAAAAAATTACTCAATATTGAACCTAGCATTTGCCAAGTGTATTAATTTCCCAGGTATGATGTAACAAAGTTCCATAAGTTGGTGCTTTAAAAACAAGAGAATTTATTTTCTCACAACTCGGGAAGCTAACAGTCAGAAATCAAGATGTTACAGAGCCGTGCTTCCTCTGAAAGCTTTAGGAAAAGATCCTTCCCTGCTTCTTTTTAGTTCCTACCAGCAAACCTTGGTTTATAGATTCACCTGCACCATCACCATACAGTTTCCCTGTGGTTCTGTGCCCACACATTGGATTAGGGCCCTTCCTAATCTACAATGATTCCATCTACCTACTTCCAAAATACGTCAAGCCCACAGGTTCTGGGTTGATGTTTCATAACTTTCTCTTTTTTTTCCGGGAGATGATTTAATTCATAAAACCAAGTTTATTTAAATATAGAACATTTTCATCAATGCACCAGTTAGGAATATTGGAAGGGTAGCCATCGAATACTTCTTCAAAAGTACCTTGCTAGAATCAAAGGACTCAGTGCCTCACTTGCGTATATCACTAGGACAGGATCACAGTGAAAAGACCACACACGGTTGCACTTAATTCAACAAACAACTGTTGAGCAACTACAGAGTCCTTGAATGATCAGAGAGTGAATGAGGGTCAGGTCTTCCTCTCAGGAAATGAATAACCAGCAGGAGCCCTTAACACTCATATAAAGTAAACAAAATACTAAACAGTAAACTCAATACTTCAAGGAAGAGAGTTGAAAGGGAAGAGGGACAAAGAATATGCGGGTTTCAGGAAGAATTTGAGAAAAGCCAGAGGCAACAGAGCTGTCTCACAATCTGGGGAGCATGTCACAACTTTATCTAAGGCTGGGAGGAGCACACAGGGAAGTAAAGAAGGGAGCAGGTACACACATGCCTTCACATCAGCCTAACCATCTCCAGCCCCACTGTGATTGTTGCCTGGACTCTATTTGCACGGCTAACATGTGCTCCCCTCGCTCCTCACTTCACAGACTTGGACAAGAGTTTCCATGAGTCAGGTAGTATGAATTTACACTGCTCGTCCATTTGTAGCACAGAGTCCTGGATGGAGCTGATAGTACTAAACAAACAAGTGTTGTGTTACAACAAAACAAAAACCTAAACTTATCTTAGATTTTGTGATACGGAGGTAACCTCTCCATTTGCAGACCCTCCAGACTTCTTCACAAACTCCTGGGCTAGTAAACTGGGCAGAAAAAATTCACAGTAGTACTTATTTGTTCTTCTTTCAATTCCATGTCAAGGAAAAGCTAAGAAATCAACCTTCAGTGTTTGTTGCTAGATAATAATATTTTTTTTGTAGGAAAAACAATCTATTGAAATATTCACAGTATTTTATTCACATAGTGTCCTGGGAAAGATTAAAGACACCACTACCCAAGCCAATTCTCAGACTTGAAAAGACATGTTGCCAATCTGTAAGGCCCCACTCTTCCTGCCTGGCTTCCTGCTATGCCAGGTGATGAGCATTGACATTAAGGCACTGGGCGACTTCAGGAACTTGCAAATACTCAACTTTGACAGAAACAAGCAAGAAAGACAGCAGTTCACAATAGGACAAAAAAGGTTTAAGTGATGTCAGGATAAATTTGCTAGTACAAACACAAAGCATATGCTCCTAGTCAACCAGCTGTGAAGGCTGATGCTTCCAGTGTGGAGGTGGTTATAGGTAAATAGTCTCCAGCCTTGACCATGTCTTTGCTCATCCTTGGACACTTTCAATCTTCTGGGTGTTTGTAACCTTAGGTACTATCAGCACTTTTTATGCCTTAGAGCAAAAATATACAGGGCTTTCTCATACTTCATCCTTACTGATTAGAGACCCTTTTGATACTAGGACAGTAAGATTCCAGAGTGGATACATTTGTATGTGATTCCATAATGCAAATGAATTCCAAGCACTCACACTTAGGGATACTGACATGAACAGAACAGTATTCAAAGCGAAATGTCATGCCAACATCTCTCCTTAAGGCTTTTTCTCCAGTTTACATAGTCTTCATACTCACTGTGAACACAACTTTCAATAAGAAACATGACTTCCCTGTCTCATTTACTTTTATCCAATATCATTTGGGTTGGATATCCAAACAATGCATATGACCTTGCAGGTGCAATTTGAAAGACACTGAGTCTAAAATCAGAGGCAATGGACAAGGAAGCCACAAAGCTCATATCCTAGGTCAGAATACCCAAATCCTTGTGTCCTGGATTACAGCACCATGGAGAGCAGCAAGTAACCAGGCTGTCACCATTACATTAAAACAAAGTCTGGGGAGTTTAGACCCCCCAAGCTCTAGAAACATGCTTTGATAACACAGATATTCCATGTCTTTGTTGTTGTACATAAAATAGTAACTGATATCGAGGCAAAAAAAAATGTCAGATTTAGGTGTCAATATGAAATTCGCTTACTTTTTCACACTGCCATTCTTTTTAGAGACAGTGTCACAGAGAAAGGTGTGGTTAAGGATAAAACCAAAGGCCAGTTTTTTACAAAAAACTCACTTTGGTTTCTGACTTCATCCTCCCACCCGTTCAATAAATGAGTGATTGGTGATGATTCCATAAATCACACAAAAGACACTAATCAGAGACGAGGTATTGCTTTAAGTGAATAACGGAAACCTCAATTTCCAGGAAAAGATCTCAGCAATTACCACCCCTATACACTTACCTCAGAGACCAGAAAACAAATGTGCTAGAGGAACTCTGGCAAGGAAAATAGAACATCATGGAATTGTTTTCAAAAGGGATATTAATTGATTATTTCTATTTCAGCTTAGCTAAAGCTGTAAAAATCTAATCAGAAATATTTTTCACAGTGGCATCTCTTCCCAGATATTAAAATACCTCAAACCACAAAACCATTTTTTGTTGTTGATATTGTTGTTGCTAGATGAAACTAAATAATTACTTCAAGCCACTCAAAAAATGAGGTTTCTCGAGAGAGACTATAAACATGATTACGAATGAGCCAGTTCCCCAAACCCCACCTCTGATACTTGAAGGTAGAAGACATAATTCTCACAAACAAATCTGGCCTTCAGTTCTGGCAGTCCCTAGAGGGAAGTGCCAAACAGTCAGCACCCAGAAAGGCCACATGAAATTTCAAAGAACAGACTGCCCACAGTCTGAAATTCATCTTGGCTTCAGCTAACAACTTCCAAAATGTCACCACTGAGAATGAAATGAGTATGAATGTATTTCCCCTACCTTCTCTTCTTGAGACTTCAAAGCTTCTGGATTCCTGCAAGAAAAAAAGACTTTGTGTTTTTGAAGAATAATTGGTATGTAGTGATACTTGCAAATATCTCACTTCTTGTTAGTCACATATTCACAAAAAGTGAACAACTGAGTGAGAACATGACATTGAGCAATGTTGGGTCTACTAAACTCTACATACACACACACACACAGCACATTAAAGATGTAAACAACTTATTGTTTGGGGAGCTTATGGAAACTATATATTTTTAATTATGTAGTTTTAAGTAAGTGGAGCCAAGTATCATAGTCTTCTTTAATGTGGAATCTGGTGAGGCCCTGCATTAAGGGAGACTTTGTTCCACATTAAGAGCCACCCCCCCACCTCCTGCCAATGGGACTGCTGGTACATGGAAGCCCGGGGGAAATCATAAGTAGACAGAGGTCAGAAATATCTAAGTAGCAGCTGGTTTTTCATGGTGGGTCACCACCATGATCCCCTGATGGACTCGCTCACCTCAGTAGTTTCCAAAAGTGGGATCTTATGCACAGTTTGAATAGCCAGTCTATGCCACTGGAATAGACTAAGCCCTTGTTTTTTCTCAACTCAATCTTATTTCCTGTGCAGAACAATAAGCTGGGCAGTGAGCAAAATGCTTCAGAAGGTACTTAGGTAAAGAGTCCCCAAAGTGCAGACATTCACAGCTTAATAGGAAAGCTCAGAACAAATACAAATTACTAAGAAATAAAGGGGTGGATTTTTGCCTGATAAATACCAGTGCATGTGTGTGTGTGTGTATGTGTGTGTGCATGTGTGTATGCAGTTGGAAATTCACGTATTTTTAAAAGAATCTTTGAAAACAGCACTGGAGAACGGGCAGGCTTTGCGACAAGAGTAAGGAGGGAGGGTGAGGAAGAGCGAATGGCTTCTAAAAAGGCAGGTGCTAGGAGAGTACAGGTATGCGCAGGAAGCAGGAAAAGGTCCTGCAAGAAGCAAGAGGGGAGAAGGCTGAGAACATATATTATGGTTTCATAACTAATAACAAATATCTATAATTTACCATAAATGACAAATTTAGGATAAAAAAACATTAACACTGAGAAGAAGCTAAAAATCCATGCTAACAACAAGAAAGAAGATAAAAAAGAAGCTAAAACAGCAAAGTTGGGCCACTTCTACCTCCTCACATCACAACCAAGATAACCACTCAACCCCAGCACTTTTCAAGCAAATGACCTTGTCTTTCCCACCTTACCATTCTTGGGAGCCTCCTTTTGGGGTCAGAAGTAAGGAGATGAAACTGTGGTGGCAATGAAAGTTTTGTCCTCCCCAAATGACACTGAGTGCCACCTCAGTAATGAGTTAATAGCCCCAGAGCAGAACAATGGAAAATACAGCCAATTGGCCAGCAGCCCATCAGCATAGCACAATGAGCCAGAGGTGCTTCTGGAATGCAGGTTCCTAAAGCTCAGGGTTTAGTATAGAGAGTGGTAAGAGTCATGAGAAATACGTAAGCCATGAAGCACATCCTGTGCAAAGCAAACCCTCCTCCCACACTGCCCCGCAGCTACCTGCTACAGGATCGGGCGCCTCCTTCCCGGGAATAACTAGCATTTGCAGAACAAAAGAAATACATAATCAGTGCTGAAAGTTCCAGGAAAAAAACTTATGGAAGTTTTATTGCAATTGCATAAAAAGGTATAAATCAGCTTAGGAGGGGCCTCCCCTGGTGGCACAGCGGTTGAGTGCTGGGCTGCGAAGCTGCCCACAGCCTCTGCAGTGCCAGTTCAATCCCCAGCCACCAGGGAGGGTCCCACATGGCATGACAGACCTCTCCTGTCTAACCCGCTGTTCCCCTCAGCAGTGCATTTTCGTCAGTCTGTCTGTTCTGTTCCCTGCTCTGGCTCTGGTGAATTCTCTCATCTTCCCACGCTTCTGACTGTACCTAGTGCTTGTATAAATAAATTAATAAATAAATATAAAAATAATCAGTTTAGGAAAAGCTGGCATCTGTATACTATTGTAGCTTCTTATCTAATAACAAGGTATTTTTAATAATTTGTTCAAGGCTACTGTTATTTTTTTCAAAAGTATTTTATAATTTTTCCATAATCTGAATATTTTCTTTTTATATTTTTTATAAATGAAATTTCTCTTTAATTCTATCTATTTGTATATACGATGACAATTGACCTTTATATATTAATAGATATATATATTTATTTGTACTACAAGCAGTCCCTTGACTAAATATCTTATTGTTTATAATAATTTTCCCATAGTAGTTTATTTCCTTTTGTATATTTATGTATGTGCATATTTGCGTATTTGTAATATTTTTGTATATTTGTGTATATATATTCATCTACAAATAGAAATTTTATCTTTTTTCAATTCTATAGCTTTCTCTTGTCTTATGGCTTGAGCTAATTCCTCAACCTAATAGTAAATGATGTGGATACAATGGATTCCTGATCTTATTTCTGACTCTAAAGAGAAAACAGAACTTCCCTATAAGTAAGATGCTGGCTTTTGACACAAGGTATGCTCAGTATTTTAATTAAGCCCACACATATTTTACTGAGTGTTTAAAATAAATGTATGTTCTAGCTTGTCCCCTTCCTTGTGTATTTATTGGCTGTTTTTTTCCACTGGCATGAGAGCTGGGATGTTGCCAATACCTTTTCCACCCTGGCATCCTCAGTGTTATCATAGATCAGCTGCTCAATACATATTTGTTGAATGAAAAGTAAAATAAATGTGTGTTGAATTTTATCAAATATTTTTTCTACATTTATGGAGATGATCATGATTTGTTTCTCCTTGGCTCCATTAATATGATGATTTATCTAGTAGATTTCATAGCATTTAGCTATCATATTTTTGGAATAAACTTTTCCTAATCACAGTGAACTTTTTGAAATATGCTACTAGCTTCTGTTTGCTATGATTTTAAATATGCTTTTGTATTAATATTCATAAATGAAAATAGTCTATTTTAGATGCCATATTTCTTAGATTTAGTAATTAAAACACCAGTTTCAAATAAAGAATTTGGAAGTTTTCCTTTTATTATGCTCTGAAATAGTTTAAATAAAAGTGAGATTATCTGATCTTTATAGATCTCGTCACCTTCATTTCTCAGATACTGATTAAAAGGGGAGGAAATATAAGGTCAGAGAAGTTCAACTCATTCAAGTTTTCACATTTTGGTTAGTGGCCAGCTGGGATTTAAATTCCAAAGTCTGATTCCAAAGCTTATGTTCATAAAAAATTCTATTTCTACTTAATACATAAAGATAATAAGCTGTCACTTTTTTGTGTGAAAATTATATGAGATAGACTTCTGCTTCCAAATATGAGAAGATAGTTTGTATCAGACAAATCTTTCTGCTAAGAACTATGAAAGTTGGATAAAAGCATACCAACAAAAAATGGGGTGCATGTTAGAGCAACAAACGCAGTCAGAACTTAAAGAGTCAATATTTGGAGAGAAGAAAAATCCATTGAAATGAGCCCTACATTTTACTGCCACATTTCCCCTTTGGAGCATTTGCTGTTTTGAATAGAAGCCAAACAGAAAAATAATGTTATGGAGTTTAATATAAAGTCTCACTGAGTTGGGAGAAACCTGAATTGGGGTTACCAAAGCAGATAGAACTAGAAGGTCCAAAATCCTGGAAAAGGGAACCAGAAAAAATAAACCCAATATTCTATATATAGTGTTCCCTATAGTTTCATAATGACTGAGGTGCAGATACAGTGGACATGAGGCTGAAAAGAAGAAAATAAAATCATCTCAATTAAACTAGGAAACTAAGCATAGTTTGACAGTATCCTGACTCTCAGAAAATAAAAATTAGGCTTTCCAAGTAAGAGTGGCCCTGGCTGGCAACTGACTTTGAGTTGAAATCATATATTCTCAGTTTTTCTACTGATAAGCCACAAGCATCTCAAGATGATTTCAAGATGGTCTGCCACCTATCTAACAAGGAGAAGGAAATCCTCTCTGGAAGACAATCAGGTCATGGAGAGACTTTACAATTTTTGATGTAGAAGGTCCAACATCCAATCTTCATTCACCAGTATGACAAGAAATGGCAACAAATGAGTAAGACCCAATAAGACAGAAAAAGATATACAGGTCATCCAGATTTTAGAATTATCAGACACTGCTCTGAATTATGATGATTAATATGTTTAGGAAATGAGAAGGGAATTCATTTTCACCATCAAATTAGACTCTATTAAAAATAATCAAATATTCTAGAACTGAAAATTAAATAACTGAAAGAATTCAACAGGTAGATGTAACAACAAATTAAATACAACTAACAAGAGGAACAGTAAGATGGAATATAGGTCAGTAGAATATAGGCAGACTGAAGATCTAAAAGGTAAAAATGAAGAATGAAAAGTACAGAGAAAAGTATGAGAGATATGTTATGGAACATGGTAAAAAGGTCTCCTGAGCGTAATACTGAATTTCTAGAGTGAGGGGCAGGAAAGAAAATTAGGTAGAATCAATATTTGAAGAGATATTGGTTGAGATTTTTCTAAAAACTGATCGAAGGCATACAGCCAGAGATTTAAGAATCTCTATAAACCCAAGCAAGATAAATATAAAGAAACCTCACTAAAAATCTAGCTGGATATTCAAAGGCAAAAAGAAAATACTAGAAACAGAGGGTGGATGCCATAGATAGAAAAGACAAATTACCTACAAAGACACAACAGTAGGAGTGATTGCTGATTTTTCAACAGAAAGTAATGGTACCAGAAGACAACAGAATGACATCTTGAAAACTCTGGGGAAAAAAACAACTTAGAATTCTATACTTAGAGAAAATATGGGTATTCAGAGGCTAAAATAAGATCTAGGTAGACCAACAAAAATGGAGAGAATACACTGCCAACAGATAAACACTAAGAGTTAAAGAAAACTTTGGACAAAAAGTAAATGCTTTTAGGACCTCCCCTGGTGGTGCAGCGGTTGAGCGCTGGGCTGTGAGGCTTCCCCAGCTGCCGGCCAGGGTCCCACAAAAAAAAAAAAAAAAAAAAAAAGCAAATGCTTTTAGAAAAGTGTGTAGTTATGTAAGAAGAAATAAAGAACAATATAAAGGGTTTTTAATTAGAAAAATGTAATTTTGGCTACTTAGCACAACAACAGTGTCCTGTAAGGTAATATTTGTAGAACTACAACACATGATGATATGATAGCAAAGGTCAGGAGGTCAAATGGAATTGAAGAATAACCATTTCCCATTAGTGTCCAAAAATATATAGTAAGATCAGCATTATGAGATCAAAGGAATGGGATAACAAAAAACTCACTGAATCCAAAATAAGACAAGAAAGGATGGGGAAAAAGAATAAAGAACAGACAGAATATTGTGTTAGATTTAAGTTCATTTAAAGGAAAGTATTTAGGGCCTCCCTGGTGGCGCAAGAAGTTAAGACGCAACCTATGAAACTATCTGCAGCCACGAGTTCGATCCCTGGATGGCCAGAGAGCTACCCATATGGCACAGCAGACCTCGCCTGTCTCGCCCACTGCTCCCCTCAGCAGTGTATTTCAGTCAGTCTGCCTGTTCTGTTCCCCACTCTGTCTCTGGTGAATCATTTCACCCCCGCCCCTCCCCCCCCCCCCCCCCGTCGCCTCTGGCCTATACCCCAGTTCTTGTATGCATAAATAAATAAATCTTTTTTAAAAAATAAAGGAAAGTATTTAAATAACACAACTAAAATTCAAAGATTCACATAATAGATAAAACTAAATTCAATAAAATGCTGCTGACAAGAGATAAGCCATAAATTAAAGGTTACAAAGTGATGAATGTGAAGATAGAAAAGATAAACTCCATATTAACTCCAACCAAGAGAAAGGGTGTAGAGAAAACAGATTGTAAAACAAGAATTATTTTTGGTGAAAAAGAGGATGGTTCAAATGATAAAAGGACAATTTAACAAGAATAAATAGCCTGTCTAAACCTGTACACATCAAACAGCATAACCTAAACACATATAAAGTCAAGACTAAAAGAAAAAACTAACAAATATACAGCAATGATCAGAGAATTTACAAAACCTCTGTCAATAACTGATAAAGTACAGAAAATAAATCACAAGGATATAGGAGATTTGAACCTCATGATTAACAAACCCAGCCTAGGTGACGTACATCAAACACTATCCAACAACCATACACTTCATGTCCATTTCAAGAGTCTATTCAACATCTATATAAATTGACCACACACTGGGCGCTCGGGAAATTTCAACAAGTTTTAAATTATTAACATCACATAGAAAATGAAATATTTTTCTGACTGTAGTGAAATTATATTTGCTATAACATAAAGATATTGAGAAAAGTCTCCAAATACTTGACCATGGATTTATTTTTATTTTTTTTAAAGATTTATTTATGCATACAAGAGCTGGGGTATAGGCCAGAGGCACGGGAGGGTGAGAGGACTCACCAGAGACAGAGCAGGGAACAGAATAGACAGACGATGGAAATACACTGCTGAGGGGAACAGCGGGCGAGACAGCAGAGGTCTGCTGCGCCATGTGGGTGGCTCCCTGGCCAGCCAGGGATCGAACTTGTGCGGTAGAGGCTGCGGTGGCACAAGGGCTTAAGCACCACACTTTGACCATTCCCGTTTTCTGGGTTTATGACAAATGTCGCAATGCAATATAATGGGAAAGGATGGCTTTTTCAACAGATTGTACTGGATCAACTGGAGATCCATACAGAAAAAAAATGAACTCCCACCTTATACCTTACAGCATACATAAAAATCACTTCCAGATGGATTGCAGATCTAAATGTTAAAGATAAAATAACAATGTTGCTAAAAGATGCCTTAAGAGAATATCATTGCGACCTTTAGCTAAGTGGAAACTTCTTAAGTGAGATGTAAAAAGCAGCATCATAAAGAAAAAGATTGATATACTGGACGTTCTTAAAATGAAGACTTCTATTCATTAAAAGACAGGATTCAGACACTGAAAAGGCAAACCATTAAGGGTGTATATTTGTTTTATATATAGATATAGCTAGGGACTGATTTGGAATACATAAAATACTTTTGCAAATCATTAAGACAAATACAAATAACTTAATTATTTGTATTGCTCATTCTGTATTGCAAAATGCACAAAAGACTTCACTAGGAACTGCTGCATACCACAGAAAATATAACATTAACAAAAAAAAAAAAAAAAACCTGATGTTTACAAGGACAAAGAACGACCACAATTTCCGTACCTTAGAGGAACCTTCACCAGCACTGCTCTCATTGGTCTGGGCCTCGGCTCTATGGGGCGCCTCCCCTGAAAACAATAGCTGTGCCCTGCTATTATTTATCTCAGGGTTTCCTTTTATTTGCCTTTTTAATCTTTCAATATTTGCCAAACCAATTTCCTATATTAAAATCTATTGAAATAACGAGTATGTTTCTGATTCCTCACCCAACATCCCCTTTCCTGGGTAGACATCCAACAGAAGTATATTCATGTGAGCACCCACCATGTACACTCGGGAGCTGATAACAGCATGATGTGTCATCAGCAAGAATAGGGAACACCACCAATGTCCCCCAACAGGAGAATGAATGAATATATTTTAACATGTCCATACAATGGAAAACTTCACAGCAATGCAAAAGCACAAACTGCAATACATATCAACTTGCGTGAATCTCACAGACATCGTGCTGAGTGACAGGAGGCAGACATAAAGTATGATTTGCAGGACATTATTTTTATCAATTTTAGTAGTAAAGCAATCTTTGGTGGTTGATTAGTGGCAGCCCATGGGAGGATAATGACTGGGGACACAAAGGCATTTTCTGGGTGTTGGGAATGTTCTAAATGATGATCTTGGTGGCAGTAACTACAGCATGTTCACTTCGTAAAAATTCAATGATCTTCATACTTAAGACATATGCACTGTCCTATATATTTTATATCCTTCAGTAAGTTTTAGAAAATTAGCCAAAATACCCAACTGCACACATTAGAAGTCTATTGAAGAGAGGGAAAAAACCATGCATCCTAACGTAAAGACGGGAACTTCTACGGAAGTGAAGACTGTAGCTAGGTGAGTATCGCACAAGCCAGTCTGGGCACTAGACTTGGAAATCTGACCAGTATAAACTGCTGCCTCAAAGCAAAATACTCAGAATGTTCATGAGCTATAAAGGAGACAAAGTAAAAGCTGGGCTCTGCAGAAGAAAGAGTCCAAGCTGGAGCCCGGTTTATCCCTGCCAAATGAGCCCCTGAGCCTTTGGTGCATTATTTCACATTCCTAAGACTCAGTGTACCTGTAAAATAAGGGCAGGAAATGGTCCTTTCCTCATGGAGTAGCATGAGGGGCACCATGTACCACACAGAGGCCTCAGATGACAGACGTTATCCACATTCCATGGTTGATGAGACTTGGGAAGAGAGAATCTAAGATCATTTGCGGGGGTGAATGAGTTCAATGACTCCCTCAATTACTGAAATGAAATAAGAATCTGTCTTTCTAGTACTTCAGAAAGCAACAAACCTCCCCCCCCCAAAAAAAAAAAAAAAAAAAAACAACTGTAGCAGAACTGAACAGAACAAAATTCATTGACATAAACGACACCAAGGCCCTGGATGCATTGCCTAAGGAAGAAATTCTTTTCTGCAGAAGCTTCAAACCAGATGGTTATAGATGAGAGTTAGTGCACAGGCATTACTTAATGACTAAATTTCTTTAACGAAAAATCTAATTTTATTATGGTATAAATCACACTTTCTTGAAGTAGAGAATTAATTTTAGATTTTTCATTCACTGTTCATAACCTTTCCATGAATTTGACAGCCAAATCATTTTAAATGTCATTTCACCAATACAATACAACAGCTTTATTCCTCATTGTACCCTTCCTGAATCCATTATCTTCCACTATAATGTAGAAGAACTTATGTAAAAAATTACCATTCTATAAAGCTGTATTTTACTGTACAGTTGAACTGCATAATCTTTATTTTTGAATCAATATAATGTGAGTGCTGAGTAATACTTTTCATAATCCAAAAGTCTATTACAGATTTTCAGCTACCAAAAGATAGTTTGAGAGCTGCTAACAGAAGCTGCATGAAGAAGGATCCTCTGATTCCATCCCTGGCCCCTTCCCCTGGCCATCTTAGGTTGTGCGTGAGCTCGGGAAACAGGGGTAGAGCTGGGCTGACCCTGAAGTCGCGTTCCCCATCCACATTTCCAGCCATGGTTGGTTAGAGAGGAAGTCTCGGTCTGCGTGGGGTTAAGTGGCTTCTGGGAAAATGTTGACTCTCTGGGTTAGGAAAGTGGGAATCTAAAGCATCAACTACTAAGAAGAGAATGACATGAAAATGTAAGCAGAGTGCAGCTCCGATGGCCAGGTATCCACAAACAGAGCATGGCTGGCTAGGTGGGCCACTGCGGCCTTCAGCCCATGCCGGTGTCCTGAGCCCATGCACCGCACGCAGCACCTCAACCCAGCATCGGGGGAGCTGAAAAAGCCCCCTGCTTCAGGGTTCCTCCACAGCCTGAAGGAGTCACAAAAGGAAGCCCGCGTGTTAAATGTTTAAACCATTTGGCGCTGTTGAGATGGAAGCTTTGCTAACAGTCAGCACTAATCGCTCCTGAAATCCTGACATCTAAATTCTAAGTTTTTCATATCTGAGATGTTCTTAAAATTAATGCTTCCTTAACAACCTTTCTTACAATTTTTCATTTAGTCATTTGAATTTTAAAAACCTGACTCAAACCACTTGCATTTTTGCTAGCAAGACACCATTCTGCAATTAAAGTCTTCACTTGGACTGACAGAACGCAACTAAATAAAGCGCTGCCTTATGTGGCATGTATTCCGTTACTGGCTCCCATTTACTGAGCACACACCAAGCATTTTTCTACACTTTATCTCATTTATATGGTTCAGTTAAAAGCAGAAGGAAAACCGTGGAGTTATTAGATTTCCCAGCACATCATGTCTGGGTCTTTAAAGCCAGATGACGAGAGGGTTAGGGGATTAACCCTGAACGCAAAGGCTAGCTTGAGAGAACAAGCTGAATAATCCAGCAAACAACAGGATGTTCCGGGAACTGGGAAGGCTTGCACATCCCTGCCTCCTCTGGTTGGTCATGTGGCCTCCGTGGCAAGTGTTCAAGGAAAACAGGAAGCAATGAGGTGCTGGCTCTGTAGGGACGCAGCTGGCCGGACCAGAGCTCCTCCCCAGTCTCCCCTCACTGGGAACAGCGCCAAGGAAGGAGCTTTCTGGGGGCACAGGCAGGGGTGTGTCCTCTCTGGCAGACTGGCTCAGTGCCCACAAAGTCTGTTAAAGGAGGTCTCTTTTAGGTAGCTAAGCAAGCTGGGCACAACACCTGGCTCTCTGGCCTTCCTGCCAGCCATGCCCCCCATGATGCTCTGTCAGGGGGCCTCATTCATCTTTCTTGCGGGACTAGGTGGGGTGGGAATGACCCCAAGTCAAAGCAAATGGCAGGTGGCTTCTCCAACACTTAGGGGCTGAAGCCTGGATGATGCAGCGAGCAAGTTCTGCGTCCCTTCTATTTCCTATCTAACAATGAACACGTCCTTGTAAGCAAACTGATGTTTACTGGAGCATCCAAAGGGAGGTTTATCAGGACAAAAGAAGAAGACCATGTATGGCTGCTTTTGGGAAAAAAAAAAAGTCAAATCGCTTTACAATGCAGGAGCAAGTCATCTGTTAAAAAAAAAAATCATCCTCATGAATTTACCAACAGCACCCCAGTTTCTTTTTGTCTTCAAGGAGGATGGAAAAACAAGACTCTCCCGGCCTCTAGGGCATTCTAGGATTTCTGAGGTGGGGAGTGAAGGGTGGTCAGTACAGGAGCAAGTTGTGATAATTCTGAAGAGAAGAGGTACTGATGGTGATTGCAAGACACTAGAGAAAGTGTGAGAATGTTCGCAAGGCCTTCAGACACTGAGATTATCTGGATGTTCATTTTCTGCTGTTTGAACAGGAAAGAAAGAATAGAATAATAGGTGAGGATTACCAGATTTAAAATTCTAGGTATTATTTAAAGGCGAATGTTAAAGCTTCTTCCTATACAATTTAAAAAGTTAGCTCTGATTTTCAGACAGTCTTCCGCAGCTTAGCCACCCAAGCAGCATCACAAGTAAACACTAAACTGCATTTGATGGAATAAAGGTCAATGACTAATTGATCACTCCACCTTGTTAAACATAATCATCTGCTCACAGCCAGATTAAGAGACCAAGAAGAAAAGAGAGCCTTTCCCAGTTTTATCTCTCTGACAACACAACAAATTAAAAATGAATTAACTTTTTGATTTGGAAAGCAATCCACATTTCTCCGTCAGAACGAGTCATCACCACATGCAGAGCCATCCTAAGGGCAGCCCGGGCCTTGCCGGGCACCAAGGGAGGACTGCATTAGAGTCATCACCCACAGGACACCAGCAGGCATCTCAGGAGGGGTCCTCGCAACTGCCCGTCTAGTGCAGAACGACTTAACCAGTGTGGGGCATGCTGGGTGGTCATGGCCAGAGCAGCCTCGGTCCACCACAGCCACACTTCATTCACCTCTGACTCCAGCACAGGCCCGAAACGCAAGGACCGCAAGAACAGAATTTGCTGCAAAATCAGATTATTTCAAGGACTGTTGGCAAAACTGTGGAGGCGAGTCAGGTTCTCCACGAGGCTTGCAGAACATACCACCTGTCACTGAAGCCTGACTTCCTATTCTCTTCCTCTTCTAGGTGAGTTTCCACAGAAACGGGGACACCCTATGAGGCCTCCCTCCTTCTGGGAGGTTCCACGTCCACCAATTGTCCTGCCAAAACCCCTCCCCTGCGCTGGCTGTGTTCCAGCAGCCCATGCGCCACAAGAACTCAAGACCATCCTGTGGGTGTTGCAGGAAGGACAGATGGGATGGAGGACAGACAGCCCCTGGGAGAAAAGGGGACAGGAGCTCACATTTTAATTATTCATTATACCCTCCGGGTACCAGCCAATAGATGAGATAGCTCAGCAGCTACCTGTTTAACATAATATTCAAATCTACCACTTTTTCTCCTGTCCCAGCTGCAAGCCCAAGATGAGGTTTAGAATAATCTGCGTCTAGAAAACGAAAAGACCAAAAGAAATGCCACCCTCCAGCACAATCCTCGTGCCTGAGTCCATTGTTCATATTTTTTTTATATTTTCACCTTTAGCTACATGGGTGGGGGTCAGGGGTCTACATGACATGAGATAAAGATGCAAAAGGCCCAGAGCCGTGGTGGGGCAGGGGATGGATGAGAAGGTAGGCAGGATGGGACAGGTGTGCTGCGGCCCTGGGCCAGGTCAGCGGCATCTGACAGGAATAAGCTGAAAACCCCAAATGGGCTGATATCCAGACAGGTACATGCGGTCACTTCCCCCAAAATGAACAGTGAGGACCCCCTATTTAGTCCAAGGAGCAAGAACCTCAGCCAGAACCTCATCTCCCCCAGAAACAGCGCCCCCCCCCATTCTCCTGCTTAGCCAGTAACCCCCCTCTGTCCACCTGGGCATCTCTATGCCTCCTCCTTCCTTTTCCATCACTTCCAGCCTCCATGACCTCAGCTTTGTGGATGTATTGTCATCAGCCTTTCCCTGCTATTCCTACCAGCTTAAATCCCCCCTACACGCAGCCCCTCACCCTGCTCTGCAGGGGTCCTGGTGGTCTCCTGACCAATTATTTAATCATCCCTTCATTTGCTGATGCATTTGTTCATTTAATAACTACTATCCTGGGATACAGCAAGGCCAAGATAGCCACAGCCTCCAAACCCATGAGCTTATAACCTCATGCGGGGAGACAGAAGACAATTAAGCAAACGAAACGTATAGAACACGCTGTGGTGAAAGTGCCACGGCCAGCACCACAGCAGGGAAGGGGACAGAGGACAGAGAGGAAGGGTCTGCCTTTTACATCAGATGGTCAGGGAGGGCCCCCCAGGGAGCTGGTTCTTGAAAAAAGGACCCATCTATCAGCTCTGAGCAGGACCTTCTGCTGTTCAGTCACCTCTGCAGCCCACCCAGCAAGCCCCTCTCCACCAGCATCTCCCCCTCCATGGCTGCGGCACCAAACCAGCCAGGGAGGGAAGCAGCTGCGGCCCCAGAAATGGCAGTGAGCATCCCAGTGGGGGCCTCCCTGTGCTGAACCCTCCCCCGACCCATCTCCTTCAACCTTCACAGAACCTCTGATGCCTCCTCACTCCCCAGCCTCCACCACCAGGCCTCCACTCAGCGCTTGGTGACTTTGGATGTCTGCATAAACAGTTGGCCTGAGCTCCCAGGAGCTTCTGCCTTTGTCCAGGAAGATAAATCCCCAAATGCACTTTGATTAGAAGGTACTTTCATTGTACCACTATAAAACTTATATTAAAAATGAAACTTCAAGTAGTTCAAATTAAGTGAGTTATATATAATTAAAAAGCCTTTAAGGCACAATAAGGCTTTTTCAATTTTCTTTTATAACAAAAAGGAAAAAGGCACCCGATGGTCAGCACAGCTTAGTGGCCACTCACTAGGCAGGTGGCCCATCCAAGTACCCCCGGTAAAACCAGCGGCTTCCTCCCTGCCCCTCTCCTGCTCCTGACCTGGGCAGTCAGACTCCCTTTGCTGAGCTGTAAGATGAAAGTCGGTGCCTAAAATTGTTTTGAGAAGGATCAGGGGTCCTCAGAGAATACTGGACACCGTCCTCGGCCAGGGAGATGCCTGCCCCCCACCTGCCAGTTCAGTCTAGTCACTCACACCTCCTGGCAGGGACACTGAGCTTGGGGCCAAGGCACAGGAAGGCTTTGTCCCCAAGCGTCTGAGTCATCTGTCCCCGGAGGAGACCTGCTGACACTGACCCTGAGGACAGAATAGGGCTGTGTCTGCACTTCCTCCAGAGGCTAAACTGGCGCTTCGCAAATAAGGCTCTTCTCCGTAATGCAGAACTCGGGCCACCCCACCTTCCAGTTAAATCTCCAGGGCTGGGACATGGGCATCAGTTCTTTTGGGGAAGCTTCCCAGAGAATTCCAATGTATGGAGACATTTGGGAACCGCAGGGCCAAACCAAATAACCTACAAACACTCCCCCCTCCCAACCCCCCCATCCCCCCCCATGCAGGCAGGGCCATTCCAGGAGAAGCTGGGTGTCCCTGGCACAGAAACTGCACATGGCGTCACCAGTTCCCCTTATCCAGCAAGATTAAAGATTAATTAAGCAGAGAGATGGCTCGGGCAGGCCTGTGCTCTCTCCACAGGGAACAAATGCACCCTCACAGCCAGGTCTCAGCAGATTTCAGGAGCCACTGGTGAAGGAGGAAGGACAGGCTCACAGCAGAACTGAGAAACCCCCAGTAATCAGGGGAACGGGGTTTCTGGCCTGCAGTGCATGAGCAGGACTTGTGCAGCTATGAAGGCATTTACCTGGGTCCCCCCGACACTCAGGCCACCCAGTATTAAGGGACAAACTTCCAGGAGCTTCTGTCTGCTACAAGATGAGATTTAGGTAGTGCCTCAGATTGCTGTGAAAACTGCGAGGACGTGTGCCCAGGGCACCCGGCGTTTCCCAGCTGCTCTGTCTTACCACGTAGCATCGTGGGTGCTCTTTGGCATCTATTTGCCCCTAACACTGAACACAGTGCCCAAGATGGAAGAGGTGCTTAGCAAAGTTTTGGGCCTGTGGGGTGGGGGAGGGGCCCACACTCCTGCTACAGCCCCTGGGCAATGATGGGGAAGAGGGGCTGGGGAAAGCCCCTCTCTGGTTGCCACAATGTCCCTTGGGAACCAGCCATACCTGGCCAGAGATGTCCTGTCACCTCTTCTTATGCCTTGCCGAGGCTGTTGCCCCCCCTGTATGTCACCCTTGGGGCTGCCTGCTACTTCACTGGCTTCAGCACACCCCAATGTCTTTTGCTCAGTGTTCTTCAGAGTAGGCACTTCATGTACCGCACCCTGCCCACAAAGCTGCCCTGCCCCCCAGGGTTATGGGCAGCACTGAGCAACCAGGGCCACCCTGTGGGACAGGGACTACGGCTTCTTGGTGTGACCACCTGCCTGGATGAGGAAGGTGACACCGCCCACTACCACAGCTTGGCCAAGCTGCATGGCCCATTGCCCCGGGGTGCCCTACTGCTCCTGCTTCTGGGGATGAGAGCCCTCCCTCCATGACAGCCCTCTGCCATGGGAGCACACCCAGTTTCCTCTGGCCATAACTCAGGACTGACCACCTGGCTCCCTTCCAGTGGCTGGTGGAAGAGTCAATAAACATATACATTTCCCCACTGGGCCTCCAAACCTGCCCAAAACCTTCATCTGACAATAACCATCTTGGTGATCTTGGTCAGAGATGCTGGGAATCCTGTCTTCTCCCTAAGGTCAAGGTCCCAGAGCCTAGCTTATGAAAAGGGTTTGCTCTTAACACCCTTAGGAACTTCCCAAGGCCAATTCCCAAGGTAGAACAGATGACCACCCAATATCTAGGTTAGGCCCCCACCAAAGGCCACACCCCCTTCCCACATGCAGAGGCACAGCAGAGGGCCCGGCCAGGGCCTGCCCAACAAGAGGCAGATCCTCAAGGACCCACAGGCAGTGGTCGCAGAGTCCCCACCAGACTCGTTCAGAGAACTGGAAGAGACAAGCCAAAGAGATGTTAATTCTCATGGGATCAGAGCAGAAGCAGGACGGTCTGCCACATCTCTCACGGTAGGCAGGTCACGAGTCCACAGCTGGGAGACCACAGTAAGCTCTGCTGCCTCCCAGAGGGGGGGGTGGCTTACCTGGTATGACAGGCTTCGTTTTGGCCCTTAAAGCTCATCATCACCAGAAGTCCTTACCTTGGCCTCAAAAATCTATGCAGGGGCAGGGGTGAGGGGCAGCAAAGCACAGGCTGTGTTCAGGAGCAGAGGCTGGACCGCAGAATGCCAGGCGCATTCTACCACTGTATGGAGACTGAAGCCTCACTTTCCACAGTGTAAATCATGCAGTGGCTCACAAGTCAGGAGAACTTCACAGAAACTTCTTAAGAAATCAATGAAGTAATGCAATTAACGCTTTAACAAAATGGTAGCTCTTTATTGCTATCAGCATTAATAACTATGGGATTCAAAGAATGCAGGATCAGGAACCAGAATTCCGATCTGGAATTTCCAGGCCTCCAGACCTGCAGCCCTGCACTCCAGAGGCCACCATGCCCTGTCATCCTGGTCCACAGGTGCCCCCATCCCAACTCCATAACTCTTGCTTACACAGAAACAGAAGTCGCGGTGCAAACCTGGTTCCTAATGCAACAAGACTCTGCACCTGGCTGGGAGCAAAGTTTGGCCCCAGAACTGGGGGAGCATCTATCTCACCTCGTCCTCCATGATGACAGAACTAATTATCCTACAACTGCAATGCGGCTCCCTGGAGCCCACCGGGTGGCAGACCCTCCAGGAGGAGACATCTGGAAAAGGCATGAGTCCCCTCCCATGCAGCCCTTCTTTCTTCCCAACAACAATTCCAGCTATTCTCAAAGCAGCTGCCCAAGGAGCTCCCTGCAGCCACAGGCTGTGACTCTGGAGTTACAGGGCCATGCCCAAGCCCCAAAGTCTGCTCCCCTTTAGTCAACCTGGGGGGCAGGGCACGGACACAGCCCGGGATCCAGTTAACACAGGCCCCACAGGGAGGACAAATCAGGTGGGAGCTGCCAAGGCTCTCTGTCAGTCCTTCTGTGGCTGGGCCTGCTCTACAGCCTGCATCTGGAACCACGTAGGGACCGGGGAGTTGGGCTTCTAAGAGTGGCCCAGAGCAGGCAGGCCAGATTGGTACAATGGAGGCACCAGTGAGAAAGGCAGAGGAAAGTGGTATGGCAAAGCAGAAGGGCAAAGATTTAAGACCACACAGGCAAGCCTTCCTGACCGTGCCTACACCCACTTCTGCTCTGAAGATCAGAAGCTCCACTGCATTAAAAGCAGCAAGCTTCTGAAAACTCAGTTCACATTGTTCTGAGTTCTTTCTGAGAGGTTGGGGACTGACTCCTTAGTCTCACCAGCCATGCAGTCCACAATAAAGTGTTCCCCACTCCTTCACTGGAGCAGCCTAGGCTGCACCCACACCGGTAGCTCAGAGCCCCTGGATGTCACCTCACGTCTAGGGACCCACCCCCCGCCCACCAGCCACAGGCCCAGAGCAGAAGCTTCTCCAGGTCAACCGCCCAGGTTCTCAAGAGCCTGGACTTCAGCTGAGTCCAGGTCCTTGGAGTCGTAGGCAGTCTGTGTGGTGGCAGGGCCACTGGGCTAGTGTTACATGATAATGATCCAAGATGGTTCACAGTTTTCTGGAAGGGCCTGTCTCCAAACAGAACAGGCAGGAGAGAAAAGGAGGTGGGACATGGGTGGCTGGGAAGAGAGGAGGGACAGGAGGCCCCAGAACTGTGCCCTAAGCCACCAGGTACCCTGAAGGCCCTGAAGGGCCTGGGAGACCTCGAGGCCTCAGGATGACCCTTCTTTGTGCATATGCATAAAGAAGGTGAGCCTGCTCCTGGCCACCAAAGGGTCCCTGATGAGCCACTTTGCCAACAGGCCCAGATATCCCCCCAATCTCTTTTCCCTCCCACCAAATTTGGTCCTATTTCACCCACCCCTGCGCTCAGAGGAGCCCTCTCCTGAAACACATAATACTCTGCCCACCCAGACCTCCACCTATGGCCCTACCTCCATGAGTCCTTCCCAATCCTACCTGCCCCCAGTACCACCCTGCCCTGAATGCACACCCACACTGCTGCACCCCTGCTGGGCGAGCGCACAGGTGATTTAAGGATGTTTGTGACTCTTTCTCCTTTCTCATGATCCCATGGTAAGGCATCAGTCCACGTCTGGGAAGTCCTATAGAAAGCAGCTCATGACCAGCTCTTCATGTAACATACGGATAGTTGTTTTGAATGGGAGTCAGATGAAAAGTTATTATACATTCTATGGCCAGAGTGTGGGGGAGATGCTGGCATTCCAGCTTCTTCCAGCCCCTAATCCACCTACCCTCTGATGTCATCTAGAGTGTGTAATGAATCACAGGTAATTTTGTCCTAGTCAGCACCACCAAAGACAATAAATATGTCTTTGGTCAGCAAACCCATTGGTATAACCAGTTGACCCAGGACAGCCAACGAGCACATGATGGGACTCTGAGCAAGTTAAGACTTCTAGTGTGGCAGCTCGGGCACTGCGGTGGCAATGTCAAGTGTCACAGTACCCTAAGCAAGACCAGACAGAGCAGTAGAGCACAGCCATCCCCTCTCCACCGCCAGCCCAAGCGCTGAGTGGGACTTAGGAGTCGCTGAGGGAACAGAGTCATATCAGGTAGAACCACCTGAGGGGAGAGGCCCCAAGACAACTTCTGGAAGGGGGACAGGGGCTCTGGCGGAGAGTCTGACCTTGCACACATGGAGCTGTTGCTGTCAGCATGGTGTTCACCTGTGGCCAGAGTGTGGGGGAGATGTTGGCATTCCAGCTTCTTCCAGCCCCTAATCCACCTACCCTCTGACGTTTCTCAAATGGCTGACTCTTGGGCCAGGACCATCCTGTGACACTAGATCTGCCACTAGCCGTATCCCTCCAGGAGGAAAATGTGTAGGCTGCAAGCACAAGCATCCTGTTCTGGGGCAGGCTCTGGGACCTCCTGTCTGACTTAGTACCTGCACCTCATTTCCTTGTGACTAAATTGAGAGCTTAATTTTATCACTGCACAGGTGAGGAATGGCAGAGGCGTTTAATTCCTTCTGCTAACCCAGTTTCTGGTCAGCAAGAGCTATTGCTCCATCCCCTTCCCAATCCAGCACTCTACCCCTGTGCCTTTTTGGGACTCAAGCCCAAGTGTGAAATCACAAATCCCCCTTCTCTGCAGAACAGGGCCTGGCACACAGCTGCTCGGTAGAGACCTGCTGACCACTGAGATTGCAGACCACCTGAGATCCCGGGCTGCCCAGGGCTCAGAGGCCTGAAGCAGGCAGGTGGAGCGTTCTGAGGAGGCCAAGGGAAAGTTCTGCTCTGGACACCAAGACAAGCTTCTTGGATCCACTGCCTGGGAATGAACAGCCAAGCAAGAGGCAGAGAATCCCACTCTTCACAGCCAAATGCCAGAGTGGAGACAGCAGCGTACATAACCACCCAAGAGAAACTGCAGAGGAGGGGAAGTGGGTCTATTTCAGAAGCACTCCAGTTACAGCACCCGCCCGCAGGCCTCCCACTTGTCTCCCAGCGCTCCCACGTGAAGTCTCCTCCCCAGGAATGGACATGCCATGTGGCATCACCAGCACCACAGAAACCTGAGTCTTCACAATGGAGGAAGTTTTCCACTATGTTTTAAATGCAAGCCTGGAAAGGGAAATAAATAAGAGCCCTATTTTCTTTAGAGGGCAAGCTTTAAATGATAGAACAGCTTAAACAAGTTTTTGATCCAACTGTCCTAAGACTAGCACCAAGAAAAGGCATCAAGAGTCTTAAACCTACTCAGTGGCACCTCCACAGAGAACTTCTGTCCCCACCATCCTCAGTCCTTGCTCCCCTGCAGGGACCCTTGGTGGCCACCATCCCCACAGACATACGCTTCTGCTGACCCTGCAAATTCTAAGCACAACCAGAAAACTTGCATTTGTTTCAGTGTACATTTCACTCCCTCGGCTCCCATTTTAGGCAGTCCTGGTGTGTGTTCCCCACAGTGGGGGCGGCTTTTCACAGGAGTGATGGCCAGGCCTGGGCAGGCCCCAAAGACCACTGCAAGGAGGGGGCAGCGATTGACTTGGGGATTCTGCCCCCTCCCACATGCAGCCCATAAGACTCTTTCAAGCGGGGTCTCTCTGGTGGCACAGTGGGTTGAGTGCAGCGCTATGAGGCCATCCGCAGACTCTGCAGTGTGGGTTGGATTCCAGGCCAGCCAGGGAGATACCCACATGGCGCGGCAGACCTCTCCTGCCTCGCCTGCTGCTCCCCTCAGCAGTGTCTTAGGTCTGTCTGTCTGTTCTGCTCCCTGCTCTGTCTCTGGTGAATCCTCTCACCCTCCCATGTCTCTGACCTGTACCCCAGTTCTTGTATAAATAAATAAATCTTAAAAAAAAAAAAAGACTCTCTCAAGCTTCTACTGATTCAATAAGGATGTTGGAAAGACCTGAAACTGTGACAGGATTCTACTATAAATGGAAACCGTAGACAGGCGATCCTCTACCGGGATTTCTTCAGCAAGGCATCCCAGAAACTGAAGTCACCTTGCCTAAATCCCGATGCGAAATGAATGATAAAAAAAGATCACAGATTCATCCCTAACTCAATAAACACCCTGCACATCCAACTGGTATCAGGCTCCTGGATTCTGCCGACCCAGGGGGCTCAGACCCCAGGAGACTTAACCACCCCACCAGAAAGAGGGCACTCCCGCCTCAAGATTTTCCACGATAAACAGTGAGTGACACATACTGCAGGGAGGCTGATTGACCCAACCTGTGTGTGGTGGGGTGGGTGGGTGGGTGGTGGGGGGAGGGGGTACACAGTGTTCCTGGTGGGTGCTTAATGCTTAGTGCAGTTCTGAAATTAGGGACATGGACCCACAGTTTCGAATGCACGTTCTGTGCCATATCAGGTGCCACATCACCAGCTCGGCCTGTTCTGCAAGCAACTCTGCAGTTGGTGCTGTTATCACCTGTATATCACTCCTGGTTAACCTGAAGGTTAGAGAGGGCAAGTGACACCCTCAGCCATATAGCAGGCCAGGGAAGAGACAGATTTGAATCACTGGGTCTTGGCACTTGAGGGGCCCTGAGGCGAAGGGAGGACTAGAGATTCCTAGGAGGTAGTTCAGACAGGCAAGGCTCAAATGAGTGATTCAGACCCATCAGGAAAATCCAACTATGAGGTTTTAAAACAGATATCCTGGAAGAGGTGGGGATACAGAACGTGCAGGCTTCGGTTAGGAAGGGGCAGGACGGCAACTGTATCCCCTAGAGCCCAAACAGCTCCTGCATGGTGGTGCTGCCCTCAACAGAGAGTGGCCCTGCCACAGACAGTGTAGCCTCCTGGGGCACAGAGGACCCAGTCTGAACAGGGAGAGGCATGTTGTCAGAAAAGCAGGTTGTGCTTCAGAGGCCCAGGACCCTGCTGAGGCAGACACCTGGGTTGTCATGTGGAGTCTATCACCTTGGCTGCTGGGTCAGCCCACCAATTCCCACACAGATGGCTAGGTGGCCGGCAGAGGTGGCTCTTTCAGCCACTTGATACTCCAGGAGAGGCTTGTTGGTGATCAGCGGTGTTCTGAGGGAGGGACTTTTTGAAAAATAGAGGATGATTTCCATTTTCAACTCAAAAACACACATGCATACCCTTTCTCAATCCAGACTCAAAATAACTCAAAGGCTCGGTACTTAACTCTGGACGAGAAGCACTCAAGTTGCCTGGGCTGGGAGTACTTGTGCGTTCTTGCACATGCACTCGCACACATGTGTGCACACACATGACAGCTGGTCCACACTCAGGTCTGCTCCACGCAGATAAAGTTTCATTCAGCAGAGGTCTGACTGATGCAGAGCTCCTCAGGGGTGACTGGTCGTGGTTCAATCTGGGGTGGTCCATGGCACGTGGTTTTGGTTCAGCTTTTCGGAGGTGGAAGTATCTCGACATGCCCAAACATGCCGGGGGCCTGGATAAGCAGGGGCCAAATCTCAACCACCTCCCACCTATCCTACATACACACACTCAAATGACTCTAACATGTTTCCAGTTTCTTGTGAGGGCTAAGGAGGACTTCTCTGAAACAGTTCCTGGCCCAGGGCAGGAGTAAGGAATACAGATCCAGTTCCTTCTGGCTGGTATGGGCTCCTCCTCCTCTCCCAGACAGCCACAGCTCACCGGCAGTCAAGCCCTCTTGGAGTCCAGGTCTGTGCTGATCAACAGCCGGGAATGTTTCTGGTGAAATGACAATGGTTCCAGCCCAGAGTTAAGGACAGAGAATTCAGTGCTTCCCTTCTGAAAGGAGCACACACAGGTGACCTTAGACCAAGGTGGGCCACCCTGCATACTCACACCTGTTGCTGGGCCACACAGGAATGTAGAGCTACGTATGGAACAACTGGAGCATTCTCCAGTTACAAGAAGCCCAGTCAGCAGCGACATAATTTAGATATGAAGACAACCTGGGACCTGAGTTGGCATCTTGACTGTCATCCCCACAACTTCCCAGATGAGGCGATTGAGGCCCCAAGAAGAAGAGGGAGCAGCTTGAGTGCCTGGGCCGAGACTGTGCCAGGCTGGGCCTGCAGTGCAGAGCCTGGTCTTCCTCCTGAAATGAGCAGACGTGTGCAGACTCACTTCTGATCAGGGGTCCTTACAGGGGCAAAGGATGTCTGCTTGGTTCTTCACCACTGGGTCATGTTTTAAGTCTTAGGAATGGATAAAGGGGATAATGGGCTTTACTCTGCAGAAAGAAGACCCACAATAAGACACAGGGGGGCTGCTGGCACATGCCCTGGGGTTGTACTCACTCACAGACCCACCAGCAGCACTGCAGAGCTCTTCTTCCGCATCTCACTCCAGCCTCCCAGCACCACCACCCCCAGCCTTCCAATCCTGCGTGACCTCACTACAATCCAGATCCTTCCCTAAGGGGCTTATCTCCTCCAAAACATGTTTTTATTGTGCCACCCCTGTGAGAAGAGGAAGAAGATTGGATAACTGTCCTTTCTCCGTCACCACCCAATTGTAACCTGCAGGAGCCTATTCAAGTCTAGAAGCAGTACCCACACTGCCTAATAAGACCAGAGTGCTGTCAAGGAGACAGATTTTAAAATTAAACTGAAGTTAATTTTATGAATTTCACTACAGTCCTTGCAATATGTGAGCACAGCAAGGAAGCAGGAGCTGCTGGTCTCCAGGGTTGGCGGGTTAGCCCATCAAGATGAAGTGTTAAATAAACAGGCCCAGGTTTTACTTTTTAAGGAACTTGGTATCAGAACCAAGATCCCATGATGAACGAGGCTGGGTTTCTCTTGATTCCTGTTCCCACCCCAACTCAAAAGACACCCTTGTGTTTGCTTCGGCAGCACATATACCAACTCAAAAGACACCCCAAGGCCAAACACGAAGTCCTGTGGCCACCGACCAAGAGACAGGCTGGCGACAGCTGAATGGACAGACGGCTCCTCGGCCACTGCGGTCAGTGTCCCCCACCTGACATCAAGTGCCAGCTCCCACTGCAGTTTGCTAGGTCTTTCCAGCTCAGAGTACATGGCCTATCTCATCCTAAGCGCTCCATTTCTGGAACCAGTACCTCCCCCTCCCAGGTAGCTGGAGACAAGACAGGCCCAGGAGCCTCGTAGCAGAAACTCCAGTCATGAAGGCAGAAGGACAACGGCCCTGGCTTGGCAGGACAGACAAGTGGAGCCCACACACCAGGGGTCTGTTAAAGTCTGTCTGACACCAACATGACATTCACTTCTCCCTAAATGGGAAGCAAGAGAGAGAACCCACAAGTCGTAGGGAATAAATCAAGCAGATGACTGGGGCCTGACAGACCTGATGCTGCCAACTCCCTGAAAAATGAAAATCAGAGCCCCATTTACAACGCCTGGCCTGATGTCCTGATTACAAGAGTGGAAAGCTTCCTAGAGAGGCATAGATTATTTAACATCAGAGGCATAAATAGTTAGATGAGTAAATGCTAAATTAAGAGGAAGAGAAATAATGGTTTTCTGTGAACTCATAAATGCTCATTTTCCTGGGTCACAGAACTTTTCAGAGTCAATTAAAACTCTGGTCAACTGCCATCTCAAAGTACTAAAAGAGGATGCAGGGTGCTCCCTGGCACAGGGTGGGAGGCACCGGGAGCAGCGAGAAACCACCAACACAAAGAACAGAGAAAGTTACTTCCCTTTCCAAGGATGAAAACAGAAATAAGACCTCAAAACAGAGCAGCACGCCAGTAGTCGTGGTCCTCAAAACTGCCTGGCTGGGCACTGGGGACAGAGACCGGGGCAGGACACCAGGACAGGTGAGAGTGCAGGGGAATGGACTGAGCCCCCAGCATTTAAATCATACACAGACAAGCCAGAGAGGACCGTGGGGCCAGAGGTCTAAGCCTACCTGTCCACCTGCTTGTTAGAAACAGAGAGAAATGATTTTCTATCCCAGGCTGCTTAAGCTCGTCTTCCCCTCGCCACCTGTCCTTGCTCCCTGCCCATCTCATGTCACATCAACTCCTGGTGTGACGCAGCCTGCCATTTCTCCCCTGCACATGATGGCATCGTGTTGGCATGAGCTTAAAAAATAAAGCCAGGGTTAATCATAGCGAGCGTCTCCTTGGGTGTGTGCATGGCATGTGTGCAGGCAGTGGGGGACCTCTAAGGGCTTTTCTGCCCAGTGGCCCCTAAGATTGTGTCAGCGGAGCTCATGAGCAGTTCAGAACCTTAGCATCCACCCCAGATCTCCTGTACCAGCATCTGCATTTTTTTTATTTCTTTTTTTTTCATTTTTTAAAATTTTTTTTAAAGATTTATTTATTTATACAAGCACTGGGGTACAGGCCAGAGGCACGGGAGGATGAGAGAATCCACCAGAGACAGAGCAGAGAGCAGAACAGGCAGAAGGACCAAAATACACTGCTGAGGGGAGCAGCAGGGGAGACTGGAGAGGTCTGCCACGTCATATGGGTATCTCCCTGGCCGGTGGGAATCAAACCAGCACCGTGGAGGGTGCAGACAGCTTAAAAGCACCGCACTCAACCTGCTGTGCCACTGGGGAGGCCCTACCAGCGTCTGCATTTTAACAGGCTCACAGCACACTGAAATTCAAGAGGCGCTGGAGTAGGGCAGACCTCACGCTAACTCTGGAGGTGGGAACCAACCCTGGGAGCTTGGGCCACCATCTTCACCTTGAAAGTTATGATTTGTTCACACCTCTGCAGATGGGCGGTTCTGCTCCCCCGGTGTTACCTGAGAAACTAAAATCCATGTGCCCTAACACAAACTAATCAGCAGAGAGCCTTGGCTGAGGGTTTGAGACCTAGAAGGGAGGCCACACCTGCCCACCCATGCCAGCACTGCACCACAGGAAGCCCTGGATGATTTCAAAGGGGTGCAGCCTGCAACACAGCCCTTCGAGGATCTGAGAGGGGTCTGTGCACCCTTGCTGAACCCCTGACCAGAGTCTCCCATGGCAAAGCAAGTCAAGGCTGGAGTGGCAGCAGGGCGCGTCTAGGAAAGGTGGCACTGCAGAAGGCACAGGAGAAAGGTGTGCATGTCTGCACTGCAGAAGAGGCCCAAGAAAGGCCCAGTATGCAGCCTCCCTGTGCAGGGGTTGGGGGCTGCTGCTTTCCCATGCCTACCAAGGGAGCAAAGGGCAACAGTGAGAAGACCCTGAGCCCCACAGAAGATCAACTCTTCTTCCCTGGTCATCCACCAGAAAGAAGTCAGGACATGAGGGGGGGACATCATGGGAGAATGTTGCTAGAAAACGAAGAGGAAGACTGCCTTAAATTTAATAAAATACACAAGAATAGTTACACTTATTACAGAAGAGAAACACTTTTTTTAAATGAATGCTGTCTTAGCAGCCCAAGTCCTCCTGCATACCCAGCCAATGTGGACTGAGTCAGAGCATTCAAGGTCTCTGCACCCAGAAGCCACCCTCTCAGCGACAAGGGTGCCTGAGAGCAATCATCAAACACCTGCAACAAGGGGAGATGGCCAGTGTGCCAGAGCAGGATCCCCTATTTCTTAGACTGACCCTTGGGTTTATGGACGGGGTTTATGTTTATTAACTGAAATCACCTTACATATTGTTTCCTGAATATGTACATGAGACTTTGCAAATATTGAAAACACATGGTGTCTGATCTCAAAGCCTAGCACTAATCCAAAAACACGAGGCACAGGGAAATAATGATGTTAAAAGGAACCAACATTAATATTTATGGTTATTTAGTAGATAAGCAGAAACTATAGGTAAGAACTGTTTAGAAAAAAATTCAGTAAAACGCACCAAGAATGCATAAGGTGGTGGACCAGCTGCATCCAGTCCCAGGGCACGGTGAGTGGTGGGAAGAAGGCACCCAGGCCCCAAAGAGGGGGAACCCTCCCACAAATGCCTGCCTCTCAGGACAGGGGCTGCCACCACATCACTTCTCACTCTTTCTTGGTGCCCCTCCAAATAGAACATTCTACCACTATTGATTTTATACCGTATCTGTTGAACAGAGTGTAGGGGGAAAGGGAAAACATAATGATTTCAGAGATTCAGTAAGCATCCCATAATTGTTTCCTCTGAATTCAGAATCACATTAGTATTCTAGGTGAGGTTCTGCCACTGTGCTCTTATTAAAGAGGCACTCCACCCAGCTACATTTCCTTTTATCTACATTTGTAAAATGGTAAACTCCTTGAAGCTACTTCAACTGCAGTCTTTGTACATAAAACAATAATTCAACATTTGCTATAATTGTCTTTAAAATGTAGGAACACACACACTTTGGTTATTTAATCCTTATTTATCCTTAGGACACTCGAGTAATTGATATGTTAACTTTAAAGGCAACTCAAATCTTATTAATGGTTTCCAAGGACAGAGAAGATCTAAGTCCATGAGTACTATGGAAAGCACCACCATCAGAGAGAAAACATCGAGAAACAACTGAACACTCAGTTTCTGAAAGGTTTTTTGAAAAGGTTTTTTGACTGACTTACTGGGTCTCGGAAAACTCCATTGGTTTGATTCTTTTAGAAAATAAGACAATCATAAGAAATTGGCAGAAGAGTTTAATATGATTTGGGTAGCGAATTATGGGTTTATTAATAGCCACAAATCTAAGGAGAAACTACCAAGAACCTATTACACAGTATCTTGAATATTGATAAGAATTAAGCCTGGCCTGACACGAAAGCTGCCACAGGTTTGCTGGGATTACAGGTTACTGGAAACTAATCCGTCATGCAGGGAGCTGGTCACACACTGAAATCCATGGACTAGCATAACAACTGAGAGCACCGGGGTGACTTCACGACTAGTACCAGATATTAAATAGCAGTTAGTTTGAAAACACGCTGAACCTCGATTTTGTTCTTAAAAATTTTAACTATTGTGATGAGAGTAAAATAAGATCAGTTTCATTCATATGCTAAAATAAATATGTAAGAGTAAGAAAAATAAAGGAGGTAGACAAGACACCGAGTTCAGAGAAAGAGATCAAAATAACCGAGAATGATCAAAGAAGTTGCTAGAGAAAAGTTAAGAACAAGAGCTGAATCTTGGAGCAGGAAATAATTCAGACATGTGTAACAAAGGGACAGCACTCCAGGCAGAAGACCCTCGTGAGTGAAGGTATCAGGGCAAGAGGGGCATGCACAAAGCTCACTGTCGCACCTCTACACACTGGCAGGCCTCTGCACAAAGCCATTCACATTGTGGGCACTGATGCCATCACTGACAAGAGCAGCCTGGACCAGCAGTGGTCATGACGCTGCAATACTCAATCCACTGCAATGACACATGGATGGAGAGGGCCATCGTTCCTACATTCCAGAGTTCCCTGAGACAGGGAAATTCCTGGACATGGGACACATGGCATCTCCTTGGTTCTCTCCTGAGGAGGGATGCGGGGAAGCAAAATGACACTTCCGAACAACTAAAAAGCTTCACTTCCTCAGATGAACAGAACCGCTCCTACTTGTTGGTACACAAAGTATTAGGGTATTAACAGCTAAGATAAAGAGGCTCCAGATCGACATTAACTTACCTTCAATTTACCTCCAGCTAAATCCCATCTTAATTGGCTTGACTCTTTTTAATTGAAATAAGTGGTTTTGGACAGTGGGCCAAGGAGCCCCAACAGTAAAAAGGTTAAATAAGCAACCTGTGAGCTTGCCTCTTTGCTATGAAATATTCAACAATAGATTTGCAGGATTTAAGTGATCATTTTCCCTCTGCATGAGTGTAATGATTAAGCTGTTCCCATATGGGAAATGCTGTGTGCTCGCTAGCAAGTCAGCCTCCAGACTCTTTCAAAAGAGCATTAAGTTGCGTCCTTCATGGATTTAGATGGGAGAGATAGTGTTTCTATTTAATCATCTGCTCACCACAAAATGAAGCCACACTAACTTCAGCAGGAAAAGTGTGCATTAAATTACTTTTGAAGCTCCCCGAAGATTAAGGCTTGTAGGTTTGGGATTGCATTACAATTAAGTAATAATGAAAGAGAAATCGTGTCTTTTGATCAAATAATGCATTAATCCTACCATACACTGTGTGCTGTTATTCACTCTCTGGTATTCCACAGGACCCCCATGGGGAGAAGGACCCACATCTACAAGGAGGACAATGGAAGTGAGATGTCCCCGAGCGCTGTCCAGAAGAGAGCGTTGACCACGCTGTGAAGGAATCCCAGGTAGTTTGAACAAAAGGGTCAGGTCATTTCTTAAGTTTCAGCATCCACACAAAATTTTTCTACAGAAAAAAAGGCATCCCTCGTGGACCCCAAATGCCTGAGGCTGACTGCCGGAGTGGGCAAGACTGCAGCTTACGATCCACCTTCAGTACTTCAGACCAGAGTTCACTGAGCAATTAGCAGGATATCGGGAGTCTCCAGGGAGATATTTGAGAACAAGTTTTTCAAGCACTTTAGGAGCATTTATATATACCTAACACGCCATTAATCACTCTTATCTGTTCATTAAGGCAGTCTCCCTCAGGGCTTCTATTTGCCCGTTCTTTCCCAGCCTGCTTCTTTTTATCTATATACCTGAAAGGGGTCCATTTCTTTTTAAACATATTTTATAATTAAAAGACTTCATTAATTCACTTGGGTGTGCTCCACCAGCGAGTCTGAGTTTTCAGAGTTTTATTAAATATACAGAGAGGCCATTCTCTTGGCGGTCTTTGTGGACAACGAACCATCAATGCAAGCTTGGTGCTGGAATACATGTCAGCATTAGAGAGGTTTAGGACTTATTTCCAGTGCACTATAAACCTCCTGTCCATATCAACGCATGTCGGTGGCTCCCATCTGTCCCCAGGGAGGGTACAGTTTCAACTTACACTGTGGTCTAATTGATGGAAAGATGGAGAAGAAATCAGATAACATTGAAAAGCCATCAGTGTTAAATGTCGTCAGCTGTTATATTTGACCATACCTCTGCCTGCGACTCCCTCATGCCCTCGTTCAGGCCTCTGCTGGTTCCGGGGTCCATCCATCCCAGTGCAGCCAGCAGGGACGCCCCAAGCAGTGCCAGATGCAACCAAAAGCCTTCCAGTTTCATTTTGTTGAGTCTGTTTAGACACAAACAACAAAACATTGCAAAATGTAAGCAAGGTAGTTGGTACTTGTGCTCAGAAGAGAGATGCCCAAATTTAAATCCTGGAACCAACCCTTCTGTTCTACATTAGAGGAGTAATATTACTTCGGATCCTTAGCTTTTTCTCCTCTAAATTAGGATCAATTATCATAGGATTGTGGGGATCAAAGGAGACGGTGTTAGGCGTATGGTAAGAGTCCTGGAAATGCTCCGAAACCCACCTGCTCTGCCACCTACCACGGCAAGTACAGGAACAACGGGAGGGAGCGAGCCGGGCACCCTCTGACAGCTCACCATGTACCTCTGCTTTAGCCTCCTCACAAAGCCATCGGGGATGGGCACATGACCAGCACTCTATTCTATAAATGATGGTGACAAACTGTGTTAACTATTTGGCATCCCATTTGTTGCTTATGCCTCAGTTTATAGTAAGCTTCAAAGAGGCATCATTAGGTCCAATATTTTCATTTCAAGACTACTCATGCTTATAGCAGAATCCAAGCTTCCATGGATAATGGAATTTCAATAACCTTTAACTGTTTCCTGAGTTTCACTTGATAAATTATCTAAAGTCCTAGAAGACAAGAAATGAGCAGTTCGATGAGTTACATGGATAAAAAACTAAGGCTCACTTACTGGGCATTGTGTTAAGGGGACAAAGACACAGATTATCCCACTTGTCCAATTAACTGCGAACAATTTCCAGCCTTAATTTCGTGATCTTTGTCTAGGAAACATAGCCAGAGAGAATTCATCATACAGTATTTATAACTCTCACTCAAGGAAAGTTTTAAGGTTATTGATTCTGTGAACACCACACCATTCAGTGCTTCATTCCATGTGGTCCACACTGCATCCCAGTCATGGCTGGGGTGAGGAGCTCACACAGAGCCCCGGGAGGCCAGCACTCATGAGATCTGGCCTAGTGCTGGCCCACAGCGGGGGTCGGAATAAAAACTGATTAGCTTGACGGGCACTGTCGTCTATTTGAAGAGTGGAAGAGTCTACCCCGCCCAAGCCCAGCAGCTTTGGAGGATCCCTGCTACAAACAAGAGGAGCTGGAGGTGTACCTGATCACGACTGCTCATGCCAGGGCCACCAAACAGAAACACTCCTGCCACATCCCAGGTTTCCCCTTGGCTGCGTGCCATATCCACATAGAGCCACCTCTCCAGATTTGCTTTATGGCTCCTGCTTGATACAGAAATGCCCATAAGAAGAACTCAGACCAAAAACTGTGGGCATTTAGCCCTGCCCTATCCAATGCAAAGCAGTGAGTAATGACTAGCTTATAAAAGAAGGTGCTTCTTGTTTTAAAAAGTCCATAGGCTACCATCCCCACATCTGTTTCTCTAGCCATTCATCTTTGAGATCTGTTGGCAAAGCTGGCACTCCTGGGAAAAAAGTCCGAGTGGCCAGTAAATATAATCTGAAGGTCACACAGCCCTGCCACTACCAGCCCCGGCTCCCACTCTCGGGATTGCAGCAGGGGGAGGAGAGGTTCCGCCTCCATCGCTACCTTGGCGAGGGAGGCAGCGTCTCCTTCAGCCACCGAATTTACACTCCTGAGTTGGTGCTTCAGCTCGGGTATGGAAGTTCTTGCAGGGGTGGGAAGGAGTGAAATATCATATTCACGACTAAAAAAGAATTAAAATGTCTTTCCCTAACAGCAACCAGTTTTTCTAAAAATAAATAGGGCAACTCCCTACTTTCCATAAATTATTCTCTTCTGAACATCAAACCATATTCCAGAAACTGCAGAAAGCAGTTATTGGCTTTAGAAAAAAAATTTTAAGACAATCTAGAACTAGAGTCACTGTTTCCTACTCTAATTTTGTTAATTATTCCCTACTTATCCACAATCAAACGCCGATCATAGGGTAAGCACACATGTAAAAGGTCTTCTACTTTTCTTTTTCAGGCCTTCAAGTCCAAGTAAGCTAAAGACAGATGATTAGGAGTAATGTACAGATGTTTGAGTAATGTACAGATGTCAATTCTTGCAGTTAAGAGCTATTTAAACCACAGAATGTAGTATTTAGTTCCCAATTTGCCTAGGAGTTCAAGAGCAATCAGGTTTGATATTTTATTTCTAGTGGAGAACATCAAAACCAAATCCATTTATTGCAATTTTTATTAGCACAGCAAACCACTTCATTTAAAAGAACGTCCCAGACCTCTGGTGTGAAACCCGCTGTTTCGAACTGTTTCAGAAGCCAAAGCTCCAGTCCAGCTGCATCAAATGCTGGTTTTACCTGGTTAGTGTGGAGGTTCCCTGAAAGATTTTATTTGAAGACATGAGCCAGACCAACTACTGAGATCCTCGTAGGCAGCTGCTTTGTTAAGTCTAGCTCAGCTCGGCCACACTGGATCAGACTTCATTTGCACAGTGGATGCATCTTAGATGCCATTTTATTCTCACGGTGATTGACAATTCATTACAGCTACAGCAGCAACAGCCTAAGAATTTACAACTCAAGTTTTATGACAGTTGAGTTCATAAAAAAGAATCAATTTGGTCTAAATCAATTGTGATGATCTATCTAATAACCAAATAGAAACTATCTATTTGGTTAACACTTATATAGCAATTACTACATGTCAGGAGCGATTCTAAATGTTTTACAGGTATTAACTCACAATCCTCATTTCTACTCCATGAGAGGACAATGATCACCCCAGATAGATGACACAGGAGACAGGTTTCAGGGAGGTTAAGTACCCTGCCAAGGCCACAGGGCAGAAGAAGTGGCAGAGCTGGGACTCCAAGCTGGGAAGGTTGAGTCAGCACCTGTGTTCCTAACCCCTGTCCTCTGCTGCTTTTCAGTACTCAGCAATGTCTTATTTTGAGAGACAGTGCTTTTTTAGAATGATGGGGGGGACCTATGCAGACCTAGGTAGGACGCCATAGCCCTGAGCCTCTCCTTTCCTCTGAAAGCTGCCACGAGCTGTGTTGCTGCAGCTTTTATGGCTCCAACAAGGCAAAAGCAAGAGGTGATGACAAGTTGCTGCCCTTCCTGTAGCCACCCATGATGGGGCCACTCAGTATGCTCCCCTCAGCCCTCCCTGATGCTGTCTTTATTTGCCAAGAAAGAGTGAGTTTGGGGGTGGGGGTGGGGCAGGAAAATATGAGGAGGGACATTGACTATGAAGCAGCAAGGATGCCCTTCAAGTCCGTAGGGAGCACGAGCATGGTAAAACCACTGACTCTGGGGGAAGCAGATCTGTTGATAAAGTAAATACTCCTCAAATTCAAATAGACACACAGCCATTCAAACAGAAGAAAATACAAGAATCTCTCATTATAGGAATGAGAAGGTACCATCAATAAGGTCACAAACCCTCTTTTTCAATCCAGAGCTGTTCTGAGATCAATTTAGGTTCATAAACACTCAATTCATGCTAGAGTTCTAAGATTGGTTATAAATCTACCTGAGATTGTGCTCATAAAATGGGCTAGGACTAGGTTTTCTTTCTAACAATTTGTAAAGCATACCACTTGATAGTCAACGACATCTTGTTTCCAAGAGAACTTCACTCCTTCCTGGGTGGGTCCCCACACGCAGCCCCCTCAGTGTCCAGACCTAGATTAAAACCCAGGCATTCTGACTGGGCAACTGTTTTGTTTCTTACATGATCACAAACTTTCATATGGACTGTTTGCATCCCCTATTTAGAATGAGTGATTTTGCTTTTTACGGTGATTGATGGGCCCACCCTAGATGTTCTGCCCTCTCTTTGTGGAAACCACAGGATCTTCTGATGCTATAAGCTGAAAACTGATGTTATTTATTTGTATCTAAGATTATAAAGGTACTACAAATCTGTATGACGTAACATTCCAATCACGACATGCATTTTGGAAAAAGGGACACAAGAATGCAAATGGTTAGAGAAAAATGGGCTGAACATGTAAATTCCAGAATCTGCCCCAGCAGAGAACACACACCAGCTGGAAGCTCTCTGGTTTAGACAGGGTCAGAAGCCAGGCAGATGCACTGACGTTAAATTGGCAGGACACTCAAAACAAACTTCTCTTTTCTCCTCCAGGAAGCAGTCTTGTTCTGCAAGAGTGGGAATTCTGACTCTCAGAGCTTCAGGGGAGACTGTTCTCTTTCTCAGTCTTTCCCCCCAAATATGATAATATTACCGGACCAGATAATACAGATTAGCCACATGGGAATAGATTTTGTTCTGTAGCCAAAGAACCAGAAATTAAGAAGATAATCAAACTGAGCGACATCACCCCCTTCACAAGAAGCCAGAGGTACCCACACTTCCAAGCTTTCTTACTGAAAAGGGCATGCTAGCCTGTTACCTTAGGCGTTTGCATTTTGTACTCGGCATGTGGCCAATCAACAAATAGAAACCAGCTGAGCACTAATAAAATCCTGTGGTCCTCTTCTGCCTGTCTGCCCAGCGTTAAAGAAAAAAATGTCTTACCCACCCAAACTTAAAAGCAGGCGCCTCTATAGTAATTTCTTCTGAAAGATTCAGGGTACTAGTTTTGATTTGAGTGTTATGGGGAGGAAAGAGGTTCACACTTCCCAAGACAGTCTTAAAAATACCAACCCAGGGAAATTAGGCAGAGAAATATGTCAGGCGAACTATACAGCAAGCCACAATGAGGTTACATTACATTTCCTATTCGTGAACTATTCTACACAGTTGGTTAATTGTTTCAACATTTGATAAATGAGATGCCTAAATTAGCCTATGTGAATATAGAAATCTACTACACTCCTATTTACCACAAAGTCTAACACAGACTGATACCGTCAGGAGTCCTTACTCTTCCAACACTGGATTATACCTCGTAAGTTCCCCCCCTCTCTGCAGTGTAGTTCTAGTTCACTTGATGTGCAGCTCTTGGGCTATGCGTTAAGAAAGAAGATCTAAGAAAAAGACATACTCTTGACATAATGACCTAATTTATTAAGTAAGCACACAATTGATCACACACAAGCAATGAAAGAAGGTTGAGTTTGCAGAGCAGTATCAAAAAGGGCTAAGCAGGAATTAAGGTAGATTTTATGAAATCTTGACTATTCAATGCTGGTTTTGAGAATACAGCATAAAGTCAAACAAAATACCACAACATGAAGATCACATTTAAAAAAAAAAAGGAAAAAAACCCTGCAGCCCTTAGTAGAAGGAGAGAGAGTGGCGTGATGGACTGGTGAAGGTAGAAGAGTCCCAACCTACCTCTCCCTCCAGTGCACAGGCAAAGGGATGACCATTCTCCCAGTGCCCAGGAAAGCAAACCAGCCTCTCACTGGAAGAAAAACAGCTTTTCTGAAATTAACAGAGCTTGAGGTTGATAAAAAATACTAAGTGAGAAAAAAACCACTAGCACAACTTTAATGAGCAATTTTAGTACATAACATGAAAGTTAACGATTTTCTTGCATGATCTCTTGCTCCATCTGAAGTTTGCAGGGAGGGGAGGCACCTTTTCTCCCAGAAGGGGAAGAAAGCTCACGACCTGCTGAACAAGTCTACACAGCCGTGGTCTAGTGATGTGGCAGTGCCTTCTCACAAAACTAAGATGGGAAGCAGACACGGGCCCTGGGGGGCATCCGCTCACCTCTCTGGCCTGACCTACGGACTGAAGGTTGCTGGGGTGGGGGTGTCACAGCAGCCACATCACTGGCCATCCATTTCCCTGACTAATAGCTGGCTAACTCTTCCAATATTTGATGAACGTGAGCCCTTCACCTCACCACTGCTCAGACCAGAAACAGGCCCTCTAGCATTCATAGGACTAAGCTTGGTGGGAGGAACGTGGAACTTTTGAGAAAAACCCGAATTTCTTCCCCATCCCTCTTCGGGGCTCAGGCTGTGCCACGGACGCATTCCCTGCACACATTTGGCCTTAAGTTAGCGTGCCACCTCCTATTAGAATTCTGCTTGTGTTTGTCCCGGAGAACATGGACGGATGGTGTTTCTCGGGGGCCCATCTAGTACAATTCCTGGTGCACAGGCTTGCAATAAATTGAGGAAAGGAACAGACCCAAGCTATTGGCGCTGTTTTTCACTCTGCCGAAGCGACACCTAGAGGGGAGCGGAGGGGAGGCTGCGGAAGCGCCATTCATCAATGTCCGCGGCGGTCAGCAGGCGCGAGGTCTGCTGGACGGCGCCACGAGGACCAACTCCAGGAGACGATACCGACCTAGCAGGGCCCAACTCCGCCGGTCCCCAGCATCTTCCTGCAGGCGGATGGGGCGGCGGTCATGTTCCCGGCACTGTGAGAAAACCTACTGCTTGCAGCGGCTTTCTGCTCCTGCAAGAGTGGCGGGCTCCAAAGTCCTCAGGTGGCAGGCCTCTGGCAACCGTACTCTGGGCGTCGCTTTGACGGCTGCAGGGAGTCCCCAAGGCTCGCACCGTGGTCGTCCCCAAACTCGGGGTGTCACGCGGCCAAAGCGGAGCGCTCTGCCCCTGTCACCTAGGACGCCCCCCTCCCCCCGAAACTTGGAACAGGTCCTTTGCTGGCGCAGAGAGGAGCAAAGATCACACACAGTGCAAGCTCTCCTAGGACCACCACCCTCCTTCCCAGGATGCCCCCCAAACAAAAACTGCTCCCCGGTGACTGACTCCCCAGCAGACAGCACCCGACGCTAGCCCAGAACAGCAACCACTCGGGCAGAACCAGAGCGGCAGGCTGTGTCCCGAGTCCAGTCTCCTCCGCGGAGCCGGAGCCGGAGCGCCCAGCCCCAGACGCCGCGGACCTCCGGGCTGCGAGGGCCGGGGGAGGCGCCGCGGGCCCTTCAGGCTGCAGCGAGGAGACGCAAGTTTCCCCGCAAAGCTGGAGGAGTAGGTAGAGCGGACGCCCGCCCGCAGCCCAGTCGGGGTCCAAGGGCACGGGCCCGAGCCGAGAGCGCGCAGCTCGCCCGACTCGCCGAGGCCGCTCGGGGTCGGAGCCCAGGAGCCGCGCCGCGGGGGCTGAGGACGGGCGCGGGCTGCGGGCTCGGCGCGAGCGGTGTGCGCCGTGCTCCGCGCGCCCGCCGGGTCGCTCGGGTCCCCGCAGCAGACCCGGACCTCAAGCCTCGGCACCGCAGCCGCTCGCCGGAGTGCTGGCCCGGGCGGGGAGAGCCCTGCCGAGTCCGGATCCCCCGGTCCCGTGCCCGCCGCCCACCGGGAGGGCAAACTTGGCTCCCCGGGCGCGGGCGGCAGGGACAGCACCGCCAGCGCCGGGCCCTGCAGGACGACGCGGGGCCGCGGGCGCCTGGACCCCAGCCCGGAGCGGCGGGACCGGTCGCGGCGGCCGCGGCTTGGCACCCTCCCCGCGCCCGCTCCGGAGCTGCGCCCGCGTACCTGCGGCGGCAGGGGCCGGGGTGAAGACCAGGTGGCCGGACTTGGGTGGGCGGGAGGGAGCGCCCCGAGGCGGCGGCGACCCCCGCGTCCAGGCCCCGCGTCCTGCGGTGGGGCTCTCTGGTGCCGGCGCGTCCCGGGCGGGCTGGAGGCGGTCGCGGCTCCAGCTCTCGGAGCCGCCGCTGCCCGCTGCTGTGCCACCGCCGCCGCGGCTGCCCTATTTCTGCCGCCGGGACCGGAGCCCGTGACGTCACCCTCCGGGCCCCGCCTGCCCAATCGCCGCCACCTGTGCGCGCCTCCCCCGCCCGCCGCCCAGACCCGCGCGGGGCCGCGGCAGGTGCGCGGAGCAGCCGGGCGCGCACGCGGAGCGACCGGACTCCCCGCGCTCCCGGGCGTTCTCGGCTCGGGCTTGGGGACCCCGGGCGCTCCCGCCCCCGGCAGGCGAGAAGCTCCGCTGTCAACAACCTCCTCCCACCCTCGCATACACCCCCTCTTCTCCTTTCTTCCGCGCTCCTTCCCGGGCCGGGCCGGGCTCCCCGAGGCTGGGCTCGCCAGCTGCACAGTTAGTCTCCACCAGCGGTCACGGCTGGGGGAACCCAAGCCGGCCGCTACACCCCACCGAGAGAGAGGTCCCCGGAGGCAGTGCCAGGCGACACTCCCCCTTGCTGAGCGCCTGCAACCTGTGAAAGAGCAAAGTTTTCATTTCTCGCTTCTGAATCTGGCTTCTCCAGCGACAGACTCTTACGATACCCCCGCATACACCGCAGTCGAGCGGACATTTGCCAAGCCTGGCCAAGCTGTGCCCAGAGGGTCCCTTTAACCTTACAACAGGACACGACAGTGCTTCTGAGCCCAACCCCAAGTCTGGGACTCCCAAACCTTTCTAAATCCCTCTCCAACATCCACATATTTTGGAGACCTCCCCAGCCCAGTGATTAATTTGCTACCCAAATAAAATGCAAATATCTTTGTAATAACTAGTCCCCCCCCTCCAAATGGCGATACTGTCATCAAACTTAGGAGGGAGCCCCTGGCCAGGCTGGACTGCTGGTGACCCATGGGCAGGAGCTCTTGTGGGGGGCTGTCTGTCCCCTGCTCTGCCTGTGTAGACACCAGGTGACTTCCTGGCTCAGGGGAATTACATCTTGTCCACGTTCCTGTGATCTCCTTTGGCCTGGAGGAGGGGACAGATGGGGGCTTTTCTGAGGATAAAGTTAAATATCAGGAGAAGGGAAGTAGCAAAAATCTTAAGATGGAAAAAAGAGGTACTACATTTGCTTTGCCAGTGTTCCTGGGCCCCTCCTATGTACTAACTGCCATGCTTGGGATCCAGACCGCCCTCTCTCACCGCCCACCCGAGGAACCCAGAGCCTGTTATATCTCTGCTACAGGCATCAGTTTCCCCATCTGTGAAATGACTGGACTTCCAGGTCCCAGTCAGCTGTGATTTCCTGGGGGATGCTTTGACTAGTGTTCAGATGGGTAAAGGCTACTCCACCCCAGAACCCCAGGGCTTTGGCAGGATGGTGCCCTCTCAGATTTGTCCATAAATCTTTGCAAGATTACCCAAGACTACACTTACAAGGCTGGCTTGAGACTCAATTCTCTGAAGAGAAGGCACTTTCCATCTTGGGGGTTGGGGGCAGGGGGAAGAACAGATTGGGTATAGAAGGAAGCAGGGACCTTGGAAACATGGTGTCGCTTTCTCTGAAAAGTAATACTAAATGGTGGTGAAGATGGAACCCCAAGCTCAGAGCTCAGCTCCCCCCCCCTCCCCGAGATTTGGAGGTGTTTGGAAAGCAGCTCTGTCCTCTGCTCTGAACACAAAGTCCCTGAGTCAGCCTAGTGGCCCTATTACATAACCAAGGCAGGCCTTGGGACGTGCGTTTTTAATAACTCAGGGTCATATGTAAGTCAGAGTCTGTAGATTGACCAAGATCAGAAATAGCTTTGTTTGATGCAGGGCACAGGGACTGGACTTGCACAAACTTCCTCCGCTTCCCAAAGAGGAGGAGAATGGAGTTGCTGCAAAGCAGATGTATGGAATATCCCTTAGAGAGAAAGCTAACATCTGAAGTGAGCTATTGTGACTACTGTGCATAAAATAAGACTGGAATTAAAAGTCACCTTGGAATATAAAAAGGTGAAGTGTGAATGATGAAATAAAACAAGCCTTTGGGGAAGCAGCATCAGAGGCCAGCAGACCTTGACACCTCTCTGAATTGCTCTCTGCTCTCACCTCTCAGGGCAATTCTTGGCTTGAGAATACTCCCCAGCTTGGAAAATAGGCTGCATTTCACACAGAGAATTTCAGAATTTGCCTGCAACCCTGTGTCAGAACTTGCCAGCATACCGATGATTCTCAATACCAAACTATGATACTTGGCCAAAAGAAGCTGGTCAAGTTTTGATTTCCTAGAATTCAGTAAGACTGGAATGGGGGAGCTAAAAAGATTAAGTTCACATTACTACTCCAGCTCCAACTCTATGTTATTGTGAGTGATACAGCCAGGCTGGCTCACAGGCGCATAAAAGGAGGGTATCCACATATTTTTACAAGACCAAGAAGTTAAAAAATCCCCATATATGTATTTTTTTACTTTACTAGTTTTAAAACTATTTTTTTCTATTTCTTTTCTTACCAAAAATACAACCATATGATCGAACCATATGATACCAAATGTATCCCCTGCAGGTCAATGTAGCCTGTAAGCAGCACAGCAGGATACCCGGAGGTGACACATGGCCATGGGCATCAGGAGAAGCAGGGACCCTTCTCCAGATCCAATGAAAAGCTCCCCCTCACTAGCTAGAGGTCAGGTCCATCCTGGGCTGGTCAGACAGTGCCCAGACATCCCTGTTAGAAGCCAGACTGGTAGGTCAAGTGTGAAGGTGGGACTAGGCAGGAGACAGTCTTTGTTGTCTTACATGATTTAACATTCTGCTGTCCAAAAAAAAATCTTACTAAATCTTCAAGCCAAACTATGCAGCTGATTGAAGAAGTAGTGTCAATCTTTGAGCCTTGGACAGAGGGACACAAGAGGTGGGTCACTCTCCTGCCTCTGCCCCTCTCTGGCTGGGTGACCCTGGGTGAGCCTACCCTTTCTGCGCCTCCCTTTCTCACCTCCCAAGTAGGAGCTGGAGGTGGGTGGAATAAACCTCTAAGGTCATTTTTCAATTCTTCAAGTCTATGCCTTTATTTTGCTGGTATTCATAGGTGTTAGGGGTGCTATGACCTAAAAAGAGCTATGATGCTAAAGGTTTTTCCTAAGTCGAATATTGATGCTGATTTCTTCAGTGATGATTCATTTAGTCAGCTAGAAATTAAGAGAATGTGGGGAACAGATTCAAAATCTTAGACCTAAAATGACACTCAGATATAACTATTTTAACTTTGATTTAGGGCAAAAAATGTAGTGAAGTATGACTGCAAGTGAGGTGTTCATTCAACAGACAACTGGGATTTGGGCAATCTTTCAAGGCCATGAGGAAGAGGTACAGAGAGGGGGGTTTAATTAAGAACTTGGGATGAATGAGAAGAGGCAGTGATGGAAAGGTGAGTGTGCAGAGAGACAAGCAATAAAACTCTTCACGGAGCTATTATCCCACAGATAAGGGCCCCCTCTGACTCCCAGGGGCTAGACTGACGGTACAAGGTAGCTAAGCAAAGCACTGAACAGGAGAAAAGGGAGCTCTGTTACTCTAAGAACCCCAGGTGCCCCAGGAGAATTGGGGATGAGAAGGCCAAGTTCTCTAAGCCTCAAAGCACCACATCCTCCTGAGAATGGGAGCCAGCAAAGAGGGAGCGAGCAGGAGGGACTGGTCTCCCTCGTTCCAAAGGAAAACACAAACTCACAAATGTTTGTCACAACCCTGTTTTCCAACTCAATCGGCACAGTGGTAGATGCCATGACCATCTGAAAAAAAACAGCCCTCAAAAAGACAAGACAGTCCGTGCTGCAGAATGTTCTCCTTTCCAATGAAAATACAGCATTAAGGATCATTTAAGGGCTCTGAAGTGCCACAGGAATAGGGCCTCGAAGGTGGGACCTGACTCAGAATAGACACCACCCCAAGGAGGTGCTTAGGGAGAGAGGTGTGTGAATGAGAGGACCAGAGGGCAGGAGCTCTAGTGGGGGTGCAACTGGCATGAGGAAGGTGATGTGAGAACAGGCTTGATGTCACTCAGCAGGGTGGCGAGAGAACTGTGGAAGAAGGCAGAGGTAGGCAGGGGCCAGACCACATAGGGCATCCGAGCAACAACAAATGAGGACTTTAAGCCTGATTCTAGGTGTCATGGAAGCCACAGAGGGTGCTGAGCAGAAGAACGACACCATATGTTTTTGTTTTTTTATTTATTTATACAAGCACTGGGTACAGTCAGAAGCGTGGGAGGGTGAGAGAATTCACCAGAGCCAGAGCAGGGAGCAGAGCAGGCAGAAGGACCAAAGTACACTGCTGAGGGGAGCAGCGGGCGGCAGGAGAGGTCTGCGTGCCATGTGGGACCCTCCTCCCGTGGCCAGGGAGCTGCTGGGGATTGAACCGGCGCTGCAGAGGCTGCAGGCAGCTTCTCAACCCAGCGCTCAACCGCTGCGCCACCGGGGAGGCCCGACACCATATGTTTTTAACATCACTCTGGCTGCTGTATGAAGAGAGCGGGGCGACGGGAGGGGACTGGTGGATACAGTAAAAGCGGGACGAATAGTTGTTCAGCTACTGAGAGGCCTGTGGTCAAGTCTGGCACATTATTGCAATCACTGTCTTAGGGTGAGTGACTGCTCATGATGCACTGGGTCCCAAGCCCAGCTCACCTAAGCCTCACAGCCCAGATAGAATCTGACTCAGAACCAGCCCTCATAGCCACGACGCACCTCTGTGTCCATTCCACACAGGGTGTATGTATGTTGCATCTGGTACTATCTCTGAATCCATGTCCTACAAATCAGGTCCCTAGAGAACCTTCCATTCTGAACCTCTTGGTATATTTACTTACTTTTGTCCTCAATATGTACCCTTGTCATGTAAAACCAAACAGATAAGCTTTCTCGCTTCTTGTCAGCCTATAGGATGTCAGCTCCATTTGGGAGTCTCTCCTCTGCACGGACTAAGTCACTCATAGGGCTTCCATCCTCCCCATCAGGCACTGCACTGCAGGGGGACAGTGGGAGCCCTCATTAACTACAAGGTATCCCTAGAACTATGGCTGCCATCTTGTGACCCCAAGTTCACCAATGGAAGTTGGCAGAACAGGGAACGAAACTAGACCTCTAGGAGTTTAGCAGCTGAAATAACCAAGCCTGAAGCTGCGCTGCCCTGGGATTTCTATTTTCCAGATTACTCCAATCAGTTGAGTTGGGGTTTTCTGTGACTTGAAAGAGAAAACACACCAAATGAGAAAGAAGCCAAGATGCAAATAAAAACCAGATGCCTCATTTGACTGATGTGAGACACAGCATAGAAGAAAACTATTGATATTATTATCTCCCTACTTAAGTTGTCCTAATAGAAGTTTCTGGACCCCAATCCTGGGTTGAGGTCTACAACCATTTTCAGTTACTTAATTAGCCAGGAGCCTCCATACCCTACTTGTTCTAGATCTAGGACAGCAGACACAACAACTGCCGTGCACAGGATGGCACCTCAGAGCTGGCAGGCACACACACAGCAGCACTGTCGCATCATGTATGATTTCTCAGGCTTTTCACTCAAAGAATTTAAGCGTATTTCATCAATTTTTGTGTGCTAAGTGAAAACTTCCCCAAAACAGATGAGTGGATTAAGATGTGTTATATACACACAATGGAATACTACTCAGTGATTTAAAAAGATAAACTCACGCAGGCCTCCCCTGGTGGTGCAGCGGTTGAGCGCTCGGCTGCGAAGCTGCCCATAGCCTCTGCAGTGCCAGTTCGATCCCCGGCCTCCCGTGAGGTCCCACATGGCATGCAGACCTCTCCAGCCACGCCCACTGCTCCCCTCAGCAATGTATTTCATCAGTCTGCCTGTTCTGTTCCCCACTCTGGCTCTGGTGAATTTTCTCACCCTCCCATGCTTCTGACTGTACCCAATGCTTGTATAAATAAATAAATAAATCTTTTTTTAAAAAGAAAAGGATAAATTCACACCACTTGTGGAACCACAGATGGAGCTGGAAGGATGATGCTAAGCGAAATAAGTCAGAAGGAAAAAGATAAGTATCAATGGTTTCACTTATATATGGAATATATAGACACGGAACAAAGGGTCAGGAAAAGACAAAACTTGCAAAGTGACCATAGATCTGAGGCATCCAGTGGGAGAGGGGGAGCAAGAGGGGTCAACACAGGGGAGGGAAGAGCACATGGGACTATGGTGATGGAGCCCGGATGCTGTGGTGGTGGGAGAGCTACAGGGACCACACCAGAGGGGAGAAATCAAATACTATCCAAAAATTAACAAAGATGTTAAGAAAATAAATATAAAAAAATTTTAGGGCCTCCCCTGGTGATGCAGGCGGTTGAGCGCCACTCTGTGAAGCTGTCCACAGCCTCTGCAGTGCCAGTTTGATCCCGGCCGGCTGGCAAGGGTCCCACATGGCGTGGCAGACCTCTCCTGCCACGCCTGCTGCTCCCTTCAGCAGTGTATGCCTGTTCTGTTCCCCGCTCTGTCTCTGGTGAAGCCTCTCTCCCGCCCGCGCATCTGGCCTATACCCGGTTCTTGTATAAACAAATAAATGTATCTTTAAAATTCTTTTTTTCAAAGGAGGGATTGAAGAATATCTCATTATATATCATACTATAGTTGGTGTTAATGTAATCAACAATATCCATAATAAAGTCATTCTACATAAATGTCCACTTTATATCATCTAACAGCAATAACATGAGGTTTCATTTTTATTAAGTTATATAAGAGGAAGCATAATTTCCTGATAAATATGCTGAAAATTGATATGTCATACTTGGTTTTGGGATTGAAGAGATACTGAAAAGTACTTAGGGATTTAACAGCATCAAGTAGAGACAAACACTGATTTCCAAGAATTAACATCTGAAGTTACGGAATTTTATACTTAAAAACACTACTATTTTATTTTTATAATTTCTATGGTGTGTTTATAAATGACAGCAGGAGAAAGATTTCAGGTCGCTATTTGCAAGCCCGCTGCAAATACCACATTGTGGGTGTGGATAGAGCCTTTATTCTCGATAAATGAAAAGCCAAATTGGATATAATTGCCACTCTATTTTCTCTTCTTAACACTGTTTCTGAAGTACCAAAGACATCTTGGTGTTCTATATAAGGATTTTTATCAGATGAATACAATTTACAGATTGGCGGGGATAATTTTAAAGTAGGCTGGTCGCCTTAGCATTTTTTGCTCTTAATTATCTTGTATTTCATCATCGGGTTCCTTATGTTTCTTGTCTTTAAACACAGTCTATTATGAGCACAAATCAAACATATATGACTAAGAAGAAAAGCAATTTAAAATGTAACAGCCTCAGCCATGCCAGCAGCCCATGCTGCTCAGTCAAGAAATAAACTGAGTTAGGATCCTCGTGTCCTCAGCTGACCTCCACCGAGCGCGGGTGCGCCTGTCACACACTGCCAGGCAGGCGGCCTTTTATTATAAATGGGAAAGGAATTACGTAGCACTAATTGATTTTTAATTCTTTTCTTTTGAAATAATTGGAGATTCACATGAAGTTGCAAGAAATAATACAGAGTGATCGTCTGTCCCACGCATTTCCTCCACGGTGACATCTTGCCACAGGACGATGTCACACCTGAAACTTGACATTGACAGAAAGACACAGAAGCTTTCCATCACCTCAAGGGCTGCCTCTCCCGCCCCTCCGGCGCCCCTTCTCTGCATCCCTAAACCCTGGCAACCCTTACTTTGTTCTCATTTCTATAAGTTTGTTATTTCAAGAATATTTTATAAAAATGTACTTTGTTCTCATTTCTATAATTTTGTCATTTCAAGAATATTACATAAAGAAGAGCATATAACATGTAACTTTGGGTACTGGCTTTTTTTCACTAAGTATACTTAGTACGACATTCAAATTATTTCTCATATCAAAAGTGTATTCCTTGTCCTTCACCTTGTCCCATGGCGTGAAGGACCACATCTGTTTAACCACCTGCATTGCTCCCATTTTAAGCTATTACTATAAAGTTGCTGCAAACATTTGTGTACAAGATTTTACATGAACATATCATCATTTCTGGGCTACCCATGAGTGCAATGCGCTGGTCTGTAGGATAGTTGCATGGTGAGCTCTTTAAGAAACGGCAAACTATTTCCCAGAGTGACTGAATCATTTTATGTTCCCACCAGCAGCAGTGCTTGAACGGTTTAGCTTCTCTGCATTTGCTGGTGTCACTATTTTTTTTTTTTTATTTTAGTCAGTCTGGGAGGTGTGCAGGGATATCTCATTGTGGTTTTATTTTGCATTTCCCTACTGGCTAATGATATTGAGGGTCTTTTCATGTGTTTGTCACCCAAACATCTGTCCTCTTTAGAGAAATGGCTCGTACCTCTTGGCCATTTTCTAACTGGATTGCTTGCTTCCTTTCACTACTGAGTTTTGAGAGCTCTTTATAAATACTAGATGCTAGTCCTTTGCAATTGTTTGCAAATATTTTGTTCCAGTCTAGAGCTTGTTTTTTTCATCCTCTTAACTCTTGCTGTAGCTCGAAAGTTGTCATTTTTTTCCCCTTTTCTTGCGGTATTGCATTAACTAGCACTCCCAGCACTGTGTTGATTAGGAGTGATAAGAGCAGATCTCATTGTCTTGTTCCTGGCTTGAGAGAGAAAGCATTTATTTTTTTATAATTATAATAAGGATAGCTATTGAGTTTTTTGTAGATGTACTTTATCAAGTTGTGAATGTTTCTCTTCATTTCTTTTTTTTGAGTTTTTTAAATAGGTGAATTGAAAATTTTCAACTGTTTTTCTGGGCATCAATTGATATGGTCATGTGATTTTTCTATTAGCCTGTTAATATGGTAGATTACAATTCTTAACACTGAACTAGTTTTGCATCTTTAATAAATCTCACTTTGTCATAGTATATAAATCTTTTTATATTTTGTTGCTTTCCCTGTTAATATTTCTTAAGGATTTTTGTGTCTATAGTAGGTCTTTAAATAAGATGACTTCCTTTCATTATAATATTGATCATTAAAAAAAAGAAATCCAGCTGCCCTTAAACAAAACATTAGTGGAGGATCTGCTTTTGTTATGCAATATTTCATTTAAAGCCACAGTTTCTATTGATGACATTAAGTGAGGACTTACTGTATATTCATGAGGGATATGGCTCTTTCATGTTCTTTTTTGTAGTGTTTAGTCTGGCTTTGGTTCAGATAATACTGGCTTCATAAAATGAATTACACATGTTCTCTCTTTTATTTTCTGGAAGAGATTATATAGAATCAGTGTTAAATATTTAAACATTTGGTAGAATTTTCCAACAAAAACATCTGGGTTTGAAGATTTCCATCAGGGGGAGTTTTAATTTATTAACTCAATTTCCTTAATAGTTTAGAACTACTGAAATTCTCTATTCACTTTTGAGTGTACTGTGGACGCTTACGTATTTTGGATAATTGATCCATTTCATCTAAGTTGTCAAATGCACACAGGAGCTGTCTGCAATATTACCTTATTCACAATTGATGTGTGCAGGGTCTGTAGTGAGATCTCTGGTTTAATTCCCGATCCTACTAATTTGTGGCTCTTCTCTTTTTTCTTTGTCACCCTCAATGGTTTATCAATTTTATGGTTCTTTTCAAAGAACTATCTCTTTTATTTCTTTTATTTTCTCTACTGTTTTTTTCAGTGTCATCAATTTGTATGGTTACTTTTATTATTTTCTCACTTATACTTATTGAGTTTATGTTGCCTTTTCTAAGTTCTTTGGGTGTGAGCTTAGATTACTTCTTTCACACTTTTCCTCTTTTCTAATGTAGGCATTTAATGCTATACATTTCCCTCTCAATACCCCTTTCGTTATGTGCCACAGATTTTGAAATGCTATATTTTTATTTTCATTGTATAATTTCCCTTGAGAATTCTTCCTGGACTAATAGATTATTTAGTAGTGTGATGTTTTGCTTCCAAGCATTTGGAAATTTTCCTATTATCTTTCTATTATGGATTTCTAGTTGATTCCATTGTGCTTAGAGAACACACCTTGTATGATTTATATTCTTTCACAATTCACTGAGGTTTATTTTTGACCCGAGCTATGGTCTGTCTTCGTGTATGTTTTGTGCACACTTGAAAAGAATGTGTATTCTGCTATTGTTGGGTAGAGTGTCCTATAACTGTTGATTAGATCCTCCCAGGTGATGGTGTTGTTGAGAGTTCTGAATTCTTGCCTATTTCCTCTCTAGTTGCTCCATCAATTGTCAAGAGGGGTTTTAAAGTCTCCAACTATAAGTGTTTTTCCTTTCTTTTCTCTCAATCTACTTCACACTTGTATAGTTCTATTATTTGATGCATACACATTCTTGATCCTTTTATTATTATGTGATGTCTGTCTCTGGCACTTTCCTTGGTCTCAAGTCTACATTATCTGATAACAATATAGCTACTCTGACTTTCTTTTGATTAATTCTTGTACCTTTTTTACATTCAACCTTACTTTATCCTTACATCTGAAATGAGTTTCTTATAGATGGCAGATAGTATGGTTATGTTTTTTAGTCCATTATGACTATTTCTGGTTTTAATTTGTGTGTTTAGAACATTTACATTTAAATGATATGTTGATTTTTTTTAAAGATTTATTCATGCATATAAGACCAGAGGTGCAGGCCAGATGCATGGGAGGGTGAGAGGATTCACCAGAGAGAGTGGGCAGCAGAACAGGCAGACTGTCTGAAATACACCGCTGAGGGGAGCAGCAAGTGAGACAGGAGAGGTCTGCTGTGCCATATGGGACCCTTGCCAGCTGGCCAGAATCGAACCTGCACTGCAGAGGCTGCAGACAGCTTCACAGCGCTGCGCTCAACCACCTGCGCCACCAGGGGAGGCCCTATGTTGATGTTTTAGCCCGTCATTTTAATTTTTTGTCATCTGTTCTCCTTATTTTTTTCATCTCCATTTTCTTTTTCCTGTCTTACTTTGAGTTACTAATTTTCTAGAATTCCATTTTGATTTTTCTGTTGTGTTTCTGAAGAATCTCCTTGTATAGTTTTTAAGAGTTATTTATTTATACAAGAGCTGGGGTACAGGCCAGAGGCGCAGGAGGGCAAGAGAATCCACCAGGGACAGAGTGGGGAGTAGAACAGGCAGACTGACTGAAATACACTGCTGAGTAGAGCAGCGGGCGAGACAGGAGAGGTCTGCTATGCCATGTGGGCATCTCCCTGGCCCGCTGGGAATTGAACCCATTCTGCAGAGGCTGCGGACAGCTTCACAGTGCTGCGCTCAATCCACTGTACCACCAGGGAGGCCCATCTCTTTGTATAGTTTTTTAAATAACTTACTATAGTCTGTTGTTTTGTAATTTTACCAATTCAAGTATAGGAATCTTACCTTCATTTATACCCCTCTACCCTGCCATTAATAATTGTCTTAAATCTTTTCTTTATAAATACATAGAACCACATCAAACAGTGTTATAATTTTTACCTCAAGCATCAAAAATAATTTAGAAAATTCAGTGAGAGACAGAAATTCTGTCTCCTATGTATTTATCCACATCTTTCTTTACCACACCCTGACTCCCTTCTTAATGTGCCAAGATTCCTTTCTTTTCATAAAATGTTATTTAAACTTTCTTTTAGAGGCATTCTACTACAGTCATTCTACTAGAGACAAATTCTCTTAGGTTTCATTTGTCTGAGAATATCTTATCCCTTCACTCCTACAAAGTGTTTTTGCTACATATAGGAGTCTAGTTTTCTTTTATCAGTTCAAAAATGTTGTGCCACTCCTTTCTGGTCCCCGTCATTTCTGACAAGAAATTCTCTATCATTCAATATAGGGGAATCAAATAAGACGTCAGGGGGAAAAATAGTAACAAATTGTTTTGCCACACATGCTTCAAAGAAATAGAAAAAACATTACTGAAGTTTATCTGGAACCACAAAAGACCCCAAATAGCCAAAACAATCTAAACAAAAAAGGACAGTGGTATCAACTCCCAGACTTAAAGCTATACTATAAAGCTATAGTAATCAAAACAATATGATACTGGAATAGAAAAAGATACACAGACCAAGAATAGAATTGATAGCTCAGACTGTTAATATACAATACAAGGGTCAAAAGTATAGATTGGAGAAAGGGAAGGCTCTTCTACAAATGGCACTGGGAAAACTGGTTACCGACAAACAAATGAATGAAACTAGACCGCTATCTCACAACATGGATGTGAGTCCTGAAACCACAAAATACATAGAAGAACATATCAGCAAAAACACTTCACAACATTAGCATCAACGATGTCTTTGGGGACTCTATTCCTATAGCAAGGAAAATAAAAGCAAAAATCAATTATCAGTACTGCATCAAATTAAAAAGCTTCTGCACCATGAAATAAACTATTATTAAAATGAAAAGACACACAACTAAGGGGGGGGAATATTTTTATGCCATACATCTGACAGTTACAAAGAACTTGTTCAATTCAATAACAACAACAAATAACAAAAATGGGCAGAACAGTTAAACAGACCCATCTCCAAAGAAGACATTCATATGGACAACAGACACATGAAAAAATGTTCATTATCACTTATAACCAGGGAAATGAATATAAAACCGCAATGAGATAACTTCACACACTTGTGAGCATGGTCTATATCACAAAGGCCAGAAACAACAAGAGCTGGCAAGGATATGGAAAAAAAGGAATCTTGTACACTGCTGATGGGAATGCAGACTAGTCCAGCCCCTGTGGAGGTGTGGAGGTTTCGCAAGACTAAAATGTATATCTACCATATGATTTGGCAATTCCACCCCCAGGTATCTATCCAAAGATTGCAAAAGTACTAATTTGAAGGGACATATACATTCCTATCTTCATTCCAGCACTATTTACAATAGCCGAGTTACAGAAACAACTTAAGTGTCCTAGGACAGATGAGTGGGTTAAGAATATGAGGTACAGGGGCCTCCCTGGTGGCACAAGGAGTTAAGTCTCAGCACTATGAAGCTATCTGCTGCCACTGTAGTAAGAGTTTGATCCCCGGCCAGGGAGCTGACCCACATGGCGCAGCAGACCTCTCCTGTCCTGTTTTACTGGCTTCCTCTAACACTGTTCCAGTAGGAGAAGGGAGAGAGAGTGGTGTCGTTTTGGTATTGCCAAAACAAGTAAGTGTAGAATTCCAAGATCCCAACTCAGTTTCTATTGAAGGGGTAACAGGTCCATTTTTCTACTAGGCCTCCACCGATACCTCCACTACAGAGAACAGATGCCCCTCCTTACTGCTTGCCACAGGTTTCCACTGTTACCATGGGATGGGGAGTGGGAAGGGAGAGTGATCTTATGACCAAGGGAAGAGGTGGGAAGTCCTGACCCCACTAGGTTTCCCCTGAGGCCGCCTCTCCCAGGAAGAGAAGGGGTCCCATGTTCCTGCTAGGTGAGGTGGAATTCCAGCCTCCCTACTGGGATTTCTGGTAGGGGACATGGGTGCCTTATGATAGTCTAGTATAAAAAAAAGAGAAATTCAGGCTCCCCACTAGGCTTTTAATGGTGTGTACATACATGGTGCCAAAGATTTTTCTAGAATGATTGGCTAAAGTAGAGAGTTCAATGTCTAAAAGTTTTCTGTGTCACCAGGCTGCCCTTTTCCTGCTCCTTTGGCCAGAGAGAACAGACTTTGGGGGAGCTTTATTTATCCAGGTTTATTTATCCAGGTTTCCAGGTTGCTGGCTTCTTCAGCTCCGTGTTGGGGACACATGAAGCAAAAAGAAACCCAGCAAAGTCAACATTCTGATGTTCCTTGGGCCCTGAAGTCCCTGCTGGGTGTGTTGCCTTCTCTTCACCATTCAGAATCTTGTATGTTTTGTCATATCTGATGTCCAGATTTTCTAGTTGTACTTAAAGGGAGAACAGGGGAAGCCTTTCTACTCCATTTTTCTGGAAGTAGAAGTCGAAGCATTGGTATTTAGACTGCTATGAACCCCGGGCAACACAGCCAGCTGGGAAGTGACGACACAGATGAGATCAACTGAAATATGTGATGTGTCATATTATTAACTGAGAAAATAATTGTATGCAGGGGTCCTCGTGCCCTGTTCCTCCACCATCCTTTGTCTGAACTTCTCCAGAGAGCCCCTCATACTCCACAGCAACCAGGCAATATAAACTGCATGGTAGTGCCTGGTTCACCCAGAGTTTAGTTATATAAATATTATTGTTTTAAGAACAATGGACTTGAGACAATGGGTTCTCTTATTTATTTCCTCCTTGGTAGAGGGTAAAGGAATAAATAGTTCCTCTACTTGGCACTGTATTGATCTCTTGCCTGTTTTATTCTTTTTTAAAAAACATAGGAAGGAGACCACAGACATCACACTGCCAGCCATCTGTTCTTTATGTTTGAAGTTGGAGTGGAAAGCAATCCTCTGCAATCTTACATATGAAGGCAGGTAGGAAGTGAGGACCCGCAGGCTTTAGGAAACTTCAGAGATGAGTCATATACATGATGTATGGGAGGCTCAGAATTCCCTGAAGGAGTGAACGACTAAAACTCAACAGGACTCCTGGGGTCAGAGAAGACGAGATGGGCTCCAGAGAGCCCCTTGTTTGTGTGCTTGATGGTGCAGTGTTGACAGGAAGCAAGCACCTGCTTCAACAGTGAGTCTGGGAACAGCTGGGAGACACACCCCTCTTGATCATATGTGTGGACAGGGAACACTATCAACTCCTTAAATCTGCTCTAGTTCCTCCTCCCTGAGTTCACAAAAACTAAGAGTGAAAATATTACCACTCTCAGGCCTCCCTGGTGGTGAAGGGGTTAAAGTCTCAGCACTATCAAGCCAGCCACTACAGCACAAATTCCATCCCTGGCCAGGGAGGTGACCCACATGGAGCAGCAGACCTCTCCTGTCTTGCCTGCTGCTCCCCTCAGGAGTGTATTTCAGTGGGAAGCTTGTTCTGCTTCCCACTGTATCTCTGGTGACTCCTCTAACCCCCTGCACCTCTAGCCTACACCCCAGTTCCTGTATGCATAAATAAAAAATAAATCTTAAAAAAAAAGAAAATATTACCACGCTTTCTTCCCCAACAAAATCCAGTGAGTGAGCATAAGTCAAATGGAGAGAGGAAGGATGATGGGAGGAGGCAGTAGTCCCTGTGGCAAAAAGCCACCTCACAGTGCATAACCACATGGCCAGGGACTCCATCTTGTCCATCACTGAATCCCAGGGCCCAGGTCCACCCCAGGCCCATAGTAGTCCCTCAATAAGTGCTAAATGGATGAATACACAACTGTGAGAGTCTGCTAAGACAAATGGCTGTTTCAGTGGAGATGTTCGCTGAGACCTGGTGACAAGCAAGGCAAGACTAAGACTGCAAGACCCAAGGTCACAGAAGCCCGATGGCCTCAGCATTATGTCAGGGCCCCTCATCAGCCAAGGGTGCTGTGAGTGGATGGGCAGCAAGGATTGTGTGCATTCAGAAGATGTACCTTGACCCAAAGTAATCCAAGGCGGGGGGCTCCCCAAGGACACAGAAAGGATATTTTGCATTTCCAAACCCCAGGGTCCAGCACAGGGACTGGCTCAGAATGAACACTTAGCAATCTGGCTCTTTGCCCGAGAGCTGTGCAAACTGAGACAAGGCAACTACCACTCCATTTCCTCTTCTACAAAGTGAGACCCTCATAGAACCCACCATCTAGGATTATTCTGAGAACTAAATGAGTTCATTTATTCATTTAGTAAAAAGTAAGCACTATCTAATTATTTGCTGTTACTATTTTTATTATTAGGCATAAGTGAATGGACACTCTTGAATGGAATGTTGGAGAGGATTTTAATAAATGGAGTGTGAAGAGGCTGGGACTAGCTGAAACAAATATGCAAAAACATGAATAAAATTTATCATGATTATCAAATGCCAAGTGAATACCAGCACTGAATTCCCTTAACTATCTCATGAGGAGGGCCGCCCCAGTGGCGCAGCGGTTGAGCGCTGGGTTGCAAAGCTGCCCGCAGCCTCTGCAGCACCAGTTCAATCCCTGGCCATCGGGCGAGGGTCCCACAATGTGTGCAAACCTCTCCTGCTGCCCGCTGCTCCCCTCAGCAGTGTACTTCGTCACTCTGCCTGCTCTGCTCTCCCCTCTGGCTCTGGTGAATTCTCTCACCCTCCCGCGCTTTTGACTGTACCCAGTGCTTGTATAAATAAATAAATAAATCTTTAAAAAAAAAAAAAAAAACAATCTCATGAGGAAAATACTGCAATTATATCCCTATTACACAGATGAGGAAACTGAGGCTCAGGGAGGGTGACTTGCTCATGGTTGCACATGGAGCTGGGAAGGGGCACAGCTGGGATCTGCTCTCAGCTGAGATGGAAAGGTAAGTTGAGGGACAGCAAAAAGCAAAGGTGAGAAAGAAGGACGGCAGCTGTATTGGGAGGGAAGTTTGGGCTTTATTTTTTTTTAAAGATTTATTTATTTATTTATACAAGCACTGGGTACAGTCAGAAGCACGGGAGGGTGAGAGAATTCATCAGAGCCAGAGCAGGGAACAGAACAGGCAGACTGACGAAACACACTGCTGAGGGGAGCAGCGGGCGCGGCAGGAGAGGTCTGCGCACTATGTGGGACCCTCGCCCGGTGGCTGGGGATCGAACCGGTGCTGCAGAGGCTGCGCAGCTTTGCAGCCCAGCGCTTAACCACTGCGCCACCAGGGGAGGCCCGAGTTTGGGCTTTATTCAGTGGGGGTGCAGCAGTGACAGGATGAAAGCCAGGCTCCTAGAAGATGAGCCCGTTAATGATGTGAGAGGACAGTCTGGACTCAGCACATCGTTCCTCCAGCAGCAAGCTCACGTCTCACCCCTCCTGTTAATGTCCACGCTTCCTCTTCCCAGGAACCTGCCCCCAAGAGGCCTCGTCCTCACCACACCACTGAGACCTGCACCCTCTCAGTTGCTACACGTAAGGGCATATTGAGCTTCTGCTAGGTCCCAGTTCCCACTCTAGAGGCTGGAGATGAAGCCGTGAACCCAACAGGAAGGCCCCTGAGCTGCAGAACCTGCAGTGACAAGCACAAGTGCCCAGAGCTGATCACCCTCACTTAGCACCACTTCCCGTCCCTCTTGAAGTCATCCCTGGCTAACTTTTCTCACATCCTAATCCAACCTCTCAGCAGATCTTTTCAGTATCACTCTCCCAAAGGATCCAAAATCACCCACGGCACAGCACTGGCTCTACAGCCACCCTAGCGCAGTGGCACCCCACCCCCAGTTCTCAGCGGCACCTCCACCCTCACCCCCCACCCTGCTTCAGGGACGATTCACAAAAGTCTTAGCTGTCCTCTCAAACATCATGGGATGGTGGTGCTCCTGGTCTTCATCCCCCTGCCCCCACCCCAACCCATGTCTCATCTCATCCGGAGGAAAAGCTCCCTCCTCACAAGAGCTCAGAAAGCACAGCACAGTGAGGCCTGTCAGCTCCTGATGCACCCACTCTGCTGAGCCACCCCGTGTTCCTGTCACTCCTGAGTACCACCCCACCCGCCTGCCTCGGGCCACGTCCTCCAGCATCCAAGGGCTCCCCTTCCTCTGCCAGTTGCTGCCTCTCCACCAGGCCTTTCCTGACCCACTTACTTGAAACTTCACCACACACCTCCCAGCGTGCCTGCCCCTTCCCTGCTTCATTCCTTCCCAGGCACTTCCTTCCACGCCCTTTATTCTGCTTACTTGTTTTGCTTCTCTCTCTCCCCACTGGAACAGAAGCTCCATGAGGGCTGGACGTTAATCTGTTTGGTCCGTTACTATGTCCTCAATGCCTAGACCAGTGTGGCAACAGATCTGTAAATATTGGTTGAATGGGTGTCAATACATGAGGGGGGGCAGGGGGCTCAGAGAGGGAGGGCCTATGACCAGCTCTTCAGCTTTTCCCCAGGTCCAAGTCAACAGAGAAGATGTCAACTTCATGGGTGGCCCTGGGGAGGGGCGGGGTTTCCCAAGCAGGTTTTCCAACCAGTTCAGTACCTTCCCCGAGAGAGACCCTTGCCCTGTTCTCAGAGCACCCAGGCAAACCCCAAGTTCCAGATCATGTCAGAAGGCTCCAGACAAGGCAGAACTCCTAAAGGGGGAAGGGGAGGGCACCGGTGCTCCGGCTCTGAGGAATCCCATGACAGGCAGAAAGGGCAGTGGGCAGGGAGGCGCCTGCATGGAGCGGAGCCCCCAACCCAGCTTTGCTCAGGGGGAGCATCTTCTCCCTCCACCACATTATGTGACAGTCAAATCCAGGAGGTGACCCAAAGGGAACAGGCTTTTATCTACCATCTCAGGTGCTACCAGCCGGGTCTGTCACTCCACCCGCAGGGATCTTTGCCACGGATTCTGAAGGGTCAGCCTCTGAGGCAGGAATACCCCCCGCCCCTTTCTCCTTGTGCAGACTCTCTGTAAGCAGAAGAAAAGAGCCAGATGCACTTTTTAGAACAAGAGAAGAGCATGTGCACTGGCTCTGATTAGAAAGCAGGCCCCATTCACACCCACCACAGGTAGGTTAAGCAAACACAAAAGTGACAACAGGGCCAGCGCAATGACAGCAGAGCCTGCGGGTTATCATGGTGACAAGGTGCACCTTGCCCACATGTCATTCGTTAAGGCTTTTCACTCTGATGATGCATGAAATTACCCACCCTGATAGAACTGTGCCTACATTCATGCCAACCAGCAGCATGGCATCCTCTCATTATCCCCTGGGTTGCAAATCCACCTGGAGGGGTATGATTAATGAGAATCTCGTAAAACCCAGGGGAACGGGCCATCCCTGGTGCCCCTTAAGAGTGAAATTGCCATTCACAGTCACATAAATCACCATGTGTCAGTCCCTGCGTTCTCACTGTCACACCTTGGTGAGCCACCCCCCGGCCTCCAAGCTGTGCAGTGGTTTCTAGGACAGTAGAATCTGCTGCTCTCAGGGACACCTCGTACCTAACTTCAGAGCAAGGTCAGAGTCTGGCTCTAATCATCCCAGCACACTCCCAGCTCTAATCCCTCCTAACAGGGTGGAGAAAGGAGCAGGGTGTTCACATCAGGGGAAATACTAAATGTGGAGCGATGATCTGATTCATTTCACAGCTGTAGTCTTTTTTGATTTGTTCGTAATTTTCTACACTACTGCTTCCAATTTGATACTGTCTGGGCCTGGGATGACAATAAGAATGGGATAACAGACGATGAGCTCCAAACACTGAACACAATCATAGTCACCCTGCATATATGTACAATCAATATGTCACTTTAAAGAAGGAATCATTGGCCACTGGGCCAAGCTGGGGGTGTAAAATGTCACAGAATTCAAGATGCATTTCTTATGTACTTAGTTGCTGTCACCGTAGCTGCCTCACAGCTCTAACGGGGAAACAAGCTTAATGTTTCATAATCAGCGGACATAGACAAATGAATTAAAAGTCCACAAGAAGACTGGAAGGATTTCTAAGTGACTCGTCTTGCTTTGCTTGGCAGGGGGGCTATGGACTGTTGAGCAGGTTGTGTACTGCACAACTCCAGAGGGCCCAATTTTCATAGACTACATTGTGAAATGGCACCTCCTGGAATCATGGGATCATTTCCATACAACCACATTCAGTCACCCTGTGGCTGTTTAAACAATTAGGAGTTATTATTCCTGAAGACTCACAAAACTGAATCACATCGTACCCACATGATAGCCTGGGAAATCCATCTATAGACCCATGATACTAGTACAATTAACTTTCTTTTATCTGGCTCGGCAGGGCAAGAGATAAATCTATTTACTCTAGATACTCTGGCAAATAAAGCTACCATATAAAAATAAGCATGTGTTAGCTATTTTTTTTATTATTTGACTATTATTAAAACTTCCTAAACTTGACATCTCCTTTAAACACCTTACATCTTGGTTACAAAGCACTTGAGAAAGTTTTTAGGAAGACAATATAATAATATGTATCAAAATATGAGATCTTAAATATTGTATGGCAAGAACTTCTACTCCTATGAGTGAATCCAATAAAGACAAGGTATACACATATATTTGCCTGTTTATGTATACACATACATACACAAAAATGTTCACTATAGCATGATTTTTACAGCAAAAATAAAGATGATTTTAATGTATACTAATAAGGGGATTGCTAAAGGAGTTATAGTCTATGCATAACATGAAATAGTATGTAGCCTTTGAAAGAATCCAGTTATTTGTCCTTGTAGAGGACGGCTCTGTTTCCTCCTGGATTTCTAGCAGCTTCTGAACATCATTAGAATGTTTGGGGAGTTAACTGTCTTACGATACCCTCTCCCTAAGAAAGAAGTCAGAAATCCTACTTTCCAGCTTTCTTTGCTGCTAGGACACAGCTTATTGGTGCTACCAATAAGATTACATACAAGACTTGCAAAAGGAAGTGAGGGAACAGGCTCAGAGAGGGCAGCATTTTGCCAGTGAGCAGTGTGGCCAAGGAAGCCTCCTCTAAGACTCGTGGGACTGAGTTTTTGAGCAGCAGTGGCATTGGTGCTAGCAGCAGGGGTACTTCCTGCAAAGGTGATTCCCAGCAGAGTGAACTGCAGCACAGAGGGCTTCCTGGCCCTGTTTTCTCATTGAGGGAACTCTGCAGTGAGGGTTTGGCCGTTATTCCTCAAGGCAGCACTCCAAACCTAGTCCTCTGACCCCCAACACCTCTGCAGGCTGCTCAGTTTCCATTTAATATGTGCTTTCGCTTCTTAGGGTGCTGAGTCAGCTCCCACTTCCCGGAAAGACAATACAATACAGGTATCCTTGATTTGATCATTTCAACTCTTGAACAAGTCGTGTTTTTGTACAACACACATGCAGACCCTCTATGTCACCACTCAAGTGCCACATCTGGACCTTCAGAACTCAGCCAAACGTTGCACATTCAAGTTCTGCTGGGTAGCATGGCCTGCCAGCCCCCAGCTCAGGTTACAGAGTGGGGTGGGAGGTGTGCACGGCCACCCTTGAGTAGTTTTATTGCATTGGGTCCTTTGATTTTATTAAAATGAGTAAAAAGAAGAGAAACAAAAATGTTAACAAGACCTCTAATGCATACTATAATTAAACAAAGAAATCACTGGGGCACTGCAAAGACAGTCTTTAGCCTTGACTTACTACCCCCTGGACCTAACCGTGTGGACTTCATGTTCCAACACAAAGTATAAGAACAAATTGTAAGACTATAAATGAGATGTCAGAATAATTTAGATTTCTGAGATTGCGTTCACCTTCGAAAATGTATGTCTAGTATTCACATTGGCATACGTAACTTCTGAACACCTTTTCAGACATGTTTTATGTGTGAAAGCAAGAGAATGGCCCTATATTCTATAGTAAAACAAGTAGTGTGTGGAAGTTTGAAACCAGCTTTGAGACATACAGATATGTATGTACAAGATACAGGAAAAATTGGGATATGGAAAAATCTGGAAGTATACCCCACAAGTTCTGAAAAGTTATCTCTACGGGTTGAGACAGCAAAGGAATTTTGCTGGCTATTGCACACAGCCTACAATTGTTGGAAGTTTTACAATAAGCAGGCTTTACCCACTGTTGTCGTCATCAGCTACTTCAAAGCTAGTTCCCTTGCGAAGGGAAGGTATCTCAGGCTCTTCTCCTAGCTTTCTAAGACCTGGAGCCATTGTGTAGGGGTGAAGCCTGCACTGAGTCAGGGGCGACCTCTGTCTTGTCCTGGACCTCCTTCAGGCTGATGTGTGGTCTTAGGCCTGCCATGTACCCCGCTGGGACTTCTGTCTTGATACTTAACATTAGGGGGCTGGCCCCTCTCACAGAGGCCCTCCAGAGCTCCTCACAATGAACAGGGGGCTTGACCCCTAGCTTACCTGACAGGTGCGCCTCCCGTGCAGCTGTCAACAGACACAAGAACAAAAGCCCTGTCTAAGAGAAATTACTGGATGGTGTAGCATGGCCTGAAGAGGGCTAATTGATTGCCCTGTTTAATAAAGTAAGATCCCACCACAGGCCACAGAGCTCACGGGAATCAGAGAAAATCCTGCAGCCAGTACTACTCCACAGTTACAGCAAGGAGGTAAGAGCCCAGGGGTGACTCAGAAAGACAAGAAACACCCCACAAAGGCAATACAGGAGAGAATGAAGCTCTTCTGCTTGCAGAGCTTTGCAGAGAGGCGCTTGCCCTTTCTAGCATGTCTAATACAGGTCCCCTGCCATATGAAAGTAGAACATTCCTTTTTGGTATAATTTGTATAATTTGGTGAGTTATTTTGGGGGACTGGGAATATTCAAAAAAATTTTCCATATAAATTAATGGTAATAGCATTTCCTTCATGCAATTCATGATCACGACAATGAATGATTATAACATTCTCCACTTCCCTGTCCCTTTGGCCCTGAGGGCGACAATCACTTCCCACCAGGACCCTCACCGTCCCTTACTGGTTCCCTTCACCCTTCCCACATCACGATCAGTGGTTTTCTCACTAGACCCTCACTAGGTGACTGAATCCTGTTTTCTTTCAAGATGGTAACTGATATATCTATCATCCTTTCACTTTAGGGTGACTGCTTCTTCCCTGGCAGGTAATGATGAGGGTCTGTGAACCAAGAGATGCCCCAAGAGATGGCCATGGTGCCAGGATGGTGGGTGAAGGAGATACCCCAGGTGGAGGCACGCACCAATGCAGTGAGCCAAATATCCTCTTGGAGAAAACACCCAAGGGTGGGTATTTCTGATCAAGGATGAGCTCACTGTGTCCAACTGGCTTCTTTTTCTGGTCACAGAAGCCCTAGTAGTTATGACTCATGCAGACACTTATTTACTCATTCAACAAGTACTTTAAAGCACTTATCAGCTATCAGGCACTTCGCTAGGTATGTGGGCTGACTAATGCCCCCCCAAATAAGTCCATGCCCTAATCCCTAGAACCTGTGATATGACTTTATATGCAAAAGATGCCACTAAGGATTCACAAGGGGGAATTTATCCTAATGACCAGGGTGGGCCCTAAATGCTATGACAAGTGTGCTTATGATCTGACAGACAGAAGAAGAGGAAGCAACGGGATCAGGGAGGCAAAGACTGGAGGCTCCTCCCCCAGGGCCTTTGTGGGGAGCATGGCTCTGAGGACACCTTCATTTTGGACTCCTGACCACAGAACAGTGTGAGAATAAGTTTCTGTCATTTTACACCAGTGTGTGGGACAAGGTTAAGTCAGCCCTAGGAAACGAATACACTAGGAAGACAATAGAGCTCGACACCTATGTGGCCCCCACTTCCTAGATACACTGGGGGAGCAAAGAGATAATGAGCCAGAGAATAGGACATAGGACTACAAGATGTGGATGCAAGCAGTGATGTACTTAGAGACAAAAGCAGAGGAGTGCCTTATTTAGGGGGTCAGACAAGCACCTTTGAGTAGGTAACCTCTACTGTAAACCTGAAAGGTGAACGGGAACTGGATATAGGAAGCTCTCAGGGAAGAGTGTGCAGGCAGAGGAGAACAAGCCAAAGGTCCTGAGGGGAGGACCATACCATTCTAGAAATACAAAAAAGTCCAGTATTGTTGGAATGAGGTCAGAAAAGGGAGGACAGGCGGGATGCACAGGCGTGTGGGTCATGGTAAGGTCTTGGGATTTTATTCTGTGATGAGAAGGCATCTGATAGTTGAGAGCAATGGGTTTCCATGAGCCAGGCTAAGTTTTCACATCACTCTCTCTGGCTAATGGTGGGGAGGAGCATGGTGAGAGAGGAGGGAGAACAGAGAGGTGAGTTCATAGACTACTAAAGTCTTCTAGGCAAACAATGAAGATGGACTAGGGTGATACCTTAAAGATGGAGAGAAGGAGCTGGGTTGAAGACATATTTGAAGATAGAACTGTCAAGAATCGGTGGCTGTGTCACGTGAGAAAGACATGAGTTAATGGTGACACCAAGATTCTAGACTTGGGTAACACCAAGATTCTAGGCATGGATGAGGAACCACTTGTTGAGATGAGAAGAGGGGATGGTGGTGGTGGAGGGAAGACAACAGGAGAGGGATAACGCTTGGACATATTCTCATCTTTTCACACTATCAGCAAAATCTTTAGGGACTCAAGGGAAAATATCCTGGGTCCTGAAAAGGGGTTAGCAGAACCCAGATCTAACCCCCTGATAACATACATAGCACAGGACAGGAAAAACTAGCAGAGGAGGGAGGTATCCATCCTGTCTCCCATGCCACATACTCCCACTCTAGAGGGTCCACTATAAATTGGGGATCCACTAATTGGGATCTAATTTAACAAAATTTACACCCCCACCCAGCTGGCTCTACCATCCACTCTGTTGGAGGCATGATGAGACAAGATGGGAGAGATACATTCTATTACTTGACACAACCCATAAATACTCCACTAAAATATTTTCTGCTTTAGGTCAACATCCCCTCCGCTGTGCTGAGTTCTGAAAGGTGAACTCTCCAAAGTCACTCCCCAAGCATGATGAGAAAGAGGCCTAAAAAAGATAGTGTGTCCACTTGGCCCAACCCTTCCTCAACTACCCACCTGCCTTCCAGGGAGCTCAGATGAGGAAACCTGCAGTGATGGGTGCTGCAGTCCCGAGTGGTACACGAGATCCTAGATCGTAGTCTTTCTGGAGAAGGTCATCAGAAGGAATAACCTTCCAAATTCATAGGTCATCTCTCTATTCCTCTCTAGGATATAGCACATAGCAAAGAATCAAGAAGCAAAGATGCTTGCATGCCTTCATGCTCAGCCAAAGCTCTACACATATTTATCACCGGAAACCTGTTCACTCTAACCTTTCTCTGACCTCCTTTGGGTTTTTTAATCTCTTCTTTTGGGGCCATTTCTAATGTTCTTGAAAACCCTATGCCCCAATTTACGAGAAATTAGCAGCAGTAACTATGAAAGTAAGAGAGATAATTCCAGAACCAGGTACCTGTTAATGAGAGACAACCAAATGCCTGAGAACAAAGGAGTTGATACAGAGCAATTAAAAAGCAGAGATAAGAACTAGGGAAGTTTGGTGCCCAATGGTCAGTGCAAATGTCCCCAAGCAGTTCAGCTGCTCTAGGGGGCAGCACTGAGTCGCTACCTGGTTCACTACCGGCAGTCCCAAGGACAGCATCTCCGCAAGGAAAGGTTTCTTCTGACTAAAGTTGTCAGGACCAACCTTTTCCAGGGTGAACTATCTCTTCCTGGGCTGACCCCTCAAAAGAGGGGGTCATATGTCAACTCAACAAAATAGGCGTTTATCAACCACCTATAGTGAACCCAACATAATTCTAAGCCCCAAGAAGCTCAGCACCGTGACCTCCTGACCTCATTAGCCTTGGTTCGGCCCTTAAAGGGTCTGTGGGACACAGATGCTCTGGAAGTAAAATAAGAGCCACACCAATTAACAGTGATATCCAAACATCCTAGAGATGTATTAAATAAACACGAATATGACAAAACTGGCCAGTTGAGAGGCGCCCCCAGCTGACTCAGAGACAACCGGCACCCTGCTTGCCTCCCATCTTACTGGGACTTCACTCTGGTGATGAAATTTTCCACGGTGTGCAGTCTGACGTACACACCAGAAGTGAGCTTTGTACCCAGAAATTGCCCTACACAGATGAGCCCCTCCTCTGGGTCAAGTAACGGTGTTGTAGGCTTTATTTTTTTTTTTTTGAGGGGGGAGCAACTTTTAATTTTTTTTTAGTATTTTATTTTATATAATTCTTACATAATTTTTCATCTTTTCACAATGTATGCATTTTCATTTTGGTTATATTCCCCATACAACTGCACCCCCCCCCTTATTTTGACTCTAGTTCTTCCTCTTCCTGCCCCTCCCTAATCCGCACCCCCCTGCCCCCGTAGTGTGTCTCTGGTTTATAGTTGCTTGTTGATTTTGATTATTACTTTGTGTTGATTAGTCTTGTAGGCTTTAGACAAAACAAGCCACACACCCCACAGGCAAGAACACCCCAGAGTCCAGTGTTCTGGGTCCAGTTGTCAGTCGTTAGTGCAACAAGGCAAAATACTCATAAAAACTAGTGCACACTAATAAGTGAAGTTTCTGAGATGAATAAGAAGGAGGGCAGGGAGAAAGGGTCAAAGCAGTATAAGAGGTGGTGTGGGAAAAACTAGGAAGACAAAAGACATGAGAAGCACAATTACAGAGCTGGGAACAGTGGAGGGGAAGTAAAGCAACAATATCTATGGTGCAAGAATACATTGTTTTAAAAGAAAAAACGGCATGAGTGAAAGAGGCTGCCCCAGCCTCACCACTGGAGCACAGGACGGGAGGGGCACAGCAGGTGCTGGCTAGAAGGGCTGATGCAGAAGCGTGGGGCTGGAGCCAGAGCCCTGGCCTCTGGGCATGAGAGCGCTGGTACTTCTAGCTGCAGGAAAGTTAGGATTGAGGAATTGAAAAAAAAAAAAAAAAAAAACACCAAAACCCTTAATTATGCATTCTTGTGGGTATCTCATCCTCTTCGGATTGCATGTGCCTATTTACTGCAACTCACAATAAGAAATATAGACAGAGGGCCTCCCTGGTGGTGCACGGTTGAGTGCTGGGCTGTGAAGTTGCCTGCAGCTTCTGCAGCGCCGGTTCAATCCCCGGCCGCCAGCGAGGGTCCCCCATGGCACGCAGACCTGCACCCGCACCCGCTGCTCCCCTCAGCAGTATACTTCGTCAGTCTGCCTGTTTTGCTCCCTGCTCTGGCTCTGGTGAATTCTCTCACCCTCCTGCGCTTCTGACTGTACCCAGTGCTTGTATAAATAAATAAATAAATCTTTAAAAAAAAAAAAAAAGAAAAGAAATAAATATAGACAGATAAACAGATAACTAAGAAGGGCCTTTAGCAATGGTGGGGCCCAGCCACCTCCTTCCATGGGGGAAGACAGGAGAAAGGGAGGGGAAAGAATTCCAAACCCTCCTCCACCTCAAGCTTGTCATCACCCTGACACCCTTCACACAGTGTTTTGTCCCAGAGGCCCTGTCTCCTCGGTAGACAAACTTTCTGAAACAAAGCTCATAGCACCAGGCACCCCAGTCAAGAGGCCTCTCCAGAACTCTAACTACTTTGGGTGACAAGGCCCAAAGGTCACACAACTCTCTGAACTCTAGCTCTGAAATGTATTTCTCAGGGAAGTACCCCTCCCTCCTCCAACGCAAGCCCCTGTCTCAAATCTTCTTTCTCCCACTGAGGATTACTGTTCTGCATCTTAGGCAGGAAATGAGTTCTTCACTGTTTATTGTGGTCAAATCTGAAAATGAAGTCAATATAGCAGTAAAGGCTGGATAAGCTGGTGTCTCTTTATTAATTCATGAGGCACTTTGCAGTCTACCGCTGTCCACGCTGAGATTGATGGGGGCCGAAAAAGAAGTGCGTGTTAAATTATGTCTTTGATAACTTCTGCTTAACTGGCCTGTCAGTGACCAGGATGATTAAACATCTGTGATTTATTCCCATGTTAATCTCAACACACACACACGCACACACACACACTCACATACTCACGCACACACACACAAGGTCTCTCACACCTGCATATGCTCACACATGTGCACACTCTCTCTCTCTCTCTCTCTCTCTCTCTCTCTCACACACACACACACACACACACACACACGCCAGCTAAGAAGAGACTGCACCAGGCTGCATTTTGAAATCAATTCTAACAATGTACAGCGTGAAATCAGAAAAAGGTCAATGCTGATAGGCCATAACAGGAGGCTCAGTATCCCTCCATTTATTCCTTCATTCCCTCATTCGTTTGTTCATTCAACCTTCCCTCACCAGCTTCTGTACTACTTGAAAAGGTTCTGTACTGGGCAGGAAGGAGATTCTGGGGGCTTCAATTTGCTCACTTCTAGGCAAACAGAGTGGCCAACAATGGTTCTGAATGTGTCCTCGACACAATTCCTGACAGGAGATGCTCTCACTGGCCACGCCGCCTTAGGCAAGCCTATTCCCTGTCTCCAGCCCCCGTCCACGTAATAGGTGACAGTGGAGAGCTTGAAAATCCTAACAGCCACCATTTTCTGGGTCTGATTATATACTGAACGCTCATGCTGGGTTCTTCACATGAATGAGCCTATTTAATCCTTACCAACCCTCTCCATGGGTACTATTAGTTTGCTCTTTTCACACACTAGAACCTTGAGGCCCTAAGATTGGTTTGATGGTGACTCCAGGTGAAGTTTACTTAGGATCTTTTCTTCTGGGCTTCTGCTGATGGCGCTGGTCCCATGGCAGGGCCTTCTCCCCTGTCCTAAGGTTCTCCTAGGGCTGAGTGCAAAGCACAGGGATACCAGGAGAGGAAGAAAAAGGCGGAGAAAAAACAAACATGCTTGATGGAAATACTCTGGTTCGGGTGCCAAGGAATCCCCAAGGATGCCGGAGCTTCTCCCAGTGGGAACATGGACCTTGTGGCTGCCTGACCCAGCTCTACCTTTGGACAATGCTGTTATTGTGTAGTGTTCTCTTCTGACAGAAGCTGGGGATCACATTGCCTTCCACTGCTTCAACCCTCTCCATGCCACAGAACATTCAAAAAGTTATGTCTCCAGGGTCTCCCCTCAGTTGCCATGTGAAGAACAATGTATCTAGCTGAGGGCCGACATCTTTCCCCACCAGGTGACCCACAGATCTACAAACTCAGCACAGCTTGAACTATTGCTAGATTTAGCGTTTTTGCCACACACTTATTCCTTCCGATATTTCTCTTGACTTTCCATCTAGTCTGGAACCAAACCGCAGACCTCATAATCTCCCTTCTCTGCTTCCTCATCTACTAGGCCTTTTTCTTCCTCCCCACAATTGCTATTGCTATGAGTCACTTCTCATCTGCCTTAGCTAAGTCAGAGCCTCTAACAGGACTTCTGCCTCCACCCTATAGCTATGCCTGTCCCTCTACTCCTGCAGCCAGAGTGAAGTTCCCGAAGCACAACACTGGATCAAGCCACTTCCATTGCTCTAAGTCCAACAGTGCCCCTGCCTTTGCCCTTCCCCTCAGCAGCAGTCTTCAAACTCTGCCATCTTGTCAATTTCAAGGAATATGGTGGGGTATTCCTTAAGGGACTTTTAAGAATGGTGTTAACAGTGACTTTTTTTTTAAAGATTTATTTATGCATACAAGAGCTGAGGCATAGGCCAGAGGTGCGGGTGGTGAGAGGATTCACCAGAGACAGAGTGGGGAACAGAACAGGCAGACTGACCGAAGTACACTGCTGAGGGGAGCAGCGGGCGAGACAGGAGAGGTCTGGGTTTCTCCCTGGCCAGCCGGGGATCGAATTCATGCTGCAGAGGTCGCGGACCGCTCCACAGTGCGGTGCTCAACCCCCTGTGCCGCCAGGGAGGCCCTGTTTAAGAGTGACTTAATGAACAAATGTCCCTTGAATTTCTACTGAGTCTGGGCCCCTACTAGGGACTGGGTATACAGCGGTAAACTGCATATTGAGTACTAATTTCTATTGAGGGAAAGTGAAAACAAAGAATAAACTAAAAGACTTGAATACAGCAAATACGAAAGCACTTGCTATTACTACAATCTTCAATTATTACTTTTTGAGAGGGTATATTAAAATCTTCAATTATGATTTTTGATTTAATTTTTCTCATCCTACATCTATCAGTTGTTGTTTTATGCATTTTGATGTGATGTCAGGGGCATACGTATTTGTGATTATTATATTTCTTGATATATGGTTTTACCAATATATCACATCTTCATTTTTCCCTTCTAATACGTTATGCTTTAGACTACTCTTTTTTTCATGCTAAAATTTCTGTGTTGGCTCATTTTTGGTGAATCTTTTCCTATCACTCCTTTCTATATCTTTTTGTTTTTAATGTGTATCTTGCAGGCAATACTTTGCTTGATTTTAGTTTTATGATTCAACTTATTTAAGCACAGAGAGCCTACACTTTAATGAGTATAAGCTATTTGTATGTGTATATTCTAATTATTCTTATATTAATATTTATTTGTATTTGACATGTCCAATTTTCCATGACCTCCCCTCCCTCCCCATTTACTTTCCTATATCCTGTTGGGTAGAGGGAATTTTCTTCTAATTCTACTTTTATTTTTAAGTAGTTGTCCCTAGGTTATTAAGAATAATATCTTTTTCCCCTATCAATTTACTTAGCTATCAATATGTGGTTTTTCCTCTAGAAAAAGATTTTCAGAGAAACAGACAAAGCCAAAGCAAAGTGACAGCAAGAAGGAAGGGTAAAATGAAGAAAATAAATGAGGGAGTAGGAGGTCAGCAAGGAACAGAAAAGAAAAAAATAGATAAATCCACAGCCAGGTTCTATGGGAATAAAATGAGGAGTACTGCACACTCAACATGTTCAAACTCCACAGTTAGAAAAGCTCTAGGCTTTATTTGCTCCTTTCATACAATGTCTCGAGATCATTTCTTTCTTCCCTGGCATGGCAAAAATTACAAATTATTTAATGGCTATTTACTAAGCAGCCACTGTGTTCAAGGCCCTCTTTCAGGCCTGGGAACAAAGCAGGGAGAAAACAGACCCTCTCCTTACTTTCCTAAGGCTCACAGTGAAGACAAATGGTCAAAAAAGCAATTACAAAGGGTAGGGGAAGTGCAGGGCACCTATGGTACATCCAGCAAGGGAAACCTAACTTTGTGAGAATCTAGCAAATCCCTCCAAACAAAGCTATGTCTAAGTTGAGGTTGGGAAGACGTAACTCCTTCCTCAGTGGATGCCAAAGGCTGAGGCTTGCCTTAACATGTGCCCTAAGGCTGCCACTGGTCCTCAGCATTCTATGGGGCTGTGGCAGAGTGGCCAAGGCCAGGAAGTTTGCCCTCAGCATGCAGCCATGTGTCAATCTAGCACCCGAGCCCAGAGTTCACAGGGCCCCCATTATGCCCCATCTCCCCAGGACGTGTCAGAGGGTAACTGGAAACTACTACCAAGGTGACAACCTTGTTTCCCAGGCCTCCCCCTTCTCTACACAGCCTGCCTCCATGTTTGCTTGGTGTCTTAATTTTCTTTTATGCACAAGATAGACTGAAAGAGGAGACTGAGTCAGGGAACCTTAGCAGGGAAAAGATGCAGTTATTACTGTCTCTAAGGAGATACAGTGAATCCAGGGATGCCCACCTCAAATATGACCCAACACTGGCTTTAATGAACAGATAGGAACAAAACAGTGTTGAAAGAGAAGAGGAAAGTATGAGCTCCCACTCTGGAAATAACCCCAGTGTTCAAACCCTGCTTACTGTCACTCTGATCTCAGAATACCACCAAAGCATACTGAGCCCAAGTTAACTCAAATGTAACAACACTATTACTAGCCTCATAAAGTGGCTTAGCACAAATGATGCTTAGCATAGAGCCTGGAACTTAACGAGGGCTCAAAAGGTAGTTACATAGTACTAGGGCTACTTCCTACTCATAGTGTGAGTATTAGCATTAGAGTATTAGTGTAAAGGATTAGCATTAGCAATACGCTATTGCAACCTAACCTGGAAGCAATAATGAAGGAAGTAATATCCTATCACTACTTTCTCTAGTTAGAAAATATGGCAAGCGGTTTCCAATGCATGCAAAACACCTCATTGACAGTACTTGCTAATCATTTCTTAGAATTGGTTTAAATGAAATGCAAAGATAACGTTGTCAGTAAGTAAAGGAATTCTAACAGATTCTCTATGGACTTCGTGTTGTCTTCAAGTCTGCATCATTTATTGCATTCAAGAATCCAAGACATCTGGTCTCATTCTTATTAACTTGTCTTTGTATATTCATTTACTAATTTATTCATTCATCATGTATTCAACAAATATTTATCAGATGCCTATCGGAGGGTCATTTGCACCAAATAGGCATTCATAAATGTCTGCTGAATTTTAAAATTAATTATATTACCTGAATCCAGCCACATTATGTGGCTGATTATATTTATAAAATGTCTTGAAATTTTTTTCCTTAACATCAGAAATAAATGAGCTGATCTATAGCCAATAAATGTGTACCTTTTGAGCATTGCTTTAGAAATTCTTATTGCATTAAACTAAGGTTTCTCAAAATGTGGGAGGAAATTCCAAATTCCTTGCACAAAAGAATGCTGTAAATAGATAAGCTCACTAAATGATTTATATTCCGAAAACACAAACAGCTCTCTTTGCCACCTAATCCTCCATTTTTTAATACACTTTACTTTTTTCCACTTATAGTTGAAATGCTCAGCAGCAATATTAATATTTGCCAAATCACCATATAGGTATTTTTTACCCTATGGCTAATCCTTTCTGAGTTTAACAAAGTAGGATTGAAATTTGAATCTGTACAACTTTATGCAGATCAGACAATCAGAGATTACAGTCACCTTAGCAGGCATTTACCATGAAGGGAGTTAGAAATATAACAGTCCAAGGCCTCCCTGGTGGCACCAGGGGCTAAGCATAGCACTATGAAACTATCCACAGCCACTGCAGCACGAGTTCGATCCCTGGCCATGGAGCTACCCACATGGCACAGCAGACCTCTCCTGACTCGCCCACTGCTCCCCTCAGCAGTGTATTTCAGTCAATCTACCTGTTCTGTTCCCTACTCTGTCTCTGGTGACTCCTCTCACCCCCGACACCTCTGGCCTGTTCCCCAGTTCTTGTAGGCATAAATAAAATAAATCTTTTTTAAAAAAGAAATATAACAGTCCCTATAATCCCTGGCAAAATGCTTCCCTGAAAAAAATCTACAGATTGATAAGTTTAATTACTCTTGGTTTTGAAGACTGCCTTTTGAAATGGGCTGAAATATTTGGGCTATGGAAAATTCTAGTGTTTAAAAGTAGAGAGAAAGAAGAGGCAGTCAAATCTCAGAGGCATCCCATTCACAGTCTCAGAGGCCAGAGGTTGTGTCATGCCCTGCAAGGTTGTGTCATGCCAGGACAACCTTGTGGGCCACCAGCTGAAGCTACCAGTGTCCCCTGTACTGGCCACGGGGCATGATTCAGTGGCTATTATTTAACTGTATGCACTGAGGAGTCCATCCCATTGTCCAAGATAAAAACATAAAACCATCCAATAATTTAAGATCATGCATATGCAAGCAGACGATACCCATGGGCATTAAACTGAATAGGGAAAAAAAAATCAATCTCAAAAGCTTATTACATACTGTATGTGCCCCTTGAGACAGCTTCTCTAGTGATAGTGACCAAATTCTAGTGATAAAGAACAGATCAGCTGTTGTCGGGGACTACAGTTGGAGGAAGGATGTGATTATTAAGGGCGTAATGGGATGGAGTTTGTTAGTGGTGATGGAACAGTTGTGTGTCTTGATTAGGGTCATCACCACCATCTACTCATATGGATACACACACACACACAAATGAATGCATGTAAAAAGTGGCAAAAACCAAATAAGGTCTGTACCTGAGTGTTTAAAAAGTGCTGGACTATCCTTCCTTCCTGCTTTTGACAAGGAAGGCAGGCGTGTCACTACCACTGGAGAAAGACGCAGGAAGGAGAGGGGGGAGCAACTTCCATGAGCCTTGAACTATTAAAAATTATTTTAAGATCTAGGGCCTCCCCGGTGGCGCAGCGGTTGAGGGCTGGGCTGCGAAACTGCCCACAGCCTTTGCAGCACCAGTTCAATCCCCAGCCACCAGTGAGGGTCCTGCATGGTGCGCAGATCTCTCCTGCTGCCTGTTGCTCCCTTCAGCAGTGTACTTTGTCAGTCTGCCTGTTCTGCTCCCCGCTCTGGCTCTGGTGAATTCTCTCACCCTCCTGCACTTCTGACTGTACCCAATGCTTGTATAAATAAATAAATAAATATTTTTAAAAAATTATTTTAAGATCTCAGTGGGCCAGTCTTCATCAATATCTTCTCATGAGTCCAGGAGAACAGTTCTGTGCATTTGAGAGCAGCAGTGTTAGCACGTCCGCACTGCAGCATGGATTGCATGAGGAAAGCAGCATGGAGCTGCCCCACACATGGTTTTGCTAGTGGAGGAGGAAGTCAGGAAGTGGGTACAGGCAGTCAGTTAGGAACAGGGTGCCCCAGGCCCAGGCCTTGAGTCCATTTATCAATCTGATTGTGGAACAATGGATTGGAGCCATGAGGATCCCACATACACAACCCTTGGCCCAGTAAGCAGTGAAACGTTCAGAACACCAACACAACAACACAATGCAAAAGCAATGCACCAAGCTAGTTTCCGGAAGGTGGGCCAGGTAATGTGGGCAAACTCAGTGGGCCTGGGCAGCCTAGGCAACCCCACAGGCCCAGCCAATCAGCAAGAGACACACATGGAGGCACCCAAAGGCCAAACCCCCAGTCCTTGCCCGTTATAACCAGGTAAGCACCTGCTTCTCGTCCACTCAGGGGCTACCCACTAAGGACACCTCTCTGCTCGGAGAGCATTCCTGTTCTTCTTCCTACCTATCAATAATCTCTTGCTTTTCTGTAACTTTGGTCTTGATACTGAATTCTTTCCTCACTGAAAACAAGAACTGAGGAAGAGCCTGCCTGGGGTCCTCAGACTCTGGGCCTGCTCCCTAAAACCCCGACTCATGAGTACCTCTGCCATTCTCCCATAGTTGAACAATGTAAAAGTTGGGCCAGATGTGGGATTTTTCCAGCAACTTCAGGTAGGCAAGAGAATTCTGAGCAAGAAGGCTCTGAGAGGCACAAGTGTCCCACTGCCTGCCGGGCACTGGGCCAGCATAGGGGAGCATGGCTGCCCAAGCAAAGGCAAACAGCAACGCCTCTGAAGGCAAAAGTGAGGCAGGGAGCCATCCTTCCTGAAGGTAAGCCTGGAAACCTGCTTGTACTTCTGAGCAACGCTGGGGCCCTCAGCCTGGAGAGAAGGATGTGGAGCCAGGTGAACGTGTCAGAGAGGTGGCCTGGTTGCTCTGAGGAAATATCTGCAGGGCTGCTGTGTGGGAGATAGATTAGCCCTGTACTATATTAATCCTGAGGGCAGGTCTTATTATCTGGAGGTAGAAGCTGGATGAAAGCAGGTTTCAACTCAATATAAAGAATTATCCAACAGACCTTCTTCGACAGGTAATAAGTTCCCAGGCCCTGGAAAAACTTGTACATAGATCAAATGACCACCTGTCGAGGGGCCCAATCGAGGGCCAGCACCTCACTCCAAGATTAAGCCAACAATGAGGATGCTGGAAGTGGGGCCCTGCAGAGGTATCGCGGAGATGCTCCAGTGTCGCTCCCTCACTCAAAAAATGAGTTTGTATTGCCTTTCCTATGCCTGTGAACTAACTCTAAAGTGGTTCATTGCATCCCCCAAGTAAATCCCACCATCCAGCAGATGTCCAGGCATCATGCTAAGAGAGAAGCTGACCCACTGCCCCTTCTCCCCTACACAGCCTGGCAAGAGGTGGATGCAGAAGGACAGCTCTGTAAACACTGCAAACCTGGCAGCGAGGCCAGGGCTAGCCGGATTGCCCAGTGCTGTCCTCTCACACCGAGAGTCCATATATTTTATGATCTCAGAGTGCTTTCTGGCACAGACTGCCCCCATTGGTGATTCATTTCTCCTTTGCAGCTTTGTCAGTGTTTGGGTTTTCTACTTAGTTCTCAATGAACTAGCTATCATAGTTATAGCTCCCTAGGAAATGCCACACAGTAACTCTGTCAGGGTTTTTATTTGCTTGGACGGATCGTTTTATTTCAGCAAGGTGTTTTATTAGCTTAGAGTCATGAATCACGTCAAAAGTAGATGAAAGATGATCTGAAACACATGATTTGATATGGGATGTTGTTCTTTCTCCTGAAGAAATTGTCTCCTTGATAAGGATTGCGGTCAATTTGACTTCATGAAAATTATAAAAATTGAGTCACATCAGTAGCCTATGCAGCTACCTGGCCAGAACTAAGAGAGGACTCCAACATCATCAAGCTACCAGCACTCAGGAAATCTCTTACCAACACACGGGTTGTGATGGTCTCAATCAAAGCAGAGTGGGGTTCCTGCTCTAAAGCATTAGCCTTTCTGACCCAGAAAGGCTTTCTGTGCCAGAAACCACATCACTGGCTAGAACCCCTTAAAGCATGAGAGTGGTTTCGAGAAAGGAATTATATTAGTGAGGATAGGCTCTGCTCTGCTGCAGTAATACCTAAGCCCTCAACTCTCAGTGGCTTAACCCGACATATCTTTATTTCTCTTTTTCATCAGATTTCCAGTGAGGTTCAGTCAGGTCACATCACAAGGTCATGCAGGAATCTATCCTGTCTTCTCCCATCTTGTTAGATCAGGAAGAAGAGAGGAAATAAAGAGCTCCATTCACCCTTCCTTCCCTCCTCCTGCCCTCACTCCCTTCTTCCTTCCTTCCTTTCTTAGTAAGACTATTTTTTTTTTTTAACTTTTTTTTTTTTTATAGAGGCATGTTTTTATTTATTTATTATTTATTTGTTTGTTTGTTTTCGTTTATACATGCACTGGGTACAGTCAGAAGCACGGGAGGGTGAGAGAATTCACCAGAGCCAGAGCGGGGAGCAGAGCAGGCAGAAGGACCGAAGTACACCGCTGAGGGGAGCAGCAGGCGGCAGGAGAGGTCTGCCCGCCATGTGGGACCCTCCTCTGGTGGCCGGGGAGCAGCCGGGGATCAAACCGGCGCCGCAGAGGCCGCGGGCAGCTTCGCAACCCAGCGCTCAACCGCTGCGCCACCGGGGAGGCCCATTAGTAAGACTATTTTTAGAGCACTTTTAGGTTCACAGCAAAATTGAGACGTTGCAGAGAATTCTCACATACCCTTGTCACCCCCCACATGCACAACATTCCCCATTGTTAATATTCCCACAGAATGTGACACTTGTTGGAACTAGTGACTCTACATGATAATCACTTGAAGTCCATAGTCGACATTAGAATTTGCTCTTGATCTCGTACCTTCTATAGGTTTGGACAATGCATGTATTCATCATTATATTGGGCTGTCGGAAAGCCATGACATATTTTTCTATGTTTTCTAAGCAAAAATGTGTCACGACTTCCGACAGCCCAACAGTATCATATAGAGTATTTTCTCTGTGTTCGACCTATTCATCTCTCCCCCACTAACTCCTCGCAATCTTTTTACTGTCTCAATAGTTTTGTCTTTTCCAGAATGCCACATAGTTGGGAACACATAATAAGTAACCTATTCAGATTTGAGTAACACATATTAAAGGTTTTTCTGGGTGTTTTCATCTTGGTAACATTTTGCCTTACTGCTGAATAATATTGCATTTTCTAGATATGCCAGTTCATTTATCTACTCACCTAACTGAAGGACATCTTGGTGGCTTCCAGTTCTGACATTTATGAATAAAGCTACTTTAAGTCCTTGAGGGTGGGTTTTTAGATGGACTTAAGTTTTCGCCTTCTTTGGGTAAATAACAAGGCGCACAATTGCTGGATGGTAATAGGATATTTAGTTTTCTAAGAAGCCACCAAACTGTCTTTCAGTGTGGCTTACAATTTTGCATTTGTACCAGCCAATAATGAGAGTTCCTGTTGCTCCACATTCTCATCAGCACTGATGTCTGTGTTCAGATTTTGGCTATTCTACTAAGTATATTGGGAGACTCGCTGTTGCTGCATTCCCCTGATGACATTCATGCACTTTTAAATGTCTGGGCCTAGAAGTGACACTCAGTGCTTTTCCTCACAGCCCACGGCTAGAACAAGGCACAGGCCAGGACCTGGCCACCACGTCTGAGACACAAAAGGGAGCAACGTGGACATTCAGTAATCACAGGATACCCAAGCCCCTGCAAATGACTTCCAGCCTCCACACCACCTTGGTCTGCCACCCTGCTGAGTCACTGGGATGCAGGTCTGTTCCGGTGAGCAGAGTGGGCTGAGAAAGCACGTTTCATGGGGTACTAAAGAACTGGGATCCACAGCTCAGAAAACATCTGAAAGCAAAGTCAAAGGGTGAAGGAAGGTGCTGGACATGGGGACAGCTGGCTGATTTGGGCATGTCGTGGAGGGGACTGGAAGGGGCTCCTCCTCTTGCTTCACATTCCAAATCTGAAAACACCCGCTCCGTGAGGAAACTCTGAGCAAGTGAGCATGGCTATGCCTACACGTGGCCTTTTGCTCAAAGCCTGCCCAAGGGAGAAAATTCTTGAAGCCAGCAGAAGCTGTAGGACCAAGAGCACAGCCACTCGGACGACTTGCAACCAGAGCAGCTCACAGTGCTGTTTGCTCTTGGCCCTGAAAGCACTGGCTTAATAGTGGCCAAAGTCCCCCATAGGAAAGTCGGTCATGGGAGTGTCCAAAGTATCCTATCTCTCAGCAATTAAAAAAAAAAAAAAAAAGATAATCACTAAAGGAATAGCTTGTAAGAACCACCAGAATCTCATCCACAAGGGAACCAGCCAAGCTGCTCAGATATTATATTATACTATAACATGAATTCTGTAATAGTATCTTCAACATAAAGAATCATTTCAGTGAGCAAAGCACTTTTTTTTCTCAAATCCTGTTTTAATTAGAAAATTGATGGAAAATATAGAACTACCTTCCCATTGCTACTTAAAAAAATCTATTTGGGAGCCTTGAAAATATTGGTGAATTATAAAAGAAATTGAACTCTGATACTTCTCTCCCATTTTATTGTTCCCTATTCCCTGAAAAGCCTCCAACATTATATTTCTATAGCTCCAAATAAGGATGTATTTTCCCCTTAGAACCTGTAGGTATTCTAATTATATGTAAATCAGTTCACAGAAATAAATATCCATGGTTAAAGGATATTTAAAATGTTAAAAGCTTTTTCTCAACTGTTCACCATTTCGAAAAAATGAAGCCTATTTCCAAACCCTGGTAGCTTTACCGAGGCTTTCCGTTTCACCGCTGCACAGTGGAAACTTCTCAGGCAATGCAGTTTTTTCTGGGCTGTTCTCTCTGAAGCACCTCAAGTGGGGATCACAGTTTGAATCTGATTTTGAAGCAATTCTATGTTAATCTCCCTTTCTTGAGAGTGAAAACTTTTTTCCTTTTGATTCACAATCAAAACACACAATGGCACAAAGAAACTGAAAAGGAATTAAGAAAGTTGTTCCCCATTTTGAAAAGGTTTCTTAAGTGTTGTCCTTTATTTGCTGAAGACACTGCTGCTGACGTATTTTTAAAGTGTCATTATTTCCCTGATATCGAATCATATTGTATTCTAGTCCCAAGGCCATAAATGTCATCGATACGCTGATGCTACCAACATTTCTGTCTCTACTGCTGAGCTCCTGGCTCACACAGCCAACAGTCCATTGTGTGTCTCCACTTGGGTGAGCCCACAAGCATTGCAAGCTAACCGTGTCCAAAACCAAATTCCTACAGGCTTTCCCCACCCCCAACTTTCACCTTCATGGCAAAAGGCAACACCATACTTCCAGATTCTCAGGACTAATTCTTGCACTGGTCTTGATACTGCTTTCTCTCACATTCCACTTTCACGCTGTTAGCAGAGAGCTCTATGATCACCACCTCCAAAATGGATCCAGAATATGACCATGTGCCACTACCTCCACTCCTGTTATCCGTCTAAGCCTAGAGTTTGCAATGTTATTCTTCCCTGTTCTCCTAGGGCAGTTCTTCTGCAGTTTAATACCACAGCCAGGCTGGTTGTTTTAAAACATAAAGAGAATCATGTCACTTCAATGAAATAAAACCACCCCACCCCACGACCTCCCACAACACCCAGTATCAATGCAAAGTCCTTAAATGGCCCATAAAGCTCGCTTTAACCTCACCTTCTATAACTCCTCTGACTCAGCTTCAGCTGAAGGAGCTGAATGAAATGAGCTGAAACTCCAGCCTGCTTCTGCCTCAGGACCTTTGCCCTGGCTGTTCCTCTATCTGGAATGCCCCTCCCCAGATGTCTGCAGGTTCTCTCACCGCCTCAAATCTGCTCCTACATCACCCTAACAACGGACAGTTGTGACATCCTCACTCTCAGGCCTGTTCCTTCCCTACACCTCTTTCTTCATATTACTTATCAACTGACATACTTTATATTGAGCTTACGTGTTATCTTTTTTCCTCCTAGAATATAAACTCCACAAGGACAGAGATTTTTATCTCTTTTGTTCACTGCTGTGTCCACTCAGAATGGTGCCTGGCACACAGTTGACACTTGATATGTTTGTTGAATGAATGAACAAAATTATATTCAGTGGTGAATCAATGTGTCTGGGTAAATTAGGGACTCATGCCTGATACACTTCTCAACCCCATGTTTGGTGAGTGAACACATGATTGGTCAAGGGGCACCTGTGACAGGACTTGCAGGGTCTGAACTTGAGACCTTACTTGAAGGATGATTTTCAACACCTGAATGTGCTCACATACTGTGTGCCATGCCCCCAAATTTACTCCTAAGCTGGGCTCAGGTCCAGGGTCAGCCACTGCCGGTCCCTTTATGGACTTGGCAGGGAGGACTTGGGGGGAGGGAGATCAACCAAATCTGTTGCATCAGGGACTGAGGGAGCCCCAGAACACCATTCATCCTGCAGAAGACAGAGCTGCAGGGGTCAGAGGGTAGGGATGATTCTGAATAAAGCCACATACGTGCCAGGATCTTCTCCACCACTGTTGTCTAGTCGGGGGAGGGCAAGTGAAGACGTGGATTTGTTTCGCTAATGCTGGCATGTTTGCAGACAACTTTTGAGGTCGAGAGAAGCAACTTCTCCTGTCACAGACACCAAGAGGCAACGTCTCCTCCAGGCTCAGAGAGCTGCTGCTGCAAGCTCTTATGTGAGCCCAAGAGATATACCCCAGGGACCCTCCAAAATATTCAGGGAGGCCCAAGGGATCTAGTGACAGGTGTGCACGACCTTCTGACATTTGGGCTATGCTGTTAAAATGACCCACCAGCAGCCAAGGAAAGACTGGCTGGGCCCAGGGACAGCTGGGCCCTCCAAAGTGATATCTTTAGCTCTGCCTGGTGGCATCTTCAAGCTGGGGGTGACACTGCCCAAGGAAGTGTGATTCCTGGGGTGGTTTCAGTCTCCACTAAAAGAAAGAAGCATGGGTCCATCGGACATGCTGCTTTTAGACAAGTCCCCTCAAATTCTGAGACATGATGAAATCTAACTGAATGTTACAAGCAGAAAGGGCAAGAAACGTTTCCAAGTTTCATTCGTGCTGATGAAGTGACATCTAGAAAGAAAATGAATCAGAGATGGAAAGGAAAAGGCAAATTATGATATTAAAAATTCATTTCCATTTAGCAAATTCGCTATTAGCATCACAATTGAGGATATTTTAATAATTAGGCCCTCATATAAGTGAGATAATTGGCTGCTTCTCTGAGAGGATTGAATAAGTTCCAGAAAAATTCCTTTTCCCAAATCCCTTCTCCAACAGCTAGAGGTCACCCACTAGGGATCGGCACTCCCTGGCTCCTTTTCTAAATACACAATCTCAGAATGTCGGCCGCCCAGGCCTGGAGAGTGGATGTGGCCGATGGGGGGCCCAATGGGAGACTGAACATGGCAAGTGGGAGTCCAGGAAGTCCCCCTGCCCCGGGAGGCCGTGTACCCTGAAAGCATCTTCACAACTTGATCAGTTTCTGCTTAAGCAAAAGCGCTCGGAGGACAATGCCTTCTGTGATCCCACAAGAATCCACAGGCCAGGTGACAGGGGCTGGGCAGCGTGACAGTGACGTCCTATAGACAGGGAACAGTTCCGCCAGGCTCTAGGGTCACGAAAGGCTGGCGTGTGCCCTGCTCTCTCAGTAGCTCTGCCTGGGAGCAGCAGCCTGGGAGCCAGCTGAGCGCCCACCAGATCCCCTGCCTCCCTTCAGCCAGGTTCCTGCAGAGCAAGGGGAAGTTTTTCCCGCTCTTATGTCATCTCAAATTTCCACCCTCACACTTTGAGAACAAGCCAAGTCCTGGGAAGATAAACACCAGATCAAGCAACAACTCCCAGGGCCCCAGTGCTCTGCTGTCAGTGGCCTGACGAGGGGAGGGGAGTTTATTTCAGAGACTACAGTCTCCCCAGCCCCTGCCCCACACTGTCTCTCCATTGCAACCAGAGGGTCTTCTCAAGCACTAGGCAGAACTGCTCAGCGCTCTAGTTTATAAGTCACCCATGGCTTCCCCTTTTCCTGAAGAACCTGGCCTAGTTACGCAAGGTCGAAGGCCTGCCCATCTGCTGCCCTCCCTACACATTCCCACACAGCCTGCGTTACAGCCCCCAGACGCCCACACCACTGAGGACCAGAGTGCTTTCCTCTGCAGTCGACCTTTCTCTATCCCGACCCCAGTTGCTAGAGATGCAAATGAATTCCTACTCCAGAAGGATGGGGTGAGCAGGGAAGAAAGAGGTGAGGATCCAGTACTTAAGATACAATTAAGCTTGATTTTTACTGAGATGTAGCTACTTTTCTTTAATAAGTATTCCTCCTATTGTTACAGCCTTTTCATTAATTTCCAGAGTTCTGAAAATGTTAAATTGGGATCATTTGTACCAGTATCATTGCTTTTGTGAAGATGTTGATTCTCATAGTTCCTTACTCTGCCAGTTCCAAAGGACTCTTGCCAATAAAGAGGTTTCTGACAAAGGTGCAAAGGCAATTTGTGGGGTAAAGGATCGTCTTTCAGCAAATGTACTGGAACAATTGACTATCCATATGCAATCAATCAATCAATAAAAATGAAAAGAACTTGGGGCCATATTTTGCACCATACAAAAAAATTACATCAAATAGATCATGAAATAAATGTAAAACCTAGAGCTAAAAATTTCTAGAAGGAAACAACAGAAAAGGGTCAAGACCTTGAGTAGGCAAAGATCAGTGTTAAACATGATTTTAAAAAAAATACATATATATATATATCTGTATCTTATTGTTTTATTGAGGTGAACTTTGTATATGACACTGTATATGATTCAGAGATATAGGCTCACAACTCTCCAGCACTGTGTCCCCACACCACACCCCCACACAGGACTTCAAAAAAGTTTCTGGATAGGATGCACATTTCATTATCTTGATTGCAGTGAGGCTGCCATGGAGATACATGTATATCAAATTTATCATATGCCAACTGTTTCCTAATAAAACTGTTAAAAAGAGTGAAGCCTGGAGCCACAGACCAAATGAGCGTGTGACTCAAAGATGGGTTGTTATGACATCTACAAGAATCAGTGCACAGCCAGCTAGACCTTCCCAGGTAAACAGCTGGGCTTCAGGCTCCAAGGCCACAGAGGCCAAGTCTCCACCTAGCTATATAAACAGCGAAAGAGAGAAGCATATAACAGCATGCCTGCATGTGGCTTTTTGAGCGTGAAGTGGGCTGTCATAAGTATATCGAAACACCACATTGATTTTAATGTTGGTTGTACTGGTAAAAGAGCTGCTGACCAGGACTAAATGCAACTGAGATTGTTCAAGCTGCAGGAAGACCTCTGGGACTCTAACTGTCTGGGGCCAGGGAAGACTCCTGAGCTGCCAACACAGACCCTTTCTTCAGATGCAGCCACAGAGTTGATGGGCAAAGCAGTATGGTTCAGAGGGCTGAGCACAGAGCTGTGGGGCTGCGGCTGCAGCCTCCTTTCTAGGGGACAGAACTGCAGTTAAATCAAGGAACACTCCCCACCCCGGAGTGGGGGACCTGGGCAACACTCCTGCCTACCTGATTTTGGCTTGAGGATGAGTGGTGAGTGTCTTTCAGCTGGAAGTGCCACCTGCTGTCAAGCTGGCCTGCCACACAGCCCTGCTGCACCACCGCATGCCACGTGTGTGAAGATCACTTGGATTTTTGCTCACTGGGTCTCCAAGTACAACATCTGGGTTTCACGTAGATTACAAGATCCTAGACTTCGAGCATCATGAGGTGACTGGATAAGACTTTTGGGGGTCTTCAGAGTAGATGAGTCTATTTACATGTAGAAGGGATGTGAATAATATGGACAATAAGGAAGGCTAGCATGCTTATTGCACAAATGACTTCGATTCTGTGTCCACAACCTGTTGTGTGTGGATTTGCGGTTTCCTCCATCAAGATGTGAAATCACTCTCAGACCCTTTGAAACTGGAGTGACCCTGTGGACTTTCATTGACTGACAGGACCCAGAAGAAGTAACAGTGTGCCAGTACAGAGCCGGGCTTCAAGCTCTGCTATTCCTCTGCTCTCTTCCTGGCTCCCTGCCAGGCCTGTGAGAGGCAGCCTGGGTTAACCTGCTCATGGATAGGAGACCTCGGGAGAAAGTGAGGTGCCCCACTCAGAGCAGACCACCTCCAGATGTTCAGTCACCTGGGTGACCTACAACTAACCGCACGTGGGTCAGCTAAGACCAGAAAAGGTGTCTAGATGAGCCCTCCAAACTATCAAACAGTAAATGCTGAGCTAAATAAATGCTCATTTAAGCCATAGCACTAGATAGCTGGGACATAATCGTCAGCTCTTCATCCTCACAAAAACCAAAAAGATGCATGCTGTTCTTCCCCCTACTTCATGGTTCCAGTTAAAGCTCTAAGGGCAGACAGCTACTCAGCTGGCATTTGAGTATTCAGAGCTGAGTGCCCTGGGTCTCCTTCCAGGTACCCTGTGACATTAAGCAGAATCTCAGAAACTTGCTTTGGGGATTAAACTCAAATGGAAGCAACGTATGTCACTTTCAGGAGAAAGATTCTAGAAGTAATGTGTGACTGCCACCTTCCCTGCCTCCTGCCATGGAAACCACTGATGCGCCCGACAGTGACTGCTCCTCAGGCCAGGTCTCTGCACGTGACTTGGGGATGTGGCGTCCCCAGCCAAGCCACAGGGAGCGTTACACAGGATAGTGAGGCCACCTTTTTTTGGTTTAAGGCACTGAGATTTGGGATTATCACCACAGCACAGCCTACCCCGGCCAGCTTGGTACAGCAACTGCAGCAGGGTTAAGTCTCTTACCTGTGTAATTCCAAAGCCCACATTCTTACTCATGAATGAAGGAGTGAATGAATGATTGCTGTCTGAAGAACAAGACCAACAGTGCTGTTACAATAGCAAAGAGAGAGAAAGACTAAAGGCAACAAATTGATGCCACTGAGACAGCAGGTGAGAGGAGCAAGTTTTCTGTCAAGAGGTCAAGGGAAAGGCAGAGCAGCTATGGAGAGGCAGGAAATGAGGGTTCTGCCGTAGGCCTTCAGAACTGTGTGCAGAGCAGAGAAAGCTGGCTTTTGCCTCTCATGTGAGGTTTCTGGAAGGACCAACTCAAAATGGAATAGACTTTCCATGAACACAGGTGTGCGGCCTGCAGCCCTTGTCTCTGTGGGTTAGGAACCTCGGGGTGTCCAGTGTCCCTCACATGATGAAGGGTCTCCTTCTGGGTCACCACCCAAGCTCACCGCTGCACCTCCTGTCCCTAAAAGAAGGTGGAAGAGGCTGGCTTCTCTGCAGCCTATTCCTCAAACCTCTTCGACTCAAAAGTAACCAAGATCACCTGACATTCTCATGATGTCCACCAGCTACTATGTATTCATATTCAATTCATCAGCCTCTACTTTAAATTCTCCAATTTAAGTGGCTTTTACAGATACCAAACTTTAATTCTATGCAAATCAACAAATGCTTATCTGGAGTCTATTATGTGCGCAGAGCTATGGCCAGGAAATAAATAAAACATCTTCTGCGCCGCTGGGACTCACAATCTAGTGAGGGCAAAAGATAGGAGTAAGAGGGGCCGTGATTCAAGGCAGGGTGTGATAAGGGCTGCAGGAAAGGGACAAAGGCAACAAGCAAACAGGGTGGCCTCACACTTTCCAGGCCCTTCTCATTGCCCGAAATTTCTCGTCTGTTTGCTTTTACTAGGGTGTGTCTACAATGCAATTCTTCTTGGTTTTGCCTCCACAAGGAGCAGTCTTGGGAACATAATTAAACTTCTGTGACGATCTGCTCAATACCACAGCGATAATTACAGCACACGCCAGTGACACAGCGACAACAGAGGCCCCAGAGTCAGAAGGGCGGGAGCTGCACCAAGATTCTGGTGCTGAGCCATCTGCAGGGACTTCACCACCTCCGGGAGTGAGGGCTAGTGCCTGTATCCTCAGCCACTGCTGCGAACCTAACCACCCCACACCCAGCTGCCCAGGCACTTGGGGCTACTCTGCCTTTCCATTGAGTAAATGCCTCAGCCCCTTCAGGAGATCCTTTTCTCTACCCACTTCAAAGCAATGGGTTATCTTCATGGTGGAGGTCACCACATTCTAGGCCTTCAGGCAAAAGGGGGTTGTAGCACAGTAGCTCCCCTATCCACAGGGGACCTGTCCCAAGCCCCCTAGAGGCTACTGGAGAAACGGATAGTAACGAATGCTACATGTGCTATGTGTGTTCCTGTCCATGCATAGTTTATAAATTAGCACAGTAAGAGGTTAACAGTAATAAAATATAACAATGATAACAAATGAAAGTTATGTGAAAGTGATCATTTCTTTCAAAATTATCTATGGTACATTATATTTTCAGACCCCAGTTGATCACAAGTAAGGGAAATCACAGAAAGCAAAACCCAGGCTAAGGAGGGACCACTGCATTGTCAGTCTAACACTGTGGGTCACCACGAGGGTCCACACAAAAGAAGCAGGAGAGGAAAAGGTTCTCCAGATACTATAATAAATCAGGAAAGCTAAACTTCTTTAGCTCAGATCCCATTAAGACAAAAAGAACCTTGACAAATCATATAGAGAATGAAGCAGGAAGGACCGAGAAGACTTCAGAGTGAGTGTGAGTGTGTGTGTGTGTGTGTGTGTGTGTGGTGTGTGTGTGTGGTGTGTGTGTGTGAGAGAGAGAGAGAGAGTTCATAAACACAATGTGTGTGAAAAGGCAGAGACTGCTGTGCTGCCCGGAGCTCACAGATGGAAGATGTGAGAACACCATGCTCCCCACTTAGTAGGTGTCCAGTAAATGCAAATTGAGTCCAATTAGAGCAATCACGTGAGGTGCATAGGTAAAGGAAGGGGAACCTGCTCATAGGCATCAGAGTAGAAAATTGAATATTCTTCTCGACATAAGCTGGCAGATTTCTCATTATAATCACATATTCATTCATTTAGCCAAGAAATCTATTCAATACACATTTATTGAATTCCTGCTACGTTCCAGGCACGAGTCTAGGTACTGGGCTTACCGCCGTGAACAGCCCTCCTGGAGGTTGTATTCTAAAGACCCAGGCAATGAAGCAACACACTTACAAGTCAGGTTGTGATGTGCTCTATAAGGAAAATAAAAAGAAACTGACGAGCCGGGGGCGGGGGGGGGATTGTGCTGGGGGTGTGGTGTCCATGAAGGACTCTCAGAGGAAATGACATTCAAATGGGGACCTGAATGATAAGCTGGTTCTTCCCATGACTTCTAAAGGAAAAGCATTAGGGCTAAAGGAACAGTTAACACAAAGGATCCAATGTGCGAGAGTTTGCCATGGAAATGGGAATATGGAAAATTATTTAATTATTTTAAATTATAATTTTTATAAATTATAATTTTTATTATTCTAATTTATAATTATTTAATTAATTATTTAAAATGTAGGAAGTATGTTCTTTAATTGACTCTGAAAAAAATAAGCAATAGTTGCTGCCACTCCCCACTCTCAATGTGAAGGAGTGGAGGAAAAAACCAATTCTAACCTCTCATTTTGCCACCATGTGGGTGGTAGAGGCAGGTGTGGTTCAGACAGCATTGAGCCTCTCGCTCGTCAATGACCCCAAGGCAGCAGCTCGCGTCTCTGCCCTGCTGCCCATCTAAAGAAGGCTAGAACCGACCGTGGGAGTGGTTCTGGGGGCCAGCTGTGATGGTTTGCAGTGCCAATGTAGATGTTAGTTACCGCCAATGCAGGCCTGGGGGCAGGAAGCAGAGGGTCTGGGCACCTGCGGCAAAGGGCCATGTGAGGGTGCTTCGCCACCCTTGAAACCGGAAAATTTACCCTTTGAGTCTGTAAAAACTAAGCCCATCAACCATTACCCTAAATTGACTGGGATTTGGGGGTATGCAAAAATGGGGGCAAAATCCCAGTGGATCTCAACAAACAGCTCAAGGGACTGCAGAGGGTCAGGAAGGAGGTGCCTAGGGCTCCAAACACCCTGGCAGCAGGATGCCCTGTGGTCTGGCCCTGAAGTCTGGTGGGAATGCAGAATCAGCCCCAGGGTGAGGGGTAGGAGTGTACGACAGGCCCTGAGACCAACGGAGATGCTCCTGAGACCTTGGTGACTCCTCCATCCATACACCAGCCCGACCCCAGCCCCAATCCATCACCAGGTCCCCAGGAGCTGGCGGACTCAAAGGCATGAATGGATTAACCAGAATGTTTAATTTCTACTGCACTAGAGAATGTAAGAAGCATTTTGGAAACTGGAACAAAACATAACAGTGGGTGTTGGGATTAATATCAGCTCACTCTATTTGTCTTCCAAGAAATACCTTATCCTCAGGGTTTAAAAAATACATATTTGAACACCGAAATTAGCATGGGAAAATAAGGTTCACTTTTTGGGGTGTTTTTTTTTTGTTTTTTTTTTTTTGCCATTTTGTAAGCCCATGGACTAAAACTACCTGTGGGATTTTTCCTGTTACCTTTCAATCACTTTCATAAAGATGGAGAAAGCTTGTAACAACCCCTTTTGTTAAGAACACTTTAAATTCCATGTATTCTTAGGTCTGTGAAAGTAATCCAGCTTTTTAACAAGACTTCTTATTAATTAGTTTCTTCTTTCAAGATTTCAGTTCCTCTAAAATGCTTTGAAATGGACCTATTCTCCCTGCCTTCTTCTTTTTCTTAGAAAAGCCTTCTCCTTGGCTTTCGAAAGACTTTGATAATAACCAATTTGGAGCTTAACAGCAAAAAAACATTAGTATTAATATTGCCAATTTTCTATTACATGAAGATTCAAGAACACCATGAGGTTTTGCTTGTGACTAAATCTACTGGCTCAGATGTTTAAAAGACAGATTGTTCTTTTGGGCTTCTTAGGATAAAATTAAGTCAAGTTTGTGTCAGCCTGAAAATTAAATGGTGAAGATTGTCAGAATGGAAATTTCTTACATTTGCAAACCAGTCCCTTATCAGAAACTGGAAGAGGGGAAAAGTCTTCCTTCGCTTGTCTAATTCTGTATTCTGTTTAGTCTTTTGATGTTAATAGTTTAAATTACTCTGAGTCCTTTTCTACCACGAGGGCTGCAGTCCTGCTTTCAAACATCTATACATATAATGATGTGCTTCCCCAAAATGCCATGCGAAGTTTTATGAACTCTTTTAGAACCTTTCCCGGGAGAAGGTGCATTTAATAGAGGAAAATGTCATGTTTCATTAGTACATTCGTGCTCACACAAATTTATTCTTCGGAAAGGCAGTGCTTGTAAAACTGAAACCAAAATTGACAAATTGTGCCTCTGTTTAAAGGCTGAAGTCCTCAAATAGAGAATCATTCTCACACACATCACCTTGAATCCATAAAACATTTACTTTTCCCTCAAATAAAGATTCTTCTGCTAAGACCCTTTCTAGGAAGGCAAATATGGAGACCCGTGTGTCCTAAATCCTTGAGGTCATTCAGCAGAATCCTTGGGGCCTGGGCAGCTCTACCCACCAATGTCTCTGTGTGGATATGGGGTGGCATGAGGAATGCCTTTTACCCTTGCTGCCCACAGGCCAGCACAGCACTGAAGGTCACTAATGGACTTTGCCTTGACCATTAGGCCTCTGCTTGGAACACAGAAAACCCTGGTTCGGAAAAAACATAAAGTTAAGGGCAAAATGGATCCTGTTCTCTGCAGACACTCACCAAGGGCTTGAGGAATGTATCATGCAGATTAACAGTTTCATGAATGGAGGTCTACACCCTTAATTTCTGACCCTAAGAAAATATTCTCTTCAGGTCCGAGTAATCTGGGAAGCAGACACAAACAAGGGAAGTCTAGCAGAGCATTAAGATCTACAACTTTGGACTCGAGGAAGTTCTAATCTTGAGGCTGCCACTTAATAGCTCAGTGACTTGGATCAAGTTACTAAATCACCCTGAGTTTTAATGTCCTCAAACAAAGGTGTATTTTGAGAATTAAATACAATGCTGTGTTTGTTCATTTATTTCCTCAACAAATTAGCGAAAACCTACAATGTGCCCAGGACTCTTTAAGATGCTGAGGAGACAGCGATTGAACAAACCAATAAAATCTGGAGTCCCATGGAGCGTACATTTTAATGCAAGGAGACAGATAATAAGCACAGGGTACAGATTACGTGAGGTGGAGATAACCACTATGAGAAGGATCGTAAGACAATCATACTGACTATTGTGCTGGGAATAAACTCTTGGGAGGCAGAGGACGGGCTACCAGGTAGAGGCTGTTGTGCTACAGGATTCAAGCACAAGACAATGGTGCTTGGGGTGGCAGTAGACCACCAAGAACTAGTCAGATTCTGGAAGGTGAACAGACAGAATTTGCGGAGGACTCGGAGGTGGAGTATAAGAAAAAGAACAAAAACAAGGATAATCCTAAAACGACAGAGTTGAGCAGCAACCCTGTAAGTGTGAGTGCTGGTAACAGACACCAGGGAGCCTGAGAAGGCAGGCTCTGTGTGAGTGTGTGTGTGAGTGAGTGTGAGAGTGTGAGTGTGAGCGTGTGTGTGTGTGTGTGCGTGCATGGTGTGAGAGAGAGAGATCACGCATGCATGTGTACCCACTCAAAGGAGGAGATCAAGAGCTCATTTTGGACATGTTCATCTTCAGATGCCTATTTGATATACAAGTGGAACTAATGAGCAAACAGGTGGACATATGAGTTTGGACTTCAGGGGCAAAGTCAGGACTGGCGTTATAAATTTGGGAATCATCACTGTATAGATGGCCTTGGGACTAGAAGATACCACCTAGGGGCGAGAGTATAGAGACAGAAGCAGACAGAGCCAGGGAGTAAAGTCCAGATGAGTCAATATAAGAGGCGAGTGAAAAGAGAAGTGACTAGAAGTGACTGTACATGAGACCAAGAAGTGGCAGGATACAGTTAGGAGGGGACATAGAGTGGAAAAGCAAGAGTCGTGGCATCTGTTATGACAACCCCCAGAAAGGCTGGGATTCTGCCTCACCAAAGGCAGTGTATGTGTATGCCTGCCACTGTTTTCTCCAAGGGGCTAGAATCACAGCAGGGAATGGAAGTGGCCACTTTTATGACATCTTTCCTCCAACCTTCCAACTTTGGTCTCTGCTGGTTTGGAGGTCTCAGGACTCAAGCGAGAAATGTCCACCACAAGCCACGACCATGACGCCATTGGACTGGAAGTCTGAGACAGCTCCTTTGTCCAGGGAGCTTCTCCTGCAACTGAACTGACAGAGGATTACTGTCCTGGGATTACCGATCCTGCTCCTCAGAGTAAAGAGCTGCACCAAAGGGCCAGGAAGGAGGGTCTGAGACCCAGGGAGTTCCCTGGAGTGACTCTTGGTACTTCCATGTCCACTCAAGTTCACAGAACACCACTGCAACCAAAATTGCCAAACCATTCTAGATTAAGACCTTCAGGAAAGAAAGTTTGAAACACCACACCAGAAAAGAACTCCAACTAGTTGAGGGCAAGTGAACTTGAAAGGACAGGGAGAAGAATGAGGACTGTCGTGCATGACCTGCAACTACACAACTGCACACAGTCACAGCAGGTGCGCCTGTTTTCTTTCCTACTGTACAGAGGTGCTAATTTCATCCTCCCTTGCTCTGCCTGTATTTTATATGAAGGGGGTGCTGTATGAGTGAGTCCAGGTCCCAGCCTCTTCCCCAAGGAGGTGGACCTCATTTTTCTAGTCCTACATCACATCACCTCCTCCAGGAAGACTTTTCTGGGCTCCCCCTCAACCTCAAGCAGCACCCTCTGCCAGGTTCCCACAACATTGGTCCCCAGTTCTTAGAGAGTTGCCAAATCTCACCCTCAGATCTCGTCTCAACCAGGACCTCACTGAGGGGAAGAAACAACTCACAGTTACCAGGAAACTTTGACTACCAGGGAGTCCTCAACACCCATCTGCCAAGTGGAAACCCCATATCAAGCCCACAGAAGGCCCCTCCACAGGGACACTGTCTACTTTTGGCTGAGAGGAAAGGTGGACACAAAGTCCAAGCAATAATCTGGTTATAGCAGAATAAACGCAGACATCACAAGAGCCACACTCGCAAGGACTCACAGTGGACCCAGACCCAGGCCAATAAGCTACTGCATTACCTCCCCATCACTGCAGAATGTGGTCGCTGCCCTGTTGTGCAGGCCTGGGAACTGAAGCTCAGGGAGGGGAGCAACATGCTCAGGCTGTGCAGTTGCTCATGAGCAGCACCAGAGCTGAACCCAGGCCTACGGACTATCTAGGCCGGTCCATCCCCATGGGGTGCTCAGGTCACTGGGTGCTGAGACCACTGGGTGCTAAGGCCCAGAGGTCTGGACAAAGCTGGGGAAGCCCCCAGAAATAGAGGTGAGCTCAGTACAGACATACCCCCAAATAGGGGTGATGGACTATCTCCCCAAGGTAACTCTGGTGTTGTGAGTTTGCACTTAGTGGAGCAGCACAGGTCACCTGGAGGGAGGCAGTTGGGAAGGGAGAGGCAGCAGGAGGGTGGACTGGCACTAGCATCAATCTGGCCCCTTAAATGATGCAAGGGGCAGACCAGGAATGGGGACAGAAGCAGAACCAAGATCCACCACACAGGAATATGTTCTCTGATCTCAGGAAAACAGCTATGGTGCTTAGGGAAGGGGCTCCTGCTACTGTGCCAGGAGCATTGAGCCCCACTGCAGACAGGGGTGATGGCTGCAGTCCTTCCTGACTCCAACATCCCTGAGTTAAGTGCTTCTGAAGGCTCCAGGCCTGCTGCACCCCTATTGAGTCTGTGATCTGATCCCAGATATGTTAATAGATTCTACAGCCAAATGTCAGAGTGCTCCACTCTTTGAAAATCAGAGGACAGACTGTCTGATCATCCATTGCTGAGGGAAAAGGAAAAATAAAAATCCTTGACATAACAATTGTCATTGATAATGTGATGGACTTAACTTGCATGTTCCTGGGGCTGATTATTACAAAACGCACATTTAGAAATGTGCTCATCAGAAGGAGAAACTGGGGGCTCCCTGGGAGACGAGCAAGGCCAGGGGAAATTCCTGGCGTGGGAAACTCCTGTGTTGGAAAAGCATCTGTTTCATTACTGACCCGTGACCCCCAGCAGGGAGGCCTGGGCTCTGACAGATCCAGCACACCAGTTCCGCCTCTGGTCCTCTCATATAGTAGAGATCGCCAAGAGCCCCTCCTAAATCCCAGAAGACACTCCATGCAGGACCGCCCTTGGAGATGCCCTTGAATCTGGCCCAAGGGCTGAGACCAGCAAGCCATGCCCAGGAAGTGAGCCCCTGGATGGAGATGGCAGCCTCTTGCCAATGGGTCCTTGGTGGCTGGGTCCGTGGAAGAGGCTTCAGCCCTGCTGGCACTGGGTGAATGGGGTTCTCAGGGTTTCCTGGGACAATAGAAGGAAGCCCCCTAGGCGACGTGCCCCAGCACCTCCTGAGACAATATCAGCCTCAATTCTGATGGCTGTACCACAGACTTGCATATTTGGCACGGAGTGAATGTGGCGATTCCGCCCCTGGACAGCTATGAAGACCATCAGAGCCAGCTAAGAGGCTCTGGACACAGAGGCAGAAGTGAGAGTTAAGCCACCAGTCAGCTAGAGCCTCCCAAGTAGGAACAGGGATCCTCCCTGCTGTTGCTAAGTCCCCTGATCTGGCCGTGACCACCACACCTGTCACACTGCATTGTCGTTGCCTGTTTTGCTCCTTGAGGGCAGGAACTATTCTGAACTAATGGCTCAAGACAGCATAAAGTCCATGAATAACCTAATGAGGGAGCAAAGGAATGACTGCTGAACATCAGCACTAACAATGTGTGCAGCTGTCCACCACAAGGAAACCTTGACAGAGAAGATGCTGCCAGATCTATGCCCCTGGGTGATGACAGACAGCATCTGGCCGTTGTGGGGGCAGAGCTTCTGGGAACCACCCAATTGGAGCGTCATTTGTCCCTGCAGCCATGCGACTGGAGCCCTGAGCCTGCACGGGGTCCTGGGCGGCCATGACTGGCCTGCAGCCCGCAGCACTCCACGCAGACGGCCCAGCCCAGGGAAGGAGGCTGGTGGGGAGGCTGCTGCGGACAGAGCAGGGATGAGAAGGGCTTCATCTAACCAGCAAACCTGGAGCTCAGATGGTGAGGCTGGGCCATCACCCCCCTTCCTAAGAGTCCATGGACTGAAGTTGGGGCCATCAACTCCTCCACCCAAGTGGCTAATGTCAAAACAGCCTTAGGAGAAATGTTTACTTAGCGTTTGGGATAAGGCTGAAGCCTCTGCACATCACAGAGAAGCAGAAAAAAGAGATTTGACACGGTCCATATTTCCCCAAGCATTTTCTAGGCGTGCCTGCTGAGGGTGGTTGGAAGCACAAGGCAGAGAAAGCTAGCCAAGGTTTGTATATCTGGAGACCAGGCAAGGAAATCCTAATGAGAAAAGATGAATGTTATGTTTGTTATGCAGGGAGGGCACCAGCGGACAGTTACATCTGCCATCCCCTAAATTAGAGCTATTTGTTCTCATAGAATTAATTGCAGAAATAAATAAAATTTATCTTCAATATTTGGCATGTGATCTAAAAAATTAGGATTCATGAGCTCACATTTTCGATAACTCACATATAAATATAGACAAACGGATGTTTTAATGCAAATTTAATATACAGTAGTTAAATTAATGATTTTTCTTGGTTCGTTTTTAATTGGGGGAAAAAAACCTCACAGCCACATCATATAAATCAAACTTGCCCGGCGTGTTCGCGTGATAGAGAAGTCAGCACGTTCACGGGCTGTGTATCAAGATCCGATTTGCTTAAAATAAATGGCTCCTGCTTCCAGCTCAAACGCAGCATCATGTTAATGCATATTCATAACTGGGCACTGCTTTCCTTTCAATTTTTTCCCTCTTTTGTGTTTTCTATTTTCTCGATTGAAAACATAACCAAGGACATTTGCTCCCAGGGGCCATCTGGGTCAGGAAGGCTGTTTCAACTGGATTAAGGACGTGATGAAGCATCTTCACGGTCCCTGGAACCGGACGCGGGGTGTGGGGTCCCTCCCTGCTGGGCTGCATAGTGGGTGCGGGCACAAGGAGATGGTGAAGGACAGGACCCAGGACGTGCGCGCTACTAATTGCTCCTGCGCATAGCTCATCTCGCCTCATCCGCAGTGATTGCCTCTTGATTTCATGCTGGATGGCTATACTGCTACCAGGAGCCTCTTGGTGAGTTTGTGGACCATACCAAAGAAGCATTTTTATCACCGGTTTAATGCCCCATGGCTGACAGGGAACAGGCAAGAGAGAGAAGTGATGCTACGGCTTGGCCATTAAAGGGCCCATTAAGCTCCGCGTCAGGGAAAGGTCTTGTTTTCAGTTACATGCCAAGCGCAGGGCTGAAAGTGACGGGTAAGCAAAAGGCAGCAGGAGGCTGCTCACCTTGCCTGGCCAGCTGCTCCCTGCACCCCCGCCTCCTTCTGTCCTCCCCAATTACCCTCCCAGGTCAACCCAGGGTGGAGGCAGAGGAGCAAGCACCTGTTTGGGAACCAGGGCATGCACCCCAACTCTGCTTACTGGCTGCACGGCTCTGGGAGATGACTCAACCCCATCTGCCTTCCTCACTTGTTGCTTCTCAGCCACCTGAACTTCTTAAGTGCAGCGAGACTACGGCTGGCATTGACTTTCTCCTTCCCCCAGGCGACGGCTGCAACCAAGTCATTAAAATTCTTTCCCAGAAGTACCACTGAGGGCTTTCATGAGGTGTGGCAGAAAAAGATACCCACTGTCTCTCTTTTCTGCTGCCAAGTATCCACAGTGTCATCACCAACAGAGTCTGTGGAACATGAGCATTCAACCAAGGATGCGGAGCACTTTAAGAAATAGGAACCTGCCCTTGTGGGATGACTGGCTGGTGGCTGGTGCACGGATGTCACCCACAGCGTGGTGGTCTGGAGAGATGGCTCCAGGGAAGGAAGAAATCAAGCGTAATTGAGGGCTGCATAATTTGCAGATGACCTGGGGCAGGCTGTAAATAATGAACATCCCCAAATTATTATTCATTGTTTTATTAGGCATCCTGCTTCTTCCCAAAGAGAAGCTCCAGGGATTGACATATATTTGTGACAAGATTTAAATGGCAACCACGTAGCTTCAGTCGACACCCAGAGGACCTGTTCTAAAGTACCTATAAATTCTTCTCTAACAAATAGTTACAGGGTGGCATCTAATACTTAACCAAGCCCAGCCCCAGCAGGGTGAGTCAATCAGTGGTGACCAAAAAAAAAACCCCACAGTTCTAATTTTCAAACAATAAGGGTAACAGCTCTGTCAGTGTCAGGAATGTGGCCCTGGGGATGCAGCGACCCTCTGGGGATGGGACCGCTTCTCCGGAAAGTCTGCTAGAAATCTGCCTTTGAGATGACAAACCCTCTCCCCTCTGCCTGCGATTCAAAGTTTGTGGGCTGTTGACACAGAGCCTTAGAAGGAACATGGCAACTTGCACTGGAACGAAAGGGAAGCTAAAATGGTCTGGAGGATAAGATTTCTACCCAACAGCAGTGACCACCAAGGGCCCAGCCCATGCTGGGTCTGCACAATGACAAAAACCTACAGGTGCCGAAGGAAAGGAGAGACATGCACGGCTTGATAGCAGCGAGCTTCTGCGTGTGTAACAGACGGGTCTTCCTCGCTGCCGCCACCACAGGCAGCACCAGAGGTTCACGCGCATTCCTGGTATGTCGGCAAAACACACCCGGGATGAGCTGCCTCATCCAAAGACGACTCTGTGCTGTCACCCAACCTCTCTAGGCCAGTCAAAATAGCGGTGAAAATCTAAAACAACAAGGTGGGTAGGAGCCACAATACGTAGGCTCTCTTCCGGTGCCAGAGAGGGCAGGCCAGCCACAATTCAAGGAGAGGGATGCGCGTGACACCAGCCACACTCACGCTGGCAGCAAGGGCTTTTAAAAGCCGATCCTTGCCGTGTCCCAGCCATGTCCCTGAGGCTGATCAGCTCTGACTAGCTCCCTCCTCATTTGTTTTTCTTATTCTCCCCACAGTCACTTCTAGAGGGGCATTATTTCCCCGGCAAATGGCACAGCTGTCAGATCACCTGATTAAGAGGTCTGCATTTATTACAAGGAAATCGCCCTACGCTGCATGCATAGGGGAGCCCAACAGATGGCACACGGGACTCTTTGGGGCATTTCTGTTTTCTCTTGTGATGCCGAATGAAAATCCCAATTACGACCACCCCACACATTTGCCATGACTCCCGGGGCTCTGGGAGAGAGAATGTGAAGACCACTGCCTGCATTCAGACCCCAGTTCTGGTCCTGCCCCCGTTCACATTGCGAGGTCAGAAGGATGAGGGAAATGACTTATTCAAGGTTGCAAGGACAGGAGGAAACTAGGATCACTTAATTCATTTGTTACTTCCATTGATATCTACTCTGGTCGGGGGCCAGGAATTAAGGTGGAGGCCACCCAAGCTCTGCTCTCAGGCAACCGTGGAAACAGACAGGCGTGCTCCAGAGAACTGACTTCCCTGGAAGGAAATTTTGCAACCCAAGCATGACTGTGATGGGAGATAGGGGGCACAAGCCAGAGAGGCCAGTTCTCTTGGGCAGGGGTGGGTGGCAAGAGGTCAGCAAGGAGGATGAGAAGCTGATTAGGTGAAGGAGTTGGGGCTGGCATTGCAAGTAGAGGCAGTGAAACTGGCACAGGTACAGGAGGAGGTACCTGTGCCATGACCTGGGAGCTACAAACTATACCAGGGACTGAGCCCACAACTTAAGGGCACATGTAAGGGGAACTGAGATCCTGCAGGTCTTAAATCTAGAGGTGTAGACTCTATCCTAAGTCGGCTAGGAGTGAATGACAGACGGCGAGAGGGGGAGTTGGGCAATAGGATGGGCATGATAACAAGACTTAGAAAAAGAATTGTGTACACTGGCATAGTCACTGTGGAAAACAGTATGACGATTCCTCCAAAAAATTGAGAACAAAAATACCATAGGATCTAGTTATTCTGGGTATCTATTTGAAGTATATGAAAACACTATTGCAAAAAGATGTGTATTTGTACAGATTATTCACAATAGCCAAGATATGGAAACAACGTAAGTACCTGTCAACAGAAGAGTAGGGATAAAGATATGGTATGTGCACATGATGGACTACTACTCAGCTATAAAAAAGGATGCTAGCCGGTCATTTGTGGCAACCTGAATGGACCTAGAGGGGATTACACTAAATGAAATAAATCAGATGGAGAAAGACAAATACCATATGATTTCACTCATATGTAGAACATTTCTTTAAAACACATAAGCAAAGGAAACAGAACAACAACAATTCTTAGACACAGAAAAAACACCAGTGGCTGCCAGAGGAGAAGGGAGTAGGGGGGTGGGTAAAACAGGTAAAGGGTATCAATTGTATGGTAGTGGAATGTGGGATGGAAACCAGACTTTGGGTGGTGCCCAATGCCATAAACCTGAAAGATACATTACAAACCTATATATCACTTCAATAATTTGTTTCTTAAAGAAAGACTGGGGGAAGGAACAATGAGCCAGAGGCTAGGAGACAGGCTTTGAAGTTTATGAATACTGATTCAGTCGGCATTTATTAAGCAGCTACTGTCTGCAAGGCACTCTTTGTAGTGCGAGGGTCAGCAGAGACCCCAAAGTCCCTGCTATCTCAGAGTTAACTTGTCCCACAAGAGCTGACAGTGGTGATAGCGGGAGGCAGACAGAGAAATTGAGATCAGCAACTATCCAGGGGATGCTGTGCGGGAGGGTGAGTTGGAAGGTCATTGCAAGGTCTTTAGAAAACCTGTCACTCCTCCCACCCACAAAGAATTGTCCTTTAAAGGCAAATCCAAACATATTTAACTTACCAAAAGTTAATACACCTTCTTCTAGTACACCTATACACCTTCTTCATTCTCCTACTACACATTCAATTTTCAAATTAATGAATTATAAATGAGGATCTAGATGCCATGGCTGGGAATTGAGATCCAGAATGGCAGCAGCTTAAGCAAGGGAGACATCTATTTCCCTCTTGCACAACAAGATGAGCAACATCAGTCTGGGCTGGCCTCGTGCTTCACGGGGTCTGAGCCCCAGAATCCTTGTATCTGACTGCTTCACCCATCCTGGGGAGCTGCCTCCTCCTTGGGATCCTGGATGGCTCACCCCACCTTGTCTGCATTCCAGACAAAATGGGGAAGAAAAGAAAGGTGAAATACAAGACATCAGGGAAGTCGCTCATCTAGCTGTCTGCCCTTCCAGGGACCAGCAGTTAGAGAACAGTCACGCAAGCCAGCAGCAGGGCCAGAAAACGGAGTCCTGTCCTGGCTATAAACACGTGCTTCTAGAGCAGAGGAGGATGGATGTTGGGGACAACTAGTTCTCTCCAACAAAAAAAAAAAAAAAAAAAAAAAAAAAGGACTTTTGTGCTTTGTCATTGACTTCAATGCTTTATGACTTAGCCTCAAAACAGCCGCTCTTCTCTGCTTTTCTCATCCCAGTCATTCTAGAACAGAACAAAGACTCTGTACAGAGCTCACATAAAGCCAGCCAACTGGGTTTAACCTTCAAGGGGGATAAAATGCTCTGACTTTGGACGCGTTTTTTTCTAAATTCAGTTGCTCTGACTTCCTCAGTAAACACGTGGCTTTGATGGGAAATATTGCTGGGCCCACAGTTCTGCAGGTCTGCAGAGTAGAAACCCATACTCGGCACTTGGCTCCCTTGACTTTCTGTTTGGTCCCCACGGGGTCTCTGATGCCATCACCTGTAGCCCCAGCAGACCTCAAAGTCTGCTGAGGACTGTGAGTTGTGTGCAGGAGGTGGGAACCATAACCTGGTGAGCAGAACCTGCAGGCCCCACACAGCATTCGGGCCTTTAGCCCTGGCATGTGGCAGCCACCCACTCCGGGAGATAGGACCCCCAACCCGAAGAGGATACCGCCCAGAAAGAGAGGGGCACTGATGTCCTTATGTGGCTCCCTGAGCAGAGCACAGACACCTCCAGCTCTCCTCAGGGCCCCCCGGGTTTCTCCCACTCCACACCCCACCTTTGTAGCCCCCACAGCCTACTCTCCCCCTGTTGGCCAAAATTCAAATAAAATTTTGTTACTGAATTTTATTTAGAGAAAAATGTAGTACTTCCCCTAAAAATGCAATTTGATTATATTAGTCTCCTTTCTCCCTCCTCTCCAATCTGCCCTTGATTCAACCCAGAACCATCGAGTCCCTTGGATGGACCATGCCCCGCCCATGCTGACTCTGCCTGACCTCTGAGGCAGGGGGGTCCTCCTCCTCCTAACAGAAAAACAAACTCATAAATTCCAGAAAATTATGTAAGTTTGGAAAACACTGCTTTAAACAAACCTTAGAGTCAAAGAGCTACTTCAATTTCAGTTCATCTTTTCAATAGATGTGCATCCTTTTCACGAGAGCCTCAATATATTCAGATAAGATTGTGGGCACATGTAGGAGAGCTACTGTTTTCCATCTACAGACAAGCCTGTGCTGGGCTCATGGATGGGCGGGTCCCCACCCCCTGCAAAACTCTAAGCTACTCACAGGAACCACAGCACCGTGAATTAATGGAAGACTCTTTTCTTTAAGGATTCAGATCCCCGTCCATCTAGCCCCAACCTACTTGGTCAAGTTTACCATCCCTCATTGCCCCAAATTCAACCTATTAGACTATTGTCTCAGCACCCCAACTCCCCCACTCAAGTTCCCCTTCCCCAGTAATTCATCCTCCACTTCTCACCTACACCCAGCTATGAACACACCCACCTTCTTTCCCTAACACAAATGGACCCATTCTCTTGTTTACTACCTTGAATTTCTTTCATAAGATCAGATGTGAATCTAGGCCACCTCCTCCAAGAAGCCGTTTTGAATGCCCAGCATCCCCAAGTTCCTCTCAAACCCACAGGAAGAACCTTATGGTTAGGGCAGTGAGAGACCCAAGAGTGAAGTATGCTGTGCTTATTGATTTTTTTTTCTCTCAAACAAGAAGCCACTTTTCTAAGTGAAGAATCGGGACATATGTCTCTTGCACCTTGCATATGCCCAGCATCAGATCAATAAATACCTGATGCTTGATTATAGTTATTGAGAACCTGGCAGTTGATTACAGTTATTAGTCAAAGAATAAATCATTTTCAATTCCTGCTTGTGTGCATCCGCTGGCCCCATGTAGGGACTACCAGGCATCCAGATGGATGATAAATTCCAGTGATGACCCAGATGTTCCAACTGCAAACACGGAGGGCAAACGATGGTGGAACACACTGAATTTTTGACTTTCTATATGAATGTTTGGGGACCAGGCACAGGCAACTTAAAATTGTTTTTGTAAACCTCTGCCCATAGAGCTGGTAATTGCACATCTTCTCCTGCAGCAATTCCCAGACTCGAAACCTCATACCTGCTGCTTCTAATAATTTTCCTCTGAACACCTGCTCATTGCTCCATTTCCAGGGATGACTCAGAGAGAGCAAGCCATCCTTTGGGGTCGCCCTCTCCACCCCGGCAGCGGCATCTCCCAGAGAGCTCTGTGACAGGTGAGTTAACGAGCTGGGGATGTTTCAAGAATGAGGGCAGTGCTAAGACTCAGAAATCCTGAACTCACCCATCACAACCACATGGGCTTTGTTTCGAAGTCCTCAAATTTAGATCTTTCTTCCCCTGAACCACACTGCTTTTCACAATTTCTCTGAAAAATCAATTTGGAGAGGCATTTTGGGGGGAAAGCAAATAAAATTTTGTTACTGAATTTTATTTAGAGAAAAATGTAGTATTTTCCATAAAAATGCAATTTGATTATATTACAATTTCATTCCTTATCTGTACTTTCCATGCCAAAGCATTCTTTAATGGATCAGAAATACATAATCGCCAGTCATCTACTCACTGCAGCCTCCAGAAACAATGTGTCTCTAGTATCGTCTCCCAGGGGTCTGCACTGCTGGCAACACTCAGGCCTGACTCCGGCAGAAGATCGGCCCACCCAGCTGGCCTTGTCCTACCAGCAAGCTGACAGATTGCCGAGGTAGTTTCAACTCACATTTAAGTTCTCACTTGCCAGGAGTTAAGAATCTGGGGGAAGTCACAGCCTGTGTGGGGATGAGGGCTCTAGTGAACATCCCACTGAGCAGAAGAGGACTAAGACACCCCAAACTGCACTTTACCACCCACTTGCTTCCTCATTTTCAGAGTACCTACTGTGTGTCAGGTACAGTTCAGACACTAAAGCACTAAAGCAACAGATATGAGCTCGGTCTCATGGAATCTGTGGTCTAGAAAAGGAAAAACAAATATTAAAGAAGAATCAATAGCAAAGGAGAACCAGACAAGGCACTGGAAAGGGTTGCAGCAGTAGTCCTGGATGGTCTCCCAGGTAACTTTTCATTGGAGAACTGAGGATGGGTAGGACTTCTCCAGATGGGTGATGGGGTACAACAGGATTGAGGGAGGAAGAGTATTCCAAGGAGAGTGAATGGCATGGCAGAGACCTTGAGGAGAGTGGTATCTGGACACTTCTGCCACCCTGACACCACTCAGGAGCACAGAGCATGTAGGTCAGAGGCCAGGGGCTCAGGATCAGAGGTTGGCACTGAGTGTGGATTTCACCCTTTGAGGGTGGTGAACCAATGGAGGGCCTGAGCAGGGATGTGAGGTGATCACACTCCTGTGTGTGAAGGTCCTCTGGCCATGAAGGATAGCGTAGGGGCTGTGACCATATCCCACGGGGCTATGGTAAGACTTGTCCAACAACAGCTGGATTCAGTCCCCAGAATAATGGTTTCCTGCAAAGCAGAGAGGCTGAATGAAAAGAAATCAGTTTGGAAGAAGTCTTCTCAAGTGTGTAAACAGAACACTATTCCTCCCACCTTGTGCTGCCCACTCAGTTCAGAAAGCTCCCTGCTACCCTTTATCCAGTTAACTCAACTGCTCCTTCACAGCCCAACCCAATGTCCCTTCCTCTGGTGCCCTGTCTGACTCCCCTGATTAGGTGATGTCTACCACCACCCTCTGAGGCTGCAGTGTGCACCTTACATCCACAGCTCGTGACCAGCTGCCGTGTAATGCTCCTTAGCAAGATTATTTGATTCGTGTCTTTCTCACCCTCACGTGGGAGCTCTGGGATGGCAGATTTATAACAGTCTTGGGCACACAGTCGGTGCTCATTGAACGAATGTGAAATAAAGGTAGCCACACCTTGCTTCAGGCAATAACATTCTATTTCTAACAGAAATAAAATGCTTTCCATCTGTAAGAAAATCCTCTCGCAGGCCTCCCTGGTGGTGCAAGGGGTTAAGATGCAGCACTATGACGCTACCTGCAGCCACTGCAATACAGGTTCGATCCCTGGCCAGGGAGGTGACCCACATGGCACAGCAGACCTCTCCTGTCTCCCTCGCTGCTCCCCTCAGCAGTGTATTCAGTCAGTCTGCCTGTTCTACTCCCACTCTGTTCCTGCTGAAGCTTCTCACCCCCTGCACTTCTGGCCTGTACCCCAGCTCTTGAATGCATAAATAAATAAATCTTTAAAAAAAAAAAAAGACAGTTCTCTTGCTCTTGGCCCACTTCCTGAGTGACTGGGCAGTGGCCCCCACTTTGCTGAGTGCATCCAGACCCACTGAAAGCAGAGCGAGCAGAATCCTAACTCGACACCTACATGCAGAGAAAATTAAAACAAACAAACCAAAAAGAAACCCTTTTAATAACAGACCATTTTGGAGCCCAGAAAACATCTTTCCATAATTAGAAGATTAGGGAGCCTTTTATGAGAACAGAACTATAATCATCACCCTTTATTACAAGGAATTATATACAAATTATACAATTATAAAAAAATTTGTTACATCCTCTCAAATTATAACACCTTCCACATCTCCTGAGGAAAACTGCTTCTGTTCCCACCCAGAGGGAAGCGGGGAGACTGGTCGAACAGTTTGAGGGGATCAGCACGGGTTAACATCAGCAACCATGTCTTATTGATAAATCGGCTGACCTGGTTGCCCCAGCTCTGTCCCCAAATGATTCCAACTACTGCCTCTCTGTGGGTAAACAATTCCCATGCCCCCCCATCCCCCAGAGCTCTGTGTAGAGGCCCAGACTCTGAATCCCACAGTGGAGACCCTGGGATCCCCTACAAAGCCACAAAGAGCATCAATTGCTGCTGCTTGTGCCCAGGATGGGGTGTACCTGTGAGAGGAGGCAGAGGCCTTGCCCTCAAAGGAGTCACACTGCATCCCTAAGGGACCTACACATAAACATAGCTCTGACCCATGCCACCACTCCCCTGAGACCAAGGAGACCGGAGACCCTGTGCATACCACCCAGGATTTACAGGGTGGTGGCCACAGTAGGGAGATGCTGACACTCCACCCAATGACACTGCAGTTCAGCACCAGCCTGGGTCACAGCTCTAACCCCACCACAGGGAGGTGCCCGCGCACAGCTTCATCCAGGAGACAACACTGTCCTCAGAGGTGCTGGAGGGGTGACCCTCCCGGTAAACAGGGGTGAGGAAAGGATGTGGGAGGAGGAGTGACAATGGGGAAATCCACACTGTGAGTGGCCTCCACGGAGGTCAGCCTGGGGTTGACCCAATTGAGAGGAGGCAGAGGCCCTGCCCTCAAAGGTGTCACACCGCATCCCTAAGGGACCCGCACATAAACATAGCTCTGACCCACATAGCAATCCAAGCTTTCCATCAGATCTAGATCCACCTCCCTGGTTGCTTCCAGATAAAGCCCTGCCCGCACTGGACAACTTTGGCTGCCTGAGCGCTGAGACTTAAGTATTCTCTAATTTCATGCACACAAAGCCGTGAAGTTGCTCCCATCACCCTCCTTATGAGGACATGGAAGTTCAGAGAAGTTCTGGGGAACAAGTACTTGAGTTTGTTTGCCTCCAGAGGCTCTTGGCTCTTCCACATGTCCTCCTGCCCTTCCCACATTTCTTGCTCACTCCTGGTTTGGGGGCTGTGGGCTGAAGGGGCTGGATCCTTTGCTCTTTGGATCCTGATTCTGGCTGGGGGCTTCAGAGGAAAGGACTTGTGGGATCTCCAGCCCTCCTTCTTCTCGGGGCCGTTGTCTCCATGCCCAGAGTTCTTGCTGGTCAAGCTACATGTACAGTCTGGCAGGGGGCCTCTCACCAAGGACATGAGGAACATGCTGGGAAACCAGTATCTGCTGAAAACAGCAGGCAGATATTATGGCCAGTTTAGCAGGAACAGCTAGAATGCCTGACTTGAAAAGGTTAGCAGAAAGTTAGGTAAGAATAAAGAATATTAATTAGTCTTTTTTCTGGTCCCTTATTTAGGTTTTCTAAATTCCTGCTATGAGTGAGACCATCCAGTATTTTTCTTTTTCTTTCTGGCTTATTTCGCTGAGCATGATCCCTTCTAGCTCCATCCATGTTGCTGCAAACTGCATGTGTTTATCTTTTTTGATTGCTGAGTAATATTCCATGGTGTATATGTACCACATCTTCTTGATCCAGTCATCTATTTTTGGGCATTTGGGTTGTTTCCATAGCTTAGCTATTGTAAATAGTTCTGCTATAAACATAGGGGTGCAGGTGCCCTTTGGAATTAATGAATCTCCACACAGCTCTCCATAGAGACACACTATGGTGGGCAGGGGGAGAGGAAGGATTAGGGTCAAAATAAAGGGCGGGGGGTGCAATTGTATGGTGACTATAACCAAAATGAAAATGCATATTGTGCAAAAATGAAAAATGATGTAAGATAAAATATTAAAAATATAAAAAATAAATAAATTTTAAAAGAATAGAGATAATATGTTTTGACTAGAAGGAACCATGGAGCCGCCCCCCAGGCAACAGCCCCTGGTCGCTCCTCCCTAACTTGCATGCCTGATAACAAATCCCCCAGGCATGTACATCCCCCATGCTTGCCCACCTTCTCTGAATCTGGTTCTAAATAAACACTAGACAGCCCCTGGCTAGGCCTACACGTTCTTGGTGTAGGCCCCCTAGGCTTCTCATGGCTCCAACCCTTGTTGGACACTGAGTCATCTCTCTCCAATACCAAGCCACTCCAATGCTGCTGCTCTGTGAGGCGGCAAGGACTGGCCTCCAGCTCTGAGCTTGGCCTTAGATCCTGAGGATGTGCTGGTGACTGCTCCATTGTACCCATCACCCCACCAGACTGCAAGCTCCAAGAGGGCAGGGGCCAACTCTTGTCTGACTTCCCCCTGCTTCTCCAGCATCAGCCAGGTGCCTGGCACCCGTGAGGGTCCTGTGAATAATGCTGAGTAGGGAGAGGAGACCAGAGAATTTCTGTGGGGTGGGGGTGCAGAGAAAATCATGTCTCATGGAGGCCATGGCAGCCTTACACACGCAGGAGTGTCTGGGCCTTTGGAGCTCTCACAGATGAGTTCCCCTGGGGGACAGTGGGGTGCAGTGTGATTCAGGCCCTGAGGAGGCCCATGCAGCTACCTGTGCTGACCCCTCTCCCTGATATTCTGGGCCACCTTGGTACCTCAAATTGTCCAGGAAGCCCTGTTCTCCCCCAACTGAGGCCCCCCAAGTCCTTTAGCAGGCTGCTCTCCTTGTGTCCATCTCCTCTGTCAAAAGGTAAGCTCTCACCAGCTCTGTGCTAGACGCCTCTTGCATTACCCCCCAAAGAGTATGGTTGAGTGAATAACTGTACATGTGACAGGCAGAGGGACAGGCGGGTTCTTCACATGTCTGTGATGCATCCAGCTTGGACAAGAAGAGCCAGGGGGAGGGAAGAGGAGACATCAGCTGGGCAGCCCCCTTGAGGACAAGCACCTCCCCTGCCTCCGCCTCAGTTGTGTGGGTGTGAGTGTGTGTACTCATTTGTGTTGTGTGCATGTGCTCGCGTGTGAAACTGGGAGGCAGCTTTTCCACGGCCAGGGTTACTGAAGCCTAATTTGACCCCAGTCTTATCTCAGAGGACCCCGTGTGGGAGCGCCCCAACACCTTTGTGTGAGGTTCTGGGGACCAGGCAATGTGGCCACCTTAGCCGCAGTGCCCCAAACCCAGGACGATTAGGAGAATTAGTGGAGGGCAGGGAGGAGGGGGCCTTCGAAACTGCCATGGCAACTGTGGGCACATCTTTTGTGTGGTCCTCCTCTTTGTCCGCCAGTGAATAGCAAAGACATTACGTGAGCAGCCAACGTGCTTGTTGTAGGGCCTGAGCCCACCAGCCGACGGCTGAGAGGCACCAAGCAAAAACCTGACTCTTCACACACTACCATGCGGAAGGATTTGGGTAGCCTGAGCCAAGATCGACTCAGCAGCACCAGGTGAACGCCACCCTGCCCGGTTCAGCGGCGCTCTCCAGGTGGGCTCCCCACCAGCCATGCATGCAGGGCAGCCCTCCCTCTCCTGCCCCAGACCACTGATATCCCGTCCCCAAGAAATACGCAGGCTCACCCTCTGTGTCCCAGGGCGATAGAAAAGACAACCACCTTCCTTTCTCCCATTCTTAACGCATTTCCCAAGAAAACCAGGGCACATCAACACTAACGCCCTCCTTGACAGCACCTCTCTCCTTCTAAGAGGCTGACCTGCTAAACTCGATCTGAATGGGCCTCTTTGGCGTGACAGTGGTTCTCTGCACTGGGGTTGTCTGCAGACACAGGACGCCGCGAAGGCCAGCTGCCCGGGGCCCAGGGATCGTGAGCCCCTCCAGACCTGCTGTGAGCCCACCCGCCAGCACAGCCTCACAGAGGCCTCGGGTGCCTTCCCTGATTGAGAACGCGTGCCTCCTCGCACCCTCCCAGCCTCTATCCCTGTCAGCAGGGGAGAAACACTTTCAAGAAGAGAAATTCAAATGTTTGAGGTCTCCTCCTCTCTAAGCCTTTATCCTCAGCATAGGAGTTTTGTCTTCAGGGCGTTCTAGCCCTTTCTCGAAGGCTATCTTTCTTTCCTTTAGACTTAATGGGAATTCATTAAACACATGTGTGCAAAGAAAAAAACCAGTGCAGGGGGTGAGCGGTTGGGGCAGGAGGGGAGTTTCTAACCCCAGACTGTCAAAGTCAAAGCTACACAGAGAAAACAATGATTTTATACTCTACTTATCACTCACCCCCTGCTCACTTCCAGAAAGCACCTGGACATGTCAAGAAGGACCCCCCAAAGGAATGAGGGTGGGGTGAGGAGGGGGATAGCCCACTAAGCAGAAACTTCCAGAGACAGCAGAAGAGCATCTGTATTGAAGGTACCTTGTCTCACAGCTTACAGAGAAAGAGACAGATGCAAACCGGCCGCCCATCACTGTGGCAACAGGGAGCACAGCACAGAGTCACAAACCTGGGTGCCAAGCCCAGCTCTGCCACTCTGTCAGCCAGGGGACCTGGAGCAAAGCCCTCTGCCTCTCTTCACCTGCATTTCCTCTCCTGTGAAACAGGAATGGCAACAGTGCCTGGAGTGGTGGTGACAAGCACGAGTAGTCATGCATGCAGCAGGTTCCTGGATGCCTATGGAGCTGTGCCCCATAGGCACAGCTGGTTTCACAGTAAGAGAACAGCCCAGGTCCAACTGAGAAGCTCCCCCTGAACCTGAGTTCTGTATGTCGCGACTACTAGATAGAAGGGACCTGCAGGGCCAGGCAGTGGTTTGTTGAGTCCTGGCAGCTGTCCCCCAGAGGAGACGAACACAGCACATGGGCACAGGGCCTTGGCTTTCTCTTCAGAGCCACATTTACTCCTACAACCCAGGTATCAAGTGCACTGGCTTCTGCTCCCAGGATGGTGGTGATTCGGTGCCTCAAGGGACAGAATCTCAATGCAGCCAGAAGGCCTGGCCGACAGCAGAATCCTGGAGGGCTGGACCTACTGCAACCAGCTCCCAAACCCCAGCCCCCTGACCATCGTCTTTCTCTCTAATGGGACGGCCGTGACATTTAGAACAACTCAGGAATAGAAATGCATTCAGTGTAAGCCTCTCCGTGATGTCACTTAGGCTAACAGAGTCCCAGAAAACCATGGCAGCCATGGAGCTACCACCTGCTGTAGCAGCCAGACCCCCTGGGGTAGGAGGTGAAAGTGGAAGTAGGGGGTGGGGCTGGGAAGCCAAGAGGGACAAAACCTGCTGAATCTGCTGTGCCCAAAGGTCAGGGATTTCCTCCCTGCCACCAACAGCATGAGCATCAAAAATCACCTTGAGGAAAACATGGCCTACTCAGAACAGAGCGGAGTAATTACTGTGTGCCCAGAACTGCGCTCGCCTCACCTAACCCTCACAGCTACAAGGTTGTACTGGTGTTTGTATTTTATTCACAAAGACACGGAAGCTGGAAGAGTTGGTTCTTTGCCCGAGGACCTGACTCCCATCAGTTTCTGCTGCATAACAAATAACTTCAAAAAAATCACAGAGCCTTATACAATAAACATTTGTTTTTCCAGGTCTGCAGGTCGGTTGCAATTTGGCTAATCTAGTCTGGTCCAGCTGCAGCAGGATGGACTCCAGACTTCCCGTCAGGCTCACATCTACCCAAGGGTCTTCATTCTGTGGTCCATGCTGAAGTCTCCACAGTCCCACCCGCAAACTTTCCAAAAGACAGATCAAGCAGCACAGGAGAGAAAACAGAACCAAAAAAGGACAATGAAAGCCTCTGTTCATGTCGTGTTCCCCAACATTCCAACGGCCAGACCACTGACCTAGGCAAACAGGTGTATGTCCTGGCTGTGCAGAGGACATGGGTGTGGAATTAATTCCCGGATGGAGTGCAAACCCAGGACAACACCCCAAGCTAACTGGGCCTCACAACATGTAGGGGCAGAACCAAGAGGCAGTGCATCCCCCTCACTACTCTGCTACCCTGGTTACCCTGGGACCTGCCACAGGCGTCTTTATCTCTCAGGGCCCCTACTCTCTCATCCACACACTGGGGACAACGTGATCTACTTGCTTGGCTTTGCAGGAATCAAAGGAATTGGTGCATGAAGACCTTTGAAGGGCTCCGGTTGGACACTCGGAAGAAGTCACTCTCATTTGGAAATTCCATCGAATTCTAACTCTCTTTCAGACACAGACAATGTCACAATGACAAAAAGGCAGAGCTTCCCCAAGGCTTGCGAACAGTGGGCCTCCCTTTACCAGCTCAGACACAGACCGATCCTCAGGCACATTTGGTGTGAATGAGAAATGTCAGTGTCTCAATCATGATGATGACAACTGTCGAGGCTTGGCCTGGTTGATCACCTTAGGGAGGACGCTCGGTGCTGAATACCAAAACCAGGTGAGAACCTGCTCAGAGAAATCAGCACTGTTGAAGAGGGTAGCCTCCTCGGGCTCCCGGAGTGTGTGCTGGCTTAGGGGTTGGGGAGGAGGGTACAGTCCACCAAGGCCAGAGGACACCGCACAGCCCGGCACGGACCTGTATTTACTCATGGCCCATTCCAGGCACATGGTCTCTGACGGATGCATGTGGGCCAGATCAAAATAACAGCCAGGATCAAACTTAGAAGTGACAGCAGAAACAGTGAAAGCACAGGGTAGGTTACAAAATATACACAGTAGATGGTGTCAGGCTTTTCCCCGCACAATGCCTGAGTCCACCCCACTTGATGCCACAGAGGTTGGCTGGGAGCACAGGTTCCATGGCAGTGCTGTCTGGGTTCAAGCCCCGCCTCCATCTCTGAGCCTCAGTTTCCTTATTTGAAAGGAGAACTAGTAGCCCCTACACCGCATCTCGTAAATCCCTGGGCATGCAGCCTGGCACCCAGGAAGCACTCAGCTAACTCTACCACTGTCATGAGAACCCCTTGGCCCCATTGACAGACATCCCCCAAAACACTCCACCCACCCCCGCCGCTGACATTACTCCCGGCTCTGGCAGACATTTGGGGCAGCAGACATCCACATGCTCCTGAGGAGCCATTTTAATACTGCGATCTTATTTTAGGCATCACTGTGTAAACATATGACCCTTTAATTCTATTTCAATTCAATTATGCAAATCTAATCACACATTCAACATCAAACCATTTTTCTTTCCTTTCAAAATCTGTCAACCAATGGCTAACTGAACCTACCAGTGCCATGAGGGCTGGCAGGGTCCTCACAGCTTCCAGCTTTCAAACTCAAGATGCTACCCACCCCTCGGCCTGAGCAGAGACAGGGCAGATGCTGGACAGCATGCTGAATGCCACGGAGCCTCTGGGTTTGGGGTAAGGGCAGGGCCAAGGACACCCCAGCAGGCACTGTCCTCCTGTGGCTCCAAGAAGCCAGGAGGTGCCCCAAGCAGGGGAGGGGGGAGCGACAGGAGTGGGTGGAAACGGGTGTGCACTTGGGACGCACAATTTTGTCCCCAATGCAGTTCACCAGAGATCTGAGCTACGCACTGGGCTCCACGGAAGCCTCAGTGTCCTCAGTTTCAAAGAAAGATGCTGCTGCTTTCATTTAAAAAAAAGAAAAAAAAAAAGCAGTTAATCAGCCCTGTCCTAGAATTTTTATTCTAGAACTGGCGGGATGAGGACACTGAGTTCCAGTGAGGAAAAGAGTTAGGCAAAATCACAGAGAGGCTGGGAATCCAGGCCAAGAACAGAACCCAGAGCAGAACTGTTACCACCTGAGGAGATCGGGACACCCAGAACCTCCCGCACAGGCCCTTCACGGGGACACCGCATGCCGAGCCCCATCTTCTCTTGACACCAGGCCAGGAGTGGAAGGAACGCAGACACAGAGCCCTGACACAGAGCCCAGCACGGCCCTGTCTTCTCCGACAACACAGATGCCCCATGGGCGGGAGAGCCAGGCTAACGGTGAGTACAGGAGGCCTGCAAAGTCTTAATATGACCTGTCTTAGTTTATTAACAGGAGATGGATAATATCTGACAAATGACAGGAGATAAATTGTTAAGCAATATGCAAATATGCCTGGAGCAGAAATGGAAAATTACTATACAGTAAAAGCTTTTATGGCTGCAAGAAAATTCAAAGGTAATTTGTCTCTGCGTCTCCTCAAATTCCCATCCCGCTGTTAGCTGTGGCAGAATGCAACATCCATTACCATTCCCATTAGATCATTATAAAGGGGCTCCCATACAGACCTCAACTTTGAGGGATCATGGGGGAAAGGCATTTACAGAGCTCATGCTCAGCCACCGCCTCCCAAGCTCTGTCCTCTGTCCCTCAGACAAAAGCCAAGAATACATACAAGGACTGTCTCTGCCAAACACATGCCCATCCACATACCTTCACTGCGAGGGGCTCAGCTGACCACTCCTCACCAGACACTTCTGTAGGATGACTGACAAGGGAGGCAAGTGACCACAATCTGCCCTGGCCGAGAAAGGGGCCGGCTAGATGGAAAAGGACTTTGTACCTGGGGCAATTTCTAGAGAAGATAAGAAAAAGGAGATCTGGGCCTCCCTGGTGGTTGAGCGCAGAGCTGTGAAGCTGAGCTCAGTGCTGTGAAGCTGTCCGCAGCCTCTGCAGTGCCGGTTCGATCCCCGCCGGCCAGGGAGCTACCCGCGTGGCGCATCAGACCTCTCCTGTCTTACCCGCTGCCCCCCTCAGCAGTGTATTTCGTCAGTCTGCCTGTTCTGCTCCCCACTCTGTCTCTGGTGAATCCTCTCACCCACCACACCTCTGGCCTGTACCCCAGCTCTTATATAAATAAAATAAAAATAAATCTTTTTTAAAAAAAGAAAAGAAAAAGGAGATCTTACAGCACCTGTGGGAACCCCTACACTCGCCTGACACAGACACAGAAATGAAACGGTGACTCTGTGGGACGCTGGGCAGGACCCCCCTGAGTGGGCCAAAGGTGGACACTGGGACCATAAGGCCTGGTGGACTTGAGAGAACAAGGCCCCAGACAGGAGGGGATGTGGGGTGGGGCCAGCAGAGCCCCTGCTTCCCCAGGACGCAGCCAGCACAGCAGATTTTGTCCTTATTCAATTTAGGTTATTTGTTTATCCAGCAAAAGATAATATAGGAAAAAACAAAAAGATGTCAAGGAAAATTACGTGCTCAAAATATGCTGGTAACAGGGATATGGAGTCAACTGTCCCAGGTGCGGAGAGGAGGGGTGGGGCCGGCAGGGGAGCACCCCGCCAACAGACGCAAGTCCTTAGGGAGCAGAGGAAGGGGCCTCTCTGCCTCTACAGGATGGGGTGCACTGAGGGGCACCCCCTGGCTGGGGATATAGGCAGGTGAGACGGATGAGCCGCAGGGTCTGCCCTGCTGGGTGGGATAAAAAAATGGTCCTGAGACAGGGGCGTGGGGCCCTGGCTGCATTGGGCCACACCACCTGAGCCACACAGCAGGCAAAGGACACAGGGAGGCTTGTGAGCGGAAGCCAGACAGCTCAGGCAACAGCCCCATCTGCACCATGACGGGAAGACCAGGAAATTCAGTCCTATAACTAATTTGTCTGGAGATTATTTTTTCCCTTTTCTTGCAATCAACTTTTTGGCTCATCATGCCAAGAAACTGGTTTAACAACTTCATGGAACTGGCTGGCAATTCTGGGAGCCTATGGACACAGCCCCGGGGGGAGGTCCAGAGCAGATGCCTGGAGAACTGCCAGACCAATCTGTGACTCGAGGATCAAGGCCAGGGCACGTGAGGTCCCAGGCCCCCAGGGAAGTGGGGCACCCGCAGCACTCAGCTCAGAAGGAACCCAGGCAAGGGTGCCAGTCCTAAATCCCTAATTCCCCAAGGGGCCGAGTCCCAAGGTGGCCTGTGCTCTTATATGGTGAGGAGCACAGCACCGGGGCACCATTTGACCCAAATTAACAGCAGTTCGGGGATGTCCTTCCTCCACGCAGCTCCCCATGTTTACCAGGGCCAGCTCCACCCTGTCCTGGGGAGCACACCCACACCTGTCATATTAGTCCAGGTGACCGCCGGAGGAAGGGGCTGCTGTGTCAGGAGTCACCTCCGCTCCAGGCCAGGCCTGGTGCTGGGCAGGTCGAATGGTGCATGCTAATGGCACAACCACTGCTGTCCTGAGAGGGGAGGCCAACAGAATGAGGGGTCACCAGTGACCTGGGAACATGAAAGGCGCTAGCCACTCCCAGGGAGTGATCACTTCGGGTGACATATATTCTTTCTGTGGGGTGGAATCGCACAGGATCTGGGGTGCTGCCTACAGCAGCGGCGGTCTATGGGGGGACGTGAAGGCGGGAGCATGAGCGTTTTACAGGCTAACTCTAGCTGTGGTTCTAGAAATGACTACAATCTGCCTACAGACTCAACACACAAACTCTGGAACAGGGACCTTTCTCCCTCCTGCCATGGGCACTGTCAGCCTCTGTGCAGGCCTGTCCCCTCCTGCCTCTGGGGCCACCTCAGCTGGCCTGCAAGTCCTCACCGGATCCCTACCATCCACCACACGGGACCTGGACTCGCCTTGTACGTTCCTCTGATCCCACAGAGACCTTGCTGGGTGGCTCATGGGGGCAAGCCGAGGACATAGGCTTCCACCCACAGAAGCCCAGCACCTCTCAGCAGCTTCCTCACGCTTCTCTCCTTCCCTGTTATGGCTCCTAGGAAGTAGGGTCCTACCAGAGCCCTCACCCATCTCTGCCCTAATCGCCCTTGCATTACTCAGTTTCCACATCAAGATGTCCGTCTTCCAGAAAGCCCAGATTACACACACACAAACACACACACACGCCCCTCTATCACACATTCTCACATTCAAGCACCCCTCCTCTCTCACACACACACCGGGTGGCTCCAGCACTTCCCAGCTATTTGAATCACTCACTCACAAGGCACCTGCAACATGCTGTTTTCGTTTCCTTTCTCCTCTGTGCGCTGCCAAGTCTCACATGACCTGAAGGCAGGGCAGGGTCCCGCACAATCATCCTCAGTAAGTCGGCCGACAGAGGGGCGACCAACAACACTGGACTAGGTATGTGTCGCGCTCAAGAGCACAGAATTTGGAATCAGGCATATCTCTATCCCCCCCCATGTAGTCATAGCGCAATATTAAATCTCCCCAAAGCCACTTAGTAGGAAAGTTGGAATGATTAAAGAAAACATATACAAAGAAGTTAGCACACAGGGCCTAGTTAACAGCATTCAAGAAATGTTGTTATTGTTATGCTTATAATTACTTATGTGCCGTCTTTATTATCAATACTGGAAAATTGACTTACTACTACAAGCGTGTCTAGGAAAAGAATGGTCTGGTTAATATCCATTCTTGGTTAAAAAGAAAGTCACCAGGGTTGCCACAGTAGAATTTTCAAGGAATAAAATAACATACACTACTACCACTTAATAATTGATGACTCTGAAGACATTTTAAGACTCTCCTAAGGCTTTCTGGCATCACTGGGACTCTCAACCATGTTTGGGGCTGAGGAATTTCATTAACGCCACTGAGCAGTGGCTGTCTGATGGCTGGAAGGAGGCTGCATCCAACCTCTACTGCCTGAATTATAGATTTGCACATACATAAACACTACCAGCAAAAAGTTCCAAAGGGCGCCCTTCTATGCGGCTCTTCCACCTCCACCAGCGGGAACAGCCTGGTTCTGTCCCATCCCTCCCCCTCAGCGTGCCAGAGTCCACAGGTTGGGAGACACGGTGCACTGCTCAGGGGAAGGATGGCGTGGGGGAGTAGCTTGAAAGCGATGCATTGAGGCCCCCACCTGAAAGCAACTTCCAAACTCCGCTGGCAGCCACAACTCCCTGAGACCTTGGGAGCAGGGCAGGGGTGACGGGGGAGAGGGGTTTTCTACAGCCACATGTTCCCCTAAGAGGAAGCACAGGGAGGTCTGGGGGTGCCCGAGCATCATCACTGGCTCATAAACACACCATAATCCCTTCTCCCGGGAGCTAAGCATCCATGACAATTCCGAGGTTTCGGCCAGCTTCCCTCTTCCTCAGGAAGTATCAGGGGACCAGGATGGCTCCCACTGTAACAGATCTGGGCAATCTGTGGACTCACACTTCTTTCCTGCTGCTGAGCTCCTCTACCCTACCCCAACTGGGGACTATTTAAATGGCAAGGATGATTTTGTGCCCAGTTCCTCCGGGATCCTGCCCGTGAGCAGTTGCCAAGTCTCCAGCCCGCTGAAAGCTCATTTCACTGATGTCTTTCGGGGTTCACAAGAGGAACGGCCCTGTAGCCCAGGAGACAAGGGCTGATGAATCCCACAAAATCCCTGAGAGCCAGGGAGCCGCTGCTGACATTTCAAAAGGTCAATCAATCACGCTATTTCATGGAACGTAATCATCTCCCAGGACCTAATGCAACAATAAAACCAAATAGCACCAAACAATTGGGGCAAATGAATGATGCACACATAGGAGAAAGGCCACAGCTGGCTGGGAAAGCATCCCCCAGCCTGGTCCAGACAGAGGGGCCGGCAAGCCCAGATCGCCAGGAATGAATCCTGCCTCTGCAGTTGGCCTTGAAACAGCCCTTCCTCACTCTGCGCCTTATGGAAGAAGTGAACTGCTTTTGGGACAGAAGCAGAAGGGGCCAGAGGGATTCCACAGATGACAGGAAAAGCCACTGAGAGGTGTGTCCAAGGGCAGCCCTCAGAGGGTCACGGTCCCTGTGGGGGGACCATGAGGAGATCCCCAGAGGAGACACTGAGCCTTGTTTCCATGAGGGTAAGAGCTGGGGGTTGTGTCTCCCCAAGACCAGGGGAAGGAAAGGCAGTCATGTGCTTCCTAGAATTACACCACCACAACCCCTGCCAAGTCCCCTTTCTGCTTGGGCTCTGGGGCAAAAATGAAATGGGTCTTGCCCCTTTTCCTCTCACACTGCCTGACCTGATGCCAGCCTGAGGTCGTCTGACTGCTGCTCACAGGCTGGGACTGCTTGCCAGAGACCTGAATTCATCTCCTCCCACAGCTGCCCTACCTCTCCTTCCTCACTTGCCACAGCTCCTTCCTTCCTAACCCTACCTGAAGCCTCCGGGACTCCTTCCATGGGACCCCACCACCCACCCACAGCCCTCACCTAGCAGCCCCCTCCTCCTCTTGGGCTGACAGATGCTTCTCTCCCCCCCACTGCAGCTCTCTCTTATTGGACCCTGTTCCCTTTGTTTAGCCACAGAACCTTCTGGTCTCCCCAATCTCAGCCAAGGCTGCCTCTCACTCTGGCAGTGGCTTTCCCTGGACAGCTCCACTGAATCCCCCGAGGAGCCTTTAAGACACTCACAGTGACAGAAACAGCTCAGGGGGCAGGCGTGGTGTCTGTGAAGCTGCCCAGGGCGGAAAAGAGGTGCACAGCCCAAAATGGGCCCAAAATGGGCTGAGGAGGGCCTCCCCAGCCTCTAGGCGTCTCTTCAGCCAAGGCCGTGGGAGAGGCGCGCCTGCTAACAGCACTGCATTTGGGAGCACGTTTCTGTCTGTGCTCACATAAGGCACCTTTGCCAGATTAGAAACCAGTCTGTGGGTTCCATGAGTGCTAGGAAAGGGGATCCCCATTGCCTAGAACAGAGCCTGCTGCATGGTATCGGGAGTGAATAGCTAGGAAAAGGAGTCAGCAGGGAGGGAGGAAAGGAAGGAAGGAATTCTAGAAATTCAGTTCATTAGAAATACGAGGGTGATGTCCAGGTCGCCTCCTCCCCTCTGAAATGGGTGGTTTCATTTATTTGGACCCTCAGTGCACACCTTCCAAAGGAGGTTTTCTGGCAGTGCCTCTTTCAGCTCCTGGTGCCCTGTTCTGGCACTTCCCCACCCATGGGTGTGTTCTATTCTATCTTGGCATGGGTGGGGGTACAGCGGGGACTGTTCTTGGATATGTGCCCCGATTACCCTCCAGCCACCTCGTAGCCGCATCCTGCTCCACTGCAGCATCATACCCGCTGCCCAGGCTGCTCATGGCCAGCAGCCGGCGGCCCCTGGGCTGCCCTGGGAGGGGCCTCGGGACAACAGGAGGAACAGTTGTGACTGATGGGTGCTCCCCAAGCACATCGCCCAGGAGCTGCAGCTCTGGGTCCTGGCTACTCTCCCCCTTTGAAATCTATACAGTGACCCATACAGTGACCCAAAATCTGTACAGTGACCCAAGCCCATCTTAACTTCCAGAGAAGCGAGAGCTGGTGAACATTCTCACATCCATGAGAAAACCCGTTCCACAAGGACCAGGAGGTTGTATCCATTCTCTAGTCACCCCCGTCCCCCAGCCCAGCCATCTTGGGCACACAGCAGGCACTCAATAAATATCACCTATCATCGTTGATTGTAATATCAATCCATAACGAGCTCCCTGGAGCATTATAAAGGGATCCAACTTACAATCCATTCCACACACAAGATTTTAGACACCTGGCCCACCGCAGAGACACAGCTGTTACACACAGGCGGGAGGGAAATCTTTCCAGATTACAGACCACCCCTGTCCAACCCATTCTGACCACTTTAGGAGAAGCTGAGAAGAGAGGGGAAGAAATGAGGGGTTTTATAATGATTGGACCAAACGTGCCCAAATAAGAGCCCATTTATTCACTAGAATTCGCTTCCATCCTGAGACTCCAGCTGGCAGTGAGTCAGATAAACTCTATTCTCTCCTTTATATATAAATACCACGTTTGAGTTTTGTTGGAGACAGGAGCTCTACAAGGGCTTTGCTTATTTCCAAACACTGGCTCCTTCGGTGCATTTTCCTGGACTTACCCGTCCAGCCTCGGCGGTGGAAAATTTGTCCTCAGGGGTGTTTGTTTTCCCCAGTGAAACAGCGACATCAGCTGCCCTCCGCACTGCTGAGCGGACCGCGGCCACTCTGCCGCGCTTCAGAGCAGGTGGGAGAGCCGGGGCCACTTTCCTGGGGCAGTCACTTGCCTTACATTCTGCCCCTCCCCACTGCCTAGCCACCTCAAGCTACTTGATGGGCAGAAGTCCCGCCGGATGGGCCAGGTGCAGCCGCCTCATCAGGAACGCTCTTGCCCCTCGCTGGCCCGAAAGGACCCTGGGAGAGGAAGGCCGGCCCCTGACTTTATGTCCGCCATCAATTGTATTTTTATTGGCTTGGCTATGAAAGGGCTTTGACACATCTCCATAAATTTGTGGAAGGATGTGCTCTCCCTGGAGCACGCTTGGCAGGAGGACTGAGTCTAGAAAACAAGCCGGCCGAGCCCAGGGACATCGCCCTCCCTGCTCTGCAGTCTCGGAAGACCTGCATCGGCGGAGTCACAACTGAGACGGGTGTGGACAGGCTGGGGTGGAACCCACGGCAGTGTCGGCACCCCCGCCCAAAGCTCAGGCCTCAGCCATCAGTACTCCCAGTCACTGAGTCCTTGGAAAAGGCAAGAATGACCCATGCAAAATGCTCCTCTCAGGGACAGGCAGCGGCATCTGACCAAAGCAGGCCTCTGGGAATCCGCAGCCTTAACACCAACGGCTGGCTTCATGGGCTCCGTCCTGAAGGCCTCCCTTCACGAAGCCTTCCCTCACCTCTCAGCATGATATGTCGGGGAAACCAGAGCCCCAGTGGGCCTGCTGGCCCTCATGAGCTCTGCCTCCTGCCCACTGCATGTATTACTAGTGTCCCCACCATTCAGGGCCCCAATTTGGAGGACAATCACATGGCACCCTTTTTCTCATGTTCCTTGACCTGATCCTTCAGGGACCCCATCCCATACGAACTTTTACACATTCAGGGAGCACATGCCCCACCCCCAGGGGTGGCCACAACTTCGTCCTCATCCACTGTCCACTGCAAGGCCTTCGGCCCCAGCCGACCAGACAGAGGAGCCCAGAGAGCTGACTGCAAAGCGTGAGCCAGACCTGGGCAGTTGGCTGTGCTGTCTGATGAGTGTACAAACACAGGGGAAAGCGCAAACAGGCAGGAAAAAAGAAAACAATCTTTAAGGACCAGTTTTCTCAACGGTTGTTTGCAAGAAAATGGAATGGCTTTTGATAATCAGGGAAGGTAAGAGCAGAGGTAAGAGTAACCACACACTAGGATGGCCATATCATCTGATGCAACTGCCTCACTTTCACCCCCAACCCTAAAATAAATGCTGGTGGGAAAATATGAAGAACTTGCAGAATGAGTGAAAGAGCAAATAGGGACAGGGACAGATGAGCAAGTGACCAGAAGAAACCTTTGCCTCTGACTGCACTCGTTGGCCTCAGAGCCCATCTCCCAAGCCCCAGATCCGGGTTGGCATGCTCAGTTGGCAGTACCCTCCACCCCAGGATGGACGCACCAATGAACAACATAACCTCGGTTGGGTCCCCTATACTGAGAGGAGAAATGGTGGAAGGAAAAAGCGCTGGTATTTTCTGGGCGCAGGGGTTAACTCTCAACATCACACCAAGGGTTTCCCTTCATTTTATAGGTGAGAAGAAAGAACAGCTCAGAGGTGACAAGAACCTGAGGTCACACAGTTACCAAACATTCAGCCCAGTTCTTTGGACTTTTCTCCCAAGCACAGGTCTCTCCAAGAACACAAGCCACAATACAAGGGGCCTCGTGATAACTTGAGGGGAGCCTTCCCGTTCAGAGCAGCTGTTAAAATACACAGAGGGCAAGTCAGAGTCGCAGCTCTCCATTGCTGCTCATGATTTATGCAGATGTTTCCCATTAGAGTTAATGGATGGGGAGCATAAATCTTGGGGCGCGCTCCAAACAGGCTCTTGTGATCTAAATGCCACTAAAATCAATGATATCGTTGCAGTCTTGATAGGGCAATTGTGGTGCTTCCTAAATAGGCCTGCTGGGGTTGAAAAGGGAAGCTGAGGGGCCCTGCCTGCTACACTGTCCCCAGTGCTCCCGCAGAGAGCAGGACCTCAGAGAGACAGTCGCGGGGTGTGAGCCAAAGCATGAATTCCAGAGCCACGCCAGTGAGTTCAAACCCAGCCCTGCCTCTCACCCTCAATGTGGCCTAGCAAGCTACCAAGGGGCCCTGATATTCAGTTCAAGAGCTGCACAATGGCAGGGAGGAGGAAACCGGTCATCCGTCAGGCAGGAAGCCCTGGGAACAGAGCCCAGATGTGAGGTGAAGCCTCACACTGAGAAAGCACTTAAGGTCTGTGCAGGAAAGAACTACCTCATCAGGTCACAAGCATGAGCTGAGCCTAGAAATCAACAGGTCTGGCCGCTTGTGTCCCAAGAGACTCTTCAGACAGACAGCAGCGCCCCAAGCCAAAGGGCACAAGGGCCAGGATTCCCACGAAAGCCACTTTGCAGGCTGATGCCCACCGGGCTGTGCAAGCGTGCTGGCTTAGACTGGACCACACCAGGGGCCGTGGCCAGGCTTCCTCCCCAGTAGCTTCAGCTTCCCATGTGGGCCCTGCAGGCACCTGAAGACAGTCCTGCAGGCAGCCCTGGGGAGCAGACCTGGCTCTCAAGGCTGCTCCCCTCTTCCTCTCCCCCTGGCTGCAGACAGATGAGCAAATAGAACCTGGTATCTGAGACTCACTGGAAGGCTAGAATTATGTCCTACTCTTAACATCAATATTTCAATCAAGGTTTTACAAAGAAATCCCCGAGGAGGTCTTTGTTCTCCAAGGATAACAGGTAGCAGACAAAGGCCTCTGTGAAGCCACTCAAAACAGGACCAAATTCCACAGTGAAGAGTAAATAAAAGCTTTTGAGACTTTATCTTGAAAATTTAAAGTAAAATGTATAAAGGTGTATTTATTTGTAGCTCATTTTAGATCATATTTTACATTTATATAATTCCTAATAGGATAAACCACTAATGATTAGAAGGAGAAAAGGATAAATTATAGGTTGGCATATTCATTCCAACATTTGCTTTGATCACAGCATCTGATTTAACGGGAAGTTGCTCCGGATCTCCCTCACTTGCTTGGCTTCAATTGTCCCAAGCCTGCCAGGTCCAGAACTGGCTGCTGCTACTGTACACGCAAAAGAACAAATGGTAACAGAGACCACAGAATTCCCAAGAAGGCAGATGGATGCACTGATTCTAGGAACCATCCACTCAAGCTAGCTCCCCGGCTGCTCTTGGAAGATCCTTCCATCTTCCCAGGATGCCCCATTTGGACCAGCCCAAGCTCCGCCAGGCAGCTTTCATCTAATTACATAAACCAAGCTGCTCCCCATCCTAGGCGTAGGGGAGAAGAGGGAGGAGCTGGGGACAGCGGGTGTCTAGTCCTTGATCTCCCTGCTTGAACAAGATCTGAGGCTTGAGAAGAGAAACAACCAAACTAACAGGGATGGGATGGCTTGTTTTCTTCCAACACAGAGAGCAGGGAAACAGCCACTCAGCTCCTCCTGCCAGGGTGAGGCAGGGAGCACACGTCGCATCCTAGGGTGCCCACTGCCCCTCAGCCTGCTCCCAAGAGTGGCTGGACACTGCGCCACCAGGCCAGCCCAGAGAGAGCTGCAGCCTGTCTCCCATGGTGATGAGGCCCCAGCAGGAGGAACCTGCTTCTCCCGGACTCACGTCCACTTGACCATAGACTCTGGAAACGCCACCAGGGCTCAGCGGGGCTCCAGGGACAAGTCACACAGCACGACCTCCAGCTCTGCCCCGGCCTCCACAGGGGACATGGAAAAGACACACCTCCTGTGCAATACGCTCCTTCCTCAGTGGAAACATGAAATAATCATGACTTACAAAGGCCCTTCTGTTGGAGAAGCCAGGACGCTGAGACCTGCATTTCCCAGGCCTTCAGTGGGGCTGGCATGACCTGTGGTTGGGCCCAAACCTCTCCCAGCCAGGATGAGGGGCCCAACTCTGTCCCTGATGTCTAGACAACACGCAGGCAGGAGAGGATGACACCAGCCGGTGCCATGGACTGACCTACACCCTGATGTCCTGAGTGAGAGTCCTGCCGGGAAGGAGGTGAGCTGAGTGGCCATTTTGGGAGGCTTTATTAGGAAGAGGCACCCATGGGCCTAGTGTCCTTTTGTTGGGAGCTGCTGCGGGTAACAGCCATCCCACCATGCGGGCCCTTACTCCCCCATACCGGGTGACCAGGCCTCAGCAGGGCAGACCTCTGCTGCACCCTGCCGGCTTCTGGAAGAGCAGCTCCACTTGGCACCATTGTGGTCATTAGCCCATCCCCCTCTCTCCCTCTCCCTTGTTGGTTAGAATAGTATTGGGCTGCATTTGTGGCAGTGGGTGGTAAGCCCCAGAAGCCGAGAGAGGGGTACTGATCTGCTGACTATTTTGGACCTTCTGCCCGGTAACACTGCCACATGCCAGCTACTGTGATCTGCCATCTTATTTGATCCTCCCAGCAGCTGTGACTCAGTCCTCAGCCTACAAATGGGAGACCGAGGCGCACACCTACGGATGGCGCAGGGCAGACCTGGCCCCTGCCTGTCTGATCGGAAGCTCGTGCTCTTTTATTTTTTTGAAAGAATAAATAAAATGATCTGTATTTGCAGACATCACCATGGTGTGCTACAAAGATCTAAAGAATCTACACAAAAAAGCTACGACATCTAATAGGCGGCTACAGAGGACAGCCTGGGCTGTCCTCCAGCCATCTTGCCCAGAAGCTGAGAGCTCTGCATTGTTGGTGCCCCAAACAGCCGCATCTATACTTCACAACAACCTGGAGAACTGCAAAAACTTGGCAGGAAACTTAAACGTGGTAAACTTCCACCAGCCATGGTTTAAGAACTATACGCTCTTAAAGGCAGGAACTTCGTCTGATCCTTTATTCTCCCATAGCACCAGCACTTTCTACTTTGCATTTTGATTGGTGGCAATAAGACTCACTGAGTAACATCTGTCTCCCCCACTAGGGTATGTGACCCCAGCATCACCTCCATGACTGGCACACAGTCAGTAATAGGGGGTAGACTTTGAATGAAGAGGTAAGCGACCATAAAGGAGGCTAGCAAGGCGGGGCCATGGCCAGGAAGGTGGAGAGCACAGGTCAGGGGAGAGGCCTCCAGAAACAAGACATCCGCACCTACCTGGGATCCCAGGCATCGCCAAGGTTCCCCTCAAGCCCTGGGTTCCCTCAAAGTCTCCACGTGGGGTGTAGGCATAGCCCCTGCTGCGATGCCTTCAGTGCAGACTCAATTCAGTCCTCAAAATGTTCCTCAGTCATTTTAAATATGGAGATTTTGTCCTGTATAAAAGAAAATGCACCGAAAAAAATGTTGTTTTGTTTTTCAAATGAGCAAAGATTCCCTGAATTATGAAAGTAAACAAATTAGGGTAGATCTCCAAATAATCGCATAAACTCCAATTTCCTATGTTTTAACATAAACATCAAAATAATAAACTCAGGCATACATGGAGGGGGGAAAAAAAACTCCAGCCTGATGCTGCTGTGTTCTTTAGACGCTGAAACCTAAACGACTAAATTGGCAGTTTATTAACAGGAAAATTATGCTAAGTAGCTTCATGTTGATGTCAAGAATTTTATGCAGCGAGTTATGGCGTGGTACCCTGAGTGCCTTATTTGCATTTTCTCATTTAGAGAGAACAATGGCTCCAAATGAGTGCAGCATGTTCACATTACACACCCAAGAACATTTGCACAGACGGAAAGGAATATCTTGATACCAGAGTGATTAAGCCTTTTTGTTCATTATGCTCCAGCCTCAACTTAGAGGAAAGAGGGCAGATTAACATCACTTAGGCTGGTAATAAAGGGACCTGGGGCCAGAGCTCTTGAGCTTCTCAGAGGACAAACAGCCACAAGCCATAATGTGTGCTATTTTCCAGGGCTCACCTAGTTTGGTGTTACCCAGAGGGAAGTGGGAGGTGTATGATAAATGAATAAACAGCCATCCCACAGGTTAGTCATGGCCACAGATGAGGCTTGGGTCCCTAGAAGAAATAAGCCTTAAGCAAGTGTCTAAGAATGAGTCAGAACTTTAGCTCTTCTGACAAAAGCTCAGACAGGTAAGGAATTGCACAGCTAAAGTGTAAAGGACCAGTGAGCTTGGCATGTGACACAGACATCAGGAAGCCTTAGTTTCTCTCCGGAGATGCTCACCTTTGCAAAACTCCTCAGGCCATGAGCAGAGGCTTGCTTCAAACAGCAAGCTTTCCCTGCTCTAGACTCAATATGGCAGAAATAATGCTCGGTGCTCACCAAATCTCCTTTCACAGCCTTTCTTGTTTAGGAACATGGAAAACTGTTTTCCAGCCCCCAGCAGTCAGAGAGGACTTTGTAGTCTTTGGTGAAAGGTAAGCGTCTGTCCTTCCAGCAAATGGAGACTCAGAGAGTGTGCATTACAGCAGCATAACCTAGCTTATCTTGAATAGCACATTGGATAAACATATCCATTCATCCTGACTTCATCTAATCATACAATCAATCAAAGTATTCATGAAGAATCCCATGTGCACCAGGCACAAGCACTGGGAATGCAAGTCAGCAAGAACAAGTCTCTTTCTCGTGAGGCTCAGAGTCTAACGGAAAGCAACTCCAAATATTCACTTTTCTGGATCACAAAATCCAATTCCACTTCTTGAAAAAAAAAAAAGACACTTTCAAGAAAGCATTTCTTAAATGACTGAATTGGAGTAAGACCCTGCAAACCAGTGCTTTATTTAGTCTGAATATCTGCCCCTTGGCCTGCTGGATTTTTGGCAAATCCCCTACATGGTCCCTGAATATTAGTCTGTCTTCAGCCAGAGTGACCCTACAGGAAGCCTCTCTCTGGCCTACAGTTTTCTCTGATTTCCATCCAGACAGCAAGTTTTGGGAAGGGGGCAACAAGAGAGGGGAGTCATTATCACAGACAATAATCCTTGAGGGCCCTAACTTCAGACGTTCCAGAGATGTTCCTTCTTTTTTTTTTAGTCAATACTATTGTTGTACTAGCGTAGCAGAAATATACTCACTTATTTTTAAATATGTCTTGTACCGTATTTTTAATTTAACTATTGGGGTACAACTTACAATAAATTGCACCCATTTTAATCATATTTTGATGGATTTTGGAAGATTTGTAATTGCCACAAACAACAAGAAAAATATAAAACATTTCCAACATGGGAAAGAGTTCCCTACTGTCCCAGCCCAGCCCAGCCCATTGACCCCAGGCAAACACCAATCTGCTCTATAGAACCATACATTAGATTTGTCTTCTAGGGTTTCAAATAAATAAAACATTACATATTCTTTGCTATCTTGACTTCTTCATTCAGCATAATGTTTTTGAGCATCATCCATGTTATTACATTTATCTGGAATTCATTCTTTTTCATTGCTGAGTTGTATTCCATTGTACGGAAATACCACGATTTGTTATCCACACAAGTGCTAGTAGACATTTTCCAACACTTAACTATTATAAATAAAGCTGTTACACACTTTTAGGCACAAGTTTTAGGATCCACAGGTTTTCATTTCATGTGGATAAATACTAAGGAGTAGAATTGAGAGGTCTCGTTATAGTGAATTTCTGCCATATTGAGTCTAGACTAGGTTAAGCTTGCTGCTTGAAGCAAGCCTCTGCTCAGTTTATAAGAAACTGCCCAGCTATTCTATAAAGTGGTTGCACTGTACATTCTTACCTGCAAGGAGTAAGGGTCCCTCTGCAATGAGGTGTGGTTGTGAAAGTAGCCATTCTACTTTGTGTATAGAGGTAGCTTTTTGTGGTTTTAATTTGCTTTTCCTTAGTGACAAATAATATGGAACATTTTCTCACATGTTTATTGGCCAATCATATGTGTGTGTGTGTGTGTGTGTGTGTGTGTGAAATATATTAGAATCTTTTGCCCTTTCAAAAAATTAGGGTGCTTATCTAAATGCCCATTGACAGGTGAGTGGATAAAGATGTAATATAAATAGAAACATGTATGTGTGTGTTTATACACACACACACACACACACACGATGAAATACTACTCTGCCACAAAAAAGGATGAAATCTTGCCATTTGCAACAACATGGCTGGACCTAGAAAGAATTATGTTTAGTGAAGTCAGTCAGATGGTGAAAGATAAACACCATATGATTTCACTCAAGTGTGGAAGATAAAAAAGCAAAACTAATTAATAAACAAAACAAAATCAAGCTCTTAAGCTATAAGATCAAAACAGTGATTACTAGAGGGAGGGGGAAGTGGACAAGTCAATGAGGTGGCAGCGGAGGGAAGGTCAGAGTGCGTTTAGTGCTGGTCACAATATAGTCTCTACAGATGGATTTTTCTACATAGTTAAAAACCAATGTTACTTCAATAAAAGATTTTCCAAATAATGATAAATAAATATTAGGTCACTTGTCTCTGTATTATTTATTGGTAAGTATTCTTTATACATTCAAGATATAAGAACTTTGTCAGAAACATATTGAAGGACCTCCCTGGTGTCACAAGGGGTAAAGTCTCAGCACTATGAAGCTATCAGCAGCACAAGTTCGAGCCCCAGCCAGGGAGCTGACCTACATGGCACAGCAGACCTCATCTCAGCTGCTGCTCCCCTCAGCAGTTTATTTCAGTAGATCCACCTGTTCTGCTCCCCACTCTGCCTCTGGTAAATTCTTTCACTGCCTACCCCCCGACACACACACCTCTGGCCTGTACCCCAGCTCTTGTATGCCTAAATAAATAAAATATATATGTGTGTGTGAATAGATAGATAGATAGATAGATAGATAGATAGATAGATAGATAGATAGATAGAGGTATAGAAAACATTGTCTCTTGGTCTGTGGTTTAACTTCAAGATTATCTTTAAAAAGCAGAACATTTAAATTGGGATAAAATCAATGCTATCTTTTCTAGTTTGTGCTTTTATCGTTCTACAAATCTTTGTCTAACCTAAAGTCAAAAAGAATGCCCCTATTTTTTTTTTTTCTGGAACTGTATAGTTCAAGCACTCACATTTAACTCAATGATCTATTTTGAGTTAACTTTTGTGTGTAGCATGAGGTCAAAGTTGAGGACCTTTTTTCCCAGAGGAGTCTCCAGGTGATCCAGCACCACATGATAAAAAAAGACTGCTGCCTCTCCATCAAATGCCCTGGCATCTTTGTGGAAAATCAATGGCCCACATAGGCCAGCATCTCTTTCTGGCTCTATGCTGTTTCATTGACCTACGTGTCTCTATCCATGCTGGGACCACACCTTCTCGATGACAGTCACTTTAAAGCACATCTGACAATCTGGCAGAGTAAGTCCTCCAGTGTCGTTGTTCCCTTTTCAATTGTCTAAGCTATGCCAGGTCCTTTCTATTTTCATATAAAATTTAGAACACCATCGTGAGAGGGTATTTCAAAGTGCAGCAAGTTTCACTGTGTTGACTTTGCCCGAAAAAAAAAAGCTGAAACTATATCCAGAGATGAGAACTTAGATGCAACTTGGAGGTTGGTTGGTTCTGTGCAGCGATGGGGAAAATGGCCTATTACTGAGACTCAGCGTTAGCCTGTCAGTAGATGACTGCTCTACCCAGAGATGTGTTCCCCACGCCGCCCACTCCTCAGGTCTGTGATTTGTTTTGTTTAGGAGAGGAGTACCTTTCAGACACACGCCAGGCTTTTAAATTGTTAATCGCAGAAACAATCAGCCTCACAGCCCTGCCTCTGCCTGGATGCTGCCTTTTACCAAATCCTGGCTAACAGCCCTGGGTCACCAGCTGGAGTCTTCTCAACTCTGAGGGAGTTGGCCTGGACCTCACACTGGCACTCACAGGAGTGTGAAGAGAGATAATAAAACACTGACAGATGTGGAGATTTGGAAGAGGATGACGCTCTATCTACCCAGTGGAAGGGGGTGTTATTAATAGTGCCCCTTGTGACCTGAGAGAGGGTGTGCAGGTGTGTGGGACTGTAGCTGTCTTCATGGTGCTAAAACAGCAGTCAAGCTCATGGAAAAGGGCGGGTAAGATACCTTGGGGTGGGCATCAGATGGACGTGCATTTGCTGATCCAGGGGTCTAGCTCAGAAATTTTATCAACATCTGTATCACTCCTGAGACTGCACTTGAAAGGAGAATCATTTCCATCATCTCTCTCCCATGGTCTTTGCTCTGACACCCAGAGCTCAGATCAGGCCAGCTGAGTACATCCTCATTACAAACACCATCCTCGTTACTCTTCCAAGGCTAAACCCTTGGCTAATTCCCCCGTGTGGAACTGACCTCCATATGAGTATCCCTATGCCTGACCCCTGCACCTGCACCCACCTCACCTACACATATAAGAGGGAAACTGGGCTCAAAAAATGATTACCAGGCCAGCCATGCCACTCATCATGGGGCCTTTGGGGTACTCAGCCTTTCTGAACACTGGGTAGTTGATGTCAAGAGATGACATTCACCCTGAACACAACACAGTGGATAGCGCCTCAAACACCTTCTTTGCAGCAGTGGCCTTGGAGCTGGTGGCCCATCCACAGGGAAGGGCAGCTTCTCACCCAGGCCCACGGGGCACAGCCCAGCCTCACTCTCCTCCAAAAATGCTGCTGCTTCAGGAATTATCCCATTTTTCTTTATCCCCATGAATGAGCCAAAAGAAGCAGCAAAAGGGTTTTTGTGTGTGTGGCTCTAGGGCATTTCTTTCAGTTGTGGGATTTAACATATTTTAGTGTGGTGTGCACTGAAATAATGAAGGGATAGATTTAAGACAGGCAGGGCCGTCAGCTCCAAATAGAGCTCCTTGTGCAAGAAGAGGATCCCAGCTGAATAATACACCTTCAGCTTCAAAAAAGTATGAGGAGATTCAATTTGTAAAACCAATCAGACTTCAAATATTGAAAATAAAGCCAGTTTGAACAATTCTTTCTTTTACTCCCATCCTTTACTGAATGAAATTAAGAAAGGCATATCACCACTTCACATGCAAGATAAAGCACTGTTTTATATAAAAGCAGTTTTGTGGTTTTTCTTTTTTTTCCCAAAGTCTGGGGCCTCCTATGTTAATGTTTGAATTGTGACTGAGCTACAAATTGGAGCCCATGGCACGGCGGTGTGTTAACTTCACATTCGAAAGCAAGAGGCAGGTGGGGAGCCATCACTTTCTTCTCAATCATGTCTCCACATTATACAAACCATATCCCACATCCAGAGCTAACTATGCCCCAGACAAAGAGAAGATGCGGGGACCCCATCGACTTTCAGAAGTTTCAGGACAGAAAATGAAATTGGGGTGGGGGGGCTCCAACTTGGCAACAACAAAAGGCATTTCAACAGCTCTGAGATTTAGCTTGACCCTCATGGAAGCTGAAATAGAGATGACTATTTCCCCGTGGGGGTTAAGAAATTACAGCAGACAAGTAAGAACATTAGCTGAAACTTAAAAAAAGAAAAATCCACCACCACCTCCTCTTCCATTCCAGAAGCAGTCCCCTGGCTGGAACCATATTGATGCAGTAAATGGCTCCCATGCTCTGCAGGAGAAAATCACAAACGTCTCACCCACTCCCCACCAGACAGACCTGGGGAGGTAGTCACCAGGACCAGTCGGGGAACAGGAATGGTGGATGAGGCACTGTGAAGGGTCAGTCCTAGGACAATCTATTCAAGAGCCCAGGGTCAGGAGAGGCTGCCATATTAGGTAGAGGTAGGATCAAAAGGCCCCTTAGGGCCTAGAGAGGTAAAGATGCACCAACACCTTACCTTCTGACTCAGGAGGAAGACAGTAAAGTAGGAAATAAACATCTTCCCCCAATCTGGACCCTGGAATCATTTCTCATTAGTTGTTTTTTTTTTTAAGATTTATTTATTTATTTAAACAAGAACCAGGGTATAGACCAAATTTGTGGGAGTGTGAGAGGATTCACCAGAGACAGAGCGGGGAACAGCACAGGCAGACTGACGAAGTACACTGCTGAAGGGAGCAGCAGGCGCGGCAGGAGAGGTCTACAACACCATATGGGACCCTCACCGGCCGGCCGGGATCGAACCAGTGCTGCAGAGGCTGCAGACAACTTCACAGTGCTGTGTTCAACTGCCTGCGCCACCAGGGGAGGTCCATCTCTCATTAGTTTTAAAAGTGCCATTGCCACATGAATCAGAGGTTGCCCCATTTCATGTAGCTGAAATTAACCCATGGAGCCTCAAACAGTGAGCAGGTGGGGGACAGCAGGCAGAGGCTGGCAGGTCAGAGGATCCCAGGACAGCATTAGAAAAACCAAGAAGGTGGGAGCGGTGACCCAGGTATCACCCCTAGAGCCCCATCAGGAATTCTGAGTCTGACAGGGAAGGGAAAGAAAGGAGCAGCAGGAACTCACAGGCAGGTTTTACATGTAAAGAGGGGAGGTGGGAAAAGACCGAGATGAGGGTAGCAGCTGCCTGATTGCCAGTCTGGGATTTCTGTCCGCAGCCTGGTCCTGAGTGGGGAGAGGGCCTGCAGGGGAGGTCGAATTCCAGCCTGTGGAAGGCATCACTCCATAGATTTGTTCTGAGCATGGAAGTGGCCATCGGAGAGGGAAAGAGCTCCTTACTCAGCAGATGAAGCGCGCTCAGCCAACAACCTGCATAAGCAAATGACCTGCTCCCGGATCTAAGGGTGAGAGCCGGTGGGAGCCACATCTTCCCACACCGCTCCAGAGACCCCGCACCTCCAGGTCAGGGCCTCCACAGCTAGAACGTCTGGGAGACAATGTACCTTCAAATGGTCAGCAGCAAAAGGCTTTCAACGGCTGGCCGGAAGAGGCCCAAGCTACCCTATCGCTAGGCAACTAGATGCTGGGGAAAGGAAAGCAGCACAGCTCTTTCACTGGAAGCAGGGTCCACGCTCCCTGGCGACTGGAAAGAGAACTGGAAGGATCAGGACTCCTAGATCATCAGAGGGAAACTCCTTCCTTAAAGAGAACTGTATGAGCCTGCATGCTGCACACAACTGTTCCTAAACTGACACGTTGGCCCTGGGAGACGCAAGATGGCATGAAGCGACTTAGAGACAGAGTGCCTCAGCCACACTGAGCTACTGGAAGGAAAAAAAAGAGGTGGGAAAATATCAGATCAGGTTCTTCTGTTGTACACAATGCACTGCAGAAGGACAAGGAATGATACGGGGCAGCAAGGGGCACTAAAACTGGCCAAGGACAGTGACCAAATAGTTGACTGGTTACTGTCTGAGTTCTTCAGCCACGATCACAATAATAATGGGATTTATTTTCAAATTTAGGGGAAATTAAGAGTTACTGAGCCACAAACGGTCATTTACCTCACCTGAAGCAATGCCCAGGACTGAGCGCGCAAGCAAGACAAGACAGGAAGATGAGAGGAAGGAAGAAGCAAGGGACTCGGAAGACCAGGAGGAGGCCATGGAGTAGAGAGACTGTGAAGAAGGAGCCCTTTGCTTCTTGGCCTTGAACCTGTTCCAGGGACTTGAGGGGACATGGAAGGAGAGGAATTGACTGAGGTCCTGGAACCAGAAACTGAAGACCAGATATTGAAGTGATGTGGCTATCACTGACCCGGTTTCTTATTGGGCAGTGGCTGAAGTTGTCCAGAGTGGAGAGATTAAGAGTTCAAGTCTCTCTTGGGGCCTCCCTGGTAGCGCAAGGGGTTAAAACACAACCTATGAAGCTGTCCACAGCCTCTGCAGCAAGAGTTCGATCCCTGGTCAGGGAGCAACCCACATGGCGCAGCAGACCTCTCCTGACTCGCCCACTGCTCCCCTCAGCAGTGTACTTTGGTCAGTCTGCCTGTTCTGTTTCCCGCTCTGTCTCTGGTGAATCTTCTCACCCCCACACCTCTAGCCTGTACTCCAGCTCCTGTATGCATAAATAAATAAATCTTTAAAAAAAAAAAAAGAGTGCAAGTCTCTCAACCATGACCCTCTCACCAAGATTCAAGAAATTCCCCTTGAAGGTCACTCATGCATTCTTCCAACAAGGTCTTTCTAAGATCCTCTCTTTGACAGGCTCTGGGATATTAAAAAAAAGGAAGTAAACCAGGAGTCAGGAGGCTTAGCTGTGACCCCCAACCATGTGACCCTGGCAGTTCATTTGTCTTCCAGGGCCACAGGTCCTGGTACAAGATGGAGGTGTGGGACAGAATGATCTGGCATCCTCAATTCCACACAAGTCCAGGGAACCCCATGCCAGCTGGTCATTTCCGGCCAACGTTTCCTTCACCAGCTCCAGCAAAGCTGCTAGACACCTTCTGGAGGGAGGTACGGCCAGGCCCAGATGGCTTATTAAAAAACAGAAAGTTCTCATGATGGCAAACTGGCCACTGAGGAGAAGCGTGTAAGTTAACTGAAACATCTGAGCCTCCCATTTACTTTGAGATGATTTTTACATTTCCTTTTGGCTAAAGAAACCAGCCCATCTGTCTGGCTTCTGGAGCAATTAGATAACACAGTAGAACCTGAAAAGCAGAAAATGAAACAAACTCCAAAAAAGAGAAAAGATTGGGAAATACAATCAAGAGAGAGACATTGAATTCCTTGGCTGTGTCCCAGATATAAAAGAGGGGGCTGGAGCCTGGGGCCAGAGTGCACACTCTGGTCCTGACTAGGACACTTTAGGGCCACAGGGCTGCTCTGACCCTTGTCTGCTTTGGGGTTCCCAATAGTCTGCGTGCAGGGACAGGGCTCCCTCAGTTTCCCTCTGCATGAGCAACAGAGATGGGCTGAAGAAACAAGATACAATTGAGCATGAACACACTTTTCTTGCCTGATGTAGGGACCTGCCCTGGGAAGCTCCCTTGGAAAGGCTGAAACCAAGTCATCTTGATCAAATTCAACAGTGTCCCACGCACAGTTTGGTCTGTGGGCAAGCCCGGATGAGCCCTGACCTGTGGGCAGAGGTGAACACGAAGCAAATCACTCACACTCTACAGAAGATTCGACATGCTGTTTCAGTGAGTGCTGCTGCACACAGGACAGGAAGAAGGGTAGATGGAGGATGAGAGCATCGTAGGAGACCAGAGAAGTCAAGAGATACTCCAAGCCACTCAGCATGGTACAACACAACCACTCTGACACCTGGCTCAGTCTCTTCATATGACATCTAGAAAGTGGAAGGGCGTCTATAAGCTGGAAGTGCACACACAGACGAGAAAAAATAACAACAAACAGGATTTGGGTCCTGTTCAGGGTGGAGAGCAAAGGGAATTATGGGCTCAACGTTATTTTTATGCTGACTCTTGTAAGCAGCAATAAAGAAAAAGGAAAAGAGATAAAGCAGGACAAAGGCAATGCTGGGGCAGGGGGAAAGAGGGAGTAAAGCTCACTGAGTAGCAGAGCATGCCCCAAAGGTGCAGGGAGCAGCTCACCCAGTAAGAAAGCACAGATGCTGCCTTCAAAGGGTACCGGCACTTATTTTAATTCTGGCCAGAGATTCACTCTGAGAAGTAAGAGCACTTTCCCATTACCCTAAAATTGATGCTCCATCTTCTCCTTCCTTCTATCATTCCAGCTACTCTAAAGCCTCTCCAGCCCTTCCTGTCAGTGGGCAGGAGAGACTCCAGCTCAGGCATTATCTGATAAGAACCCTCAACCCCTGTGGATATCTGGCCACAGGAGATCCACACACAACCAACCCACGAGCTCCCCAGGTGTCTGTGGCTGACAGGTCACGCTCACTGAGAAACCACAATCCAGAGTCAGTTGCCAAAGAAGCAGGAAACCTTCCGTCAGACCCAGGGCCTCCGGGCCTGGGTACTAGATTAAGGAGAGGTGGCTTGTAGTAGAGACTACAACCTGGGCCTGTGTTCTGACCACTGTGGAGCAGCCTGTGGTCCCTGAGGAAGCTGGCCCTGAGGGGGTAACTCCACATCAGCAGACCCTAGAGGGCAGAGAGAAGAGACCTCAAGCAGAACCTGGGGGCTTTAGGGAAACCATCTCTATTGCTGTCTGCCCATATCTGGGAATTGTCTGCTCCACAGTGCCTAGCCCATCTCCAGGAACAGCTGAAGAACCTTCTAGAAGGCCCACCCATCAGCAGATTCTGCTTCCCACCCTCATGGCAACTGAACCACCCTCCCCCTCCCAGCACTGCTACCTGTCATATGCATAGGGGACCCTTCCTCCAGGGTGCCCTGCTTGCCCACTTTGGATAGGCCACTCAGCTTTTGCTGCCTGTCCCGGTTCCTGCAGCAGAAGGACTCCACCACACTTGCACTGCCCATAGCCGGGGGTTGCTGAGCTAATTGGCCCCACCTGCAACCAGGTTGCCCTGTAGAGGGCCCCTGGGCTGGCTTGGAGTCACAATGACTGCCAGGACATCTCACTCTGTGTCACCTGTCCAGGCTCACCACCTGGCCCTCCACTGCACACACAGTCCTCTATGTCCAAGTCCCTCTTTCACTCCTCCCTGAATAGCTCAAGTTCTAATCCCTACCTAGCATGGTGCCTGGGCACATGGGAAGTTCTCACATATTTGGTGAACTAACAGATGAATGCATGAATAAATTACATCCACTGTTGAGGTCTTTTATCCCCCAGGAAATATAAGTGGTTGGCATATATTTCTGAACTTTTGCAAATCAGAATCAGTCATTTCACTGCCCTCACTCACACCCAAAAACCACTTTGGTTGATTGTAAAATTCTTAGATTCCACCTGTGCCCCACAGTGGGCTATGAAATTTTTCTAACTACACAATTGCACACAGGATTTTTCCCCTCTGTCCATGAGTTCAAAAATGTTGCCAGAGGGCCTCCCCGGTGGCGCAGCGGTTGAGCGCTGGGTTGCGAAGCTGCCCGCAGCCTCTGCAGCAGTTCGATCCCCGGCTGCTCCCCGGTCACCGGAGGAGGGTTCCCACATGGCGCGCAGACCTCTCCTGCCGCCCGCTGCTCCCCTCAGCAGTGTACTTCGGTCCTTCTGCCTGCTCTGCTCCCCGCTCTGGCTCTGGTGAATTCTCTCACCCTCCCGCGCTTCTGACTGTACCCAGTGCTTGTATAATAAATAAATAAAATAAATCTTTAAAAAAAAAAAAAAGAAACTTCTCTAAAAAAAAAAAAATGTTGCCAGACACCCTGACCCACCAACAGTCTTCACCCCACTGAGCATGATCTACCTGGACATCGGGTGCCTCCTGAACCTCACCACTTCATGCACAAACACCAAAGGCATATTCCTGCCAAAGACACTGTACTAAAATCCAGATTCTAGAGTGGACTTTATTTGCAGGAATCAGGGAGGACAAAAGAGCAAGTTAAATGATGCTAGAAAGAAGCTGGCAAATCCAGATGGTTGGACATTCTGTGCAACCACTGACTCGATGTCTACAGCACAATAAGCAGGGCGAGACTGAAACAGACTTTTTATCGGCACATATGTATCACATCCCTAGAAAAAGAATCCCAGGACCTTCCCTCCTGTGTTTTCTCATCTTGCATCTTGATGGTCCATGGTACAGACTGAGGCTGTCATTACAAAGAAACCAAACATCGTGGGAGCAGACGATTCTACCATTTTTCTAGACCTTTGAGTTGCACCTCGAGTCAGGGGCTAATCACGCCGCACTTACTTAACCTGCCTGTGAGGTTCATGACAACTTTGCCAGCTCTGTGATCGCCAAGGAATTTAGACTTTAGAAAAATAACTAGGCATCTCTCACTGCAAAATTTACAGGCCTAGAGCAGCACTGAACATTTATTATCTCACAATTTCTGAGTACTAAAAATTGAGAGCTGAGTTTGGCTAGTGGCAGAAGCTTGGGCTTCCCAAGAGGTGACAGGCAAGGGATGAGCTGGAGCAGCAGACTCATCTGAAGGTCTGCCTGCAACCAAGGACATGCATCCTTGTTCATAGACACACAGTGCCAGTCAGCTTCTCCTATTGTTGGCAAAAGGCTCAGTATCTCCCACGAACCCTCTCCACAGGCTGAGTACCCTCATGGCTTGGCACCCAGCTCCCCCCACAGTGAACCTGCCAAGAGAGTACAAGGGGGAAGATCCAATGTCTTTCAAGAACCAGCCTTGGAAGTCATCTACCACTATTCCTGCCTTGCTTTTCTATGGAAAGCAAGCCATAAAATCCAGCCCATGTTCAAGGCAAGGTGGGTAAGTCTCCATTTCAAAGGCAGGAATGTCAAGAACCTTGAGGACCTATCTTTAAAAACCACCTTCACAAACAAATGTAACATACAGACTTTGGATCATCACTAAGACTAACCAATTGTGAAGACACTTTGAAAACCTACTGGAAATTTTTTCTATAGGTAATCATCAGACAATACCAAAGTCTGTTGTTGATGTCATTAGGTGTGACAGGAGCATCATAGTCATGTGAGAAAAAGTCCACATTTTTAGAACTGTTTACTAAAAATATAGAGAGATATGATGTTAAGGATTTCCTTTAAAATATTTCAGCAAAAGTTAAAAGAAAGATAGGCCTCCCTGGTGGAGGAAGGGGTTAAGCACTGCACTGTGAAGCCATCTGCAGCCTTGCAGCACGAGTTCAACATCCGGCTGGCCAGGGAGCAACCCACATGGTGCAGCTGACCTCTCCTGTCTCACCCACTGCTCCCTTCAGTAGTGTATCTCATTCAGTCTGCCTGTTCTGTACCCCACTCTGTCTCTGGGTGAATCTTCTCACCCCCTGCACTTCTGGCCTGTACCCCAGTTCTTGATGCATAAATAAATAAATCACTTTTTTTAAAAAGTGAAAAGAAAGGACAAGAAAGGAAAGAAGAAAAGAGGGTCAAGGAAGCAAATGCAGCAACATCTCAATGACTATTAAAATATGGGTGGCAGGTATAGGGCAGAGTGGGGGGCAGGCAGCTATACTAACTCTCTGCCTCTGTGTACAAAGAACTTCTTCATCACACATATTTGTTTCAACAGGTCAGCAGGCTACAGCTTCATATAGATCTCATTCTATTTATCTTGCCTGGAGACCACTGAGCCCCTCCAATTTGCATATGTATATTTCTTCTTCAGCTCAATTTTTCTTCCATAATATCTTTATTTCTCCTAAGCCATCTGCTATGCTGCCTCTCCAAGAGCCCCAGTATCAGGCCTCCACTCTCTGCCTCTGTATCTTTTTTCTCTTTGCACTCTGTTGCCTTTGGGGAGGGCATCGTGTGAGAGCTCATCATCATGAAGGTAAACCAGCAAGCTAGCATGAGAACAAGCACGGGGCTATGACATACAGAATCTCAAAAAGCAGGGAACTCTATGAAGCTCCAGGAGAAGGCTCCTTATCAAGAAATGCCCCAACATGATCTCCCTTTTCTCACATCAAAGGAAAGCCCCTCTTCATCAACATGCATTAGAAGCGAGTCCCCTGGTAAGCACCCAGTACCTGACTCCTACCTACAACCAGCACAAGTTTAGAAAGGAGATGCCATAGTATATTCTGAACCATTTTTTCCCATTTTTTCTTTTTTAAAATTTTGTCTTTTCCTTCACCAAAAAGCATGCCCATTACCAAACAACCTTTGCCATTTTGCATTTCTGCTGCTCCCCTCCTGCCTCTGAGTCATCGTCTGTGAACAAGGGTCTAAAATATTTCTTTGCAACTCCAGCAACAGAAAAACCTATTTGTCAACCTGTGAGAGTAGGACTGTCAGGTCATAAGCAATCTTTGGCATCTAGAAGCTAAAGAGGTACCCCACATCCTTAGTGTTATGCACTTTACTTTTACTACCCTCAGTTTATAAAGGTCCTGAGCCTTGGGGAAGTATCACCTGTGACCTGCTCCAGTGTGCCAGCTGAACTGAGAGAAGAGACTCAGCAAAGCCAAATCAGGACAGAATTGCCAAAGCTGGCATTCAGCCCTCCACCTCCAGTTTTCTGACTCGGTAAGTCAGGTCTTCAGTCTCTGATGCTGGAAACGCACAGAAAGACAATTGGTAGGTAGAACCACTCATTGCCCACATTCCACCTCCCCTGGTCTTAACCAACTGAGTGATGGATGGCACAGGACTGGGCCTAGGGATGGAGAGGACCAGGAACCCATCGTGCATGGCTTTGCAGGTCACACCAAGGAGACCTCCACAGAGTGTGGACTTTGATCCTTGGGGAAAGGAAACCAGGGAGGATGTGCTCAGTTGTGTTCTAGAAAATCTTTCTGTCTACTGTGTAGAAGATGAATTGAAGGAAGCAAGATTGAAGGCAACAAAGCCTCTGAGGAGGCTGTTTTAGAGTCCAGGCTACCTGTCATTACTTTAATTCCAGCATCCTTCATGTGCTTGGCTCACTCCTGCATGCACTCCAGGTCACAGGCTCTACAAAGGTAGGAGAGGCCACAGCCACATGACTCCTCACTGTGTAGCTGTGCCTCTTGTCATCCATCGAAACAACAGCAGAGGAAAATTAGATTTAAAGGAACAACCTAGGGCCTCCCCTGGTGGTGCAGTGGTTGAGCGCTAGGCTGCGGAGCTGCCTGCAGCCTCTGCAGCACCAGTTCCATCCCCGGCCACCGGCGACGGTCCCACGTGGCACGATAGACCTCTCCTGCCGCCCGCTGCTCCCTCAGCAAAAGTACTTCATCAGTCTGCCTGTTCTGTTCCCCGCTCTGGCTCTAGTGAATTCTCTCAAACCCCCTCTCCCCACCCCACCCCCGCTGCTGACTGTACCCAGTGCTTGTATAAATAAATAAATCTTTAAAGCAACAACCTTGTACTCGCTTGTCTAGACAAAAGTATATCATTTGAAGCACTGATGCTTCAGCTATTCACAGTCGCCCCTCACGTGGGATCATCTCAGCACTCACAGGGATGCAGAGCCTGTGGTCCCAGCATCACAGCGCAGATGGGAGATGTCCCTGGACGTGAGCCAGGGGAGTGCCAGAGCAGAGGCAGGGAGGGAACAGAGGGGAGCTGCGTGCAAAAGAAGTAGATCCTCCTGGCCTCGCTGACCACCTCCCCTGCTGCAACTGCTCCTCGCCAGGGTCCACACTTCAGCCTGGCTCACAGGAAACAGGAGGAGAAGGGTGTCAGATGGACTCCAGTCTTGTCAGTGTCCACCACGGATCCACCTCTCATCCAAGGTGAGAGGCTGATTCAGAAGAGAAGTCAGTGTCCCAACACTGAAGATGTACCACAGAGGAAGGAGGGCAGAGGACATCCCGGGCCCGCCTGTGCAGCATCTACAGCTCTCCAGGCTCAGAGTGACCCAACAGCTCTCAGGACGTGCTCGGCCTGTTTCCTGCTCGGGAGCATAAGAATCCCGCAGCATCCCTGCCAGACCGCCCTCACGTGGCGCTTCCACCAAGCCAGATGAAGGAGCCGGGGCTTCTGCCACCCAGCCTCTCACACGCCTACACAATACCCAGTCCCAGAGCACAGGACTTAATGGATTACAGGCCTCCTAATTAGATTTCCTTGGAGTTCTCTCTCGGAAGAGTTTCGTACTGTGAACTGCAAACTCGCTGGCCCATGCTTGCTTGGGTGTATGTTCTTACAAGTCAAAGACCATTTCCTACGGCAGCCCCTGGCCTCTGCCTGAGAAGGGGGTGGTGTGGGAGGAGGACAGGGTCTGACCCTCTGCTCTCCTCCTGTGACCTGGACAGGTCAGATCGAGGCCTCGACAGAGACCCCAGCACCCAAGAATGGAGCACACAGTGAGCCTCCTAGGACTTAAAGAGGGTCCCCAACCCCTTCCTCTGCCTGCACCACCCACCCTGTGTTGCCACAGTATAGAGATGAGAGGAGTTGTGGTTCTAGAGCCAAAGAACCAATTCTTCTGCAAATGGCAAGTTGGACCCTGATGTCATTTATGGCAGCCCCCGCGCCACCTGCCACCTCGTTTTGTCTGGTGGAGGTAATGCACTCCTCCGAGGTGAAACTCCCAGGTGGGAGGTGACAGAAAGGCTGGTTGATGCCAGAAACAGGTAACTACAGCCTGGAGAGCCAGAGACATCCTTGAGTAGGAGTGTAGGAGTCTCGATGCCACCCCAGGCCATGGCTACTGGTCCACGGAGCTTTCACTTCAGGTGGCCTAGACTGAGGCCCCACAGATCTGACGCACACCTTCCTCCTCCATCCCGCCTGGCTCTTTCCTCCCAAATTTTATGGGCATCCTCAGTTGGAGGTGCAGCAGCCTCACTGGACAAGAAGTTGCCTCCTGAGTCTCGTTGGGCTGGAGTTCAAGCATGAGTGAACTGCTGTCAGTCCCAGCATAGATGCTGCTGCACCTCCAGAGCCTGCAGCCACAGGATAGTGATGCCACCTCCCCCCCCACAAAGCACTGTTGGTTCTTTTCCTGAGCACCAAACTCCTGTTAGCCCCAACTCTCTGGGACATAGAACTCCCCAACATGAAGGAGAACAAATGAGCCAAACTGGAAAACCCAAACCCTGGGGCGACACAGAAGACGATCAGTGGAGGCTTTTTAGCATCGAGCGAGCGGTTCGGGGATTAGCCCGGAGTCATGGTACTGGCGGGGGGTGGGGGAGAGGAAGGGTGTGTGGGGGGGGGAGCCGCCACAAAGCCACGCCTACCACCGGAGGACACAGGGTCCACCAGGCTGGATCTTGGGGAAGAGCTCACAGATTTACCTTGCCTGATCAGAGGAAGAATCAAATCCACAGAAGAATTTTTCAAAAATCAAGATTTTGTGAGAAACAATGTATTTAGATTTCTCTCCAGGGTCAGTCAGCTTTTCCACATTCTAACCTGGGAGACCTTCTAAATCCTCAAGCGCCCCAGGGAAAGAAAAGTGGTCTTCTGAGGAAGCGCCCGGCCTCTGCAAACCAGCCACACTCCAGCCCTGGACCACGCTCTGCGCACACATGACCGCCTTCGATGTCCGGAAGGCTCTGTGTTCATGTGGCCACAAATTCCGTTTTACAAATGAACAAGCTGAAGATTGGAAAGGTTAAGTCTCCCGCCAAGGTCACTCAACTGGTGAGGAGCAGAAAAACTAAGATCTGGGCCAGAACGAAAGCTCTTAAGCACTAGGCAATACCTCCTTCAGAAGATGGAAGAGAGCTGTTTCAATCTGCTTACTCTAGGGATTGACACAGCTCCAACTCCAAGGTGCAGGGTAGGGGAGCGAGGTGGGGGATGGGGGGCGAGCGTTCTCGCCTATAAGCCGGTGCTTGAATCGCTGCCCCTGCCCTGCATTAACCCATCAAGTAATCAGGATCCAGTCTGTTAATGCTCAATCTTGATATTAAAATACCTGTGACATTCAAACCCATATCCTCAGCCTGGCTCGGACTGTGCGTGTCAGCCCACCCCCACTCCCCGACACCCCCACAAATCCCGCTGCAAGCCACGCAATGTTCACCCGCTGATTGAAATAATGCAATTAGGGGATATAGAAAATCCATTCCACATGGTGCCATCTGCATTCTCTTCTGACAGCTAATTTGATTGGCGCTCTGTAATCAATAAAGCACTCACGCAGCAGCCAGATAATTCACCTCGATTTTTCCTACACTGTTTGTAGGGGAAAACACTCCCTTCTGCTTCTGCCAGTGACCCAGGCCAGGTGGGGAGCCTCCAGGAAACAAGCTCAGGAAATGGTAGAATGTACTACAGGGTGTACTGCTGGATCCCTGAGGCCGCTCCCATGGCTGGATGGGTGCTCCTCACTGGGCACAGTGGCACTCACCTCTCTGTTCCCCAGCCATCACAACTGAAGGTGGGTGGCAGATGTGGTTTCAAAGATGCTTTTATCTTTAAGAAGACATTCAACACCACACTTCATAACTCAGTGGCTTCTGACAAAAAATCTCCGTCATTCTCATCCCCAAGAATCAGCACCTCCCTAGGACTGACAGCCCACACCAGGACAGACCACAATGCAGAGACTTGTCTCTAGACCCTGCAGAAACAAAGTGGGAAGGTGGCATTTTGCCTAGCACCTCCCTACATGGGGGTCACGACCTCAGTGTCACGCACCGTGGTGCCCCCTTAAACCTCCAACAGATCTACATGATGACCAAGCAGCTCATTCATTTGAACACAAATACAGTCAATCATCCTGGTGGTTGGCCACCCAAGCCAAGGAACAAGCAGGGCTACCCTTTATAGGGCTCCGACCAGACAGCAGCTGAGGCTGGGCATATCCAGCCACCATCAGAAGTGCCAGTTCATGCCCCCAAAGCCTATGACTCATGGACACTGCTGAGCACAGTCACCAGGACCCTAGAGAAAAGTCAACACTCCCCAGAGATAAAGGACATGCTATGGAAAGAAACAACAGCTATGCGGAGAGAGTGAAATCTCACTGTTCTCAGGCAGACTTAGAGCAATAATCAAGTTGGCACGTACAGAGTCAGAGACTCCCCTATATAGGCATGTGTTACACCTGGATAGAGAGAGGCCCTCAGCCCTCAGAGGGACGACTCTAATGAGAAGATAACTGGAGAGGAAATCACAGGGGCAAACTCAGAGGAACAGCACCAGCAGCTACTGCAGATTAAACTGGTTTCTCATGTGGGGATGGAGGGACTGCAGGAGGGATTGGCTCTCACTCTCACCCTATAAATCAGAGGCTGGCCCTCAGGAGTTCCGCAGTGTCCCTGGGGATCCGGGGGCACACCAGAGCAGAGGGCAGGGTGCCAGGCCGCACCTGCCTAAAGGACAAACCTGTCAGGGAGATTTAACACCTGCACCCTGGAAACCCATCCCTGGTTCTTTCAGATTCTCTGAGATGAGCACAGAAAATAACTGAATATTCCTTTTATTTAATGGGAAAACAAGAGCCTAGTAAAGAAATCATTTCTCCCAAAAAGAATACCAGGGTGGGGGAAAAAAACCGTCCTGCATACCAGAGGCAAAGCAAAAAAAAAAAAAAAACAAAAAACAAACAAACCCAAGCTCAGCTCAGACTCAGGGAGCTCTGGGCTGTCCAAGATGGAAATGACTGAGAAACTACGAGTCCAAGCCCACTTTTTTCATAGGTGAGCTGGCTGAGGCACAGGGAAGGTTCAGTGGCATTGATGGACCTGCAACCTAGAAAACTGGAGAACACCTCTCTAGAAAAACCAGAAGGCTTAGAAGACCCAAACCCTCTCTGGCTGGGAACTCTCTAGCCTGCAGTATGGATACCAGTGGCCTGGCATCCTGCCTATAAATTCACAGGCTTTGGAGTCACAGGCCCGAGTTCAAATGAAGGCTCTACCTCTAATTGTCCTTGAGATCTTGTGCAAGTCACTTCACTTTCTGTGCTTTGGTTTCCTCCGTGTGGAAAAGAACTGGTGATAATGCACGATCACAATCTTGGGATTAATGTAATTTCCATGAAGTGCTTTGCATATTGGATTCTTTTACATCAAACAGTAAATCCCACCCCTGCCCCCACAAAAAACAGGGGCTGTTTTTATAATTATCTGTAAACAGATACTAGCAAGCAAGGACATCAGTGAGCTCAAGTCATATCCTTAGTGACACTGCAGTGAACATTTATTATCTGCCTTCTGGACTCTATGCCTCCATCAACAGCACCTCATTTCCATTTGCTCCCCACAAAGCTGACTGTGTATCCCAAGGGGAAAGCTTGTGAGCTGCTTCAGAGGTTGGTTCAGGAGTGGTTACAGAAGCCAATTTAGGGTTATCGATGAAACTCAGGACTTGCTGGGAGAGTTGAGGCAAAGATGTTTTCCATTCCCTGCTGGACCCAATGGAGGAAGCCAGCAGCCCTGGAAACTGCTGGCAACCAGTTTGGGTCCATCAAAGAAATCAGCCTAAAGGTAAGTGAAAGAAACTGCATCATCAGTGACATGACCGTGTTCCAGGATCAACCCTTAACTGAACTTACATCTGGACTTCTGTTAATAGCAGATTTCCTTCACAGTTTAAGCCAGTTTGATTTTCTTTTCTTCCTTTCTCTTCTTCTCTCTTCATAGTCACTTGCACAAAGATTTGCAATCATTACAATGCTCTTAAATGTCAGTGCCCCATCTTGCCCTCTTCAAGGTTGGAACTTTTCCAAGCACAGCTGGAACTACTGGCTTCTTAAGAACAAACAGCATGGGGTCCCCTGCTTCCTCTAAGACCCCTGTCAGGACCATGATTCTGTGGTATCTAGTCCTGTGTCAGGGACATGCCCTGCTCCTGCTGGGTGACAAGTGTCTCACGTAATCGAGGCTTTGATCTTCTGAAGCCCACGGTCCCCGCTGTGCTGCAAGGTGCCTTAGACAAGGCTGTCACCAGGCGCTGAGACATCCCTTTGTAGGTCCTGCCTGGCACAGAGCGTGTGGGCGATGACATCGAGGCAGGTGTAGCTACCACTGCACCACTGCACTAGGCTCTTTGCTCCAACAGAAATCAAAGCCCCAGCTCTTCACTCTTCTTCCCTGGAAGCCCACATCACACTGTCAGGGACAAAAATGAATATGATCAGCTCTACAAATTGTCCCTGTCTGTTCTCCCTCTCTGCTGTTTGGGCTGGGAGCAAACATGCCAGCAGGCATGGGTGTGACCAACGCTCCCTGCCTGATCATTGACGTCTCAGTGGATGTGGGAACTCTGAACAATTCCCCCAGAGGATTTTAAAGATTCCACTTGGGTTTCCATGGTAATTTTACAGAGCCAGCACTCAAGAAGTGTTTGTTAAATTGAATTTATTGAAGAGTAAAGTGAATCGGATATTCCCATAACTGGACCACATCACCATAGAAAAGTCCCTGGCCCATCAGAGGGATGAGTTGCAAGTCTGCGACAGAAAATATTACCAGCAAGGTTCTTTGTAATCTGGAAAGAGAACTCAGCTCTGGTCTCCTTACCCACCTGAACTAGGAAGATGGCATTCTTTAAAAAGTCAGGGGAGGGGAACTTCCCTGGTGGTATAGCAGCTGAGCGCTGGGCTGCAAAGCTCCCCGTAGCCTCTGCAGCACTGGTTCCATCCCTGGCCACTGGCAAGGGTCCCACATGGCACACAGACCTCTCCTGCTGCCTGCTGCTCCCCTTAGCAGTGTACTTCATCAGTCTGCCTGCTCTGCTCTCCCCTCTGGCTCTGGTGAATTCTCTTGCCCGCCCGCACTTCTGACTGTACCCAGTGCTTATATAAATAAATAAATAAATAAATCTTTAAAAAAAAAAAAAAGTCAGGGGAGGACCTCCCTGGTGGCACAAGGGGTTAAGCTTCAGCACTATGAAGAGCTGTCTGCAGCCTCTGCAGCACGAGTTTGATCCCTGATCAGGAAGATACCCACATGGCACACAGACCTCTCCTGCTGCCTGCTGCTCCCCTCAGCAGTGTATTTCAGTCAGTCTGCCTGTTCTGTTCCCCACTCTGTCTCCTGTGAATCCTCTCACCCCCCCACGCCTCTGACCTGTATCCCAGTTCTCATATGCATAAATAAATAAATCTTTAAAAAATAATAATAGTAAGTTAAATTTAAAAAAAGAAGTCAGGGTAACCTCGGTAAGAAACAAAAGCTCAATTTCAAATAGACACTCCTGACCCACCCCACCATGACCAAAATGATTTGCAAGCGAGGGTGCCTGCTCCTCAGCACAGGCACTGTCCTTTCATTGGAAATACCCTGAGGGCCCTTTGTGGATCCAGTTTCCCTTCCAATGGATGATCCCCAAGCTTTGGCTTTATTGGAAAATGTTTTAGACCCAGATTAGAATTTAATAGGTAAAATTGCTGATAAGAGTAAAAAGTGAAAAGCCACCAACCCCAAGGAGGAATCAATAGCTCACAAGTCAGTAAGAACAGAAGGCAGGTCATGGAGGCTGGGGGTGCAGGGGCAAGCAAATTTTTTTAATTCATGTGTAGCATATGTATAGAGTTAGCTTTCTTAAGCAGAGACCTGCATAAACACAGATGCCACCTTTTCCAAGAAGGCCAAGCCCGTGATGGCTGGGCTACACAGCAAATTAGTCACGTCCTTGGAATGCGGGAATTAAACACCACATACAAGGCACCCTGCTCTTTGACCCTCTCAGGCTCATCAGAGGCATCCACAAAAACTTTGCACTGGGTCAAAGCCGCCTGGCAGATCTGTCCACAAGTCAACTCCCATTTCATTTGCTAAAACTGCAACTTGTCAGCTTTGTTAAAACCACGAACTGTCATTTTGTCAATAGGGACAGCCCATTCTAAGGGCAGATCAATTCCAGAACAAAGTTTTGAGTGACAGCATTACCCCTGGAGGGGTTCCAGGAGTGTTTGCTTTGCATCCCCCTCACGTTAATGACAAACAAGTTCCCCATGATGGATACACCTGCAATTAATATTGAAGGGACAGTTAATGATTTCAAGGAACCGCTATACAGGCCTCATATTTCAAATTTAAAATGCTCCTTCCAAAGCAGGATTATTTTTCAAAGCCTAGAAATGAATGTTAATATATTAGGCAAAACAAGTTTTTTAACATCTCAAAAAATAAAGCCAAGAAAACTTATATTAAGGACTCCACTCAGTTGAGACAACCCCATTATCCTTCAAACACTCACAATGAAGCTTTGTTCTAGAGACCTGTCTTGTCACTCCTTGTTTCAAAGGATGGGATATCTACAAATCAGAGTCTGATAGCTACAAATCAGACTCACAAGTACATGAGATATATATATGAAATTCTGAAGAACACATCAGGTAGTATGAGTGTGCTTCTTGTTCTCTCTCTTCTTTAGTGCACTAGAGATTATAAACGAGAGTTTGTAAATCTACATGTCTCCATCCTTATTTCAGATACACATATGCAGAGAACTATTCATATATTTCTTCTGAAAGAAAATTAGATACTTACAAAGCAAAAAAAAAAAAAATTTAATAGCTGAATCATAAAATCACTTTGGCTCCTGAATCGGGGAAAATTGCTTTCCAAATATAGTGACATCTCTCCCCTAGGCAGGAAAAAAATAATTTCTGGCCCCAAAAGCCAGACAAACCACTAGCAGTGACCAAATGAAACACCAATTCCAAGCTAAATGAACAAGAACAAATGCTGAAGGAAAATTGGTAATGCGAAAAGACATTGCCAGCAGGCAAAGAACTGTGTTCTGTTTTAACTAAGGGGGGGAAAGAGACACTGAACAGACATTTAGGTAATAAAGTGACACAATTAGTCACTAAATATAACAAAGGCAGATTATTGCCAACCTCTAAACTGCCTGGTCCAGCTCTGAGAGTGTGGAAATGAAAGAGGCCTCTGCCCCAGGCTTCCTAAAGGGCTTGGAAGAAATATTCCAATACCTCCTCCTGGCCACCAGGGGCGCTGTGAAGATAGATGAGAAGCTCACCTTGGGCTATAGAGCGCCCAGCTGAGAAGCCATGGCTGCACCCTGGCATGCTATCCATGCTATCCCTTCCTGTTGTTTATAGTGCCTAATACAGGCCTTCTCCCTCAGATCTCCTTTGGGGTCTGGGACATCTGGCCATCTGTGGCGTGGGAGCAGAGAAAGCAGGGCCGAGAACTCTGGCCACCCCCACCATTCTATGAAGAAATAAATTTCCCCTTCCCAACTTTCTCTAGCTGGCTTTGGCAGGCCCATGGATGCTAAAGGACTACCCCAGAGAGCCCAAGCCCAATGTTTCTAGCAGAACTGTGGCACTCAGTAATTTAGTGGCCCTTTGGAGCAATGCTGATCAATCCTGATTGCAAATCCCACAACACAAAGCAACCACTGCTAGTAACAACCCTGTGTGTGTGCAGAGACCTCTGGTTCTCCCAGATTTATGCTTACAATAAATTGCCTCTACCGCCCAACCTGGCCAGATATATGAGCCCAACATGAGACTCCAGTTCTATTATCACCAATTAAATAAACAGGTTAAGGGAGAATGTAAACTAAGATAGATTATGTAATCAGGCTCTAATAAGATCTAGTGATGAGAGAATGAATCTGGGTTAATTTTCTTTTTGTTTTTATTAGCCCCTAAAGAGCAGCTAGGAAACTTCCTTGTGTCCTTGACACCCCCTCTTCCTGGCCTCAGACCTTCCCTGCAGGGGATGTCAGGGAAAATGGCTTTAGACAGGTTTATTTGGAGAGAACGGGGGGGGGGGGGGGGGGGGGGGGGGGAGGGGGCCCCTGAGGGCAGTTAAAATAGCTGAGGTATTTATTTTTGTACCCCTAAACCCTGCCTTCAACCAACTGCTCCCTGCCCCAGTGGAGCCTCTGAGAGGAATTTATGCATAGAAGGCAAACAAAACTTTCTAAATTGCTAACTAGGGATTTTCATCCCCTCCCCATGAGCCGTTCAGGCAGGTGAGCTGACTGGCTAGCTGGAGAGGGCCTTTGTTCTGTGTCGAAGGCAGCCAAGTCAGCCAGAAGAGTTCTTAGATACAGACAAGGCCAGCATCATGACCCAGCAGGCCTTCTGAAGGTGGGGCAGAGGCCACAGGCCCTGCTGGCTCAGCTGAGTGGGGCAAAAGCAGGAGAAAGGGAGAGATGAGAGATTTTCAAGAGCAACTCTCTCGCCATTAGGGCTGGAGATGTACCTCAGGGCCACAGCTGAGAGCAGAGGCAGGAGACTTTGGGAACAGAGCCACAGGCCTTTTAAGGACCAGACTTCTCTAGGACCTGGCCTTAGGGCAGGAGATGGGGGGCAGGAGAGAGACATCAGAGGTGGAAGAAGCTCTCGAGAAGGGGAGTGGTTACAGGCAGAGAATGGGTCAGAGGAGCTGATCTTCTCACTCGGCCATCCTTGGTGGAGCTCAGACCCCTACGGGACACAATGGCACATAAACCTCAGAGAAGCTGCACTGAACCGATGGAGTGGTCACTGTTCAGGTGGGTGACAAAAGAGAAGTCAGTGTGTGTGGATGAAGGGCAGTTTCCTTGGAGGGATTCACAGGTGTGGACTTCTGAGTGAGCAGGCCCTGCTATGAGACCTGCCCAGGGCTCCTAGCCCTTGCTACTGCCTGGTCTCTGGTATGGATCAGAAATGAGGCCCCTGGACAGACATAGCCCCAAGGGCACTCTGGTGTCCCAGGACAGACTGGATTTCTGCCCTGACCTGCTCCCTCTGCTGGGCGCCTCTGAGCAATGCACCACCCGTTGGCCTGAAGTGGGTAAATGGCTTTAGACAGGTTTATTTGGAGAGAAATAGGTTGGGGGGAGGGGGACCTCAGGGCAGTTAAAATAGCTGAGGTATTTACTTTTGAACCCCTAAACCCTGCCTTCAACCAGCTGCTCCCTGCTCCATGTCCAGCTGCTAAGGCAGCAACAGTCAGGGCTGAAGGCAAAGGATATGCGCACGCCCACATGAGGCTAACGCTGTGTGTTCTCATTTCGCCCCTTCCAAAGTGTCCTACTACCAGCCTTCCGTGGAGGGGATAAAGATGGGACTACTGGTTCATTCAACTGATGTAGGGCAGAGCTGGGATTTGGCCAGGCTGGGGTGTCTGACCACGCAGTCTTCCTTCCCACAACCCCTGCCACCTTTCTCAGGGCAAGGAGAAAGTAGCAAAAATAAAAGATCACATCATCACTAAATCAGCCTGAGCCTTAGAAATAACTTGAATGGGGTTTCAGGCAGCAATCCTTAAGCCTGGTATTATAACAGCTCAAGAGACATGGTGAAAATCTCATAACAAAGTTTATTTAATCCACCTCCTACTTAAGTTACATGTGTTCTGCAGAGGGGAACGGGTCACAAAATCCTCTTCTCTCCAGGGAGTTTCCAATCCAGATCTGCAGGGATTCACTCTAGCAGGGGTGAGCTGAGGAAACACTACTGGGAGTTGGGGGAGGGGTGGGCTGGGGAGTGGAGTAGAATCACATTTTCAGCCAAGAAGCAAGGTGAAACCTGGTGAATTTTTCACAAAGCAGTGCCAGGAGGGGGGCGGGGACAGTACCAAAAGACACTGGACCTAGAAGGACCCCAAGAAATTCTCTTTTCTGGTAGGTGCCTGACCTGCTTTGTGACCCAGAAAATCCAGAGAAGGTGCTGGCTCCAACAATTAATTATTCAGAAAGCCCAAGGCAGGAGATAATTGAAAGCAAAATGCTGGTGGGATGTGCGTTGGGGGGTAATTTGCACATTTCCTGTGCCCATATTTCACTGCTCCCATCTCTGAGGATGTCTGCCACTTCATGGAGTGAAAGGAGATTTCCTGACCCCTGCTGTCCCTCCCTCCCATCGCAGCCCAGGCCTCTGCCGCATAGCCCAGGAGGGACAAGCCAGAAGTTGGTGCGAGTAGGAGCAACATGGTCAGACAATTCGGCCGTCTCTCTGGATCATGGGCTCTGGGTCAGGGTTCAAGAGGCAGGTGGAGTCCCTAGAATGGAAGAGGAACCCCCACCTCCAGAGGGCTCTTAAGAGCCTGCCGCCTCCCTGTCTCAGGCTCCCATCATGACCAATGGTGTCTGTGATCCTCCTGCTAACCCGAGGTGCTGGGCACAGCGCCTCGCACACAGCAAGCCTCGATGATGCTCCTGGTCCCTGGATCCAACCCGCACAGTCATGGGGTCCAGGCAGGAGGCATGTCTTCCTTCTGCTTGCACATATGACCACAGATCTACAGGCATGTGTCACGCAGTGCTGCTTCCATCAGTGTCGGGCCACACACACAACAGTGGTCACCTGAACGTTTGCTAGGTGTGTACAGTGACACTCTGATGTTCACACCATGTCAGCGCCTCTGATAGCCCACTTCCCAGGACGCGTCCCATCATTAAGGGGCATATGACTGCATGCATCCCAGCCCAGGGCAGGGGGTGGCAGCCCCTGGAACTCACCCTCAGCCCTTGCCCTGCACAGAGAGCAGCTCCTCCGCCAGGTCCCCGGCTGACCACACTTCACGTTCACTTTAGGCAACAATATGGATGTCTTCGCCCTCTGTCTCGCCCCAACTCCTCATTCATCAAGGACCCTCTGTGCACACCAACTCTACATGAAGCTTCCTCTGATTCAGCTCTACCCAGCTGTCAGGGACCTCTTCCCTGGGAATCCCTCCAAGCCTTGCATGCCTGTCCCGGAGGCCCTTGTGTGAAAGCGCACTCTCCTGGGACTCCACGAAGGCCCCGGGAGCAGGACCCCGCCCTCACTTCCCACTGAGACTTGTCCAGGCCCTTCAGACCAAGGACACTCCCAGACTCTCTGGAAGAACTCCATCTCCCAGAAGGTGGTGCACGATCATCAAGTGGAGCCCAGCGAGTTCCGGAACCGTTTATCATTCTAGTGGCCTACTTATCAACTTCCCATCTTGTAAAGACATTCCCCTGGGAGTAAGAATCATCTCTTTTTGTTATCAAAGGAAATTGTGAAATACTAGTACTCAATGGAACAGTTGTCAAATCTGGCTTTGGAGTGCCCCATAGAGTAGAAATTAAATGTTTTCTTCATCTAGCCATATTGAGCAGCCGAGACCATGTAGCCGGTCATTACAGAGACAGATGCCCCCACGTTCGGTGGGGTGGCTGCATGGAGAGGTGCAAATTCAGGTGGCAGATGGAGGGGGAGGGAGCGTGGATAGTCATAAACAAACTGGAATTATTGACTGTCTGAGAGGTATCGGGCAAAATAGACTGTACCTAGAATAAATAGTCCTTTTACAAAACGCTTCTGAGAGATGCAACGGCAATTTTCTTCTTTCTCCGCCCAACACTATCTTTGAGGAGAAAACAGACCAACTGTTCCTGCCAAAAGCTGTTTGGAGTTGTGGGTGGCTTTGGGATGCTTCCTCTCACAGCTTCTGATAGGTGACTTGCTAATGGAGTCAAACAAAGGAAGGCCTGCAGGCGGGTCAGTGATGTTGAACTTTCTCCAAGTTGTCACTGTTAATGGAGGCTGGGCTGGGGCCTCAGGGTGGGAAAAGCTGCCAGAACACCGGAGGTGGATCACAGTCCTGAGACATTGCCCCCCTGAGATGCTAAAGCAAGGAAAAGTCCACTGGGTCCCCAGAAAGAAGGGAAACAAGCAGGCTGGCTCTGGGACTCACCTTCTCTGCAAATCCTCCCTGGGTCCCTGGGGGGCCTCATTTGGGTGGGATATCAAAATGAGGAGTACCGCCTGCTTCACAAGGCAAAGCCATGACCTTATAATGAACCCAGCATCAAAGGGAACTGCACAAAGGCTGGGCAGCCAGGACACCGTGGCTGACTCCACGCGTTTTCACAGCAACCACCTGACTACATCTCCGCCTCCTCACAACCTTCGTGGAGCCGTCCGTAGCGGGAAGGTTCCCAACCTTAGTGGAAAGTAACTGAGATGCAAGCTTCTTCCCTTGCATGCTTAATTGCGACCATTTATCATTGCACAGGGTGATGGGGGGTAGTGGGGTCCGAGGGTCAGGGCTGCCAGCACAGACCCCCGCTGAATGTCACGTATAGAAAAGTCTTTACCAGGCTTTTCCCTCCCTCTAATGAGGTCAGGTATATGCAGTTCCTGTCTCAAGCTCTGAGCCCCAAGCTCCCTTCCCCTGTGTAAACGTGGGCTTTCAGGAAAGGAAAAAAACAAGACCCCTTCTAATTCCCGTACTACTCGGACTGCAGCTACAATGGTCATTATGAAACATTCCCCTTGAAGGGAACCTGCACCACCATGAACCAGAATTCTTCATATAATCAGAAAAAGCAAAGGCGGTCTAACAGCATAAAGAAAAGCCTTCTTTGCTATTGTCTCAAGACCAGAAGCACTTTAGTCTGTTGATCACAATGGCGGCTAAAAGGGCCTGCTCAGCATCACAAACGGGGCAGAGGGGTGGCGGTCCCAGCTGGCTCTTCCTAGTGGGGAAAGAGGACCAGGGAAGGGACCCAGGACCCGGATGGGCACGGAACCACTGGCAGACAGGGTCGCTGGCAACCACTGATGGCACAGTCCCCACCGCCGGGGCATTTTCTCCTGACTTATGTGAAATAAAGGAAAATGAGGATCCAGTCTCAGACAAGTCACAATGCCTGCCTCCCCTAGCAAGCTGGTCACCCAGTGAGCTGGAGAAAATTCGAAGACACTTGAGTAGGCATTGTTTAGGAGGTTGAGCTGAGTCAGCCGAGCCACCCAATAACTATCTGACCCCAAGGCTTACCCCTTCTCTTTCCTGGGCCTTTGTTTCCACATTGGGGGCCGGGGGGTGGGGGGGTGCATGTGCGTGATGATAGGGATGGTGATGATGGGGATGGTGAGGAGGATAGAAAGGGCCTGGATCAGTCATTCTATGACCTTAACTCCCCACCCACACCGCCAAAGCATGAGGCAACGTGTGGGTGTCTGCTGAGCACACAAATCCAGCGAAATATAAGTACAGCCCAATGATTTAAACTGTGGACTCTGGACTCAGAGACAAACCTGAGTTCAAATCCCAGTTACGCCCCCTTCACTCCTCTATGCTGCAGCTTCCACCTATGTCAAATCGTAACTTCCACTGCTGTCAAATTGATTGAAAAAGGAGAATCCAATGAGGTAACGTCTGTAAGCACTAGCAGAGTGACGAAGAGTGGCACCAACAGAGAAGTAGTCAGAAACCGACGGGAGAATTAGATTTACAAGTCAATCACCCAATCTGGGACAAGAGAGCAAATCAAAACCATCCCATAAAGTCCACTCATAATTTTGTAATAAATTAGTGAAGAAATAAATATAAACTGTCTCCCTCTTATCCTACTCATGATGAATTTTATTACTAAGAATAATTTCCTCAAAATAAAACTGATAACGATCCAAATTTCGCACTGCACAATTTGTTCTATACAGACAAAAGATCCAATTGTCTTGATAAAATTTAGATCTGCAAATATTTGTCCAGGAAAATTGGATTTGGTAGACACAGTGGTCACAGAAGAAAATTCTCACAGTCAGAAATGATGATGGATACAATTTGATGAATGTATTAAATCCTTCCTGTACAGCTTACACAAAACAGAATTCTTTGAAAATAATTTTTAGAAAAATTAAAAGTTAAAAGTATTAGAAACAGGTTCGCAGGATAGGATAGGAAAGTGATGGAGGCATTAAGCTGGCTGATGGAACTCACTTGAGAAAACTCACTACATCTGCAGTCATAAACACACAGTCCTTGGATCATGGGCAAAACATCCATTTGAAAAGCCAGGTCTACACCTGGGGGACAAAATGCCCAGTGTCCACTAGAGGGAAGTATCCTGAACCAGTGGAAACTCAGACACGTGTGGACACGGCCTGGTTAACTGCTCTAAGTAAAGTGTCTTGGCTGGGTACCACCCACTTTTCCACCCATTCTCCCACCTTCCCCCCACCCTCCAGTCCAGTGAGGTGCCTTCCCCAGGCTGGGTTCCTTTGCTTATATTATCCCTCTCCCTGGAAGGTATTCCCGTGCCCACACCAACCTTTCCCTCAAGACTCAGGGCCAGCTCCTCCTCACTACCTCCCTTGTTGCTTCAAGCCCCTGCAACACCCCACCTTACCCTCCTCCCAGCCCTTCCTGCCAAAGTCACCAATCACCTCCATGTTTCCCAGTCCAATGGAAACTTTCAGATTGCCTTCTCTGCCCTCACTCCTCTGACACTATTTCTTCCAAGTGGCTGGAGCTCCTTGAGCAATGCAGCCCTTTCCATTCCATTCCATTCAATTGCAAGGACAATTCCCCTAAAGGGTGTAACTCTGAGCCAGCACCAACTCACATCAAGACCAGCTAGGGGAATGAGGGCCTCTGTCCCGAAAGAGGCGGGACAGTATCTAGCACATGCCTCATCTCACCAGGCCTCTCATTTCAAATGCATTTGGGCCTGACTGTTCTACTCTCAAACGTTTTCCCGATCATCATTGCCTAGCTGATGTTCTCATCACCTTCTGCACAGCAGAGCAATGTCCATCTTGGCCTGCTTGGCCTGCTTGAGTTTATCCTTGACACAGTCACAGATGAGATTACGTTATCCCACGCTGAAATGAAGGAAGGAATCAGAAGAGCCATAATGTCTTGGATCAAATTTTAATTCCATGCCATATGTGGGGGTGGACAAGTGGAACGGCCCTCTTCCAGCAGCCAGCTCTTGATCCCAGCCCCAAACAGCCCTCCTTGCTTCCTCCATACCCCAGAGACAGAAAACGTTGCATTCAGCACTACCTCCAGGTGCTACCTGGAGCATTACCTCCCCGTGTGCAACTGGCAACACAGGGATTCTAGAATTCACAAACCTGTAAGGTTTGAAGCTCATGCCACCAAGGAGAAGTGAAAATATAACCAGTCGCCCACCACAAAGTGGAAGCACTGATTAGCCACCCTTCCTTATGAGATTACATTTTTCTGCATTTGCAGCAGAAAGAGAGGCAGACAGGAGCAGCACAACTGTGTGGTGGGACATGGAGGAACTGCCAAGCTCCTCACCCTGCACTTGTCCCAAAAGATACCATCAAACTGTCAGTGTCTCAACCTTCAGGAATTATTTTGTAATCGTCAAGGTTTGGAATCTGTGGAAACTTGCTGAAGAAAAAATGCTGTAAAATGTACCACACGCACAGTTGTTTAAACAACAAAAAATTTATTCTCTTAACAGTTTAGGAGGTTAGAAGGCAAGAAGTGAGTCTTACAAGCTAAAATCAGGTGTCAGCTGGACCAATTCCTTTTAGAGGCTCCGAGGGAGTGTCTGCTTCCTGGCCAAGCCCTAGAGTCAGCCGGCATTCCTTGGCGAGTGGCCCTTCTCTCCAGGTCACAGCCCACAGCACTGAGCTGTGTCCCTCACTCTGCCTGTCACAGCACGGCCGTCTGACTCCGCCTGCCTCCCTTACAAAGCCCTTGTGATTCTAGCAGGCCCACAAGGATAATCCAGGATATCACCCCTTCTCAAGAGCTTTAGTTTAACCATACCTACAAAGCCCCCTCTACTGTGTAACAAGTTCCAAGGAGAAGGACAGAGTCAACTTTGGGAAACCACCATTCAGTCTAACACATGGTCTGAAAAAAGATGTTGGCTGATGACTGAGGCCAAACCCCTCGTCTCTAAACTCTGCTGCTTTTCTGAGTTGCAGCCTGTGAGGCTGTGGCTTCTCATTTCCTCCCACTGCCGGTGGAGGAAACCTCCCTTGCCCGCTGGCCCCAGGCTTGGCCATAAGACTTGCTTTACCCCATAAGGACGCACACAGACGTCTCAAGCATGTCTGTGTGGTCAGCGCGGCTCATGCTCTGGTAACCCACCAGGAGAAGAGCGCGTCCGGGCTGCCCCCTGCCCTAGCCTGCACCCAGGAGGAACACCTATGGGGTACACCTGAATCCCACCTGGCATGCCCCCACTCCCACAACCACATGCGGCCTAAATGGGTTGAGCCACACTCACCCTGAAGATTCCTGACTCTGAGAGCATTTGTGGTTACCAAGTCCCGAGTTTGAGGGGAGTTTGTTACAAAGGTCTATTGTGGCAACAGCGCCAATTCCCCGCCCCCTTATCTACTTGTTCACATGGAGAGGGTGTTGCCAACGTTATTGGCACCTCCATATGGGAAGCCTGTGCTGCCGTGGTTTTCGGTGCCTCCATCAATAAGAATTCAAATAGAGGAAGGAGCCGATCACCTACGGCATGGCAGCACCAGGTGGCGGCTGGCATTCCTTGGCGGTCGGAAGTCAGACTCCCTGGTATACCATCAAGCCCATGACACACGCACTAGGGAAATAAACACCTCCCACCACTTCCCACAAATGGAATCTTCACTCAGGGCTGACCTGTGATTACAGGTCTGTGTTCCGGGAGAGGGGTGCTGGCACCCGATTAGCATGCTCACTCTGCCCAGCTGGCTGCATGTCATTCTTATTCTCTCAAAACACTCTAAGCCCAGGAGCTGGTCCTGGGGTGATAGCAGCAGCAATGAACCTGCCTCGCCACCTTCTTATCCTGCCCCAGGGCTCAGAAATGACCCTGAGCCCCAAGCAGCAAAACATAAAGGGCTCTCCTATCAAACCGTCTCCACCCCGTCACACACCCCAGCACACCTCCAATCGCAGCGCCATCCCTGGCTAAGATGCGGATGCGTGTTTTCTGCCTGATACCCTTCTGTTTGCTTCTTTAACCTCCGGCCCCACACCACTGCCCACTGCCTTCCCCACCTGCGGCACAATCCTCGCTGCCTTATCTGCTGGCTGAGTTCTTAGCACCTTGGGGCTGAGACTCCCCTTCCACTGTGCTTTGCCCCCCACGAGGAGCATCTGGTCGGGTACAAGCACAACACAACTTTATTCTTCCTCACATCTGTTTCCTTTAATCAGCTGTGTCCAGCCCAGCTCCCCCACCCTGGAGAAAGCCCCTGTTGGGTCTCACAGCAACAAGGTTGATAGCCCTGATCCACTATGTCCATGTCGCATCCATGAGCAAAATGGGCAGCAAAACAACCTCCTTGCTTCACAGAATCCACATGGGGTGGGGAGAGGGCAATAAATAAGCAATAAAATACAGAGCGTGCTAGTCAGGGGCCGGCAGCAGGGAAGAGCGAGCTCTTTGCGCAAGATGCGAGAGCAGAGTTGGAGCCAAGCCCCGACGGAGGAAAGAAGTGCCGGCACAGACACCCCACCTCGGGAAAAGCATTTCAGGCAGACGCGAGGCCTGGGCCGGGCATGCACCTGGGTGTACCCAGTGACCAGAACGAGTGGAAGGGACAAGAGGATGAGGCTAAGAAGGGCAGGCAGGCGGCCCACAAGGGGCCCACGGGAGCACTGTAAGACTGCAGCTCTCACTCAGCGTGAGCGGGAACCCAGCGCCAATCTGAGCAGAGAAGGGATGGGACTCTACCCACAGATGAGCCAGTTCATTCTGGCTGCTGGGTTAAGGGTAATAGTGAATAGATTAAAAAAAAAAAAATCAGTGTGATAATAAAACTCTAAACTCATCCCACGTAATGGCCCCCACATGGCACAGAGGGTGTTGGGGGCTTTCCCTTGCCCCATCTTGCTCTCCCACACCCACTGAAAGCATCAGCCCTCCAGGATGAGGGTGTCAGCAGGGGACTGTGGGGTACAGGAAGGAAAATGAGCAAAAGACTTGTTGTGGGTGGCAGCTGCACGAAGCAGGTCCTACCGGCTAAGGCTCACTCTGCAAACCACAACAGAGCATCCCTTGACCACCTGTGGAGAACAGCCCATATCACCAGGCAGGCCTGGGGATGCCGAGGCCACCAATGACTTGATGACACCACTAACTCCATGGTGGTCTCGGGATAACTCTGCCTGTGATAACAGCAGCACATGTATTTGCTGACGTAAATGTCTCTTGACATGTGGTCACAATGTCCTTGTCTTTGTTCCTTGTAATCCTTTGCCCTCCCCTTACCCCCCAGACCTTGTTCTTCACACCATTGTCACATGACCAGCTTTACTAGCCCGCGTGCCTTCAATAAATGACACAAGAACTTCTGCTCAAGCACCAGAGCCTTGCCTTGCAAATCTTCTCCACGACTGTTGTGTCCCTCATCGTGTTCCTGCCACAAAATGGCAACAAAGTTCCTGTCACAACACCGCATAACAAATTACCCCCAAACTTAGCAGCTTGACAACAGTGCACATTTATGATCTCACACAGTTCTAAGAGTCACAAATTTGGAAGCAGTTTAGCTGGGTGATTCTAGTTCTGGAGATGGAGATGGAAGTTAAGGTCAGTCAGGGCCATGGTCACCTGGTCATCTGCAGGCTTGGCTGGAGCTGGAGGAGGTCTCCAAGATGGCTCACTCAAGCAGCTGGGAAATTAGTGCTTCCTGTGCCTGCCAGACCTCAGTTCCTCTCCAAACGCTCTCGGTTCTTCTCTACAGGGCTGCTTCAGTGTCCTCACATCATGGCAACCAACTTCACACACAGCAAATGGTGCCAAGTAGTGGAAACTGCAACATCGCTTCTGGGCTAGCCTAGAAGTCACACAGTACCATGTCTACCCCATTCTTTTCTTAAAAATCAATCACCAAGTCCAACCTACTTTCAAAGGGACCTACTTTCAAATGGGACTCTTGGGGGGGAAAAATGTCAAAGAAAGTGCAGCATAATTTAAAACTATCACACATTCCAATAGGAAAATGAGCAAAAGACATAAACAGGAAGTTCAAAGACTTTTCCTATTGGAAAAGCTTGCAAATAACCAAAGAAGTAAAAATTAAGCAAGCAACTATAATCACACTGGCCAATATTAAAAAGAAGAACAATACTTAGTGTTGGTGAAGGTATGGAACGCAGGCCTTACTATATGCAGAATGTGAGTATAAATTGGCACAACCATCTTAGAGAAATGTGGTGACGAAGTTGCCCCAAACATGTGACTGCCTTGACCCAACCATTCCATTCTAGGACTTCATTCTGAGAAAGAAAATCAGAAATGTCCTAGGAGATTAACCTACAAAGCAATTTACTGTAAAAATATCTATCACAGAAAAAGCCTGTTAATAGATTTAAAGCCCAACAACAGGGTCCAATAATATGGGGTTCATATACCACTATGCAATTATTCAAAAAGTTCTAAATTACATGTAAAACTTATGCAAAATATAATCCTATTATTATGATTCTCAAACTGTGCGTCCTGGGATGCTAAAGCAAACTCACACAATGCCACAGGATACTTTACATTTTTTGAGGGAAACGGTGATGCTCAACATCATGGAATACCACATGAACTACTAGCTGGAGTTAGTTCACAGTTTCAACACTGATCCTCCTACTTTCTTCTGTAAAGGAGATGAGAGGTGATCTTTGTTTCCCATTATGATTATTTATTTAAAAAGCACCAGTGGGGAAAAATAACATTAACTATCAAGATGGACTTGACTGCTGAGGAAGAACCACACAAGCTGAGCACCTTCTCTTCAACCCCCTGCCCCTGATCCCCACCCCAGCTTCTCAGGACCTAGCAGAGAGCCAATGGAGGCATAAAAGAGGGGGGCTGACCTGGAGACTGCAGAGGGCCAGCTGAGGCAGTCTGTCCTGAGAGTAGCAGCCCCAAGTGGCTATATCCTGAGGAGGTGCCCAGAGGGTAGGAGCAAAGACACCAGAATGGTTGGCCTGGGCCACAAGTCCCTTCAGTGATAAATGCAAGCCATAGTCACTGAAGGTCATGGAGCTATGGGGCTATTCTGGGGCTGCTGTCCTCCCACTCCCAGCAGAATTCTGTGCTTCCTGGAAAATGGAAAAGTGTCTACTTTCCAGGAATCTATGGCTAGTAACTGACTTGCACATCCCCTCCACTCTCAGCTTCCCTGCCTCTCTGCTGCCACCTAGACCGCCATCAGGCAAAGACCCAGGCCCCTGAGACAGCCCACCCTGGAGATGCATCACATCTGGGACTTGTTACCTGCCCTCAAGTGCCCGCACCAGGCAATCTCCATTTGAAGATGACGGGCAGAAGTTCCCTGATTGCTTCCCCCAGGCACTGTGCAATTGTTTCTAAACCCTGTCCGTCATCCTGGGCTTGGCTTTTAGAAAATCCAAGCCAATGTATCATGTAGGTGACTCCTGCAGTTCCAGTGAGGCAATGAAACTCCAAGCCTGCTACCTGCTTGAAAGGGAGCAAGGCAGAGAGAGGGAGGGGGCAAAGGGCAAGAGAAATGAATTTCTCAAAATGTGATTCAGCCCACAGGCAATATTTGTTCAGCCATGATGGCTTGATATGCCAGCCACAGTGAGAAGCATTTCACCCCCTGACCTCTAGATTCAAGTGCCACCATAAAGTAATGCGGAGCGTGGCTAGTTTCAGGCAGAGGGTACAGGTACATGACCTTCAGGCTCAGCATGGCGGAAGCACCTGGCACATCTGCTCCGGCCCGTTAAAGTTGAGCCATAATTGATCACTGCAGCAAATCAATGTGAGTGGGGTCCCTTCCAAAGCTCCATACAAACTGACTTCATAATGAAATATGAGCTTGTGAAGTTTCTCATTTTGTACTATTCTGACATTTCTTGCAATGTGATTAAAATATAATAAGATCAAATAGAAAATACTATTTGCTCAATCACCTCCAAACCTAACACAGTCAATAGCCCCATTCCATCCAGGAAGAAAAGTCATTTCCAAGACTCCATAAAGAAGCCTACATTTAAATTTCATGTTCTCTGCTGTTACTGTGAAAAATTACATGTTTTAAATATAGGACAAATACAGGGCAGGCCAATTCTTGTTATAATAAATTTTATTCCAACATTCTCGGTAAATAAAATCTGCAAGCCCTAGCCCATGAATGGCTGTTTCAGGGTTCATTCAATAATACATAATTCTAGTCCAAATAATAATTTGCTCAATTCCTTTGAAGTCTAATTCAAGCCCCACTTCCCCTGAGTACACCCAGACTCCCAACAACCATTTCCTTCTTCCAGACTTGGGAGAACATACAGGGCTGGCACGTGAGCCTTCTCTTCCCAGCCAGACAGGGCAGCTCCTCAAGGTCAAAGAATGGTCCTCTCCTTCTCTGGTGTCCCCCAGCGCCCTTGGATTCCTGGGTGCCCTGCCTGTAGGGTGTTAGGCTGGCTGTAGGTACTTGACAACGATTTCCTGATTGCAGGAGCCTGTAATGACAGCATTTAACCCACGGCAGGCTTTGCAGCCATCCGTCTCACGCAGCACCGGTCCACATCACACACCCGTCGCTTCTAGTGAAGACGTTATGTTATCCTCTGAGGCCTCGACACACACGATCATTTTACACATTGTCAGCTGCATCTATTAATTTTCTTACTGTCAGAGACAGTTAAGGGAGCTTTTGCGGAAACGTCTAAGGATTTGTAAAACCAAAGCCTGTTTGTTTGGCTTCCCCTGACATACGGGCTTAGGAACTGTGCAATTTTAAGTACCAGAGTGAGCTCTAAGACTTATGGATAATTAACTCCAGGAAAAAAGAACACAACTGAGAAGAAATCCTTTTCTCAATTCACTAGTAGCTTCCAGTTCACAGACCATTTGAAGAATAAACCTAAATGTTCAGGCTGGATTCTTCCAGATCTAGACAAGGTCTAATCCCCAACACACCACAGGTCAGTAGTCTGAAGTGCCCCAAAAATGCAAAGAGGGCCTCTCCATGCTTTTAAAGATCCATGATGACTGAAACAGGCATAGGTCAGCTACCAGCATTTTCCTGTAAGTTCTGCTCCATTTCAATGTGACCATCTCTGTCAGCTGCCCTCTGTGTGCTAATTTTGTCTTAAGATCAGCTTCCCTCATGTTTACAAAATGGCTGCCAGCAGCAAGTGGGACTCCATGCTTCATTTTCACATCCAGATCTCTGAACCAAAGCCCTAAGCTTTGTTATGAATCTACCTCAGTTCTCCATCCATCTCTCCACCAGCGGAGAGTAGGATTTCCCTGACTGACTTACCCAACCAGGGCCACTTGATCCACATGGCTGCTAGACCTGGGGAGGTAGGGGATAGATGATGACAAGGCAACCGCAATGTCCATTTCTGCCCACTTCTGAGCAAAACAGCATTAACCTCCGGCCCAAGAGTCTCATCCCATTCCTGACAGCTCTGCCCTCTTCCTTGGAAATGACCTCAGGGTCCTGGAGCGTTATTTGCAGTATCATTCAGTCCCAACCAAGCTCGGTGTGCTAGGAGTGCTGAGAATGAGAATTGCATCCCCCGATCAGGATTCTGCATCAGGAAATCCCCAGCTTCTTTGGCTGCAAATTCCTCAACTCTGGTCCACACTCTGGTCCAGGCCACTGGCCATGTTTGTCTTCAAGCAGAGGTGGCATCTACCCTGCCATCGGGAGATTGCTCCGGTGGTCTTGCTCGGCTCCGCATCTTGGGATTAACTAGGTGGCTCTAGTAACTGACTCTTATTCTCTAAAAAGGGCCACATGATCAGTTTAGGGCACAGATGGAGCCCTGGCTCCTCCTTCTTCAACTTCCTTGGTGAAAGATTTGTCTCACAAATTCAGCAGAATGATGAACCATTCTCTTGTGACAGCAGCACAGACCCCCTCCCTCCCATCCGGCATTCCAGGCTCCTGCCCATGCTCACTAGGAGCATCTGCCTGAGCAGCTGACCACGGGGTGTGACCACACAGACCTGAGGCCCAGGGAGGGGTGCCTTGTCCAGCATACTCAGCTGGGTCCACCTTTCCCCAGCTGCCTTCTATCTTCTGCATTTGATAGCCTGTAAACATAGTCACAACTCAGCACTGCCTCCCAGCTAACCCTGGGAAGCGTAAACAGACACTGTTAACCCCTCTACAGAATGACAGCCTGAAATCCACAGGGGGAAGCCACTGATTCTGAGTTCCAAAGCCAGAATTGGCTCAGAGACCAGGCGCTCGGACTTGTGCCTTCCAATCTGGGTGGACTGCCTCCCTGGGTGCCTATGGCAGCCCCAGGCAGCACTTCTGAGACAGAACAACATGGCAGCAGCCTAGCCTGGGCTCTGCTCACCAGAGCCGGTGCCCCAGCAGCCACTGCCTGCTCCATCGCCCTCCTGAGTTCTTCACCCCACATTCCCAGCCCACCAGCCCAGGGCTGGCCAGAGCACAAACCCTCCCTTGCTCAGAACCAACTGTTCAGAGAGAGGCTCAGAAAAATCCAATTTGTCTTCCCTCCTGCACTCTTTGCTTTGGTTATTGCTTTGAGACTTCTTTCGCAGTGATTTGGGTCTTTGATTTGCACTTTGGGTCTTTGGTGAATACAGTCTTTTCTTTCCTCCTCTGTGCCTAGAGCCTAGGCTGGCTTCCTGGAAAATCAAAGCTGCCTCTCTCCTGTGGGACTGCTCTGGGACCAGCCCAGCCCAGGTTCAAGTCCTGATGCAGCCATTTTACTCACTCACTTATTGACTAATTCACCCCACAAATATAGACTGAAGCCCAACCCTGCACCAGGACCTGAGACCCAACAGAGAAGCAGCCAGGATCTGCCCTCATGGAGCATCTCATCACCTCAGAATGTGCCACAGGTGAGCCTTGTCCAAGATGCCAAATTCTTCTTTGTGAATCAGAAAAATCCCCTAGACTCTGCCCTACAGACTGTCCATGAGCAGAGATACACAAAACCACATGGCTTGAGGAGGGCTGGTGTTTCCCTGAAGCCCACAGGTGTGCCCCACAAGGGTTGAGAACACCAGGTTAAGAACCTCTGAGCAAAGAGAAATCTGAAACAAGGCCCTCTTCAGAGGGCAGAGGCCTCTGAGGGTTCCATTCAAATACACCCGACATTGTATTCCTTCCACGATCTCTGATCTCTCGATCTCTCTCTCGTCATCACATTCCCCTGAGCCTCAGATCTTGACTTTCCTGCATTCCAAAGACAGATGCTTACAGGTGAGCTTCTAAGGATAAAAGAGTAGGTGAAATCTGCATGCTGGAATGTGAACTAACTGCCCTGTGGGACTTGGGGGTAGAACATCCACATCAGACTTGCAAATGATCCCATCCTCACATACATGGGGTACAATTTTCTCCAGGTGAGCATGAATATGCTTCGCTTTATGAGCTCCCTTTGCTCCTGGAATGCTGTACCTGAATCAAAACCTTGCAAATAAAACCACTTAAAATGCACTAAGAGGACGCATGACTTTGTAAAAGCTGGCAATGAATTCTTCTGTAAGCCAAGGGAAACTTTGGAACCTGAAATGATCTCCCCTCTTTGTTAGAGGGAGTTTCCGTAGAATGGGTCACTTTAAGTGAAGAATGCTAGGGGAGAGGGCAGATTTAAGGTATCTTGTTTCTATAATATTTATCATGTATCTGTGCACCCAAGAGATTTTTCATAGAAAATGCCATTTTTTTTAATCATCTATTGCAAAACCCAGATTAACTCATCTATGACTAAATCCTCTGAGGTCAAGAGGGAAGGATACCAAGGGATCTGCCATGGTGGGCAGGGCAGGGCTCTGACTGGTGGGAAACTCAGTCCTAAACAGTGTGGGCAGCCATCACCACACAGACGCCTCCTGGCCACTGGCCAGAGACAGCAATGGGAGAGACAGAGAGGCCTCTGTGACTCTTGGGATGGCTCCTGACAGGCAGCAAGGTGGGGGCGAGGGGGATGGAGCCAGAAGCAGCGCACAGCAGAGGAGGGAGGTGATAACAAGAGGTCATGAAGGCAGTGCAGCCAGGTGGCAAAAGCCCGGCCTTAGAGGGAGGTTAACGTGGAGTCAGTTCCCAAAGTAAAAGCGGAGACACAGATTTTGGATCGCACTGACAATTCAGCAAGGAGGGCAGCCATTTAGGAAAGAACCCACTGACACAAAAATTGCAGCAAGTTCGGAATGCCACATTATCAGAGAGCACTCACGCAGAGGGGGGAGAGAGGGTGCACAGGCAAGGAGCCCTCCCCGCGTCCCCCGCCCAGGATCACAGCCCATGGACAACTCAGCTCAACATCTTGGTGATAGTTCACACCCTGCCCAGCCTGAGAAGGGACCTGTCAGAAGGGTAATGTTGAAACAGGAATAAGTGCCAAGCAGAGCAGGCACTCGAAGCCACGGGCTGGCTGAAGCACTGAACCCATGCAGGGGCAGCCAGCCGTGGCCTACAGGTCAAGTTCAGCCATGGCCTGGTTCTGCACTACCTAGAACTAAGAATGGTTCTAAAGTTTCAAAGACTTGTTAAAAAGAGAGAGAGGAAAGGAGGGAGGGAGGGAGGGAGGGGAAGAAGAGGCCATAGCATCCCACAAAGCCTAACATTTTTACTTCTGATCCTTTACAGGAAAAGTTTGCTAACACCTGAACGAATAGGTTAACTGTATGCATTTTTCACCCTGACATTTTTCTATTCCCTTAGGCACTATGCCTAATCCATGAATGGGCTGAATATACTGGTTGTCTGATGAATTTTAAGAGTTCTTTTAGCTTCTAGCTTAGAGGACAGTCCAGAGGAGGAGATTCTACCTGACTCCAAAGAAGGAATGCAGGGCCCTGTGCCCCTTAGCCCGGAAGTGGTATCGCAGCAAAGTGGGTGGAAGAGAGGGTCACAATGACTTGGGGAGCTGAGGGAGTTTAATTCAACAATCGTTTGTTGAAGGTCCAGTGCCAAACTCAGGGTTGGATGCTGCAGGGGATAAATACATGTGAAACGCCTCCTTCCCACAGAAAGCACAGACACAGGGCCTCTCTGGTGGTGCAGGGGTTAATGTCTCAGGGCTATCAAGCTGTTGCCAGCCACTGCAGCACGAGTTTGATCACGGCCAGGGAGCTACCCACATGGCGCAGCAGACCTCTCCTCACTCGCCCACTGCTCCCCTCAGGAGTGTATTTCAGTCAGTCTGCCTGTTCTGTTCCCCACTTTGTCTCTGGTGAATCCTCTCACACACACACACACACACACACACACACACATACCTCTGGCCTTCACCCCAGTACTTGTATGCATAAATAAATATAAATAAATAAATAAAAATCAAAAAGCACACACACAATGACAAATAACAAGATTATAAAGTGGGGATGGGTATCGGCAGAGAGTGTGATGCAAGTGCTGGGTGGGCTCCTTGGAAAGGCTTCCTGGAGAAGCCCACCTTGCAGGTGAATCTCATGGTGGCAGGACTCCAAAAGGCAGAGATGGGTGCATGCTAGGAAGATTTGGCTGAAGCAACGATACACAGGCAGATAGAACAAGGAGCTGGTGAGGGAAGGACAAAGCCTCTGGTGAGGACAGAGTAGGGAAAGAACAATGGACGGCTTCATTTGGGGTCCCCAGAAGGAGACCCGGCACTAAAGACTTGCGTGTAAGCAGCAAACCAGCCCTGAGAGCCACGAGAGCCAAGCTCTCCTGGAGGCTCTGGGAGCCAAAGCACAAAACGCACCTGGGAGTTATCCTACCACAGGGACAAGGAAGCTGGGGCACTTATACATCAACTGCCATGCTCATTTGTTTATTGAGGGCTGCTCTCAGCGGTCAGGGCGACATTAATTCCCTGGCACTTTCAGCCCATGCTGTGCCCTGGCAGAGAGGGCTGGGCAGCCACACGTGCACATCCATGCTGCGAGGCGCTGAGACATGGCACTGCAGATGGTGCCAGGTGTGCAGGGCCTAAGCAGAGCAGCAACAGCACCTGCTGCAGGTGGTCCCGACTGTGGAAACTGGAGGATAGCTGTGCTGGAGGCCACTGGCCAAGGAGGAGCAAACAAGGTTTCTAAGGCTGGAGGTCACGTGATTTCAGGGGCAAATGAGCTAAGAGGCACATGGAAGAATTTCATAACCTTCCAGAAAGGTAAGCATGGGAGCGAACCAGGAACACACCCACAGGGACACCCTGGAGGCCTTCAATGGTGATTCGTACAGCACCACAGACAGGGTAGAATGGGTGGGTTGCAGGAGGGGTGCAGCTCTTTAGGGGTGCTGGGTTTAAGAGGCATCTTCATGGCTACTGGAAATGAACCTGGAGCTCAAGAGAGACTAAGTTGGGAATTCACTGACAAAGGCTCAGGGACGGTCAAGGCTACCCAGGGAGAGGATTTTGACTAAGGCTCAGAGTCAGAACTTCAACAAGCACTTCATCAACGGGAGAAAAGGAGGCATGTGAGCCAGTGAAGCTGGAGAAAGAAGTTGGGAACCTAAGTCAGAGACACCACCAGGAGGAGCCTCAGCCGCTCTTTTTTTTTTTTTTTTTTTCCTGAAAAATACATATATTTTTAAATTTTATATATTTTTTACATCATTTTTAATTTTTGCACAGTGTATGCATTTTCATCTTGGTTATAGTCCCCATACAATTCCCACCCCACCCCTTGTTTTGATCCTACTCCCTCCTCCCCGCCCCCTGCAGCGCGTCTCTGGTTTATAGGTGCTTGTCGATTTTGATTTTTACTTTATTATAATTAGTCTTTTTCCTGGTCCCTTATGTAGGTTTTCTGAATTCCTGCTATGAGTGAGACCATCTGGTATTTTTCTTTTTCTTGCTGACATGAAGGTAATCCCGTGTCTGGCTGACACCAGAGTCCAGCACCAACCTGTCGGCAGACAGCAAGTAGAGGCTGTGATCCACCCCACCCGGGCTCCCTGGAACATATTTGTCCACCTTCGCATCCTGAACCTCAAGTGTAAGGACTTCTGGAAAGTCTGTGAATTCCAAAACTTGTGGCCAAAGTGTTCGCACAACTCAGCAAGGCTACACAGCAGTTTTGTGAAGGAGAAAGCTCAAGACGTTCAATGAACCCCAGAGTCCACAAAGGCCGAGAACCACAGCTCCCAGGGCCCAGTGAAGCGGCAGCCGATCTGGACCCACATTCAGCCTTAGCTTGAGAGGGGACGGCAAGAGCCAGACCAGAGCTCTCCCTGAATGGATAAGAAATAGTGAACAGCATCATCAGAGCCCACTGGACTTGCCGGGCTGCCCACACCCTGTGGAGAGCTTCCTGTTGGTGTAAAGTCTACTCCTGTGCTGACCCTAAGACGCTGCCGGCCAGGCTTATCTTCTATGCAGACAGAGCCACCAGCCAGGCAGACGATTACTCTGAATTTCCCTCAGAGAACAGAGAACCTTCTGTTATAGAAAAGAGAATAAAGCTCCAATTTAAAAGGCTTTGAAAAGCTTTTTAGTGCAAGGAAGTTAGCTCCACTGCGGGGCACCTTGATGCTCAAGAAAGAGCCATCGCTTCCCACGTGTCCCACCAGGTGCCCAACTCACCGGGCCTGCCCCGCGGACCAGCAGATCGCTCTGTGGAAAGCACGGCTTCTCCAGTTAAGACACAGTCTGTGCATGTCAGCCTCTCCTTGCTGATTTCAAAGAGGGCCCTTTGGATGCTGCTTTCCAAATTCACGAGAACCACTTATAACTATGTCTACTTGATGGGCCCTGGGACACCTCAGAGGTCAGGATTTGAAACCATTTCTGACTCCAGACACAAATGCCCTTCTCTGCCACTGACCCAGCCTCTGCAGAGCGCTTCACAGCTGGCCCGGGAACCACAACACCTGCCGTGGGAAATGAGGATCTGGCTCCTGGGTGGCGGAGCAGGGATAAGGGCCGTTAAAATGTGCTCAACAGGAAACATTTTCTACAGATGTTTTTACAAAGGAAGAAAGTGTTTACTCTCATAGCAGCTCTGACACTGGTAAATTACCCGGATAGTTTCCTACTCTGTACAAAATATTAAAAGAGATCCGACCACAGGACCCAATGCCTCTTTCAGCTATGACAGGCCAGACACCTGGCCTCCTGGGAGTCAGTTCTCCGCCTCCAGGTCTGTCTCCCCTGCCCTCCCTACCTTATGCAAAGCAATCGCAAAGCAGCGGCAGCAAAACCAGAGCAGGACCGATGAAGCCCCTTGTCCGATCTTTACAAACAGCTGACCACAAAGCTTTGAGGGTGGGGGAAAGGCAGCAGCTAGGGTCCTCCCCCATAAGCAAGGATTTCCACTTCCATTAAAAGGAAAAAGTGATTATATAAAATAATTCCTTACAAGTTGAAGAACTTGGTGCATATTAAGAGGCCAAGAACGGCAGTGAGTGGAGATCAGATGAACCAAGTAACAAATCCATTTCTTAATTCACTTGTAACTTTGCTGAATGCGTGCTAATTATGTCGTGGGTTATCCTCTTTTAAATGTCCTATTCTTAGCTATACACTGTTTAATTTAACTCACAACAGGCCACTGGTTGAATCAGGAAACATAACAAATACTGAGGTTAAAATACAACAAAATAATGGTGACTGTGAAAAATGGTCATAATTCCACAAAATCTCCCTGGGATGATTTCTGCCAGATAAGTAAGTTGCAGCCATCTGATCAGAAATCACACAGTCTATACAAGCATCCTTGGTTCTTCGAAATGTGAGTGTTTAAAATGAAAATATAGTGGCAATTAGTTCCAATTTGGCTTTTCATTTGTTGAGAATGAAATCTGTCCATACACGAGATAGGTTTTGTGGCAGTGTTTACAATCACCATGGGGCCGTCTCTCTTGTCATTTAAAACAAAACACAAACATTGTCAAATAAACTATTTGTGTTTTTTAGTATAAAAGCTAGAAACCAAAACGTTAGATCATGAAAGCAGCTTTTGTCTTTTTGAAGTTAAATCATAGTTATCTGCATTTTTTTTTTTAAAGATTTATTTATTTATACAAGAACCGAGGTACAGGCCAGATGTGCAGAAGGGTGAGAGGATTCACCAGAGACAGCGGGGAACAGAACAGGCAGACTGACGAAATACACTGCTGAGGGGAGCAGGCCAGCCGGGATTGAACCCACGCTGCAAAGGCTGCGGACAGCTTCACAGCACTGTGCTCAACCACCTGTGCCACCAGGGGAGGCCCTCAATCTGCATTTTAACATACATTCAATTCTGAACAAACATGATAGGTGTCATAATTTATTTATTGGCAATGCATGCTTTTTCTTGCATAACTAATTAAAAAGAAATTAAATAAACAAATGCCTGAAAGCACTTACTATGGCACTGACTATATAGAAAACATAAATGTTAACTGTTATTTTTATTATTATTAAATGAATATCACTTGTAAAATGGGGAAAAGTTTAATTTACTCTAATATATAATTAACAGTATTAAATGTTATTTGTGGAATAAACTTCATAATATAAACTTTAACAATGCTGATGTCAATTTGAGATTAAAATTACATCTTCATTATGTACCACTCAAAAATGATTAAGTGACTTTTTAAAAATTCTTTGGTGACGGGCCTCCCTGGTGGCACAAGGGGTTAAGCACAGTACTATGAAACTATCCACAGTCACTGCAGCACAAGTTCGATTCCCAGCCAGGGAGGTGACCCACATGGCACAGCAGACCTCTCCTGACTCGCCCGCTGCTCCCCTCAGCAGTGGATTTCAGTCAGTCCACCTGTTCTGTCTCTGGTGAATCCTCTCACCTCCCACACCTCTGGCCTATATAACCCAGTTCTTGTATGCATACATAAATAAATCTTTTTTAAAAATTCTTTGGGAGATTAAATTACTGCAAAACAAGTTTATAAGATGAAAAAACAAAAACAAAACTTTTCAGCCACTGTCCTGGTTTGGCCTCCATTTCCCTTCCCAGTCTTCTCCACTCTTGCTCTGTGCCCAGGGGGCCTCTGTGGATTGAACATTGGGTTTCCTTCCTCCCCCAAGCTTCCAGTTCAGTCAAATGAGGTATAAGGAGATGGGAATGTAGGAAGGCAGAGAGGTTAGAGTACTCCATTTCTTCCCCCACCCTTCCAGGCAGCAGTTTACAGTAGCCACATTTCTACCTAAGACTACAACCCAGAGGCCATGCACCTGTGTGAACAGCTTTCACTGGGTCCCAGGAATAGCCCCTTCCTCCTCTTCTTCCAGTGGCTTCCAGCTTTTACTAGTTGCTGGATGCTGGTTCCCTTCATCCTGCTCCCACCTCGATAAGTAGTCCTTTCCTTAGCCTCTCTTTAATCACTCATTTAAAAGAGCCTGTTGTTGTTCTCTAGATTTACAATTTGTGGTATTGGGTGGTTTTAGGAGATAAACCCTAAAACTGGAAATCGGGGATTGGGTTCCTCTCCTCTTTGATGAAGTATGGGCAAGTTTCTTTCCAAGGGTAGAAGAGACAGTGCTCCTCCGTGGCGAGCAGCGATGAGTGATTGCGATCACTCAAGCCTCTGTCAACGGCAGATGATGGAGAGCAGGTAGAAGACTAAGTGTTGGGAGCTGAAGTGGCCCTGGCTCTCTGTCACTATGGTGACAGTGGTGATTACAAAGACCCTGGCATTTGTCAACTGCTTCTACATGCTCTAGGGAGAATACACATAGAAAAGGACAAGAAAACTTTGAATTTCTGAGTAACGGAAGAGGCAGGAAATTAGGAAGACTTCCCGGCAGTTTTTTAGGCAGTTCTTCATCATCTCTATTTGCAGAGCTTATGGCTGAGGATGAAGTACAGGGCCTGAATATCTGCATTACAGCATATGTGTCTTTGCCAGACCTCTCAGCCTAGAGCTGGGTTGTCGATTGGCAGCAATTTGCGGCTCTGAACCATTTGTCAATCTCTGGAGACATTCTGAGTTGTCACAGCCCAAATATGGGGGTCGCTACTGGTATAGAGTGGATAGAAGCCAGAAATGCTATAAACATCCCACAGTGCACAGGATACACACACACACACACACACACACACACACACAGTGCTGAGACTGAGAAACACTGCTAAATAAAGTGCCTGGTGGAGCAGATCTAAGACCCTGATACATAGAAAAGGGACATTTAAATAGACGAGAATTTTGAAGACCTAAATCCTCTTGAAATGTCCTTGCTGACTGAAGCAGACCCTTATTCTCACATAAGGAAACTAAATTTCCTTTGCATAAAAATCTGGCATGCAGTGATTGATCTAAAAAATCCTGATCAATAAAAATAATCAGGAGCCATTTGCTTACACACAGCAGGGATCGCAGCATACCTTTACAATCTTATCTCAAAGTTCTATCAGTTCTCCTTTTCTAGCACAACTTAGTCTGTTGTCTGTCACAATTACTCCTAATTATCTTGCTAGCCCACAGAAAATCACAAGTCTATTATATTGTTATAATCATGCTAATTGGACCTATTGAGAAAGAACGAGTGCCTTACACAGCTGAACATGCATGCCAGAAAATGGGTGAGGAACCCTACAAAAATTCAAGGACCTGACATAAAAGTCAAGTTTCCAAAGGCGCAGTAGTCTAGAACACATAGATACATGTCCTCTAAAGAGACAAAAATGCTGCTGTCCTTCCACCATTCACCAGAGAAAAGTGTAACACTTGACTGAGTTTCCGCCAATTGGGAGGATTTCCCCTGTATGTATCTCTAGAGGTATAGACCTCGCATGGGATTGCAATGTATTGTCAAATCACTTCTGACTTTTGTGGAGAAAACACCACATTTGGGCATGAGGCTCTGACCTCTTGCTTGATAACTAGTAAGTCACCAAAGTTGAGAGAGGTCTGAATCAAGAGAAATGTCCACAGAAGGTCCTGGCTCCCAGGTGCTGTGTTGCTTTATTGCTTGGTGACCCAGCAAATCTAATTAGACTAGAGATAACTGTGGCAGATAGAGACGTTCTATACTGCCTCTAGTAAGTCATGATAAGAAAATTACAGCACAGATCCCAAGATTTTAGGGTAAGAATTCTGCTATTAATAGTGCTCTGGCTTCCTATGAAACCACGGAACAGACTGAAGACCAGATCGTGGGGCAGCAGTGACTCTGGGACACAAACACCCTCCTGACCTGCATGCTCTGTGACTTGCTGAGCCACAGAACTGGAAGCACACAGTGGAATTCCACTGCCGGATGGGAATGGGATATTTAAGACCAAGCTTGAGCAGATCCAGAAGGTAAGCGGAGGCTGGAGGACAGGTGGGTTAGACCTACTCCTGCCGCTTCTCCACATGTGCTCACCTGCAGCTATGCCTCCAAGGGAACTCCTGTAACCAATTAAGAGAGGAGGGAAAGTGCGCCCTGGTGCATGGATAGTTGAGTTTGCAGGAAAACGTCACAAGCCAATTGACAATACACTGCAATCCCGCTGGAGGAGCACACCCCTAGAGACACAGGGGAAATCCTCCCGGCCAGCAGGAACTCAGGAAATATGTGCAGTTATCCACACCGCTTGGAAGAAGAAAGAGCCTGATAAATCTGTACTGACTCGTCCATCACTGACAGACAGGTGGCTAGTCAGAAATGCAGAATAAGACCGAAACACTGGTGAAAAGACAGGTAGGGGGAAGAACTGCTCAGAGTATGTTCAGACAATGTGCAGATACCTATCTCCACAGACACCCTCACCAGCGGGCAGGATGGCTCAGCAGGCTCCCAGGAAGGACCTCGTAATGAACTAACCCATCGCTGAGTACCTGAGGGTGCCAGTCACCTGTCTTCCAAACCACACCAGTCCTTCGCCAATAGACCCATACTACCATTGGTCAGGTGACAGGTACAAAGGCGACTCATGTACTCAACAGCCGTGGTCCTATATGAACCAAGATTTAGTTTACCTGCCAGGTTAAAACAAAAACAAAAACAAAAAAAAACAAAAAAAAAAAAACGCCAACCAGCCCAGAGAGTCAGTGCTGGTTGATATTTTTTTGTGGTTGGTGGAAAATAGTTGGTGGAAAACCAAAGCTATGATGACCAGCTCACACCTCCTGATTTGCCATCCACGGGAACCATTCCACGGAGGAGACTTGTGGATCCAAAAGGTGCCACTGACCTGGCTTACTAACCGGTGGTTGGAGCCCATGGCCCCCCCTTCTACCCTAATTACCCCAAGAGCCAATGGTCCACCTTCTGCAGTCAGGACCTCATCTCCCATCACTCTCACAGACACACACTCACATATACGCACACTTATAGACACATTCAGAGTCACACTCACACATTCATCACACTCCATGCACCACATAAGTGTGTCTGACAATTTTGGTTGCCTCCTAAGACTGGTGTGAAGATTTTCCTAGGCAAACAGAGGTGACTTTTAAAATAAGAAGAAAAGTGAAAAATTCCTACACAATGGAAAATTATGCAGCTATTAAGAGTATTCAGAGTTTGAGGGCCTCCCTGGTGGCGCAGCGGGTTGAGCGCAGTGCTAGGAAGCTATCCGCGGCCTCTGCAGCGCCAGTGCAATTTCCGGCCAGCCAGGGAGATTCCTACATGGCGCAGCAGACCTCTCCTGTCTCGCCCACTGCTCCCCTCAGCAGTGCTTTCAATCCTTCTGCCTGTTCTGCTCCCTGCTGTGTCACTGGTGAATCCTCTCACCCTCCCGCTCCTCTGGCCTGTACCCCAGTTCTTGTATAAATAAATAAATCTTAAAAAAAAAAAGAGTATTCAGAGTTTGAGACAGGATAAAATTGTTTAGGACAAAAATGTTAACAGGACAAAGAGGAGGTACATACATGCATTGACACACATATGCATATATAAACACATGCGCATGTGTGCACATATATCTTGGTCTATAACATACACACACACACACACACACACATGCACTCACTGTGCTTAACACCCTCTAAAATACGTAAGGAAAAAAATGGACTGGAAGGAAATGCACCAAAATGCTAACAATGGATCACAGGGTGCCATTTCTATGTATTTAACAAAGTTCTTAGAATAGCCATCAGAGACTTTATGTCCTGTTTTAACTTCCTTAATTGCATAAGGAATTTTGAAAAATATTTTCATTTTTAAAATCCTTAAACTGTATGTGTGACAGGAGAGTCCCTAAGTCCAGTCCCCTCCCAAGACAATCACTATTTTCAGTTTGCTTTGCCTGGCTTCTTGTGTATATAGAGAAATAAAGCTCATTTATGGGAGGTTGTTAACAAAAATGGCTATGTTGAGCAAATTATCCTGCAACTTACTTTTGTGATTTAGTGAGATATCTTGGGGGCCTTTCCACAACACTGTAAACATATCTAGAGAAGGATGTTTAACCTTTAATAGTAGGTCTTAAGATGCCTGTCCACCATGGTAATATGCAGGCTATTTCAGCTGGTTTCCATTTTGTCACCCTGAGAAACCTGCTGCAACAAAGTCACATAAATGTCTCTCTGCAACACACTGGGATTAGGGTCAGCACTAACACATGGGAATTCTAGTGGGAGGCTGGCTATTTTAATTTCACAGTGCCTACAGACAAAGCAGATACCTCACCTCCCAGATACCACGCTGCTTCTCAGGAAAATGGGGGTCTCAGCTGTTCAGCAGGTGCAGGGCTCCGGAGGTGGGGCTTCCTAGCCTCCAGGGATCCTAGAGTATCTGAGGGCTGCCCAGCACCCAGGGGCACAGATGCCCTACATCAGCCCAGCAGATGTGCCCTGGGGATCAAGCCATGGCCCACCCAGGGCTCCAGTCACCTGCAGCATCCTAGTTAGTATTCAGGTCACGAAAAGACTTAATGCCCGAGGAGAAAGGCTTCTCCGAGAAAGCCCACCACCCACTGCAGTTCACCACAGACCTTTATGTCTCCTGCTGAAAGGAGTTTGTATCTCTAAAGAATTGTGCCCTAGGGGGCTGAACATTCGTGCCAAGCTTTTTAAGATTCCAGATACTTAATTTCTGGAAGAAACATAACTTAGAACGTCTATCTTGCTGGCTGAGGAGATGTCTTTACTTGTGGAAGAAGAATGGATTCCAGCTCACACCTGTCAGTCTGTCTGACACTTGCCCTCAACGGAGGGGTCCCCAGGAACTTGTAGTCTGTGGGAGACTGGGGTGCACACTATTCCTCCCTGTCCACCTCAGAGGTGCCTTGGGGGCAGAGAATGCTTTGGCAAAGCTCTCCCTAAAACCTCCCTTTAAGGCCCTGGATTAGCCTCAGGGGGGTCTCGGCACTGCCATCGGACTCCCTCCACTACAATGCAAGGAGCCAGGCCAAGGGAGAGGCAGGCCCAAGACCTCACCCCCCATGCCCAGCCTGGGCTCTCCCAAGTCTCCTTCCACAAGGAAGCAGGCACAGCCGGCCATGGGCATCAAGGCAAAAGCCTCCAGGACAAGGTACAAGTGACATCAAAACAAGGCTCCAGCAAGGGGCTCCTGGTTCAGAGGAAGGCAAGGTCACATCTCCTGAGGTGGAGCAGGGGGAGGCCCCATGAGGAAGGTGCCACTACGGGACCACCACTGGGTCCCCTGTCTGAACTCCCAGACTTGTTTTGGGAAGACAGTAAAACTGAACCTAGTGTGAACACTGAGTGGCCTGTCCCAAATACATGAGCTTGACTACCTCCACCCCATTCAAGCCCATCGTGTGCTCGCTTTGGCAGCACATATACCATTCAAGCCCACCGCCTCTCCTGGTGACCACCACCCACTCTTAACCAGCCCCTGTGTGCATTCTCCCCTAAAAGTCTAGTCCCAACATAGCAAAATTTTTCTGTATAATCAATGATAAAATGTGGCCTCCCTGGTGTCATAAGGAGTTAAGTATCGCACTATGAAGCAATCCACAGCCCCTGTAGCACAAGTTCGATCCCCGGCCAGCCAAGGATCCACCCACATAGCGCAGCAGACCTCTCCTGGCTCGCAAGCTGCTCCCCTCAGCAGTGTGTTTCATTCAATCTGCCTGTTTTGTTCCCCACTCTGTCTCTGGTGAATCCTCTAACCCCCTGCACCTCTGGCCTGTACCCCAGTTCTTGTATGCATAAAGAAATAAATCTTTAAAAAAAAAAAAAAGCAGCAGCAATAACCACTAAGTTATACAAAAAAAAATTGGGGCAGCCCCAGGTCGCCCCCCCACTCCAAAGTAACCTACAATTCACACATAAAACCTAAAATAACGCTAACAGGTAGTGAAAGCAGCAATGTGATGATAAAGGCAGTCTGTCTAAAGCAGCTCCTGGGGAAGGAGCTGGGCGGGGCCTCTGGAAGTGCCGCCCCAAAGCAGCTGCTACAAAACTAATGTGGAACACTTTGCTTTTAGCCTTTTGTCACAAAAGCAAAAATCCCCTTCGGATTTCATTCGGTTATCAAGCACTAATAGGTCTTTTGTGAAAGCAAAGGGGAGGAACATGAACTTTCAAAGAGTGGGAGCTGCCTGTGTGTAACAAGGACCCCTCTACCTCCCTTACAACACGCTTCACTCTGCCAGCGAGCAGGGGAGGCACCTGACCATCCCCGCGGCCACGTTAGGACGCCGGACTCTGCTCATGTGACTGGCTACCAGCCCAGCAGCAGGGGCCAGGCAGGGAGGACTCCAGGGGCCATGCTGCAAGGGGACCCCCATATCCTCTATTCACAGATGAGGAGCTGTGCCCCAGAGAGGAGGGTCCCTGTCCTAAAGCCTCACAACTGGTGGGAAGTGGATTGTAAAGTGGACTTTAGGGATTCTGACCCTAAAGTCAATTCCTCCTAAAAGTAGTGAGTAGACGCTCAGGCAGTGTGAGTGCGCCTTGCCGGGTTCCCTGGCTCCGCATGGCACACTCTTGGTGGTCTCCTTTGGCCACTGGTGGTGCCTCTAGCCCACGGGCAGGGATGTGCTATCCCAGGGCTGAGGACATTCCTCAGGAGGGAATGACTCAACATGTCACCCACTCAAGCAGGGGGCCCAGGACTGAAAGCCCTCTCTGCTCCCACAGGTCCCACAGGCAGGTGGAAGGGATGCTAATGTAGTTCAGACATTTTGCAGCCTGGGGCCCTCACTGTGGCATGGCCAGCTGACCCCGGATCAACAGAGCGATGCCTGTCACCCTGCATTTACCCTGCCCCTCCACTCAGCCTTGACATCGACACACGAGGGCCGGCCCCGCCAGCACGCCTACCGCCCAGCTCAGCTGGCCACAATTATGGCAATTCCCAAATTGCTACAGACAGCTCCCAGGGGTCACTGAGTGACTTCTAATTATGCCACACTCTGATTATCCCAGGCTATTGATATTGGTCTTAATCAGTAATTACAATTCTCATATAAAATATTTCATAGCCATTCATAATGCAGAAATTCGATTACGGAAAGAGCATTTTTCTTGGATTTCCACACTGGACTCCTGAAGGCTCAGCTGGGTCATTTCCAAGTGGGAGTAAATACAGTTGACACAATTACCCACCAAAGGCGGTGGAAGAGAGCAAAGTCAGAGTCACTTATCCCCACTCCTCTGAAATGCTCAGCAGCAGCATCTAAGAATGGGCCAAGGTCATAGGCATGTGATTCATAAAAGAAGAAATTCAAATGGCCCACATTTCTATGGGGAAAGACTTAGACCGCCCAGTAATCCAGACACAGAACCTTCCCTGGAATCGGCAAAGACACCCCTTAACACTTGTGACTGTGTTGCTGTTGGTAGAAATGCGTACTGGCCCAGTCTTCTCTGCCTCATGCGTCCCTCTTCTGGAAATGAATCACATTCCTTCTTGCAAGGAATCACATTCCCCCATCTGCAATCTCAGGGTAGGAGGTGAAGCTGCCATCTTTTGTCTTTCTGTCATCTCCAGCAAGTGCCATTGACCAGGATTAGACCCCTAACCTGAGTGGGTCCTCAGAGATGCTCGGCCACCCTAGGGAGTGGCCAGGAACAGGCCAAGAAAAGCCAGTAAGTGCACGTCCCCGTGAGCTTTGGGACCAGAAGAAAGGCTTCCATCCCTATCTGTGGCAGAGCTGGGAGACGTGCCAGCAGCAGCCACATCTGTCAAGCTGTGGCCCAAGACCATGGAAAGCTGCTCAGCCTCATCAGTTACATCAACAAACAGGTACCTGAGCTCCAGACCGCCCCACTGCCCTGTTGCCCTCAGAAAAGATAGCAGTTTGTTCAAGCTCTCACCCCACCCAGTCATGAGGCCCACCCAAGGAGCCCAGAGTGAGCTTGAAGTCAGGCCTCACACTCCTCCTTGGTGGCAGGAGGAGCCCTGGAGTCCCCCTGTCAGGGAGCTGGGTCTCAGCTCGAGGATTCCTTCCTGTGAGAGACCCAGTGTTAGCTCTGGACCATCAGTTCTCAGCACTGCTGCCACACATGGACACCACACCTCACACACACACACCCCTCACACTCACAACACACACTCACATACTACACACCACACACACATACTGCAACACACACAACACACTCATATACTACACACCACACATCTCACGCACTCACACCATACACACATACATCAGCACACACACCCAACACCACACATACACTCACACCATACACCAAACATGCACACCCCACACCATGCATCGCCATACACATACTACATCACACACCACCACACACACACACTACATCACACACCACCACACACACACAAGATTACAAGTCTATTTATAGATGTAGAAACTGAGACCAGGAAGGCCGGGATCCCCAACCTCCAGGCCAAGAGGGCTAATGTCCCACGCCCACCTCTCCACACCATTGGAGTTTAAGGAGTGATTCACAAACCTCCAGAAAACCCCTTTAGGAGGAAGAACCCAAGTACAGAAACTCTCAAGTGCTCCCGGCTTCGCAGTCCTCCTGCCATCCAAGATGCCCTGTGTCTCTCCTCTCCTCTACCGTCTTTACCTCTTAGCAGCCAGGCTCAAAATAGTTAAGTAAACTGTCGTACAATTTCTAAATGTGGACATAACTCAGACCAGATGGACAGGATCCTGCTCATCAGAGGCCACAAGGCCACTTTCATCAGCAGATAGGACTACGTCTGCAACACATAATGTTATAATGGAACGTTACTTCAACTACAAAAATTCTTAGAAATAAATGTAGGGATAACCTGTAAGCACACCCAAGACATCCCAGTTTCATGCCTGTTATCCTGGTGCAATCTTTACCATGCTTTTCACTGTCATAGACTTCGGGCTTGGGCAGTAAATCGGCCATGTTTATGTATAAATCATGAACAACCCAGCCCCACGGACACGCACACCCCCTCCACCTTCCTTCATGAGGAATCTCTTGTCTAGTCTGGGCTCCGGGCAATACCTTTTCAACTTTCCTTCCACTGTGTACAAAATGCCTAAGGAGCAAAATCCAAGTTCCTTTCTAGCCGTCAGTTCGCCTGATGGCTGAGCCAGCCCTACGCCCTTTTGTCCATTTATCTTCTGTGCCACCTTGTCCTTTTCAGCATGTAAGCATCCTTAAGCGGTTAGGGGAGGTACTTCCCTCCCCAGTCTGATTTTTAGTTCAAGGAAAGTTACAGCAGCTTGACTGATGTAGGAATCCAAGAGAAAATGAAACCATCTTCATGGGACACTTTATCCAGGTTTGTGGAAAACAACAGAATTTTCCCACCCCACCCACAGTCCACCACATTCTGGCATGGTGGGCCCTCAGGCAGGCCTTAGGAAGACACCTGCCACGCAGGAGTCAGACTGCAGGGTTCAATCCAGCCTCCGTCTCCTACTAGCTCTATGACCTTGGGCAAGTCACTTACCATCTCTGGGCCTCAGCTGCACTGCCCTCTGAGTGATGAGGCCAAGTGAGAGATGCTCGCAGAGCATTTGACCTGGCACTTTTCACCATGAGGAGCTTTAGATAAATGCAAGCTATTGTCATCACTAATAGTAGAAATGGCGCAATGATGCCAGCTTAAAGTAGGGTGTAGCATGAGAAATGGCTTTAGCATTTGAAAAGTTGACTTGTGGGGATGCATGGCTAATCAGCCTGCATTCTATTTATAGATGTGGAAACTGAGACCAGGAAGGCCGGGAATGCCAGGAAGGCCAGGAATGCCCAACCTCCAGGCTAAGAGGGCTAAAGTCCCATGCCCACCTCTCCATCAAACGCTTCGCTTTATAGGCACCAGTGAGGCAGGCATCACTGCTCTCCCCATTCTGTAGTCAAGAAAACTGAAACTTGCAGAGGTTAAGTTCCTTACCCAAGAGCACACAAACTGTAAGTGGCGGCACATCTGTCTCAAACTTGAGCCTGTGATGCTAATGACAAGCCCTATCACTACTTCCTCCACTTACAGAAAAAGCTCTATTCTTGCCTAACAGCAAGGCAGAAATAAGCAGGGCCCAGTGAAATGGTGATTTGGGAGGGGGGGAGCAGGGGAGAACTGGAGGCCTCAGGGAAAATAAGGCTACCCACAGTGTGGGGGGTGCTGAGAACACATTCCTGCCCCTGTGACCTCTCATGGCCCAGGGCTCGCCTACCCCCTGCTCAGTCTGCCTTCCCAGAGGTCTGCCCACACCACACACTCACTACAAGCCACACCCGGCCCTCCCCACTGAGGGACGCTGCAGAGAACGGCATGGATTATGGTCATGGCCATTGCAGTGTCCTTCTGACAGCAGTGGGCCCAAAGCTAAGGGAGGAGCTGCAGGAAGAAACACACTCTGATTCATAGATGTCCTCGCCACAAGGATGGAAGGCCAGGAGCGGCTAGCTGATTACTCCCCCTCACACCCTAGCACACAGAGGCCAGGCTGCCACTCCATGAGCACAGAAAGGCAGGAAGATGGAGCCTGCCTGTGGGTGCACAGCACAGGTCCCAGGGGGCCAAGAGACACTCGGAGAAGCCTGAGCATGTGGCTCAGAGCAATGCAAGGACTGTTTCAGAGGCAGAACACACCAGGTCTGGGGCCTGCCATGGTTGCTGAAGATTACTGGGGAAAGCTACATAGGCAGTTTGCAAGGCCATGATCACCTGCCCCTTCTCCCTGGACACCCTGGTTCGCCAGCAGCACCCTGGCAGATGCCAGCCCACCGAGGGTCTGGCCTGTTCTCACAGAATAAGTGTGACACCTCGGGGGGGGGGGTTGGAGGACCTAGGAGCCCAATGACATGATGTCCTGGTATGGACATCTTTCTGTCCTGGATTCAGAGACCTGGGGCAGGCTCTCAGCCAGCCCTCTGCTGCACCCCCTCCCCAGGCTCCCCAGCCCCCTAGGACTCTTCCCTCACCCAAATGAGTCCAGTCCCAGCTTTTCACCCTTCCCAGGCAGCCTTTTACTCTTCAGATACCCACAATCAAAGGCAGCCACCCCATGTCTCACAGCCTCCCTTGGGCAACGCAGCGTCCCACACCATCTCACTTCTCTGAAGTTGGGAGTGAGGGATGTTTTCCACTTTAATGGCCACCGTTAAATGTTTCATGGGCCAAAACAGAGGCCAGATCACTTTATAATCATTCTTCTGGCTCTTGCATAATTGATGTCCCTTATGCACTTTTCATGATCTAATTTATCTACCTCCTAAAACATTTTGTAAAACCTGAGTCCCATCTGTAATGATCTATGTCCCATTATAAAGTCTACAAAGGATTTGCTACCCGAGCCATGTCTGTGGGCATGAAGGAAGCTGCACTGGGCAGAGGCAGGACTGTTTCCAGCAGGGATGGGGGCCTGATGGGCCTAAATCATTCTCCTGTGTTTCACTTGGGAAACACCCTCAGGGGAAAGGGGAAGGCAGGGGGATTCCCAGAGTGACCTGCGGCCAGAAAGATAGGTAGGAGTTGAGAGGGCGGAGTTCTCTTCCTGGGGGAACAATAGAGCATCCATGACGCCTCCTCAGGAGGCTACGCAGCACCAGCAGCACCAGCAGCAAGAGTAATGACAAGGGCGGCTGCACTCTGCTGAGACTGTTCAGTGCCTGGCTCTGTGCTTGCACTGTCCAGCGTGAGGTCGGGGTTCTCACCATGCCCCAAATAATGCATGTCATTGTCCATATAATATTTGGGACAAATACATACTAAAATAATATTTCCTGTTTATTTGAAATTCGAACCTAACTGAAACTGGGGGTGCTCTCTGTTGCCTGGCAACACTCACTCACTCACTACAGTCTCTGGACAGTGGAAGACCCCTTCAGAAAACCCAGAATGCCTGGGGAACACCAGGAAAAGGGACAAACAAGGATGAGGGTGACAGTCCCAACCAAATCTGCCTGGTAGAGGGCTGAGGATTGTGGGGAGTCAGAGTTTATGATGCAACAATTTCCTGGAGGAGCAGGGAACTGCACTGACTTCTGAGGAGGAAGAAAACAGAGAAAGGACTGCAGGAAAGGAACACTGCCCTCCTTGCTCCTCCCCACCCACCTCCAGCAGAGGAGGCCTGCACTTCAGCTCCTGGCTGCAGCCAAGACTCCAAGCACCAGAGGAGGACATAGCTCAGCCCATCCCTCCAAGAACTGCCTACCTGCGCTCTGGTCCTCTGGCCCAAGTCCGTCCAACTCCCCCACACTCACACCAGAGTGTGACTATGCCCCTCCTGCCTGGAGTTACCTGTCCTCCCCAAAACCTGTCTCGCCTCGAGGATCCAGCTCAGCTCAACCTTCTCTAGAAAACTCCACCCACCCCACCCACCTGCCCCCTGGGCCACCCTTAGACTTAGAACTCATCCCTTTCATGTGCATATTCATTACTGAGCACCTAGCATAGAACCCAGAATGACAATCACCACAGCTTTATCCTGCACACTGCCTTCCATGTGTGCAATTTCCAGCAGAGGGAAGAGAGGGTATGTCAAAGGAGGTCACGTCAAAGCCCTGGCCCACTGACATGTCTGCCCAGCCCAGGCCCAGACAGAGTGCTGACTTGGTAGGTAAGCCAGGAAGAAGGAAGCTTGAGGAAGGATGCAGCAGGAAGAACTGGTCTCTCCAGCTTACTCTGGACTTAGACACGTCACAAACCAAAGCTTCGATTTCCTCAACTGGAAAATGGGATCTGTCCACATGGCTCCGGTGCACCCAGAGGATGTGACCCTGGTGCCGTTAGAACCGTCCCACCGTGCAAGGCAGGTGGTGGGAAGCAAGGTGGCTCTGAGGCCCTGTTCCTTGGCCGCTTCAAGTTCACCTCCCACCAGAGCCTCCCGAGCTGCACTTGCCTCTACCTGCCGTGATGAAAGCTCCCCTTCGCGAGCCCAGCCTCGGAACGCTGCTCACACCTGCATTTCTCAGGACCAGTGTCTCCAAGCAGAGGCCAAATAAAGATGGATATTCTCTCTCCCAGCAAACACAACACTCCGTCAATCTCCTGGCCCCGAACCATGCTCATCGTTCTTGTGCGGAATTCCAGGGTTGCTTATAAACACTTCCATTACTTCTGAAATTTAATTTATGGTTTTTTGTTAAACCTTTATTCTGAAATTTGCCATTTTAAACACTCTCTGACTAAGATTTATTTGGGTTCTTCTCAGAGAAGCTACCTATAATGGACAGAGCCAAAATGAATGTAAGGGGCCTCAAAAGCAGCTGATGACTCATCTCTATTGTGAAGGGGCTTTGTCAGGAAAGGGAGAAAAAGGTCCCCAAGACACCTTTTTTTAAAGACCCCCAAGACACCCCCTTCCCAAGAAGCTGACCCACTGGATGCGCCTCCTGACACTGCCTTTATACTGACTCTTCAGTATAAAGACAGAAATGAGGATGCAGCCTCCCTGGGCCCTCAGTGGGCTCCAACGCTCAGAGCACCCCCTGCTGCAACAGAACCCAGGGGCCCAAAGGGCCTCTGAGTGGGGAGGCGGCAAGGGTGACAGGGAGAGTTCAGCCGCATCACAGATGCCCAGGGTTCTAAAAGTCCCATCTGAAGGTGTGAGCTTTCCCAGTACTGCACTACACAGCGCCATCACTGTTGGCGCTGGGTGACTTTACAGCCAGAATTGGGCCCTGATCTGTGTCCTTGTGGTTCTCAGTCCACCTGCAGCCAATATGCCAAAGTCCAGTCAGGTGGAAAGGGGAGTGATAACGACCTCCCAAATCACCGGGGTTCCAGAAAAGAGAAGTGTGGATACCTTACGGTGGCATCTTCTTGCTGGTTTTCTTCTCCCACTTATTTTTTTTAAAGATTTATTTATTTATGCATACAAGAACTGAGGTACAGGCCAGAGGTACAGGGGGCATGAGAGGATTCACCAGAGACAGAGTGGGGAGCAGAACAGGCAGACCGACTGAAATACACTGCTGAGGGGAACAGCAGGCAAGACAGGAGAGGTCTGCTGCACCATGTGGGTTAGCTCCCTGGCTGGCCAGGAATCAAACTCGTGCTGCAGAGGCTTCATAGGTTGCATCTTAACCCCTCACGCCACCAGGGAGGCCCTTCTTCTCCCACTTGTAGTAAAAGCTGCCAAAGCTTTTCTTGTTCATAAGATGCTTCCCCAACAGTGATTCTAAATATATGTTGCACTTTCCTCACTGCCATGTCATTTTGACTTTTTCCCCCAGGTTTCTGAAAAGGAAAAGGGGCAGAGGTAAGGCATCTAGGGTCCCGCCATCCTGGGCTCAGAGATGTGGGGAGAGGTGGTTAATATTCTGCTGCCCCCACCTTTCTGCCTAGGTGAGCTATGTGCCCAGAACCCTGGGCTGATCTTTCTGTCACTGGACCAGACAAGGAGTCCATAGGCGGGGGTTTTATAAGCCTTTCGTGAAGAAAATGAAATTATTTCATCTCTGGACTTTTCAGTACTATAGAATGATTTTTTTTTCTTTGTGAATACTGAAAAATGATGTCATAAAAGCACCTTTTTGTTATTTGTTTGCCTCCTTCCCCTATAACTGGTGCATTAAAATGCAAGAAAAACAAAAAGACACACCACTTTTGGTACAAAAAAAACACTTAAAAGATTAAGAAGCAAAAGAGAAGTAAAATATACTTTCCCATCTGAAAGGAACCTCACCCACACTTTTTCAGGCCTTGTCAAATAAAGTAGGAAATCTCTTCCTTTGAAGATCAATGGTATCGAGATGACTTTGAACTCTTAATATCAGGCATTAGCAAGATAATGTTAGGTTTTATTAAGAATGAAAAGAATTTACCAATTTTCTTCCAGCAATTCTCTCTGGACTCTGCAAGGAAGCTAATCACTAGATAATTGCTCAATGACTCCGCTGGTCCATTCAGATCTGTTGAATTATTTAGAAGGGGGAAAGCAGACATCCCTTAAGGGACCAGTTACCAAACTGTCGGGCCTTGAAGCCTAGCAAGGAGATGCAATTTTGGAAGAAGTCAGAATAACAATCTGGATGTACTGGTCTGCTAATCGCAAACCGCCACAGACTGGGGTGCTCACCTAATAGACATTTATTTTCTCACAGTTCTGGAGGATAGAAATTCAGAATGAGGGCCTCCCCAGTGGCGCAGCAGTTGAGTGCTGGGTTGTGAAGCTGCCTGCAGCCTCTGCAATGCCTGTTCGATCCCCGGCCCACATGGCGCGCAGACCTCTCCTGCCACGCCCACTGCTCCCCTCAGCAGTGTACTTGTCAGTCTGCCTGCTCTGCTCTCCGCTCTGACTCTGGTGAATTCTCTCGCCCTCCCGCACTTCTGACTGTACCCAGTGCTTGTATAAATAAATAAATAAATCTTTAAAAAGAAAAAAAGAAAGAAAGAAATCCAGGATGAGGGTCTGGCTGATTCGGTTTGTGGTGAGGGCTTGTCTCCTGGTTTGGATGCTCTCACGTGGCCATGTGCATGAGGGCATGCTCTGGTCATTTCTCATAAGGACACTAATCCTATTGGAACGGGACCCCACTCTTATAACCTCATTTAACCCTAATAACTTCCTTAGAAGCCCCATTCAAATGCAGTCACACTGGATGGGCAGGGGGAGTGGAATACACACAAACATGCAGTTTTTTACAATGGCCTTGCCAAAACTTGGTTCTCCCCTCTTCAGGGAATTTCTGATTCTGGCCCCCACTGGGTGATGCACACCCTCTCCATGCTCCCTGCCTCTGTCCTCTACATTCCCAGGTTCCAGGTGCCTCTTCCTAACCCACAGCTCTAAGTCCTTTCTCTACTTAAAAAATTCAGTGGGTCCTCCACCAGCACAGACTTAGGTCCATAATTTAGGAAGTCAATACATGCAATGATTTAAACCATTTTTAGTACCTGTGTGATCTTGAATAATTTACTCAAATCCTGGCCCTGACTTTCCTCTTCTATAAAATGGGGGAAATCACAGCTCTTACTTCATGAGGCTGTGGTGGGGACAGAGAGGACACTGGCGCACAAAACCAAGCACATGTCGTAACAGGGTGGACCCACAGGAAAGGGGCAGAAGGGGCCAGACAAGTCTGGAAGGAAAATTGCAAAATCAAAACCAAGATAAAATCTGCCATTGTTAACCTCCCCACGGGTGTCACCCACATCTGTTTCAACTAGTCCAGGACCAAAAAGCAAGTGCAGCTTCTTACATGTCACATGACCCTGAAAACGTCATGTTTTTATGCAATGCAAGAATGATACTCTTAAAACAAGTACATCATTTCTGCTAAAAATCTCCCAGAGAGCCCCACAACACTGAGGGTGAAGTCCACAGCCTTATGCTGAGCTACAAGCCCCCACTGGCTCTCCAACCTTCTCCCCGCTGCTCTCACCCACCCCCACCCCCCAGCTGCAGCCACACTGGCCTCCTGCTCCTCCTGAGGCACAGTGGGCACACTTCTCCATGGGCTCTTGCTAGTCCTCTGCCTGGAAGGCTCCTCCCCCAAATATCCACCTGGTTAGCTCCTTATATCCTTCTCAAATTGCCATAGTCATCTTCTCAAAGAAGCCGACTGCTACCCTGCTCAAAACTGCAACCTGCCCACAAACGCACATGCACGGCAGGTGTTTACCCGCCCACCCAGATCAACTCCTTATTTCCCCCTCGCTCCTACCTCTTCTAACATGCTGTCTACTAATGTCTGTGTCTGCTGTCTGTTCTGCTAGAATAAAAACACACGCGGGATTGTCATGTATCATTTTGCTTACAGCTGGTGTGCAGCCCCTAGCAGAGTGCTGAGCACATAGTAGACACCCAGGAAACACCCAAGAGAGGGCTCAGGAATATACTCAGACATTGAATCAGTGGGCACACACCGAGCATCAGAGTCCACTCGGGCCTCCCCATTTTCAGCTACTTTCCCAGGACTTGTCATCACAGAACCTCCTCTGAAATGGCACGGCTTGGCCTCTCCGTGTCCACTCTTACATGTCAGTGGTCTTTTCCTCGCCCACTCCGCTCCACCTGAGAAATCCCATACATCCTCCTAGGACCAGCCCTCCTTCCCCCGCCCCCCCGACTTCTGCAGTCTCCACACCTTCCTTCCGTCCACTTCCCAGCCGCCCGGGCATGGGCATGGCTGTGTTCTGCCCTAGCTCTGTCCCTGCTAACCCGTGACATCCTCAACCGCGGAACCCCACTTGTTCCTCTCAATCTCGAGTGCAGTGCCAGGCACAAGTCAGCATTCCAGAACGATTCAGGCATTGGTATCAGCCTGCAAATTAAAAAGTCAAAAGTAAACCCGAGTTTTGGAGAGTCAACTAATTCAGCCCCTTGAGACAAGAGTGACACGTAATGATATAATTACTTCCCCCTGCCTGGCTCACAGCCCGTCAACAGCTCAGAGGATCCTGTCCACCCAGCCCCAGCCCCACCATGCCTGCTCCTCCAGTCCATTAAAAAGAACCCCATGTAGGACTCTACAGGAAAAGAAAAATACACATTTGGTATAAAAATAGAGAAATACATGGCACCACACATCAGGGAAGCTAGATTTTACCCTTGGAGCAATGAGTCATGATGTTCACTGTCTTGGCCTAAAGAAGGAAGGGGGGCATCCTTGCAGATGAGGTCAAAACCATGCCCAGCTGCCCTGCCCTGGGCTTTCCTGCTGTAGGAAGGGAGCTGACATCACCTGCGACACCTTAGGGCACTGTGTCCCCAAAGGGTGTTCATCCATGCATGTCCAAGACCCCATCAGAATGAACATAAAAAGAGCATCTATTTCCAACATCCTGTCTTCTGACTCTCGCCCCACTCCCAGTGGGGGACGGCTGGTGCCAAGCTTGGGAGCAGAAGACAAGGCCTCTGCTCAGTCACATTTCCACCGCTTTTGCTGCTCCTCCCGGCGGAGAATGCAGTTGGAAGTCACAGAAAGTCGAAGGAGCAGGATTAAGTTATATTGGACGTCCCTCCCCAAGTCAGCGGTGATCCCAGGCCCAAAGCAGCAATCCAAGTTTTATTTGCTCATAAACATTAATAGAGCCAAACCTCGGGAAAGGAACAGGAAAAGCCAAATGCCAGAGCGTGCTTGGGCAGCAGAGCCAGCAGGGCGGAAATGTCAGGGTGCCCAGATCACTCCCTCCACGCTGGCACCAGCCCTGGCTTCTTGAGGAGGATGGAGCTGGGTCACTTTGGATTCTACAAATGCTTTCCATGAGAAAGAAGAAGAAACTTAAACTATGAGGTATATTCTTAATGTCTCAAGCTTTGCCAAAGCGCTAAGATGAGAAGCCCCCCAGAAACTCTTCATTCTAAACCAGCCTGGCCCCTGAGGAGGACTCCCCTCTCGAAGCAGGGTCAGGACACCCTACTGCAGAATACAGAGACCCCCAGTGCCAGTTCCTGCCCTTTAAGTAGCAACCCAAGTGATTCTAGGCAAGCACATACAACCTCTCTGGCCTCTGCACTGCTGTCCCCACCACGGCACACGCCCTCCGCTGGCCGCCGGCTGCGAGGGCCACGTGAGGAACAAGTGCCTTGAGCCAGCACCTTGCTAAGCTACTCATGCTCACTAACTTGGCATCTTTCAAACACTCTCCAAGAGAGAGACAATGAGCCCCACTTTATAGAGAAGCTGAGGCTCAGAAAACCTAAGGCCTGGTTCGAGGGCTCATAGCCCGAACCGCCAGAGCCAGCACTAAACCCAGATCTACGTTCAGAGCCTGTGCTTTTGAGGCCTTAAGCTGTCAGACTGGATCCCACATGGTGCCGGACCCAGTCTGGTGCACAGCAGCTGTTTCAGCCAAGCCAGATGAAGGGGGCCCACTTCCTCGGGCTCACATCTCCTGCAGCTGCCTTCAAAAGCCCCTTCCTAAGGGGGTCAGCAGGACCCCCAGGTTGGTTTCCCTCCCTCTGGCTGGAAGTGGAAAAGTGGAGAGTGAAGGCTCTTGCTGGCCCTTCTGTTTCTGTATCCAGTTCTCAACTGAGAAGGGGGAAGAAGCATATTTCCTTTCCCAATTTCTTCTCTCATCTGAATATTGGATGTCTACGTGTTGTCAGATTTCTAGAAACCCGGTTCCCCAGAGGAATTCCCCAAGAAGCCATCTGCTTATGTGCTTCTGAGGTGCCTTGGCAAAGGGAAACGTTGCATGCTAATCAATCATCCAAGGGGGAGCTGCTCAAGCTTGCCCTGGGGGGTGGGGTGCATGTGTCCTGAAGCAGGCTATGGCACCCCAGAGGCACAGATTCAGGCCCTGCAGGTGCTCTGGCCATTGGAGAGTCATCTCTGTCTCAGGTGAGATTAGGCCTGTCGAAGCTAGGGGCTAGGGCAGTGAAGAAACAGGACAGAGATCCTCTGGTGCTGACCAGAGCAGACCCCACTGCAGACACAGACAGGGATGTAGACATAACACTGGTAGAGCACCCCACAGAGTCATGGTGGGGGGGGGGTAGGAGGTCGGCAGCTACAATGTCATGCTGTCCCACGGTGTGACTGTCTCAATGCCAGCAGTGCCTCTGATGACAGGAAAGCCTAGGTCTGAACAGGCCCATAGGAGGCCACATTCAAATGGCTCTTCTGGGTCCATCCCTCCCTTCCAGGAAAGACACTAGTTCCAGTTTCTCTCACAAGGAATCAAAGAACCATTGACAGAAAATGCATGAAAAGACAAACCAGCCTCTAAGTAGAACAAACCAGCCTCCAAGTAGAATCCCCTATTACATAAAGCGAGAGAAGGCCCAGACATCTGGTCTACCACCTGGTTTACTCAGTGGTGAAACCTAAACCATGCGAGAGTCATGTACTCTGAGTCTCCCAGTCCAGGGCTCCATCCCAGCACTGGCCAGGTCCGCGCCCTCCCAGGCTCAGGCCTGTGCAGCCAGCGGGGAGAAGACAGCCACCCAGAACCCTCCTGGTCCCTCCAGGGAAGCTCCAACCTCTGCAGCAGCTCCTCCTCGCTCATGTGGTATGTGAAGGGGAATGTAGGGATGCACAGACGATGTTGTCACCTGGGCTCCCCTCTAGAGACCTACAGGGCTCCCAGGCATGAAAAACCCTTACCCTTTCCCTAGTCCCTAAGGACCCTGCCCAACCAGGCCTTTCTCCGCTCTCTGGCTATATCCTACTCTGCATACCCGTCCACCTCCTCCCTCTCCTTCCCCCACCATCTCCAATGCGTCTCTCAGATAAACACACAAGTGTCCTCTGTAACCACAGAGAAATAAATCCCTGTTTCCAGATGAACGAAGTCAAAAAGTTTTGAGAAGGTCCTCTCTGGTGGCACAAGGGGTTAAGCACAGCACTATGAAGCTACCCACAGCCACTGCAGCACGATATTGATCCCCGGCCAGGGAGGTGACCCACATGGCGCAGCAGACCTCTCCTGACTCGCCCACTGCTCTCCTCCGCAGTGTATTTCAGTCAGTCTGCCTGTTCTGCTCCCCGCTCTCTCTCTGGTGAATCCTCTCACCCCCTGCACCTCTGACCTGTACCCCAGTTCATGTATGCATAAATAAAGAAATCTTTAAAAAAAAATTTTGAGAAACTTTTGATATTAACCTGCCCAACCCTGGCACTGAAAACCAGGACTGAGCTCAGGGCCCACTGCCCCCTTCATTACCCTTCCAGCTCTCAGTCAGTCCTTCTAGAAGCAGGTCTCAACCCTGTCTGTCCACAGGGCTGGGCACCTCATCGCCTCAGCCTTCAGAACTTCTCTCTGATCCCGAAGCTCATCTCATCCTTTCTTTGCCCCCCAAATCCACCCTGAGGGCAACCAGTCTGTCCACGGAAGCCCAGCAAACCCCTGAAAAGAGGCTTCTGAACCCAGCACACACCGACTCCAGACTCACCAGACTTGTTCACGCTGCACATCCACCACGAGCTCTCCCTTCTCCCAAACACCTGCCCCTGGACCAAAGCCGGCTCTCTGGGGCTTCACCTGCGGCCATGCACCACAGGCACAGTGGGCGCTGCCCACAGCCAGTGCTGTTTTATCCTGGGGTGACTGGCTCCTTCAGAGGCTTCTCCTGAACCAGCCTGAAAGGGAGTAAAAATAACATTTTAATTCATAAGCTTTAGGATTCCAAAAACTGGGCTCTCTTAGAGGTTCGGAATGTTAGCATCTTTGAAATCCAGGTCATCCAGCCACCTGGTTTCCCTGAGCAGCAAACTCAGGCCAGGCCAGGCGAAGAGAGTTGCAATTCTGACAGGAAGGAACATTTTTTAAACGCAAGATTTTCTTCTTGTGGACACATGAAGCCTTCTCACACGATGCCCTGGTGTGGCTTCACAACACCTCAGTAGTGAGGCGAGCTTCAGAGAGAAAACTTCTGAGACAATCACACAAATTGCATTTAAGCAGGAGAAGCAGAACAGCAACCGCACGCTCTCTGTACAGATAATGGGGCGCCCCTCCTTCCAGCCAAGCTCATTCACTGCTCTCCCATCCAGTCACCCTCACTGAAGCCAACCCACCGGGGAAGGTCCAGGGATGCCGGAGGTCCCAGGAGGTCTCTGGTGTCCCCCGGGTCCATGGTCTCCAAACACAGCACACTTCACATTGACCGTGTAGCTGTTCAGTTCCTGTCTACCTCTCTCTAGTCCCGGAGCACCCACCTTTTATCCCCAAGCCCTCATCCGAGGCCTAGAAAGAAGGGAGGGAGGGAGGGAGGGAAGGAGGGAAGGGGAGGGGAAGAGAAGGGAGGGGAAAGGAGGTAGGGGAGAGGAGGGGAGGAAAGGGAAGGGAAGGAATCAAGCAAGCCAATAAGCAGGAGCATCCAGCCAGCCATGTCCTCACCTGCTCCTCCTCCCCTCGGGTGAGCCAGGACTAAATGTCCACAGGCCTTCTCACAGGCCATCAGCCCACAGCCCCAAAGCTTAGCCACCAACACTGGGTCTGCTTGTTCTTCCCAAAGTCCAGGTCTGAGACATTTCTGAGGATTCCCAGGTCTGGAACTCAGAAATGGTCCACTGTGTCCAAAGCTCACCTGAGCCAGCTTTAGCAGAAAAGGACTCGTGAGGTCAGTAAAGCAGTCCAGGTAGCCACAGGACTGAAACTCGGGGCTGGAGACTGGCAGCCACAGGCCCCACCTCCCCCACCTCTGTAGCCCCTCCCAGGTAAGAGCCCTACCTGGCCAGAAACCCACCTGTCTGCAGCCCCACCCAGGGCACAGGCCTCTGAGGCAGGCTCTGGGATGGACTGGGACACTGATGTACTAGAGCACTTGGTCCCACCACTAGGGAGTCACCAATCTCCCCCTGCCCTGCCCCCAGCAAGAGGTGGCTGAATGCCATATGCAAACTCAGTGATTTCATCTCAGTCCCAGGTGGTTCTGCTGGGCAGTCTTCCCTGGCCAGCTTGTCTAGCTACCCAGTTTGTCCAGGCCACCTGGACAAGCAGAGAAAACCCAAGACGTGCACATACATGCACACACACACCCGCGCACGCACACACACACAGATGTACCTGAACATTCTCTTGCCCAGCCTGCATTTGCACAGCAGCCCTCCCCACCACATGGGACATAGCAAGGCCCGGGACAGAGACAGGACAGGGGCCAAGTGCCAGCTCCCCCCCCGAAGACCTCAGTCACTTAGTAGAGAGGACAGGAGCCTCTGACATCCCAAAGAGCTCATCCCACCGATAGCACCCTGAGTGCCCTCTCTCACAACACATAGCACACCTGCTGGGGGAGCCCAGAGACCTGCCTGAGTCAGCAGGATGGGGGTCCCTAGCCACTGACACACAGGGTCCCGAGATATCATGAAGTATGTGAGGGCAGGGCAGTAAGGTTGACAGGACGTTCTACAAAATGGGTAACTTTAGAGAGTATGGTGCTTAGAAGTCGTCATTCCAAATGGGGGTGCAAGGCAAAGGGGTGCCTGCAGGTGTGGGGGTGAGTTTGTGGTGCAGGAAGCTGGGGGACTCTTCCCTTGCTGTGCACCCCAAGGTGTACGTGAACAGACGCCACCCACTCCCTCCTCCCTGAGCCATGTCAAGGCCCAGAGCAGGTATTTTCCCCAACTCCCCCAAGAAAAGTATTTCTCTTTCTCAAAAGGACTACTTTCTTGAGGGGCTTTTAATGGTTTTGAAATATAAGCCTAGAGCTGCAAATGCCGCCTGGCCAATTTCCTGGAACGCTTCACCTCCCCAGAAATTTCTTCTAAAATGACTTTCCTTCTTCCACCACAAACAGAGCACTTGGAGCAATGGGCCTTTTAATCAACAATTACAAGAAGTTTTAAAAAGTCACTCTTAAAGGGCTGTCATGGCGAGCCTGCTCAGCTCTTTTCCCTATTCCTGAGGGACTGCCTGGAAGTGGCAGGAAGTGGGCCATGGTGAGAGCTGGGTAGGTGGGAGCAGCCTTCATCCATCACCCCGCGACAGGCTCCAGGGCCTGGGGGTTCCTCGGGGCACACATCTGCAGCCAGGCAGCGCTGGCATGATTTATCACAGGCAGCCTGCCGCCCGCACCCATGCGGGTTATCTGTTTGCTAACTGCTTCCCTCCCACTGACCTCCAAATGCTTCAGTTCCTCCAGGATCCAGGCCTGGTCTCCCCTACCCCACAAAGGGGCCTACACTGTGACCCCACACACCATCTCTGAGCCAGAGGACCCACCACAGGTGCGTCCAGCCCAGACCCCTTGTCCACTGCTTGCCTAGCATCTCCTCAAGCACACAGTCACATGTGGACCTGTTTCTTTTCTCCAAATTGGCGTCCTCCCAGTCTTCTGTGTGTCACGAAGGTCATGCCCATCCTGCCATGGTGCAGCCTTGTAACCCCTTTTTCTCCTTACTACAGCACCCCAACCCAGCCTTTCCAAGTGCCCCATCTCTCTCCGCCCAGCAGGCCAGCCTTCCCCAACTCTGCTTCACCAGCAGCCAGGGAAGCTGCCCTGCAGTTGGGATAATTATAGCAGTACCCACATCTCATTTTTAGCCTGGCCCTTAACTTGAGAGATTCAAATGCAAGTAGGGGAACCCAGTCCTCCCTGCCAAGGGATCTAGGAGTGGGAATGCTAAGAGAAGTCATGGAGAAGCTAGAACCTGACCTCAGAGTTGAAGATTCTGGGGGAAAAAGAACCAAGTTCCCACTCCCAAGTGAGGTGGGAGTACCAAGTGGAGACCCTACCCCTCATCATAGCCTCCAGGCCCTCAAGCACTGCCAAGCTAAACTATAGCACCACAACTCCACAAACTCAGCAACTGGTCCAAGTGGATGCTTGACCCAAGCAAGGCCAGTCATCTCCAGGGTTATAACCTCATACATGGAAAGGGAGCTTGCTTTACACTGGTTTGCCAAGCTGCAGCCATGTGAGCCTGGAGTGGCCAGTAGCCATCTCCCCTGATGACATGAAGGAATCCTGCCTGCACTAGAAGAGAATGCTTTCTCTGCAAAGAAAGCAGAGCCAAGAGAGGGAGACACTGGAGAAAGAGCATCACTTGTGTTGCTGGATCCAGCCTTGCCTGAAGCTTCCAAAGAAGAGAGGGAGACACTGGAGAAAGAGCATCACTTGTGTTGCTGGATCCAGCCTTGCCTGAAGCTTCCAAAGTTTTTCATTTGTAACCCCATTGCCTCCCTGGTTTCCTTTTTTTTTTTTTTTTAAGATTTATTTATTTATGCATATAAGAGCTTGGGGTACAGGCCAGAGGTATGGGGAGTGAGAGGACCCACCAGAGACAGAGTGGGGAACAGAACAGGCAGATTGACCAAAGTACAGTGTTGAGGGGAGCAGCGGGTGAGTCAGGAGAGGTTTTCTGCACCATGTGATTGCTCCCTGGCCAGCTTGGGCTCGAACTCGTGCTGCAGTGGTTGGTGAGACTTAACCCCTTGCACCACCAGGGAGGCCCAATCTCCTTGGTTTCTTATGGTCTTCTGCCTACTCTTCCTAAAATCCTACCTTTGGCCGCCTTGGTCTTCAGACACATTAGCTCACATGCCCCATAAAGGAGGTGTGCGCCATGCTCCAGCCAAGGGGAAAACGAAGAGGGAGCCGAGAAACCAACCTACCACGCATGATACGGAAAACACATACAACCGTTTCACTGATGCTGCATCAGAGCAGTGAGATTGTGGAGATTTTTTTTTTAATTCCCTATTATTAAAAGTTTTTTTTAATAAAAAGAAATAAATATAGATCATTAGGCCTCTCACAAATAGGGGCTGAAATTGGCCCCCACAGCACCACAGAAGTGCTTTCTGGTTCTCTCCTCATTGGCACACTTGTCCCAGCTCCAGGATGCCGGAGTCCTACCTTTTGCTCAGTTCTCCCCACACACCTGAGCCCCGCATCGCACTGATACCTGAGCCCTGTTTTAGGTTCTATAAGAAACACTGATCCATGTGGAGACCGCACAGAGCTGGTTCCCTAAAAAACTTCTTAGCACAAGGTCTCTGAATCTTAACATTATCGTTTCTGAGGGGAGGACTCTAAGCCGGGACTGGAGCCAAGTGCCCCCGATTCCAGCTGAAAGTCCACTCTGGTTCACCAAGTCACCAGCATCTCCCGCGTTGAGTACAGAGCCTAATGGAATTTGCTGGAATCCCCTAGCCAATACTGTTAACTTTTCTTTTATCTTCTGTTCTAAAAACCTGTCAAAACCATCATCTCTGCCCCACAAAACAAATTATTTTTTGAGTCATGTAGGAAAAAATTGAAGTTGAAATGCTGTGAGGGTAGAGGCTTTTGTATTGGTGTCAGGCGTCTGTGAAATCTAATGGAGCCACCCTTTGACAACATTATCTGTGTTTGGCTAATTTGGTGGAGCAGACAACGTTCACTATTGAGCAGGAAGAATAGGCTGGACGGTGCTAGGAAAGCAGAGAGCTGGCCCACCCTGGATAATTTGCTTCCGCTATTCATCCTGCAGATAGGCTCTCAATTACAGAGACGTTCATAGGTAAATTTCCATTCGTTCTTTTATCACCTCACAAATGAAATAGTCATTTTTAAAATAGCTGGAAGCAGAGATGCATGTCAGTAAACAAAAGGGCAGGCTTCCTTATCACAGTTTATTTTGTCCTGATTATTTGTTCTACCTCCATAGGAAGCTCTGGGACTAATTCACTCTTTTGGTCCCCTCTTGCCAACTGTATCCCTATTCAGGCAGCGCAGACAGGGTCTCTGCTAAGCAGCAGCAGTGGCAGCAGGAGTAAACCTTTCCTGAGCTCCATGTTCCAGGACCTCCATGTTCTGCACTTCAGGGGCATGTGCGGAAGCTCCCTCGCTTCAGGACGCAGTGGAGACTCAGGCTCCACTGAGGACGTGCTGAAGCGTCAAATCTGGATGAACAGGTTTGTGGGGGTATAGGAGAAACCTACAGAAGTACAGGTGTCCCATAACATCCACATCCCATCCCCTCCATCACCTCCAATGAGGGACGAGGGGCAGGATCTGGGCGACAGGGCAGCCTCTGGAATGCTCAGGCCTCACGGCTGCTGGAGAAACAGCTCAACTGCATCGTCTTGAGTCACAGCGTAGGTATCAGAAAGGCACCTGACTTGCCTCAGACCTCAGAGTTAATAAAATACCTGGTGAGGACATCACAGGTGCCCCCACCCCTTGCCTTCTCACTCCCAACCCACAGAAAAACTGGCTCAGGGTGCTCTGGGTTGGCCACGCCAGGAGTACTAACTTCTGTGACCAATGATGCAGTCCACAGTTGGGAAATCCCAGAAGAAAATGTTTCTTTTCCCAAAGCAGGACTTGGAGTCACCTGGAGGAGGGTACCCACTGTGCAGAAATGGTAAGACAGGCACCCAGCTGATCCTCCAGGCAGATGTTACCTGAAAGAGCCCAGTCCTTGCAGAGCCCACCCAGGTGGGCATAGATGCCCAGACTCACGGTGGAGAGGTCTTTTGAGGGTGCTCAAAAGCACCGATTCAGATGCAGGCTTTCAATCACACTTATACCGCATGAATATGCATAAGTGTCATGGATATTCATGAGCACCCCCCCTGCGCCCCTCCCAACAAGAGCAGGATTCCTTAGTTACTAACAGTCTCTCAACATTGCAGGAGGCTGGGTCAGGAGAGAAGGCAGAAAAGGAAGTGCACACCTCCTCCCCTCTCCCCAAGATCTCCTGATAGCAAGACAGGGCTAATATTTACTTACTGTAGCTAAAATGTGGGGCGCCTTTTGAGGGAAGCTGCTGCGGTGCCAGCACAAGCTCCAGCCCCCAAGGGCCCCTCACCTCCCTGGCTGGAGAGATGGAGACGGTGTTCAGATTGTATTTCTATAAACAGAAGTCTACTTTGGAGAGTATTTCTTAAACATTCTTTTATGACTGTCTTGTATGGGGTCAAGAGGAGCCCTTATACTTTAAATGGAGGACAAATGGAATCATCAGAGGATGTTCTACAAACAGACGCTTAGCCCAACAGGAGGATGCGTGGAATTTACGGAAGCTGGTCAGGCAGCTTGCTCGCCCTTGGGCTTCTGTGCCTCCCTGTCCATAGCAGAATCTCACCTCTGAAAGGAGAATGTATGTAACCAGAAAGGGACTGAGGACATGGACAACGCAGTGGAAACCAGAAGCCTCGGCCAACAGGGGCAGAGAGCCCCAGGGCTATCTCTTGAAACTTCTGCATCCCTCGCTTCAAATTCAGGTGAAACTGAAGGAGATCTACTCGGTTTCAACAGCACAATCATGAGAACATCTTGCCCCTTAATGCTCTAGATGGCCCTTCTGTGAGAACCTTCGAGATCTTCACCCTGAATCCTCCTCACATCCAGCTCCACCCGAGACCTCCTGTAGGTCAACCTCTTCAGAGTCTGCTTTCTACCCCCCGAGATTCTCCCTGTCTATCTGTCCACCTGCAGGCTCTATGAATTGCTTGAAAGAAAGGGTCTCCCCCTCCCCCATTCCAACACACAGTCAAAAATGAATCCTTGCAGTTTACATACTGGACTTCTTGTTTAAGGCATAAAATATAAAATCATCAGCTGAGACTTTAGTTTTTCATATAAGCAAATATTTCACTTTCAAAATAAGTCAGAAGAAAAAGAAAAGTATAGGATGGTTTTGCTTACAGGAGGAATAAACTGAACAAGGGGTCTGGAAAAAAAAAAAAGACAAAACTTGCAGGCAAATTATAAACCCGAGACATACAGCAGGGGAGGAGGAGGGAGAGGAATCAAAACTGGGGAGGGAAAAATCAAATATTGTACAAAATGAACAATGATATAAAATAAATAACTAAATAAGTAACAAATATTTCACTTTCCCTGCCATGGCTTAAACTTCCCGAAATGTTGTTCCTCCAAACTGGAAGGCAGCGGTCAGCCATTTTAAGAGAGTGGATTTCCAACATGTGTCTCTCTAAATGGCCGGGCTGCTGAGGGCCCCTGCGCCCCGTTGGGCTAGATTCAGGGAGGATGGCCTTCTCGAGGCTGGGAGTGTCTCCAGGACAGAGCAGGCCCCAGTGGGCCAAAGTCGTGTCACTCAATCTGGGCACATCTGGCAGAGCTGAGCCTCCAGTCCTGACGTCCAAGCCAATTAACTGCTACCAGACATGACTCTCGTCATCTTGCCCTCAAACCCACCCAGGCTTGCGGGCCAGTGTGGGGCTGGGAACCAAGGAGAATACCTGCAGCTGGAAGACCAGATGTTAAGGGACTTGAGTGTGAACTTTACAGTATTAAAAAAAAATTAGAAAACTGAAGAGAAAAGTTAAGGACGCTGACGGCTGGTATCCTTCAGGATGACTTTGAAAGCCTGACAGCGAGCTGCAGCTTCTGGATCTCTTTCCCCTCCCACTTCCCCCAAAGTCACTGAACAAGGATGTCAAGGAGCGAGCTAGCTGGGATGTCGCCCTCTGAGGTTTTACACCGGGGGGCAAACAGAAAGCCCCCAGAGCCGGGTGACAACCCAGACACCATGATAGGCAAGCATGGCCTTCACTGTCCTGTGCTCTGCACTCGGAACCTGACAGAACCTGGAAGAGAGAGCAGAAAAATGTGATCCGGGGGAAACCACTAGAACCGTCTGAACTGCAGGACACGCAGTAACTTGCAGCTCAGTCTGCTCACCTCATGAGCGGTTGCTGGAAGGTGGTGTGAACTTGAGTCTGTGGGCCAGAGGCAAAAGGACCGTTTCCTGGTAGCCAGTAAGACAGCCCTGGTGGATGACATGACTGTTGGGGCAGTGTTTGGAGGAAGTAGGAAGGGAGGGCACCCCGAGGTGCTCATTTTGGGGTGTTCTAAAAGCACCTTCTACATCTTCATCCCACCATCAGTAGAATAACTCAACAACAAGATCTGAGGCTTCGAAAGCTTGAATAAATAGTGTGTGCCCCTAAGTCAGGGGACAGCAAAATAAATATTAAAGAAAACTGTGTGAAGAAAAACAAACCCACTATCAAATAGCCTGATAAGACCAGCCTGGAGTCCAGGACAGAGATGGGAGGAAGGAGCTGGAGCCACCTGAGGACCCCGCTCATAGCAGATGGCTTGAGCAGTGTGTCCTTAACTCTGTGTCCTTAACTCTGTGGGGCTCAGCCTAGAGGCATAGGATCCCATCCTGTCCATTTACTCTCCTTTCCTTTCCTGGGGCTGTCACTCTTAGGGTTCCCCTTTGACATGCAGAGGCTGGTTCAGAACCTCAAGGCTAGCAGATCCGCAGGCTTATCTGGCATCATGGGCCTGGAACAGTTTCCAGTCATAATGACCCCTCCTGGACATGATGGCTTTTGTATCCCAACACTTAAGTGGCCCTTCCCACCACCCGCAGCCACATTCAGCAGCCTCAAACACTGCCTTCATCTCATCATGTCACTTCTCCAAAGTGCCGGCACCAGCGGCCTGTCGAGTTGTACCCCCCTCACACACAAAAGCTCTATTTTTGAAAAAGAGGTTATTAAGCTTTTTTATGGACCCTTATGCACCCCTCCCCCCCATGCATCCATGTTGACTTCTGTCTCAAGTTTTGGTTTCATATCTATAGGGCACTCTCTGCCCTTCGAAGCTTGCTCAGGGCTTGCCTCATCCATGAAGGCTTCCTAAATTGCTCTCACACCTGGAGACCTGGCTGAAGTCCCATCCTGCACAAAAGCTGTGGCGGCAGCATCCTGAGCACACTCTGGGTCACAGGAGAGCAGGCCAAGGCTTTCCCAAGGTCATACCACCTTCCTCACCCCATCCTGAGATGCCTGGGTCAGGGAATTCCTCAAACACAAATCATCCAAAAATCAGAAACTTGGAGCTCATACCTGGAGCCGCACGGAGGCAGTGAAGGAGCTTAGACTCTCCCAGCCTGCCTTCTGTGCATTCCAGCAGGTTACCTTCACCTTTGCTGGCCCCTCTCTCTCTGCACAACCTCTGTAGGCTGGAAGGCCCTGAAGTCAGCGCTTCCAGGACACTCCCATTCCCCATCTCCCCCAGCATCCCTGCAAACCCTGTTCTGACAGGATTTCATTGCAGGTGCCCTTGGCTTCCACATGTATTGAATACATCCCAGACCCAGACCTCCCCTCTGAGCTCTGTCCAAGGTCACAGACCCAAACTCCTCCTCGATGTCTCCATTAAGAATGTCTTCGGGGATCCTTAGCTCAAGAAGTGAAATTTCACTCTTGGATACTTTTGAATTCCACTTATTGCAAAATCCTCCTCCAGGCTTCTCCATCTCAGCAAAGGACACCACCATCTATCCATTCGGTGGCTAAGGACAGAAATCTAGGCGTCCTCCACATTTCAAGTGATCAGCTATTCCAGGCAGCTCTACCTCCAAAATAAACCTTGACCACCTTTTTCCACCTCCACAGTCACTCACTACATGACTTCCCAGGAAATCCCACCTCCCCTGTTCTTCCTGCTTCCACACTCTGTCCCTCTACAAGGGAACCACAGTGATGATGTCACTCCTGTTAGAAACCCTCCAGGGGCTCCCACAGTCTTCTCCACCAAATCTCAGTTCTTAAGCAGGGTCTCAAGGCCCCACGTGATCTGCCCACTGGCACGTCTCTAATCTCACTTGCTATCACAGCCCGTCTGATCAGTCCCTTTGGTCCTCAAACACACCGAGCTTGGTCAAGCCTTGGCACCTGAACCCCCAGGCTCCACCTCTCCACATGATGGGCTCCTTGTTCATTCAAGTCTCAATGCAGAGATCACCTCCTCAAAGAGGTCTTCCCTGACCACCCACTTTAAAGAGGCTCCCCACTCCCCACTCTCCCTCCATCATTTTGGACTCTGTCCCTGATTCATTTACATCCACACAACTACCACTGCCTAAGGCATCTTATTCATTTATTTATGTGCTTGTCTGTAGTCTGTTTCCACCAGTGGAGCAGAAGCTCCCGGAAAGCAGGAGCTCAACTACAGCATCCACTGCTGTATGCCAGTGCCCTGGACAGTGCCCAGCACTTAGGGGCTGCTTAATGCTTGTTGAATATGCCTGAACACCATGATGAGGTTCATAGACAGGGTCAAGCAAGGATACACTTCTGGTCTAAACAAAGAAAAATCACACAAACTGATTGGGGTCTCCATATGAAAGCTCAGAGGGACGTGGCTGCCTTTGGACCATCTCATTAACCAGCTGATGGGCTTTCAGTACAAGCAGGCTCCAGCAGAAGAGAGGCCTGGAAGGCCAGTGAGCATCTAACCACAGACCAGTCCTCATCTGTAGAAGCCATCAACACCCTGTCCAACAGAAATGCACCATCACTCTCCAGCCAAAATGTACAGTGAGCCACAAAAGTGAGCCCACGAGGAACTCTGAACTGTCTTTTAAAAAGCAAAAAGGCAAGATTTGAAATGAATACTAATAATAGATTGTGTTTAACCCAAAGTATCCAAAATATTATCTTTTCAATCAATAGAACAAAATCATGGGAAATGTTACTTTTTTTCACACCAAGTCTTCAAACTCAGATATGTGTTTTAATTTACAGAATATCTCAGTTTGGAGGGGCCAAAGTTCAGGTGCTCATTAGCCACATGTGGCTGGAAGACAGTGTTAGGCAGCGTGGCCCTGGGATAATGAAGCATCACCTGCGGCAGAGAAAGACATTAAGTCAAGTCTGGGGTCCACTGTTCTCACATGTTTGATCCTTTTATAAGTGCAAGTTCTTACATTAGGATTGAAACACAGAGTCTGCATTCATTTTTCTTGCTTTCCCCTAAATTGCTCCAACAGAACCCTTTGCAGAGCCCAGACTCCCCTGCCACAGGACAGAAGCTGTGCTGTCCCCATGGCTCTGCGGTGCTCTTGCTCCTGTATCTTCCTGGCTCCAGGAAGAGACCATCACAGTTTATTAACTGACTTGAGCAGGAATGTTTCTAATGGTAGAATTAATGGAGCCTATAAACCACTGCAGTAGGTGAGAGCAGTTCCATCCCAGAGAGACAGGAGGCTTATTTGGAAATCTGAGGGTGTGCAGGAGTCACACATCTTCATAGGAACAAATCCCATCCTTGGCTGGCCAAAGTCTCCACAAGTGTACTGTCCTGGAGTAAATGCCACACCAATGGACTGTGATACAGGGAGTGTCACCAGCAAGGACAGCAACAGCCTGCTGAAGTGAGAACTCAGAAACTGACACTAATATCCCTCGTGCTTGCCTCTCAGAGCGAATGCAGTGTGGAAGAACAAGAAATTCAAGTGAAGTGAATGCAGAGAGTGTTTCCCAGTGTTTTCCCTGGGCCCACTGGGTCCAAGCACAGATCTGGGGGTAGGGAGGAGGAGCCAGGAGAGGCACAGACAAAACACACATGTCCCTCAGAGACTGGGGAAGTCACCCCTGCTGCAGAGAGCAGCCAGTGTTCGATATAACAAGCATGGTGCTCTTTTTGGAAGGGAATTGGGTGGGAGTCAGGGGTAAGGCTGGGGTTATGGACAAAGTTTATTCCAAGCCAGTGCCCCAGCCAGCTCAGGGGATGTGTCAGCTTGGAAAGGGGACAGCAGAGAAAAGCACGGATTGCCACACATGTCTTCTGCCTCTCTTTCCTGTGTGATGCACCTAGGAGAGAACATTCAGATCTCAGAGACAGAGAGGCAAGCTTCCACCACCGAAAACCAAACTCGGACCAGGGAAGGCTCAGACAGTGAAAAGGAGGGTTAAGGGAAGGCAGTGAACAAAGCAACTATGTTGACAGCAGAAGCTGGCTGGGCAGCACGCAGGGGCCTGAGGGCATGTCCACGTCAGTGTCATGTTGAAATAGAATTACATGTGAATTCTATTTCTGTTTGGAAAGGTCTAAACTGTACCTAAGTGTCTCCCTTCCTGTAGCAGGTTCTCAGGCAGCTGCACGTCAGTACCAAGGCCAGCGCCTCACCACGGCCAACAGTCAGAATCTCAGGGCCAGGGGCGTCAGTCTGAATATGTGGGTTCTAAGGTGTAGCCAGGGTTGAAAACCAGCTCAAAGGGCTGATGACCAATGGCTGAAGGGGAAAGAGCAGAGGTTCTCCACTTCAGGAAGAGAAGGGACTGAAAGAGAGGCCACTCGGGGGGTAGGGGGGTGTCACAGACATGGTACAGGGTGGCCCCTGCTGCCAGGATTCTTCAAGCACTGCTTGAATTGTGCAAAGGAGATTCTTGAATCACTCCAAGAGAATTAAAAACCAAGTGCTTCATGATGAAATTGCTGTCATGGGAAGGTGGCCAGTTCACATATCCTGACTCTGGACTTGAGGTCTGGAAAAGATCATGTCTGAGAGGTGGCTGAGACAAAGCTTGAGGGTCTTCAGACTAGTCATTGGTTTGTGGGAGCAATGGAACAGATTACTTAAAACAAGACTGTCCCCCAAAATGCAGGAGGTGACACAGCTGTAATGGGGATCAGGCAGCTTGGGTGTTGGTCTAACCACAAATTCTGCTGGATTTGCAATTTATCTAGGAATCTGGTTTAACAGACACACACTCCCAGGCCCTGCCTGCATATTTACTGAAATGGGATATTTGGGGGTAAGGTCTAAGAGCCATATTTTCAGGAGTTTCTGGAACAAAGTCCAATCAAAGAAACCTTTGGCCTGTAGTCTACAGGTAAGGAAAGATTAGCAGATTGCCCCTAACAATACCCTGAAAACTGTCTTCCTAGGAAGTGTGCCCAGAGTTGCATCTGAAGCCAAAGGGAAACCCTAGAGGAGCCTACAGTACCGCTGACAGCACTGGCCGTGCCTTCCCAAGAATCCCAGGAGCTGGCAGAGAGACTCTAGCTTGACATTTACAAATGGAGAATCATTTCAGGCAAAACCTAACTGTTAAGCAATACCGACAAGAACAAGAACCACAGAGGTCGGGAGACCTCTGAATAGCCAGGAAAAGTTTCCTAGAGTCTTAAAGAACAAATAAAACCCAAATTCATGGAGAGGAGAGGGCATGACTGGTAAGGTGGGTGACACTGGCAATGCCTGGGGGCAGAAATGTGCACCCTGGGAAGGGCTGATGGAAGAAGGAGGACCTGCTCTCTGGACCTTGGGGGCTCTCTGGAAACAAAGTCCCTGGCCCTGGCCCTCAGGACTCCCTGGGGAAAAAGCAGAGCCCGGCAGGGTGCAGTCAGGAGGGCAAGTCTACACAGTCCAGATTATCTGCTTAGGCTGCAAATTGCCTCAGCTCTCTTGATTCAGACCCCTCCAAGGTTTGCCGAGACTGTTTATTCACTGTAACGCCCCCACTTCCAAACAGAAGAACCCAGGGAAAGCCATTTACAATGGGGCTGCTGACCCAGCACTCCACAGGGACCTGACGGATGGCCACTGATTGGCTCCCAGGACCTGTGACTCTCGATAACCCCAGGGTGGGGCCTGCCCCCTGTAAGTCTGAGTGAGCAAGTGCTGGGGAGTATGGCCATCAAGCCGCAGATAAAATACTCCAGCTCTCCAAACCCCAGGAGTGTCATTCTGAGTGGAAAATAACATTATAGGCCGGTGTTAGGTCATTGGCTAATTAGGCAACATGAATGACTAAGTAGATTTTAAAATCTACGCTGCCAGGGATGCCTCAGACTGAGGCGCTGACCCATCCTCACTTATCTGAGCTCTGGAGACTTGGGGAAGAGGCCCCAGCACTTGCAGTGTCCTCCTAACACGCCAGGCCCTGGTGCCTATCGCCTAGTTAAGATGGGAGGGGACACTGAGAGTGCTCCTCTGGGCTGGCCCAGCTCCCTGGCCCAGGCCTCATGTGCGCACCTCATTGGTGACCCCAGCACTCCCTGGTCAAGCAAAGAAGACACCAAGAACTCGTAGACCCGTATCCTCACGCTGCCCAGCTGTCCACTAGCATGCTTCATTGTTCCATAGTTTCCATCTCTCGGTCATGAATGCCCCTCAGCCCCAGGAAGCTGGATCTTTGACCCTGGTTTCACAGATGTGGGCCTAGAGGCTCAGGGCACACGGCAAGGAAGGGGTGGAGCCTGGATGTGTGAGCTTTGCCTGGTCTGATTCCAAAGCCATGGACTTGTAGCACACGGACATCCCTCCAGGGAAACAGAAACCGTGCCGGGCCCTCCAAGCAGAGCAGACTTAACAAGGTTCACCAGTGCTGGGAGAGTGAGAATGAGGTGAGGCAACCCAGACATTAAGAAACATAACGGGGCTGAAGGGAGGCTTCCGCCCAGAAGCTGGGACATGGAGCAGGCCAGAGCGGGGTCTGCCCCCACCTTGGAGACAGTACAAAGAGTGAGAAGAACACGGGGCTGCCCCTGCCTTCCTGTGGACAGGGCCCTCCAGGCACCCCCTGCATGGAGCCTGGGATGCAGTGTGTGGGCTTACCGGCTCCCAATACAGAGAGATGGGTGGGGAGAAGCTAAGAGACAAGAACTGAACAGCCAGCAAGCCTTGAACACAGCTCCACGGTACTGTTTTCTATACCTTAGGTCACACCCCCACATCCCTGTGATGCTGACAGAATGGGTGTGCCTACTTTAGAGATAAGCAGCATGAAGTTGGAGAAGCTGAGTCACATGTTCGAGGTCACTGTTTCAAAACCACACCTGCCTGGCTCCTAACCCGGCCCACATGGGGAATGAGGGGCAGGAGGGCCCAGCAGCCTTCCCAGGGACCCAAGAAACTTACAGCATAGGCCCTGAGTGAGTCATCTTCCCAGTGGGTGGCCTGGCCATGCCCTCAGGGGATGGAGCAGGCCTCACCACCCCAGGCACTGCTCCCAGCACTTTCTATAGCACCAGCGAGAGCTAGTGGCGGGCAGGGGGATTCACAGCCCAGCGCCTGCCCAGGCGCTGCGCTGCCAGGGCAGGAACCCACACCAAGGCAGGCAGGGGCCATGGACAGGGAGGCACAGTCGCTGAAGGCCGGGAGCTTACTGCATTGGGTCCCCCACCAGGTTCATCCACCACCCCCACACCAGGCTCCTTTAGCTCTAACACCTCCTACTTGCCAGATCTGGCTACTGAAAGAGGCACCACCGAGTCACTGGGGAGTGGAACAAGGCTAATTCCTCTGAAACCTCCATTAACTTTACTACTTCTCTGTAAGTGCTTCATTGTAAATAATGACTCTGCACCACGGAAATACACTGCGGGAATCTCCCAGAGGACGTGAAATTAAATTCCACTCCCACAGCCCACTCCTGTAGCGTGTATGATAGCTGCATCGTCTCCCGAGCTGCAGAAGGCTACAAAGGTTTCCCACCGATTCTGGGGGAAGCCAAGTGTCATCTGCCTTCAAGAACAGGCCTGCGCCCCAGCACCTTCTCCCGCCCCACATCAAGCCCCACCTCCCTCTTGTTTTGTAGAAGGAAGAACTGTACCCCAGTCATCTCAAAAAGGGACTAGGCTTGAGGACCACCACCCGCCCCGCCCCAGCCCTTCTCTTCCAACAAACTCTAAGACATTTTTGAAGACACAACACACGCACATGCAGGCAACACACAATTTCTAAGATCGGCAGGATTTCTCAAACCAATATCTGCCCAGCCGGCCACCCACACTCCCACCCCATACAGTGTCCCTCTCCTTTCTCAAAGCTGTGGGCCCTACCTGCTGCTCCCCGTCCCCCGTACATAGTGCACATTTCCCTCCAGCCCTGAGGCCACCACAGGATTCAGCTAAAATAAGAACCACCTAGAATAAGAGACTAAGTCGGCTTCGCTTTGAAAATAAACAGGCACACACTGTCTCCCACCAGCTGGGCAGAGACAGGAATAACTTGTGGGTGCTGGGCCCGTGGTCGGAAATCTTCCCTCCTGACAGTCTGCACACAACAGGTCCCAGGGACTTCCTCAGCCGGGGGCTCTGCTCTCCGCTGGAGCCTGTGTGCCCGTATCTGTGGGCTGAGATGCCCGCCAGAGCCACTGCTGGCCTGGCAGAGCCTCTCATCCGGCCTGCTGGAGCCCACGGAAGGCTCTGCTCCCTCTGCTCAGGACAAAGGGAAGCCTGGGGGCCTGGATCTGCAGGCTCTAATTTGCGGGCTCTGTGTCAGTGAGGTCTTTGTTAAACTCACCCAGCAGTGGCAGGCTGCCAAGAGCAGGCTGCCAGGAGCCGAGGCAGGTTTAGGTGACCAGAGAAAGTCAGACACATCCAAAGACAAAGATGAAACAGGCTGCCCACGTACTCTGTTCTAGATGAGGGCTCCTATTTTCCAACTTCAAATTTCCAACTCGGGTTTTTTAAAAAAGAAAAGGTCTGTTTTTCAGAAAGTCAGAGCTCAAATAAAGCCTCGTGGGAAGAACACTGAGGCCAGGTAGCCTCATATTAACTCCCCCTGCTGGCCGGAGCCTCCTGTTCACCATCTGACAGTGGAAACCGTGCTTTATTCCTTTGTTAGCGGAGCCCTGCAGTTGCACTACTGGGAAGGACTAGAGCTTTGGAAAATGTGGCATCTTTCCCTGCTTGTGCCAAAGGCAACTACTAATGGGCGTTCCCACCCTAGGGGTGCAGGCAGGTGGAAAGGACAAAGTGAGCAGTCAATGAGGGGCCTGGGGACTCTGAAAGGAAAAGATAAGGAAGCCAGGAGCAAGCCCTGGGGCATGCATTCTCCCCAGGACCCTACACCCATGGTCCAGACTTGAAGACATGCAGAGGCCCAGACTCTGGACACTGTTCTTGGCCTCCAAAGGAAAAAGAGCTTCCAGCAGCCAACCTCCAAAGAGAAGCTGAAAAACTTTGCAGGTAACCAGCGGCTCAGTCTGCTTAGGTCTTTGTTGCTGCTGTCATCTAGAGGAATGAGAGCAGAGGTCCGGGGCCCACTATCTCACTGAGCTGTTGCTGGCATGAGCCAAAAGCTCATAAAGAGCTGCTGCCTTCGTTGCCGTCTGTTCCAGCACGCCGTGCTGCCCATCCCAACCTTGGGCTGGTGCTGTGGGCAGCTGCTACGCAGTTTCACCAGCTCTGTCTGTGAGCACCTCCTGCTGGGCTGAGGAGGGCCCTTTGGGATTTCTGAACTCTGTGGACTCTAGGGTGAGGTCACTGGCCACTTGTGGCCACAGTAACTCTTTATTTCCCCTTTGTTAAATAAACCCCATTATTGCTGCTCCCTGCACTTGAATGGTCTTGCAGTTGTGCTCGCTGGTAAAGAATTCACAGTGACCTGTACTCTACTGGACACTGCCCTCGGAGGACTTTAGTACCCACAGAGCCCTGTTTCACTTACAGCAGTGCAACCCGGCATTAGCTACAGCTCCATTTTCAGATGAGGAAATGTTGACTCAAAGGCACAATAACTTGCTCAAGATCACATAACTACATTCAAAGGCTGAGGGCAAGACTCCAAATGACCGCACTCCAAATCCTCTCCCCAGCTCAGTCCAGCTTCTGATCTGCTGGCCTCACATCAACAGAGCGGAGCAAGCTTGAGGGGTCCTGGCTGCCCTGGCCTCCTCTCTGCTGGGGTCACCTCCTACCAGGTGCCTCCTCTGCCTTCCCCACAGAGCCAGAAACTTCCCAGGGCAGGCTGGGGAGTTCAGTTGTCACATCCCATTTCTCTCCACTCATTTCTGCTTCCCTCATGACCTCTATTCACCAAGCTGTTCCTTTAAATTAGATCCCAGAAGGAACTTCAAGGCAAATTCCTCCATTTGTGATGTTTATGGAACTTGTCATAGTTTGTGCTATTACAGTGCCATCAGAGGCAGGAAAGAGCCCTCCAGGGCCTGACTTGGGTTTACTTCCCTTGGGGCAGGCAGCTCTCAAAGGCTGGCACAGTCACCACCCCTCATCCCCTACTCCCTGGAAGTATATTTTGTTCCTAGGAAACATTAAGTGGTCTTTCAGTTTCAACCACCCCTGGTGTCCATGAGGTATATAGGTCAGAGTCTGCTGATTTCCACACAACAGAGAGGAACCAGAGTTGCTCTATAGGGAGAATGTTATCATAGAGGCTCCAACATTCCACCAAACCCAAAACCAAATGCAGCATGAACACTGGTGTTCAGGCTGTAGATTCACCAGTTTTCTAGGCAACTGAAGAGCAGTCTACTGAGTCACAGGCAATCTTTGTGCCCAGTACTGGGCTAGGGACAGAGAAAGAAGCAAAAGCCATAATATCCTATTCCTGCTCACTGGGGGACTTCTAAATGTGTTACGGGGGGAAAAGGTATATATTTTGTAGTACAGAATGACTTACATTATGTATTAAACTTAGGGAACCATGCAGAATACATTATAAGTAAATGCTCTGTTCTAACAAATAAGGTGCTATTTTCAGAAAGAAAATAGAAAATAGGCAGTAATTGGTGAAGCTTAACAATTTGCAAGGAAGTTACAAGAGAAGCTACAGATTTTATTGAAAAGCTTTGTTTTCTGAAAACTTGTTTGAGTACACTTCCTGTAAAAGCTGAATGCAAACTAGGTTGTAGACTGTTGGCCAACTCTGGAGATTTCACACAGAGGTTAGGAAAGAAATAAAATGTTAAATTGCAATGACATTGATTAAAAGGGAGCCTTCTCTTTAGAGAAAAAAAAGCCTTTCCTCTGACCGGCGAGAGAATTTCTTGAGGGATTTATGATGACATCATGCCTGCCTTAAATAAGTTATCATTGGTTTTTTTCTCCTGGTTCTTGCCAAGCCTAACCGAAACCAGACCCTCACTAGGACACAGGAACATAGAGGGGGAAATCAGAGGGTAAATGAGCGTCAACTACCACATGAGAAGTCCACACTCAAAGGCTAAAACAAAAGGAACATGCGCAGGATAAAGCAGCCCGCGTTTCCACGTGTGAGCATGTCACTAAAGCCAGGCTCCAGGCAAGCCAAGAAAGAGCCGTGGCAGAACTACCCATGAGAACACCCGCGTCCTCATCCACAGCAGAACTGTCGTGGGGAGGGGGCCGCCCAGCAAGGGAAGCCGTTCCCAGTCCTCGTCGCAGGGGCCAGTCACGTGACAATTTCTCACAGATGGAGTAAGATACTCTGCATGTGTTTTCCTGACGGGTAAGAAGCAGGTGTGCGCTCTCCACCTTCTCCTCCTCCTTCCACTTGGACACTGACGTGAGCTGCTCCTCTGGAATGGAGGAGTGCAAAATAATCTGGGCTCTGAATTGCTGGATGGGTAAAAACTACCTATCAACTAGGAACATCAAAAACAAAAAAAGAAAGAAAGAGCTTCTATAGCATTAAACCACTGACATCTGGGAGGGGGTCACTGTTGATAGCAGCTGGCGTTATCAAAACAAACACGAGGCAGGCCAAGGCGGGTTATTCTCCTCGAGCTCACTGTCACAGGCAGAGATTTGCAGCGGCTGAAAATATGCAAGAAGACCCTGAGCCGTTTTATTTATTGAAAATTTGTCCCATGTAGTATATCATACTTTTCTATAAAGCCGTCAGTCACTGTTTTGTTTTTTTCAACAAAAACAAAATTAATTTTCAACAAAAACAAAATTAAATTTATTATTTGTAGCCAAATCGCTCTGGTAGATTTGACCACAACTATATTAAAGAACACTGAATAGACAGTGAAGATAAATAGGAGCCAAAAGGATATATGGATATTTACAAGGCGCCAAATTAGTGCACTGATCACCTCCTACTGGAGCGGGGAAGCCTGATTTTGTAATGAAGCCTCAGGCTGCCACCAACGAAGTCCACTGATCAATCTGTTAGCCTTAGAAGTAGGGACAAGATATTATGAACCCCCCAAAAACAATGCAGAGTGAAGTACACAACATCACTACCAAATATTCCTGCCCAGTTAACCCTACACGGAATCAAATCTCTCCATTTACATGAAATGCCAGGGATAGAGGAGCAGATACACTACCAGGAAGTAACCAGATAATTCTACAGGACAACCTCAGCAACTCAAGGCAATGGCACTGTGATTCTGTTTCAGGGCTGGGTGAGGGGCACCTGGGGGCCCCAAACCTGCTCTAAATGGGTTCTGCCATCTGCCGCATCAAAACATACTCCAGTGCAAAAGACCGTCAATAGAAAGAAACTTTAATACAACTGGTGCGCAACAGATTGAAGAGAAAGAATATAGCTTAAAATAACTTCCATTTAAACACCGGAAGTCTCCCACCCCCTCGTGGATGTAAATGCCCGCCAGACAGAGTTGGCCCAAAGCAGGGCCACTGAAGCCCAAAAGCCTGCCACAAGTCTAAGCACCTTCTGGTGGGGACCCACAGGAAAGGGGCAGAAGGGGTCAAGCAAGTCTGGAAGGAAAAGAACAAAATCAAGACAAAGGCTACCATTGGGTCTCTCACCCACATCTCATTTAAGCATTTCCCTCCATGTCCCCCAAGTCCCTGGTACAAGTCCAAGGCCGAGAAGCAAATGCGGCTTCTTCACATGCTCTGCTCCATGGCCTCCTCGTCTTCTCCTTTCACCTTCTCTCCGTTCCTTCGCCCCTCAGTCCTTTCCCCAGTCTTTTTCTTAACTTCTCCCTGGTCGGCTCCACCCTTCCTTGGGTGAGGCATGGAAACTGGAACCTCCCCTTTGGCTATCACGCTGTTAAAACTGTCTAAGAGAGACTTCCAAGACAGTGAAACCACATGCCAAGTGAGCACCAAGTGTGGATCTGACAAACACAACTATAAAAGGCATTTTGGAGATAATCAGGGAAATGTAGGCTGAATATTAGATGGCATTAAGGAATTGCTGTTGCTTTTATCAGGTAAGATGAAATCCGTGCCCCTGTGATGTCCATTTGGAGAGGTGGTGGGTTCAGAGAGCGGAGTCCTTGGGTTGCCTCTGAAAAAGAGTTTCATCAGCGCTCCCCTTTCCGCAGCACGTTCCGAGTTTCCCCATGAGGCAGAGGCATTTAGTTATATCCAAAAGGACAGGTTTATTATAACAAGGGAAGGGAAGTCACGGATGCTTGCACAGACACAAGCAGGCAGAAAGAGCTGCTCCTGAAAGGCACAGCTCTGTTAAAGAGAGGCCTGCACAGACACAGGCGGGCGGCCTGGGAGCAGAGCTGCCGCTGCTGCTTTGCAAAGGGAGGGTGGTGAAGAGCAACACCTGCACAGTCACGGGCGGCCAGGGCGGAAACTGCACCGCTATAGTTCACTTTGGGAGGGGTTCATTCCTTTGCGGGGTTATTAACTGTTTAATTATTTCTAGGGCTGGCACGTAAGGATTTTTTCTATATTTGGTTTGACTAGGTAGATTTGGAAGAACTGATGGTTTATTTTGTTTTGTTTTTTTTTTTCCACAATGGGCCCAACCTCCAGTCTGTGCCTCTGGACACTTCACTTCCCTATAGCTTGTTTAATGACTATGTTCGTCCTTTCTACCCCACCTCCAGCGGCTTTGGTTTCTGGTCTTGTGATGCCTGCTTTCCAAATTTTCTACCTATAGCCCCCAACACATATACTGTAAATTTATATCAGAAATTGCCCTTATTTTTTAGAAATTCACACTCAAGTGTTAGGCATAAAATACTCTTAAAATTCTTTATGTAGAAAGAGTAAGGAGGAGGGAAGGAGAGAAAAAAGTGGGGCAAAGTTTTTTTATTGTTGAGTCTGCCTCGTGAACGGGCAGAGGCTCTGGTTCAATGTGTGATTTCTTCTCTCTTTATTTTTGTGTCTGATTAACATTTTTTTTTTTTATAACAAAGGATGCCAAACATCTCTCTGGTCCTGGGAGGGACAGAGAAGGAAAGCTATCGGGAACAGATCTCCAGTCTGGTCAGAGCTGGCCCCGAGAAGCCACTACTCACACCCCTGTGCCAGGGGCAGAAACCACGATTGGAGCTGCCCCCAATAGCAGACACCACCCGCTCTGTCAGCTCAGCCACCTGCTTCCGTGGTGGCCACCCCCTGCCACACCAGAGGCCAGATGGCCCGTGCCTGCAGCCTGGCTGTCAGGGACCCAGGAAGTAAATGCCTGGCATCCTCAATTACAGAGAGACAGACTCTGCTTCAAGAGGTGGAGATTTCCTAATGAGGGGTGAGAGGGTTCAGATATTAGAAAGACAAAAGGAATAGCAAGTGACCAGGACACGCCAATGTGTGAAATCACTGAGCCACATCCTGGCCCGGCACCTGTGGCCCAATTCCTGGCTGTAACAGGAAGGACCCGGCCTGTTGCAGAACCCACCTTGTGATCAGGTACCACCATGTACCCACTGCGCGTTTCTCAGATGACAGGCACAGAGCAGCGAAGAAAAAGGGCCTCTAGCATGGAGCCTTGTCATTGGGACTTAGAAACGGTAACTTACCAAGAGAAACTTCTGGAAGTGAGCCATCTAGGACAGCAAAGCCCCATCCAGCCACTACCTATTGTGCCCCCATAACTAGCAACAGTGTCCCCTTTTGTGATCTAAACAGCCCTGGCTTGGACAATAAATAACATGGACAACACAAGAAACAGAAGGAGCAAATGTCTGGAGGATCAATCAGGGCCAGGAAGACAGGGGGAGGAGGACCCCGCCTCATCCTGGGGCACCGGGGAGTCACGGAGGGTTCTGGAGCAGGATACTCACAGGGATGTGATCAGAAACAAGGATGGCGAGTGAGATACTGAGGTGTCACAGGGTGGTCCCCAGGGAAAGGGAGGTTCCAAGTTCCCTGCCCCACCCAAGGGAGGGTGGAGCTGAGCAAGGAAGAAGAAGCTGGGAAAGAGACTGGGAAAGGAAGGAAGCAGGAGGGAAAGCAAGAAGGAGACCTGGAGGAGGCACATGGAGCAGAGAGACACGTAAAGAAACTGCGCTTGCCTTTTGGTCGTGGACTGGTTGAAACAGATGTGGGTGAGAGACCCGTGGCAGCTTTTATCTTGGTTTTGAATTTGCTCTTTTCCTTCCAGTCTTGTCTGGCTGTTTCTGACCCTTCCCTATGGATCCCCATCAGTAGGTGCTTTAGACTTGTGGCAGGCTTTTGGGCCTCAGTGGCCCTGCTTTGAGCCAACCCTGTTGGGCTGGGCATTTACCCACAAGGTGATGGGGAACTTTGGGTGCTTGATTTGGAAACTTTTACTTTCTCCCTTTTCTTTGTTGCACACTAACTGTGTTAAAGTTCCTTTCCATTAGAGGTCTTATGTACTAGAGTATGTTTTGTCTTGATGTAGTGGATGGCAGAACCTATTTAGAGTGGGCAGGTTTGGGGGTTCCAGGGTGCCCCCTCCCTGCCCTGTAACAGAGGCACGGAGACCAGTCAGAAATCCCAGCACCAGGAGCATGGTGGTGCACAAAGGAGGACCTGGGGTATCAGAAGCCAAGTGTCTTAAAGGAGTTGAAAGGGAGAGGGAGAAAGTTAGAGTGAAGACCAGTGACCGAAGATCACATTCACGCACGTTTCTAAATCAAACCTGCTGCCCTCTTGAATGGGAGAGATGCTGTTCCCTGCAAGACCCTGCATGGCCCAGAGAAATCGGAAACTTAATGTGACAAAATGCTTAGAATTATATCTTTGATATATGAACACTCCTCACCCCTTGGGACCCTTATAAACAAGAGTTCACTGCAGCGTCCCTTGGTGTGTCCAAGCTGCGAATCTTCAATAACAAGAGGTCTCCAAAGAGATTTGTACTCACCATCAAGGGGCTATTTCCATTTTGAGGGGCTTAGAGATGCTGCCGATTAATTGTTAATTTAGCCTTTTGAGACCTCAATTTATATGCAGCATTGACCAGTGTCTGCAAACAATCTGAGCAGAGGAAGGAAGAGGTCCTTAGGAAATTAATGTAATAGTTTCAGCTCATTACTAGAAGAGCTTGTTCGTCAAGCCCAGAAACTTCATTCATTCATTCCCAATCGCTCCAAAATCCAATTAAAATTGGAGGTCACACACAGCAGCCTTGTTTATTTCCTCATTACTGAGAGGAGAGAGCTGACTTCAAAACTGCAGCAACCCAAGGAGGTAAGAGTGGAGCCATATGAAATAACACAGCCCACCGCGAAGCAGGAAAGCTGTGGATGTTACTCCAGGGAGCGTCATAGAAACACACAGAAATACTGTCTTGGGAAGGCATTATTTCAGAAAGAATATGGATCCCATCTTTAAGAAATAGCTTTATATTCCTTCAGCAGACATTAAACACCCTTTCTCGGGACTCACACATTTTAACTCCACCTAAAAAGAGGCCAAAAAAATTTTTAAAGGAGAGAATTTGTCTCCCAGAGAAAAGCCAGAGGTCTGCAGATACACGGCCAGGAGATTTCACCTGAGCTACTGCAGCGAACACAACAGGAAGCAGACCACACACGGAAGATGAATAAGCAAGGAAAGTACATGGCACATCGAAGTGGGGTTGGGTGCCACTGCATACAGGTGACAAACATGAGGTCAATCAAACCAAGAGTTTCTACAGGGCCAAGAACAACAAGTGAAGACAGGCAGAAAGAGAGCCGGCAGCCAGGGATCATCACCTGGCACTCCTGGGCTGTCCATTTGTCCCCAGCGGCTCCTTCCAAAGTCAGCTTTACAACGTCCCAGGAGCTGAGCCTAAAGGAAACATCAGAAGGGAGGACCCAAGGCAGCCCTGTGGGGCCTCCAAGCTGCAATCACATCCTCCAGGACAGGACTCCCCTCGCCTCCCCCCTGGCCTCCTCTGGACACCTGTAGTGACACCTTCGCTGAAATCAAGTCTGGGGGACAGTCACACATTAGGGAGATCATCTTAGAGGCCAGGTCCTCAGGAAATCAGAGACCCAACTACCAGAGAGGCACAGACCGCACACCCCTCGCCGCCCCTACTCCTCCACCTCACCATGGGCCAGGAGAGCCCTGCAGCTATAAGAGAGATGTTTGAAAGCCACTTCTAGGGTTCACCGGTGAATGTGCAAATACATTTTACCAGTAGAAACAAAAGGTGATGCACAACTCAGCTCCATCAGGGAATAAAAAGACGCCGGGCACTGAGCCCAGTGCCTTCCTGTGACGCACCAGAAGTGCCCACTCTCTACCAGCTTCTCACCAGGACACTCAAGGCCAAAATAACCAAGCTTGGCTTTTCCTGCTCGAAACACACAGACCGACCCTGGAAGCAGGGGAGAGGTGGCCCTGGCCATGCTGGCAAGAAACAAGTACTTCCCCCCACCCCGTGCCCCCCACACACACCAGCCTGCTGAGTCTTTAACCCCTTGAGGTCAGGGAACGGTAGAGAACCCCTTACCTGCTCCCCCAAAACAAACCCCCAGCTCCATGAACTGACAAATAAGAACATGCCACTGAGGCTCTGAAAACAGAGGGGTGGTTCAGGCACCGGCCAGTCCTTTCACGCGGCCCCTGAGGTCACCGGTTACAAGTACAGGACAGACTCCCAGGGTGGCAGAGATGGAGGCATCTGTGGGACTAGTCCCACCTCCTTGCTTCACAGACAGGACTCAGGAGCAGGGGATCCAGGTCTCAGGGCTGACTTCCTGGCCCAGGCACCTTAGAGAACACACACCCCGTATGCCCAGAGCCACCCCTTGTAGAAAGGAGCTCAGGCAAGCCTTTGCCCTGAATGTCCCAAGGCTGAGATGAAGGTCTTCAGGGTGGCACCATGCTTCGTTCTTGAATCAAGAACTCACTTCAAAGCACTCTTCAAGATGGTTCTCGAATAAATTCTATCCCAGCACAAACTAGATTCTCATTGCAATTCCTCCGTCACCAAGGCCATTTACCGTTACATTGACCTTTGCTTCTAGGTTAATTATAAATAGTTTTGTCTACTGGAGAAATTGAACTGAATTTGCTGAGTTTTAATCTCTCATCAATAATTCAAATGACCATTTCCTACAAATGAAAAGTACTGGGGACAGGGGCAGCAGACCCCAACTTCTAGTAAGCCTTCATCAGATGGGTGAAGGGACACAGCCTTGCCCAGTAGGGATCAGCCTCCCCGCCCCGCGCCCTCCCCCCTCCCCCCCCCCACCGCCCCCTGCTTGATTTCCCTGGGGCAGGGCTGGAACGGTGCCAGGGAGCAGGAAGCTGTCCCAGGCAGGGCCCAGCCTATCTGACAGCCCATTAGCCCCAGCTGTTAGAGACATCTGCCTGTTCTGATTACCACCAGAGCAGGGAGAAGCGACGGCCCCCAGTGTCCCACCATTTCCCCCACACGCCACTGTCATCCAGTGGTTGTGCTTCCACTTGGAGGCACTCAGAGCCCCTCCCAGCTGCTATTTATAACCTTGGTGTAAGGTCGCAGGCCAGTGAGGCTAGAGAAGGAGCAGGCCCCGTCAGGGCAAAAAACCCCAAACAGCACCCACTCCCTGATACTGCCTCCAGGCAAAAAACAGACAACCTCAGAGCTGAGCAAAATCCATTTATGAAAGATTCATGCAACATCAGGTCAGCTTTCGCTGTGCTGGGGCTGGGGACTCCAGGGCACAGGAGAACACCAAGACAGTGGCAGCTTGCGATGGCAGGGATGGCATGAGAGGCCTGCATGGCTGGATTCAGGGGATGCCTCGTGCCCCACACCCAGGACACACGTGACAGGGCTGCCCCTGACATCCAAAAAGATGTCACTATGACAGCAAAGGGGCTGAAGATTCCCAGCTTCTGACAGGCACTGAGTCACCTGCATTAGTTTCCTGAGGCATCCATCCCAAATCACTGCCAACAAAGTGTCTTTCAACAACAGACATCTCAGATTATTTTCTTGATGCTTAGGAACCCTAATGTCCTGAATCCAGCAGGACCACTCTTCCTTGTCTCCATTCTAGCAGCCACTCCCTGCCTCCTTCAGCCCAGAGGCTGCCAGTGCCCCTGCCTGGTGACCACACCACTCCAGTGTCTACTGTCTGGTCACACTGCCTCTTCTGCTGCTGCCTCGTCCTCTCTCTCTGACAAATCTCCCTCCACCTGTCTCTTAGAAGGACACTTGTCATCTCAAGATCCTTAACAGCACCTGCAAAGACCCTTCTTCCAAATGAGGACACATTTATAGGTTTCAGGAATGTGGACATCAGCCCAGTCCACACCCCACCTATGGAAAAAGAAGCAAGAACATGGCTCCTGGGTCAGGCAGCTCTGGGTTAGAATCCCACCTCTGCCGCTTATTTGGTAACCAAAATTCAATCCATCCCCAGGATGTCACCAACACTCAATAGACTCCAGGAAAAGACCCGTAGGCAGTACCCTAAGAACAGGCCTGGCGCCTTGTCTCTCACCACAGAAGCCCCAGCTGCTGGCTTGGTGACCACCCCACCCCAGGCCCACAGGGGAGTGGGGACTTTGGAGTCCTGCAGATGGCCTACCGTGCCCTGGAGACAGTTACTTCCCCCACTCCGGGGACTCAGGCCTCCCTCTGTCCCCTCTCCTGACACAACATCTTCCTGGCCACCTTCCCACACGTTTCTGACCAGCACCCCAGCAACACCAATAGGTCTGCATCCCAGCTTTGTTTGCTTTTAATTACCGAGCCAACTAAACGAGCCCCCAGTGCAGCCGTGTGCAGACACACCTGGATGCTCAGACAGGTAATGAATCGCTCAGCCATGTTCAAGGGCAGGCCTTCCTGATTTGGGGGGAGGGGTGCGGGAGGGGGAGCGATTCACTGAACAAAGTCAGGGTGAGCTCAGAGGTCAAAGAATATCGAATGAGTATCACGTCCGACCCCTCGAGCACGCTGCCCCCTCACTCCACCCCGGTGTTCGGCTGGTATTGATGCAGGTGTAGTCTCAGACCTGCGTGCTTCTGACAAGGAGGATTGATTTCTCTGGGAAAAGAGAAAGAGGTCATTGAGCAAATACTCTCTTATGCAACAAGATAAGACTCTTTACATCACTCTGAGGGGCCAAGAGAAGAAAAACCAGGGGAAAAAACCTAAGTTTGTAGGCTCTTCTAGAGCTGTTTCCCTCCACAGCTGAAGGCTTGTGCCATCCCAAGTCCTGCCTCCTGCACACAGATTGGCCACGTCTCCGTGGAGACATCCTCAAGCAGAAGGTCATCTGCAGTGATCCAGGGCTGGCCAGGGCAGGAGACACAAGCACAGCAGGCGGCCCTGCAGGGCTTGAGGGTCAGGACTCGCCTCAAGGCCTGACAAGCACGTCAGTGTCCACCCCCCCACCCCCAGAGCAGGAAAGAGCCTCCAAAAAGCAGAGGTGCTTCCTGGGTAGCACAGTCACAGAGAGAAATCAGGGGCCAGTCAGCCCAATGCCTGTCCCGTGTGGCCCCCAGTGGGCACAGGGCACATGAGGAGGGGGACGGGGCTCAGCTTCCAGTTACGCTGCTGTGTGCTAACAGCATCCCTCGGGGAGGGTGATGGCGGGGAGCTGACGGGTCAGTGGGCCTCCTGGGGAACCGAAGACACTGTGGCTTTGAGGCTAAAGAGCAAATCCACTTTGGTTGCTTTCTTGAAAAAATTACCAGCACACATGTAGAAGGCACGAACATGCACACACCTTGAAGAGTCCTTCAAAGATCTCATGCTGAAGTGTCGCCATTTCATCCTCAAAGGTGAGGTTTGGGGTCTGGTTTTCACTGTGCTTTGTCTCTAGCTCCCAAATCTTCTACAATGCACACCGTGTTACTTTTACAACGGGGAAAATGTTCCATTTTGCAAACTGCACAAATGTGAAGGCTTGGCGATCTTAATAATTCTCCATCCCTGCACCCACTCTTTAGGAGCAAACTGTAACAGCCTGTGTCTAATTAGATTGGAGGAAAACTGACTCACCCCCTCGGCCGATCGCACACGGGGTTCCTTGAGCGCTCTGATCTGCCCAGACCAAGGGAACACCGCACCCTCAGTTCTGTGCTCCTGAAAATACCAGAACTCCAGGGCTACTGTTTATCCCATTTAGAAATAACCAGAAGAACCAAATAGATTTCATAAATCACTTAGTCTTCACAGCTTTCTCCTCGAGGACATGCAGGAAGACTTCTAGCAAAGATGACGCAAAATAACAAGACAGATGTAGTAACTAATACAAACTGTTTGCTTCACTAAACAAAGAGCTTTTGATGCTGTAACTCAATTTACACTGGTGTAATAGGATCTGAGTGGGGCTAAGAGGACCCATATACAACAAACAGGCAGCCCTGATGTCAAAGGGGGCCGTGGGGCGCAGCAGGCTTGTGGCACCGCTCCCCGCACAGACCACTCACCTGGGACCGCTGAAGCGCTACCCCTCCAGAGACCTAGAATTTTTCACTTCCTCCAAGAAAAGACTCAGAAGCACTTCTTGTTTGTTTCTGGTACCAAAGACCAAATTCAACAACTCTTTCTTCTGCGCAGTCCTCCCCCGTCATTCATTTATTCAGCACCTACTATCTACCGAGCACCTACTGTGCCACCAAGATGAGTATGGAGAGAATGGGAGCGGGCGCTCACAGCTGGTGGATACACTCCTGCTGTTGCCGAAGGGCCAGTGGTTCTGCTGTCCCTGCAGACCCTGGGAGATAGGTGGGAGCAAAAATTGCTGGCTTCCCAAGGCCCAGCCTGGGGAATAGTGGAAGAACCTCGTGCTTGTTCGTTGTCCAGTCTGGTCTCCTCAGAGACCATTTCTAGAGCTTCACTGCCAGGCTCAGGGAAGCCTTCCAGAGGCCCTGTCTGGAGCTAGCTGCAGGCCACAGCCATGGTCACTGCCCAGGGAAGCAGCTCACCTTTGTGATAAGACCTGCAAGGTCTGGAGCTTCAGTGACTTCCTGGGAGGCCTTGGGCAAGACCATCACCCTCTCTGAGGGGAGGCAGGGTGGCTGATGTTAGCTGAGAGTGGCCTGGATGGACACTAGGGGATGACCAGCTTTAAGGGACTTCCTGACATGGAAGCAGGTTCCTATGACAAATCCACAAGTTGGTGCCCACTTCTGCAGGACCAATAAGCTAATACGATCACCAAAGTCCTAATACAGTACAACAGGCTTCCTCCTGAGCTCAGGCTGTGTTTTAAAAGTGGGGCATGGGACTGGAAGAGATGAATCCCTGCTTGACCACTGACCACGGGACCCTGGCAAAACATATTACGGCTGAGCAACAGGTTCCCCAACTGTAAAGTGGCAGGCTGAGTGGGCTAAATAGCTCCTGAGGCCTTCCCAGGGCAACCCTCTACAACTCCAGGGGTATCAGGACAGTGTAGTGCCTGCAGAGTGCTAAAAGACACAGGCTGGCCCCTCAGAAAGTGGGAGTCAAGCCTATTTCTACCCTGTCAGACATAATGAAGTGACATAACATGGCGTCCACACTCTTGTTGAGAAGACAGGATAGACCAGCCCATGAGCCAAGGCCATGCACAACAGATCATTTTAAGCCTCTTGGTGCTTTCTCAGGCCCAAGGAAGGGTATATCTGGACAGGCCATGAAGGGACTGGCAAATAGGGGGAGCACAACAGCAGAGATCTGGAGAGAGCAGAGGGCCCCTGGGATCATGGATAGGGACAGCGGCCCTGCCCTGCTAACTCAGGGAAGACAAGGGCCCTGCATTTTGAGATTACCAAATTCCTTTTAATGACTCTTAAGTGCTTCCTTGCAACTTTCTATAAATCCACCAGCTCATCTCCATCCCAGAACTCCACACACAACCTCATTAGGAGGCAGTAAGTGGTGGGAAATATTGATATTGCTGGCTAATCGCGTTATTAATACCATTACCATTCATATCACCTCGTAAACAACTCTTATAGGACATTTAGCATGGTGAAGTCCAAATGAAGATAATACTATTGCTAATTATATCTCTATAAACTTACTTTATGGCAGGGAACAAGGGCTCTTATATCCTCTGATTACTCAGTTGCCAGAACCGTAAGGAAGCAGAAAAGACTTCGTGAAGACGTGGCCTCTGGGGATGATTCATTACAAGTACTTGTGGTTTGCAGAAGCACAAGAGCTTTCAGGGGATTGTTAAAAAGAAAGAAATTATAATTTGTAAGGGAGCGAGCAGGAAGGAAATCTCTTAGGCTGCTGGAACAGAACAACTCAGGCCAACTCACTGGTCTTAGTTTGCTCACGCTCTTGGGTCTGTGTGTTCAAAGCAGCAGAAACTGACCTGAGCAGGGCATGACGGGACAGCTTGCTTGTGGTCTACATGCACCCACGACAGTGACCTTGGGGCCCCAGGGAGAAAAGCTAAGTCTGTGCCTTGATCGCATGAGGGAGTTCTAAATCCAGCTATCCCAAGATCACTCTTTGAAATTAATCCCATTTCTTTTTTTTCTTAGCACTTTCCTTAGTGTCTATGGACTTGCGTGGGGCTTGTCTGAAACTGGTGGAGGGGCTCTGCTGTCTGCCCAAGCAAAGTTGCCTAGTTCCCCTCTGGCATGTTTGAGAAACTTCACTCCCAGATAAGGGTCAAAAACACTCACTCTAAAGGAAGCTGAGAATAGGAAAACAAATGCTTTTTTCTTTTTCTAGCTGAGTTCAGACAATTTACAGTATTAAATGTCCCTTTGTACTCCGGAGAACTGGAATTGATTTTTTTCTTAAAATTGCTCGTTGGGTTGCTTATAAATTTCTCTAGTTGTTGTTATCAAGTTGTAAATTGCAGTTATGAGAATAATCACGAATCGATTGACGTCGGTTCTGAGTGAGGGCTGAGTCTGGAGGACCATCGGCAATTCGGGCTTTGACAGACATTTATACTAAATGATCCTTAGTTCAGTTCCAATTAATTAAGAATCAGTGAGCTCTCAGCAGAGGCTGGGTAGTTCACCTCCCCTCAATCTATGGGGTGGTGACTAGTGCCATTGGCTAAATATTTCCAGTTCTCTTCCCTATATGAGTTTCTCCATCTCATTTTAGCAAATGAAATGTATCATGTATCAGCTCCCACTGGGCACTTTAAAACAGAGGTCAGCAAATTTTCTCCATAAAAAGCACTTAATTTAGGCTTTGAGAGACACAAGGTCACGTTCATACTACTCTGCCCTTGTGACACAAAAGCAGCCACAGATAATATGTAGCGACATGGGTGGGACAGTGGCCCAATAAAACAAATTTGAACTTCACATGATGTTTATGTGTCACCAAAAACCTGTCCCTTGATTTTTTTTTTAACTATTTGAAAAGGTAAAAATTATTTCTACCTTACAGAATGTACAAAAACAGATGATAGGTCAGATTTGGTCCAAAGTCCATAGTTTGCCAACCCCTTTCTTAAAAGAATCAGTGGGTGATTTGCTTGGCTGTTGCCCTGCTATCCATTGTGACTCTGATCACACCCCCCCCAGGTAGTACCCACTGGGCAGGCAGATGAGCAGGAGATGCACTACTGTTGTTTAAGTCACAAGATTAGGGGGTTTATTTGTTGTTGTAGAAGACTTAAGACTTCTGAAATAGTCTAGGTAGAATTTTTCTAAGTGATTTAATGAGGTTAACAAAATCGTAATATAAAAGTTTGATTAAGGAAAGAAAGGCTTGTTCAAGCACACTTTACATATCTTTCATATTATGCATTTTCATTAAAGTCATAAATTATGCATAAATGATTTTTATCTGTTCATTAAAGCAAATCCTGAATGTGCAGAAACGGGACAACAACTCCTAAGTCTACCTAGAATCAGAGCTTTTTAGAGTCATTTTCTTTTCAGGGAGACTCATACTCAGAATAGGCTTTCTTACCCTCAGGCCCCATTCAGCCTGACTGACGGTTTGGGAATCTCAGCCTCATACTAAATATTTCTGTCTTCAGCTCAAGAGCTGGGTAGGGGATAGCGGAAGTTTCCAGACAGAATGAGCCACTCCAAATATCCCATTTTAACAATACATAATTGAGAAAGAGAGTAGCAAGGCAGTGACTCTGGACACGCCCCCTGTCCTCTCTGAGCACCTCCAGTCTGGATAACTGGGGGAGAGACTCGATCTCCCCTGTGAGCTCTTCCAGCTCAGACATTGTAAGACTAGATATTATTTTCAAAAGACAACTTAAAATGAGCCCATTTGAATCTGACCAACAAGTAAAATCAAAAAGGATTCTGGACAAACTCAGTCTAGAATTACGTGTGAGCACCTTCACCTAAAGATGTCAGACATGTCCCTATTTTTGAGACCATGGAATCCATCTACAATGACGATGAAATCAACAAAAGAAGGAATACTAAAAGAAAAACAAGAATGTCCAACCTCACTAGAAAGACAAATAACGCTGGTTTAAAGATCAAGAGTCCCTTTTCCTGGCTCTGCAGAGATTCCCAAGGAGGATCCTGTGCCGCACTGTAAGAACAGGGAGTGAAGAGGCCCCGGGCTGACCGGAATAGACTTTGGGACTGCCTTTCAGAAGCTGCCTTCTGTTCTACGAGATATTAATATGACTCGAAAACCATAAACATGGACATACCCTCTGACCAAGCAATTAAACTTCAATAATTTTTTCTAGACAACCCGGATAAGGGCCCACAAGATCTAGGTTACCCAACTGATGGCCGCAGTGCTGTTTCCAATAGCAGTACAGGTGACCAAAAGTAAAGAACTGTCTAAATATAAAATGACACATTGATATAGTGGAGTATCCATCAGCCATAAAAAGTAACACTGCTCTGCATAAGCCTAATTTTGTTTTGAAGAAGCAAGAACAGAAAAAAAAAATAAAACTGGGAAACCTTCACCAAAAAGAAGTAGCCGTTACCTCCAGAGATGTTAATTTACTTAATTCTACTTTTTTGTATCTTCTGTATTTTTAGTCAGAAAAAAAATTAAAGGGTACTAAAAATAAAAAGTATAAATCTGTATCTGTTGAGTCTAAAAGGTATTCTTGACATCATTCAGAAGTTGGTTTTGTTTTGTTTTTTCCTAAGTAAGTCATCAAATGGTATGTAGCTTGAGCCTATTTCAAAAAATAGGAAAGTGATTGGAAGGAAATGCAATAAAAAATTAAGTTATCTCTAGGGGTAAGGTTATGAATAATGCTTCTTCTTCTTCTTGCTTATCTCTGTTCTGATTACTCTACTCTGAACATAAATTGTTTGCAAAAAGTAATAAAAAGGAAAGCCGCTTCTACAAAATAAAAGAATAAACTGAGAAGGATCCAAGGGATTCAGGCAGGCTGACTACAGGAAAGCACCTAGACCAGCTCCCCCTTCCAAAAACAGATGGCCTCCTGGTGCTCCCCTTCACCTCTGCCAGCCAGAGGCAGGTGGGAACACCAGTAACCCAAGGCTCAAGGAGCTGAGTCTCCACTCCACTAGCTCTCAAGGGTCCTGGTTAGGTCACTTCTGGATCTCTATTTGGGCATCTCACGGCCATTACCCACCAGTCCATAGCTGCTGTGTGTGAATCTTAATAGTGGGGACTCTGATAGAATGTATGAGGAAGGAGAATTTGACGCCCAAAATGCACCTATGACCATTGGTGGGAATGAAAGCTGGCACAGCCTTTATGGAAAACAACCTAGACTTAACTTACAAATCTTAAAATGGAAATACCATACAACCTGGCAATCCTACTCTGGGCGTCTATCCAAAGAACATAAAACCATAAACACAAAAAAACTCTGCTCTACAGCGTTTATTGCAGCACTATTTGTAATTATGAAGACATGGAAGCAGCCTAAAGGCCCATCAATAGGCGAATGGACCAAGAAGATGTGGTGTATCCACACCATGGAATACTAGTCAGCCACAGGGAAAGACGAAACGCAGCCATTTTCAGCAACGTGGACGGAGTTTGAGAGACTCATGTCTAGTCAAGCAAGTAAGAATGACAAAAACAATTACTGGACATTTACATAGCAGGTGATAATGTAAAATAGTTATTGGACATTAATAACTAATGGACATTAATAAACACTGTGAAGCCTCTGAGGTTAAGGGCAGGAGGAGGGGGAAAGGATAGGAGATGGAGGGGATGTGGAGGGAAGACTAAGTGCTGGTCCTGAGTGCTGTTCGGTGTTGTTCAGGTAGTTAGGCCTTAGGAAGCAGTGTGCCCGCCGCCCAGCACCTGGCAGCGTGGAGTCCCGGATGGACCGCATGAGCCAGGACCTCCTTCAGGAGTCCATCGCCTTGCGCACGCCAGCTGGCAAGCAAAGCCGGGCCCGCTGGATTTCCTCTCCATACTATTTGTTTTTCTTCATTTACTTTGCTGTCTGCTGGGCTTGCTAGGTAAGAAGTCTCAGGCCAGAGATGGATGGAAAAACTTATGAGGAAAAACTTAAAAGCTGTGAAAATTCTCTCCATTAACTCAATCTCCCACCATAATTATAAATGTCTGTTTTTATGTCTAAAAAAATTTGAGCAGAACTGAGGGAGAGAAGCAGGGAGAAGAGTTGGGATTGGGGGTAAGGGTCACAGGGGGTCCAGTGAATGGCCGTGCAGGGGGCGGGGTTCTAGTTTAAAAGAGCTAAGCACAGAATTAATATTTCCAAAATTATCATTTTTAAAAAACAGAAAAACATTTTTTTTAGAAATGGGAAAAGTTAAATTTTTTATTTTATATATTGTGAAGCTACATTATTAAGTGACTAAACTTGGGTTTTTTAATAGTGTCCTGGTACACTGATTCCTTCATAATCAAGAAATGATTACTTTGCCTTTGATAATGATTATTACCTTTAACAATCTTGCTACTACTGGCAAAGCCACGGCCTCCCTCTTTTGGTTGAGGTTTGCCTGGTATAATTTTCTGTCCCTTCCCCTTCAATCTCTGTGTCCTTACACATAAGATGTGTCTCTAGCAGAGTTCAGCTTTGATTTGACCCAAGTTAACAATCTTGATTGTTAATTACGGTATTTAGTCTATATACATTTATGTAATTATGGACATGTTGAAGTTTAAATATACACTATCATTTTTTTTGAGGCTTTCTCTTTGTATTATTTCTTTTATCCTTTTTTTTTCACTCTTATCATTTCATTTCTATTTGTTCTGCCAATTTTTTGCTCCTTTTTAATTTTATTACTTAACTTTTCCTGGATTCATCAAGAGTTTTAATTATTTCATTTTCTTCTCTGTTAGCTTCTTATAGCACAAATGTTAAATTAAGTGCATTCTCGATTTAAGGCCTCAAATACTTCTGTATTTTGTATTACCTTCTAAACAATACCAGAAATCTAAAACACTGGTTTTCACTGACTCCTACCCCACTGCCTTTATGCTTTTTGTTGTATATTTTAATTCTGTATTTTTTATTCCCGGGGAATATAATATTTTAGGTTTTTATTACATATATATACCCTTTCCACTGTTCTTCATTCATGCCTCCATTTCCATGTTTCCTGGGATCAATATCCTTCTATCCTAAGAATTTCCTTTATTATTTGCATTAGGTTAGATCTGTTGATATAATTTTTCACAATTTTTTGTCTGAAAATGTATTTCTTTTTTCTTTTTACATCATTGTTCCTTTTTTTATTTTTTTTATTTTTTTTTACATCCTTGTTCATTCTTAAACAATATTTGCTTCCCCCCAACCCCCTCAGGTGTAGTCCCCATAGAGTTTGCTTCACCAATGCACCGGTGCACCATCACCACAGAGCCCTGTGCTCCTCCCTCCCTCCCTCTGATCCTGCTCCCTCCTCCTCCCCTGCAGGATGTCTCTGATTTATAATTGTCCGTTTTTGCTCTGTTGTGCTTTGTACTATTTTTTTACACTGATGTCTTATTTGGTTCCCCTATATTCCTGCTATAAGTGAAACCATCCAATATTTTTTTTTCCTTCTGGCTTATTTCACTGAGCATAATGAAAATGTATTTCTAAAGTTAATTTAGATATAGAATTCTAGGTTGGAGTTGTTAGGAATTAAATGCCTATCCACTGAATTCCTAAAATGAAGCCAAGCCCTCCCCTCCTTTCAAACCCTCCCCACAACATGCACTATGGTGTAATGGTATTTGGAGGCAGACCTTCAGGCAAGACAGTTAGGTTTAGATGAGCTCATGTGGGTGGAGCTATTATGATCGGATTAGTGCTCTTATATGAAGAGGTATCCTGGCCTTCCTAGGCTCCATAAACTATAAGAAATAAATCTGGTTTAAGCCTCCCGGTCTATAGTATTTTGCTATTGCAGCCTCAGCTGACACTGGGTTGGTTTGTCTTCCACCATGAATAAAAGCGTGCTATTGCCTTCAAGTTGAGTTGTTTCCACAGAAGTCACTGCCATGCTATTATTGCTCTTAGAAGGTTATTTGTCCTTTATTCCTCTGAAACCCTTATGTTTCTCTTGCTGCTTTTCAGCAGTTTTACTGTGAGTACCTAGGTATATATTCATTTTAATTAAGTCTACTTAGGGTTCATAGAGATTCTTGAACATGAGGTTTAAAGTTTTCCTGAGTTCAGGGAAATTATTGACCATCATGATCTAATTCTCCACAGGTCTGGGACTTGGTCTAGGGGACTCAAGTGTCTGGGAACTGGACTCCTCAGGCATCTCTCACTATCTCTAGACAACCTCTCCATGTCCTATATATCTCTTAGGTCCTTTGCTGCATTTTTTTTCCTCCTAGCCTAAAGGGAAATTTTTTACTTATCTTTCTTACCAGTTCACTGATCTGGTCTTCCACTGTGTCTAATATGTTGTTAAATCACTCTACTGAAGCCTTGGTTTTTGATTTCTCAAGTCTCAAATTTCCATTTGATTATATTTTATAGTTTCCAAATCTCCACAAAAAATTTATGCTGCCATTCATATTCCTAAGCATTTTAATCTCAGTTGGTTTAAAGTCCATGCCTGATACCTCCAATTGCCAGATTTCCTTTAAGTCTATTCTACTCTGTGTCCTTCCTTGGTTTTGAGTCAGTTCTATCTTCATGCACAACCAATTATTTTTTAATTAATTCCAGATAGTGTAGAAATAACAAGTCTCTGGATAATGTTGACTTGCTCAAGGGAAGATTCATTTTTGTTTTGAAAGAGTAGGGACAAGTGACCTTAATCCAGTCAGCAGTTGAGCTTGCTTAAAGGAAGGCTTCAGTTTTTGTGAGGACTGACCTATTCAAACTCAACTTTACTCTTGGTTACAAGTTGCAACTGAAAGACGAGAGGATTTACCAGGACCCTTCCAACACGGGAGGGTCCAAATCCCAGTTTTTCACACAGTCCCACGAAAATGCTTACAAGTGTGCTCAACTTCTCGCTCATTTAACAACCCCTTTCTGCTCAGATTCTCAGTCTCTCAGCTGTTACAAATGAGCTCACAAATAAAGTAAAAGTGGCACCAAATGTCTGATTCTGCTCTTGGGGTTTCTTTTCAAGAATCTTGGCCTCTTATGCCAAGCTTTAGTGGCTTTGATAGCTTTCCAAAAATCTCCATCATATGTTTAATTTTGTGTAGCTGTATTCCAGCTATTATGCCAACACAACTAATTCACCTAAAACTTAGTGACTTCAAACAACATCACTCTTTCATTATCTCTCTCCATCACTATGGCCAAGAATTCAGAATCGTTTAGATGATTATGGCCTGGGATCGTTCCTGAAAATGCCAGTCAGAGGGTGGCTTTGGCTGGGGTCATTGCAAAGACTTCTTCACTCACATGTCTGGTACCTGGTCCAGGAAGACTCAACCGGCTGGCAATCGGTTCCTCAGGTATATCTCTATATACTGTCTCCAAGTGACTGCTACACTCAGAAACTTCAGATTCATCAGACTTCTTACGAGTCGTCTTAGGGCTCCCAAGGCATATGTCCCAGGGGAGAAAAGGAGAAGCAGGTGGATATTTGATGACATAGTCTTAGAAGTCATGCAGCTTCACTTATACCACATTCCACTGATCAGGACTGTTTCAAAAGCATGTCCATTACTCAAGGGGAAGGAAGCAAAACCTATCCTCTCTTTGCAGGAGTGTCCATGTCATACTCTAAGAGGACATGACAGGAGTGGGCCTGTGGTATGGGACAGATGTTGATGTGGCCATCAGAAAAATGCAATCTGCCACAACTTCTCTAGTCATTCTCTGAGGCAGGTTTGTCTAAAGTAAGTTAGGATACCACTTCCAAGACAGAAATTCCCCTCTCCACTTTAGTTTTCTTTAATTAAGACTGCCATGCCTGTGTTTTGGTGAGGGACATCTTTATTTGGGAGTTCTTGCTTTAGCTTAGCTGACCCCACCTTCCTGTTAGGCAGGACTTAAGGCGTCAGTATTGAGCAAACCTTCACAGAGGCCCACTGGGAGTTCAAGGATCCGGCGGGCAAGGCTTTGGCCTCCCTGCTGACAGTTTGACTCTCCTGCTACCTCAGTCAGACTCGCTCGTAAGGCTGGTTTCTCCAAGCCCAATGCAGCAAAGAAAATTCAGGCAATTTCTCATGATCTATGCTCCCTTTGCTTTAGTCCCTCAGTCCTGTACCTCCCAAAGATTATTCTATAAAAACTCTGATCCTGCAAGCAAGGTGTGAGTTCTATTTTTAAAATATATCAGAGAACTTCACATATTATTTATTATTTCCCTCTTCCAGGTTCATAATGCACTTCATTTTTTTTCTCATTTTCAGGCCAGATCATTCATTCTTTTTTTTTCAATTCTGCATTTATTTATTTATATTAATTTTTTACATCACTGTTCATTTTTAAACAATATTTGCTTCCCCCCACCCCGTGTAGTCCCCACAGAGTTTCCTTCCCCAAGGCACCCGTGCACCATCACCTCAGTCCCCTGTGCTCCTCCCTCCCTCCCTCTGATCCCTCTCCCGCCTCCTCCCCTGCAGTATGTCTCTGGTTTATAATTGTCTGTTTTTGCTTTGTTGTGTTTTGTACTATTATTTTTTTACACTGATGTCTTATTTGGTTCCCCTATATTCCTGCTATAAGTGAAACCATCCAATATTTTTCTTTTTCCTTCTGGCTTATTTCACTGAGCATAATTCCTTCTACTTCCACCCATGTTGCTGTGAATGACATGAGTTTATCTTTTTGATTGCTGAATGACATTCCATTGTGTATATGTACCACATCTTCTTGATCCAGTCATCTATTTTTGGGCATTTGAGTTGCTTCCAGGTTTTACCTATTGTAAATAGTGCTGCAATAAACATAGGTGTACAGGTGTTCTTTTGAATCAATGTTTTTGTGTCCGTTGGGTAGATCCCTAGGAGTGGAATTACCGGGTAATACGGTAGCTGCATTTTTAGTAGACTGAGGAGCCTCCAGACAGCTTTCCATAGTGGTTGGACCAGTTTACACTCCCACCAGCAGTGCAGGAGAGTTCCTTTTTCACCACATCCTCACCAACACTTGTTGCTGCTTGTTTTTTTGATACGTGCCATTCTCACTGGTGTAAGGTGGTATCTCTATGTGGTTTTAATTTGCACATAATGCACTTTAACGTACAGTCAACAGTCCTACAACAAATCAATTTCACTCCCATGTTCCAGGAATGTATTTAATAGTGGGAAGCAGATTTGGGAGGAGTTATTATCTTATGAATAGGATACCAATTAGCTTCCCCATCAACACTGTACAGAACATTGTAAAGAACACCCTAAAATTTGACTCACTCACTGCTCTTGTGGAACCAAGTTGCTCACAAAGAAAGAATTCTATCTCATATTGCCTTATGGGAGCAAGGTCAAGGCTGACCACTCTTTTTCTCAAGGGGATGCATTTCTGGATGTTCCAAGGCAAAGAGGGGCCTTAAACCATTTTCCAAATTAGACTGATGACTGCATCAACCTTTTCCACCTGCCAGCAACACAACAAGAAGTTTTTAAAAGGCTTGTGTTTACTGTCTGCCAATACACATGGGGCCATTAGGCAGTTGGCAAGCCTGGTGCAAGCTTTGTTTCTGCCAGCTTGCAGCAAGCTGCCCACTCCCTAGCTGAGAGCCACGATCAATGCCCCTTCAATGCTAAAGGGCTACAGGGGTGAGGGATGGGGAGAAAGTTAGCTGGATGAGGGAATGAACAATAGGGAGAAAGAGACAAAGCCTGCTTCTAACCTCCACATTAGAGTCCTCCCACTCGAAGACTCATACCAGGCATCAATGCCTGTCTGTTCTAGCAATCTCCTGATAATTTAGATGTGTTTCCAATTGAGAGCTGTGTTGTTTAATAAAGCAAAGACAATCGACTCTTCCTCAGTGTTATAATAGCCTCTGTGTGTGTTTACTTGAGAACAAATGCTGTTATAATTTCTTTGGGGAATCAATATCTTCCAGTGCATATGCACAGCCCTATTGGAGGTTCAGATTGTGTAAGGAGAGAAGGGGAAATTTATTGCCTTGTAAATGCTGGCAGAAGGTAGTATGTTTAGTGAGAGCTGTAATTAAAGTTTTGCTGATAATAAAAAATGGAGGCAATAAACAATCACACAGATTTTCCAGTCCTCAGCCCTAGAACAGCTAAACCATCACCAGGTCCTGACCACTTGCTGGTCTCTGCACAATTAGCTGCTGAAAGAGAAGGTGGTCCCTTGGCCCCAAAGGTTGCAGCTCTGGACCCTGGAGACACCTCCACATGCTCACAGGCCCAGCAAACTCACTCACTTTTCATTCTGCTCTCTCCAACTTGAGGGGCAGCAGGCAACAGGGTAACCTTTGTTTTATTGACAGTTTCCCAGGGTGGGAAACTGCCAGGCCAGCCTTTGCCACAGGATTCAAGATAGAAGAGCACCATCTGCAAGCAGAGACCTACACCCCGAAAAGAACTGAAGGTAAAGGGAAGTGAGTCACTTCCTGTCAATTCACCTGCATGGGACACCCCCACCCCAGAATCCAGTTCAAGTTCCCCAGAGCAGCTCTTGAAGATTTCCCCATATCTTATCTCTCAACTGATCACTTGTGATGTAGTTTTGTGTCTTCTAGGCTTGACAGAGGCAGAGAACTGCATAATTGGAGGTGGGTGTGGTGGCTCTGGAGTGTCCGAGAGGCCAGAGGAAGCTAAGAAATGTTGATTGTGTCCACAAGGTGGCCCTGACTCTGGCCACTAGACTACAGAGGTGTGCACTGTCTTTCCCAGGTGGGATGAAACCACAGTCACCTTTTTTCCCTGGCCTCCCTTGTCAAAAGAATGCCAAGCATCTTCAAGGCTTCAGATACCAAAGTATCTATTCCTTGCATCAGACACCAAAGTAAGATCAGCCAGCCTGAGGACCCATGAGGTTTCTCCACTCACCAGCTGCACCCGAGGTTAAATTCCTTAAGGGGAACTCATCTCTGTTATCATCCGCTCTATAAATCATCACCAAGCACCAACTATTTGCCACTGACAATGTCATCAACCCCCAGCACCAAACATTTGCAGAAAGTATGAACAAGTGAGCAAATTAGCCTCGCTACCAGCAAGGAGAACAAAGCATCAAGTCCTTCTAGAAATAACATACTCTGTACTGAGTATTCACTGTGTCCCCAACAGCATACCAAGCCGAGTAGATGACTATTGTCTCATTTGGTCCTGACCACCACTCCTCAGGCCTCAGAGATGGTGGTGGTCTTCGGGTGCTGAGGTCACTGAGGCTCAGGGGTGATGAGCAACAGGCCTGGGAGGCAGGGCCAGGGGGAGTGCCAAAGCCTGTGTTCTCTCTCTGTGCTGTGCTCCCTGTCAACTGCATCCTCTGAGCCCCTACCCTGCCCTCACACACCATCCACCTCCTGGAGTCTACTGCAGGGTCAGATGAGGGCCCTTGAGAAGGCCTAGAGAGAAGGGCTGACTGGTTAGTGGAGGACCACAGAGAAGCCACGAGAGAGCTGGACTGGAACCCTAGGAGGCTCACAGGTCCCGGGAGCCTGGCCTGGCTCCAGCATCACTGGACTCTGGGGCTTTCTCTCCTGTCATATTCTATCCTCTATCCCTCCTCTAAGACGTTCAGAGACTAAGAGCCTGCATTGCAGGCCCCTTGCCGGAACACACACTCATCCCCAAGGAGACTACAGCCCCCAGCAACTCCCACCCAGTGTCCTTAGCTGAGGGCTCCTCCAGTCAGGAGCAGGCACACCCATCCGCTCCAAGGATGGACCACTGCAGCATGCTCAGCTGGACACTAGGGGACAGAGCACTGAGGGGCTGCAGAGGCTGGCTGTCCCTGGAATGCAAGTCTCTCCAGGGTGTGGCCCTGTTGGGGGGCTCCCCTTAGTGTGGGAGGGGGGGCCCTGCAGCAACTCGGATGCTCTCCCTGCAATACCCTCCCCAGAACTTGCACTGACTTCATGCTGCTCATCTCCAGAAAAGGAAACGACTCACCTAACTCCTATCAGCCATCGAGATGTGCCCATAAGGAGCAGCAGACCCAAGTCCTACCTCAGACCCATGAACCTACAGCTCCTGAGGAAAGTTCCCACAAGGTACCCGCACTTGCAACTTCCCAGCCCTGCGCTGGGTCCCCATGGAATCCCGTGGCCTTGGATGGGGAGGGTTCCAGAGCTTAGGTTGCAGTGGGGACACTGGGCTGCTGATTATCCAATAAAATTACCAGCAGGCATTAAATCTATCCTCAGTTAACCCAGTGTCTTTAATAATAAAAAAGATTTTGCACTGGGGATAAATACCGTGTCTCATTTTCTCACTCTCTCTGGTCTCCTGTCACTGTGCACTTATTAATACAATAGCTAATATATGGCTCCCAATCAGCCACTAAAAAGCTGCTGTTATTCCTACTAATTCGACAATAAAATGTGGCTGTGCCAGGCCATAAAAAGTGGACTGTCATATGATGGAGGGCTCTCTGGGAGGTGATCCATGAGGTCCAGGGGTCTATAAGTGAGATATGGAGTCACCAGGGCCACAGGGCAAGCTCTATCCAGGCCACAGTCCAGTCTGCAGGCCCTGGCAGAACCACCCGACACTCAGACAAAGGGGTCCCCAGTGAATTACTATGTATTGTGGCACACTAAATTATCACAAACAGGGGCTTAAAATGACAGTCACAATCTAGCTCATAGTTGTGCAGGCACATCTTGCCTGCAATCTTAGGACCTCACAGGGCACCAATCAAGGCAGGGGCTGGGCTGCATTCTCAGCAGAGGCTTGACTGGGGAAGGATTCATTTCCAACCATTCAGGCTGTTGGCAGAACACCTGTACTTGTAGAAATGAAGTCCCCGTTTTCTTCCTGGTTGTCAGCAAGGAGCCACTCTTAGTTCTTAGAGGGCACCATCAGGTTCCAGCCACTAGGACCCCCCCAATATGGCAACTCACTCCTTCAAAGTCAGCAGGAGAATCTCTCTCCAATCGCCGAGTGCTGCCCACAGTATTTGCAGGTCCCCTCGACTCCAGGACAGGGGACTGTGCAAGGCCTGGGCAATCTTGGGGGCCATCTTGGAGGTCTGTGTGAAAGTGGTCCACCTGTCTGTCTACAGGCAGTGGGTCCAACCGCAAGCCCCTTGCCCCAAAACCCGGAAGGTCTTCTGGTGGCATTTTCCAGACCAGGGCTCCCCTTCCAGCCAAGTGGAGAAACAGGTCTGAAAACAGCTGGCTCGGGTGCCCCATGCTCTGTGCAAGAGGGGAAGCAGCCCCTCACTATGCAGCACAGTGGAAAACAGACATGTTCACATGCAGAGTCTTGTCTGAGTGGCAACAACGCAATCCAATCAAAAAGAGGTCTTTTCCTTGAGCCTTCTCTCAGTCTCTCCTCAAAACCTCCTCTTTCTTCTATTCTCTCCCCAAAATACTGAAATAAAGCAAGCCCCCTTTCCTCCACTCTCTTATACCCCTTATTTCCTTACCCTAGTTTTGGACACCCCTGGGGCTGCTATTCTTGAGGATGCTAGGAGGGAGGGAGGACTGGGGAGTGGGATGGGGGAACACGCACACCCCAGGCCCCACCCTCAGGTCAGTGGGCTCAGAGCACAGATCACCTTTGTGATGCTCCAGGCCTGAGCTGCTGCCCGGGGAGTGCAGAGGCAGATGAGGCCAGGGCCCCGCCCTTCCTCCAATAGCTTCCAAAGTGCTCTTTGAGCCCCTGGAAGAACTCGGTGAATTCATATTTGGTTTTAGGGGTCAGATCTATATGTAAATACAGCCAACAGAGTTAAATCACCACTCTACTGTCAAAAAGACAAGACACAACAGGGGTTGGGTGAGGACATGGAGAAACAGGGAGCTCATATACTGTGGGTGGAAAACTGGTGCATCCATTACAGAATATGGAGATTCCTCAAACAATAAGAACAGAAACTCCACATTATCAGCTATTCCATTTCTGAGTATTTACTCTAAAAACATGAATGCACTCATCTCATCTGAAGAGATGCACGCACCCCCATGTTCTGCACCGTCATTCACAACAGCCTCGGTGCCCATCAGCAAATGATGTGATAAAGAGAACACGGTATACGCACCCATGGAACACTGCTTGACTTTAAAAAAAAAAAAAAGGATGAAATTCTGCAATTTGTAACAATATGGATGGGCCTCCAGTGAAATAAACCACAGGGAGAAAGACAAATACCATACGCTTTCATACATACATGCTAGATAAAGAGACAAAACAAATCAAAAACAAACGCTTAGACTTCAAGAACAAAATCATGGTTACCAGAGGGAAGGGGGAAGCAGGGCGGGTAAATCAGGCATAAGGAGTCCATTATAGGGGGAAAGACAGAGACTAGACTTCTAGAGACGAGTGTAAATTAGTATATACAGATGTAGCTGTGTAAGTCTGTCCACCTGAAACCCACATACTGTTATAGATCAGCCCATCTCAACCCCAATCATACACATTTCATGGGCTCAACAGCCACACATAGGTAGTGGCAACGTTACTGGACATCACAGCTCCCCAGGGTGGGAGGAAAAGGGAAGGAAGATGGAGGAAAGAAGAAAAATGGAGAGCAAGACGGGGGCTGGCCCATCCTAGGCCCAAGGACCAAGAGACTGCCTTCAGGAGAAGTGGGGGCTAGCGTGAGCCCTGCCTGTGACTCACTATGTGATCTGAAGAGAGTCAGGCAAACTTACAGCCTCCAACTTTTCACCTGTAAAATGGGAACAGCATCAGAGACAGAAGCAAGGGGGTGAAGACAAGCGACCTGGGAGCATGGTCACTGCCAGCTCAAGAGTGAGGTGACCCCAAGGAACTGCATAAGCGGGAGGAGGAGGAGGAGCATCACACGGGTCCACTCTCTGCAGTCACATAGTCGGTAACGCAGCCCCCAAGTACCTTTACCCGCCACAGCCACGAGGAGTCCCTGGGCCGTGTGAAGGCCTGCAGCCTGGAGCTGGGCACTGAGGAGACGTGGATGGAGGTCCCCAGGAGCGGCAAGGACAAGAAGTGTGGGGACTGGGGCATCATGGTCGTGCAGAACCCCTTCACCCCTGTGAAATGGGGGATCCTCCCCCATCATCAGAACCCACTTCATCATCCTGTAAAGACCCTTCTTATGGGAACAATAAAAAACACAACACAATGCAATGCCTGTCCACCACTAGCCCCAGATTCCAGGCAAGACAACATTCCCAACATATGCAGCTCACCAACTTGGAGATTCTGCAGAATGGAAAACTCAAGAGACCCTCCAGGCCCTCTGCCCGGCTCCCCTGGGTGGGGTCACAGCCTTCCCACAAGCGCAAATATTTTTTTTGCTCACCTCCCGGGCATGGGCAGGCAGCCTGCCCACTCTGCCCACTTATCCTGATCCCAAAGCCACTGCAAACAGTTTGGCCCTATCTGGGAAGGGCGCCTTGCTGTCGCTCTGACTCGAAATGCAGGCAGATAAAATGAGCGCTGCCCACCCATCCCAACTGTCAGAGGAGCTATTTTAAGGTCCTTGCTATTGAGTCCATCTTCGTATTCTTTGCTCTTTTTTCTGTGCTTCAAGAGCTGAGTCGCCAGAGAGACAGGCCACGGTGCACATTCTAGATCCCAGAGCCCTGAGCTCGGGCTGGGCAAGCGGGCTGTGCGGAGTCCAGGGGCAGGCTGGTGGGCAGGGTTCACAACACTGGCTTGTGCTGGCAAAGCACTCACATTTCAATTTGAAAAAGCTGAGGAAGAAGAAAAAGGTAAAAGCAGGCTGGCCCCTGGGGTTTCCAAGACCTGAGGCTGTGATGCTGCCACACCAAGAGGCCCAGAGAGCCACCCCCAAGCTACCCCCCAGCTCCCCCTTGGGCACGAAAGCGCCACACACACCACTCAAGGGCCTGGCTCTCTGAGGGGACATGGACGGGCCACCAGCACCCGGGGGCTTCCAGACACTAGGCCGAGTAGTATCTTATTTCAGTCACGCTCCACAGAGCCTGGCCACGACACTCGTGGTCTCCCCGGCCAGGAGTCAAGCACCCCAGGCACAGGAAAGGGCCGCTTTTAGGTTACACAAGGGCAAGGAAAGAACCTGGACTCCTGGGCATGGTCTGCAAAGAAAAGCAGTTCTGACGACCAGGGTGCCTTCCCCCAGCTCCTGACTGCAGCTCTGAGACCCACCATGACCCCTAGATGAGGGTCTTGGCAGGAGAGATGCTTTGAGGTCCAAGGTGCCCCCCCATCATTTTTTGGCTGACTCCTCCTTACTGGGGAACATAACACCTACTGCTTTTTTCCCAAACTATTTTATTCCTGTTAGTGTAGGGTCTAAAAATAAGGATCACTCCCGCCCGCCCCCCAGCCTGAGATAACACCCTCATTCCTGGCAGACCCGGGTGCCCGCAGCCCTTGCCATCACCTCCACAGTCCTTTGAGGTGCATGTGTCTGGGCAGGTCCCCATCTCGCAACACTCCCATCAAGGTGCCAGGTGTGCACGTGGCCAGCCTGGTGCCCCATGCTGCTCTGCTGGAAGACAGAAGCAGGGTCCCTATGCAGAGGTCAGTGACCCCTGCTTACCCTTCCAAGTTCAAGCTAAACATCACTGCCTCCAGGAAGCCTTCCCCAACTGGAGCAGTTGCCTCTCCTCTGAGCTTCCCCAAGCCCAGCCCCCGTACTTTTCCCTTCCCAGGAATGATCACCCCACCAAGCTGGAGGGGGACCTGGCATCTTTTAAGACCAGTGACTGGTGGGCCTCCCCGGTGGTGCAGCAGTTGAGCGCTGGGTTGCAAAGCTGCCCGTGGCCTCTGCAGCGCTGGTTCGATCCCCGGCTGCTCCCGGCCACTGGAGGAGGATCCCACATGGCGCGCAGACCTCTCCTGCTGCCCGCTGCTCCCCTCAGCAGTGTACTTTGGTCCTTCTGCCTGCTCTGCTCCCTGCTCTGGTGAATTCTCTCACCCTCCCGCGATTCTGACTGTACCCAGTGCTTATATAAATAAATAAATCTTGTAAAAAATGCTATTTAAAAAAAAAAAAAAGAGACCAGTGACTGGTATGCAATTGTCGCTCCACAGATTCTGGTGCATAGAGAGAGCGTGCTTCTCACCACATCCAGCCAACCCCATGGCCCCGGGGAACCAACTCACGAATACTCACAAACTCAGCAAACACACCCTCCTGGATCATTACTGCAAAGATCCTGCTGAGAGAGTCTTTGAAGGTGAGAGAATGCTGGGCCCTGGGGGGCCTCAGGCCTTGATGGGGGCTGGCTGGCATCAACAGCCCCCCTGCCACTGTCACCCCTCCCCACCTCTCCCGCCCCAAGAAATATACACAGCAGTGTCAAGAGGACAGAAAAGCCAGCAAACACAGCAGCTGCCTCCCTGGCCAAGCAGACCCCTGCCGTGTTTTAATGGAATGAAAATCATCTCACTCTGTTGTCCCAACCCCAGACAGACACAGCCAGGAGAGAACAGCCCACTCGCAACTTCTTTGAAGAGGCAGAGACTCTTGCACCCAAAGCTATTTGTCCTCCATAAATGTGATTTCAGAAACAGAGCTAAAGGGGGAGGCGATGGCCTCAAGAGCCCGTTTGTATCATACATTAGATAGATATTTAAAAATAAATAGCAATTAAAAGGAAAGCCACCAATGACTGCAGAGAGCTCCAGACCCTCCAAGGCCTTCATGCAAATGTCTCACTGCTCTCAGTGTCAGAAACCAGGGCCAAACTGGAATCACTTCTGAGAGTTAGAACAAGTCGTCGTGTGGCTGCTCTGAGGGGCTCCGCGGGCCTCCAGGCGGTGGGGAAGGGGAAGCCCCGCGGAGTCCTGTGCGCAGGCACACTGCTCTCCTCCCAGGCCTTAGCAGCTGGGCCGGGGAGGACCCCTCATCCCCGCCCCGGGCCAGGTGGGTGTCCGCGTTCCCTAACACGCATTGCACCATCATGCCCTGTGCAGGGGCCTGTTTCCTCATTCCCACCGCCAAGCTGTGACGCCACAGCCCCACCTCTCCACCCCGCCCTGTAGCCTGCAGGTACTGCGTTGGCTGTAAGATTTACTGAGGGCCAGCCTGCCCACCAAACACAATCTAAGCGGCATGCCAGGAAGGCCAAAGCCAGGGCCAACAGGTACCTGCCCCAGTCAGCCCACACCGACGTCAAGGTTATTACCATTGGAATTATTAGCATCAGCAATGGTTGGAACTTCAGCCTTTAGCTAAAGACTTCAATCACTGTGAATAACCCCCTGAAACGACCATATGCTCCCCTTTCCCAGCCGCAGCCTTTTCAGAGAAAATGAGCCTAGATTATTGATTTTCACCTGATGTCCTTTTCTTGTTCCCATCCAGGATATCACTTTATATTTAGTCATCTTTTCAGTCTCCTCTTAGCTGTGAGAGTTTCTCTGGCCTTGTTGGTTTCTGATGACCTTGACAGTTTGGGGAAGTAATGGCCAGGTATTTTGTAGGCTGCAGCTCACTGTTATTTCTCTCATGTTTTTCTGATGGTTCAACTTGGGGGAGGAAGACCACAGAAATAAAGGTATGTATTCCAGAGTATATGATTGTCCAGAGTATATGATTTCTAAATCAACATGATTTATCACCCGTGATGTTGACCTTGGTCACCTGGCTGAGGTTTTCAGGTTTCCTTAGATTTTTTCCATTGAAATTCTGCCTCTTGCCCAAAAGGCTAGGGGAAAAATCACCTCCTCTCAGAAGCCTTCCCAGATTACACACATATACTATGTATTTCTCTCAGTACTAAGCCTAACTCCAGGTATAACCATGAATTTGCCTCCTCATTTTGATAGCATGTTCTGAGGACAGTGACAATGCCCAACAGCATCTATCCCATAAAAAAAAAAAGTGAAAAAAGTGACCACTGACTTAGTCCTCATAGAGTACCAGCATCTCACGGGCACAGTCTGTCTACATATCAACAAGGGAAGAACTTTTGTTAAAGCCATGAAGAACTCGGGATCCATTACTGCCAGAAGCCAGCAGAGCTTGGGCTTGCTGTCTGCTTGGCTCTGTAGCCTATTCCTTTATCCCTCTGCTCTGCACCCCCTGCACAGGTATTTCAGTGTTCAACGTACACTCAACAACTGCTTCAAGGACAAGCTGTGACAATGAAGGCAGAAACAGTGGTGGACTGAGAAGCACTCTGGGGCCTTCAACTACAGCACCAAAGACATGACCCTTGCCCTCTCTGACCTTGACCCAGGTTCTGCCCCAATCCCAACCCCCACCCCCACCCCAAGTCTTCCATTTCTGACACGCAGGGACAGGGCGGCCGAGCTGTGCACCAAACATGCTGCATCAGCAAGAAGCCAAATGAGATGTAGAGCTGGAACATCTCCCACAAATTTTGTTTTATGAAATTTTAAACTTTAATAAAACACTGACACATTTCAAGTGCCAACCCTGGACTCCTCCATCCACAGCAGCCCACCATCCTCAGGCTCACCAAGACCCCTCTTGTGGCAGGGTCTTTAGAGGATGGAGTCTTTCTTGGGGTGCTGACATCTGATATCTGGGTCCTGGACAAGAGAAGCAGAAGACAGGGGGATACGGGGGGGCAGGTCCAGAGCCCCACCCAGACCCAGGTGGTATGCAGGCTGGGCATGAGGCCAGCCACCCAATTCAAGAATTTTCTGGTGATCAAGACAGGAGAGAACTGCCATCATCAGCTCTGGTTGGGATGAAGCTCGGGGCACCATGGGCTTCTTGCAGGGTACCCCCATCTCACGCTTCCTGACTCAACTCCTGTCCTCCCTTCACTCACCCTGCCCCAGCCCCAAATCTCTCCCAACCCCGTGCCACTTTACCCACCACCAGCCATCTTCCCAGACACCCCCACCTCACATGGAATGTCTTTTTGAAGACCCCTGCCCAATTCCCAGAGTCCAGAATGCTTCTTCACACAAAGTCTACTGTGACTCCCAGTTCCCACCACTGCTGTGTAGAGCCACAGAAAGCCCCTCCTGAGACCCTCTCCTCCTCTGCTGGGAGCGTGGTCAGCGGCAGATACGTGGCACCTTCTTTGCTAATCAGCAGGGTCCTGATCATGAGGGACAGTCTCTTCATGACTCTGCAACCTCCTGCAAATAAGGCAGGGCCCAGACAGTACAAGGCACCCAAGACAACTGACGAGGAGCAGAGGAGAGGGCTCACAGGGAGGCAAGGACAAGTTCACGAGAAGTGTGCAAGAGCCACGTGGTAGGGTTAAACAGACAGAACAGACAGATGGACAAGGCCCCAGGGCGATTCCCCCTTTCTCTCCATCAGCCAGACCAGAATAGCAGATCCTTCCTCCTGGGTCCTCCCCCTCCCTTCCTTCACATCCAGATGAAAAACAGGCAGCAGAATCACTAGTACCCAGAATCCACTTGGTCAAGACTCTTCTCCAAGCTTCAGTCCTCCCATGTGGGCCCTGATCCAGGGAGGTGTCACACCAGTCCCCCCGCCCCCACCATCACTCTTCAGCAAAGGAAGAGCGCGAGGTGAAGGTGGGAATCTTCAGTCCCCTTGTCACATAGCAACAGCCTCGAGGACCCCACTTCCTGACCCCAAGCCCACCATTGACTCTCAGTGGATTATCAAGCTTCTAAAATCAGTCTTCTGTAGAAATGCCTTTGGAAAAAAGTTACAAAGCAAATCGGTGAGTGTGTGTGCAGAGCTGAGATCCGTGTGTAAGAAGCCTGCCAAGTCTCCTAAGGCCGTGCCCAAGCCTCCCGAGTGCCACCACCCTCGCTTTGCATGAAACTCCTGCAAGGCTCCACAGAAGGTCGGCCTCGTCAACTTGTCAAGGCTGAACTCCAGTCATCATCTAATCTGCTATCTCAGAACTAAATCCCTTGTTACTCCAATGGCACCCCCATCAAACTTTTAAAGCTTGCCCATGAAACAGCCGCAGGTACCAGGGCAGCAACCCCAGGAATCCTCTAAGCTGGCACAGAGACCCCTCCTCATGGATGTCTGATTCATGGCACCTCAGGATTGCAGGCTCAAGACCAGAAGCTTCCAGCCTGACTTGCAAAGCCAGCCAGCCCCTTCCGCTTGTTTCCATCCTCAGTGCCCTGCAAGGATTAATATGTTTCCTTGAAATAAAGAAATGTTCTCTGCTGCTTTCTACCCCAAAGGGTGAGAACAGTTTACACTGGGGAGAATGGGGGAAATGGTTCAATTAGTTTGAAGACGTAAGCCCGCCAAAGCCCATTTTGTAATTAAAAGTAATGAACTTTAATAAAAAAAAAAAAAAAAAAGAGCACAGCCCTTCAGCATCCAACTAGATGCCACTGAAACTCATCTGAACGCTGTCTTTCAGGGTTCCCTCCACAGGGCGCTGGGAGGTGTGGAAGCTGCGGGGAAAAGGAGAGGCTAATAGTCCTGGCTCCTGGCCATCAGCCTCATCAGGAAGAGGATTCCAGGCTGGCCCCTGCCTGCCAAGACCTTCCCCAGGATCTGCGGAGGGACACAAGCACACGTGCATGCACACACACGCACATGTGCACACAGACACACACACGCGCACACACACATCACCTGGGCTGGTCCTGAGAAAGAGCACTCAATTCAGGCTTAGGATGATTGAAGGGCCCCTTCTGGCAGGTTCCCTCTCTGCACCAACTGGGGTCCCTCAGTCAACTGACAGGAAGTTCCTGGTCCTCCCCAGGCTCAGAACGCTCAGTCCAGTCCATGCCCTCACAAGCATTTCAAGGAGAAAGATTCGCCAATTCACTCCTTGTAAGCACCCATGGGACCAGCACCTCAGCACAACTCAACAGAACCTTCCAGCAGGCTGTTTTGCTTCCACTCCAAACAACCATTCTGCCTGACTTCCCTAGTCTTCTTCTCAACATTTTTATTACAAAAGTAATGGATGTTCATTATAGAAAACTCTGAAACTATAGATATGCAATAAGAAGAAAATGAAAATCATAACATCACCGCTCAGAAATCACATTAACATGTGGTTTATCACCTTCTGCACATTTTTCTGTTCCTAAGAAGATAGGTCCTTGTTTTAGTTTTGTGGGTTTTTTTTTTTTTTTGGAGGGTGGGGGTTCCTGACAAGAATGGGATCAGGGGCCTCCCGGTGGCGCAGCGGTTGAGCGCTGGGTTGCGAAGCTGCCCGCAGCCTCTGCAGCACCGGTTGGATCCCCGGCTGCTCCCCGGCCACCAAAGGAGGGTCCCACATGGCGCGCAGACCTCTCCTGCCGCCTGCTGCTCCCCTCAGCAGTGTACTTCGGTCCTTCTGCCTGCTCTGCTCCCAGCTCTGGCTCTGGTGAATTCTCTCACCCTCCCGCGCTTCTGACTGTACCCAGTGCTTGCATAAATAAATAAATAAATAAATAAATAAATAAATAAATAAATAAATAAATAAATAAATAAATCTTTAAAAAAAAAAAAGAATGGGATCAGATGTGTTCCCTCCACAACAGATCCTCGGTCACACACACTCAAAAGCTATGACTCCCCACTCACCCAGGACCCACCCAGGGCCTCACGGCGAATGGCTCCACTGGCCCCACTGGCCCCCTTATCTGTATTCCCACAACCAAGTCCAGCTTCCACCCTTGGGCTAGACTGTCATGCACCTCTCACTGGTCTCTCCCTCAAAGTGAGGGGAAGAGAGCAGAAGAGGGAGGGAAGGCAGTGGACAGAGGACAAGGAAGGCGAAGGGAGAGGGACGAGGGACAGGTTCCCTGGCTGTGCCCATCCTCTGTCTGTACAGTGTTCACAGAAAACATCAGCGCAGCCCCAGGACAGGTTCAATTATGGTACATTCCAACAGTGGAATACAATACAGTCATCAACAACTTGGTCAATGTTTAAGACATGGAGAAATGTTTAAAAAGCAGTATTTGCACTTGAAAAAAGAAAGCAAACTTTGTAATGAAATGATGTAAAATATAAATTCACTAAAAAAAATAGTACTTTGTAGCCCCTGGAGAAAAAACCAGTATACAAGGCAATATTTTATATATCAGTCACAATTTTATAAAACATTATGTATCTTTATAAACACACACATAGACATGTAACAATGAGGTGATGTGCAACTGTAAGTTAATACTCATCTCGAGGTCATTTAAATTTCTTTCTATTAACTTCCTAGATTTTGCACCACTTTCATATAGTGAAGATTTTTACTTTGGGAACTTTCTATTTTAAGGAATGCAAGAACGCAGAGTTTTGGTTTTGTTTTGCTGTTGTTGCTGTTGCTGTTGTTTTTTCAGGCTTAGAGAGCAGTGGTTCTCAGTGTTTTTCATGCATCAGAGTCAACTGGCCAGTTTATTAAAACACAGATGACCGGGTCCGGCTCCAGAGTTTCTGACTCAGAAGGGCTGAGCATTTGCTTTTCTAGCAGGCCCCAGGCGATGCTTCCACACTTAGAGAATCCTTGGCCTAGAGGTTCCCACCAATGGCATTAAGGAAGAGCTGCACACGGGGCGCTGGAGCAGGGAGAGCCAGGGCCCCTCACTACTGACCGCCTAGGGATCCCTGAGCATTGCCCCACTCCCACCTGCCGCCCAAAAGGAAGGAGGAAGGAGGCGCCTAAAAGCACCGTGGACACAGCTGTACTCCCTACATGTTCTCCATTCCCGAAACGGGCCCTTGGGCCACTGCCCTTCCTCCCACTGTGCTGTGGTCCACAGAGACGGTGTCAGAGAGACAAAGGGCTGGTATAGGGGGTGCTGGGGCCCCGCACAGACAGCACCAAACAGAAAGCAGATGTCCATGCGGTGCTCCCCATCACAGAAGGACGCTTCATCCTGCAGCCTGTGTTCTTTCTTTGAGCCCATCCTTTCATTCCTGACTTCATTCCAAAGGTCTCCCGCCTTGCGCCTGGCTCAACCTCCCATGGAGTAAGACAATCAACCGAGCACAGCAGTGTGGAGAGGGTCACGCTAGCACCGAGGTGCTAGGGAGGGCCGTGGCAGGCCAAGGAGGACATGAAACTGCAGCTATTTAGAGGCCATGGGCTGCAAAAGCCAGAGGGCATGAAGCTTCAGAGCCGGTCACATGCCAGCCGTCTTGGGCCTCTGGACTTCAGTCCTGCTCCTAGCAAAGAGGTGTGGTGGGCAGCTCCTAACAATGCTCTCCACCCCCCATGCTCTCCACCCCCTAGTCACACCCATTGTCATCCTGTCCCCTTGAGGGTGGCTGGTTCTGGGCGCCTGCTTCTAATAAAGAGGACGAGGTGGAAGTGACAGGATACCCATCCCCTCTCTCTTTCTCTCTCGCTCTCCCTGCTTCTCCCCCCAACTCCTCTCATTCTTTCTCACTCCAAGTAAACAGGCTGCCGTGCTGTGAGTGCCCAATGGAGAAAGAACTGAAGGCTCCAGCCAACAGTCAGAGTCAGAGGGCACCCACATCCTGTGAGTGAGTCACAAAGTGGACACCCCAATCAAGCCAGAAAGAACTATAGCCCCAGTTAATGCCTTGAAGCAGTCCCCCAGATCCTGAGCCAGAACCTCCCAGTTAGGCTTCCCCCAGACTCTTGAATCATGGAAACTGAGATCATCAGTGGTCACTGCTTTAAGCACTAATTGTTATAGTTACACAGATAACACAGCATGGGCAGCAGTGGTGCCTGGCTGTGGGCTGGCATAGGTACAGCAAGTAGCAGAGAGCACGGCGCACAGTGAGTACTTACAAATGTTACCATTGTGGTTGTGTGCCACCCTGGTGGCACAAGGGGTCAAGACGCAGCACTATGAAGCTATCTGCAGCCACTGCAACACGAGTTCGATCCCCGGCTGGCCAGGGAGCGATCCATATGGCGCAGCAGACCCCTCCTGTCTTGTCCACTGCTCCCCTCAGCAGTGTATTTCAGCCAATCTGCCTGTTCTGCTCCCCACTCTGTCTCTGGTGAATCCTCTCACCTCCACACCTCTGGCCTATACCCCAGCTCTTGTATGCGTAAATAAACACGTTTTCCAAAAAAATGTTATCTATGTGATAAGGAGCATCGCTTCCCACAGGGCCTCCAAGTAGCTCTAACGTGGTTTGTTGAGGCACAAGTTGCAGGGGAGTCAGCAGGGCGTGCACCAGCTTCCTACTGCTGCTGTAACAACTGCCACAGATTCAGCGGTTTAAAACAGCACAAGTTTCGTATCTTACAGCTCAGGTTGTCAGAAACCTAAAACGGATTCCACAAAACTAATAAAGCAAAGTGTCGCCAAAGCTTTATTCCTTTGGGAGATTCTAGAGCAGAACTGACCCGCTGCCTCTCCAGCTTCTGCCCGGATGCCCTGGCCCAGGGTGGCGCCGCCCCAGGCCCAGCTCTGCCATCACACCTCCACCTCTGACCTGCAAACTGCGTCTTCTCTCCTAAAGGGACCCTGGTGGCATGTCTGGGTGTACCTGGAAAATCCAGGCTGCCCTCCTCATCCCAGGTGCCTTAACATATCACACCCACTAGGTCCCTTCTGCCATGGAAGGGATCCTCTTCATGAGCTCTGGAATAGGACGGGAAGATGTTGGGGGGCCATGAGTCAGCCGACCATAGCAGGGGCCCCTTACTCTCTGAGTCCCCTCTCCTCCTGGAGAAGCAACCCCCATTTCATCAGCTGTTCCTGACACCAACGGCTTCGCCCCTCTCCTCGCAACGCCCTGCATATTCCTGTCACCTGATTCTTTAAAAATCAGGTTCAGATGGAAAATCTCGACACTGTATTCCCACAGGACTGAATTTAATAAGTGAAGACTTTGGTTCTCACACATTTTGCAACACTTCAGGAAAACAAACAACATCTCCTCCCCTCCCCTGCTAACACTGTTATCAGCATGAAAATCCCTGCTTCCTAGTCCAGCCACCGCAAAGTGGCTCACATGAGAAAAAGTGAATTATACAGTGCGGCGTTTAACTGGCATTTAATATTTGATCAATTAGCATTCTTTGATCTGTGTTCTAACAGTAGGATGCTCCTGGCTCTGTGCTGGATAAGCCAGGCTGGCTGCTCTGTGCGTGCACAAGGGGGAAGGAGGCTCAGACGCCCCTGCGCTGTACACCTCGGAGCACAAACAGCCTGTGCTGCAGAAAGAGAGAAAGAGAGAGAGAGAGAGAGAGAGAGAGAGAGAGAGTGTGTGTGTGTGTGTTGTGTGTGTGGGGGGGATCAGGGTGAGATTTGAAGGAGAGCTCAGTTCTGAGTTAGCAGAGTGGCCTTCATCCTGGGTATCCCCCGCCCAAGCTCTGAGTGCGACATGAACCCCATCATCTGGCACCACTGCGGCCATAGCACTGGCACCATCACATGGCCCCCTCCCAGCAGATAAGCCACAAAGAAACAAACACTCCAAGTTTGGGAGCTACAAGGGCACCTCTACCTCCAGATCCCCAGGGGGTCTGGACACAGTCAAGGGCCTTGCCCTCTAGGTCAGCCAGCAGCAAGGCCTGTGGGCAGCTGAAGATGCTATGTAGATTTTTCTTTGTCCTAAAGAGGGACTCATTAATCATCTTCACATGGAGTGTCTTTTGCTTTGCCAATTTGTCACTTGTAGAAACTAGACTCCTGCATTGTTGGTTTCTGAAATGGGATTACAGCACAAAGAGGGATGTTACATCCTGACTCATTAGGGAGAAGCCTGTGTGTGACACACAGACAGATGGGTGCACACTCTCCCCTCTCTCTCTATCTCCCTCTCTCCCCCTGCTCCCCACCCCAAGAATCTCTCCTGGGCCTCCCCGGTGGCGCAGCGGTTGAGCGCTGGGTTGCGAAGGTGCCCGCAGCCTCTGCAGCGCCGGCTGGATCCCTGGCTGCTCGGCCACCAGAGGAGGGTCCCACATGGCGGGCAGACCTCTCCTGCCGCCCGCTGCTCCCCTCAGCAGTGTACTTCGGTCCTTCTGCCTGCTCTGCTCCCCACTCTGGCTCTCGTGAATTCTCTCACCCTCCGCGCTTCTCACTGTACCCAGTGCTTGTATAAATAAACAAAATAAATCTTTTTTTTTTTTTTTAATAATAAATTTTATTGTTGTATTCCCCATACAATTGCAGCCCCCCATTCTGACCCCAATCCCTCCCCTCCCGCCCCCACCCCTAAAAGTGTCTCTGGTTCATAGTTTTTTGTTGATTTTGATTTTCACTTTCTTATAGTTATTCGTTTTCCTGGTCCCTTATTTAAGTTTTCTAGATTCCTGCTATGAGTGAGACCATCCGGTATTTTTCTTTTTCTTTTTGGCTTATTTCGCTGAGCATGATCCCTTCCAGCGCCATCCATGTTGCTGCAAATTGCATGTGTTTATCTTTTTTGAATGCTGAGTAATATTCCATGGTATATATGGACCACATCTTCTTGATCCAGTCATCTATTTTTGGGCATTTGGGTTGTTTCCAAAGCTTAGCTATTGTAAACAGTGCTGCTATAAACATAGGGGTGCAGGTGCTCTTTGGAATTGATGTTTCTGTGTCCTTTGGGTAAATACCTAGGAGTGGAATTGCTGGATCATATGGAAGCTCTATGTTTAGTAGGTCCAGAAATCTCCACACAGCTTTCCACAGTGGTTGGACCAGTTTGCACTCCCACCAACAGTGTAGAAGAGTTCCTTTTTCTCCACACCCTCGCCAGCATTTGTTGTTGCTAGTTTTTTTAATATGTGCCATTCTCACTGGTGTAAGATGGTATCTCATGGTAGTTTTGATTTGCATTTCCCTGATGGCAAGTGATGTTGAACATTTTTTCATATGCCTGTTGGCCATTTGCATTTCCTCTTGAGAGAAGTTTCTTTTTAGCTCTTCTGCCCATTTTTTGACTGGATTATTTTCTTTGTTGTTGTTGAGTCTCATCAGCTCTTTGCAGATTTTTGTGATCAGTCCTTTATCATTAGTGTTGGGTGCAAAAATGTTCTCCCAGTTGGTGGGGTTTCTCTTTGTTTTTGTTATTGTCTCTTTTGCTGTGCAGAAGCTCTTTAATTTGATGTAGTCCCAGCTGTTTATCTTTGCCTTCACTATCACTGCTTTGGGTGATGTGTTTGTAAAGATGTCTTTGATGTGCAAATCACGTAGTGTTTCGCCTATATTTCCTTCTATATATTTTATGGTTTCAGGTCTTATGTCTAGTTCTTTAATCCATTTTGAGTTGATTTTTGTGTATGGTGTGAGGTAGTGGTCAAGCTTCATTCTTTTGCATGTAGCGACCCAGTTTCCCAGCACCATTTATTGAACAAACTTTCTTTGCTCCAATGCATAGTCTTTGCTCCTTTGTCAAAGATTAGTTGACCATAAATCTGTGGGTTTATTTCTGGATTTTCTATTCGATTCCATTGGTCTGTATGTCTGTTCTTGTTCCAATACCATGCAGTTTTGATGATTATGGCTTTGTAGTAGAGTTTGAAGTCTGGGAGTGTAATGCCTCCATTCCCTTCTTTTTTTTTCAGGAGAGCTTTGGCTATTCGGGGTTTTTTGTGATTCCATATGAATTTCATCAATAATTGTTCTATTTCTTTGAAGAATGACATTGAAATTTTGATTGGAATAGCGTTGAATCTGTATATTGCTTTTGGAAGGATGGCCATTTTAATAATGTTTATTCTTCCAATCCACGAGCAGGGGATGTCTCTCCATTTCTTTGTGTCTTCTTCTATTTCTTTTAACAGTGTTTTATAGTTTTCTTTGTATAGGTCCTTTACCTCTTTTGTTAGATTGATTCCCAAATATTTGATTTTTTTTGTTTCAATAACAAAAGGGATGGTTTTTTTTGATTTCTTCTTCTTCAGATTTATTGTTTGTGTATAGGAAGGCTACTGACTTTTGCGTGTTGATTTTGTATCCTGCCACTTTACTGAACTGATTGATGAGTTGAATTAGCTTTTCTGTGGAGTTTTTGGGTTCTCTATGTATAATATCATATCATCTGCAAATAGTGATAGTTTGACTTCTTCTTTTCCTATTTGGATTCCTTGGATGTCTTTCTCTTGTCTTATTGCCTGGCTAGGACTTCCAGTATTATATTGAAAAGCAGTGGTGAGAGTGGACATCCTTGTCTTGTTCCAGATCTTAATGGAATTGCTTTCAGCTTTTCACCATTGAGAATGATACTGGCTGTTGGCTTGTCATAGATGGCCTTTATGATGTTGAGGTATGTTCCTTGTATCCCAAGAATTTCAAGGGCTTTTATCATGAATGGGTGTTGCACTTTGTCGAAAGCTTTCTCAGCATCTATTGATATTATCATATGGTTTTTATATTTCTTTTTGTTGATGTGTTGGATAACGTTGATTGATTTTCGGATGTTAAACCATCCTTGTGCCCCTGGAATGAATCCTACTTGGTCGTGGTGAATTATCTTATGGATACATTGTTGGATTCTGATGGCTAAAATTTTATTGAGGATTTTTGCATCAGTGTTCATTAGGGAGATTGGCCTGTAGTTTTCCTTTTTTGTGTTGTCCTTGTTCGGTTTTGGTATTAGTGTAATGTTGGCTTCATAGAACGTGTTTGGTATTGTCCCTTCCTTCTCAATTTTTTGGAAGAGTTTGTGAAGGATAGGCACTAATTCGTCTCTGAATGTTTGGTAGAATTCATTTGTAAATCCATCAGGTCCTGGGCTTTTGTTTTTGGGGAGGTTTTTAATTACCATTTCAATTTCGCTAATTGTAATTGGTCTGTTTAGGTGTTCTATTTCTTCTTTATCTAGCTTTGGGTGATTGTAGAGTTGTAGGAATTTGTCCATCTCCTCTAGATTGTTAAACTTGTTTCCATATAACTGTTCATAGTAGTTACTGATTATTCTTTTGATTTCTGCTGTGTCCGTTGTGATTTCTCCTCTTTCATTGATGATCCTGTTTATTTGTGCTTTCTCCTTTTTTCCTTTGTGAGCCTGGCTAGGGGTTTGTCTATTTTATTGATTTTTTCAAAGAACCAGCTCTTGGTTTCATTGATCTTTTGGATTGTTTTTTAGTTTCAATTTCATTTATTTCTGCTTTGGTTTTTATTATTTCTTTCTTCTACTGGTTTTGGGGTTTTTTTGTTGTTCTTTTTCTAGATCTTTGAGCTTCGAGATTAGGTTGTTTCTTTGAGTTCTTTCTTGTTTCTTGATGTGAGCTTCTATTGCTATATATTTCTCTTATTACTGCTTTTGCTGCATCCCATACATTTAGGATATTGGTGTCCTCCTTGTCGTTCAATTCAAAAATTTTTTAATTTCTCTTTGATCTCCTCATTAGTCCAGTGGTCTTCCAGTAGTGTGGTTTTTAATCTCCATGAGGTAGGAAAGTTCCTTGCCTTCTTTTTATGGTTTATTTCTAGTTTGATGCCTTCATGGTCAGAAAAGATGGTTGATATGATTTCAATCTTGGTGTATCTGTTGATGTTTGTCTTGTGCCCCAGTATGTGATCGATCCTGGAGAATGATCCGTGTGCGCTTGAGAAAAATGTGTACTCCGTTTTTTTTGGGTTTAGTGTTCTATAGATGTCTGTTAAGCCCAATTGCTCTAGGTCCTTATTTAGAGCTTTGGTTTCTTTACTTATTTTTTGTCTTGTTGATCTATCCATTGTTGATAGTGGTGTGTTGAAGTCTCCCACTACGTATGTGTTTTCTCTGATGTCTGTTTTCAGAGAGGACAACAGTTGTCTGATATATTTGGTGCTCCTTCGTTTGGTGAGTATATGTTAATGAGTGTTATTTCTTCTTGAAGTATTGTCCCCTTGATCATAATGTAGTGACCATTGGGGTCTCTTTTTATCTTTTTGAGTTTGAAATCTGTTTTATCTGATATAAGTATAGCTGTTCCTGCTTTCTTTTTTGGCCCATTTGCTTGTAGGATTGTTTTCCATCCTTTAACTTTGAGCCTATTTTTATCTTTTGTAGCTAAATGTGTTTCCTGGAGACAGCAAAAGGTTGGGTTTTGTTTCTTAATCCAGGCTGCAACTCTGTGTCTTTTTATTGAAGAGTTTAGTCCATTTACATTTAGAGTTAATATTGATATGTTAACATCTGTATTTGCCATTGTGTTTGTCTTTCCTTTGATTTTATTTATTTATTCTTTTAATAACTTTTTTTTTTTTTTGGCCTTCTTTCATTGTTATTCGTCCCTCTGAGGTTCTGGCTTTAGGACTCCTTGTAGTATTTTTTGGAGTGGGGGTTTAGTTGCAATGAAATTCCGGAGTTTCTGTTTGTCTGGGAAGGTCCATATTCTTTCTTCAAAGAGGAAGGAGAGCTTTGCGGGATAGAGTATTCTTGGTTGGCATCTGTTTTCTTGGAGTCTGTTGACTATGTCCCTCCACTCTCTCCTTGCCCGTAGTGTTTCTTCGGAGAAGTCTGATGTCAGCCTGATTGGCTTTCCTTTGAATGTTATCTGTTTCTTCCCTCTTGCCAGCTTCATTATTTTTTCTTGTCCTGGATTCTTGGGAGCTTTACTATTATGTGTCTTGCTGTATTTTTTCTTTCGTCGTGGAAGTTTGGTGTTCTTCTTGCTTCTTGTATATCAATTTTCAGCTCCTTCTTCACATTTGGGAAGTTCTCTTCAATTATCTCTTTGAATATTTTCTCTGTTCCTACTTCTCTCTCCTCTCCTTCTGGTATTCCTATAAACTCTTATATTTCCTTTCCTCATGGAGTCAGATAGTTCCCGAAGTCTTTCTTCATTCTTTTTCCTTCGTACTTCTCTTTCCTTTTCTGTTTTGGTTCTTTTTATTTCTGTGTCTTCAAGAGCACTTATTCGTTCTTCCATTTCATCAATTCTGCTTTCATTGCTTTTCCCAGAATTCTTTAGTTCTTCCACTAATTCTTTGATCTCCTGCATTTCTTTTACTTCCCTCTTTAGGGACTCAATTTCATTCTTCTGATCGTTGATTATTTTCCCTTATCATTGTTTTCTTTATGACTTCTGTCAGTTTTTTAATCACGGCAATTTTAAATTCTCTTTCTGGAAGGCTCAGAAGTTCTTCCAAGTTACTGTCGTTGCAATCTGAGGGCTGGTTTTCTTTTTGTGGTGTGCTTTTTTTCTGGAGAGTTGCTAGGTTGCGTGTGGTTCTTCTCCTCCCTACTGTCTGTTTTCTAATTTGCCGTATGCGTTGGGACACTGTGTAGTTGGGACTGGCCGGCATCTTGGGTGAGCTTCTCTGCTCCCCTCTGGTTCCTCCAGGAGTCATCTGTCAGTTTCAAGCAGTCTTTATTGGAGAAAGGTCCCTGTCCTAAAATGTCGATGTGGGGACACACTCCCTGTGCGCCTGGTCTGCCCCGGAGGTGGGTTCCTGCTCCCCCACTGGGCTTGGACTGCAGGCCAGAGGGGGTCTGGCGTGGGCGAACTTCCCCGCTCACCTCTGGCTCCTGAGGAAGCCTTCTGCAGGTAGTCTTTACTGAAGAAATGTCCCTGTTCTAAAATGGTGATGTGGGACACACTCCCTGCGCGTACGGTGTCAGGCACACTCTTCTGCGTGCCTGGTCTGCCCGGCTGTGGGCGCTCGCTCCCCTGTGGGCTCAGACTACTGGTCGGAAGGGGCCAGGCGTGGGCTAACTCCCCAGCTGGCACTATCTCCTTCAGGAGCCTGTGCTGGCTACAAGTCGCTAGGTGGCGCCAGAGATCTCTCCTAGAGCCCTTGGGGAGCTGATTTTCCACCCCGTGGGACAGGGAGCAGAGCGGGGATGGTAGGGTACACCTCTATGGCTTTGGGGTGCTGTGTCTGCCTTGTGCCCCACCGTCGTGCGGAACCCACGCCCCTAATTTCGTGCCCCGGGTCTCAGTTCCAAGCCCTCAGTTCCAGGACGCGGGCTGTAGCCCAGATCAGTGGCGCGGGAATGGCGCCTTTTGAATCCCGCTCCCTGCCTGGGCGCCTGGTTCCTGCTCACTCGGCGGGAGGTCCGCGGCGTCTCCCCGCAAGCCTAGGTCGTCTCCCGGCAAGCCTAGGTCGCAGGCGCGGGGACCTGGGCAGCTGCGATCCGATCCGCGCAATCCGCGCTGCTTTCCCCTGCGCAATCCCGCTCCGCGTCTGTTTTTCCAGCG